>NC_140414.1:85000484-86200484 GCF_965140295.1 Lepidochelys olivacea
GACAATAGAGAAGGATTTTATTTAAAAAAAGGTAAAAATAACCTCTGTAAAATCAAGATGGAAAATAACTTTACAGGGTAGCAAAAGATTCAAAAACACAGCAGAACTTCCTCTAGGCTTAGTTTCAAAGTTACAAAAAACAGGAAATAAACCTCCCTCCAGCAAAGGAAAAATTCACAAGCAGAACAAAAGATAATCTAGCTTGGCTTTTACTTACAATTTTTGTAATATGAGAGACTTTTAGGATGGTTTATAGGTGAGGGAGTTTTCTGACCTGATGCTTCTCTGCTTCCCAAGAGAACACACACAACAAAGCCTCCCCCTGCCCCCGGCCAAGATTTGAAAGTATCTTCTTTCCCCATTGGTCCTTTTGGTCAGGTGAAGCAACTTATTTGAGCTTCTTAACCCCTTACAGGTAAGGAGGAATTCTAGGCTACCCTTAGCTGTAGGGTTATGACGCACAGTTATGAAGAAAAGTTTGCAAACATGAACCATAAGGGCTCCAAAACCATAAGGCAAATTAAAAAAATATATTTTAAAAATCTCATACTTTTTTGCACCTGAATGATGATTTTTCTGTATTCTAGGTTGGCAATACTAAAAGTCCAGCTGCAGAGGAGGATAGGAAGCAGCAACCTCCAGCTAATGTTCTTCATTGTGACTCCTAGCCACTGCAGCAAAATACTCTTTGGCTACATCTGCAACAGACTCCAGGTCTGTGCATGTCCAGGACCGTTTTGAAAATCCATGGATGATCCCAGACATATTCAGAGTGCTAGCTGCTATGACACTGAGCCTTCTCACAGCAATGCCTGTGTCACTTACTGGATCAGGAGATAACAGTGATTGACATGCATTTGCCACTAGCACTCAAATCCCAGAGCCGTGTAGGGATTGCCAAGACAGACAGGAGTAGAGTTGGTAGTGAAAGAACACCTAAGTAGTACAGGATTCTTCAAAATATCATTGTCTGGCATTTTTGCTTTACTTATTTGGCAATCACTCTGACGATTCATGTAGCTTAGGGTTGCTGGTTCTCCTTTTAAAAAATATATTGCAAAATCTCATCTCGATAACCCTTCTAAAACCAATAATATCAGCACATAGAGGAAAGTAGTACTGTGACTATATGGTGATGTAATCGTGGCTTTTGAAACCCAGCTTACTCTGTAAGATTCTGGTTTTTGTGGCTCTTTTTATTTTTTCATAGCTCTCTTATGGAGAGAAAAAAGGACATTGCTCTTTTGTATTTAAATTCTTGTCTTTGTTAGCTCATATTAATTGACTCATTTCTATAATTATCACAGTTAACCCCTTGATTGAGTTACTTGGGAGTCCTTGTAACAGTGGAATGCATCCATTAGCCCCATATCAATAATTCCAAGCAGGAGGTTTATATATACATGGGGAACCACCAAAATGTCAGTTTCTCCTCAGAATTGCCCTAGGGACTCTGCTGCTTCATTTTTTGCCAAATAGCGTATTATGCAAGATAGCATGAATACTGGTCAGAATTAAAAAAAAAAAAAAGAATACTTCATTTTAAGAATGTGGTGTAGACTGACCCACATGTTCTCATGACCAGTTCACTGTGCATTTAATAACAGTGCAGTATGAAGGCTCATAAGAAACCCATGGAAATGTTTATTATATATTTAGATAATTATCTACATCTGTTATCTTCTCAATCCCCACTCCTCACATGTATTTCTTCTTTGAACAACTTTTTCTTGAGACATGGGGAAGATGCATTTTTACCTTAAAAAGCAATAGATATGATGCGCATATATATATATATATATATATATATGCGCATTTGCTAGTTAGTTTCTTCTTTGAAACCAAAGTCCTGATCATGCAAATATTTACATATGAGTAACATTATCCATGCAAGTAGTCGATTAAATGTACTGTTATGTCATTGTTTGCGGGATGATGCCTCAAGTGTATGACTTTTAGGCCAGTGGCTCTCAACCTTTCCAGACTACTGTAACCCTTTCAGGAGTCTGATTTGTCTTGCGTACCCCCAAGTTTCATCTGACTTAAAAACTACTTGCTTACAAAATCGGACCTAAAAATACAAAAGTGTCATAGCACAATTATTCCTGAAAAATTACTTACTTTCTCATTTTTACATATAATTATTTAAAAAGTAAATTGCAATATAAATATTGTACTTACATTTCAGTGAATAATATATAGAGTAGTATAAACAAGTCATTGTCTGTATGAATTTTAGTTTGTACTGACTTCACTAGTGCTTTTTATGTAGCATGTACTAAAACTAGGCAAATATTTAAATAAATTGATGTTATGCCCTGCAAAACTTGTGTGTACCCCCAGGAGTAAACATACCCCGGGTTGAGAACCACTGTTTTAGTCAGTGTTGGATTCCCCATCTAAAGAGGAAGTTGTGGACATGAAAGTATCATGGTGCAGATTTTAGGAACCAACCTTATTATTAATGGGGAGCGCACAACGTTTGTCCCACTAGTGATTCTTTTCCCATCTGTTTTTAGCAAATGTTGTTTATACTAGTATACACTGATTTGTTCTTAATTTTGTTTTCAACAACCACTCAACCAATATCTTCTGGTAAGTTCTTTGTGTCAGTAGGTTTGTTCTTTGTGTTAGAGAATATTTTTGGTTTGTAACAGAGCTGAAGATAAGTTTACCAGTTGTGCTCAATGTATCAGATTTGTTTCTACTATTTTAAGGGACGTCAAGGTTCCTTCCCTACTCTAAACTCTAGGGTACAGATGTGGGGACCTGCATGAAAGACCCCCTAAGCTTATTCTTACCAACTTAGGTTAAAAACGTACCCAAGGTACAAACTTTGCCTTGTCCTTGAAAACAAATGCTGCCAGCACCAAGCATGTTAAACAAAGAACAAGGAAAGAGCCCACTTGGAGACTCCTTCCCCCAGAATATCCCCCCAGGCCTTTTCTGGGGAAGGCTTGATAAGAATCCTCACCAATTTGTACAGGTGAACACAGACCCAAACCTTTGGATCTTAAGAACAATGAAAAATCAATCAGGTTCTTAAAAGAAGAATTTTAATTAAAGAAAAGGTAAAAGAATCACCTCTCTAAAATCAGGATGGTAAATACCTTACAGGGTAATCAGATTCAAAACATAGAGACTCCCTCTAGGCAAAACCTTAAGTTACAAAAAGACAAAAACAGGATTATACATTCCATTCAGCACAGCTTATTTTATCAGCCATTAAACAAAAGAAAATCTAATGCATTTTCTAGCTAGATTACTTATAGATTACTTACTAACTTTACAGGTGTTGTAAGGCTGCATTCCTGATCTGTTCCTGGCAAAAGCATCACACACAGACCAAAACCTTTGTGGTCCCCCCCCCCTCCAGATTTGAAAGAATCTTGTCCCCTCACTGGCCATTTTGGGTCAGGTTCCAACGGGGTTACCTTTGCTTCTTAACCCTTTACAGGTGAAAGGGTTTTGCCTCTGGCCAGGAGGGATTTTATAGCAATGTATACAGAAAGGTGGTTACCCTTCCCTTTATATTTATGAGAAGGGATATATCTCTATAAACTCTCATCAGAGTGGTCTCCACCAACATCTCTAGCTGGTACATTACAGTCTATCCTAGAGGAAACTTCTAGCTTGTCTTTCCTGGTGAGGACAGGAGTGCAAGAACGGGAAGAGGAAAATCAGGGTTGATTTAAAAGAACAAAATATACACTACCTTTTCAGCATTAAAATAATGATTTATTGTCTGACTCAGTAACAACATCCATCTGCCCCACTGATTTTTAAATAAATAATTAGCAACAAATTTTATTTTCTTAATTTGAAGTAGAAAACTACCATTGTGTTTTGCTTCTTTAGTTTGTCATTCTTCTTTTTTCTGTCTCCCTCCCCAAATGTTATATCTAACAGACTGCTTTCTATGTGGTTGCAAGAAAACCTAAATTCAGGAGCACTCATGATTCCATTTCCATTAGCGAAGTTATGAGGTTGTGTGTATTGGAGGAGAAAAATTCTGAGGGGTTTACACTGCCAGAATATTTTCTTTGTTGCTTTTGTCCCACATGTATTTTTCAGTTTTCAAAGCAATATGTTGGGATTTTTCATTGATTAAGCATAGAAACATAGAACTGGAAGAGATCTTGAGAGGTCATTTGGTCCATCACCCTCCTCACTGAGGCAGGATTAGGTAGACCTAGATCATCCCATCATCTTTTTTTTAACCAGTTAATAAAAATCTCCAATGATTGGATTTCCACAGCCTGCTTAGGCAACCTATTCTGGTGTTTATAGTTCAAAAGCTTTTCCTAATATCTAACGTGAATCTCCCTTGCTGCAAATTATTACTACTACTTCCTTTTAGAAACAGTATTTTCCATATTAGAAGACTGTTATCATATCCCCCTCAATCTTCTTTTCTCTAGATTAAACATGTCCCCTTCTTTCAACTTTTCCTCAGAGGTTCTGTTTGTTGATGTCATCTGGACTCTTTCCTATTTGTTCACATCTTTCTTAAGTGTGGTGCCCAGAAATGAACACAGAACTCCTGCTTGATAGCTCACTAGAGCCGAGTACAGTGAAACAGTTACCTTTTATGTCTTACATATGACACTCCTGTTAATATACCCCAGAATGACATTTGCCAGTTTCACAGCAGTGTCATACCGTTGACTCCTATTCAATTTGTGATCCACTATAACTTCCTATCTTTTTCTGCAATACTGCTGCCTAGCTAGTTATTTCCCATTCTGTGTTCATGTATTTGATTTTTCCTTCATAAGTGTAGTACTTTGAACTTGTCTTCATTGAATTTCATCTTATTGATTTCACACCAATGGTCCAGTTTACTAAGATCATTCTGAATTGATATTCTGTTCTCCAAGGTACAGCCTCTCCCATCTTGGTGTCATCTGCAGATTTTATAAGCATACTTTCCACTCCATCATCCAAGTTGTTAATGAAGAAGTACTAATCCTAAAATAGAACACCTGTGGGATCATGATTGATATGTCTTCCTAGTTTGATAATGAACCGTTGATAACTGCTCTTTAAGTATGACTTTTCAACCAGCTGTGCACCTACTTTATAGTCATTTAATCTAGAGAATATTTCCCTAGTTTGCTTATGAGAATGTCATGCAGGCCTGTGTCTCAAAAAGCCTTATAGAATCCTGGTATATCATGTCCACTGCTTCTCCCCATCACTGGGTGAGTTAGCCTGTCAAAAAGGAATGGTTTGTCATGATTTTGTTCTTGACAAATCTGTGTTGTCTATTAATTATCACTTTGCTATCCTATAATTCTCCAGGTCAGAACAAATAATTTATTCCATATCTTTTTGAGTATCAAAGTTAGGCTGACTGGTCTATAATTGTCTAGTTCCTCCCTTTCCCCCTTTTTGAAGGTGAATACTATGTTTGCCATTTTCAAGTCTTCTGGGTCCTCAGTGGGATTTACACATATCAATCTGCACTTATATTTTTACTCCATAAACAACATCATGCCAGCGTACTACAAATATGCCTGGGCCTACACTTTCAAGAACTCAGGCACGGGCTCCTATTGATGTAGCATATGGTTCAGGCCCACAAAAGGACAAAATAAGTAGGAAGTATAGAGTGTCCCCCATCCCCAACGTTCTATAGCTATTTAGTAAACCTCACTTTTTTGTTCGTTTTGTTTTTTTGTTATGTAGGTAAGTATGATATTCCCTATTTTATGGATGGGCACATTTTGAAGCACAGAGACGAACCGACTTGCTTAAGGCCATAGGAGGCAGTCCTTTTGAGAGATCCTGGCTCCCAGATCTGTGCTCCCCCTTTATTTCCCTTGCTCCTCCATTAAAACCTTTCTCGAAATCAAATGGCTTTCATTTATATTACCAATTTTCTTGTATAAATTAGGTTTTTGATCATTTTGATGAAGGATAATTGCTCAAACATGACTGTTAATTTGTGTTTTGTATTCCAGTGTAAAATTTTCAGAGAAAGAGTTACACTTCATATAGCTGACTTTAGTTTAAATTTTCTTGACTTTATACCAGTGACATTTTAATCTCATCTTTAACTGCAGTGTGCT
This sequence comes from Lepidochelys olivacea, assembly GCF_965140295.1. Taxonomy (NCBI): domain Eukaryota; kingdom Metazoa; phylum Chordata; order Testudines; family Cheloniidae; genus Lepidochelys; species Lepidochelys olivacea. The sequence continues at coordinate 85,006,559 of NC_140414.1, forward strand.
ACATGTTTTTCCAATATGTTAATATAGTGATCTGCATAGGGAGAACTGGAATCATTTTTGAAAGTTAATCTTTATTTTAGAAGTTGTTTGTAATAACTGTTTATGCTATAAAAATATTTCTGCCTTTCAGAAGTAAACCTCAAATGGTTGAACTTCAGTGGGTAATGTCATAGTGTGTTGAAATTAACTGAATCAGTTGTCCCAAATGTGAAAAAGCACTGCTATAGAGCTTTAGCATAGACACTACAGCAATGGACCGGGTTCTTCCATGGCTGCAGTGAATCCACTTCCCCAATGTCCTTCTGTCGTAGCTAGGACAATGAAAAAATTCGGCTGTTGAACTAGCGCTGCATACATGGGGACTCTGGTTGCTTTAACAACGTCACTCAGGGATGACCACCATAGCTGGATTGATCAAATTTTCTATGGCAGACCAGCCCACAGTATCTGGTTTTTACCTATTGTTTATGGACTGAGTTAGTTAGGGTGCTTTGTATTTTTAAAGAGGTTTATCGTGCATCTATGTTAGCCATTTGATACAGTATTTGAATTATCGAAAGGAAAAGATGTGTGCAAATTCTAATTTAAAAATTTAGCAATCTGGCCATCTCAGACATTATGTAAGGGTACTGTGTGACTAAAGTATTGAGTGAATAGAACATTTTAAGTTATAACCATATAAGAACAAATCTATTTGTTCACAAATAACATGTCTTTTTGTCTTTGCAGCACAATTGTCAGTTTGTTTTTTTTGACATAGATTGGAATTAAGGTAACTACTAAACTAATAGATTGCAGAAAACAGAACTCCCTTGTTCTGCCCTGAGGCCCCACCCCTGCTCCACCCCCACTCACCACCCTCCTCCATCGCTCGCTCTCCCCCACACTTGCTCACTTACTCATTTTCACTGGGCTGGGACAGCGGGTTGGGGTGTATGAGGGGGTGTGGGTTTGGGGTGCAGGAGGGGGCTCCACGCTGGGGAAGGGGGTTGGGGTGTGTATGGGGAGGGTGAGGGCTCCAGTTGGGAGTGTGGGCTCTGGGGTAGGGCTGGGGATGAGGGGCTTGGGGTTCAAGAGGGGGCTCTGGGTTGGGGCTGAGAGGTTGAGTGAGGGAGGGAGTGCGGGCTTGGGGAGAAAGTTTGGGTGCAGAAGGGGGCTCAGGCTTGGGACAGGGGGTTGGGGTGTCTGAGGGCATGTGGGCTCTGGGAGAGTGTTTCGGCTCCTAGCCAATGGGAGCTGTGGAGCTGGTGCTCGGGGCAGGGATCCAGCTGGCTAGTCATCCCTGCGCTTTGGAACTGGCGGACATGCTGGCTGCTTCCAGGAGCCGCGCAGAGCTGGCCATAGCGGCACACCAGACTTTAGTGGCCCGGTTAGCAGTGCTGACTGGAGCCGCCATGGTCCCTTTTCGACTAGGCTGTTCCAGTTAAAAACTAGATGCCTGGCAAACCTAGCCAATTCAAACAAATATGGGGCACCTGTGAAAGCAGTCAGGTGAATTCTCCTTGACAGGCCCCAGAACTCAATGAATTCCTTTCCTTTCCCAGCTCTACCTACCACAAACAGCTCTGCCACACCCCCTGATAGAGAAGGTTTGTGATTTGTAGGCTGGCAACTCGTAGGGAATGTGTCCCAAACCGGGGTGGGGGTGTGTGTATGTACTGCTCACCAGGCGGCTCAAGTTATCTCCACAGATCTCTGTTAGGAGTAAGTTTGCACCCTGCAGCATGTGTCATGGAGTATGAACATCCCACAACAAATGCCAGCCTGCCATTTTAGCTGGTACTTTGCAGCAGGTACCATCTTACAATTTTAAAGACAAGTTTTAAAACAAATGACTAGCTGTAGTCAGTAAGAGTCTCATAGATCATCTTCTTCTGAGAAATTATTTATTTGTTTAAAAATATAAGACAACACCTATCCAGGTTCTGCTTGCCCTAACATTATTAATAAACACAGTTAAAATCTGAGGAGCACAGACTGTCAGCCAGAAACCTACAGAAGTTGCGTTCTATCCCTTCATAGTTCGGGGGACATATCCTCAAGCCTCTTCAAAAACCCTGACAAACAGCATACTGGCCCCAGCATTGTGGTAAATGCCAATTAGGGTAATTACACTCAGTAAGGTTGTTTTTGTGCTTATAGTTGCTAGGGCATTAGGAACTGCCAAACATTTACACCAGTTGTTTTTTTCTTAATGTTTTTGCCCCTGAGATCCCCATGAAGATACAATAGGAGGTTTTAGGCACTGTGGAGTGGGAGGATAGCAATTGTAAGGGGCGAGGTGGCTGAAGTAGGACTGGTGGGGATTGGCTGGGACAGTGTTGGCAGGAAGTTGGTGTAGAGCTGGTGGGAGTTGCTGGGAGGGTGAGTCTTTGGAACAATGAGCGTGTTTCTCTACTCTCCCACCCATTCAGCTCTCCTCTCTGAGAGAGGCTGCCACAGGCTATAGAGTAGCCACTTCTAGAACTGAGCGCTGTGCAAATGGGTAGAGGGTGGAAAGGGGACAATGAGAGCTACACTGTGACAATTAGAGTGGGGCAGGGAGGGAGCTAGTTGGTTATTCTCCTTCCCTGGCTTTTGATTGGTCCTAGCTCCTCTGGGGCTTCCACCCCTCCCCACCCTTTTCCTTCTCCATGGAAAGTGGGACGTGATCACATGGGCACCTCCTTCACATCCCACTCAGAATGTGGCTCATGGTTTGAGAAAAAGCATGGTTTAGACGAACTGAGCTTATGTTACAGGCTCTATACTTCTGTAGAATATAGCTATCATTGGGGACAATATTAATTTTAGAATATCATGAAAAGAGAAAATGAGGGGTGTTTGCACTAAAATAAGACTACTTTTTTTCTGAACAAAAATGTATTTGTAGTCCCAGGTACCAACCTGGTAGCAGTTTACAGATGTCAAAGCTGTATTCTGTAATAAAATACATTATTCTTCTCACAAAGATAGCATTGATATTTTTGGAGTAAAATATTTTAAGGGCACACACAGAGAAATCTTGTAAATCTGTCTCCATTTACTCTCATTAGTATTGAATCAGTACAATAGATTAGCCAGACACATTATAGTCGGACATTTCTTAAGAAATCATCTGCCTGTTTCATAATGCGTAAATTTATGCATACAATCGGTAAATTTTAGCAACTGTCTGAAATGCTAAGTTGTGTTACCTGTTGTACAAGGAATGTGATTATGTAATGTATACTTGAACTATAATTAACTCCAGGCCTTCTCCCAAATAGTTATTAGAGGAGGTCTGCTTTCCTGTATTCTCTGCTTCCTTTAAAAGCTCTTATCTTCCCCTGGATCTGTCCATGACTATTTAAGTTTTTGACTCTCCTAGCAATATTTGTGTTTGTATTTCAGACTAGATAGCCTCTGTTTTGAATTTCTGCAGTCAATGCAGAGGAATTAGAAAACACTCTATTAAATTAGCTAAAGATCTTGTTACTATTTTTGGAACAAAATTATGGTCCTGTCCCAACTATCCCTTCGTCCACTCCCAATGAAATGTCTCATGGCCCATCAGGGTAATCTGATTGCGGGGCGCGAGACATTTCGCTGATGTTGACCGTTACAGCACCTCACAGCTCCCAGTGGTCCCAGAGCTCAGGCTTGAACCTGAGCCTGAACATCTATACCAGAATTTTACATCTTCACAGAGTGAGACTGATTTAGCTGAACCAGGCCAGCTGTGGGTGTTTAATTGCAGTGTAGACGTACCTGAGGTGCTCAGGGAGAGGTGCTGTTAGAAGGGTTGGAAGTTGAACGGAGAGGCAGGCCATCCCTCTGGATGCCTAAGTGGTCCACTGAGTTGGTAGCAGAGTTCCATGCAGAACATTGGTCTCCCTGAGTTTAAAGGGCTACATTCCTGCTCCCTCTGTCTCTGAAACCTCTTTCCATTAAATGGGAGAATCTACTGTGTTCTCTCTGGCTTTGGAGCCACTGAAATTTGACTACTTTTTCTCATGCCAAAGGTTTTGCTGTAGAAGGAGAGTACTGGGAACCCAAAAAGAAAATGGAAAATTTTAGCATATTTATGACCTCCAATTTGTATATATTACAAAAAAAGCCTCAAGACTTGACAATAGTATTGAAACCGAATTAGAGGAAGGGGAATTAGGTACCAAGTTGTACTGACATTTTTCATATTCAGAATGACTAGTTTGATGCCATTTGTTGATAACAGATTATAGGAATTTACAAATTTATTGCTACGTACAGTGTATCAATGCCTGAGCTACCATCATCTTCTGGTATTGAGAGGAGGGGCTTCAGCAAGTTGAGCTATTCTTTTGGTTTCTCAAGATGAGGTGAAGTTTTTTTAAATATTCAGGGGAGAGAGATTTAGGTAAAAAGAAACCTGTGCAGTATATTGGAGATCGAAGAATGTCTTCCAAACACTAGATTGTCACAAGTGAAAGCCCTATTTATATTTTAAAAGAAGTTTTGTTTATCTGCCCATTTGCTTCTTTCTTCAGTGTCTCCAAAATAAAATGTAAAATCATTAACATTTAAGATGAACTTTCAAACCCACAATGTTTAAATTTTGAAAATAGACAAAATTCATTCACTCATCCATTTTGCATAACACTATGGGAAGCTTTGCAGTGTATGTTGTTTCTTAATACTTCAGTAATGATTCAATAAAATTGTAGGGGCACGTGTCTATGTATTATACAATACACATATATTTGAGTGTGTGAGAACCTGTATATATTTGCAGTTATGTATGTGGGGAAGGATTTTTGAAAAGCGCTCAGTTGATCTTACTGCTCCCATTTGAGCACTTTTCAAAATCCCACCCATGATCCATAGTTATGTATAATATAGCTGTATTTCTAATCTATTCGCTGCTGAGCCTTGGAATGATAAATTAGGAGAGAGCCTGAATACTAATGATGTCACAATGCTTGAAATTATCAAGCTTTTAGTCAGGGAAGGTTTGTCAGTGAGAGAAATTCTGTAATATGAGGTCTCTGTTTGAGATTACTTTTATTTTTGATGCTATAATGTCAAGCTGTGGTGAATGAACTTGAGTTCAGAGCTAGTAGAATCACTTTAAAATAATCCCAAGGTCTGGTCAACCGATAGAGGTCACCAGTAAATAAATGTGCAGCAGTTAATCATTTTGTGTTGAAGAATGTGCAAGGCAGCAGTAATTTAAAATTGCAACAGCTTTAAGCTTTAGAGCTGCCTCACTAGAAACAATATTACATGAAAAATGTTCGATACTGAACGCATTTATGAGCATTGGATACTGATAGAGAAAAAGGGATACATTATTTTAACTGGTGAGCTAACATCAGTTAATCTTTGAGATCCTAAAATTAACCAATCAATGCAGTCTAAACACTAGGATTCTCTGAACCAAAGCAGAAATCTGCAACACTAGTGTATAGTCAGTGGGGGCAAGTAACAAATATCTTAAATTCAAGTAATTTCCACTTAAAATAATACTCAGTTATTTAATCAAATGACAAACTATTTCAGCTGCTAAAAGCAAAGCATCATTTGCCCAAACTAAGATCCATAAAACAACATGATAATGTCCAAATGTTATGCCAGGATGTGTGTTTGGTGATATTGCATTGTTGTGCAATCACGTTTTAATTTCCCTCCCATTTCCATTTTTCTGATTTCTGTAATAGATGTGGAGTTTCCCCTACTCTCCCTCCATTCTGGATGTGTGTTTGGTGCATGGGATCCTTCCGTCCTAAGTGCAGGACTCTGCACTTGTCCTTGTTGAACCTCATCAGATTTCTTTTGGCCCAATCCTCTAATTTGTCTAGGTCCCTCTGTATCCTATCCCTACCCTCCAGCGTATCTACCTCTCCTCCCAGTTTAGTGTTATCTGCAAACTTGCTGAGGCTGCAATCCACCCCATTTTCCAGATCATTAATGAAGATATTGAACAAAACCGGCCCCAGGACCGATCCTTGGGGCACTCCGCTTGATACCGGCTGCCAACTAGACATGGAGCCATTGATTACTACCCGTTGAGCCTGACAATCTAGCCAGCTTTCTATCCACATTATAGTCCATTCATCCAGCCAATACTTCTTTAACTTGCTGGCAAGAATACTGTGGGAGACCATGTCAAAAGTTTTGCTAAAGTCAAGGAATAACACGTCGACTCCTTGCCCCTCATCCACAGAGCCAGTTATCTCATCACAGAAGGCAATTAGATTAGTCAGGCATGACTTGCCCTTGGTGAATCCATGCTGACTGTTCTTGATCACTTTCCTCTCCACTAAGTGCTTCAGAATTGATTCCTTGAGGACCTGCTCCATGATTTTTCCAGGGATTGAGGTGAGGCTGACTGTCCTGTAGTTCTTCGGATCCTCCTTCTCTTTTTTTAAAGATGGGCACTACATTAGCCTTTTTCCAGTCATCCGAGACCTCCCCCAATCGCCATGAGTTTTCAAAGATAGTGGCTAATGCCTCTGCAATCACATCCGCCAACTCCTTTAGCACTCTCAGATGCAGCGCATCCAGCCCCATGGACTTGTGCTCGTCCAGCTTTTCTAAATAGTCCCAAGCCACTTCTTTCTCCACAGAGGGCTGTTCACCTCCTCCCCATGCTGTGCTGCCCAGTGCAGTAGTTTGGGAGCTGACCTTGTTCGTGAAGACAGAAGCGAAAAAAGCATTGAGTACATTAGCTTTTTCCACATCCTCTGTCACTCGGTTGCTTCCCTCATTCAGTAAGGGGCCCACACCTTCCTTGACTTTCTTCTTGTTGCTAACATACCTGAAGAAACCCTGCTTGTTACTCTTAACATCTTTTGCTAGCTGCAACTCCAAGTGTGATTTGGCCTTCCTGATTTCACTCCTGCATGCCCGAGCAATATTTTTATACTCTTCCCCGGTCATTTGTCCAGTCTTCCACTTCTTGTAAGCTTCTTTTTTGTGTTTAAGATCAGCAAGGATTTCACTGTGAAGCCAAGCTGGTCACCTGCCATATTTACTATTCTTTCTACACATCGGGATGGTTTGTCCCTGTAACCTCAATAAAGATTCTTTAGAATACAGCCAGCTCTCCTGGACTCCTTTCTCCCTCATATTATTTTCCCAGGGGATCCTGCCCATCAGTTCCCTGAGGGAGTCAAAGTCTGCTTTTCTGAAGTCCAGGGTCCATATTCTGCTGCTCTCCTTTCTTCCCTGTGTCAGGATCCTGAACTCGACCATCTCATGGTCACTGCCTCCCAAATTTCCATCCACTTTTGCTTCCCCTACTAATTCTTCCCAGTTTGTGAGCAGCAGGTCAAGAAGAGCTTTGCCCCTAGTTGGTTCCTCCAGCACTTGCACCAGGAAATTGTCCCCTACAGTTTCCAAAAACTTCCTGGATTGTCTGTGCACCGCTGTATTGCTCTCCCAGCAGATATCAGGGTGGTTGAAGTCTCCCATGATAAACCAGGGCCTGGAATCTAGTAACTTCCGTTAGTTGCCGGAAGAAAGCCTCATCTTTATATTTAAAGATGTGTATATATATTTAATTTTTTGTGCTTCTTTTACGATGGAGCTCCAACATTGCTAATGCATAATGATGTGGTGTTTTCATTTAACATAGATCTGACCAGTCAGATAATTTAAATACATGTTTAAATGTACCCAACAACTGCAATGAGCTTGCATATCTGCTGCTTTGCTTTGTAAGAGTTGGCTTAGGTTATTCAGTTAATAAAAATTTTAAATGTCATTTCTAAAATAAAGAATAGTTTTATCATGAACTACTCAATAGTAAAGGGAAGGGCTGCTTATTAGTGATAGACCGTGCTTTCAGCCTTTTCCCATCTAGGTTTAAGGAATTTGTATTTAAGATTGGCCTAATCCATGACCATGCTGGCTGCACCCAACAACTCCAATACACTAATACTGTTTCCTTAATCTTCTCCACCTCTTTTTGATTCCTGTTTTTGTCCTAATATTTTGTCCAAGATCCCTTCCCTGCTTCCTCACGTCACTGCCCTTGTGAATAATTCTTCTTTCCAAGGAACTCTTTGATTGTCCTAAAATAAAACAAATCCGTTGGCTTCTTCTCTGGGTCAAGTTCCCTACTGTCTGGATTTCTACCCACAAGGTTCACTTCTCGGCCATCTGCCCTTTTCTATACTCTTTATCTTATCTCTACTATTAACTGACAGTTACGTGCTGATGGTCCTCAAGCGTGCATATTTCTTGACACCTTTAGTGACGCTTGTCTTAACCAATTAAACTTATGACTTTGTTTCTAAATACTTCATCTGGAAGTGTTTTTCTGGGGTGCAAGTCAACTTCTTCCTCTCTCTCTCCTCTATTTAGACTTCCCACTTGTCCCTCCTATTCGTAACCTAGGTGTCATATTTGATCCTGAACATCTCTCCTGTTATATTTCATATATCTGTAAATCTGTCTGTTGCCACATTAACAACATTACCATTATACAGTAAAACACTGCCTTAAATTCAACCACTGCTGAAATCTTTCAGCCATACCTCCCCTATTTGACTATTATATTTCTCCTGTCTTTCACCTCCTCCTAGGCAGTTCTCTGTATTTACAGTAGGTTGGAATCTTCTCACACACAAAAAGAAGCATACCTATATCATCCCCATTGTCTGATGTATCAAAAAAGATATATTAGAATTGGAAAAGGTATTGTGAAGGGCAACAAAAATGATTTAAGGGTTTAGAACAGCTTTCATATGAGGAAAGATTAAAATGACTGGGACTTTTCAGCTTGGAAAAGAAACAACTAAAGGGAGATATGATAAAGGTTTATAAAATCATGAATGGTGTGGAGAAAATAATAAAGAAATGTTATTTTCTCCTTCACATAACCCATGAACCAGGGGTCACCCAATTAAATTAATAGGCAGTAGGTTCATAACAAACATAAGGAAGTACTTCTTCACACAATGCACAGTCAACCTGTTAAACTTGTTGCCAGGGGATGTTTTGAAGGTCACGAGTACAACTGGGTTCAAAGAAGAATTAGACAATTATACGGAGGATAGGTCCATCAATTTCTATTAACCAACATGGTCAAGGATGCAACCCCATGATCTGGGCGTCTCTAGTCTCTGACTGCCAGAAGCTGGGAGTGGACGATGGGATGGATCCCTCAATGACTGCCAGTTCTATTAATTCCTTTTGAAGCACCTGGCATTGGCCACTGTTGGAAGACAGAATGCTGGGCTAGATGGACCATTGGTCTGGAGCATTGGTCTGAACCAGTGTGACTGCTCTTACGTTCTTAACTCACTTAGTTCCCTATTCATTTCAGTACCCAGTGTAAAATTACACTCTGTTTTTTCAAAACCTACATTGACTTACTCCTACATTCTTATGTTTCGTTCTCTCTTGCACCACTGGCCCCAGCTAAATTGAAGGGGATGTGTATCGTAAGCTGTTGTAACTATGTATAGGTGTTAAAGATTGCTTCTTAGTGAACTTCCGTCAAGCTGCTACACCAATTTATTAAGCTGCTTCAGTTTGTTAACATTAATTTTAGACACACGTGCTCGTTTGCTCTCGCGCGCGCGCTCTCTCTCTCTCAAATTTGTTTGGGTTTCAAAATATAAATTGATTAATCACAATGAGTCTGAAATATTGCATATGGCCCTTCAGGCTTTCCAGAGTAAATAAAATGTATTATAAAACTTATCTATGAGTACGCCATTTTGGATACTTGGTCACTCCAGTGACCTTATATAATTCATTTTGAGATAATGAATATATACATAAATAGGGTAAATTGTATAGTTCCTTGAGCAGCCTCTGGACAGTCCCACTCTTGGGATTAAAGTGTCTTCATCAGGACCTTCTGGAATCTTGTGGTGAGCGCTGTTTGCTGGGCAACACACCCAGCAATACTTCTCTGTTTTGACAGAATTCTCAAGGTCTAAAAGGGGGAGTTATGCCAATCACCCCTCGGTTCCTTCTTGCTACTGAAGTTGCAGCAAGCCTGGATTGTACTTTGGCACAGATTCTCAAAGGCATTTAGGCTCCTAACTTCCATTGATTTCAGTGGAAATGCCTTGGTAGATCTTGGTGTTTGCATCCTCAACTTCCTTCCTTCCTCTTTATTTCTCTTTCTTTTTGTCTGTCTTTTCATTGCTGTTTTGGTCTGGCAGCCTGTATGCCCAGCACCAACTTTGCAGATCTGCTTACCACAATGACTTTCTGCCCGCCGTATGTGGCACCGAGGTCACTGGATCTCTCCTGAGTGAACAAGTCCAGTGTTGATGATCAAACACTGTTGACTATGGAGAACTGATTGCCAGAGGAGTTCCATGCCCCAGCATGAATGGCATCAAGATCCTCTGATTTGCCAACTCCGGTGCTGGGGACGTGGGCTTGTTGACTGCTTAACATACACAGTGCAATGGTTCCTGGCTCTGTCCATGTCAGTGGAGATCAGTGCTGAGATATGAGATATGTGCGCATTTGATCGCTGATTTTGCAAGATGTGTTGATGCATTGTCATGTACATATAGAGAAATAAACTTGCTTTAAACAATAAATCAGCAAAATATATCTGCAGTCTTCTGAGATACACCAGTTCCAGAAAGTCATGGATGCTGGCACCTCAGCAGATCAATCTCTGCTGTATTGTAGGGGAAAAGGGTCAGACTACTGTGAGAGACCAAAAAAGCAAAAGCTCTCTCATGGGGATGGAATTAATACAGCTTTTCAAGCATCAAAAGTATAATTCTCTAGAGCATCTATGTGGATAAAGTGTATGGAAGAAAAACGTATCACTCATTTTCTCTTTCTAAGCAGTTGCTGTGCTGAACACCCTGTCGCTTTTAGTGAAGCCAGTAGAGCAGCAGGAGCTCTGCATCTCTGAAAAATCAGGCTACTTGGTTAGGTATCTAAATAGGCACCCAAGTTTGAAAATGATGGCAAAGATTTATTATTGTGTTCCTTTGTGTGTCATCTCTCCTGACTTTTTTCCCCTTTTCACAGTACTACATGGGAATATCTTTGTAGATAAGCCAATTAGCAAAAAAAAAAAGCAGACTTCTTTGCAGGTTTGTTTTTTTTTAAACAGGATATGTTCATACAAATATGTTCCTCTTTCACATTTGCCTCTCTATCCATCCCTTTCCAGGTTTCTATTTTAGGATTGTGTATTTAGATTTTTTTAAAAGAGCCTCTCTAAAACTCAAGATTGTTGCCCTGTATCCATTTTGAAAGGGATCTGACTGTAAAGTATCATCATTATAAGCATGTTATTAAATGGCTAAAGTCTAACTGCAGCTAGTCTCTGTTGAATTGTGTGTGGTTTATTCATATTTGCAGTCTCTCCTTCAGTGTTAAAAATAAAACAAGAAACTGGGCAGAATAGCTGCAACTGGGTTGAATAGAGACACACAGCAACTGACTTGAAAGTCAGATAAGCAGTTAGTGGTTGCAAATTGTCTTACTGAGAAGCAGTTGTCAATCTTAAAAGCAGAAATGACTACAATGAAGACATCAAAATATGCTAATTATGTCTTAGCATATTTTTATTGCTTTTCTTTTTAAGCTGTGTACTAAGGGGATCCAACATTTAACAGTGGAAAAGTTCAGGTGAAGCCATGGCCAAAGTTAAAGCTAAAAGATTGATTTGAGCTGCCAGCACAGTGGCCTTTAAGAATCATAATATTACTTTATCCTTTTTCTGAAGGGAAACTGCCAAGATCATAGGGCTACCACCTGTTATTATCTTGGAATCAATACATCCTTTGTAAAATACTATACATCCTGGCAGTTGATGCACATGAAAATGGAAAAAAAGAAAACTGCATTTTTCGGAGCAATTAATATTTGTACTTGATAATCTAATATTTGTAACATCTAAATAATGCAATTGAATTAGAATTAAAAGGTTTAAGGGGTTTTATGAAACCATCATATGAAGTTCATTTTATCTTGGGGAGAAGGGGATGAATATATTTCATCTTCATTTCTTGTTAATAGATATTATAATTTCTTCTCTTATTGTGTATTGCTCAAAGGCAAAACAAACAGCAACACTTCTTAAATAGGCAAAATTTGGTAGTAAATATATTTTTGGAGTAGACAAAATATTTCCTCTCTGAGAAAATATCACTTCTCTAGAAATTCTTTTCTTCTCCTTGAGAACTTCCTGAATCTGAATGGAAAGCCCGATCATGCTTCAATTAAAAAAAACAAAAACTACTGTTGCAGGATATTTATATAGATTTTGTAGTGCTTAAACATGACTGATTTTAAATTGTATACATTTGTTCAAGTTATTCCTCTCTTTGAAAGGAACCACAAAAAACAGACAGGTAATATGCTGTTTTTGCACTATTATCATAGCCAGAACCTCACAGGAGAACCACTAAGTGGGAGTAGTTGGGGGAGGGGGAGGTTTGTGTCTGTACACACACTATGTAATACTTGCTGTTTGTAGATGAAGGCCCCTCATTATCTTGAGCTTATTTCATTCTATTTTCTCTTTTTGTATATTGTTTGAAGAAGTGAATAGATACACAACAAAACCTTAGTTTTCATTTGAACATTTTCATTACATTTCGTGAAAAATAACTGCATTACCCCAGTATGGCATTTGGACGTATCTTTTCTCAGGGAGCCAGAATTCCTTCCAGGACTCCCAAGTGTGTAGAAGCTCAAGACTGGGTCCTCAAAGGTATTTAGGTACCTAATGGGCATTAGCACCTTTGAAGATCTGTTCCTTGGTGCCTACTACATGCTCTTGCAGGATGCAGCTTATATTTCTCCTCACCTTCAGCCCAGTTAGTCAGCTCTGTTTGTCAGTATATTGAAGGCAGAGGAGCCAGGGCTCTACCCCTCCCAGTTCCTTTTGGGAATTATGCACAGTTTTAGAATGAATTTCTGCAATTTTCCTTTAAAGGTAAGGTAACTTGTAGAGGGAGAATGGGCTTTGTGGTCTTCCCCCCCCCCCCATCTGTTCCCTTTGTTGCATAAAGAAGGCCTGAAATATTTATATGGTTTTTATTTTACAAAAAAATCCTTATTTATATTTGTTTACATTAGAAATTTTGGCCTTGTATATTTGGAAGACTAATAGACAGGAGAACTGGTAGGATTATGATATCTCAAGTAACTAGGTGTTGAAATCTGATTAATTGAGAGAGGATGGACTTTAAAAACAAAACCAAAAAAACTTTACAATTATTTTTAAGTCCTGTTTGACTTAAATGAGTGTAAAATGTGGGTGGGAAATTATTTTTTGCTTAAGACTGAACATTCTTGTCCCTGTTAATTGAAGTCTGAGGGAGAAGTTCATTATTTTCATTATTGGGATCAATGAAAAATCTCTCAGCAAAACCAGGGAAGAACTAAAAACCCACCATCTCGGCCCAAGAGAGCTTGTAAAATGCACAACCCTTTATTCCCCCATTACCAATCACCTTTAACTATAGATAATAAGTTGAATTTGAGTCGGAAAAAGTAGAAATACTGATTTGTTCATCAGCAATAATAGGTGTAAGGCAGTGGTTCTCAAACTTCCTTGTGCCGTGACCCCCTTCTGACAACAAAAATCATTACATGACCCCAGGAGAGGGGACCGAAGACCAAACCCACCTGAGCCCTGCTGCCCTGGGCAGGCGGGAGGTGGGGAGGGGCAAAGCTGAAGCCCAAGGGCTTCTGTCCTGGACGGGGAGGCATGTAACCTTAGCCCCAGGTGGTGGGGCTTGGGCCCAGGACCAACACCAGCTTTGGCGACCCCATTAAACTTTGGGGTCCCCACCCACAGTTTGAGAACCCCTGGGGTAAGGGGAAAGTTTAAAAAACCACCACCACATTGGTGCCAAACTTTGCTGCAATATATAGCAGTTTGTTAAAATATTTAACAAATGATATTAATTCTGGGTTTCTTCTGTCTGATGTGAGGACAGATAACTATATCTCAAGTTTAGTATGGGTATAATTGAGTATAATGTATCCACTTTGTAAAAACTATAAGCATTACCTCATTAATAACTTGTAACCGATTTTTTTTCCTTTTGAAAGACAAACATTCATTATACACTCTAAGGGTGTGAGAGGTTAGAAAAAACTTGTCGAGTGTATAAGCCCTTAGCTCTAGAGGGGGGAAAAAAATAAAAATTGAGCACTTAAATATGTAGTGTTTCTTTTGGTGGTTACAATAATCTGTCTTACTCTCTCTGACATGAATCACTTTCAGATGAACCTGCATAAATATGGACAGCTTTCCAGTTTACTTTTTGTTACAAAATTAAAGGGTGAATGTCAGTGAGTTTGCAATCTTTTTCTAAATAAGGCTATAAGGGCCTAGTCACAAGCATTATTCTTTTGTAAACAGGTAATTATAGCTTTCATATGTATTTTTAATATTTGTTATGCATGTCCCATTGGTACTATGCAGCCAACCAGTCTTATATTGTTGAAATATGTGGTCTGATATCTCAGTTTTACAATTAAATAGGTGTATTATGTACCAAGCACTTGAAATGGCTGCAGAAAACCTTAATGCAGATACTGTGTTTAGAACCATTGAAATCTGTCATTTCACTGTGTCCTTATTATTTTTCAAACTCTAAGCTAAATAGACTAACTGCTCTTAAGGAGCTCTCAGAAGATGCATGTCAAACACTAGGTGTATCATGCAATCAGACCGGTGTCGGGGTGGAAGTGTCAGTTGTTGGGGTGGGGGGAAAATAGTCAACTTGTTCTCTCAACATTGTCTTTACACTGAATGGAAGAGATGAGATTCTGAATTATTCACAATACTGAAAGCTTATAATTGCTAGCAATGGTGACAGCAACAGAGTATAGAGACAAGAATTTTTTTGTCAAACTGTCTGATTCTGTTACACATCAAAGGATTCACTTCACAAAACTGTCTTTGGATTTTGGGTGGCTTTTTTTAAGGACTAGATGTAGAATCTTTCCCACTTTTTTGTTATCCTTTTAGAAATCTAGGTCAAAGAGGTGCAAGTTAATATTTAACAGTAGCACAGATTTTCAGTAATCCAATGATGGAACAAAGAAGCTGTGTGAGAAGGATCTGCTGTTTCAGCAAGTAATTTTCTCAAGAGTCAGTTATAAATGTATGTAACAAAGCAAACCTTCTGAACCAATAATGCAGTAACTGACTTTATGTAAATTCTCCTGTCTTGTTACTAGACTGGATAAGGCTTTATATTTCAAATATATTTAAATATATCCATTTCTTACTTGTCACAAATGTAGTTCAAAACAATAATATCCATTAGAATCAAGCTAGTTTAGTGTGTATTTCTTGAATTTGATTTTTAGTGCTTCTCTCATAAATATTTATAACTCAATTAGTGAAAATAACATTAACTGAAAGTTACAGAGATGAGGCCTGAACCAGTGCTGTTCATTGAGGTCAATGAGAATTTTGTCTGTGGGAACAGGACCTTTGTCTTGCTTAAAGAGATCAGTATTTAATAACATACAACATATACAGTTTTCACATTTTTCATTTCAATCTTCACTCAAATTTTAATTTAAAGTTTTTCTGTACAGTTGCTTTTGACTCCCTTGTATTTTGTGAGAGAGCCATTTGTAGTCCAAAATTAACATCCCAATATTCATTTTAAAGAAAATGAAGCTGATGTTGGGATTTTTTCCTGTATCCATCATAACTAAAGTAGAGGTATTCATGACCAATATTATATGTTGTGTGTGGTATTGCTAGAAGAGCTTAGGTACTACCCACTAGACCACACTGCGCTCTCACATCATCTGAAATAGATGCTGTGAATTAGATCCATAATTAGGGCCCTATGAATTTCACCCCCATGAAAAATATGTCACAGACTGTGAAATATGCCCTTCCCCATGAAATCCAATCTCCCCCTGCTGCTGGGAGTGCTCCAGCCAGGGGGCTCTTAGCTCTTGCTGGGCTGGGGTGGGACAGGACTTGTCCATCCCCTACATAGCTACTCTCTGGGGAAGGAGCGGAAACCCATCTCCACCTCTGGGAACCTGCTATAGGAAGCTCTGTCGTTGCTGCCTTCAGAGTCCAAATCTGAAGGCAGCACAGAAGTGAGGGTGGCAATCCTAGGGCCCCCTACAACAGGTTTGCGACCCCTCGCAATCCCCTTTTGAGTCAGGACTCCCACAGTTACAACACCGTGAGATTTCAGATTTAAACATCTGAAAACATTAAATTTAGCAATTTTCAAATCTTATGGCCATGAAACTAACCATAATGGACCTTGAATTCGATAGGGCCCTATCCATAATATATCATATCACCACCACTACACTAGGAGGTTCCTACAGTCAAAATGTATTGGTGGGTAGGTGGAGGTGGGGAAATAATAATCTTTAACAATGCACAACTGCTGAAGAAATGCTTTTAGAAGTCCCCTAAAATTCTTTTAAATCTTTCTTTACATTCAGGTGTTGTTCTGTGCAAATGAAGCAGACATGCTGATCTATGGCGATATCTGTGTTATCGCAAAATATGAAACAAGTATGAGTCTCAAATCCATCTCCCCTTCACCAGGGAACAGCATTAGTGAACTTTGTACAAAATATTTGTGATCTCATCAAACCAGTTGCAATTAAGTAGATAATTGCAAGGCAGAAATAGGTAATGTTAAAATTTGGAAAGTTCTGTTAACTGTGGTTGAACTCAAACCAGAGTGAGTACAAGAGATATAAAATACCTAGAGATCCAAAAAGAAAAAGCAGTAGTCACTTGAGAAGTGTAGGCAACTATTACAAACCTCCAGCTTTGAAAAATATGAGCATATCTGAGGTGGTATGGAGAAGTTCCTCCCCAGCAAGAAATGTTGGGAAACACTGTGCATGATGGTGGTGGTTGCTTGTCCTTTTTTCTGTGCCCAAAAATGTGCTAGACACCCTTACAGAAGAAGTGCTTTCCCAAAAGAGCATACAATCTAAATTTGACATGACCCAATAAATATAAAAAAGAGGGGGAAGGAAGGACAAGGGTGACACTAATAAAATGCAAGGTCTGTGTACATCTGGAAGTTTGTTAAATGTTGGTATGACAGTACAATTGAATCTTTAGGAGGGATTTGAAATAGGTGAACAGATTTAATTATTCTTTTAAAAACATTTAAATATGTATGTTTGCTATGGTACTTTTTTTGGTATAAAGTCACAGTGGGTGTTTAATTTTTTAAAATTTTTTTTTAAGCTTCCAGATAACTTTGGGGACAAAGGTTCCTGTGGAGGGTATTTTCCACCACTTAACTAACAGACTTTGTGGCTTGCCTCCAATCAGTGTGGAAGATCTATGTTTTGGAAAATATTGTATGCTGGAGCCTCATTAAATGCAGTAAAGACGGCTATTAGAAATAATCCAGTAGGCAGATGAGTATAAAAGGTCAAAATATTGAAGTGTATTGTAAAATGGTGCTTTTCAGTTATGCTTAAAATTGCAGGATATAAGATGTTCCTGGACTGTAGAGTATAACTAAAAGTACTCTCTAATCATAGGTACCTAGGCAAGGTTCAATGTATTCCTTGGGAAAATGTACCACTTTGCTTAATCACACATAGTGTAACTGATTCCTCAAAGAAAGGTTGAATTATCACATATATGAAAATAGTGTTGAATCCTGCTCAGTCCTTCATTCCTTATTCCTCAAGTTGTGTGAGATAAAGAATTGTTTCCTTAGGTTCAAAGCAAGTGTACCATGTGCTCTTTCAAGTTATTTTAAGTATATGATGTGCTTTGTTTATTTAACTATTTAGTGATAAATGTATGTAAATGTCTCTCTCAAAGATCACCTCTTTCTCAAGCCCCATAATGTGGCCTGCTCTCAACCTGAATGTTCTGACTGTCTCAAGATGGCACAGATTATACTCCAGGCCTTTTGGAACACTCTCCTAGAAATGTGTCTAGTTGCAAACCTTTCCCCTTTAAGAGTATGAGTCCAGGATTTCCACTAACTGTAGTCTTCAAATTCCTATGGCACTTAGTCCGCCAAATGGTATTTGTCATCTCTAGATCTTTTCCATAGTATTCTGGTCAATTGCTGCACAAACTTTTAGAATATAATCTTCATGCTATATAAAGCAAAGGCATATAGAGCAATAGTATTGGCAAAAATGCTATTTCATACTATTTGGAGCTATGTAAATGTTCAGATATCTTGTTGGACTGCTTGTAAAGCCATGTAATAATTTAAATGTCATCAATAACATCATGACAAAAAGATATGTGAGCCATTCCCTTTTAATCTATTAATGGATGGAATGGGCCAAATCCTATTATTGTTGTGCTAGGCACTGTACAAACACAGAACACAAAGATGGTACCTGTCTCAGATGATAGTCTAAGTACAGTATACTTCCGTTTATCTGAAAACCTGTTATCCAAACCTCCACATTATCCATATCCCTTCCCTGTGCCCCATGTATCTCATGCTTGGGAACAAGAAGGCATTTGAATAATGTTGAGGTTTGGATAATGGAGCAGAGAACCCTGGCCAGGACTGTGAGGAGGAGGAAGCCTAGCTATGAGGGAGGCCACCCTGCCGTTGAATGGCCCCTCCAGCTGTGCAGGAAGCCTTCTACAGCCCTGCAGTGAGCGAGCGGGACTGTGACGCTACACCCCATATTCTTCATAGAAATATTGTTCTGATATGAATATGGCATCACTAAGATTTGTTTTGTGCAAGATGGCTCATATGAGATACCATTAGAAAGGTTATGATTTACTGAATGTGATTATCCTGTCTGTATGCATGTATCATTTCTGTATCTGAAGTTAGGAATATGGACTATATATCAATTACAAAAGTGCTTGCACTCGGGGAGTGCCCACCAGATGGTAGGCAATCAGCCTGGATGGGCCATTTGGAAGCACAGTAGGACTTTGAAGATACTAATCTTCCTTCTTTTTGAGAAGCTTTGACATTGCAGGATCAGATGATCCGGGTCACCTGGTACTAGACCCCATCTTGAACTTCTAGGGTTTTTCTATTAAGATGGGGTGGGAGTCAAACTGGGAAACAAAGGATTCCCACCATAAAATCCTATTTAAGGCTGGGGAGTGAGTTAATCTTGGTTCTTCTCCATTGCCTCCCTGCCCAAGAAGGAAAACTGCAGAAAACACCTGAGGAAACACAAGAACTAAGCTGGGGAGGGGGGGAAGTGGCAGGGGCTGAGCCCAGGCAAGAAAGGTCTAGCCCAGTGGTTCTCAAACTTGTGTATTGTTGACCCCTTTCACACAGCAAGCCTTTGAGTGCGACCCCCCCCCCTTTTTAAATTAAAAACACTTTTGTTTATATTTAGCACTATTATAAATGCTGGAGGTGAAGCTGTGTTTGGCGTGGAGGTTGACAGCTCGTGACCGCCACATGTAATAACCTCGCAACCTCCAGAGGGGTCCCAACCCCAGTTTGAGAACCGCTGGTCTAGCCTGTGAAAGGAATGCCTGGAGATTTAAGCTGAAAGCAGTAAAGTTTACCTTCAAGAAACTCTGCAACCTGTATAAAACAACATTTAGGGTGAGAATTTGCTAATATCAACCAGTTAATTCAGTGTAATAAGCTTAGTTTGCCTGTTTTGTTTTATTTGCTCAGTAATCTGCTTTGTTCTGTTTGCTATCCCTTATAATCACTTAAAATCTACTTTTTGTTTGTTCCAAAACACAGTTTGTGCAATTCATACCTGGGAGAGGGCGCAAAAAGCTCTGCATATCTTCCTCCACCTTGAGGGAGGGAGCGAATTTCATGAGCTTACGCTATTATAGATCTCTATACAGCACAGGACAATATAATTTTGGATTTATACTCTGGAGGGAGTGTGCACTTGAATACTGAGCAATCCCTGAGCTGAGTTTTCCCACACAGAGCTGATTGCAGACTGTGTGTGATTCTATAGCTGGGCATGTTCCCTTCCTCTGGGTGTGTGTGTGTGCGTGCGCGCAGCAGGAGAGGGCAAGGGAGCTCAGGGTGGTGGAACAGGTGGGCTCAGTGGGACCCCACTACATAAGGGGGGTCCAACCCATCACAGGGGCCATGACAGCAGAGCTGCAGAGGGTGCCTTGTGCTGCCAGTAACACCCAATCCCAGTGGGCAAAAGGTGCAGGGAAGGCTGTGGTCCTGGCAGGGCTGAGTCCTTACCTGGAGTCTTTGCTGTGCCCTGTACCTTGCTCTCTGCAACTCCTGCTGTCATGGGAGTGAGTGAGGGGGTGGAGCAGAGACCCCCCCAGCCAGCACTGTGAGGAGGAGGAGCCCCTGGCCAGGTGGGAGACCACCTAGCTCCTGAATGACGAAATAGCTCCTGTTCTCTTGATTAATGAAACTCCCAATAATCCAAATAAAATCCACGTCCCTCATGCTATTTAGCTAATTGGGACTATACTGTGTTAAGACCAGAGACAACAGATGGATAAAGACAAACCAACAGTGTACAAGTTTATTGTAGACCTCACAGAAAAGGAAAGTTTTAAGGAGGATAGTTACTTAGTTTTGTGGAATTTTAAAAGGTACCCCTCCTAAGTGTGAGAGGCAGCGTGGAAGAAAGCCTGAAGGTACTTATTTGGAAATTTAACAAATGGGTGATAGAGATTTGGTTACATCCAAATTTTGAGACCCATAGAGAATCTCTTGCTTAATTTGTAAAATAACTGTATCTGTCAGGTTGGATCATACAATAAATTTATTTAGAAAACTTCAATTAGTTAAATTACCTTTTTACTTTCTATTTATTAGGAAAAAGTTACTTTATACCTTCGGAAACTATGAAAGTATGACGGATTGAAAATTGTGTTATGTCATATGCTTTGTTTAACTACTTTCCTTTTCTGTTTTAGTGTCAGTTTTGAGTTTTATTCTGCTAGGAGAGTCTAGAGACAAAATTGGAGCAAAGTTCTACGTGACATATATTCTGATTGTCTCATCATTGCTATACATATTTAAAAGGCGTTTCTCCAAAACCACTAGACGTATGGAAGACCGTTTCTCTCCACTAAAAACATTATTTGAATTTTCAAAATCTGGATATATCTATGCTTAGGCAAGTAAAACTATGATATGAATGAAAAACAATTACAAATAAATATGGAGCAGGGATTGGGAGCAAGATATCACAGTACAGGTGATATATGCTAGGAATAAAATGTCAAAGCAGGAAGACAGATAAAGAGGTCAGAGAACAAATGAAGATATCAGAAATCATAGAGAAAATTAGGTTTAAAATAAAAAAGAAATTATAATAGAAGAATTCCTAAGATCTTTGATCAAATGAGAGGTGTCTTCTCTGAGTGAGATCTTCAGTTTTGGGCCCGATGATTAGAGTGTGATGGACCAAACTAGCCACAGAATATCATCAGTAGGTAATGGTGATAGTGGAATATTGTCTTCTACATTCTCAGTATTTGAGTGCTGGAGAATCCAAAGTGTTTTACTAAGATGAGTATTATTCCCACTTTTGCAGTTAGGGAAACTGAGGCATGGAGAGATTTGAGACTTGCTCTTGTTACCTTATGAGGCAGCTGGGAAAGGGATGCAGGTTACTTGCCTTCCCATACTATGCTTTATCACTGGACTGCCTAAACTTATACATTGTTAGGATAACCTGCCAGCTCACTGGAAAACATTAAAGGACTCTTACTAGGCCTTTAGTAGTAATTTTTAATGTTTTTGTACATATATGGGAACACAATGCTGTGGGAGAGGAGTTGGTGGTGAGCCTGGAGCGATACAGAGAGAAAAAAGGGTTCTTGAAACAAGGTTGCTGCTGACCCTGTTTTTGTTTTTGTTTTTTTTGGGTTTTTTTGTACTACTACAAATTATGGTGATATTTGTTCTCTGTGATGTGTCAAAGTTAATTATAATTGCACGGATAGGTCTGTAGAAACTTGAGATCAGAAAGACATAAAGTAATAAATGGTTTTGTCCATCCTCCTTGCACTGTATTCTTTAGTATTTTGCACAATCTAATTTTCAGTGACTCAAAGCAATAAGGTTTCCACTGGTTTTCATAGATATTAAGGTCAAAAGGGACCATTATGATCATCTAGTCTGACCTCCTGCACAACACAGGCCACAAAATCTCACCCACCCACTCCGGCGATAAACCTCTCACCTATGCCTGAGCTATTGAAGTCCTCAAATCGTGGTTTAAAGACTTCAAGATGCAGAGAATCCTCCAGCAAGTGACCCGTGCTCCATGCTGCAGAGGAAGGCGAAAAACCTCCAGGGCCTCTTCCAATCTGCCCTTGAGGAAAATTCCTTCCCGACCCCAAATATGGCGATCAGCTGAACCCTGAGCATGTGGGCAAGATTCACCAGCCAGATACCTAAGAGAGAATTCTCTGTAGTAACTCATTTCCCACCCCATCTAACATCCCTCACAGGCCATTGGGCCTATTTACCGTGGATAGTTAAAGATCAGTTAATTGGCAAAATCATGTTATCCCATCATACCATCTCCTCCATAAACTTATCGAGTTTAATCTTGAAGCCAGATAAGTCTTTTGCCCCCACTGCTTCCCTTGGAAGGCTGTTCCAGAACTTCACGCCTCTGATGGTTAGAAACGTTCATCTAATTTCCAGTCTAAACTTTCTGATGGCACAGTTTATATCCATTTGTTCTTGTGTCCACATTGGTACTGAGCTTAAATAATTCCTCTCCCTCCCTGGTATTTATCCCTCTGATATATTTATAGAGAGCAATCATATCTCCCCTCAACCTTCTTTTAGTTAGGCTAAACAAGCCAAGCTCCTTGAGTCTCCTCTCATAAGACAGGTTTTCCATTCCTCGGATCATCCTAGTAGCCCTTCTCTGTACCTGTTCCAGTTTGAATTCATCCTTCTTAAACATGGGAGACCAGAACTGCACACAGGTTTCTTTGGGAGTCTGTTCCAGAACCAAATAGACCTAACTGTAAGGAACTTTTTCCTGGTAATCAGAATTTTGTGCTGTTTTTCCCAATTGTAGTTCCTTTGACCATACTAAAAATTACCTCTTGTTCTTATCTTTCAAATACTTGCATACGGTTATTTCTCTCACCCCTTTTTGTTTTGCTAGCTGTGATACTTTACTTTTCCTACTTAAAACATCTTTAGATAGTTCATTATATGATTGGCTACAAGTGTTGTCTTTGGTGTAAGATCTAAGGTGCAACTGACCTGGGGTAAGTGACTGGTCCTTTGGGACTGAATATTGCTACTGTTCTTGGTGTAAGGAGCAACCTATAGCAAAGGTATGTTCATACAGGTGATGAGATAGATCAGAGTACCTGAGGGGACAGTCTATGACTCCCTCTTTAGATTATTATAGTGCCTGAGGAGTTTACTCTTGATAATTGGTTGGTGAAATCTAAGTGTAGAACTCTCAACCAATTTGGAGTTTGTATCCTGTTTCCTAACAGTCTGCCCTGAGGTTGGTATTCAGTCTTGAATCACTGCAGGCAGCTTTAAACAAGCATTGACCAGTTAGATTCTTTTTAGACAGCATGCATAAAAGTATTGCATCAGAGACCAGAGCATGATTGTTGTTATGCAAAAACGAATGAGACCATACCTAGAGTACTGTTTCCCGCAGATACATTTCAGAGATTCAGAAAAGAAAAAAAAAAATTTGGCTGGAGAAAGTGAGAGCAAGTTAGTGCCAGCCCTCTCTGTGTGCACAAAGTGTGGGGAAGGGAAAGAAGGCAGAGGGCGCCTCTCTTACAGACCTTCACAGAGCTGGGTATGGTGACACTGCTAATGGTCTGTTCACCGCAAACAGAGGTATGGCTTCACCTGTCTTTGCTCCAAACAGTATTGCTGGCATTACAATCAGTCATTGCAACTTCAGGGGTGGCTCAGTGGTTGTGTCCCTACATGGGTCTGCCTTCATAGCTCTCACTGATGTGATGCACTCCTTCACACCACCCCAATACAGGGTTGGGCCTTCAAAACACCCTTAATTTATGAAGAAAGATTAGAAGAACTGCATGAGTGTTGCTCAGCCACTTGGTGCCAACACAGGGATGGGGTGATTGTTTCAAAGTATTCCAGAGTTGTAAAAACACCACAGAGAGGGAGGAATTGTTTAGGGTAATCCAAAGACTATAATAAAGAATGAAAGAATAAAATTAAACAAAGGAAAATTTAAATTGGATAGCAGAAAAAAATTAAATAGTTTATATCTATCAGATTCTGGAATGGTTTTACAAAGAAGGATGTGAAAATGTAATTATTTCTACCATTTATAATGGGACTGGAAAAATAATGCAGGGAAAAACACTATATACTGCCAGGTGTATGGACGAGATGGTAGCTTGAGAAAAGAAGCCAAGGATTTGAATTGGCATGGAGATTAAATCATACGCTCCTCCACAGAGCTAGTCCCTTTGGAGCAAAGCTCAGGCACATAGATGCGTGCCACTGTGGAAAAGATTGTGCTGTGGCTTCTTTTGCTCTACCTCTTCTGTAGAATAATGGAGAGCTACAGGCTCCAGGGCTTTCAAGCTGGCACCTTTCATGAACCCTAAATACATTTAGAAAAAATACAGCTCAAATTCAGTACAGCAAGTAAAATCACTTCTGATATTGACAGTACTGTGGAATTTGTGCTAAAAAATAATTTGGGAAAGTAGAGTACAGTAGAAACTTATTGAATATTTTCCTTATACATTGAATGGTGCACAGCTTAATTATTCCGTTACAATTAATTATAGGTGTGTTTTGAGACCACCTTGTCACTTATTTTATCAAGATACTTTTGTAAGAATACAGATCACATGTCTTTAAAGGTCACTTCCAGATTTTTATGCATTGAATTGTTTGATACAAAAACCTGTTATGAAAAAGAAATTGTGAAATGAGTAGAGTGTAAAAAACAAAAACCCGCACAAAAGATTATATAGTCTGGGGCCAATTAACTTTGTATTTATTGTTATTTAAGTGCAAGCTATAAAGAACTGAGATCTAATAACAAGGTAGTCTTGTTATGGGTCCTGAGCTCAGAATCTGATAGAGACCTAGGGATATTAAACACTGCATGGTGCTCCAGATATGCTCATTGTGCTGCAGAACCCAGACTACAGCCTTATGGTGGCAGAACTCCACCAGGAGTGGGAGCATAGCAGTGCAAGCCACAAGCAGGGTGGGAATTACAAGGGGAAAAGGAGGACAGCAGGAAAGTGCTCTTCGTGTCACCTTCCAGCAATCATCTCCTGCCGAAGGAAGGAGCAGCATAGATGAATATACTAGAGATATGAAGGCTTTAAGAGCCTGCTTCAAAGCTCACTTAAAAAACAAACAAAAAAAAACAACAACTAAAATTGGCTTCAGTATGGTTTGGATCAGGCCCCAGGTCCTATGCAAGTGTGGGGATTAAAAGATGTAAAACAGAATGGATCCTGAAGGCATTTCCAAATCCCTCTATAAATAATTTCCTTTAAATTGCTTTCTCTTGGCAATTTTTCACTGCGCCTGAGACTGGCAGTTAAAATATTCCTAACTTTAATGTAACTAAACACATTTTTTGTGCGTGTTGTATAGGCAAGGAATAATTATATTTTCTGCATACTAGGCTTTTTTTTTTATTCTGCACATAGTATTGTTTTGACAAGGAAGTATGGTCTTTTTAATTCTGACTGAAGATAATTAAGAGTAAAAGAAATATTAAAGTTAATTCTACTGGGGGTAGGTTTTAACTTTGTGTGTGGGTCAACTTTTCAATTATCAACTAAAAGAAAATAGAAACCACCCCAGTTTAAAAGCAATCGTTGGATTCCCACTACAGGAATTGGACATGCTTTTTAGAGGAGTCAGCCTTAGTATTCAGTGAGTGGCTTTCTTCTGCAACATTATCTCCAGCAGCAGACCATCAGTAGCTGTTTTATTTGTTATTTGATATGAAAATTACTGTAGTACTCAGAGGCCTTGGTCAGAATTATGTCAGGCTTTTTACAAAGGTAAAAGTAGACATTGTCCCTGATCCAAGGACCTTGTCCATCTTATCTCTTTTGTCCCAAGTGGTTAGTCAATATTCTGGATCTTGTGGGGTGATTTCCTCAGAAGGAGAAATTGGTGGTAGAGTAATGTAACTTTTTGATGCAATCTTGTTGTTTTTTTTTTTAATGAAGAAAGCATGCAGTTCCATTTCCACAGACATAGGAATCAAACAACAGGAGGCAGTTTGTTCGCTTACCACTCCAATCCTTTTTACAGCCCCCAAAATCACTTCTTGTCTTTTTGTCAGGGCAACATTAATAGTACTCTTCTTGCTTCTTTCTGCCTGCCTGTGGCTGCTTCAGACAGACAGACAGCCTCCTGTATTTGCTATCAGCCCCCAGCAAAACCCCTTTGCACATAGCTCAGCTTCTGTCCTGTCTTGCATGTGGTCATTGTTTTCGGTGGTGGCGTCTATTGTTTCATTCATCTTACTCCAAACAGGAGCTTAACTGTTTCTGACATTTATCCTGAATGAAGATGGTCTATCATGCCACAAGAGTTGGCAAGGCTTGTTACTCTTGAAATACAGGCTTGCTGGAATCTACCAATATCCTTGGCATGACACCATATTAAGGCAACACTCTAATACAGTATACAAAGGGTGGGAGAGAGAAAGACAGTTAAAAATATACTTTTTAATGTACATGTTTTCAAGGTTCCTTCCCCATTCTGAACTCTAGGGTACAGATGTGCGGACCTGCATGAAAACCCCCTAAGCTTATTTTTATCAGCTTAGGTTAAAACTTCCCCAAGGTACAAACTATTTTACCTTTTGCCCTTGGACTTTATTGCTGCCACCACCAAGCGTCTAACAAATAAATAACAGGGAAAGAGCCCGCTTGGAAAAGTCTTTCCCCCCAAAATCCTCCCAAACCCTACACCCCCTTTCCTGGGGAAGTCTTGATAAAGATCCTCACCAATTTGCATAGGTGAACACAGACCCAAACCCTTGGATCTTAAGAACAATGAAAAAGCAATCAGGTTCTTAAAAGAGGAATTTTAACTGAAGAAAAAGTAAAAGAATAATCTCTGTAAAATCAGGATGGTAAATACCTTACAGGGTAATCAGATTCAAAACATAGAGAATCCCTCTAGGCAAAACCTTAAGTTACAAAAAGACACAAAAACAGGAATATACATTCCATTCAGCACAACTTATTTTATCAGCCATTTAAACAAAACAGAATCTAATGTATATCTAGCTAGATTGCTTACTAAGTTCTAAGACTCCATTCCTTTTCTGTTCCCAGCAAAAGCATCACACAGACACAGAGAACCTTTGTTCCTCCCCCCCCCCAGCTTTGAAAGTATCTTGTCTCCTCATTGGTCATTTTGGTCAGGTACCAGCGAGGTTATCCTAGTTTTTTAACCCTTTACAGGTGAAAGGGTTTTTCCTCTGGCCGGGAGGGATTTTAGAGGTGTTTACCCTTCCCTTTTATATTTATGGCGCACGTATTTGCTATGTTCAATTACAGAAATGAATATCAACTTTCCACAATTGACCCTTAGTGTAGGTGTCATACGTTGGCTGATTTCTTGTAAGTGGTCGCAGCAGAAGTGGGTCTGTTTGTTCACATTGGAGTGAAATGCTTACCCCAGTGAGGCCAATGACAAAGCTTCAATTGACTTCAGTGGGGCCAAGATTTCACACTTACCCTTCACAAATAGGACACCCAAGGAAGAGGACATCTAGCATGCATATAGGAAAATGATGATTACTATAACAGACAGAATAAATACAGGGTCAGCATGGCAGTGTATGCTAGAGAACACTAACTGATCTAAGCAATAGCATGCTATGTTAATTATTATTTTACAATGTCCAAAAGAATGCTAGATGCCTGACAGTACAGATGAAAAGATATGGTCCTTTCCCTGAGGAGTGTATACTGTCATTTCAAATGCAGTGCTATGAAGTGCTGGTATCTTAGTTGGGGAGCATACAGGAGGTAGGATGGTGGGACATCCATAAGATAATGTAGTTACTTAGCAAAGGTGAGTGTACAGTATAGAGGAGCAAATACTTATTATTTTCTCAGTGTTGCCTCATTTCCTGAAGGCATCACAGTAAAGGAGAGTCTTAAGGGATTTGAAAGAGGACAGTGTCCTGGCAAATTAGCTCAGACAGAAAACTCTCTAGAACAAGGGTTCCCAAACTTGGTTTGCGGCTTGTTCAGGGTAAGCCCCTGGTGGGCTGCGAGACGCTTTGTGTACCTGAGCGTCTGCAGTTACGGCCTCTCACAGCTCTCAGTGGCCACGGTTTGCCGTTCACGGGTTGGGCCACTGTTTCCTGCAGCGCTCATTGGCTGGGAACGGCAATCCGCGGCCACTGGGAGCTGGGAACAGCCATACCTGGAGATACCCAGGTAAACAAAGCGTCTCGCGGCCCGCCAGGGGCTTACCCTGAACAGGCTGCGAACCAAGTTTGGAAACCCCTGCTCTAGAAGAAAGCATGGAGAAGGCTGAGGGAGAAGTAGATGAATGTGAGGTAGCAGACTGGCATGATTTTGGAGGTAGAAGATGTGATGCAAATTCAGATAAGTAGGGAGAAGCAAAGTTATACAGAGCTTTGAAGGTAAGGATAAAAACTTCATGTAGTGAAGATGGTGAATAAAAATCAATTTAAAACAAAAATAAGATTTTAATTTTTTTCTTTTTAAAAATAAACCCATTTAAAATTAAATTTGAAATTAAAACAACCTCTGATAAGGCCTGAACTTACTATAAACACTACAAATCATTTAACTTAAATTAAAAATAGTAATCAGTACAGTAAGCAACCTGAACTAGCGTTTGTTGGCCTGCTAAACCAGCTTTTGATGGCAGTCACCTCTTCTGCAGATGCAGAGAAAATATTTTCTTCATTTCAGTTTATTCAGTTGGTTCAGTTCAATGACTAGCTCATTCAAAGTTGAGAAACTGATCAGAGTTGGAGAAGTAGGAAAGCTTATTTCCCTTTTCCAGACTATGAATAAAAGTGAGGTGTCAAAGAATGAGATCTGCTGGTTCTAAAATCTTGAAGGATTAGAAGCTATCAGTTCAGTTAATTAACTACAGCTAATATTTCATTTGTTTAATAAATCAGCTAATTATAATGCAAAACATATTTTAATAAAATTATATGTCCTTATGTATCCCACACATTTAAGTAGTTTTATTTAATAAAAAATATTTGTTTTTTGCATTTTGAGTGGAATCTCTTTTCCATCAAATGCATCTTGACGCACATTAAGAATAAAAAATTTATCGTCTAGTAAATAAATTATTCTACATTTTCTATCATAAAAAATGTAAAAATGAAGAATGGGAATAAATGTGGTAAATAAATAGGTAAAGTGTACCCTCCAGGTTAGCAAAGCAAGTACCAAATTTTGCCAACCAATGAGACTTTCTTAGAAAAATAACTTAAAAGTACAACTGCAAAGCAAGATTAAAAATCAGTTATTCAAATCAAGATTTCCTGCTTGCTGATTTAAAACATTTGTCAAATTGATAACCAATTTGACTAATGATTTAAATCAGCAAGTAGGAAATCTTGATTTGAATCACTGATCACGTCTATCGCTTTGATTTTAATCAGTGTTCCCTGGTTGGAGAAGGAGTGTCTAGTAGAGGGATTTTAAAAGGGGATGACACCAGGCAAGGAAAATTATCCTGGAGGCTGTTTTTTGTGCAGATGAAAGGAGACAATGCCAGAGAAGAGGAGATGGCAGAAGTCATGACAGGAGATAATGAAACAATGCAGGCAGAAGGGAAAGAGAGGGGGGTGTGAAGATGGAGAAAGAAGCACAAATTTTCTCACAGCTTGGATACATGGGTTACATGAATGCGTTAGTAATGATTACTGATATAATTTAACACTTATATAGTGCTTTACATTGCCAAAGCACTGTAGAGAAATTAATTAATCCTGTTGTGAGGGTAGGGAAGCAAATGTTGTTGCACTAATTTCACTTGCTACTTTTAATGTTTCTTCTGTTGTGTTTTAGCCCAGGAGGAGTGTAATTCTGCAGAACATCCAAATGATCAGCATTTTAAAAAAATAAATAAATCTGGCAGCATGCCATACCATGCCCACTGTACTAATTACTCAGTGTTGGAATGAGGAAAGTCCTGTTCCAGGTCTCCCACATCTGTCATGTCTTCCACACAACCAAAATATTAATTCTTTGATGGAAAATAGGGTCATGTGGACCCTACAAGAAACAAAATTTTGTGATGTTAAATTTAAACTATATAACCATTTCTGTATAGATTATATCCATTATTATAGTTTTTATTTCAGTGAGCTTATTAATTATGAAGGGTCAGGCATCCTCATTATTTGACTCTGGCATAATCAGGGCTTGAAAAATCCACTCAACCATTTGCTTATTGCAAGCAGAAAACATTCCTGGGTGAGTTTCCTCAGTTTTCACAGAGTGTAAGGTTTCATTGTATTATGAAAAGGGGAAGCTGGGAAGGTAATCTTCAAAATATGAACAGAGAATAAAATGTAGTGTCATGTTACTGAGTCTGCAGGTAGAGAACTTCAGTGCCTTTGCTACTGCTCATAGCTTTTCCAAGTTGCAATAGAGTGATATCTGATCATTAGTCAGTTGTAAGGATAAATTTTCACTGAAACTTTTCAGAAGTCTGCTGGCAGCGCTGAAAGTGACCAGAACCAGGTCAGTTTCATTTTGTTTGTGCTTAGAAAAGCTTCCTGCAGCAGCAAAAGCAGGTACTGGAGCTATTTGCAAGGGAGGACGACTCACAACTTTAAACTAGGGAGGGGACAAAGTAGGAGAGACTACCACTTTTGTAGCGGCCAAGAGGATATGGCAAGGGAATAAGGAGACTGAGGCTATGTACACACTGCATCTTATGTCGATATAAGTTATGTCACTCAGGGATGTGAATAAACTACCCTGCTGAGCAGCATAAGTTACAATGACCTAAGTGCCGGTTTGGACAGTACTATGTTAGCAGGAGAGCTCCTGCTGACATAGCCACTGCCGCTCACAGGGACTGGAGTAATTAAGTTGATGGGAGAGTTTTCTTCCGTTGGCTTAGAGCATCTGCACCAGCGGCAGTTCAGCTGCCTCAGTGCAGCTGTGCTGCTGTAAGCTCCGTAGTGTAGTCATAGCCGGAGAGAGGTCCCTTCTAGAAGTCAGAGAGTTTGGAGTTATGGGGTAGGCTTCAAATTTAGCAGATACCTTCCTAAATTCTACTCTGCTTAGGAGCTCTTGATGAACTTCCATGTGTGTATGTCCCTGAATAATTCTCTGTCCCCACAACACACACACACACACAGTTCGTTACTTTTTTGAACTAAAATATAGTAAATGAAACTGCATTGACTTATTTTTTCAATCCAAATTTGTTCCTCACTCTTTCCCTTCACTCCATTTTTTCTCTTCACACTTTCTTCATTTGCTGTATCTTTTCCTTTCAGTGCATTTTCCCTTTTTCTTACGGTTCTACATTAAGCACAGATTATATCACCTCTTTCTTGTTCATTGTGTCTCCTTTCATTGTGTGTCTAGTCTTCTCCAATAATCCTGCCGTCCTTTCTTGCCCCAACCTCTTCTGATCACACTCTCACCATCATTTTATTTCCTGGAGGCCAAACCCTCTGTCAGTAGAATGAGTCATTTCACTCCTCATTCAATCAATTTTCTCCCTCATTAGTCTTCCCTGTGTTTCAGTTAACAAAATAGATTCCCACATCCTCACTTGAATGCCCCAAATTAAAATCAGTTGATCCCCCCTGCCCACAAACATCGGATTTCATCTACACAATCCCTGCAATCAACTCCCCTCAAACAAATCCTTGCCAACACAAGTTCACTCCCGAACAAAAAATCAATCAAATAATCATAGAATCATAGAATATCAGGGTTGGAAGGGACCCCAGAAGGTCATCTAGTCCAACCCCCTGCTCAAAGCAGGACCAATTCCCAGTTAAATCATCCCAGCCAGGGCTTTGTCAAGCCTGACCTTAAAAACCTCTAAGGAAGGAGATTCTACCACCTCCCTAGGTAACGCATTCCAGTGTTTCACCACCCTCTTAGTGAAAAAGTTTTTCCTAATATCCAATCTAAACCTCCCCCACTGCAACTTGAATAATCCATCATAGTCGCATCAAATGCTCCCACACTCAATATCTTGTTGCATTCTGCTCTTTTTCTACAGTTTGCCTACTGCTGCAGTCCTCAACCCTTCTTGCTTACTTCCAGGAGTAAAGGACCATACTCTTCTGCCAGGATTGCTTGCTCACTCACTTCTCAGCAGGGTGTGTGTCTGTGTGTAGTGAGCAGCTGTTGTCACTATTTTCCTCTGAAGGCCCTCTGCCTGCTTGTAGGGCTTTTATGAGAAAATAATGGCCAAAGGGTCTTTCTTGATTGTGCTCAAATCATCAAAGAGTAACATCAGTTGGAGGAGCTCCCCAAAGGGAGAAGAAAGTCTCTTTATGTCAGGTTTAAAGAGAGAGGCCTCTCATTTACAATCAACATAAAATAAAACCCAAAACAAACCCCGCAAAACCTCTGTGCTTATTTGGGGTCAGGAGCTCCCATGAAAATTCCTGGTATCCTTGTGAGCTAGTCTGGGCTTGATTGCAGGGTACTTGATAGTTAATACTGAATTATGTGTTTATTGTAAATTCTTTCCTTTAGTGAATTTGAGGGGTTTTAGAAAATTTAAAGTCATTCCTTTTTAATTGTGTCTTGTAGCAATGGTAAGCACAAGAGAGAATGTGTTCTGCAGCCATGAGATTAGTGCTGGGAAAAAAATACTTAGAGCATATAATATTTTGTGTTTTATGTTATTAAGAAATGTGGGGTAAGATCAGGGATAGGCAATCTATGGCATGGGTGCTGAAGGTGGCACGTGAGCTGATTTTCAGTGGCACTCACACTGCCCAGGTCCTGGCCACCAGTCCGGGGGGCTCTGCTGCTGGTCTGGGGCACCGGCCGCCGGCCCTCTGTCAGCTGGGGTTCCGTCCTCTGGCCCCGCTCAGCCCATTGCCGGTCCCGGGGGCTCCGCTGCTGGCCTGGGGTAGCAGCCGCCAGCCCCCTGCTAGCCAGGGTTCCGTCCGCCAGCCAGCCGGGGTTCCGTCCGCTCAGCCCACTGCCGGCCCCAGGTCCTGGCCACTGATCTGGGGGGCTTTGATGCCGGCCTGGGGTCCTGGCCGCTGGCCTGGGGCTCTGTAGCCACCCCCAGCCTGGGGCAGTGAGGGGTGCAGACAAGGGCAAGAGGGGGCACAGCTCAGCACTCCCACCTTAAAAATTGTTCCAGCGCCACTGTACTGGGATATTTTTAAGTCCCGATTTGCTGCTTACATCACTATCCCGCCACATGGAACAGCGCACTGCATTTGATGTTGAGATTAGAATGTACATTGAAGAACTGGAATCAGAATTTTCGGACAGATTTCAAGATTTCCAGCTATTTGGCCCAATGCTTTCTGTTCTAATTAAACCTGAAAAGGTCAATGAAAGCGATTTGCATTTGTCTGTATTTCAGTGGATGGGTGTTGAAGATTTTGAAATGCAGCTCATTCTGTTAAAAAGCTCAGAATTGTGGGCATCAAAGTTTGGAGATCTACAGAGTGCACTTGAAGATACCGAGCGAGATCATGGGGCCTCTATTCTGACCTGCTGGACATCCCTTCCAGTGAAATTAAACTATTTGAAGAAAATTGCATTTGCAATGCTTTCAGCATTTGGATCAACATACTTGTGTGAACAGGTATTTTCACACATGAAATCTGTCCTCTGTCCCTCTCTGAGCCGGTTAACAACTGATCACTCAGAAGCCTGTGTGCAGCTTGAAGCATGCAAATACGTGCCAGACATTGGAAAACTCAGCAAGAAAAAGCAACTAAATCACACTAAACTGATAAGATCTGCATTTTAATTCAATTTTAAATGAAGCTTCTTAAACATTTTTAAAACCTTATTTACTTTACATACAACAATAGTTTAGTTCTATATTATAGACTTATAGAAAGATACCTTCTAAAAATGTTAAAATGTATTACTGGCACGCAAAACCTTAAATGAGAGTGAATAAATGAAGACTTGCACACCACTTCTAAAAGGTTGATGACCCCTGGGTTAGATCATGGACTTACAGGCTTTCTTAAGTTTCAAGGTGTGAGCTACTTGTCTGACTGGTAATTTTTTCTTCAGAATGACGACTTTGGAGAGGCATACATTCTAGTTTCTATGCTAGAAGACAGAGTTCCATTATTAAGAAGTTAGTTTCTAGATATGATGACCTGAAATATCCATGAATTAAGAGTCAGCAGTTTGACTAATGGTAGATCATGGCTACAGATCATCCTAAGCACCCCTTCAAAGTGTCATTTTTCCAGCTCAGTTAATTTCTGACGTACTCACTTTATCAGTCATTGAAGTGGAAATTTCATCACTGTTGTATGCCTTTTGAGCTTTTCTTAGTGTGTGTTTTTAATAGGTTTTATGGGTGATTAGTTATGTGAATTGTGGCATTCTTGTGGATGAAAGGATTTCTTAATTTTTTTTCATAAACGCTCTGTTTTGTCTGTAGTGCTCAGCATTAAGACTTTAGTTTAATGTACTTGTAATATACATTATAAAGATGAAATTGATTTGCTTTCTTAACACTAAAAATGTATAAACATTATATACCAATTGCAAAATGTAATAATTTTAGTATTTCTCTTATTTTTTTAGAAATTAGCAATGGTCATCAACATTCACACAGGAATTCTTGTAACAGAAAAGACCAATGGTTAATCTAGTCTGATAACTTATTTGAAAGAGTAGTCAATCCTGATGCTTCTCAAGAAGTATTACAACTCTGATGATGCACTTTTTTTATTTTTTTGCAATCCTATATAATGGAAAGAAATTTATTCCTGTCATCAGCAAGTGCTCCGTCTGTAAAAACTAGTAATCCTTGTAATTTATTTTGGAAACATAACCATGGATGCTAAGCTTACTTATAAAATCTAATTATTGTATCACATCTTACATGATTTGTTTCAATTTTATTCGATGGCATTGTGTTCTACAGGTCAATTATATGTTGCTTTAAAGAAGTATTTCCTTATCTCTCTTTGAAATGTGTTGCTTTTTCGTCATTACTCACTTTCTTGTTCTTATGAGAGAGGTTAAATGTGAGCACCTTGTAGGTCTTCTTAATACTTGTGTCCTCTTCCTCCTCTTTTCAAGCTAAATAATCTTAATCTTTTTACTCTTTCCTCTATTTGAATTACTTCCTATATCAGTCCTCCATGTATCAAATTGTTTGTTGCTCCTCTCTGGACCTTTTTCTTGTCTGCTAATCCTCTTTTGAGATGAGGGTTCTAAAACTGAATTAAGTATTGAAAGTGAAGAGAATGTACACCACTATAGTTGGATAAATTGATTTATGTAGTGACATATTTTCTATATTGTTCTCATCACCCCCTATAATTATAGTATTTTTGTTCTTTTTATCTTTTAACAAATTTGTATTTCTGTAATTTTTAGCTAACAAAGGGCATGAACCATTAAGGTATTGTTAGACTCTCAACGATTATCTTGTTAATCTATCCAATGTTTCTTGCTTTTAATGCTGTTCATACTAGAAAGATTCTCTAGCTGAAGTATGAGATTGGGTGGGGAGCATTATATGCATTAGGTAAAACTGGCATCGTGTTGCCAAACTGTAATAAACCTTAGGGGAACTCAGTGTTGAAACTACTGAATTGAATGAAGCAATTTCCCATAACAATTTAAAAGGCCTGCACACATGCTAAAGTTGTAGCGAGATGTTTCAGTTAACACTTTCTAATATGACCCTAAAGCCTAATTTACATCACACAATTAAATATGTTACAGTATGTTTACTGCCATATAGAAGTAATATAATGTAGTGTTTTTTCTTTTCAAAATTGAACAAAAAACCTTATATCCTCATTCCTATATCCTTCCCTTCCTCCTCATCCACCTCTGTGAACTTTAATTCCCAGTATAGAAGCTGGTTATGTACATCCAGTAGAAAAACTGCCTTCTGGATTTTTAATGGGATCTGAAGTCTTTTACCTCTAGATCGCAAACTCAAGTTATAATTATTTAGTGATTATATGTTTATATATAATGCCATAATTTTGCATGCCTCTTTACAGAGATGGTAGACATGGATCCTGCCCAAAAAGACTTATAGTTGACATCCCACAGAGGAGGAGTAGGGAAAGGAGAGTTTTTAAACAAATGAAATGCATAAATGTTGATGTGTCTTCCAATGGAGGATAAGGTAGGAGAAGAGGGAAGGAGTACAAGAATGAAGTAGTGCAAGAGTGAAGAGTGGTAGAAAACAGGGAGAAAGAAATGCTTTTTGAGAGGGGATTTGGTGGAGTAGAATGAGAGCTGTTGGGTTTCAAGATGAGGGATGACACTTGGCTTTCAGGAAGAGAAATATCATGGCACATATATAGTGCAGGATGAAAAAGGCACAAAGATGAGAAATTGCTATTTAATGCTTAACTGGTGTCCTGGTGGCTGTCATATCAGAGAAGGCAAGGATGAGTGAGCATGGATACTGGCCCACATTGGTGGGATAACATGGGGGAACACGTGCTGCTCTTGCCCTTATTGTTTCTGTCCTGTAGATTAAAAAACAGTCTTTAGGGCTGAGAAGATGACATCATTCATGGGGGGGGGTATTTTTTAATTTTAAAAATCCCTGCCAACCTGTGTATTGTATAACAGTACCAATGTTAATTAACTCACAACTATTACCAAACACTGATTAAAAAGAGTACCAGATGAGAATATGAAGTTTAGTCTTGAAGCATGCTCCTCAGTAAAAGGCTGATGAGTAATTTTGTTGTGCTCAGTTTTAATAGTCATCCCTTAACAGTGGAAAAAAATGTTAGGTCCCAAAAAACATGGGCACAACATGAGAAAATTTGCAGCTTCTTTCATATCTCAGTGTCCATCACTCTGTAATTAAACATTATGAAAAGGCCAACAGGTGCCTTTGCAGTTGTGTCATATGTCTCATGTTCTTTTCTCTCATCTTCTGCTTTGCCTTATGATCAGGCAGGGTCCTGAAATTCAGGCTGTCTACACTTGGAGCTGGAATGTGATTCCCACTGTGAGACTTACTCCCGCTAATTCTCACCAAGCTAGCGCAGTAAAAATAGCAGTGTAGGCGCAGTAGCATGGGCAGTAGCTAGCCACCCTGAGTCCATGCCCAGGGGTTTAGACGGTTTATACTTGGAGCAGCTAGCCTGTGCTCGCACTTTCCGCTGCTGGTACTACTGCAGCTACGCTACTATTTTTAGCATGCTACCTCGAATAGAGTTAATACGAGTATGTCTACTGAAGCTGGAAATTGCACCCCTAACTCCAAGTTTCGAGGTAGTCATACGGTACAAGAACTTTGCTTTTTTTAGTACATCAGATAATCAAATTCTTGTATGCTTACATATCCTGCTGACGGCAGTAACAAAGGGGCAGAGTAAAAGTACTGAGGTGTCGGTTAGATCTGAAATATAATCTCACACATGTATATGAACAAGTTTTGTGTGAGCCAGTTACCTATTCATAAGTACAAGGGATACTTGCACACATAAGCATCTCTTGGTACAAGATTTCTTTGTAGGTGTCCATTTTTTGGTATCTTGGGCCTGATCCTTCAGTTGATCTGCATGCAGAACTCCCTTAAGATTACACCCCATGTATTTTACTGTCAGACACATGCTTATCTGCATTTTTTATAGTCTGTGTAGCAATAGTAACTTTCCATGATGAGGAAGATACATACATCCCACAGGTCTAATATTCTGTGATGATTTCCTGAAGTTTATGTCTCTGTCACGCTATTGACGGGAAAAAAATGCAGCATGCTTTTGTAAGCATACATTTTATGTATAATAAACTTTTCAGAGAGTCACAAAATAGTGGCTAAAAGGGACTCAAGGAAACTGAGTAAACAAAGATGGAGAAGTAATTTCTTGTCCTTTGCTTATCCTTCTGATCTTTATTTCTACCTACTCCTTTCATGCCTCTTGGTCATACCTGCCCTCAGCCAGTCACTATATACCATCTCTGTGTCCTCCAGCATCCCTTGATCATTTTCCATTTAATCATCATCTGTTTCCTTCCTTCCTCCCCCCCATCTTCCTATATTAACCGCAAAAATGAATAAGTAGTTTGTAAACAATCATTTAAATCACTGCCATTATGGAAGAAGCCTCTTGATTATTATAAATTGGTTTGGGAACTTCAGATGTCAGTTGCTGTGGAAGTTTGGTCAGGCTGTGCGTGTAGCTTGGTTGAATAACCTTATAATTTTGTACTGTAACCCTCATTCTTCCACATCCTATTCCCAATTACTGTGTGTTAAGATCACTGAAGCATCTTAGCTTTAATCAGATTGCAAGTTTCCTGGGGCAGGGTTCATGTCGTCCCAGGTGCTGTACAGTGCCTAGAACAATAGGGCCCCAACTAAACAGAGGATTGGCAATACTGATCTTACCACAACTTTCATCTTCCCAAGAGTGAGTCAGAAGCTTTCCTTTATTTAGTGTCCAACAGGTAGGCAATGGTGCTTCATCATTTGACCCGTTGCCTGTCTAGAGACTTAAACTGCCAGCAACCCCTCATCTTAAAAGTCCAGGATGCCCTGGCATGTGTGGATGCACCCCAGTACAATAAACTATTAGTATAACTCTTACTTTGGGTCAGATTTGGTCACCCTTATTCACCTCGAGTATAGTCTTACTTATTGTATAATACTTTTGAATTCAATAGGTCTTCTCAGAGTGAGTCTCGTCTCTTAGCTGGAGTAAGGATGGCAGAATTTCATCTCCTGAATATTGTATTCAATTTTGATCTCCTCAGCCTGAAAAGAAAGCAGATGAAATGGAAAAGATCTCAAAAAGGTCATTAAAAGAAGGAGCATGTTTTTGTAATGCTGTTGGTGGGACGCATAGGTGCTGGAACTGGGGGTGCTGCTGCACCCCCTGGCTTCAAGTGGTCTCCATTATATACAGGATTTACTGTTTGATTCAATGGCTCTCCGCACCCCCACTGTACAAATTGTTCCAGCACCCCTGGTGGGACATATACAGTTTTGAGCCCGAATCAGAGCTTCAGTCAGCTTTGGACCATGCCCTATATGAGAAGATTAAAAAGAATGGCATTATTTAGTCTGGCAAGGTATGCAGTAGTAGGAGATATGAAAGAAGTATAATGGTGTTTTGGTGATTGTGTCCTTTCATCGTGTTATAGATCAGAAAATGGAATGCAACATTTTAAAATGACTAAAGTGAAATATTTTTATACCATGTATTGTCCACATGTATAATTCATTTGCCTCAGGAAATTAAGGCAGGTGGTTTAGAAAGCTACAAGAAATGGTTGGACATATCTCTGAACAAGAATACCATTTACTATTCTAATTATGTAAAAATGTTATAAGAGGTGTTGACCACATGCGAAGATTGAGACAGAATTTTTCACACTGTGATTTAGCACTATGGGAGTTTTAATCATTCATCCAAAACACCAGGTGTGAACTGCAGGTGAAGGTAGTTGACTAGAGTAGATAAACCAATGATCTGCTCTGGCATGGCAACTCATACTATATGTTCTTGTAAAACGAATATTTTCAGATAATCATTCACCTTGGGATTCCTATAAATTAGCCATTTATATCTCAATCCCATCTCCTTGGTGTAGCCAAAACTGATCCTGGATCCAAGAATGCAGGATTGGGTCTTTGGTAGGTATTTGATGGTAACCCCAAATTGAATGGGTATCTTTAGATAGGACTAAAAAGAATATATCAGCGTTGCCATACCAGCACAGAAATTGGTGTGCATTTTGAAAAATGGACATATGTCAGCCAGTACATTGTCCATTTCCTTCAGTATATGCAGAACATTTCAACGTTATACACACACTATAATCCCTTGCATAGCAGGTGCAGACTGAGAGATATAGCAGGGTGTTAGTAAAAAGACTGATGAAAACCCAAAAAACTCTGCATGTATGCCAAGAGATATGGTGTCCCCAGGAAATTAAAAACTGTACGCAATTATATAGATGGCATGTGCTTGCTCTGTACTCATAGCCAGAGATGCCAGGTTCTTTTATGAAATCTTTGATCTGCAAAAATACTGTGGAGAAAGTTTTTAAATGAGCAGCAGTATCCAACTTAGCCATCTTAATGTCATTTTGAGGCTAGATGATTTAGTAGCTGAATGTCTTTTTGTAAATAATGTATTAAGAAAATTCTTGTTCTGTTCCATTAATTGGGACAAAGCTATTTGGTAGACCATAAATATTGACATATGGGAAAAGTATTACTTGAAGATGAGGACAAATGTTTCTGTAATATGTTCTAAAACTGGTTTAATTCTATTAGGTTTAAAACTTTAATCTGATTTGTCAAGAAAACTGTTCATGTGTCAAATTAGAGTCACTCTGTTCCCTTGAGTTTTTGTATTGTATTTATTATTTCATGTGAG
Source organism: Lepidochelys olivacea (assembly GCF_965140295.1). Taxonomy (NCBI): domain Eukaryota; kingdom Metazoa; phylum Chordata; order Testudines; family Cheloniidae; genus Lepidochelys; species Lepidochelys olivacea. The sequence continues at coordinate 85,046,966 of NC_140414.1, forward strand.
CTTAATATAAGGCATAGTAAAATGAGAATAGTCAGTGCATTCAGGTAACTGGGATGCAGCTCATGCAACAAAAAACAAAGGAAAATGAAACTATCTTAAAGTCTGATGACCAAGGGGTCACTTAAAGTTGCTGGAAAACTTGTTAACACAATAACCATTACAGGTAATTTTATGGTGTGAGAGCTGAGCAGATACAGTAACTGACAACTTCAACCTCTGCCTCTGCACTTTGTTTTTCAGTGGTTTTTGCTGAGGAAAAAAATACTCAGTCTTCTTGAGAGAAAAATGTATATTTTATTTTTGAAGATGTTCATAATATGACAGGGTGAAAATGTCATGCAATAATGAGAAAGTGCTGTAGTAGAAAGTACTTCTAAAAAATGAAGTACAGCAAGAACCCTGACCAGAAGCCTTACAAAGCCAACAACAAGTTTTCCTTTCCTTGACCTGGCTTTGTTGACAGACAACATAGACTTCAATATGAAGTGCCCTTCTGAACTCAGAAAAAATGCATGTATTGTAGTTCAAGTGCTATCTACAGTTTTCTCGATGAATGTTGTGTGTCATAATTGGAATAGTGCAGAAAGATTTTTACTGCTGGCTAGATTAGGCATATTTACCAGACTGTCGTCTTTCTTCTGACTCCTCTCTAACTATGTCTACACTACAGGCTATGTCAGCATAACTTATGTCGCTGAGGGGTGTGAATAAACAACCCCCCTGAATGACATAAATTACACCGACATAAGTGCTCATGTGCACAGCGCTATGTTGGTGGGAGTGTTTCTCCTGAAGACACAGCTTCCGCCACTCGTGGAGGTTTTATTATGGCGATAGCAGAGCTCTCTCCAGTCAGCACAGAGCATCTTCACCAGATGCGCCGCTGCAGCGCTGACTGTATAGACATGGCTTCTCTCTCTGACAACTTTCCTTCTGTTCCTCCATTCTATAGATTACCTTATGTAAGCGGGGGAATGGTCCTGCAATTGTAGGGAACTTGCCTGGCTTATATGCTAACCTGGTGGAATTGGCTAGCAAAAGGATCTGAGTCCTCACGCCCACTCCCTTTACCCAGAAGCCTACCTGACCTCGAGGACTCCCCTTCCTCCCTCCCATGTGGCAGAGTCCTCGTAACCCCAACAAGGCTGGGCCCAGGATTCCTAGGGGATTTGACCTCCCACTCCGGAAACTTTCCTGACTCACTGATCACTACATATAGTTCAAAGCAAATACACCATTATTAAACAGCAGCTAATAATAAAATTAGGAAAAAAAATTGGAAAGGCTAAAGGGAACAACAAGTAACCCTGCTTTGGGGGGATGGGGACACCACAAACGGCAGTCCCTGGAACTCAACGAAACTTCACAGTCTGTTTCTCACACGTCGCAGGCCTTCTTCAGTGGCCCTGTCTGCACTGCAGTGATACCGCAGATCAGACACTTGGTCTGGTAGTGGCCATACACCTTCAGATTCTACGCTCTCCTGTTGGGGATATAATCCTCCTCCAAGTCTGGCCTGCAAGACCTCTTGTCTCGTGGCGTCTCCTTGTGCTGGGCTCCCTGCCCAGGGTCCCCCCACTCTCTTCCCAGCTGTACACTGCACTCGGCTCTGGGTTGCTCCAGCCTCACTCTGCCTCGGGCCTGCTGCTGTTCTGCCTCCAGCTCAGCTCTGCTCTCTGGGCTGCTGCTCTGGTCCTGGCTGCTGTGGCTCTCCTCTCTGGGCTGTTTCTTTGGCCCCTCTGGTTCTGGCTGCTCTTCTGCTCTTCTCGGGCTCAGGCAGCTCCAGCTTACATGGAGGACAGGGCCACATGCTCCTGACTCCCTCATTGGCCTGCCCTCCCTGTCAGTCAGGCTAACCAGGAGCATTGGCCTCTCCCCATTGATCCTGGGGACTGTAAGTCTCAGGATCTTGATTTCTCGTAGGCATGTCCCCTTTCCTTTGGTCCTGGGATTCGGCCAACTAAAAACCTGAACTAAGTTTCAGTAAGGAGCCAACAGTCCTTTACACTTACATAAGCCAATGATTAAATAATTTTTTAAAAGCCTTGATCCTGCAAGATGCTGAGCTCTTCCTCTAAAGGGCTGAAGGCAATCAACTCAAATTGACTTAATTGAGGACATTAAAGATAGCATGTGTTTTACCTTTAAATTCAAGATGTGCAGGATCAGGCTATTGGAGCACTCAGCATTTCACAGGAGCTACTAAATGTCTTATGCAAAACAAGACTATGGTGTCCACTGTATCTTCATAGTTCATGACAGTATAATTGCCATGAAGGTATTCCAACAATTTGGTGCTATTAACCAGCTGTATTTTCTAGCCTTCTCATTCTTAGCCTGGAGAGGCAGTAGATAAGCCAGAAAACTGCCTTTTGAAGTTGTATTGAATTGATTGATTTTGTGTGAAGCAGATCAGTAGTTTCTAACACTACAGTGTAGATTAAATTTGAGGATTTTCAGCTTTGTATAGTCATGAAAAGCATTAAACATAGGGCTTTGTTTTTATTTTTCAAAAATACTGCAGAAGCTTGAAGAGTTTTTAAAAAAAATCAAATTGATCTCATCTTTGATGGTTAATACTGAATATCGATTTTCTCATGGCACAATTTAGAGATTCCAAGAATAAAAAATATCTTTAGATATCCTGAAGTATATGGCTAAAAAAGAGATGTTTTCATATGAAGTCTACATGCTGACATGGAAAATCCTAAAATAACTGTTTATTGATAACTTAAAGCAGCAATATTGTGTTTTTAAAAAAATCATGTTAATTTACAGTGTGAGATCTGAGCAGACATAGTAACTGACAACCTCTGTACCTTAACAATGATTTTTGCTGAGGAGAGGGGGAAAATACATCTTATTTCTGAAGATGTTCATAATATGCCAGGGTGAAAATGTGTAAAATGTTTAGAAAGCTATTTTTAAATAAAAGGGTCATTTAGTATGATGGGATAACATGATTTTGGTAATTAATTGATCTTTAAATATTCATGGTAAATAGGCCTAATGGCCTGTGATGGGATATTAAATGGGGTGGGATCTGAGTTACCCAGGAAAGAATTTTCCGTAGTATCTGGCTGGTGAATCTTGCCCATATGCTCAGGGTTTAGCTGATCGCCATATTTGGGGTCAGTAAGGAATTTTCACCCAGGGCAGATTAGAAGAGACCCTGGAGGTTTTTTGCCTTCCTCTGTAGCATGGGGCACGGGTCACTTGCTGGAGGATTCTCTGCTCCTTGAAGTCTTTAAACCGCGATTTGGGGACTTCAATAGCTCGGACATAGGTGAGAGGTTTTTCGCAGGAGTGGGTGGGTGAGATTCTGTGGCCTGTGTTGTGCAGGAGGTTGGATTAGATGATCATAATGGTCCTTTCTGACCTTAGTATCTATGAATATTCAGCAGTCTGGGGAGAAAAGTATTTGATCACAAAATGTAGGTGGGTGTGTTTCATATAAAAGGATTTAAAACATAACCTGCATTTAGGGTTGCCAGTTTTGGTTGGACTTATTCCTGGAGATTTAATCACATGACTTAATCTTTAATTCCTGGACTACATGCACCTGCATATATCAGTATCCCTAGATTGAATGAACAGTATAATTGTACCTATATCTATCAACTTATATTGTGCTAGGAAAAACAAACATTTTGACGTGAAAAAGGAGGTATAAAGTATATTTGAAATTGCCCTAAAGGTAAAAGGGAATTTGCTTAAATAAAAAAAAATTAGCTCTGTATTTATTATATATGTATTCCATGTAATTTAGCACTTTATCTTGAAATTCCAAATTGAGGTTCACATAGGTCAAGAAATGTTAGAGCCTTCCAGAGAACTTCAAACTAGATAGGATGATCAAACACCTTTCATTTAAAGAATTTTAATTACTGTTCAGTAGTAAATTAAATACTTGCTGAGAATCATTTTAAGAGGGACAATTAATTAGTTTGTTTGAAATGAAATATGTTTAAAAATGTAATAGGTGAACTGATCTAAAGCAACCTTCATTTTGTAAAACAGAGTGAAAATACAGTTTGATATTGCTTTGTGATATGCACTGTACATTATCATTTTAATCCTTTGTCACAAAGGGAATGGCTGTTACAATCACTCTTCATAAAATAATTGTGTGGTACTTTAAACGGAGAAGGGCTCCAAGGAAAGAGAGATCTCATAGTCTTCCCCCTAAAGACAAAGGAAATAACCTTAACACAAAAAGAAAAGGAGGACTTGTGGCACCTTAGAGACTAACCAATTTATTAGAGCATGAGCTTTCGTGAGCTACAGCTCACTTCCTCAGATGCATATCGTGGAAACTGCAGCAGGCTTTATATATACACAGAGAATATGAAACAATACCTATTCCCACCCCACTGTCCTGCTGGTAATAGCTTATCTAAAGTGATTTCCAGCACAAATCCAGGTTTTCTCACCCTCCACCCCCACACACAAATTCTTCACTTTAGATAAGCTATTACCAGCAGGACAGTGGGGTGGGAATAGGTATTGTTTCATATTCTCTGTGTATATATAAAGCCTGCTGCAGTTTCCACGATATGCATCTGAGGAAGTGAGCTGTAGCTCACGAAAGCTCATGCTCTAATAAATTGGTTAGTCTCTAAGGTGCCACAAGTCCTCCTTTTCTTTTTGCGAATACAGACTAACACGGCTGTTACTCTGAAACCTTAACACACAACACGTTATATAAGAAACAGCAGCTCCTCAGCTTATGGGGCATTGCCCGCTATTTGACTCCTCAGACCTAGGTTTTGTTTAAATATAGTATTTATACACATTTTTAAATAGTTGCCAAAAACTAAAGTGAATAATTTTTATTTAAAATGGCAATGGAAATGTTTAATATTTTTGAACAATATTTTGCTGTGTTAGAAAATCAAATGCCTGAGCTTTGTGTATGAGACCCAGTAAGTGAAATAGAGTACTCAGTATAAACTGAATGAAACTGGAAATATAGTAAGAAAATATCACTAACTAACTGTCAGAAATATATTAGATTTTTAAAATCTATTTTCATTTTTATCTTTACAGTGTCATTTCAAGATATGAGGACTAGAAAAATGATTTCTGATTTATATTTGCAGTTATATATTATATTTGCAGAATTTAAATTTGAAATATTACAGTTTTTATCCAGGAATAGGCACACTGAAATGCACAACCAGGGAGAACTTCTTCCCAATGCCTGTGTTGTGCTTATGTTTCAGTAGCCTGTCATGAAATACTAGGTTTGGGTTTTCACTGAAGGACAATTTTCTAAACGTATAAACAGCAACAAAAACCATGGAAATTAAACATTCACATTTCAGAAACAGACATTGAAACAGAAGATCCATTGGGTACGAAAAAGTCAGGCTCCCCTGAAAAGCATGAACTGGTGTATCTTTCTGAAAAGAAGAAAAAACAAATAACAGATAATATTTTCCTTGTGCTGAAAGCCAGAAATATTTTATTACAGGGTTTCTAGCTGAATTTGGCAATGCAGTTTGAGCTTATGTTTTTGGTGCTCTCACTTGCACACACAGCAGATTAGATGTATACTGTAACTTCCGTTATTGTTAACGGGTTTCTTGGCTAATCTATCAGGCATGCTGTTGAAAAATTAAAGTATTGTGTCTCAGGAACAACATAGAACTTTGTTTCAGATACTATTGAACTGTATTTTTTTATAAATAGGGTCTTTGTTTCTGTGTCAGAAAGACATGGAGAACTCTCAGAAATTAGATGACCACTAATGTGGTGTTATAATATATATCTTTTTATCTTCTTAAAGGTGGACATAAATTAAATGTAGAGAAGAGTTTCAAGTAAGCTGGGCTGATGTGTATATAGAAGGAATGAAGTATGGATGTGAAAGAACGTAGGCCTTATTGCTCCCTGACAAAGAGCAGAAGAGACAAAGAACGACGTTACACAAATTCTTCAGCAGAAAATGAGGAGTGCAGAGTGCCTACACAGAAGTCGTACAGTTCAACTGAAACCCTGAAAGCTTTTGATCATGATTCCTCCAGGTTATTGTATGGAAACCGGGTAAAGGACTTAGTCCACAGGGAAGCAGATGAGTACACCAGGCAAGGTAGGTAAAGTGTTCTAATACTAACAGTATGCACAATTTGGTTAGTGTGTCAGTGAGGCATTTCATCTCTGAGTGGGGTATGTTGTCATGATAGTTTTATAAATAGTAATACTCAACATGTATGTAGTACGTTTAGTATATAGCTCATTATTATCCTTGTTTTAAATATAGTGAAAAAGAGCACAGAGAAATTAAGTAAACTACCTGAAGTCAAGCAGCCAGCCAGTGACAAAGTTGCGAACAGAACTCGGGTGTTCTGAATCCTTGTCCAATGTTAAGATTATTAGACCACAGCTCTACTTCATCTGATTATCACCTTGCTCAATGTTGTGTCCATATAAGGTGCCTAAAGCTATGCATAGATACAAGGTGATAAATAATAAATAAATAAAACCTCTGTCCCAAGGGACTAAACCACATCATTATATTTTGTGCAGAAGTATAATAATGTCTTTCTCCTCTAGGTTACCAGGGCAGTAAAAACTGTATGTTGTACTGTTTTACAGCTTTTGCGTGGCCACGGTGAAATTAGTTCATAGTTAAGGTCTATTTCTAGTGGATGAGTATCCAGAAGAGAAAAACTACTAGCACTAACTTACGCCATTTTTGGCTTTTCAACAAGGTCAAGGTCTGAAAAGACATGAGGATTAAACCTAAGGATGGTCCTCTCCAGTTTGATTAGATGTGAATTAGTTGGGCAGCATATGGAAGCTTCCACTGTCACTCTCCAAAAACCCTGGATATAGAATTTTAGTTTCCCAGACTCTCATTCATACACTTTTAATTAGTGCTCCATTAATTTAATTAAGAAACAAAATGATGAAAAGTATACAGTGCTGAAATCCCATTGCCTGAAAAGAAAAGACCTGGAGCTGACACGAATTCTGTGCAAAAAGTCCGGTCCTTGTGTGTTTGTCCTTTTGTGTGAGGGGGCTTTCATGGGTAGAAAAGGAAATTTTCTCTACAGTAAAGAATTCTCTGGTTTTACTTTTATGATTTTGATAAATTTCAGGACTTTTTTTTTTTAAATCTGGCTGAGAGATTTTTCTTTTTGTCATCCTCTATGCAAAGTGGAAGCCAGTGGCTATGGTAGGACTCCTAAAGTGATCATGATTACCACCAGAAGCATAAGAAACAGTGCACCGAGAGGGCATTCTTTGGTGCCGAAGAGAGACAAGCAGGGAGGGATTGGCATAGTGAGATCAGTGTCAGGCTACTCGTCCTCCCTGACATGGCTCCACAGACTCCGGTACAGGACACACCATCAACTCCTAGGAACGGCCGTGGGCCCAGACGGTTGCTGGCCCCCTCGACACCGGAGGCCTTTCAGGTAGTGAAGGATCTGCTGTCACTCCTGATCCTGCCGACCTCTCAAGGACCCCTGCTGGCTAGGGCGACTAGGGTCAGAAGGGAACAAGGTCTGGTAAACTCTGTCCCAGTACCGACCACCGAAGCACCATTCAGAGGCAAGCCCTCCATGGTACCCCTGCATCAGTCACTATCCCAACACTGATCCCTGGTGTCTCGGCATTTCCCGGTGGCAGAAGTGGTACTGCATTGTCTTGGTTTCCAAAGGGAAGAATCCTCTTTGGAGTCAGAAGGGGAATTCTTCACTCCATCCAAGACCTACTGGTACCCAGCCTCCGGACTTTGATACTGGCTCTCCCGCTGACACCAGGTCTCTGGGCCACTGGCTGATGCAGTGGCAGTACTGGAACCCCTGCGGGTTCCCCCCAGAACTTAGTCGGCGCACAGCCTGATCAACATCCTGGCTGCGGCTGCTCCCTCCAGAATAGCCTTACCCATTAATGAAGCAACGTTCGGGCCTGTTAAGACACTGTGGCAGACCCATTCTTCTCTTCCCCCCATCTCAGAGAGGCCAGAGAAGAAATACTATGCCCCAGAAAGCAGGTTGACTACCTTTACTCTCGCCCTCCCCTGGAATCCCTGATAGTGTTGGCAGCGAATAAGTGAGACAGACAGGGCAGTCGAGTGCTACCCCCAAAAATAAAGAAGCTCAGAGACCAGACCTGATTGGACAAAAAGTTTTATTTAACAGGCAGTCTCCAACTACATATCTACCACCAACAGGCTTTACTGGGGAGGTAAGATTTTAATCTGTGGAACTCACTGTCCAAATTTAAAGACGTCCTCCCACAGGAATTGAGGCAGGAGTTTGCAGCCATCCTAGACGAGGGCAAGACTGTGGCTAGGACCTCCCGTTCAGGCGGCTCTGGATGCGGCCAACTTGGCAGCCGGGACTATGGCAATCTCTATCTTCCGTGGTCATAGAAGATTGCTAAGGTTCATAGTGGAGCAACACCACTACCATTTCACCGCTCTTTCCTTCAGTCTATCGGCAGCCCCATAAGGTCTTCATGAAGTGTATGGTGGTCGTGGCAGCCTTCCTCAGGAATTGAGGTGTGTAAGCATACTTGTACCTCAATGACTGGCTGATCAAAGGTCGGTTGCAGGCTCAGGGGAGGTGCAACATCAGCCCAAGTACCTTCTGGTCCCGGTTCAGAGAACAGAGTTCATCGGGGCAGTGCTCAACTAGACACAGGCCAAAGCCTCCCTACCTAATCTATGTTGGCCTGTTTCCAATCTATGTTGGACCTGATTTCCAAGGTCAGAATCCACCCACTAAAGACCGTTCGGGTTGGCCTCAAGCTGTTGGATCACATGGTGGCATGTACCTATGTGATGCAGCACACAAGGTTACACCTCAGACCCATTCAAATGTGGCTGGCATTGGTCTACTCCCCGAGCAGACACCACCTGGATTCAATACTCACGATTCCATATCCAGTCCTTGCTTCACTGACCTGGTGGAGAGACCCAGGATCTGTAATGAAAGGGGTACCCTTTGCTGCCCTTCATAAGTCAGTAACCTTAGTTTTGGGCATGTTAGACCGAGGGTGGGGAAGCCCTCCTCGGCAGACTCACGACCCACAGCTTCTGGTCCAGGAAGAACTCTCCCTGCATAAAAAAGTCAGGGAACTCAGGGCAGTACACATGACTTGCCAGATGTTCCTTTTCTAGATCTTGTGGGTGCAGGTCTTGATGGACAGGTCTTGATGGCCAACACAGTAGTGCAGGTCTTGATGGACCACAGAGCATCAATGTTTGTTTTACATCCACAAGCAGGGGGAGGCTCTCTCTTCAGCCCTGTGCTTGGAGGCCCTCTAGTTGAAACATGCTATTCATCTCGAGGCGTCACATCCCCCAGGAGTCTGAAACGTCCTGGTGGATCACCTCAACAGATCCTTTTCCTCTCACCATGAGTGGCCTCTGCATCTGGAGGTTGTTAGTGTCATCTTCCAGAAATGGGGGCCTCCCTATCTGGATCTGTTCGCCACCAGACAGAACAGGAAATGCCATCAGTTCTGTTTGCTGCACAGGCACAGCATGAGCTCCCACTCTGATGTCTTCCTGCTCTCTTGGGCAGACAGCCTACTATATGTCATCCCACTGATCCCCTGGGTTCACCAGGTCCTCCTAAAAATTAAATGGGACAAGATGAGGTTTATCCTGTTAGCTCCAGTGTGGTCACACCAGCATTGGTTTGAGATGCTTCTGAGCCTCTGTGATAGCTCCACTCATGCTCCCACCCTCTCCAGACTTGATTTCACAAGATTCTGGACAGTTGCTACATAAGAACGGCCATATTGGGTCAGACCAAAGGTCCATCTAGCTCAGTATCCTGTCTTCTGACAGTGGCCAATGCCAGGTGCCACTGAGGGAATGAACAGGTAATAATAAAGTGATAATTCCCTGTTGCCCATTCCCAGCTTCTGGCAAACAGAGGCTAGGGACACCATCCCTCCCCATCCACCATGAACTTATCTAGTTCTTTTTTTGAAACCTGTTATAGTCTTGGCCTTCATAACATCCTTTGTCAGGGAGTTCCACAGGTTAACTGTGCATCATGTGAAGAAATACTTCCTTTTGTTTGCTTTAAACCTGCTGCCTATGAATTTCATTTGGTGACCCCTAGTTCTTGTGTTATGAGAAGGAATAAATAACACTTCCTTATTTACTTTCTCCATACCAGTCATGATTTTATAGACCTGTATCATATCCCCCCCCTTAGTTGTCTCTTTTCCAAGCTGAAAAGTCCCAGTTTATTAATCTCTCCTCATATAGAAGCTGTTTCATACCCGTAATAATTTTTGTTGCCCTTTTCTGAACCTTTTCCAATTCTAATATATCTTTTTTGAAATGGGGTGACCACATTTCGAGATGTGGGCATACCATGTGTGACCTGGGGTCCCGGGGTAGCCCTCACTGGAAATGCCAAGGGCAGGATAGGCTGCAAAAGGGAGAGCAGGCACTCCCAAAACTTGTGATTAACACTGAAGTTAAACTCTTCAGCCAGTCACAACTATGCTTCTGATCCCCCCACACTGGTTAGCAAAAAAAGGAAATCACATAGCCCCCTTCATTGCATTCCAGTTCTTTGGCTCCCAGTTAGCACCTAGGTGCAGTAAGGAGGAATTATTTAAAAATTCTTCTCACTCTACAGAATGTTCTTCTGAACCCCAAAGTGCCAGCCACATTGCCAGGTCAATATTAGGTTGGACCTTACCCAAAATACCATGCTGCCAGCCAATTCTTAGCATCTAAAACTAAAGGTTTATTGTAAAGAAAAAAGAACAAAGAGAGTTGTTAAATGGTAAAGCAATCATACATACAGAGACTATCAAAGTCCATATATCAAGTTCTTAGCAGTGTTGGTGAGTTTGGTGGCTTAAAAGTCCCTCTGGAACACAGTCATAGCTTGGATGGGTCATTCAGTCTTTTGTTCAGAGCTTCAGTTTGTAGAAAAGTCACTCCAGAGGTAAGAAGTGGGATTGAAGACATTGGAGAAGATGCAGTTGCCTTTTGTAGTCTTTTGCCATGTGGCTTGTACTTCCTTTGTTCCAAACACAAGCTTCCCGGTACATGGCATGGAAAGGCCTTAAAGTTCTGTCCATAGGCATGCCCCTACAGGCTTGCTGACTCATAAGGAGTAGTCGTTGGCTCCTTTCAATGGGTTCATTGTACAGCAGATGTACCTTGATGGGCCATCAAGCAGGCCTGCTGCTGATGCCAATCTCTCTCGGGTTTGGAAATACAGATATGCCATACATATCTATAACTCATAATACAAAGGTGATACAAACATATAAACAAAATTATCATACTTGGCAAATTATAATATTTTTGCAGATACCTCACACAGTGTATCTGGTCAGATTTCTTGACATTTTATAATATTGGTGTCAACAATATCATAAAGTGTCCCACGTATTCCATACAGTGTCACACCATGGATTTGCATAGCGGCAATATGATATTTTCTGTCTCCACCTGAACCTCACCTCCCTGCACCTGATGGCATGATTGCTGCATGACTGACCCCCTGAAGAGCAGGCCTGCTCGGAACAGGTTCAACAAGTCTTGCTAGGTAGTAGAAAGTTTTCCACCAGGGCTACCTATTTGGCCAAGTGGAAACTGCTCACTTGTTGGGTATCCGAATAGAATCTCTCTCCATCTCGGTCTTCTCTGCAGTCTATCTTGGACTATCTGCTCCACCTAAACATCAAGGTCTGGCTCTCTCATCTATTAAGGTTCACTTAGCAGCCATCTCAGCCTTCCACACTCCAGTGCATGGCAGATCAGTGTTCTCCCACGAGAAGAAGGTCAGGTTTCTTAAGGGGCTGGAAAGACTTCTCAGGTTCGCGAATTGATCTCCTTTCATTCCCCCCTTCCCACCCCGGGACTTAAAACTAGCCCTGTTGAAGCTCACTGTGCCTCCCTTCGAGCCATTAGCATCGTGCCCCTTACTGCTTCTCTCTTGGAAGGTCACCTTTCCAGTGGCGATCACCTCAGCCAGAAGGGTCTCTGAGAGAAAAACCCTCATGTCAGAACCCCTTTACACGGTGTTCTTCAAGGGCACGGTCCAGCTGTGCCCCCATCTGGCCTATCTACCAAAGGTGGTCTTGCTTTTCCACAACAGCCAGGACATTTTTCTTCCTGTCTCCTTTCCAAAATCTCACAAGACCTCTAAGGAATGTCAGTTTCATGCATTGGATATTAGGCGGGCTCTCACCTTTTATGTTGAGAGAACTAAGCCCTTCTGCAAGTCAATGCAACTCTTTGTAGCAGTCGTGGAAAGTATGAGAGCTACCTGTGTCGTCCCAAAGAATCTTGTCCTGGATAACTGCCTGTATCTGAACTTTCTACAAACAGGCGAAGGTTCTGCCTCTGGCCCTCGTGACTACTCATTCCATGAGAGCCCAGGCTTCATCAGCAGCGTTCCTCCAACAGGTACCAATCCAAGATATCTACAGAGCCACTACGTGGTCGTTGGTTCATACCTTCACGTTGCACTACACCATCACCCAACAGGCCCATGACAATATCTGTTTCGGGAGAGCAGTGTTGCAGTCAGCATGTGCATGAACTCTGAGCACACCTCTGGGGATACTGCTTGTGAGTCACCTAGCATGGATAGACATGAGCAAGCATAAGAAGAAATAAAAATGGTTACTCATCTTTTGTAACTGTTGTTGTTTGAGATGTGTTGTTCATGTCCATTCCATGGCCCTCGTTCCTTCCCCTCTGTTGGAGTTACTGGCAAGAAGGAACTGAAAGGGTGTGGGACTGGTGGCGCACCTGACTCCAGAGGGCATTGGAGCCAGCCCTATGGATATCACTGAGGGAAAAATCTCCAGCAACTGTACACATGGTGCTCACACATACCTAGCATGGAATAGACATGAGGAACACATCTAGAACAACAGTTACAAAAGCTTGGTAACTTTTTTTTTTGAGAATCTAAAAATGCTTAGTGGGGAAACTGGAAAATTATAAATGAAATAAAAATGTTCTGCAATTTTAAAAAACACTATTTTTTCTTGAGAAGGTTTTGGAATACAATTTTCTACCAGCTCTACTTGTGTCAAAGTACATCTAACAGGTAGGTTTCAGAGTAACAGCCGTGTTAGTCTGTATTTGCAAAGAGAAACGGAGTACTTGTGGCACCTTAGAGACTAACATATTTATTTGAGCATAAGCTTTCGTGAGGGGGTGCCACAAGTACTCTTTTTCTCTTTATATAACAGGTAATTATCAATCCCATAGTCTGACTCTCTCCTGTTGCTTTTTTTTTACAGTAGGATAAACGTATGACATATGAACATAAACATATGAAGTATCTACATTAGTGCATCAGTTATTTTCTGTAAAGTGTTCAAATCTCAATTCATTGTGAGTTTAGTTTATTTTTTTTTACCATAATTTTCAGCCCATCACTTTATTTGGGTTGAGTTAAGAGGAGTGACCCTTTCTTTGGAGTATACTGCAGATATTCTCCTGATAATAAGTAGAAGTTGAAAGCCCAGGCTGGTGCATTGGTGTTTTTTTTTTTAAAAAAAAAAAAATCAACTGTCTGCCAGATGGTTGGTGGTGCTAGACTGCAAATCTCCGTGATGATTGAACCAAGTGATATTCTAAACAAAATGAGCTCTCTACCGTGCTTGTAGCTGTTTCCATCATTTCACACTGATTCAATAGACATTCTAGGCTTCAGGGTAATGTTTGGGGTTATTGGATGTGTTGGTGTGTGGGTGGCTGTGTTGATTTGAGTGTGGGTTGTGTTGGGCTGGGACAGTTTTGTGGATTTGTGCAGGTGTTGAAGGAGGAGCAGGTGCTTCAATGAGGGACCGTTATGTGTGTAGTTGATTTGTGTGTAGGGCGGGTTGTGCTGGGACGGTTTTGATGATTTGCATGCATGGCAGCTGAGCCAAGTAATCCACTGTCTGTGCAGTCTACCTCATATAACAATGAAAATGTGTTGCATGCAAATTAACTGTAGAGTCAGGGTGGTGATTTGTTGAGCTACCTCTGATATCAGAATAGCTTAGGACCGGTGGCATGGCATAGACACATGCCTTACTGTAGCTGTACACCTCACAGGCTGAAAATGGCTGAGAACTTAAAATCTGGAGGTAACAGACTGTGAAACCCAATGACAATTCATCCTGGTGATATTCTGAACTAAAAGAGCCTTCATCCAGGCTTGTAGCTGTTTCCATTGCTCCACACTGACTCAACAGACCTAATAGACTTCAGAGTGACATTCCTGGAACCTTATCATATAGATACTTTAAAAGAATTCTGGCCTTGTTAACTAAATATGCACATGGATTGTTGTCTGAACAGAGAATTGTCTTTTTAAAAAATAAATAAAATAGCAGTGAAATATCCAAGTTGTGCATTTGTGTAACTGGGCTCAATGTACTCATGTTGCAGCTTATGTTGTATTTTTCTTCATCTCCTTTACAACAGTGCTACAGTACTGCAGCCAACATTTATTGCCAAATATAGGGTATGTTTGGCAGCTGTAAGACTGAGATGCCACACTCTGGAATGTGTTGTTTTTTAGTAATGACATTTGGGCCTGTTTGGCTTTCTGTTCGGTCTTTTAGGTCTTTTTTGTATGGCTTGTTGGCTTCCTCTAATGCTTACTGTATTAGCAGATGTGGGAACTACCTGTAGGTTTGATGGGGTCAAGTTACTGATGGCTTGTTTTGCATTCTTAGATAGTTTCCCTTTGAGTCATCCTTGACCTAAGAGAATTTGCTTCTCCTGGTCTTGCAGAGCGATGTTGTGTGGTTTTTAAAAAAAAAAAATTAAAAAAAAAAATCCCAGGTCATTCCAAAGCTTTATAAATATAAAAAAGATTATTTCCAATATATATTTTTGTTTTCTCTTTATAAATACATATTGTGTACAGAGCTACATACCAATAGTCCTAATTTAAGCCTCTAGTTTTCTAAGTGAATGGGGAGTAAAATCTACAAAAAAAAAATAAAATAAAGTAAAAGCAGTGGTACACCCTCTCCCTACCCTGCCCCAACATATCCCCTCCTCCTCATGCCAGGAGCTGGGGAAATGGATGTCTGTCAGCTGTACAGCAGCAGCAAATTCCCTGCAAAAGGAGTTTCTCTTAAGTGTATATTTTAGGGACAAGGGAACTGTGACAACGGGTTCCTGATTCAGCCCTCTGTCACTCCAGCTCCCATTTCTAGAAATAAATTAGAGCTGGCTGGAGGTAACCTGGCCCTAATTGGGGAAGCAGAGACAGCTGTTGCTTAATTAGCCTGGGGCTGTATAAAACCCTCAGAGGAAGTAAGCTGGGCAGGAGAGGGGGAGCAGAAAGGAAATGAAAAGGCAGGGAGAGGAAACAGGGAGGTAGCTTGTCCCTCCTGCCTGCAGATGGTGAAGGTCCAACTGTATATGGTGAAATGGTGGTGGGAACAAGTCTGTGAATAAACTGCACCAGTGGCTACTAACCCCAGGGTCTCAGAGTGTCTTTGAACCTAGCAGAGGCAGGAGCCAAGGGTGCTCTGCCATGCTCTGCTACAGGAATATAAAAATATCTGAAAGCTTATCTGAACTTCAGAAAAGCATACTTAGACTCCCTTAGGGAACTGATGGGCTAATATGAGGGGGCAAGGAGTCCAGGAGAGTTGGCTGTATTTTAAAGAAGCCTTATTGAACAGGAACAAAACATTCCAAAGTGCAGAAAGAATAGCAAATATGGCAGGCGACCAACTTGACAGTGAAATCTTCGGTGAGCTTAAACTCAAAAAGGAAGCTTACAGGAAGTGGAAATTTGGACAGATGAATAAGGAGGAGTATAAAAATATTGCTAGAGCATGCAGGGGTGTAATCAGGAAGGCCAAGGCACAGTTGGAGTTGCAGATAGCAAGGGGTTTGAAGGGTAACAAGAAGGGTTTCTACAGGTATGTTAGCAACAAGAAGGTGGTCAGGGAAAGTGTGGGACCCTTACTGAAAGGGGGAGGCAACATAGTGACAGATGATATGGAAAAAGTTGAAGTACTCAATGCTTTTTTTGCCTTGGTCTTCACAGACAAGGTCAGCTCCCAGACTGCTGCACTAGGCAGCACAGTATGGGGGGGGGAGGTGAGCAGCCCGCAGTGGTGAAAGCACAGATTAAGGACTTTTTAGAAAAGCTGGACGTGCACGAGTCCATGGGTCCAGATCTAATACATTCAAGGGTGCTGAGGGAGTTGACTGACGTGATTGAATAGTCATTGGCAATTATCTTTGAAAATTTGTGGCAATCGGGGGAGGTCCCGAATGATTGGAAAAAGGCAAATATAGTGCCCACATTTTTAAAAGGGAAGAAAGAGAACCCTGGGAATTACAGACTGGTCAGCCTTACTTCAGTCCCCGGCAAAATCGTGGAGCAGGTCCTCAAGGAATCCATTTTGAAGCACTTGGAGGAGAGGAAGGTGATCAGGAACAGACAACATGGATTCACCAAGGGCAAGTCATGCCTGACCAACCTGATTACCTTCTATGATGAGATAACTGACTCTGTGGACATGGGGAAAGCGGTGGATGTGATATATCTTGACTTTAGCAAAACTTTTGGTACAGTCTCCCACAACATTCTTGCCAGCAAGTTAAAAAAGTATGGATTGGATGAATGGACTATAAGGTGGATAGAAAGCTGGCTAGATTGTCAGGCTCAATGGGTAGTGATCAATGGCTCGATGTCTAGCTGGCAGCCGGTATCAAGTGGAATGCCCCAGGGGTCGGTCCTGGGGCTGGTTTTGTTCAACATCTTTATCAGTAATCTGGATGATGGGATTAATTGCACCCTCAGCAAATTTGCAGATGACACTAAGCTTGGGGGAGAGGTAGATAAGCTGGAGGGTAGGGATAGGGTCCAGAGTGACCTAGACAAATTGGAGGATTGGGCCAAAAGAAATCTTATGAGGTTCAGCAAGGACAAGTGCAGAGTCTTGCCCTTAGGAAGGAAGAATCCCATGCACTGCTACAGACTGGGAACCGACTGGCTAAGCAGCAGTTCTGCAGAAAAGGACCTGGGAATTACAGTGAGAGAAGCTGGATATGAGTCAGCAGTGTGTCCTCGTTACCAAGAAGGCCAATGGCATATTGGGCTGTATTAGTAGGAGCATTATCAGCAGATCAAGGAAGTGATTATTCCCTTCTGTTCGGCACTGGTGAGGCCACACCTGGAGTATTGTGTCCAGTTTTGGTCCCCCCACTACAGACAGGATGTGGACAAATTTGAGAGAGTCCAGTGGGGGGCAGCAAAAATGATTAGGGGGCTGGAGCACATGACTTATGAGGAGAGACTTAAGGAACTGATTTAGTTGGGGATTAGGTCCCGCTTTGAGCAGGGATTGGACGAGTTGACCTCCTGAGGTTCCTTCCAACCCTGATATCCTATGATTCTATGAACTGGGATTGTTTAGTCTGCAGAAGAGAAGAGTGAGGGGGGATTTGGTAGCAGCCTTCAACTACCTGATGGGGGGTTCCAAAGAGGATGGAGCTCTGCTGTTCTCAGTGGTGGCAGATGACAGAACAAGAAATAATGGTCTCAAGTTGCAGTGGGGAAGGTCTAAGTTGGATATTAGAAAAAACTATTTCACTAGGAGGGTGGTGAAGCACTGGAATGGGTTACCTAAGGAGGTGGTGGAATCTCCATCCTTAGAGGTTTTCAAGGATGGTTGACAAAGCCTTGGCTTTGACAAAGCCTTGGCTGGGATGATTTAGTTGGTGTTGGTCCTGCTTTGAGCAGGGAATCGGACTAGATGACCTACTGAGGTCTCTTCCAACCCGAATATTCTATGATTCTATGATCATATATGGATTTTTAGGGAGGTGTGATTTAGGCAACTGCTTCTTGTGTATTTTGCTCAGTTTAGTAACAAAAGAAAGATACAGATTCTTGTTCAAGTGTATTTTGATGTCCGACTACAAGGTTTTGGTTTTCAATTGTTAAATGAGTTAGAAAATAAAAATGATCTGTGTTTATAATTGTAATAGCTTCGTTGTAGAGATATAACTGACAATTAACTGAAGACAAATTTAATAATTTTTTTTAAAAGTCTGATATTTTCCTCAAAGAACAGCCTCCAGCATCCAGTTGATGTAAACGAGCCCAGCCTAATTGTACTGAGGTCAGTGGGGCCTACTTTTTTAAATTTTATGTAGTCAGTTTTGTATTGCATTTTTCAATAAATAGCTAGTCTTTGTCAACCTGATTTTTTATACTGGATGGCATAATTTTCAGACAAATGTTCACCATCTAAAAGGAGGATATGCATTTTGGTGCCTTGTAGTTTTTGGAGAGGCAGAGTACATTTTTATTTGCTAGTGATTATTTTAGCAAAAGGTGGAGGATGGGAATAACAAAAATTCTGCTACTGCTAAGTCCCTGGTTATGCACACAAGTAGTCCAGTTGAACTCAGTGGGACTGTTCACGTATTTAAAGTTAAGCCCATGCTTTAATACTTTCCTCAATCAGGGACTAAAGCAGAATGTGCAGAACTCAAATTTGAAGCTCTTACATAAAGAGAAATAATTTTGTAAAGTTTGTCCGGTAGATAATAAAGAACAGTCATTCAATGAAAGCCAAGTGCACTCCCCTAATAATAGAAAATTTCCAATTGATGTTAGTGAGAGCAGGATTGTGCCCTAATACTCGTATAAAAATAACTTACTAAACTATATCTGAGCAAAAAATTAAAACAAAGCAGCCATCTTTAAATATCTGAAAATATTCCAAAACAGGTTGGAAAAAAGAGTTGAATACAGTTTTTAGCACAAGGGGTGCAAGTGTGTGTGGTTTTTTTTTAATCAAGACATTATTTTTAAATAATCCTGTTTTTGTTTTACGTGTGTGTGTATATATATTCATTCTTACTATTTTTAAAAATGTGTTTATATATATATAACAATGAACTAATTTTAAAAAATAGTAAGAATGAATATCTAACAGTGCAATAAGAGACTATAGCTGGAAGAGCAGTAATGAGTCAAACACATGAGCAGCAAAATAAATGTGAAAGTGCTTTGTATGGATATGCTAAGCTATTAGGAAACATACAATGCAAACACTGTTTGTACTTTATATAATGACATTAAGTAAATTTATTAAAAGAAAATGGACATTCATGATTTCCAATATCTAATCATTTTAGAGTGCAATCCATACTACTGTAGCTACTTGTACAGATAAAACTCCATTAAAGGCAAATCTTTGTAAGGCCTGAAGGACTAAGTCCTTGTCAAATATTTTAGTTTTGTTTTCTGAAAAGAAACATAGTTGCAGTTACAACTCTGAAATTAAATTTCAATTACTTGAATATTTTGTGACAATTTCACAGTATACCTTAAGAATGTCTGATACTTTTGGATTTTTCTTAAAATTGTGGTTGTTCCCTTTCAAACTGTCATATTGTTGCATGCCAGAGTGCTGATCCTGTAATCTGATCCACATGGGAAGACCTTTACACCTGTGTAGAAATCCCCCTGAAGTCAAAGGGTTTCTTTAGAGGGACTGAGGGCTGCCAATACAGATCAGATTTTGGATTGAAATACAATTTGCACAATGTAATTTCCATATTTTATCAGAAGTGCTCCAATCTCAAAAGCAGAGGTAGAGGAGTCTTCTTCCATTGTAGAGCCTCGGTGAGGCAGCGTGTAGGTTACGCAAGACTTTTTTATTTTTGAAGATTTGATTTGAAATGTGATTTAGCCTGCATGTGGTCTTTGTTGCTGGCAGTGGGAATGAGTTTGCAATGTTCACTAAACATTACAGTCCACTATCTGTCCCTGGCTTTCAACCCAGATTCCCTCCCCCCGCCCTGCTTCAGTTTTGTTATTGCAAATACCTGCGAGTACGTTAGTGCCATTTATTGCATGAGGGTACTTAAACAACTAAATTACATTCACTGCACCAATAAATATTTGCAGGTGAAGAAAGAGGTGCTGGACTTCAAAAGTTAGGTCTTTTTTCCTTGGCAGTGCTGTAGAAATATGGGATGCGGTCAAGCAAAGCTGTATGTGGTGGTTTGTGCACTGCCCGCTATATCATAGTGAATGTTCTCATTCCTCACCTGTGTGAATGCAATTCTCTAATCTCCCCATTCTCTGAATCCACCCACCTTGCAAAGAAAGGAACTGAAAAGTACTGTGTTTGCTTGGATCATTTATTGATTTTTTTTTTGTGAGGCAGATATATTGTTTTGAAAGACTGCATACATTAATCACAACTCAAGTCCTAATTAATGTGACTTAAAGTTTATTACTTTTAAATATTAGCTTCCCACATGGATTCATTTAGAGAGCAAAATGATTGATCTTTTTCAGTCACCATAAATGTCAACTGCGGGATTAAATGATTTAGATGGTCATGTTTATTCAACCTTAAACTCCTGTATTTAAACCCACAGGTTAAATAGCTCTTTCTTACCACTGTTTTATGTATGAATCTCTCCCCTCCCTCCCCCCGCCCCTTTTCCAAATCCCCTGTCTTATTGATGGTTGACTAACTTGGCCATAGAGTAGGCAAGTGGTTCTTTCTGGAACCGAACCAATGTGTTTTGTAGGTTAGCTACCAGAAAGTCTTAACAGTTATATGTGGCTTAGTGCTGTCCTTCTGAAATGGAGCCAAGTAATCCTCTTCCACCTTGGTCTGGCTTCCTAGAATTTGTGCCAGCTTTAAACTTGTATACAGTGTACCCTGCCACCATGCCAATCTCAGTTCCATTTAATAAACCTCATTGTGTTTCTGCCTGATTCATGTTTGTTAAACGCCAGAGAAGGACTCTCTGCAGTATCCACATTAGATTTGAAAGGATACTTCAGGATCACCAGTACTTCCTGGATATTTCAGTGGTCTTGAGCAATCACGTACCCTTCTGCCAGAGTTTTCTCTTCTATAAAATAAGGATAATAATACTTACCTACCTCACAGGGGTATTGTAAGGGTTAATTAGTTTGTAAAGTGCTTTGAAGATAAAAACACTAAGTGCTCAGTAATATTATCATGTTATTCTGTACTAGTAACTTTTTTTAAGCGACCATAAGAAAGTAATTGGTTTTCAGCTTGCAGATGATAAAAATCAGTTGATTTTTGAAGTTACAGTATTCTGTTAGTGATAGAGTGCTGCTAAGACAAGCATTTCACTTGTATTTGATTAGTTGAACAGCCAGTGCTAACCCTCATTCACTCAGCCGCATACATACTTTCTTTAAGGCAACAAGCTAGTTGAAATTAGCTTCTTATGCGTGATGACCCGTGGAAGATCTGTGGATTTCCTGTCTCTGCAGCCATATAGGGTAATAGTGATTCTTTGCGGGGACATCAACTCTTTCTTTATTGGCTGGAGAATGCCTGATTAGGCATTTTGTGCAGCCTAGGTCTACAGACAAGAATCCTAGACTTCAGCTGGCCCTATTGTAGTATAAGGTAGTCAGGATCTTGATCATAAGGGCAGGGACTTCTCTGAATATGGACAGGAAATCTCCACAAAGACTTCCTGCTTGACTCAAGATGAAGTACTGTAGAGTAGAAGAACCACTCTTGCTGTTATGGTCTTGTCTGGTTGACAGGTCCTTGGTGTATAGACAGGAAGAGGTGTATATCTCTTTAATTAATGTTCATTCTTTCTTAGTAATGTTGAAGCCAATGGACAGCATACATAGTTATCCAAGGTTTACCTCAAGAGTGAGACATGGAATATCAGTAAGGGACATAAGCTTCCCTTCATTCTGTGGTAGCGAAGGGGGCGGGACAGTTCAAAAGGCCTAGGATAGAGAGCATTACCTACTGACTAGCACATGGGACTGGGAGTCAGGTTTCTAGTTCCAGCTATTTCATTATAAATTCTAATGAGTTTATTGGATTGAAGGTGCCATAATATTACTTATTTTATTAAAACCTCAGAAAGAGATAGTGGAGTGAAGCCAACAGAGCATGTCTTTCCCAACCCCCAGGCCGTGGAAACGTCTCCATGCTGGCTTCATGGAATTGAGGTTCCACGGGCCTGGCTGCTGTACATGGCCTCTTCTCACTAAACATGGTGGCAAATGCAAAGTAAGTAATGGTCTCAAGTTGCAGTGGTTGGATATTAGGATAAAGATTGGATATAGGTTGGATATTAGGAAAAACTTTTTCACTAGGAGGGTGGTGAAGCACTGGAATGCATTACCTAGGGAGGTGGTGGAATCTTCTTCTTATGAGGTTTTTAAGGTCAGGCTTGACAAAGCCCTGGCTGGGATGATTTAGTTGGGGATTGGTCCTGCTTTGAGCAGGGGGTTGGACTAGATGACCTCCTGAGGTCCCTTCCAAACCTGATATTCTATGATTCTCTGGGCTTTCACCTCTTCTGGTGCATCACTTGTTCATACTCTTCGAGCTTCACATCCCTCCCACTGCCTTCTGCTTACCCATGACCCTGCATAATCACCTCATGCATGTGCGCATGCATGCAGGCACACCTTAGGTAAAGAAAACATGGCATGGGTTGATAGGAGGGAAAAAGGTTAGGCTAATGAGTGAGTTCATTTGACATTTGTCCTTGCTGAAAAGTGATGAATCACTAGGATGAATCAGTGAAGAGCTTCCAAGATGTAAATTTAAACTTAATTAATTAAAAGGTCCCAAATTGAATGAAGTTCCCAGATAGAAATATTTGCTGAAATTAGAATGAAAGTTGTAAACATATCAATGACTTTAAGGAAAATACATAATGTAATATTTGGTCTTGGGCGGGAGGGGGCATTCAAAATGAAGATCACATTTGGGAAGATTAAAAGAAATCTGAAATCAAGAAATGGTCAAGCTCAGAAATCTCATGTAGTCCCATCTCTGGCCTTACGTACAGCGTTCAGTTAGGTGAACTCTCTCCAGAGCTGTTTTTGCAATATTTTGGCGGCCCTCATGAGTTCTCCCATAGAAATAAAAAGAGAACACATTTGTGCTGGTAAGGGATCATCTGCAAAAGTGTGTATGTGTCTGTGTATATATATGCAAAACATTAAGAGGAACAAATTTTGCCCTTCTGGAGTCTGGTGCCATGAACCTGCACACAGTTGTTTGTTTGGCATGGTTTGAGTGACTGTTTTTAAACAGATGTCTGGCAATTCGCAGCTAATCAGACTATGACCATTGGTTCACAGAAGAAAACCTAGTTAAGGATTTATTACTTTATGAATGATGGCACTGCACTTTGCCTGCTTGGAAAAATAACTATGTTAGTCTAGCAATATATGGAAAGCAGCAGAAGATAAAGACTGTACTCTGTTTTGGCTCAAGAGGAGGGTAGCCAAGACTCTGCCCTTCACTTCTGCTAATGGGGTTTGGGAGAGGGAAAGATTGTAAGAGACTTTTTAGGAAGAAAATGAGAAAGGAAAGATTGTAATGGAAGAGATAGAGACTTTGTAGAAATGAGAGAAGAGATTGAGGGCAGTGGGGAATGAGAAGAGGAAGTAAAGTGTGAGGTAAAATGGGGTGAACACAGTGGAAAGAGAGAGGTTGAAAGGGAAAGATTGAGACCTTGGGGAAGAGTGAGGAGGAGGAAGGATGTGATTAGCAAGGAGAGAGATATAGGAAAAAACATAAGAGAAGAGAAATCAAGACACAGGTGAAGGGGGAAGAGAAACGTGATTTAGAAAAAAGGGTATGTTTCACAAAGGACTAGGAGGAGAAAACCAGAATGAAGGAACATACATATGTATAATACTAAATCAGAGAAATGATGTGTTAGCATAGGTATAGCCTATTACTTAGTTGTTAGTCGTCTTCAACAAGAGACAACAAGGTTTCTTGCCCGGTGGCAAGCAATACTGCAGGTGTAGCTTTGCAAAGTCTTATCATTCAGTAAACATGTTGTGGAAGCTACATGACAAAAGGGGCAGGTATCATGCCGATTGTTCAGTGTCTCCTTTCTCTCCCCTGTAAGTAATATTGCCTAAGCTTAATGCTCTGAACCCTAAAGGTAAACATTGCATACTCATCCTTCGGATTCTAGACAAGAGCTCAGTAAGCTCTGCTCATGTCTTTTTTTTCTTCTTGTTTCTGCCTTTTGGCCTTTTCTGTCTTGCTCCTGTTTCTGCTCCTTGCCCCTTTCTGTCCCTGTAGTTTCTCAAATGTGACTCTTAGCCCTGCTTCAGCCTGGACACCAAATATTTGAAACTACCTTTGCAGATGGGATGTCTCTCAGTCCCCACCCATATCTTGCAACTGCATAAGAATCCCTTGGATTCTGATGCTGTATGCCCTGAGAAACTGACCATGATTGACAATGAGGAAAGGAGACATACAGTTCCCCATTCGGATGCAGGTCACTCAGGACTCTCTGTAAACTACGAGTCCCAGTCTGGCCCTGCTTTGCAGGGTCCAAAAAGTCTACATCA
This sequence comes from Lepidochelys olivacea, assembly GCF_965140295.1. NCBI lineage: Eukaryota > Metazoa > Chordata > Testudines > Cheloniidae > Lepidochelys > Lepidochelys olivacea. The sequence goes on from NC_140414.1 coordinate 85,071,313, forward strand.
CATCATAATGCTTCCTTCAGTGATTCTCATCCATCCAGTGTCCTGACAGTCGGATGGCACACAGCATGATTATCCTTTTACTACGAAGAATCTGTTCTTGTCCTTGTTTTGCACACAGTTTTAATTTAGCTGTCATAACTTTAGGAATACACAAAATGTTCGACATATGCTAACCATTTTCCAGTTAATACAGTTGTTTTATCACAATCAGAGTAGCCTGCTGATCACATAGAATTCCACCCTCTGTAGGTTTGACAGACTCTGAACAAAGAATGGCTTTGCAGTGTTTCAAAAGGGTAGTGTCACTGTGTATCTGGCTCCTGATAAGTAGAGTTTTATGAAAAATCTGTGTAGTATCTACAGTATCTTCAGGAGACCTATTCAGGATGACACACAGGTGACGAGCTGTGACTTCTAATTTTTTTTTGTGCCCTTTACACATATGAGCATGAATACAAAAATTAAAAATAACTGGGTTGAATCTGAATTAATTCAAATAATCCCTCATCTGGCAACTGGGGAAAGTGCTGGTTGCAAGAGCAGTTTGAAATGACTGGTATTGTAGTGCATTTCAGGGACAACCATGATAAACATTTTATTATACGGACATAGACATACCCGGTGATTTACAAACAAATAAAAAGACATTTCTTCCCTGATGACCTTACTATCTACATTAGCTAAAAATATATTTAAAAAATTGATGGTTGGCAGGAGGAAAAAGTGAGAGAAAGGGGGAAAATAGAGTAAAATATGGAATAATTCTTTTAGAGAAGAGGGTGGTATTTTTCACTCAAAGCACTTCATGTTTTGTTTATTTCTCAGTTATATGTTATAACTCTTTTATTTAAAAAAAATAATTTAAATATCTTCATGTGGTGGATTATCAATGTGCATTCATGGAGAGAGTGGTGTTCTTGAAAGGATTTGGATGAAGCAAAGGTAGTTGCATAACAGCCAGCATGGAAGAAGGCAAGATGATCAGAATGGAAGGAGGTAAAGGGCAAAATTAGGAATGATACTGTCATGAAGTGAAGGGCTTATGAGAAGCAGGAAGATAAAATCAGAAATGCAGGCATGAGCAGAGTTTTGTGTGGAGTTTTGAGTATGAACCAAAGCAAGGTTTGATTTTTACCCGATGACCTCGGATCTGCCTGTTTCACACTGTCTCTGTCCCATTCTGCCACAGATCAGTGAAGGTATAAAAAGTAGCGCTCTCTTGATTTAAAAGAGGAGGAACTGCTGGCTGAACATTCTCCTTGAGGACTACTTAGCTTTGGAGTTGACTCCCTCCCTTGGTTCAAAATATCCTAAATTTTCCAACTTTAAAGACACACTCCAAAAACTTATATTTTACTGAGTTTCCTGAGCAGGGAAGAGTTGTCTGGGGAGAGTGAGGTTGTCTTTGCTTTTTAACGTATTTTGCTGCAATTAGTAGGTAGCTATTTCTGGAATATAGTGGAGTTTACCTTTTAGTTAAGTGTTGTCATTTTAAGTAAATATCTAAGTACAAATAAAGAGACGTTAGCCAGAGCAAAAATTGATAATCAAGGAGGCATGAGACCTCTCGATCTGTGGGTTTTTTGTTTTGTTTTTGTTTTGTTTTTGTACAGTGATCACCTGCTCTTTGTACAATCAGCATGTGTGATTTGAGGTTAACATGGCTGTGGATGTTTCTGGATATCTCCTGTAGACCAGGCTTGCTGTATACCTGTTACACAGTGGGTTGCCATTTTAAAAAAGCCAACATTTACTAATAGTATCTGAAATACTGCTCTTTCCCTATACCTAGGACTTGTCCATACAAATACAGTATTTGTATGGACTTAACTATATTGGCTTAAAAACATACAGAAATAAGCTATACCTATATAAGCATATTTGTACTGGTATAACTGTGCATCCCATAACCCTCTGGGGGTTGCACCTCTTTAACTACATCACTTTCTAGAGCAGTACAATTAAAGTGGTACATAAACTGTTTGTACACTGACCCTTATAATAAAAAACGGCTGCAGTATCTCACATCTCAGGGAACTACACAAAAATGAGGAGGTTAGTGAAACAGAAATTAAAAGGTACAAGACCAAAAGTAAAATCCCTGCAAGCTGCGTGGAAGCTTTTTAAAGACACCATAATAGAGGCTCAACTTAAATGTATACCCCAAATTAAAAAACATAATGAAAGAACCAAAAAAGAACCACCGTGGTTAAACAACAAACTAAAAGAAGCAGTGAGAGGCAAAAAGGCATCCTTTAAAAAGTGGAAGATAAATCCTAATGAGGAAAATAGAAAAGAGCATAAACTCTGGTAAATGAAGTGTAAAAATATAATTAGAAAGACCAAAAAAGAATTTGAAGAACAGCTAGCCAAAGACTCCAAAAGTAATAGCAAAAATGTTTTTAAATACATCAGAAGCAGATATTGAGAAGCAAGAAAACCTGCTAAACAACCAGTGGGGCCACTGGACGATCGAGATGCTAAAGGAGCACTCAAAGATGATAAGGCCATTGCGGAGAAATTAAATGAATTCTTTGAATCAGTCTTCACTGTCCCAAACTGAAGTGTCATTAGAGGAGGTTTTGGGACAAATTGATAAACTTAACAGCAATAAGTCTCCAGGACCTGGTGGTATTCACCCAAGAGTTCTGAAGGAACTCAAATGTGAAATTGCAGGACTACTAACTGTCATCTGTAACCTATCATTTAAATCAGCTTCTGTACCAAATGACTGGAGGATAGCTAATGTGACACCAATTTTTAAAAAGGGTTCCAGAGGTGACCCTAGCAACTACAGGCCAGCAAGCCTCACTTCAGTACCAGGCAAATTGGTTGAAACTATCATAAAGAACAAAATTGTTAAGAACATAGATGAACATAATTTGTTGGGAAATAGTCAACATGGTTTTTGTAAAGGGAAATCATGCCTCACTAATTTACTAGAATTCTTTGAGGGGGTCAACAAGCATGCAGACAAAGGAGATCCAGTGGATATAGCGTATTTAGATTTTCAGAAAGCCTTTGACAAGGTCCCTCACCAAAGGCTCTTAAGCAAAATAAGCAGTCATGGGATAAGAGGGAAGGTTCTCTCATGGATTGATAACTGGTTAAAAGATAGGAAGGAAAGGGTAGGAATAAATGGTCAGTTTTCGGAATGGAAAGAGGTAAATAGTGGTGTTCTCCAGGGCTCTGTACTGGGCCCAGTCCTATTTAACATATTCATAAATGATCTGGAAAAAGGGTAATCAGTGAGGTGGGAAAATTTGCAGATGATACAAAACTACTCAAGATAGTTAAGTCCCAGGCAGACTGCAAAGAGCTTCAAAAGGATCTCACAAAACTGGGTTACTGGGCAACAAAATGGCAGATGAAATTTAATGTTGATAAATGCAAAGTAACGCACATTGAAAAACATAATCCTAACTATACATATACAATGAATGATGAGGTCTAAATTAGCTTTGACCACTCAAGAAAGAGATCTTGGAGTCATTGTGGATAGTTCTCTGAAATCATCCACTCAATGTGCAGCAGCAGTCAAAAAAGCGAACAGAATGTTGGGAATCATCAAGAAAGGGATAGATAATAAGACAGAAAATATCATATTGCCTCTATATAAATCCATGGTAGGCCCACACCTTGAATACTGTGTGCAGATGTGGTCACCCCATCTCAAAAAGGATATATTGGAATTGGAAAAGGTTCAGAAAAGGGCAACAAAAATTATTAGGGGTATAGAACGGCTTCCTTATGAGGAGAGATTAATAAGACTGGGACTTTTCAGCTTGGAAAAGAGGCACCTAAGGGGAGATATGATAGAGGACTATAAAATCATGAGTGGTACAGATAAAGTAAATAAGGAAGTGTTATTTACTCCTCCTCATAACACAAGAACAAGGGGCCACCAAATGAAGTTAAGAGGTAGCAGGTTTAAAACAAACAGTGCGTTGCACGAAAAAATACGGTCTTCTGTCAACCTCTGGAATTCCTTGCCAGGGGATATTGTGAAGGCCAGTACTATAACGAGGTTCAAAAGGGAGCTAGATAGATTCATGGAAGCTAGGTCCATCAATGGCACTTCGCCAGGATGGGCAGGAATGGTGTCCCTAGCCTCTGATTGCCAGAAGCTGGGACTGGGTGACAGGGCATGGATCACTTGATGATAACCTGTCTGTTCATTCCCTTTGGGGCACCTGCCATTGGCCACTGTCAGAGGACAGGATACTGGTCTTGATAGACCTTTGGTATGACCCAGTATGGCGGTTCTTATGTTCTTATGACACTGTATGGTAAGTGTTGGCAAATCCTGACTTTATAACAAGAATTGCTGTAGGAGATTTTGTAATTAATGTCATGCTATTATTTTGATTTCCTTTTGCTTGGCTGAGTGAATTATCTCAACAGCCCCTAAATTAACTTGGTTGTGAATATCAATTTACAGGTAAATATTATATTTAATTATATAATATTAAATGCCACATCTCATCCCAGAGTAGACTACTTCTGGGATGTTTAAATTAGAAGAATAATACAGAATAAGAATCTCTATCAATACATTTTTTTAATAATTTTCTAACTTTTCCTAATTTTATCTCAAAATCACTTGATCTGGAATCTTCAAATTGATCTTGTTTTGCTGTTTTTTCTGATAAGTGCCTTTTGGTATTTCATGAAGTTAGTGGGGTAATTACAAAGATATATAAGGAGCTTCACATTAAGATTGTATGGGAAAGGGTAAGTTAGAAATTCATTGGAGCAGGACATAGGACACTTCCTTCTCTAATGAGCTCTCAATTAAAAAAGGCAGTGTCTAGGACTGGGTGGTGTTTTTGGTAGCCCGTGTATGAGCAGCAGAAACACACAGGGGCACCCATTCTTAGCTTTACCAATTCTTCCTTGGAACCAGTAGAGCAGTTGGGCCCAACAAAGCAGTTGGGCCAGCATTTCTGGAGGTCTCAGTAAACATAATTTTGATTCTTCCCACCTTGGAAGTAACAGTTGCACCTAAGGGTTAATGGTGCATGAGGTTTGTTTCCTGGCCACAGTCTGAATGAAATTTACCACTATCATATAATGTGGATGGTAGGACTGTGTGCATGTTATTTCCTATATTTCCTTATTCTGAAAAAGGGAGGCGACTGCCGCCCCATTCTGGACATTGAGTTACTCAACAGGTTCATACAAAAAGTCACTCTCCCACTCATTATCTCTCCCCCATGGAGCCTGGTTTGTGGTTCTCTGTATGAAAGATGCATATTTCCACATTGACATTCACCCAGCTCATCAGAAGTTTCTCTGTTTCTCTCTCATTCCTCTTATCAGTTCTGTGTCCTCCCCTTTGGTATCACCATAGTTCCCTGCATATTCACAAAAGTCTTTGCTGCTGTCACAGCCCAGGTGCGACACCTTGGCCACTCCATGTTTCCATAGCTGGATGACTGGCTCCTCATTGCGACGTAACACAACCACCTCCTTTCAGTTATCCAGATTCTTCATGATCTCCTTGCCAACCTGGGCATTTGTATCTATGAAGAGAAATTAGTTCTCATCCCTGCCCAATGGATCACATTTATAGGGGTGCTCCTGGACTCTTTTGTGAGCCAAGCTTTCCTACTGGCAAACCGGTTTTCCTAACTCACCTCTTGTGTCACAACATTATGCCACAAACCACATGTTTGTATCTGCCAGTGTCTTTCCCTCCTTGCCCATGTGGCAGCCTGTACCTCTGTAACGTCCCATGCCTACCTCCATATGCACTGCCTTCAGCTGTAGCTCAGGTCGATCTACAAACCTCAGACGCACCACTTTGGACATGTCTATCCTGCTCCCCAAGTTCATCCTAGCCTCCTTCCCATGGAGGACCAACATGTCCAAAGTTTTTGTCAGCACCCCATTTACACCTCCCACTCCTGCACCACTCTCACTGTGGATGCCTCCCTCGCTGGTTGAGGTGCCCACCTGGATGATCACATGGCCCTGGGCTTCTGGATACCAAAAGAGGTTAGGAGGCACATCAACTCCTGGAATTGAGAACTGCCTGTCTTGCTTGTCGGGCATTTCTCCCCCTCATAAGATCACTGCTATCTGAAAACATGACAGAAGTTGTATATATCAACAAGCAAGGTGGTACAGGTCGCCCTCTCTATGTGTGGAGGCCGTCCAACTCTGGAACTGGTGCATCAAGCACGATGTCACGCTACAGGCGGTTTATCTTCCAGGCAGCAACTCCCTAGCAGACATGCTCAGCAGATCCATCTCTGTGAATCATAAAATACACAATCACAAGCTAAGCTCAGTCTTCCATTGGTGGGGCACCCCTTGCTGGGACCTCTTTGCGACCAGTGAGAACCACAAACTTCCCCCCTCTTCTGCTCTAGAAGGGCATTGGGAATTGACTCCCAGGGTGATGCACTATTCCTGCCCTGGACCAATGAAGTCCACCATGCCTCTCCATCCATTGCAAGTCCTGCACAAAATTCAACAGGCTCAAGCAGTGGTCTCACTGATAACCTTTTGGCCTTGCCAGTATTGGTTCATGGACGTCCTCCACCTCTCCGCTCGCCCCCTGATCTAACTCTGCACCCACCCCAACCCGGTCCCGCTCCACCTCATGGCTTGGTATTTGCATGGGGCTTGTGGGTAAACAGCATGCACCATCCCAGTGTGTGATGTCCTCACGCACAGCAGGAGGCCATCTACCAGACCCTGCTATCAGGCAAAATGGAAGCATTCCATCACCTGGGCACACCGCCACCATGACCCAATAGACTCCATAGTCATTCCTATCCTTCTGGACTATCTACTCCAACTTAAATTGTCTGGCCTCCCCCGCTCCTTCCTCTCCCCCCCCCCCCAATAGACAGTTCCTTCGTCTTCATTCACCCAACCACCATATGCTTCCTCAAATGTTTGTACAGCGCCCTTCCACCAGTACAAATGCCTACGCCCTCTTGCGACCTGAATATTGCTCTTTCTACTGTTATTGAACTGCCCTTTGAACCCCTCACAGCCTGCTCTCTTTCCCACCTCTCCATGCAACTGATCTTCTTGGTGACTGTCACTTTGGTGAGACGTGTCAGTGAACTGGCAGCTGTGATGGCTGAGGTCCCCCCCGCCCGTTTTCTTAGACAGAATTTCCTTGCGCCTACACCCTAAATTCATTACCAAGGTGATCTCTGTCTTCAATCAAAGCATCCACCTTCCCATCTTCTACCTCCCACGGGGCTAAAACTTTACATTCTCTCAATGTTTGCCTGGTCTCTTGTCTTTTACATTCAACCCACCCATGCCTTTTGAACTTCTCCAAGGCTCTTTGTCACCATTGCTGAATGTTGCAAGGGCTAAGCCCTCTCATAGAATCATAGAATATCAGGGTTGGAAGGGACCTCAGGAGGTCATCTAGTCCAACCCCCTGCTCAAAAGCAGGACCAATCCCCAATTAAATCATCCCAGCCAGGGCTTTGTCAAGCCTGACCTTAAAAACTTCCAAGGAAGGAGATTCCACCACCTCCCTAGGCAACGCATTCCAGTATTTCACCACCCTCCTAGTGAAAAAGTTTTTCCTAATATCCAACCTAAACCTCCCCCACTGCAACTTGAGACCGTTACTCCTTGTCCTGTCCTCTTCTACCACTGAGAATAGTCTAGAACCATCCTCTCTGGAACACCTCTCAGGTAGTTGAAAGCAGCTATCAAATCCCCCCTCATTCTTCTCTTCTGGAGACTAAACAATCCCAGTTCCCTCAGCCTCTCCTCATAAGTCATGTGTTCCAGACCCCTAATCGTTTTTGTTGCCCTTCGCTGGACTCTTTCCAATTCTCCTCACAGCGCATCTCCAAATGGATCTCCTGGTGCATTGCTGAATGCTACACTCTCTCTCACAAACCGCTGCCCCCTGGAGTCATGGCTTACTCCACAGAGGCACATGCTACCACATTAGCCTCCCTCTGTCCACACCTTTATCGCTCACTACGCCATTGCCCCAGTAATGGTGGCAGATGCAACAGTCAGCTGTGCTGTCTTACACATTGTACTTTGTGAGTCCTTGTACCCATGTCCAGGCTGAGCACTGTTCTCTAATCACCCATGTTTGGAATCCATGTAGGGACCATCACTCGAAGAAGAAGGGGGTACTTACTGTAACTGGAGGTTTTTCGATGTGTGGTCCCAATTTGGATTCCAATACCTGCCCTCCATCCCCCCTGCTACGGATTCCACTGCTTAGTTTTAAGAGGGATAGTGGAGTGGCGTCGACCCTCATGGCCTCTTGTAACCTCAGATTTGCTAATGCGGATGATGCACATACAGGTCAAGGGACACTACTAATAAAAACTGCCCTGGCTTACAAGCAAACAGAGCCATTTACAACCAATTGCCCTAGTTGATGGGAGCCATCAAGATTCCAAGCCACTGTTAATGGCCAACACTTTGCAGAGGTACAATAGGACTTCGAGTAATACTTCATATTTCTAGCTTCAGATACAAGAATGATACATTCATACAAATAGGAGGAACAAACTCAGTAAATTGTAAGCTTTGTAATGGTAAGATCTTTGTAATAAGATAATCACAAGAGACCTTTTGCATAAATCATATTCCAGTTACATTATATTCACATTCCAAGCATATTTTCATAAAGCATATCGAGTGCAACATCACACTGTAGTCCTGTTGATTATCTAAAGTATACAGGATAGAGCCTTGCTTTGCTGGGCCTGTTGCAATATATCTGAACAGAGTTCTCGTCTTGCTGACCTTAGATCTGGACACAAAATTAATTTCTGATGTTAATTAAAAAACAGGTAAATTCCCAAACCAAAAATCTTAAATGAAAAGAGTTCAAGTGGAAAGTTATTTTAATTGAAGCCCAGCTAACGCTCAAAAAACCCCAAACCAAAACAACCGCCGCCCCCCTCAGTAATAAATTTTATTTACAGATTTACATTTTTTTAACCCAAAGTTTTAACAACATTGAGTTAAACTATGGGATGTAGCCAGTTCCCAATTTAAACTGGGTGGGATGATAGTGAGTAATAAAAGATTACTGCTCAGGAGTAGCAGAACTCGAGTTATCAGACCCTGGATTTGTTAAACTGCGGCTTGAGTGTCCATACTCATTTGTATCCCCAGGTTAGGAATTGTTGAACCCTGGTTCCCATCTGTGGCTCCAGCATCTGCAATACACTACATGGGTCTGAGTCCAACCACCCGTATCCCAGACTTCCTAGTGCCTCCCAAAATGTTGCTGCTCTAGCTCTTTGTTACTCCAGCCTGGTAAAACTTGCCCGTCCTGAGGACAAAGAAAGTCTCCTTTCGGGACTGTGGGATACTTTTGGCAGACCCCCCAGAGCATGACTTCAGTGGGGCTGCATCTACACTGCAGAACAATAGGGCTTGTACCACCCTTGACTCAGGTTTGGACCCTCCACCCTGGGTCCAAGCCCTGGGTTAGCACAATTTGTGTGTAGACGGAAGGGGTTTAGGCTTGCGCCTGAGTTCAAACCCTGGGCTTACATTGCGGTGTAGACATACCTTAGAGTTAGTTTCCAGACTTTGTAATGTTTGGGTTTTTCAAAGATGTAGAATTTTTGTTCAGAATGTGTTACATTGTAGGTGAACTATATTGACAAACACAGTTCCATTGTTAACTTTTAAAATTAAGTGTTTTATTTAGGAAGTTTTACATAGGGGACAATAGTCCTCCTTTTGAAATTTCTGACAAAACTACCATTTAGTTCAGTGAATCAAGGATTGGTCCTCCAGTATGCAAAACCCTTGGCATAATATAAAATTTCCTTGTGGCATTGAAAGGATCGAAGATTCTGTGCTGTGATGGGAGAATGGTGCAGCAATTCTGTGATCTCCCTTAAAAGGTATAGTGAAGCTTTGCTCTGGCTCCACTATGCACCTGTTAGTTGCAATTTTATAATGGAAAATATAATGGGAACTAAAAAATTGCCCCAGGCACGTACTGGTCATTTTGTAATTACATACCAAAAAATAAGCAAACTGGCAGTTGACAAATGGGCAGATGACGTGAGTTGCCTTTAATTGAGTCTTATAGAAAATGTGTATGTGTGTATCTATATAGACAGATTATGACTGCTCCAGCAAAATAGTCTCTGTAGTTGGGGAGAGGGCTCAAGGAATCTTTTCCACTCAACACGTCGGTGCAGGGACTGTTGTAATGTGGTTCTCTGAATGCAAAGAAGAGCATGGCTATAGTCTGGCCCTCTGTCAGATATTGCTAGCAGTTACAATCTGCATTGGAGGGAGAATGCTGTACTCTTATTCTACAGGTATAGTAACTGGTGTGAGTGAGCGTGCCATCCCCCCTCCCACCTCCGTATCTGTAGAGATGGAGATGCATAGATTTGGAGATGACTAGATTGAATCTCTAAACATAACGGCCTTGGTCTTCTACCACGTTTGAGTCAATGGCAGAACTCCCATTGACCACTGTTTCAGAGGAGCAGCCGTGTTAGTCTGTATTCGCAAAAAGAAAAGGAGTACTTGTGGCACCTTAGAGATGAACAAATTTGTTTGAGCATGAGCTTTCATGAGCTACAGCTCAGTGCATCCGATGAAGTGAGCTGTAGCTCACGAAAGCTTATGCTCAAATAAATTTGGTCGTTTCTAAGGTGCCACAAGTACTCCTTTTCTTATTGACCACTGTGACTCTGTTTCCAGTCATCAGTACTCAGGCAATGCATCTCTTTTTCTCTTTTCCCCTGTCCTCAAAACACCATTCAGGCTCTTATCTTTTATATACAATTTGTGGGTCTCATATAAAATGTGTAGTTTACAATGTGTATTATATAGTGTGCCAAAATTTACCAAAGGATGGCAAACTCCATATTCACGCTACATATCTAAGTGCCTAACTTTAGACATCCACATTTGAAATGTTAGCCTGTATACATAATATATCAAACAAGCAAAAGCTGCATACATAGCCCCATCTCCTCTAGTATATTTACTTAAATGTTAATGACTAAATAATAAGTGTTGTCACACATACTAGATTTACCTGCAACAATGACACAATTACTATTATTTTTTAATTTGCTTATATGATCAGTTTTTGTGAAAGCTGAAACCACATACAACTGCATTTGGTGTGACTATATTTAAACTGGTAGCACACACCATTGAGGTGTGCAGATCAGAACCTTCATGCAGTTCACTCACCACTACGGATATTCTGCTGTTATATTTACCTTCCTTCCCCCATCCTCCACCTTCCCGAAATTTACTCCTGACATTTATTCACAACTGCATAAGTACCATTTGATTTTGTGGCTAACTGTAGCAACTGGTTTTCATTATTTATGTGTGTCATTGTCAGAATCCATTTACGATTCTGACTGAGATAAAATGGCTTGCAATAACTGATACGATCACAGCAATAAAGTAATTAGCTGGCACATTTAAAACTGTCAAGGTCCAAGCGACATTAACTGTTTTAGCATTTCAGGAAATATGCTATCTTCTGCGCCCACAAAACTTCTGATTTCTAATCTTTCCTTTCTTATTACGTTATCTACTTTTATAGTCTTATTGTTAAACATATACTTTTGATGTTCAAAAGAAATATATGACTATTTTAAGGGAAATTAAGATGTCTGTCCAACTACAGCTACCAAAAGTACTCCATGCACCTATCAGCACAGCCAAATGTTTCCCTTGCTCTTAGAGTTTGGAGACCAGCACTACCATGAAATAGCTGGGAGCTGGAGTGGTAGAGCATTCTGGATATTGACATGCCAATGAACATGTCAAGTGTCTATATATCATAAAATGTGTCTGTAGATTTCAGAAATAAAAGCAGGATGAAGAGAGTCATTAAAAACAGCCGTAATTTTTGAGTGTCGCAATTTAAACAGTTTAAGTTATTGAAGTGTCATGAGTTTATTATGCCTAATTTATTAATACAGTCATTTGGGATACACTTATATGTCTCTGTCCCTGCACATCGTCACCTTCCCTCCCCGAAACATGAGCTATTTTACAAAAATATATTGGCTTTGTTTCATCAGTAAAATATCTAGAATATGTAGCAAAAGTCAAGAGGCTAGAAACAGCAGTGAGTTTAATCAGGTGCTATATTCCGGCACATATTTGTTTGAAATAAAAGCACATATTTGTTTGTCTTTAGGCATTAAACTAAGTCAGAAGATTTAATAAAGACCAACTGAGCCCCTATTTCCATTTAATGAACAACTGTTTTATTCTTGAGGGAAGTCTTTCCTTTTGCCATGACAGGTGACATCTGGATGGGACAGTACCCTGTTGTTTAGGACTCTATCCAGGACAGAAAAAAAATAATCCCAACAAGTACTTGTTATTGCTTTTACACTTTGGTCAAGCAAAAAAGTCTGTCATTTATATTTAATCCTTTTTATGTGCTGATTTGGCCTTTCTTAGTTTGCAGGTCGTGTTCTATTTCTTTCTTACCTTAGAACACTTTTGATGTGCTTAAGCATTTGACAAAGCAGTGCAAAGCCACAGACTGAAAAGGGGCACCGCAGTGTGCGAAAGAAAAATAATTCACTAGATCAGAACACATGTGGAGCTTTAACAAAACACCTTGAGTGATACCTGAGGAACGTGTACACTTAAAGAGTGTTTGTTTATAGGTTTTTAAAACATTTCTCACTTTTTGTTCTTTTTTTCCCTTAATCAGGACAGAATTTTACCCTAAGGCAGTTAGGAGTTTGTGAACCAGCAACTCGTCGAGGACTGACATTTTGTGCGGAAATGGGGCTCCCCCACAGAGGTTACTCTATCAGTGCAGGGTCAGATGCTGATACTGAAAATGAAGGAGTGATGTCTCCAGAGCATGCCATGAGACTTTGGGGCAGGGGGGTCAAATCAGGGCGCAGTTCCTGTCTATCAAGCCGTTCCAACTCAGCCCTCACTCTGACTGATACTGAACACGAAAACAAGTCCGACAGTGAGAATGGTAAGTTCTTATGTGTATACGTATATAATTCAACACTTTATTTCTGTTTTTGTTGATGTGATATTTTTAAATACAATGAAATTCAAGGAATGACCTTGAATAATGTATTTTTTTCCAGGAAAAATCAATATTCAGCATCAGTCAATTACATTATACAAGTGGTGCATGTGATGTTTTAGCTATAATTTTGAAGAATTTAATTGCACAAAAAATAGAAATTAGTTTTAACTTATCTCAGACCATGTCACCTGTTATCCTCTGTGGAATAGTGAAGCAAGTGGTTATAAAGTTTATCCCCAAGGCCAGCTTGCAATCAAAGATGTATTTGTAAATTCCTCTTGAAGACATCTCAAAGAAGTTGCAGAATCTTAGAATGGATGAATGAGCACACAGAATAGTGTATTAACAGGGCTCAAGTGATTGAAGAACAAATTTGATCATGCTTTAAACTTACAAGTTGATGAGAGCAATTGAAATCATGGTAAAGAGGGGAGTTTGGCCTTTGATGTGCCTTGGGGACTGGATTACTGTGCAATTAAAATCCACAAAAACCTAAACAGCAATTTTGCATGTTGAAAGGAAGAAGTCTTTGTATATTAAGTTTTTTTTTCAGTTAAGTGCATGAAAAAAGGTTAATACAGAATTTAATTATTTTAAAATAAAGTTTTTTAAAAATACTCTTACCCTACTTTTGCGTGGTTTAGCAGAACCTGAAATAGTGTTAATAGTTAAAGTACACCAGATATTAGAAGACATGTCCCTTTTAGCTTTCTTGTAATAACTTTGTTATAATATTTTCATAGGATTTTTAATATAACCAAAATTACAGTATGCTGTCTTTATTCCATAAATGACCATATATAAGAAACATAAAGAGAAAAAATACGTGAAGTGGGTGAAAGTATTGAGTAAAATGCAAACTAGGGAGGTAGTTATTTGACTGGATGTTTGTTTTATTAATTTACTAACCTTGTTGGCTCAGCTGTGAAATAGAAGAGGCAATTTTACTGCTGTTTGCTCAGTTAAAACTGTCTCTCACTGTGGTAATAAGCAGTTTTGTATATCTCAGTGTCCTCGACCTATTGCAAAGAATAGTTGGTCTTGATTTTAAACTAAAAGCCATAGTATGTTTTTATTGTAACTATTTACAGGAGTACCCTTAATGTTGTAAAGAGGAAATCAAATCAGTATTTTGTTTTTATTCATACCAAATATTTTTGTGATTTGTGGTTTAAATGAGGATTGTCAGGCTCCTGTATGTGGGAGAAAATATATGATATTGTTAGAGGAAGCCAAGGAACGCTTTCTTGTTCTTTCCTGTTAAACAAGAACATTGAGGGGAGGGAAGTGAGTGCCTCTAAAGTATGGAGGTCTCAAATGGAATACTACTCTCTGTGTGTTGGACTTTTGATGTATCAAACCTGGAGAGTAAGCTGTTCTTTGTGGGGAAGATTTCACATCTCAAATTGGGGAAAGGAGATTTTCTTTGAGGGTTGTACTTATTCCCTTATGTATCTAACATCATGGAAGTTTAGATCTGTTGGGCTGCACTTGTTGGCTCTCGGTACTAAATTATCTGGAACCAATGGTGAGTCAACCTACTGATCTCCCTATTTAGAAGGGCCCATGCTGGAGCTCACTCCTTCTTAGTGGTTTGCCAGAGCCTAGGTTTTACAAACTTTAGAAAACACCATAAAACTTCTAGGTAGCCAGGCCTTCATTTAGTCAGAGACGAGTACTTCAGCAGTGTTATATTTTAGGATATTATTTTTATAAATCTTGTATTTCTGCCATTTATAAATTCTTAAACAAATAAAATCTGGTTATACCCTGCCAATATTTATAAGTGGTTTGTACTCTTCTCTGGCTCCATTCATGAATTTAAAATTGGAATTGTGTTTTATTTTTAATGCGTGAAATAACTGTGAATAAATTGGGAAAACATATTATTCAGCACTGGTAAAATTATGCAAGCAGACTGTCTGATGTTTTAGATACTGCTTCAAAAAAGAGTTTAGTTACTAAAAAGGATTACAGTTGATTTATTTATTGAGAGGGAGGCCAACAGTCCAACTTAAGAAGACACTAGAACTGCTGTGAGGCTAATGAAATTTTGATGGCCTGAATGTCCCATTAGGTTTCAAAACATATTTCACGTAGACCATGTTACAGGTCTCCATTTAAGAGGAGAGACTATGCAAGTTGTGAAAGTTTATCTTCTTTGACACTTTGTTTCCACCAAATGTGGAAGATTCATATTGAAGTGCATTTTTTTAAAATACAGGGAATCAATATGTTAAATGTTCATGGTAAAATATAAAATGTAAATATAGCTTAAAATAAGGGGAAATTATTCCTGTCATGACACACGTTGGTTTTTCTTTCGTGGCAAATCTGGAGTATCTGGCTTTGAGTGTAAATACTAGTGATTCTGTGATTTATGCCTGCCAATTAATAACCATCCTAGTAAAATGTTGAAATGTGACAAATAAATGTGATGTGGCTCCCTAATGTAAGCTAAAATTATGAGCATGTCCTACAGATTACAATCCTCTTTGCTATCCCTGTGATGGTGGTTAAAAGATCCTGACTGAATTCCAAATGTTGGGTTTTTTATATAGTATTGCTGTAGCTGTGTCAGTCCCAGGATATTAGAGAGACAAAGTGGGTGAGGTAGTATCTTTTATTGGACCAACTTTGTTGGTGAGCAGAATACTATGTCACCCACCTTGTCTCTCTAATAATTTTGTTTTACAAACAGACGCATCTGTATCCCAAATATGCACTTGCAAACCAGATTAGGAGAAAGAATTTGATTTTCAATGTGTTAAAAAGCAAGAGCTCTGAAACATCATGACATATATTTCCCTCTTTCACACTCATAACTATGGGTCCAGTCCTGAAAGTACTTACTGCTAGGCATTGTGTTCACTGTCATAAATAGTCCCATTGACTTCCTGTCATAAGTAGGCCACACTGAAGTCATTGGGACCATTTGTGATCGTAAGCACTGTGACCCATAGAAAAGGTTTGCAAACTCGGGCTTAAGTGTGCAAAGTGTGTATGCGCAATATTTACTTGGTGGCTTTCCCCTTAAAAAGCTGGGAATCAGAGCTTGGTTTTCATTCTCAGCTGCCGTTTCCTCCCCACCCCATTTTTTTAACTTAGTTGTGCACACTGCATCTTGGAGACTGTCGTGGTTGTCCCCTAGCTACGCTTCTCCAAGGATGGTGCCTCTAGCCTCTACCAGCTAAAAATAGTACCAAAACCAGAGCCTTACCCAGCCTGGTGTTATATTACTCTACTACCCAATCCCATTAGAAAATCATTTAAATGTTACAAGCTGTTTGCACAATGGAATAAGTAATTCCCTGCAGACATTATTTTTGACTTATCAGGGTGTTAGCAATATACCTATTTCTAAGACCCCACTAATGCCACACTAATTCATGCTTAATATTGGAAGGATTAAGAGCTTTAGTCACAAAACAATGCTGTTAAAGGATTAAATTGCAGAATTTCAAGTAAACAGGTAGCATACCATATAGACATCAGCATTTTTCAGGAAACCTTTTATTTGTTTTCCAAGCACAGTGGAAGAGGTTCATTATCGTAGGTGATTGTTAAATGAATAAAGCCAAAGAAAGGTATTTTCTTTCTTCTTGATAGAAGGTTCTCATTTCAGTTCCACATGTGACTTTTAGCAAGAAATTCCACTAGATTGATTATGTCAGCCCACCAGAAGAAGGATTGAGTCTTAAAATCACATCTACTAATCTGGGAAACCTACCAACAAGTACAAAATGCGGAGTTGGTTGGGATATAGTGAGTATGCATATTCATGTCATGCTGTTCCTCTGCTCCCCCTGCAGGAGCTTTTGGAGCCAAAAGTGTGATGGAAATGAACACATTCTTTGCTCTTTACAGTTTCATTCTCCAGATGGTTCATAGGAATGGAGCCAGCACAACAGACATGCATGCATTCCTTCACGTTATGTACATGCCTAGGTCAATGAAATATGTATATGGTTTGCCTGTTCTAGTAGCTGTATCTTTGAAATTGTTGCAGCCCTTCTTTTGGAGGGGTATTAGTGATTTTTGTTTTGTTAGTGTGCTTTTTAAACTACTAGAGCACCAGTTTAAAATTGGAAAATATTATTTTAGAGCTGTGGGAAGAGAGATTATGGATTTTATCATATCCAGGATTAACTCCCAAACCAATCTTTGTGATTCTTCTTTCCCAAGTAGAAAATAAAATAAATATAATTAACCAAACCCTAGCCTAAATTTACAACATACACTAGCAGAAGGGGGGACACTCTAGGTCCAGGAGCTGCTTGTTATATAATCTCTGTGGTCTACGCATAACATGATGGAAGAGCATGGCATAAATACCTGCTATAGGGTGACAGATCAGTTTTAGGTCTATCCATCTTAACAATATCCTTTTCAAATTCCTTTTTGAACCTCTGCAACAAAGTAAGCAAAATACCTGTTTTTTCACTTTCTTAGTGTTAACCCATAAATATTATATGACATATAATCTTATTCAGTGCAACTCTAATTCTAATAAGATTCTGTTATATAACAACAAAATAGCTCTGAATTTAATCTTCTTACTTATTTATGAGGTCTTCTCACATGTCACTGTGTCTGGCATTTACTGTTTTTTGAATACTATTTTTTTTATTTACATATAATACTATGTATTCTCAGATGATGACAAAAGTGCCCAAGGTAACCTGCTGGTCCTTACTGATTCAGAATCAAAGTGCTGCCTTGCAGAAAACAGCCCAATAAACGAATTGTATTGCTTCTATACACATCATTTTATATCTGCATGTTTTTTCCTATTCTTTAATGAACGTTTTCAAGACTGATTTGAGACTGAACTATATTATTGCACGTTTTATTGTAAAATGGGTCATACCAAAGTAGTATTTAACTGAAACCATTCTATACTACAGGTTGAGAAATAGAGGCTGTAGGACTTTTGCTATGAAAGTTACTGTAATATTAGCATTTACATTTAGATGCATTCTTCTAATCATCACTTCCCGAGAACTTTTGGCATATTTTCTCTTTTTGACTGAAGTAAACTACAAAAAAATTTGCTTCTCAAGTCTACTGAACAAAATGTGTCCTACAAACAAAGAAATCTTTTAAGAAAAACCTGATATCCCATTTTTGTGTAAGTTGTAAATGTCCCTTTAATTGTGGGGTTGCAATGAAAGCAAAGCATGCTGTGCACATATCAAAACTGATGATGTGTGCTGTTTTGATTCTGAATGTGTTTTTGATGTCCTTGAAAAATCACAGTGGTAGCAGTAAAATTGTTTTAATTAATGAATTGGAGAGCAACAAATCTGCTGAATCAGGCTTATTGATGTAATTATCACTGGAATAGAAAGGAAAAAAACTGTCAGAGCTCTGGGACTTTATTTTCGTTGGTGTCATTTGAGAGATATTTAAGAACTTTGGAGAAATTTTATATCCCGAAGTTGACCGAAACATTGCTTTTATTTGCTAACAAAAGTAATATTTGATATCCAGACACAATCTTGTGTGTGTGTAATCTAAATAAGAGAATGTTTGGTTAAAAAAAGAGAGATGCTGTTACACAAGTTTATATCCATCCTTTGTTAAATATCAGGTTTTATTAACTAGCAATGTGCAATCAGATTCTGATTTTAAAATAACAGATTATAGTCACAATCACTTTTTGGTAGTATGATCCTGAAAGGTAATCAAATAATTTTTCAAACTTATCAATTAACCTGCCATTTCCAGCCTGAGTATCAGGAATGACCATAAGCATCAGCCCTACTGTCCAGGCCAAATTCCAAGTTGAGTAATTACATTCTGAATGCAGCTGGTCGGGAATTCTTTGAAATGTTTTTTGTCAGAAAATACTGGTTTGGCAAAACCAGAATTGTTTGTGTGAAAAGGTTGATGTTGAGTTTCCTGTTCTGAAAAAATTGTGATTTTTTTTTAATTGTTGGAATGCCCCATTAGAAAATTTTGCAAAGTTCTTTTTTTCAGATTGAAACAACTTTTCTTTTTGAAAGGACAACTGTTTCCCACCCAGCTCTACTTCTGCATGCCTCAGTGTCTTCCATAGTTTCCATTGAGTGTGTCCCATTCTTCTCTTAAATTGTTGTGCAGTGTTGCTGTATACAGTTAACTGTTACATTCTCATATCTGCCCATGGGTGGCTGTATTTGAGTCCTGGATAAGGAGAGGTGATCAAAAGGCTGATCCAAAGCCCACTGAAGCCAGCCAGCATCTTTCTACTGACATTTTCAATTGGCCTTAATTAGGTGCTAAGTGCATAGAGTAGTTTGTGATTCTGTGAAGCACTTTGAAGCTTTCAGAAGGTTAATTAACCTCTTATATAAAAAGGATTAGTTTATACAGTTACAAAAGTAATCGTGCAGGAGTTGGGACTGAAAAGGAGCAATAGTGTAATCTATAGAGCAGGAGACCCACCCTAGAACCGCCAATATAACCTGTTTCAGAGTAACAGCTGTGTTAGTCTGTATTCGCAAAAAGAAAAGGAGTACTTGTGGCACCTTAGAGACTAACCAATTTATTTGAGCATGAGCTTTCGTGAGCTACAGCTCACTTCATCGGATGCATACCGTGGAAACCTGGTGGTTAGGGCATTCACATGGCATGTTGAGGACCCAGATTCAGTGCTGGTAGTGATTATTGCACATGAACTAATTATGGAAACTACATTTAAAGTCTTACGTAATGGCTGAACAGGAGACCGAGAAAACCTTCTTCTTCTCCACTATAATCAGGAGACTTGGATTCTGTTCCTGGCTCTACCACTGATCTATTGTGTGATATTGGACAAGTTACTTCACTTTACCATGTCTCGGTTTTCCTATCTGCAAAATGAAGATAATGATATTTACCTACCTTTGTAAAGTTCTTTGACATTTATGGATGAAAAGCACTGTATAAAAGTTGAATATCATTATTGTGTCTGAGGTGCCAATGAACAATGGTAGATAGCCTAGTGAATCTGGGCTTTGGTTGCTCTGAAATGGAACTGAATATTTCTTGTTGTGAGGCATTTTCTGTGTAGTCTGGAAATAGGATTGACTAAATTCAGACTGGTCTGTCCACATTTGTGGTTAGTAGAACCAAGTCAGGAGGAATAAGCCTAACCCAACTTTTCTTGCTGAGTTTCAGACAATTCCTTTGATGTGATCTGAATATGCTAGGGACCTGTAAATTAGACCCTGATCCTTATGATGGCAAAGTCTACAACAGAAGGTATGGGATTCTTTTGTGGAGCTTGTTAGCCTCTACACAAAAGCAACGAAGCCTGGCATCTCTCAAGGCCCCTGTTCAAGAAACTATATCTTAATGTTAGTCTGTTACCTTCCCAATGGCCAGAAATTGGAGCCTGTATGAGAGCAAATTTTTGTTGAGGCTCAGATGAGACAAGATGGAAACAATGCTAATAGGCAAAGAGAAGCACTTGGAGAAGGTGGCAGGGTTGATGCCTGTCCCCAATATTGACAGTAGATGACAAAGGTGTGCCTGTTATGATGGTTCATTATATCTTTAACTCTTCTGGATTCCTGAATTCTACTATAGTCCCACATGACTTCAGTGACTGAAATAGCTTTTTGCTATTAGGGTTTGGTTAGACAATAGTACCAAATTCTCTTCGATATAGACTTTGCCACAGTCAGTCCTGCCTCTGACTTTCTGATCCCATGATTGCAATGCATTGTGTAGGGAGCACTCAAAGAAACTGCAGACAGTGGGGAGTTCTGCAGCTCACTTGCTTAGCCGCTTTAGCTACAAAGAACATATTTCACCTATTCTTTTACTGGATGTTCTTGCTTTTTATTTGCTTTCAGTGCAGTGTAAGGAGGCTTTTAGTGTATAAAACTCAGTACAGTTGGGTCCTGAGAGCTTGAGGCGGTTGATATCAGATTAGATGTGTGTGCTAACAGCCCCTAGATTTACATTGTTAGGAAGTAGGCACAGGCTGTTCTCAATTAAGGGCCCTCAACTCTGCGATCAATTCCTGCCATTTGTCCACCAAAGCTGCAGTTTGTTGACCCTAGGGCATGATGGAAGGCTAATTGAGCCACATAGGCTTTTAAAGTGTGGGGAGGCTAGGATGCTATTGTACTGTTGAGTCCTTTTGGTTAGTATCAGTGGTGCAAGTAAGCCAGTACCGTCAGGTATGCTGTACCATTAAGATATTTATTGCCAGTACACAATACTGGAAAAATACATTTTCAGAACCGCAGCGCTCTTCCGGGAATTGCAGTGGCAAAAGGAGCAGAACATGGGGCTGCCGCTCCCAGGAGCCAGTGTCCCGTGCCAGCAGCTCCTCTGGCATGGCTGCACTGCCCCCAGTCCTTCCATGCAGCTGCGTCTACTGTCTGGGGTCTGTACAGCCCCACCAGAGGATAGAGCTGCGGGGCAGTACAGCTGTGCCGGAGGAGCTGCCAGCGTGGGGTGCTGGCTTCTGGGAGCGGCGTCCCCACATTCTGCTCCTTTCACCACTGTGATTCCCGGGAGAGCCCTGTGGTTCAGTGGATACCAATTTCTGTCCACAGATATCCGCATCTGAAGGTATAAATTTGTATCCGTGAAGGGCTCTAGTCATGGAACATTTGGGGGGTGGGTTGGGGTTGGTACCGTACCAGTAAGAGTTAAAATCTACTTGCACCACTGGTTAGTATTAATGTGTGATGTGTTATTTTTAAGTGTTACCATGGTGTTTATTCCCATTTTACAGCTATAGAGTGATATTTGGGTCCGCTCAAAAAATCAGCAGGCCTGCAACCTCTTTTTCCCTACAGAATTCAAATGAATGCTGGGGTGGGTAGGGGGAAATGTTGAGGAGAAAATTCAAGGACATACTTCAAAACTTCAAGTCGGTTTGCATTTTTAAGGTTATAACACTTTCTCTCTCATTTCCCTTCTCTTTTTAATTGAAAACTGAAGTTAGCTCTGGCAAAACTGAGCGCGCCCCACAGCCATAGGATTTGTATTTCCTAGAGGCCAGCTCTATGAAACTGGGAGATTTGACCAACTTTGTTTTCTCTGTGTCAGTTAAACTTAATATCTGGATCTTTAGTATAAATAGCCAAAAGAATTCCATAAAAATGTTTCAGAAACTGGTAGCTGTTAAGCAGAGGAACTGATAGTTTGTACCTGTTGCAAAAAGAAAGACTGAAATAATATTGTATTGTGAAAAAAGGTCTTGTCTTTATTAGAAAGCAAAATGAGCAATGCAGAACAGTATTTCTAGCTACAGTCCCAAAACTCCAACAGATACATCTGCTTATTACCAGACCTGTAACATGATAGGCAGACCCCACACAAATGGTGAGACCAGACTCCCCTATTTAATTATATGTAGCAGATTCCCCTGAACAAGGAAAGTCATGCCCTGTCATGTCATATTCCCCCGCTATACCAGATATGGGAGCAAACTGAAAGCCCAAGTCATTGCGGTCCTAGAATTGTGGGAATGACTACTGCTTATTAAAAACATTATCCTGAATGTCACCTAATGATGATTTCTCTGAGAAGATAAATCAGCCAATGACTGGCTTTCTTTTTCCATTGTCTTATACTATCAACAGATAGCTTTTCCCACATGCACCCTTAACATTACCCAACTCCTCCCTCTGCCCCATAAATCTCCCCTTTCATAGTGGCATGAGAATACTAATGAGCTCTCAATACTGAAGAGATTTATTATCCCTGTATTATATTATATTATATTTATTATACCTACGCTGCCATTCCTGCTTGTCATCCTAATGCTTTCAAGCCAGTTTCAGTATCTCTCTCTGTCATTCAGCCTGCTGTCTCCAAGTTATCAGCAGATGGTCATAGCTGTCAACTGAGCTTGTGAACTTCTGCTGTTTACATATCGTCTTCCCACACATCATCTTGCGGTGATCTTCCCCCTTCCTTCATTGATGCCATCATTATTAATGGACCCACCTAAACGCCACACTGCAGCATTATTCACTAAGGTGTCAGGAATTTTGTAGGGTCTTGGGTAAGAGCCATTGTTTTCTTCCTCTGCAAAATGTATTGGAAAGCTCTGAAACAGTGTCATGATAGATTACATTGGTGGCCTTCCTGCCAGCTCCTCTCGTCCCATCTCCTTTTCTATCTCAACCCATGAAAAAACTTGGAAGCTGAAATACTCTTTTTGTGGTCTCAGAGAAAGCAACTTGCTTTGCAGGCTCTTTAATCTCTGTTCCTTGCTTGCAAAAAAGCCTTTCCTGCCTTGTCTTCTCTATTTACAGCAGTATACATATGTTAGCCCTAAGAAGTGGGATACCATCTGTTTCTGGCAAACCTCCCCTTTTTTCCTTTTAATTGGAATCACAGCCTACCAGGTAAGAAATGGTTTCCCTCAACCACTCCCCCTTAAACTCCTAAATTTAAAGTAAATTATTTTTGTTAATTTTTTTAAATTAATTTTCTTTGAAGGTATAAATAGCCTCAAAACCACATAAACTTAAGAGTGCATTGGATTGTCTGTACTCCCAATAACAGTATTACATACTACTTGAAGTCAGTGAAGCTCAATGCAGGTGTCCACCCACATGGAAGAGCTTGCAGTATCAAGGTCTGAATGGGCAGTGAAGCATCTCTGCTTTTTTTTTTAATCTATATATCTAATCTATATGTCATGTAGGTATATACACATAGTGAAGACCTTTACCTGTATGCACAAAAGTGAGTGTTTTGAAACCTAGGCTGTGTACTATAATTTTATATCAAATAAAGATTACTAAAATTCATATATAGTATAGAATATAGTAACATAAAAATGAAATAGTCCAAAAAGTGATGCTCAAGAGTATATATTGTGCACAGACTAAGCATTTACCAGATGAATCTTATTTATAATGCTGTTCTTTCTGGGAACACACTTGACTAGGGCATAAAGGGTGTGGTGGCCATGACCCTCCCTCTGACCACCTGTGGCAGCAAAATGGAACCTGGCAAATGTCTGTCTTTTTAGTTCTTAGCTTTGCCTAACCCTTCTACAAACTTTCTGACTTTCTTCAGAACTCTTTTGATTACCTTGATTTTAGACCACTGATTATATTATATTGCCCTGATCAGAATAGTGATGGCTAGAACCCCTGGTACTGAGACCATACGTGTTGGTGTCACCCCTAGAAGAAGTCCGTTCTTTTCACAGTCATCGGGGCATAATGGTGAGAAGAAATGGTCCTTGCCAGCTTGTCAGGACTGGCACTGGACTGAATGATACCCAATTAACTAATTAATCATATGGTATGTCACCATGGCACTGTTGGGATTACTGGTATCCACCATTTTAGGCACTGAGAAGCCAGTCTCCACCGCACTGAGGAAGAGGTCACTCTTCCTTTCAGTGTCTCTGACTAGAAGGCCTACACTAGAGTATTCTGTTGGAAGGAACTGGATCCAGGGGTAGAGCAATATCAGTACCCCACTATTGCTGCCTATGGACCTCTGGTCTAAACCCCCTGATGATGCAATATCCTCAGCACCGGTACTGGTACCTGATGACTCCTTGTATGGATCACCATAATGCTAGAGAAAGAGATGTCATTGATATAAGAGGAATCCTATAAGTTATCTGACATCCTGTCAACTTCTGGTACAGTCAGGTTTTGCTCACCTCATATTATCAGGGACCGCTTGACCCAGGTAAGGCTTTGTGCCGCAGTAATTTCCAATGTGGAATGGGCTGAGAAGAGATTGCCAATTGTAACAGCACATTTAAGAAAAGTGGGAATCCATGTCTACTTGAGACTGGATGATTACCTGATCAGAGGCAGGTCCTTGTGAACTACAAGAAATTGTCCTTCACACCATTATAGTTGATAGAGTTCATAGATGTGTGATCAACTCCAAAAGTTGACTCTTACCTGCTAGAGTTTGCTGACTGTGGCACTTAACACCAACACATCAGGAACAAGCTGTGGTGCCCACCTTAACCACTTACAGATGCAAGAAATATGGTGTCAGGGCTGCCTAAGATTACATATGAACATCCTCAAGCTGAGAGGCATCAGACCAGCCTGAATAGCATTCCTGCCTGTTCTGTATGAGTCCATGGGGCAAATCCTGCATAATAAGGAGAGTAATGGCATACCATTAGCTTTGAAAATGGTGTCAAAGCATTTCTGTCAAACCAGTGGATGTTTGATCACTAATTCACTTTGTGTCTGTCCTTAGCCAATTTGGACTGTATGATTTGGGGGTTGTCAATCAGTTTCATTTTGGGAGGCTTTGTGCAGAACATGGCAAATTGTGCTAGAACAATAACGTAGAAAAGTAAAATATAATAGCTAATCTTTGATGTCTAAACTTCAAAAAAGTAGTGATATATAATTCTTCAAGAGATAAGTATTGTGTAGCATGTAGGAAGTATTGGTATGTAATGATATTTTGTGTTATACAGTTCACACTTTCTGTAGGCCACTAAAGGTGGAGTAGTTATGATGAGCTCAAATTGTAGCATCTAAAATCGGTGTACTAGAAGCAGTCATATAATCAGGCTTATAAAATTGGGAGGGCAATAAAATGTTGAATTCCATAAATACCGTTAATCTCTGCCATGTTCAGTCTTTTGGAGGAATTTAGTTTAATGATGTATATGAGCTAATATAAGGGTATTTGTATCTTCTCTACTTTATCAACATTGTTTGGGAGAAAAGTGTTTTCTAGGAGGCTTCATGGTCAGGCCTGAGAAGGTGAAGCAAACACATTCCAACCTTAATACACTGACAGTGTAGTGAAAGAAGGGGGTGGGAGAGAAAAAGCAAAAGGAGAGGGGTAGTGAGTGATGCTGACAGAAGAGAAGCTAGGGCTAGTCTACATTAGAAAAAAGTTGCACTGATCTAAAATTAATCTAGTTACATTGCTACAAATCCCCAAAATATGGGCACCTAAACTCATTTAAACCTCACTTAAACTGTTTTTGTTTAATTCAGTAATTTACTGACTTAAATCAATACAGGTCAGGTTTAAGTCAGCCTTTATACTAGGGGTTTGCACCGGTGTAACTACATCAATTTAAAATGGTTTAGTTGCAGTAGTGTAACTCTTTTAATGTATATCAGCCCTTAGAAAAGAAGCTCGGAGAATAATGGAGAGAAGAAAAATTGAGAGAATGAGGAGTGATACATAAAAAGAGTGGGGGAAAGGGCAGAGATATTTGGAAGGGACATCCGATACCTCCCTCCACTATTGTCAATATTCAAATGGTGAAAAAAATATTTCCCCAAAAATGGTGCTTAAAAAAGAGGAAAGGGAAGAAGATCATTCAACTCTTCCTTGACCTTTAAAGCCAGTTTCTTTGTCAGCTTAGTACTAATATTTCTTATGGGACCTGGTAAATAAATATTTTTTTTGTTTAGAACTATATATAGAAACATAAATTATCTGCATTTTCTCTGTAATTTTGTTTCTGCCTATTGGTGCTAAATGAAGACTAGTTTATCTAGTCAATAAACAGAATTATGTCTCTCAAAAAAATTAAACGTGTTTTACTTTCAATTTGTCTGAGAGGCTTTTTTTCTGCTTCAAAGGCTGGAGATGAAGTGAAATACCTTCTGTAGACTAAGGCATTCAGCATTTAAAAATATGAGGGTTGTATTCATTAAAAACTTTAGATGACAACCAAATTAACTTGAAGCAGGTCACATTAGCGGAGTGAACGGTACATAAAGCTGTAGCATTACCATTGTAGCATCTATAGCTCCTCAAACGGTTCAATATTTTTGCATTAGGAGATAAAATTACTGAGCACTGAATTTGTTTCTCAGATACATCACCCAATTATAATGTGTTCAGAGTATTTTCAAAGAAACTGGATTTGAGGGCATTCTTACCACGTTTAGAGGGAAGGTAATGCACTACTTACTGGGAACCAGTATTTCAAGTTTGCTGCTTTCTATGCTGAGATGGCATATATTGTGAGCATTACAGGTGTGGTGTTTGCAGCTCCTGAAGACTCTTTCCCATGCTGTACAAGTAGCCTCAACTGCTCATATTGGGGAATTGGTTTGGTTAGTTTCTGGTAGGGATTCTGCTTAATTCCCCGTAACTCAGTATAGAAGACACTAGAGTCTCATGAAAATGGACTCTAACAACATTCTTACTGGAATCAGAACACTGCTGTGCCAGAAAACAGACAAAACAGTGGTTTGGATTGAGGCAGGGAGAGTCACAACTGGTAGCTTTCTTTGCCCATTTTTCAGGTCTCTGACTCCCAGATTGTCTAGTGGGATATCGCTCAGCATCTTTCCATCTGTTGGTATGGCTGTGATGGAGCTGTAATTCAGTGAAGGCAACGCAGTGGCTGTTGAATTGCAAAAAGTATTAAACTACCTCTTTGCATCAGTCTCGGGTACTCAGGCAGTTTGCCAAGTAGAAGCATTCTCCACACCCACTATGGCAGTGGTAGGTAAACTATGTGCCAGGGGCAACATCCCGCCCTCAGACATTTTAATCCGGCCCTCGGGGTCCGGGGCTTGCCCCACTCTACATGTGCCATGGCTCCGCGTGGCTCCCGGAAGCAGCAGCATGTCCCCACTCCAACTCCTGTGCATAAGGGCAGCCAGGGGGCTCTGCACACTGCTCCCGCCCCAGGCGCCACCCCTGCAGCTCCCATTGGCTGGCAACCATGGCCGTGTTGCCACGTAGGAGCCGGAGGGGGGACGTGCCGCTGCTTCCAGGAGCTGCTTGAGGTAAGCCCAGAGCCTGCCACTCTGCCCCCCTCCAGCGTCCTAACCCCCTGCCCTAGCCCTGAGCCCCTTCCCGCCCTCTGAACCCCTTGGTCCCACCCTTCTGCACGCCAGAGCCCGCACCCCCAGCCAGAGTCTTCACCCCCCTGCCCCAGCCTGGAGCCTCCTCCCGCACCCTGAACTCATTATTTCTGGCCCCACCCCAGAGCCCGCACCCCTAGCCCTCGCACCGCACCCCCAATTTTATGAGCATTCATGGGCCACCATACAATTTCCATACCCAGATGGGGCACTCAGGCCAAAAAGTTTGCCCACCCCTGCGCTATGGTCTCTATTAACATCAAACCAAGAAAAGTAACATTCATGAAAAAGTGGTACAAGACTTTCCAGAGAGAGAATTTTATCATCACTATTATTTCTCTGACATAACGTTTTTTGTAGTTTCTCATCTGCTTGGGATTAGTTGTGAAGAATTTCACCACCTAAATAATATTTTGTAAGAAATACCATGCACAGTGAAAATTCACAGTTGTTCAAGTGATTGCACATGTCCATTCCCAAGTAGGTGTGTGCGCGCCCCATGCACAGTCGTCGGAAATTTTTCCCTTGGTGGTATCTGTTGGGTTGGCTCTGGTGCCCTCTCGTGCCACGTGCCCATAGTGCTGGTATAAAGGATCTGGCCAACCCCACACACCCTCAGTTCCTTCTTACCATCCATGACAGTCACTGAAACTGTTCTCTTTCCCCTTGCAAGTTTCTCGGAGGACTTTATCTCTCTGTTATTTGTATATAGTTCTCAGTGTAATTGTTGTTAGGAGTTAAGTCTTAGCTGTTAGTTTAGTTAGTTTCTCCAAATTTTAGCAGTGTCTCATCTGCTCCTGGTACCAAGGCATGCCTTGGTTGCTGGGCTTCAAGCCTTGTGCCGCTTGCAACAAGGCTATGCCCCTGAGCAACCTGCACTCCAGTTGCCTTAAGTGCTTGGGTGAGGATCACATTGGAGGCCATTGTAAAATTTGCACACTTCCAGCCCCAGACCAAGAAGGACCGGGAAACTCTGCACTGAACACCTCAATCTTGGTGAGGGGTGCTCCTCCCACTCTCTGGGAGGCACAACACCGTTCACCATTCCTGGTCCTGACAAAGAGGGAGAAGAAGCTGCTGGCCAAGAGAGGATGTTTCCTGACTCCAAGGATTACCAAGCACGGACACCAGAGCAGAGTGTAGCCTGTGTCAGGCCACTCCTTGGCTCTAGCAGCTCAGCAGTTAATGCCATTGTCTCCAGCCCCTGCATGGGCACCGTTGAGTCTGGACTGAACAAACGATCAGCAATGGAAGATCTGCATTCTGCTGGTGCTATTACGATGCAATCCATGCCAGAGGATTTTGCTGCTGCCAGGGACCTGCTCTCACTGTCTGTGCTGGTGTTACTGGCAGTACAAGAGTCGGTGGCATCAGTGCCAGCAGGCTGAAGGGAGTATGTGGCCACCAGTTACTTTTCGGTACCAGGGCCATCTAGCCAAAGGGAATCTGGCCATATTGCCATGTCCTGACTTCCCCACTCCTGTACCATTGGGAAGCGCTCCATCGTGGTTGCCAGGCAGACACTCTTCAACTTCAAAGTCGGAGGTGAGGTGGTATTGCTCCTATCCCAGGAGTCAATCCCGACACTCCTCAAGTCGGTACTACCTGGTGATTACCCTGAGCCGGGGAATGCAACCAGGTCCTTGCCCTTCTGGTCACTTGTACCCATGCAGTGGCCTTTTTGGAATCCATGGGCGTTTTACCCCCATCGAGCACTCCTATTCGATGGCCTCTGCAAGAAGGACTCTGCCACCCTTTCGAGCAGAGCCCTCTCCGGGCTCTTGAGTACCAGGAGCTGGCCCTGCAAGATCCAGTCGGTGCAGAAGGTGAGGAGTGGTGCCCTCAGCTGGAGCAGGCATGTTGCCTTCCCATAATAACTACAAGGCCCACCAGAAAGGGGGTGAAAAGGGTGGCTCAAAATTTGGGCATACAAGTGGAGATAGTAAAGGAATCCTCCCATAGTTTTGTTGACATCCTGACCAAAGAGAGGGCCCATCGAGAGTAACCCCTATGAGTTCCTGTATACTTATCCCCTGCACCAGGATCTCTGGTGGTCTCTGCTGCCAATGAACAAAATCAATAGCATTCTCAGGGGGCAACCCCCAGGTAAAGAACTTAAAAAAGCTGGACCTGTTTAGTAGAAAGGTCTACTTGATTAGAGATCAGGATCACTAATCAACAGGCATTCTTGAGCAGATATGACTTCAGCATGTGGGGTCCAGGTTGAAGTTTAAGGATTCGATTCTGCAAGAGGCCAGGCTGGAGATCTCCTTCTTGGTGGAGGAAGGAAAGTCTATAATGAGGGCTTCCCTTCAGGTGGCCCTGCATGCAGCGGATTTGGCAGCCAGGTCCATGGCCTCTGCATATGTAGGAGCTCATGGTTCCAGTCCTCAGGCCTTTTGCAGGAGGTTCAACATATGCTCTAGGACCTGCCTTTTGAGGGCGCTTCACTCTTTTCAGAGCAGACTGATGCAAAGCTGTATGGCCTGAAAGATAGATTCCAGGACAACTCTTAAGTCCCTGGATCTGTATACCTTGGCAATGTCAAGGACGCACTCTTGGCCTCAGCAATCCTCTGAGTACTTCCCTCCGCCCACCTGGCGGAGCTCATAGAGGAAAAGTAGCAGGGGCATTAGACAAAGACCACTGCACCCTTCCTCCTTGGTATCAATACCTAGCCCTCCCAGGCATTCAGGGGGCTCTAAGTACACCTTTTAACGGGATGCTTGAGGATGCCATACCATTCTGTGTTTCTGGATCCTGTTTCCCCTTTGCGGACTGCCTGTCCCACTTCCTCCAGGCATGGTCCTGTATTACTGTGGACTGTTGGGTGCTGAGGTTGGTGGAAGTGGCTATACCCTTCAGTTCAGTTCTTCCTTCCCTGTCCCTCTTCAGGGACCCCTCTTAGGAGCAGCTTCTGGCCCAGGAGGTTCAATCATTCCTACGGGTGGGAGCTGTGGAAGAGGTTCCACAGAATTGAAGGTGTTGGGGGTTCTACTTCTGTTATTTCATAATCACGAAACCCAAGGGTGGTCTCAGGCCTATTCTAGACCTGCACGAACTCAACCCAAGAGGCTGAAGTTCCACATCGTCTCATTGGCTTCCATTATTCACTCCCCGGGGACTGGTATGCTACCCTCAATTAGAGAGACTTCTACTTTCACATTCTGTCCTTCCCAGGACACAGAAGGTGTAACGGGATTTCCGGGGTGAAACCTGGACTGTGGGACCACTGAACCCTCTGTCCCACTCACTCTGTGATGCTGTTGTCAAGCTACAAGCTTCTGGCAGGCACTGCACTTACAAAGATACTCACAGGCAGGGACACACTCAACTGAGTTACATGAATGCTTTGCCAGCCACTCATGAACCAACAATAGAGAGGCTGCAGACAATTCCCACCAGGTTCCCAGCCCTGCACCCCAGAACTGTACCATCTTGCCCTGGTCAGAAGCCTGACCAATGTTAGTTCATTACTCAGCCCACCCCTTCCTTGATGTGTAGAGGAGACACACTCGCCTTTGTAAACTGACCTGGGATTTCCTAAGCACTTCAACCAAAACACACTGTTTTAGGTAAAATATAAAACAGATTTTTTAACTGCAGAAAGATTTTAAGTGATTATTAGCAATAAGCATAGAGATGAAAGTTGATTACCTAAGAAATAAAAGTAAATTCAGAATATGAGTTCTACAAACTAAAGAGGGTTTGAATCGAGCAGTGTCTCACCCTGATAAATTGTACAAAAAGGTCACAGATCTTTAATACACAGGCTTAGGGCATGCACACATCTACTTTGGAATGGACCAGTACAGCACATCTCAAAGAACAGATATGGAAAGGCAAATAACATTTTCCCCCAGATAGTACTATTGCCTTGATTTGCTTATGTTGCAAATGAAAATGAATGACTAGGTCTCAAGCCAGCCAAGACTCTAGTGAATGCTTTACCAAGTAACACTCCTAGAGCCCAGTTTGGCAGGATTATCAATCTGTGTTCAAAAGAGTTCCATGAAAAATAACTGAGGTAGAAATGTGACTGAGATGATTAGGCAGACCTGTGTGAAGAAGTTTATAAAGTGTTATCTTTTACTATGCCTGGATCTAGTCATCGATATTGGTATTTTATTTTCATTAACCTCACATTTAACTAAGATTTGAGTGTGTATGAGTATGAGGAGATACACAGTTCTCATCCATTCTGCATAATTGACAAGCTAAATACATTAGAACTAGCATACTATCCAGCTTCCTAAACTGATGCTAAATTTAGAATCATATGTTGAGGAAAGGCTTTGAGAGGAGGGGGCAGATGTAAGTATTAGTTTTGAAGTTTAACAAACCTGATCTGGTTAGGCAGCTGCCCTTCCCACCTGCCCTGTGAATAAAAAGTTCCAAGAAACTCCATGTGTACAGAACACTTATGAAAGCTAGACCCTTGTTGGAGTCAGTTAAGTGAAACAACACAGCTTGAGCGGGGGTTGTTTTTTTGTCGGTCAGACAATTATTTGATTTTAAAATGAGTTAAAGTAATTTCTAAGCTTACGATTCCTGTTCAAAAAGTATAGATTCTGATAACTTTTTAATTAAGCAGTTCATTGTGGTAGATGGTGGTTCCTAAGCATCAAAGAAAGAAATGTAAAAATCTACCTGGTAATTTAGTAAAGTGGCTCTTCAATTAAATGGCAGATTTCAGAGTAGGAGCCGTGTTAGTCTGTATTCGCAAAAAGAAAAGGAGTACTTGTGTTAGTCTCTAAGGTGTCACAAGTACTCCTTTTTTTTTTTTACTTAAATGTATGCCATATTATAAACAAATCGCAAATATCAGTTAACATTTTTGCAGAATCAGAGAGCAGTAGTTTTGAAGCTTCTTTTTATGTTTCATTGTAGTAACATTAAATCTCTGCAAGAATGACAGGCTGCAGTAAGTGGATCCCAGGTGGGTCTTGGGATCTGCAGAGCCAGCTGTTCCAAAGCTCAGATAATTCTTCTTTTCAATATTGGAAAGATCCTTTTGCATTTGACAGAACATGCCAAACCTTTGTACTGCCCAGTGCTGATTTTTTTAAAGGAGAGCAGCTTAATAATTTATTAACTGCTACATTTCCTGTGGGCTTTATCTGTGTGATGCTGCTGAGTCAATGAACACTGTAAATACACAGAAGTTAACAGAAGCCCATCCTTTAAGAAAGCTATGGTCTTTCTTTGTTGCTAAGGTCTCCTCTGAGAGCTTACTGGTTTACCTGGTTGGGAAGCAGAAGAAAATGTTCTGCTTTGTAAAGTGGAATTGCTACATCAGTGTTTAGTTTGCTAACATGCTTTAGTCCACATGGTGTGATATTTAGCAGACTAATGACATTATACTGTGCCTGTTTGAAGTAAATTTTTAAGCTGTTTATTTATATTTGTTTATAGTAGAATTCCAAAAATAACAATCCTTCATCAGCCACTGTCACTGTACATACCATGTTTAATTTTTCAGGATGTTAGGAGGTCTTATTCTGTAAAGGCAATATATTGTTTATATTGTGTGTATATATAATGTGTATTAAATTCTATTAGTTATGTAGTCTAAAATCCAAAAACTTTAATGATGCTCTATATATCAAGGAACTTTCATATTTACATGAGATAATCTAGGAGTCTCTTTTTGTGCATTCTACGTACTGGGAGTCGAATCTGTGCTTTAAAGCTCTGCATAGGCACATACTGAAATGCAACTTTTGCACCCCCTCCTGGCTCTTCGATATCTCAGAAAGTTCACAGTTCATTGTACCTTCATGGCTCAAACTGAAGAGGGGAACATTCCAGGTCAGGAGGCTAGGTCCATGCTCTCCCTGATCCAGATGCCTCCATTCATCTGGCGTCTCATAGATTATGCCTTCATCTGGCAGGAATAACTTGCATGGACAGATATTGTGTGAGGCTGTAATCAGTCTGAATACTGATTTTGAAATGTTAATATGTGGTTGTCTGCACACTCAGGCTGAGATCTAGGAGGTGCTAAATATCCCTCTACATTTTACTCCTGTGGAAATTCTGTGCCACTGCAGGTGTGTGGAATTCATATCCCCTGCAGCTTTTTTTTCTTCACAGAAAATATATTCTGCTGGAGAGGTGCTGCAGTTATGCCTTTCACACAACAGGGGCTGCTGTGGTGCCAGCTACCGATAGGGAGAGAGCAGAGGCTGCTTTTCTGACAGCAACATGCCTGCAGGGCCAGGTGAGGGGGTAATGAGATATGGAGGGAACAAAGCGGAGCACACAGGGCTGCTGGCGGGTAGACTTGGGTTCAGAAGGGCCGGGGGTGGGGGAGATGCTGAATGGGAGTGGGGATGCAGGAACACCAGGGGTTTCAGGGCCATATGGGGACATGGGGTGGGGCGTGGCTAAGTGCAGGAACACGAGGATAGGGGACGGGAGTGGCTGAGTGGTGGTGCAGGGATGCAGGGACACCAGGGGGCAGGAATATCTGAGTGGGAGGTGGCAGGGACCCATGGGGATGGGGGAGGGGAGTACAGGAACAAATGGGGACAGGAGGCAGATGCATCTGACTGAATGCGAAAGGCTAGGGGTCAGCCAGGGTCTAAATGGGGGAGGCTCCCCAACTCTTTAACAATCCCCCCCAAATAAAACCCCTATTTCATACATCTCCCACCCACATTCAACAATCCTCCAGGTCCACTCCCAGGCTCCTCCCCTCTCCCTCAGCTCCCCTGACTCTCCAAAGCCTTTGCACTGCTTCTGAGGGGTGTGGGAAATACGTTTCTGTATTGTAGTTTAAATACATTTTTACTCTTAGTTCTGTATTAATATGCGTAATAAGGAATCAATTTCTCAAAAACATTTCTTGAATCTTTTTTGTTGTCTGTTACAGACATACTTGTTGACAGGTGTTTTGAAATAAATTACCAAAATAATTGAAACTGGCATGATTATATTGTGTTACTTTGACAAATAAAATATGCAGAATTTTAAAATATTGTGTGTAGAATTTTTAATTTTTTGGTGCAGAATTCCCGTCAGGAGTAATTTCAGGACCTAACATTGTCCTAAAGGATACCAGAACACTCTTGTGTAATTAGGTAGCAGGAAAAATTATCTTTGGAATGTGAATCATGGAGGTATAGTCTTAAACACTAAATGAGTTACTTATCACAAATATAAGGTCTCTCTCTTCAAGTCAAGGAGGCATATTCTTGGTTAGTCACTTGTGGGTTTTTAATGCACAGACAAGGGTTCTTCAAAGCTGTTGCACCTCACTAAGGCCACCTGCTACGGAACTCAAAACAGAGTTAATTAAGAAGAAATGCTAATACTTCTTCAACTTCCTAGTGAGAGAAATGCTAAGTCTGCATTCTGGCCACTTAATGGAGATGAAAAATATTAAATGCTGACCTTTTCACACTCTTATTCTTCATCTGACCTCCACTTCCCCGACATGATTAATCCATAGCAGTTCCCCATGTTTATAGGATTTAACTGTCTGTAAAAAGGCATTTGTTTCCTACCACATATTTACTAATTAGAAAATATAGGATCGTGGTTACCACTATGTTACTCAAGTTACACCATTGATTTTTTCACTGATATTACACTAGCATAAAATTGGAGTGAGACACTAGTGAATCAGGACTACAAGAGTCTAATTCAAACACAATTTAGTGTTAAATGAATAAATTGTTTTTTAAAGCTTTTTATTGGTGGTCATTGCTACATATATGTTTGTTACTATGTTGGGATGGTGGGATAGGCAGTTTTCTCTGGTCTCATTCAATCTGACGGTTTAACATATGTCAGATTGTAGCAATGACAGTAGTTTTAAGGTAGCTCTTGTGGATAACTTCACATAATTTATATTTTTAATTTTACTTATTTTAGTGCTTAGATATAATGGCAGTGAGGGGTATCTCTTTTTACTCCAACTAAGTCTTGCTCCTATGTTGTTTACTGCCCTAATACAGAATTAAAACAATAGCAAGGACAGATGGTATCAGAGACAGGTCTTAAAAAGTACATGGTGGTGTCACTGTTTGCCTGCTTAAAGAGAAAAAGATTAAAAGCTAGGAAAGTTACATGGGGCCCAATGCTCCTCTCCACTTCTTATGGCAGGTGAGAGATTGCACATGAAGAACTGGGTTGGTATGCCATTCAAGAGGCATGGGAAGCTATTCCTTCTGCAGGGTTTCCATACAGAAAGGACTCTGGATCTGTAGAAGCAGATCAGGGGAATATCTGTCAATATGTAGCACAAATAGCAAAATTCTACAGTATAAATCTGTGGAGGTTGACCCTGGTAGGACAGAATTAATCTTGCCACTGCGGCAGTAACTACTTATGGATGGGGTTGCAATGCACCACCATAGTAGGAGTTGAGAAGGAGTCCATGTTGTGTGTGAAAGGGCATATGCTCTGGTTGTGGATAGAGGAGTTCATGGATTTCTCATACATCCATGTCCTAAATTACCTTTTCCACTTCTACGAGGTCACCATTTTTCCATTACCGAAAGGATGAAGCAATGGTCACTTGTCACTAGTATCCTTTATGCTTTTCTTGAGTATTTTCTGTGGGAAGGCTGTGTACCCAATGAAAGATTTTGATATCTGAAAGATGGTAGGCAAAATTAACAGGTTCCAGTATTCTCATAACTAGTTCTATTGGGTAAAGATTCTAATGTATCTGACTCCAGACAGAGTTAGCAAAGCCCGTCTTGTGTCCAGAGAAACCTTCTCTGTGTGCTTACCTTCCAAAAAGCTTGAGGCATGCAACTGATATTTGAATCATAGGTTTACTCTGAAAAGCACCCTTTCTGATTCAGTTGTTCTGATCTGTATGTGTGTAGAGAATCCTAATTAGTGATGGAAAATACTAATTTATTTTCCTGTTGGCTTCTTCAGGTGGGGCAGCCATAAATGTGTCCGTGCTTTTATCACCCAGTTACATCTGTTACCCCAGGTTCCTTAGTCTCTCTTGGCCGGAAGGAGACAATACTTACTCCTTGGTGGCTGGCAGGCTAGTGACCCTTCCTCTCAGATTGGGAGGCAGTGAGCTCCTGCCTCTTCGCCAGTCAACCCTAGACTGAGCCAGGCTCTCTCATTTTCTCCCTTCTTCAGGCCTGGCATTGGCAACAGGTATAACAGGGCAGGGCTAGCTGGGCCCAAAGGATCTCTTTAACCCCTGCCCTACTGGTGGGCAGTTTCTCCATTTTATTGCAGTCTCTTTTATAAAGTCACTTTTCAGAGTATAATTCTGTTTTAAGAACTTTTGTGAAATGACTTAACATGCCTTCGCTAAGCCAGTAATTGGGTTTCATCAGTTTCCAAAGAGCTGACTGACATTACAAATACAACGTCTCAAAACACAAAACTGAAAAAAGACATCATTTATTTATTCCATTCAATTTGAGTATTCCAAATTTACCAGCCTACCTTTTTACCTGGATCAATTATTCAAAATTGGGAACAAGTTTATTTTAAAAAACACATCTTTCTGTTGAAACTTTCACTAGAATGAACATAACTACAAAAGGGAAACTCAGTCTTATTCTCACATAAGTACTTACGTATTACTAGTTCGCATCAACAATACCAACTATAAACTGTCACTCTGTGAGGGGCTCATTAATCTGTAAATTTAACAGGGAACAATGTGGCCAGCGTGATCTACATCAATCATAAGAGAGGAATACCTCC
Organism: Lepidochelys olivacea; assembly: GCF_965140295.1. Lineage (NCBI taxonomy): Eukaryota > Metazoa > Chordata > Testudines > Cheloniidae > Lepidochelys > Lepidochelys olivacea. The sequence goes on from NC_140414.1 coordinate 85,108,804, forward strand.
CATCCCCCTGCTCTGTGTTGAGGTGATGAAGCTCTGGAATTAGTGCATAACCAACCAGATAGCCATCTCCTCCTCTTAGGTCACAGTGACCACCTCAGCAGGCACTTCTCTCAGACGTACAATGAGGAGTCGGATTCACAAATGCTCCACAATATATTTCTAACTTGGGGGGGTGTTCAGAAATAGATCTTTTCCCCACTGGTGCCAATGCAAAGTGCAGGAAGTTTTGCTTGGAGAGGAGTGTCTGTCACTTTGAGATGCCTTTCTTATTCCATGGATGAGGGGTCTTCCTTATACTTACCCACCGATGTAATTGATCTTGAAAATTCTCAACAAGCTCAAGCAGAAAAAGGTACCCTTAACTGTTTGGTTCTCATCTGCTGCTGAGAGATCCTCTACATCACTGCTTGTTGTCTCAGGATGCTGGTCCGACACTTCATTCCAATTTGGAAGTTCTGCAACTAGACATACAAAATGATGGGGTCTAAATTAGCTGTTACCACTCAAGAAAGAGATCTTGGAGTCATCATGGATAGTTCTCTGAGAACATTAGCTCAATGTGCAGTAGCAGTCAAAAAAAATCTAACTGTGTTAGGGACCATTAAGGAAGGGATCGATAATAAGAAAGAAAATATCATAATGCCACTATATTATATATCCATGGTACAACCACACCTCGAATAATGTGTGCAGGTCTGGTCTCCCCAAAGATATATTAGAATTGGAAAAAGTTCAGATAAGAGCAACAAAAATGATTAGGGGTATGAAACAGTTTCCATATGAGGTGAGATTAGATTGGGACCATACAGTTTAGAAAAGAAATGACTACGTGGGGATATGATAGAGGACTATAAAATCGTGAATGGTATGGAGAAAGTGAATAGGGAAGCATTATTTATCCCTTCACATAATGCAAGAACCAGGGATCACCCAATGACATTAATAGGCAGCAGATTTAAAACAAAAGGAAGTACTTGTTCACATAATACACGGTTAGCCTGTAGAACTTGTTGCCAGGAGATGTTGTGAAGGCCAAAAGTGTCACTGGATTAAAAAAACAATTAGATAAATTTATGGAGAATAGATCCATCAATAGCTATTAGCCAAGATGGTCAGGGATGCAACCCTGTGCTCTGCGTGTCCCTAAATCTCTCACTGCCAGAAACTAGGAGTGGATGACAGAATGGGATCACTCCATAATTGTCCTGTTCGGTTTGTTTCCTCTGAAGCATCTGGAACTGTTCACTATCAGAAGACAGGATGCTGGGCTAGATGGACCATTGGGCTGACCCAGTATGGCCATTCTTATGTGCTCATTTTCAAGCATGGCTCCTAAATGATTCTCAGGGCTAGAGACTTCTTGCTCAACAGAGGTACAGTAGGTTTTGTTTCATAACAGAAAAATATCTATTAGAAATACTTACTGTTAGGATATAGATATTCAGGCCTGTCTGTAAAGGCCTATACTCTAAGAATTTAGGTGTATTCTTCTAGCACCCTGCTGGTGTATTAATAGCACTAATAAAAATCCTGATTCAGGAAAGCATCCCTGTTTAGGAAGAATACTTAAATTTAAGCATATCTTAAATCCCACTGAAGTCAATGGGATATAAGCACTTGCTTGAAGTTAATCACAAGCTTAAGCACTTTCCTGAATCAGGATCCTAGAGAGTACACTACCAGCTACTCAGTTACAACTGCCACCTACTGCATCTTTTCTTTGATGCATCCCAACAGAGTACTGACTAGACCCAGCTCTGCTTAGTTTGTAAACTCTTACAAGATTTTAGTTTGAGGCTCCGAGGCTGAAGACCATTAACAGTGTGCCAACCATATTAACAGATCTTCTCCCATACAAGAGCAAGAAGGAATAAATTCCTTTTCAGAATTAAATTTTAAAAGGAAACCCTCTAGTGATCTTAAAACTGCACCAACCTAAAGCTTTCTTTGTGTTGAATGTCATTTCTATAATATTTTATTTGTAGTGTTTTGTTGTTGTTTAGTAAACACTTTATTTCTAGTCACCTTGCCAGAGTTGCTTCGGAATGCAGTTGTGAAAATCAAATTGATTTTTCATTAAGGGGTCTTTATTTTAGGCCTGAGCTAAGCCAAATTGACCCAGAATATTCTTCAAGCATATGCAGTGGATTGCTTGAATTCCCAAGCTGTCCTCTCAGGTACTTTGCTAATGTGGCATTGATCAATCTACAAATCCCAAACTGAGTGGAAGTGATAGGAATATTGGCTACAGGATGTGCTACAGGCCGGAAAGATAAATTGTTTGGGTTGTCTTTTTGCAAGTTTGAGGTCACAATTCATTCATCTTGTTACTTTGTTGTATCCCTTTAGTGGCTTCAATTGCAGAATTAAATATTGAATGGTGGCAGATCATTCAATATATGACTTTCATACTTTGGCATTAGAAGGCTTTTCATGCTTAAAATGGAACTGTGTGCACAGAGAATGCCAAAGGTAATCGTGCTTATGATCTATTATGTAAGATTAATCCCACAACAACATTATAAGGCAATTCTTAACACATTGATTCATTCCTGATGTGACGCTTCTGAAACAAATGGATATACTAAGCATTTTAGGAGTGGGATTGTGAATTTAACCCTTTACAAAAACAAGTACCATCTAAAATTAATCAAGGGGTTCAGAAGGAAGGTTTAAATACTTTGGGTGAAATTCATATTCCTTGTGCAAACCCCAAGATTTAGCAAGGGGAACTAACACAGGCAGTTAGAGGGAGAGAGGCCTAGATCCATCAAAGGTCTTTAGGCACCGAATTCCCCACTATTTAGACACTATTGAGATCCTCAAAACTCCTGCTTAGCTGCTGCCTAACCCTGTAGGTGCCTAAAATCTCTTGGCACCCAAATTTTCACTCCAAAGTCCTCTTGGCACCTATGTTTTTGCCACTGGGCATGTGCACAATGTTTCACTCTGTGTCAGGATTCCTATCTCATGACAAATCCCCAGTAGGCTTTATGGATTCCAGTGATTTTCTAGGTGCCTAAAAGTGTGAGGGATTTTAATGCTCAGTGCTTCAATGCCTAAGTATCTGTGTGGATCCAGGCCAGACTCTTTTCCACATATAGGATAGGAGGCATCTACAAAATCAGGTCAGAGTCACCACAAAAACATGGGCTTTGCAGCCAGTAGAATACTGGTTGCAATTATAATAGGGCCATACCACATCTTTCAGGAAGTACAGTGCCTGATGTTTGCACCAAGGAAAAGAATGACCTGAACCTTCATAAATAAATCATGAGAGTAAAAACATGATATGAGGAATATATATGAAGGGAAGCTAACCACTGTGACCAAGGAATTGGAAAGATGTGATAGATTTATGTATAATCTCAGATGGAATGGTAGGGGTTAATTCATGATGATGGATGGGTATGTGGTATACTACTCATCATCCAAGAAAGTGAGAGAAAATGGGGATGCCTTTATCTTATCCAAGGAGACATGCAAGTATGTGTTTGGATATAATCCAATGAGTGAGAGAATCATTACAGTTCGCCTTTGAGCAAAGCCAGTTAATGTCAGTCAAGTTTATGCTCCTAGCACTTGAGGATGACGAGTTTGATGAGTTCTATGAGCGGTTCAAAGGGACACTCATTAAAACACCAAGCAAATACATCACCCTAGTAATTGGAGATCTTAATGTGAAAGTTGGAGCTGTAAGCTCTCATGAAGAAGTAATGGGAAACAGTGGTCTGGGTTTACAAAATGAGAGAGGAGGGTGTTGAGTTGAATTCCATTGCTCTAATTATGTGGTCGTTACAAACACCATTTTCACCCAACATCCTAGATGTTTATATACATGGAGGCCACCTGATGGTGTCACAAAGAAGCAAATCAACTATGTAATGGTACGGGGGTACTGGAGATTGGGCATCCAATAGACAAAGACTTTTCCAAATGCAGGCTTAAGGTCAAACCATCAACTTTTAGCCTCAAACTTAAAATTAGAACTTAATTTTAAGATACTTAAAGGTAAGACTTTGGCAGGTCCACTGTGTCTGGACTTGTTGAAAATTAACGAAAGCTGTATGACTTCTGTCCAGAATGGGTTTGAGGCATTGTTATAGGTGAAAGAGGAGAACAACCCGAATTACTTTTCATTCTATTCCAAAGTTTTTATGCTTGAAGCTGCCAAACGATTCATTCTGAAACGTCAGCTGGTGAAAAAACAATGCAAAGTGAAAGAGAATGGCTTGGAGACTGCCATGGGTGGCGCAGCTCCTAGCCCTGCCCCTTCCTCCCATGACCCTGCTCCTTCCCCCCTGCCAGAGCCCTCCCACCGCGGCCTCTAGCCCCCACAGCCCTGGAGCACTAGGAGGAAGGGCAGCACAGCCACAGCCTCCCCAGCCCCAGAAATCCAGGAGGGAGGGTGAGTGGTGCGGCCCCAGTCCCTGGAGCCAGGCCATAGCCATAGTGTGGAAGCAGGGGGCCTGGGAGGGGCCACACCTGGCTGTTTGGGGGAGGCACAGCCTCCCCCATCATATGTTACCCACTGCTCATGGAGAGTGCAGAGCATAGGAGAAAATACAAGTCTAACACCGTACTACATGGGGGTGTCAGCAGTGGGGATCAAACCTGGTACCTCTGGAGCTAAATACATGAGCTGGTACTCCATGAACTAAAAGAAACAAGTCTCTTAGCCAAGGCAGTAGCAGGCTTATGAATCTCTAAGGGGCTAGCCACCCCTCCGAGCAAGCCAGGGTTACATAAGGAATTGAGCAGACAGATTCAAAGACAGACTCGAGGAGACAAGTGAATACATCAGGGCAAAATGCAAGGAACTTGAGAATTTTAGAGAGAGTAATAATACAAAAGATATCTTTGCAGTGGTCAGACTTTCTTACTAAAAAGTTTTCCCTGTGACCAAACATCATAAAGGATCATAATGGCAGAATTCTTTCTTATTGAGCATGATGATATCAAATATAGGTGGAGAGATTATTGTGCCAATCTGTTTGCCTCATCAGTCCAGCAAGAGGAAGTGGTGCGAGCTCTTAGAATGAAGCCTGGGAAAGCACCAAGGGTAGATCACATACCAACAGAATTGCTAAAAATGATTGGTGACTAAAGTATCAGTCTCATGTGGAAAATTTGCAATGATGGATGGATGAAGGGAATCTTTCTACTCTTACTAAAAAAAAGGGGATATAAAACAGTGCAGTAACTGTTGTACCATTTCCCAGGTATCAAACACGAATAATGCGCTGCTTTGCATAATTTAGGATTGCATGAAGCAAACGCTAGAAGCAGAACTATCATTACAACAAGCTGGTTTCAGAAAGGGATGATCTGCATGTGATCAAATCATGATAATTCACCATCTCATTGAAAAATCCAGCGAGTATAATCACTCATTGATTATGTGTTTCATTGACTTTTCCAAATCATTTAATACCATCTGACATGTCCATCTTTGGAGGACGTTGGCAGACATGGGGATTCCAAAGCATCTCATTGAACTCATGGCAAGTCTCTACTGTCAACTGCAGACTGCGGTGCGAACAGCAGTGAGTGACAGCGAGTGGTTTTCTACTGGGCAGAGTCTGAGGAAAAGGTGCATTCTGTCCTCAACATTTGTGCAGGATTTATTATGAGACAAGGCCTATAAGGTTTTGATAAAGTGGGAGGAACGAGGTTTCCATTGGTGGATGCCTCTTCACCACCCTCAGATATGCTTGTGATATGATGCTTTTTGCTGCCACTATTTATGCAATGCAACTAACATTTGAGCCTGTAAAAACAGTGAGGAATATGAACTATCCCTAAACGTGTATATGCATATACAGTATGTTGACACAATCAATAATGACATGAAGCAAGCAAACATCACAATTAATGGTCAAGCTGTAGAGACAGTAGTTTAATTTAATTATCTGAGATTATACACATCCAATGAAGGAGACTGCGCCAAAGAAACTGGAAGAAGACTAATGATGGTTAGCTCAGCCATGGCCTCCCTTACAAAAGTATGGAAAAAATGTGGTATTTCAAAGCTGAACAAAGGGTTTGACTGATGAAAAGCTTAATTATTTACCTAGCGACTTATGGATATGAATCCTGGGAAACTAAACTGCTGTCAAAAAGAAAATTGAAGCCTTGGTGATGTGCTGGTGAAGACTGCTACCTATCTCTTGGATGGAAAAGTTGATGAATGGTTATGTTAGAAATATTATTGGAGAGAAGTGGACCCTGCTCTCAGAAATCAGTAGATGCAAATGTATGTATGTTGGTCACATCAGTGGTAGAGGTGGAAATAAACTGAAGAAACTTACCAAGGAAGGAATGCTGGCGGGTCATCATAGTAAGGGATGATCTGTGAGCAGATGTATAAATGGTGTGCAGCAGATAACTGGGAGATCAACTGCTGTGTGTGCAAAGTTAGCAGTGAATCAAGAAGGCTTCTGGAGATTCTGCTCTGATGTCACCAGTATTCAGACATGAATAAATGGACTTTACATTCTTATATGGTTTAATACACATTTTTCTAGACAGCTTAATAATTTTTAATATACTTATAACCATCCATGTTTAACGTGTTTTGTATATCCATTTGATGTCACTTAATTAAATGTGGATTAATTATTTAATTCAAATGAGCTACTATGACTTGTCACATAAAAACATTTTAGGATCTGATCTGGTAAACATTTAAGCAAGTGCATAAATTTCTCATCATTCAAGTTAATTGGGACTATTCAGATGAGTAGAATTACTTATGTGATCAAATGTTTGCAAGAGCAAATGCTTAATATGCAGATTTTTGACCCAATAAACTGGGATATCTTTTAATAGGAGGAGGTGTTATGCCAATTCAGCAAACCTAATGACAGACATCAAGCAAATGTCATTGTAAATAATTAACATATATGTAAAATAATATTTTAAGAGTTTCTTTTTTTCCCATCAAAATACCCCACGGTATAAGTTGATGTTTATGGGCTGATGATGTGCAACATATAAAACCCTTGGTGAACTTTATAAAACAAGTCTGGTGATTCACCTGTTGAAGAGGTTAGTTTGGAGAAAGCAGGTTAGTGTGCTCCTTTAGATTAACACAAAATCAAGTGTTTCTGTTGCCTACAATAGTTGCATTCCACCACTTAAATTTTGTTTGTGGTCTTGATTAAGTATGAATAATGTGCGCTGTGCTTTCATATATTTTTTTACTATGTTGCAAGTGCAAACAGATTACATGAGCTGTGGCTGGTTGCCCACCTGCCTGCTAGATTGCCAAAAGTGTTGTATGGGTATGGCTATTGCTTATTTGCAGCTATCGTTCATATGCCAGTGTTTATCGTATTTGCAGACCTTTAGATATACTGATTAGACTAGTACATGTAGGAATTGCACAGAAGTAAGTGATTCCTTAGACTGACCATCAAATATCATTAGCTGTGCCATTATAAATCCAGTTGAGTGAAGTAGGGGAGTGAAGCCTATCAGAAATTATTTTCTATCTTTTCTTTCCTGTTGCCAAACCCCCCTATTTTTGTTGTACATTAGAGACCTTATGTAATGTTTAATGTTTCAATTTGCTGTACAGGTTAGAGTTTTTATATTTGTCATCTTGTTCCAATTTAATGAAAGCTTAGTTGGCTATGGTTTTCATTGGAAAGGAGATCACACATACAGTTTTGAACACCAGTATGTATTTTTCTTTTTTGGATATGAACAGCCTTCTAAATATTTCTAGTGAAATTTTGGCAAAGTATCTCCTTCTGAGTTTGATGAAAAGCTGTTTTTTTTTAATGATTTAAACATTTGAAGTGTCTGCTTTCAAGGATCAGTTTCTAGAACCCCAAATGAATAAAGTTTATCACAGACAGACAGTATTTTTCTTTAAATCATCTTACTAGGAGTTTATTCCATTTGTATTTAGCCAAAGTTCTTTTTTGGTTATACTGAAGAAATGTATTCATGTAATTCATTTTTATCCTTTGTTGACATCATAACACCCAGCAAGTACAACATAAAATATTAGTGTAAAATTCCTTTTTGGGACCTACATGCTGTTCTAGCATCCACGCTGCAGATTTATTAAGTAGTTTGAACACCTGCCATCATGTGAAATTCTTTTGGTCTCCAGGGGAGTGATACGCGAGGATCAAGTGCAGAATATGCAGTAGTACAGATTCAAGAGCAAAATTTTGTGTTTGGAAGTTGAAATTCACTCTTTGCCAGGCTCTCTGATTCACTTAGGTCCTGCATGGGGAGATTTTCTCTGAAGCAGCCTTCACATCCCTGTGTATCTCCATACCCATAGCTGTGCAAAGAGCAGAAATGATGGAGAGTTCTGGGAGGCACTACAGATCAGTGATTATGCAGGTGCAGTTTGGTATGCATGCACATATCAAGGTGTGGACTCTTCCTCTCCATCCTCCACAGATTTTCACCTGCATGAAGCCCAATTACACAGGCTGTATGCAGGTGAAGTAAATTCAGCCTGAGCTTTTAAAGATGAAGTAACACAGATGAATAGACCAACATACAACAGTCATAAATATACAAGATGATAAAAATAATCAATTAGACTAAAACTAGGTTAAATTAGTTTTTTAAAAAATATTATATATCTTTAATGCTGAAATTGATTAGGAAAGAGGTTTCATGTATGTGTTTGTATGTCTTTCTTTCAATATTTTTCAGATAGTAAAATTACTCGTCTAATTTACAGATGTTTATTTGAAGGATTTATTTGGCTTTGTTCCATATTTTTGTGTGTCGGGTTAGATTAAGACTCAAAGTGCACCTTTGGAGGTGAAAAGGAAAGCATTGTTAGCCTGGAGATTTTTGATAAATGCGAAGCAACACTCCACTGTTGATAAGTAGTGTATATGATCCATGACGGGCAGCTGGCTGTTGTGATGGAGAGAAATACTACAGCTGGAACATTCAGGCTTCTGCTCCACTGGATTCACAATAGATTAGTAGGGTACTCTATCAGCTTGAGTTTTTTGCTCATGATGGATTAGAGAGAAATTCATATGCGAGTTGTTCTGGGGTTCCTTTGAGACCCTAGCTTTTTATGAATGGAAAGGTCATTTGTAAATGTATAGCTATATTTAATTATTTATTTAGAAGAATGAGATTGTCATGTTGTCTGTAAGAGTTTGAAATCATATTTTGTGGCCACAGTGATTTTAATGTCATGCATATTATTTTGTTTTGATTTTTGTAAAACTGAATGCTCTAAGTGAAAAATGTCTTTGTAAAGGATGAAGGACTAACACTTAAATTGATCTTCAAACCAGAGTGCAGCCTACAGTGAGGCAAGAAGTCTCCCTGCTCATTCAGTCCTAAATACTTTTGAATCAAGGCCAACATTTGTGCCATATATGTGGGTATTTTATAATAATCAAAAGATGCAAAACTCCAAACATTTTCCACTGAGACCATTCAACATCTGTCTTATCACAGTGGCTTTCAAATCCAGTGTTTTTGCTTCTGTATTTAAACAATAAGGCAGTACTTGGTAATTAACTTAGTCACCGAATCTCATGGTGAATTCTTATTTCCTATCTCTCTGGGCATGACTCATCTGCCAGTCACTGTGGAATCAACTTTGCTACCATCAACTTCAACAAATTAACAATACCTAGACAAATGCCTAGCCTAGGAAAATTCAACAATAAAATATACTCTTGTCATAAACCACATCACGGTCAATCCAGCAGTAGAAGATATTTTGTCAAAAACTGTCTCAGGGTCAGTTTCCAGGTCCTAAAATGGTGCAACACAAACATAACACCTGATTAAGTGAAATTCAACCTCATGAACCATAATCCTCCAAGCAGCCCTTCCCAGCTTGAGGAACTTGGCTCAGTCAGACAAAAGGAAACTAAAATTTCATTAATGTAACTCATTGGTGAAATATATCCTTATATCTAAAGTTGCACTGCATACCATGGCCACACATCCTGGCTTTGGGCTAGAGTTTGCACTAAGTTATGAGAACAATCAGTATGCAAAAACTGCAATGGATATCTATCAACATCAAAGCTGTGTCAAAAGGGACTTATGAAGAAGTGCTCAAAGAGCAGAAGAACACCAAGCATAACCCATTCTGACTTTATGACAGAGTGAACGTACCGCAGTATCACACATGCAGTACTTCCTGGATGGTGGGAAGATGAAGCTTTTTTGGGGGAATGTGAAAAATATGCCACAGCATAGGCGATCATTGATGAAGAAAACAGTCTTTACTGTCCCTGAAAGCTAAACAGGGACATTCAGAGAGAAAAATAGGAAGAAATCGTTTAGCTTCATTGGACCTTTTCTTCAATAGATCTTTGCCCCCTTTTATGGTTGGAAAGCCATGACCAAAAGGTGAAGGGGGGGGATACTATAGGCCGGGCTATAGTGTTGACAGAATTGGATCACTGGATGAGGACCTGCAGAACTGTAGTGGGGCTGGGAAGGTGAGAAGTAATGTGGGGGTAAATTTATTGTGGGGCATGTTTGTGATGTTTATCAATGGAGGGAGATAGTGGGAGGTAGAGAGGTGACTCTCAGCTAGCAAACTAAGGAAACTCATCAGCTGAGGTGACAACTGTAGATTAAGATACAATTCGATTTACCCCTGCATAGTCTGGGGTATCTTCCACTAACTGTTGCCATTCAACAATTCATTGAAACATTTTTGTGTGTGGCTGCAAGATGAAATTCAATCAACTGAGGGGAAAAAATCAGTGTTGACCCTGGTAAATTTCTTAAGTGTAGAAACAAAATAAAATAACTTTTGTGAAGGGACAGAGTAGAATAATTGTTAGCATTTTACTGAAAACAGTTGACATGCATGAAAAGGTCTATATTAAATTAAAATATTATGCGTCTCTTTTAAAAGATCTGACTGCTGTAACCTGTTGTTTGACTCTGGCATCTTGCATTTTAGCAAATCTCTTTTTATTTGTCAATAATAAGGGCAAGTACACAGTATGCTTGTAATGTATCAAGCATTGCAGTTGATAACTTTCTGTAGTATTTGAGCAAAGCTTTTAATCCTCTACATTGGGCCAAATTCTCCTCTTGTATGAATGCATGTAATTCTCATTGGAACAAATGGGAGATGTGATTTTGTTCTCCAAGGATAAAATTTGCTCCTTGTTCCTAGTTACCATTATGATATTCTGTGAGGTGCTGAGTGCCTCTTGCTGGTTTCGAAGTGTCCTCCCCTCTGAATCAGACCCTGTGTCTGTAATTTCTGAGGTATGATACAGACTTTTCAGAACAAGGACGGTCATTTACTACATGTTTGGACAACAAACATCCAACACAATGGAGACCTGGTCCTAATGGCGGATCCTCTATAAATGCAAATAAATAGTACTAGCAGACTGCTTTTTAAAAAGGGTCTTCATTTAGTAACTAGAAACTAACATTGTTGTACAGTTTTATGGTCAGATTGGTATGCTCTAGAAGCCTTACACCATTCTGGTTTTGCAACAGTCATAAACCCAGCTTAACTGGGCACTTAAGATAAGTTTATGGTCACTTTGTATTTCCAAAGTGGTGCATAGCAGCAGTGTTTTTTTAGTGGAAAAAAGACAAATTTGGCCATCTAAGCATTCAATAAAGTTTGTCAAGAACATGTGAGGTAATATATATACAACACTTTACATATGGAATGTGTGTGACATTAACCAAGTTTGAGAGTGCTTACCTAAACATATGGTGTTGGCATAATAATATTATGAGCATTAGAGACCTTTCTCGACCAGCTTTACAAAGTGCACGTAGTATGGAAAGTCCAACCCAGACCCCACCCCCTTTCTGGCTTTGGCTTTTTGGTTTTTCTGAAAGCAAAATAGTACTAAGAGCAGCTCAAGCCTTCTCCCATGGCTTAGCTATCCCTATGGGGGAGGCCTCAAATCTGATTAGTGCATACCCTAGAATCTAGACCATGTCTTCCCAGAGGGTGAGTCTCACCTTCCTTATGTCCCAGTGGGTTAACAAATGTGTCAGCCTTTTCCTAGTAGGACAATGTGGCATGTTTCAGATACTCACTGGTAGCCTCTTACAAGTAGATTATATGTATTATGTATAGTCATGATCTTTGTACTATAGACAATTATATATAAAGGGCCAGATTTTTACCTGGTGGAAATTGACATAGCTTCTTTGTCTCCAGGTAAGCTATACTAGTACACACCAATTAAATTCCAGAATGTATATATAGTGCATGTCCATTTAAGTTGTCAAGGCTGATTCCTCACTTTGAGTGCAAAAGATGGGGGTTACAACCTTTCTCTGACCTTGGATGGGTAGATGCTGCCACCACGCAAGTGCAAACCCCCCGCCCCCTTTGAGAACCCAGGAAGGAGCACTTGGGAATTACTTCCTCTGGGGTACCCTCAAGCCCTTTCACCCTTCCCCCCTGCCCTGCCACGGGGGGGTGGGAGGGGAAGGACTGCGAAGGAAAACAAAGAAAATCAGCTGTTGCCACTAGCTAATTAAACAACATGTGCACAAACCTCTTCAGACACAAAAATCCAATCCTGTTCTTAAAAAAGGTAAATTTTATTAAAAACGAAAGGAAAGAAAATACATCTAAAAACTCAGACTATTGCTAGATTTTAAAAAGAACCACTTATAAGGATTAAGCATCAAAATAACTTCCTTGAGGTTTAGCTTAAAGGTTACAAACAAAACAAAAGCACCTGGAGTTATCACAGAGGAGCCCATAAGCCTTACAAAAATAAGATAAACCTAATCACGTCCTCTTAGGCATTTCCTGATCTTCTTACATATCTCGGGTTTCAAATGAGAGGTTGTAGGTATGATCTGATGATTTTTCATATCTGGCGGAAGCTTCTTACAGCATTGGTGCTCTGTGTCTCCTCTCCGGAGATGATGACAGACAGACAAAAGGGGAGTCTTGTTTCAATTTGAAAAAGCTCTAGCCTTCCCATTGGCTCTTTTGGCCATGTGCCCACTCAATTCCTATTACATATGCATGCAGTCTGACTTTTTAACCCTTTACAGGTAAAGCAAGTAGAGATCAGCTACTAACCGATTTTATAGCTGGCTGGGTGTCCATAAAAGGTAGCTTCCCCCCCCCTTTATTTATCACATAAGTATACATCAGATATAAAATAAAATATGTATATATTATACATAAGGTGCACTTTCATTTTTTTCCAATTTGAAAACATTCTACTGGTGTGCAAGAAATTCCTTGCACTTAAAATGGAGAATACTGTTGGAACTGGTACTATCTGTGAAAATGGAGGATTTTTTTAAGTGCAAGTATAATATAATAGTTATTGTGTGTATCTTCCTGGAAAGGATTGCCTACATCATAGAAAGCCACATCAACTTTGTCATTGTGTCCACCACAGACCTACAGCCCCTTTTGAGGGATTCTGTTTACAGCACCATGACTCTTCCCCTAAGCAGAGGAAGAAGCAGAGATAGTTTCAAGTCTTATGACACATTACAACAGTGTATACACTGACATAATCTTGAGGCAGCTTTAGTACAAGGGATAGCTCAGTGGTTTGAGCATTGGCCTGCTAAACCCAGGGTTGTGAGTTCGATCCTTGAGGGGGCCATTTAGGGATCTGGGGCAAAAATTGAGGATTGGTTCTGCTTGGAGCAGGGGGTTGGACTAGATGACTTCCTGAGGTCCCTTCCAACCCTAATATTGATTCTATGAACACCATCTGGTTGGGTGGCCTCCACCATGTAGGTGATTCAGCACTATTCCTCCAGTCAATGAGATACAAATATGCTTTCCTTTAACTGCTTTAGTGGCTGTCTGCAGTATGAACTATTTGGAGTAACACATACATGCTACTGAAGGTAGTATGCCAGCCCTGTAAAGAACCATGTACCTTTTGCCCTAGCATGGTGCACTGTGCTCTTTATAGCATTGGAGCTATAAATGGTTAATGCCAGCCAGTCCTGTTTGCTTTCTTGAGCACCCACATTATTTATCGTTTGGTTACTCTTTTGTTCCTCCTACATTTTTTCACAGAATTGAGAATGCAATTTTTTGTTCTGCAACAGTGTATTTTTTTAAAGCATTCATACTACTTTGTCTAAATATTATAGCACAAATGGTGGCAGTAGTTAGTGACCACATGCATCAATAATTCTGCCATTTTGGTGTTTGGAATTGATTCTCTTGATTTCAAAATCCAGAATGTGTTGCTTCCCTGATTTCTTAAGAGTCCATAGAAAAAGGTGCCTGCAGTAGAATAAATGGAAATATCAGATTTTTTAACATTTGAAGTGATATTCTAGAAGGCTGGATTGGTAACGGGATATGGTGTCTTTCACATAAATCACTAGTTTAAATTCAGCGTAGGTAAGTGATGATTAATATTGTTAGGGTCTGATGGCTGCTTAGTGTTATACATGAAATGAGTTGATGGTCTCAGTGAAGTTCTTGATGAACAGATATCCGTAATACAGAACTCACCACTAATTGATCCTTTTTTGGCTGTGTTCAGGAGAAAGATCAAGCATTTAATGGGTACTGAAAATGAACAACCCACTGACCTTTACAGGTAGTGTTTTAGGTCTGCGTTGAGACTCTTCTTCCTGTGCTGTTTGTGTTCTGTAGATAAATAAATTACTTCAGTTTCTAGGACTCTCTATAAGTCACCCTTCTGGAAAATAGGTATCTGTATTTTTGAAGTTACCTGTTCTGAAGCCTTCACTCCTTACACCAGGGACTGAATTTTACCCTGCTAGTACTGGGGTGGTGTAGGCATAAATTAATGATAAAGAGACAATACTTTAATCTTACATTCTCCTGTTAGTTTCCCCCACACACACACACACATTTTATCTGTTTCACTTCTTTGGCATGTTGTTTATCCTTAAAAACTATAAACATTTCAGTATATAACTGCAATAGTGCAGAACGCTATAGTGTACAATAGATTAACGATACTGTTTTGGATCCCTACTCTAGTATGCTGTCCTACGTTTTTGTAAAAATATATTCATTCTGTTGAAAGCACTAATCAGTCATTTACAGTCACTTTGACACCTGTTTTCTCAATACCTTAAACTGAGTGATACTGAGTCTTCTCTGCCTTGTATGTTGTGAGGTCATTTACACTCACTTTGCACAGATATGTTTCCTTTTGATTGGATAATGTTCTACATCCATGTTGTGCTTTACGTGAATGTAAATTACTATACAATATACAAGGCAACGAAGAATCAGGCCCAATGTGTTGTTTACACCAGTGGTTCTCAACCAGGGGTACGTAGCAGTCTTCCAGGAGTACGCCAACCCATCTAGATCAGGGTTTCTCAACTTGGGAGTCATGAACCACAGGAAGGTCCAGGGATGGGTTTAGGAGGGTCGCAAGTGCAGGGCCAACATTAGGGGGTGGCAAGCAGGGTTATTGCCGGGCGCTGCACACCACAGTGGGCCATGTAAAGCTAACTTGCATGCTTCAGCCCTGGGCGGTGGGGCTTGGGCTTCAGACTCCTGAAAGGGGTACAATAGTCTGGGTTGAGAACCACTGGTTTATACCATTTATGTCATGGCTGGATTTAACCTAAGGACTTGCATAGGCATTCCACCCATTAAATACAGGCTATAGTTGGCTAAATTTGACCCAATATTTGTGCCTAGGAATGGCTCTTTTTTCCTATTTTGTCATCTTGTGAACACTTTGGACCATACCAAGACTTTGGAATAGAGATGAGTGGGTCTGTCTCACCCAGATTAGTTTTAGGAAGAGAGACCTCCAGGTGCACATATTTATACTTCATAGCATAGCTGAGCAGAGCCTTCTCATCACACTCAACATAGTCTCGAATAGAGAGAGAGCTTTGAGAACAATTTCAAACCATGGTTCAGACACAGCTCCCACCAGCTTTGAACACAAAGATAGACAGGGCTAAGCCATGTTCAGAAAAGTTTTTTTCCAAGTTTGTGCTTGAGAATAACTTAGACAAGGCTTCTTTAAGGTGAATTGAAATTTGATTTTATATTTTAAAAAAAAATAACTTGTTTAAAAGACTTTTCATTCCCCAGCAGTGGCAATAGAAAGTTTGAGGCCACATTTTAGAAAAGTGATGATGTTATATACAAAGAGCTTAGAATTTTCAGCCATTCATTCAGTCTTACTGGCTGATCATTCACATGCAATTACTGAGATTTGAAATCTAAATTGCTCTTTGACTAATGCATTCCTTAACAGAGAGCTGTGCTTTGCTGTACCTTTTTATCATCTCATTTTAAAAGCATATCTATATCCAATTAATCTCTCTCCCTCTCCTGACTCCAAGCAGATCCCTATATCTGAAGTACTCTTACATCTTAAAGTCACAGATTTACCCTGAAAGCCAAAATGCTGCTTCAGTGTTGCCTACTCTTGTGATTTTACCACAAGTTTCATGATATTTGGTATGTTTCTTAAAGCGCTAGCAACTGGAATCATGTGAATATATGAGAATCTCAACTTTCATTAACACAAAAAGTAAGTTTCTTGCCTCAAAAGTGTATAAAAAGCTTGAAGACATGACCCAAATCCATCCAGAAGATAAAATGTATATTTTTCAAAATCTCATGGGTTTAGGGACCTTATTGATTATTTTTGAATATTTGGTGTTGACAATACTGCCTCTTGCTAACTCAAAAAATGTGTTGTAGTTAAACTGTTCCTTTCAGTTTTATTATTGGGTCATTTATTTCTGCTTTACTATATGATGTAGCAAACAAAAAAATTGAGCTTAGTATCAGACTCCAAGTTCCTCTATAAGAGTTCACTATATTTCTTAAGCAGTGAGTCTTGCATAGTGGAAGCACTTCTTATGTAGCTTGCATCCCAGTAGGCCCGCTATATTTTCTGTGGTCTTCATTTTCTCTGCCAATGTGATACAGGGAGGGGAAGCGGATCTCCTATTAATAGAAATTGGAGGTGACCTGGTGATATGGAAGTTACATAAATCACACTGGGAGAGGAAGAAGGGATAAGCAGAGAAAAGGGAGAAAAAAGAAAAGTGCTCTCATTAACTGGCTGTGTGGCCATGGGGCAGTCACTTAATCTCTCTGGGGCTCTCTCTTACTATGTATTTGAACAATGCCTAGCACAATGGGGCCCCAGTCTGGGTTGGGATCTCCAAGAACTACAGTAACATTCATAATGAATAGCCATAATCTGAGGGAGGGAAGTTTGAACAAATTAGGTGAAGAGACTGGAAACATAGAGGTGTAGCTGACAGAGAAGTGGGGTGAGAAATGATAGATAGAAAAATGATGTCCCTATTCCCAGGAGTCCATTTAGTTTTTAGTAAGTACTTCGTAGTAAGGTTTGTCATCAGAGAAGGCACAGGATTGTTAACAGCATGAACGTTTTGCTCAGGTTTCTATTCACATCTGGTTTGCGGAGGATGTGCTCAGGGGATTAAACATAAGTGTTTGCATAGTGAGTTCTCGTTTGCATAGTCATTCCAGTAGTAATAACACCATGCTTACTACAGTCAGTGTCCTACTGGTTTGAAATGGAAGGTCTGTGTTCCACATTGCAGCACTGGGAGCTTGTCAGTATGGAACTGGTTCTGATGTTAATAAACCATACTAGGTTTTTTAGACAATATTTTGAGAGAGTTGAGTTTTCCAAAAAAAAACCTGAAAAAATATTTTCATCAGGAAGCTTATTTTCTTTTCAATTTTTAATCTTCTCTGAGAAGAACTTTTTGGAAAGGAAAAGATAGCAAGTGGTTTTTGAGAAGAGTGGAACTGCAGTGTAGGAGTCAGCAGTGTGTTTCAGATGTGAAAACGCTATTTGAGGCGATGCTGTTACTTCAAAGTGAAATTCACTCCATGCAAAGACCCAAAGCAATGCCAATATACCACATTACCCTGCTTTTGAGGGCTTAAGTGGGACTCAAGTGTACATATGGGGCTTGGCCTTCTGTGCAGAGGTGAATTTTACCTTAGTGCAGTGTGTCTCAATCTTTCCAGACTACTGTACTCCTTTCTGGAGTTTGATTTGTCTTGCATACCTCCAAGTTACACCTCACTTGAAAACTATTTGCTTATAAAATCAGACATAAAAATACAAAAAAAGGTATCACAGCACACTATTTCTGAAAATTGCTTACTTTCTCATTTTTACCATATAATTATAAAATAAATCAATTGGAATATAAATATTGTACTTAGTGTATAGTATATAGAGAAGTATAAACAAGTCATTGTCTGAATGAAATTTTAGTTTGTACTGACTTCACTAGTGCTTTTTATGTAGCCTGTTGTAAAACTCGGCAAATATCTAGATGAGTTGATGTACCCCTTGGAAGACTCCTGCGCACCCCTGTTTGAGAACCACTGCTTTAGTGGAAAAGGGACTGATCCAAAGCCCATTGAAGTCAATGGAACGACTCCCATTGACTTCTTTGGTCTTTGGCTCAGGCCCAGTGGCCTGCAAAATTGCCAGATGTGAAGTCTCTCTTATGCTATGAAACAAAAGTGGGGAGAACTTCTTCAAAGACATGCATGTTACTTTTGTATGCTCTTGTGTTCTCTTAGTCACAAATATAGGTTTTTATTTAAATGGTTAAAAATTTTTAGATTTTGGCAGCTGCTTACACCCTTTTCCAAATCCTAATAGGGGTTCAGTGAGCTCGTTATGGCAGTTTTTTGTGATTAGATTTTCATAAAAGTTACAATAGACGTGCCTAGGCTTTAATGAAAAATGCAAGGAATATACATTTGTCTCCTTTTCATTATGTAGTGTAATGTTTAGATCTTATAGTATATATTTAGCTTAGTTTAAAAAGAGAGTATAAATAAACTCTTCTTTTAAAATCATTAATAGTGAATAATATGATGTGAAAAGAAAGCGTTAAAACCATTTACAGCCTTTCAGCTGATTTCATTTCTGCTACTTCACTAATTTTAAAGGTGCTAGTGAGTGAATTTCTGCTTTCCAACACTAATTGGTGACACCCAATAAATCAACACCCTGTTCCAAAATATTCAGATGGTCATTAAATCTATTTTTCTGTGAGTCAATGCGGATCTCAAATCCCACCCCCACCCCCCGCTTTTTTTTTAAAGAAAGGAAAGGTCAGTCATTTCTAGCTCCCGTAACTGAGTTTGTTGACCTTAGAGATTTTCAAGCATGATGGCACATTTGACTGCTTGGTTGTCTTATCATTCTGGCACTGTTGTCTTTGATGACAACAGGAATGTTAAGTTTTCAAATGTCTGAAATGTGTTAGATGTGTAGATTTTTTGAGGGGGAAGAAAGGCAGCCAGAAATCTCTTCTTTATATTTCTGTTCCCAGCAACTATGTAAATTTTTACCTTGCTATAACTTTGGTTTCAGGATTTAGGTGGGGTAAAGGCTCATTTTTTTCATTCAGTTATCAACTCTTTGAATGGGAGCTCAGTTTTACATTACCCTTTTTAACCAGTTTCAGAGTACTAGCCGTGTTAGTCTGTATTCGCAAAAAAAAAAGGAGTACTTGTGGCACCTTAGAGACTAACCAATTTATTTGAGCATAAGCTTTCGTGAGCTACAGCTCACTTCATCGGATGCATACTGTGGAAAATACAGAAGATGTTTTTATACACACAAATCATGAAAAAATGGGTGTTTATCGCTACAAAAGGTTTTCTCTCCCCCCCACCCCACTCTCCTGCTGGTAATAGCATATGTAAAGTGATCACTCTCCTTACAATGTGTATGATAATCAGGGTGGACCATTTCCAGCACAAATCCAGGCTATTACCGGCAGGAGAGTGCGGTGGGGGGAGAGAAAACCTTTTGTAGTGATAAACACCCATTTTTTCATTTTTTATACTATAGGATAAACGTATACAAAAGTACACAGTGTTTCTCAAACTGGGGGTCCTGACCCAAAATGGGGTTGCAAGCCTATTGTAGGAGGGTTGCGGTATTACCACCCTTACTTCTGCACTACCTTCAAAGCTGGGTGGCCATAGAGCGGCAACTGGTCGCCAGGAACCCAGCTCTGAAGGCAGCGTCACGGCCAGCAGCAACACAGAAGTAAGGGTGGGAACAGCATACCTCACATCTCAAATTTTGCTATTTATGCCATGACCAACCCATAAAAATGTGCGATTTCTACACAGTTTAAGTAGATCCCTAATTATAAGCAAAAGAAAACTGATAGCCACGTTTACAACTTACAGAAGTTAAATTTACTTAAAGTTTACACTTATAAATGTGTACAAATAATCACACACACACATCTTTAAATGAAGGAAAGGAAGAAAAAGATATTAAGTTGGAAGAATGAAAATTATAAGAATAGAGTGCATTTTTAATACTTAATGCTTATTGTAATATTGTATCTGGTGCCTAGGCACCACTGAGATTAATGCCCTATAAATATCTAAAATAGGTTATCATCAATAAATGTTTTAAAAGACAAAGTAATTTAAGGTAATAGAAATCAAATTAGCATTTGTGAAGTAGACATCTAGGGTTTGGAGCAAACTGAGGACTAGTACAAAGTGTAGAATGAAAGAAACTTGGTAATCACATTGTTCAAAAATTCCAGTATGGTGGACTAAATTGGTGTTATTTTTTTACTCTAGAGCAGGGTTTCTCTATCTTTTTGACACTGGGACCAGCTTGATGCCTTCCTAAACTGTGTCAGGGATGTCCCAGGGACTGGTGCCAGTCAACAGACCAGTTGTTGAGAAATACTGCTCTAGAAGACATGAAATTTATGTAGCAAATAATATATTGCTTTATAAAGAGTGTCTTATCTTGCCAAGGTACATTCCAATAAACTCATCCACCTTTTGCCATTACCCCAAAAGATTTTAACATAATGTAAACTAATTTGGGCCCAACCCTACAAGTCCTCTGCATGTTGAACTTTAGGCCAAATGCAGTTTGACATGGGGAGTTGTTACAGGACCAGGTTCTGGAAAAGAAAAATTGTACTTTACTCTTCAATTATAAGAGCCTGTCTAACAAAAGTACATCTGGCTTCCATGCTACAGAACTCAAAATGTCAGCTGCTACAGCCTTGCTCAAGTTTATACTTTGTTAAAGCAGGGCTCAAGATATATATTCCTAAAAGAAGGTGCTTTTATTCTTATTGGTGCACTAGTAAACTTTTCCATAACGCCTATTTTATTTTCAACAGCTGCTTTTATGTTGCTCAGTTTTAAACATGGTTAAGATTAGTCATGTAAAGCCTTTTGAGACAGTCGGGAATATGATATTTCTGACCAGCTGCAAAAATGGTAACCTCACAGAAAAAAAAATGAAGAAAATAAAATAAAAAATAGGCAGTTACTGTATTAATCTTTTTTTCTCTATGCTCTCCTACCCCCTTCCCCGTAATAGAGCTCTAACCTTTAAATGTTCTCTGAGTTGAGCAATTTTTCATGATCCAGCTGTCTTAGGATTGTTTTAGTTCAGTTTAATATTTCTTTTGATTCACTGAATTCTTTTCCAAGGTATTTATGGGATTTAATTCCTGAGCCAGGCAGGGGTTAATAAATCATGATTTAAATCATTATAAAATGATTCCAGTTGAATAAATGCATGTTGGCCTAGTAAGAAATACTTTTAAGGCCACATGATGCTTGAAATCTTCAAACAAATAACTGTACAAGATTTAATCCTTTTCATACACCCTTTAAAAATGGTTTCAAATGATGCAAAACAGATTTATACAATTGTAGGTCCACCACTATTTAATTTTCACCATTTTTTCTTATAATAATGAAAATATGCTTCATGTCACATTTCTCCTTGTTTGCCAAAAAAATGGGAAAGAATTTACTTATCATACAGCACTTAAACTCGCTGTAAACATTTGTAGTGCCCCCTATCCATCTGGTTACCTCCTTTAGCACAAGTCTCCTTAGGCTTTTGATGGACAAGCCTGGGTTCTTCTGGATCCCGTCGCCCATACGCGCCAACTCTGTGGCTGTTCTGGGGCTCAAGCACCCACAGAAAAAAAATAGGGGATGTTCAGCACCCACCAGCCACAGCTGTTCGGTGGGGCTGCCCACCAGCTGTTTGGCAGCTGGCAGGAAACACTTGGAAGGTGGAGAGCAGCGAGTGGTTGGTGGCTTCTGGAGCAGGATGAGGCAGAGAGAGGATGGGGTTTTGGAGGAAGACGCAGAGTGAGGGTGGGGCTTTGGGGCAGAGTGGGGGTGAAGCACCGACTGGGAAATGGCCTGTGCTGCCATCCACTCTGCAGGGTGTAACTTCTTTCTTCCCATATGAATTTATTTGGCGGTGCCTCCACCCCACTTGCTCCTTCCTGGCAGGGTCACTAGGGCAGCTTGGGAGGAAAATTCTAATCACAGGGTAACCCCCATTTACTTGTCAGATAGTTAGAGACTTCCAAGAAATAACACAAACACATACAATATATTTAACAAAGTAATTATATTAAACAGGAGATAAATATAACAGAGTAAACCACTATTCTCAGAGTCACTGGTGCCCATGCTGCTAATACCCATGAATTTCTGCAATCACGCGATCTGATACATCAAATGTCAAATAAGTGTCCTGTTGGTACACGTACTTTGTAGGGGATGCTTGATGACCTGTGACCAGGATAGCCTGTGTGCAGAAACTAGCAATGTGGCTTACTGGGTTCAGTACAGCCCAGAGACTCACAAGTGGGATAAGGTGGTAAATCCCTCTGCAGATTTAATAGGCAGCAAGTAACAAAAGCCCAAACTGTTACTCCTTGGTTTCAGGACACTATTCAGGGAGTAAGGAGTCTCCCAAACAATTTGCCTGACTAGCTAACTAAAAAATGGTGACTCATAACTCCCTGACCGATCCTCAGGTTCAGAGATGGCTCTGGACTCTTCAGTCACTGCAGAGAGCTGATGATCACTGCTAGCAGGCGTCCTCTTCATGCAGGTGTCAGGATTTTCCCTCACCACCAAGGGGTGAAGAGCTCAAGGTGCAGATTACAAAACTATACTAAAATCCAAACTTTATTCTCCCACCCCAGCACTCAGACACACTCACAGCAGGCAGCAGCCCTGGACTAGCAGTCAGAGCAGAGCTGGCCATGTGGTCACTGAGCTCATGTCGGAGCTGGAGAGCTAACTCAGCCTGGCTGGGGGAAGTTTTCTCAACAAAGCTCTACAAACTGAGAGTCACCTTGGAGCAGGAAAGAATCAAGCTGAGGGATCTTGCTTTCAGGTCCCCAGAGGCCAGTTCTGAGGGGGAACCCTGCATGCAGGCTTGGGACTCACCAGCCCCCCCCACAGCCAATCCTACCCTTTCCCTGCCTGGCTTCAGAGAGCTCCCAAATAGCTTTTCCCCTCTCGGGAGCTCCCTGGGAGGGGAATCTCACTCCCTATTGGTTGCTGAGCAGACTTTGAGTCTGCCTTGGCTTCCCCCTCCCTACCAGGGACATTAGGCCTCTCTTTGAGCTACCAGCACACAGTCCCAGGAACTTTGGTAAGCTCCTTGGGGGTTACATGTTTTTATAAATGTTTTAATTTCTATTACACATCATCTGCTTTGTGCATAAACATGTTTCATTAAATATTTGTCACTCACTACACTGCAGATGTACAGTAGCAAACATTGAGCTATGTGGTCTTGTAAGTTGTTTGTGTTTTTGTTTTTCCAGTTTGTTTGGAAATGGTTCATAATGTGGTTACTTCCAAGTTGCATTTGTATTTTATGAATCATGGTATATTTATTTTTAAGTTGTGTGTAAAGCTGTGCAATTTTGTATTTTTATTTAATTGCCAGCTGTAAAAAAAAAAAAAAAAAGGCACAAAAATACAAATCAGAATTCAACTCTGTGGAAAGTGTACAAAGATAATTTACATTTGCAGAGTGTCTTGATTTTATTGCATTTGTTGAACAGAAGCCCTTGAGCTGTAAGTATCAACAATAGGTGTGTTATTCTTTCGTCTGTGCTATAGTTGTAAAATATATAATTTATAAAATATAACTTTTTGTATAATCAGTTAGCGGTCAGGAAAGAGCGGGGCGGTGGGGTGGGGGTTGGGAGAGAGAGAGAGATATTTCTTTCACTGTTTTCCCTGTGGAGAAGGGAAGAAAGAGAAATAGATAGTGGGGTGTGAAGAACAACTTATTAGGTTCCAAATGAGCGTCGTCATTATATCTTGGTACTATTCATAATGAAACCTTAGAGTGGTTTTATGGTACTATGTTATGTTCAAATAACGTTTGCAAGTGATATTCTGAGATTCCCAAAATTTGAGAAGATTGAAAGGTTCAATTCAAATAGAAAGCTAAGAAAATGAGTGTGTATATTATCTGTGTTTGTGGGGCGGGGGTTATTTAATTTGAACAGGGAATGGCATGGCATCTGAACCATTATCTGAAGAACATTTTGTGTTGGAAACACAGGTTCTTTTGCTTAGTGATTGCAAATGCTGGTGAACTGAATGAGGCTAAAGAAAGAAGGAAAAGGAATGGATTTTAAAGGTGTAAGGAGGGCTTGCAACAGGCGCGCCACCAGTGAGAGACAGATATGTATTTCTGAATGAAGTGGCAACGTTATTTTCAAATCCAACTGATAAGAGTGTGCAGGCTGTCATTGTCAGACCTTGTTTAGCTACTTTATTATAAATCCATCTGGAGTCCCAATTTGGCTTATGCTATATGTCCTCCGCACAAACCATCCTTGTGAAGGCAACTGTGGTTAAATGCAGAGGGAACATCAGTTGGTTCCATAGGGATGCAGTCATATTGGGGCATAACTGCATCCACCCCAAAAGTTGCCTATTCTTGTACAAGGAAAGGGTCATCCTATAGTTGTACACACTGTATACATACTACTGTAATCCCCACTTTCATAGGAAAACACTAACCATCACAAGGATCAATTATCTCTTCATTTGTTTGTTCCCCCTTCCAGCCTCCTGGACTTCAGAAACGGTTTCAGTGAACTCAGCAGGTGAAAACTGTGAATATACTGGTTCTTACATCAGGCAGATGAACACCATTGGACCAAATTAAACAATAGCAGTTGTAGGTCTGATAGGAAATTACTCCTCCAGGGCCAGTCTAGAGAAAATGGCACCTTGGGCAAACTTGTATTTTGGCCCCCTTTCTGGGAGTTTCAGTACAGATACACAATATGGTCACACACCTTGAGTTTACTGGATAAGCTTTTAAGTTACAATAGGGACTGTGCAGCCCATACGCTCAATGCTGGATCACTGTTGCACCCAAGCCTCTGGCGCCAGCAGTGAGAATGGTGTACCTGTGCCCGGGCAAAGCACAGGGGGATAGCAGCACTGTGCACAAACTGAAGCTATGCGCAGCATGCACCCGGCACAGGGTCTGTTTCCCTGAGTTGCTGAGAACCTGCCTGGGGAGCCCTGCTGCCTCCACTCCTCAGTGCTGTCCAACTTCAGACACCGCTGTGCACCCTCAGGAGCTCTCGTCACTAGCCCGGATGTGCCCCATCCTCCCCTGTTCCATGGGCAAGGTGAGCAGCTACCTTGGTGGCCAGGCTGTGCCAGGCAGCCTGGGGTGAATGCAGGAGACACTGGGTTAAAGCAGCTCTCTCCTCAGCGCTCTTCTTGCCTCCCAGCCTAGTGTGGACTGGTGCATGGCAGAGCTCCAGGGGTACGGCCAGCCCTGGCCCCAGCGTGCCCTACAGGATGGTCCCTTGGGCTTCTGGGACTCCTGCAGCTCACCATAGAGTAAACCCTTCCCAGCCGAGGTGAGAATAGATAATTTACAAACTGCATAGAGAAAGCCAGGCAATAGAGTAAATAAAATGAAAATAATTAAAGTGGTCTTTTTGTAGCCATGTGGGTTAATGCAGTAGAGACATGAAATGTACAACTGCAGTACTTTGACCTACTGTCACAGTCTCACTTCTGCCTCTGTTGTTGAATTCCTGTAAATTTATAACTAAGTCCCCACTGCCCTGAATATCATGGTAAGGACATTTTTTCCCATTGAGACTGATCAAGATGCTCCCCATATGTCAGACTATAAATTATTAAGCCTAAATTAGGGTATCAGTGAAAATAGATGTCCCAAGAAACCAAGTTAAGACCTCCCTAAGGATTTATCCAGGACTTTGAAGTAGTCCTTTCTGAAAGCAGGCTTATAATTGTATTGCTTTTGTCAGCTAGCTCCATTTGATTCAGCTAGAGATGAATTCTTATCTTATCTTTACTAAAGAGCAAATAAAGGAATGAAAAATACATGGTTGAGACCTCCTTGTTATGATTACAAAGTTGAAGAGAATTATTTTACACATTTCATTTTCCATCTAAATAGAAAAATGTGTTAGTCTCATTGTAACAAATACATTTATGGTAATTACTTGAAAAATGGGTTGATCATCTACAGATTTTGATCTTGTAGGGCCTTGCTCCAGTAAATGCTTCTCCTCCAGTGGAGTTCCAAGAACAGAGAGAGAAGGAGCAAAGAGAGAATGGGAATTGGAAGGGGAAGGAAAACCCAGTGTTAGTCTCTTGAGTGAAGTTCTCCTTTGGAAACTATTATGCTTATGTTCAATTGTTTTTTGATTCATAGATAGCTGGGTATTTCGTGTCTTTATCATAGCTCTTTAGTTAATATGATTTAACAATAACCGTGTTTGCACTGATAAACTTCAGCCTGTGTACTTGTCAGATATTGTAAGGTAAGAGATCTTCTCCAGTTTAGCACTCCCTTGTGTGTTTGCAAACGGTATGAGTGGACCAAGTTAGCCCTGGTTGTATCATGTTTCACATACCCATTATATCAGCTAACAGCTATTATGGCTGTTTCTCTAGACGTTGTTTCTTTGTATGGCTTAAGTGTTCTTTTTCCAATTTACCTTTTTGTACATTTAAAATGATTTTTATCCTAGAAGTAAGAATACTGTTGCTCTGCACTGCATGTAAGCTGCAAAACCTTTAAATTGTCAAACTAAATTTAAAAAATGATCTTTCAAATTACTATGGTTAGTGCACTCCTGTGAATTCAATGATAAAAGTATTGAGCTCTTAATTCAATGTTAATCATGTAACAGAGTGTAATTTCACATAGGCATTAACTTTACTTCCAGGCTATGAACATATTTTGTATTTTACTCATTATCCAGTGGAAGTTTAGTAGGACACAAGAAAAAGCCTATGGGTGGATCTGAGATGTTCCTTAAGTTTATATTTTGCTGACAACCATGCAACAATTTTGTTCAGGATTTAATCAGACTGGAATACATTAAACAAGAAACTTAACAGTTAATCAGCCACTTTATCTTGGTATATACTGTGACCCTAGGATAAAGCATAGCAGGATTATCAATGAACCACAAATATGTTAAAAAAAAAATCAGTTTCTGTTTCTGAAAGCATAGGAGTACTAAAAGAAAATACATGGTAGGAAAAGAAACCATAAACAAGCTAAGAATAGTCATTCCAATATGCTTCACATGGTTCACCTGATCTTTTTTTCTTGGTTTTTCTTTGATTGCAGGACAATTGAGAGTGAGAGTCAAACAGAAGAAATTAGTTAAAACACAAACAAGGGGTAGGAGAGAAGATTAGAAATCATGATTCAGCTGTAAGGTCTTTCCTAGACCATGGTGAAATGAAAATATTTGTAACACATTTTTAATAAGTATTGTCTTGAAATGATTTTGATTTAGTAAGGCTTGATACTGGACTTAAACTAGGCCATTTTATTATTGGCCTTTTAGCCGAACAGAGAAGTGAGTTAAATTGCCGTGCTAGCATATTATGCTAAATTTATGGTTCAGCTGACATGTCTGAAAGAGAGAGAGAGAGACAATATATTTTATTGGACCTACTTCTGTTGGTGAGAGAGACAAGCTTTCCAACGACACAGATTTCTTTTTCAAGTCTACTGAAGAAGAGCTCTTGGTGACTCCAAAGCTTATCTCTCTCACCAACAGAAATTGGTCCAATAAAAGATACTACCTCACCCACCTTGTCTCTCTAATATCCTGGGACTGACATGGCTACAGCTATACAGGATATCTGAAAGAGGCAGTTCTCTCATCCATATATACACGAAGCTCCTTGGGCAGCTACAAACACTTTTGATTTTGGTTCTGTATTTACTAATGTTTTAAAACACAGGATATAGAGCATATTTTAAGATTTAAGACTTTTAGAGGTGGAGTGAAAGTCACAGTCAGAAACATGATTAGTTGTCTTTTCTCTTAGAAAGTATGGATTAACACATGTAGTAGGGCCATGAGCTCAGCCTGAAATTTTGGGGGTTGTCTAAACTTTGAAGAAGACCTGTACAGAGATGAGTACAGTATAAATGCCCACGGTGGATATGCAGATAGTTCCCTTCTTTGAACAATATCCTAACTTCCCTCCGAAAAGGTGATCGGGCCACCTATCTGTGGCTGGGCAGCAGGCTCATTATTTGCCCTTTAAAAGTGTAATAGGGTGAAATGACTTGGCCTCTCCAACATCCAGAAAAGATGGCCCCTAAAGGCCATGGCCTATTGCGAGTGGGGAGTTGTGTGATAGCAGGTGGATGGTGATAGTTGCTTGGATTTGATAAAGATTCTGTTAGCAGTTTTCACGTTCAGTGTTACGAATCACACTCATTAAACCCACTGATTTTGTTTCACAGAAACCATGTAACCTAAATGGGTTTCACACAGTTTTAATATATACCTCCAAGTGATTATGAAGTTATTTAACATTATTAGAGGAAGTCTAGATGTTAGTGGAAGGCTCAGAAAGTTTTATGCAACTTCAATTAGAGTTGCTCGTGCTTGTTCTTTCATCCTTTATCTGGTGTGCTGCTGGTTTTTTTTGTTTTTACAAAGGAGATAGAAAATTAGTCAGTGATTGCTAACTCACCTCTCCCACTTACTTGAATCTGCTTTTGTGCCAACTTGTACTGCATTGTGAATGGTGGATTCATTGCACTGCTACCCTCTTCTGACAACAAAAGTTACTACATGACCCCAGGAGGGGGGACTGAAGTCTGAGCGCGCCTGAGCCCGGTGCCCTGGGGGAGCAGGGGGCAAAGCCCAAGGCCTTCAGCCCCGGGCAGGGGGCCTGTAACCTGAGCTTTGCCGCCCAGGGCTCAAGCCCTTGGGCTTCGGCCCCAGGTGGCAGGGCTTGGGTCTCTGACCCCAGCAAGTTTAAGCCAGCCCTGGTGACCCCATTAAAATAGGGTCGTGACCCACTTTGGGGTCCCAACCCACAGTTTGAGAACTGATCTACAGAATGTTCTGAAGGACCAATGCCAAGCAGCTAGGGTTGTGCATTGGTTTGGAAACTGCAATCCCAGATGTAATAATGAAAGATTTTTTTTCAATAGAATATGACAAACAAAATTGTGCTATCATCTTAAGACAATGACTGACAGCATTTGTATTACTTATATATCCTAAACTCTGATCTTCCCTGACTCGCATTAACCTCTTCTGCAAGGATCACAGATCTTTGGAGGATCTCCTATATCTTAGTAATTTACTTTCTGTCAAACATATAAAACAAATCTCAGTAAAACATTCCATTAAAAAAGAGGTGGGGATGGGGTTGAAGTGAATTTTTCCATAGTGTCATGTCCTGCATTTTCTGAATGTCCTGATCAAAGACAGATGTTAGTGTCATTGTTTCACATACTCATTCTGATGATTAGCCATTATGCAGTATGAACTCTCTGATTCTGTCACAGAAATATAGATTAGAAATCATAAACCAGGAGAATATTTAAGTAGCCCCCCAAAATTTAAATATTTTCAATACTATTGAAATACTGCAGTAGTTTATACAACAGTTTCTGAAATAATTTTTTTTTCACATAATATTGTGTCTCACATACATTCCCTCCCACATTGCCAGCAGTTTTTTAATTGTTGCTTCTGTAGGTTCCTCCTTCTCACTTTGCCATAATCCAGTACACTAATACTGATTACTGAATCTTAATTGTTGTTAAATCAATATAACAATAAATTCTTCCCCTATGGTTATTCTCTGCTTAGAAACATATTTAAAAACTGAGCCAGAAAGGTTAGCTATTCCCAACCTATTTCTTGTATGGGTTTCCTCTTTATATTTCCGATTTTCTGCCAGTAATCTTTGTTTCTCTCTAGTTTTTTGTTCTAATTTCGCATCTGTTTCCAATATTTTTAAACCATTATATATTTTGATTTTACAAGTTCTTTGCTATCTTGAATGAGTCGTATGGATTATGTATATTATTAATATCCATTATGTGCTTCTGCATATCAGTGTGTCTTGGTAACTTTGTCCATGGGAGAATATTCTTAACTTTTCCACTTTTGCGCCACAATTTAAATCTTTAAGCCTCATATTGCCCAATGGGGCTTGAATCTAACTTCATTTGCAATAATATAAAGGAAAGTAGAAGTGACCGTAAGGCGGTAATCTTTTGGAGGTTTCCTTTTAATACATATAAATGTACTGCTTTCTACACTAAACAGAAAAACTAAAAATAAATAATTTTTTTTTTTTTGAGTGGGGAGCTCTTCAGCAGCAGTTGTCCCAGGCTTTTTATCCAACAAATAGATCAGACCAATTTAGGGTCATTTGTTTTTTCACCCATCCCTTCAAGCTAGGCTGATTATCCTCATTACATTTTCTCCACATTAGGTGGGTTTGGATGGACCAGGGGATCAGTAATGGAGTAGGATACATAAAATTTCACCCACCAGAAAGTTAGGTCAAATCCAGTCCAGGTCAATACAGACTGAAAATGGCTGACAGTGACCTATCTGAAATTAAGTATTGGTCTCAGTCCTGTTCTTATTGCACCAATAGTCATATAACTAAAACCACCACCAGAGATGGTACACTTGGCACTGTAGTTGAGGACCAAAGAACAGAAACTTGAATTACTCTCTCACCCATAGAAAAATAGTCCCATAGTTCAGGAATGAGGCACGGTTGTGGGGTGATTTTTTGTTTGTTTGTTTGTTTTTGAAGGATTGCATTGTTGCAGCTGTGGACAAACATATTGACTCCAAGAATATCGATCTGGCATCTTTCACAAGAACTAGTTCACTATATATACACACATAAGAACAAGCAAAGTTACATATTGTACACACACCTCTGTTCATATGTATACCCTATTAACTGTTGATATATATGCCGTCTTTATCTACAGCTCCAGGGGAAAAAAAAAAGATATATACCATGGGATTCTAAAAATGGAATTAGGAAAGAGATTTCTGGTGAGTGATTAGGTTCAAAAGACAGACATTTTAAAGCCATACCATCTACACATGGAGTCAATACTGC
The DNA here is from genome assembly GCF_965140295.1 of Lepidochelys olivacea. Lineage (NCBI taxonomy): Eukaryota > Metazoa > Chordata > Testudines > Cheloniidae > Lepidochelys > Lepidochelys olivacea. Next base: position 85,140,029 of record NC_140414.1, read on the forward strand.
TGAATTTTCATATTGAAAAGTTTTGGCTGAAGTAACTGGGACACGTACATAGTATACCCCCAGAAAGCTTGCCAAGAAAAGTTGAGTCTAAAATGTAGGGGAACCTGTCCAAGAATAGGCCTCAAACATGTTGCATTCATTACAAGCAGCTGGGTATATGAGAAGTGACCCTTTATCCTGCCTACCAAAATCAATGTGACATGGCACTGTCATCTTTATGCCAATTTGCTGACCTGGCTGGAACCATAAAAGCATTTGGCACAAAGGCTTACTTAAAATGATTGACAGATGACTATATAAAGAATTTTAGTGATAAAGGAATAAATGCTACAGAATTATGCTAAAATACATGTATATTTAAGGTCTGACTTAGCAGACAAAACCCAGTAAGGAAATAAAAACTTGTGTTCATAATAGAGAAAGTATGTTTGGTATGAGTTATGACAATATGTCTTAAAACCTCTATTTTAAAAAAACCGTAAGAAGTGAAGGAAAGTGAAATGACTACACTATAATTTTGAGTTATTGAAATTTTCTCTGAGGTACATTCAAATATTCCTCCATTAGGGGGAGTTACACATTCGTTGCTAACTGGATCAGAGAGTTTTTCAAAACACCATTGGCATGACAGATTTTTATCTCTTGGATATTGCAGTCTTTTTAAAGGAACTGTATTGCTAGCAGTACCATCCTGGTCCATCACAGTGAATGGGACATTGTCAACCCATTTAATCATCATGGTAACCTTTGCCGTAACAAGCAGGCTCCAGTATTCAGTTTTTGAATACTGAGAAAGAGAGATGCTGTAATAAAAAATTCTCTGTCATGTAATGGGAGTTTCTGTAGTATGAACTGTAGATAGTGAGATTTAGAGTACCTGAGGCAGCTCCCCCTCCAGCAGCCTCTCCCCTCCCCCATTCCTTGTCTGTCTTTCTTTCCTCAAACTGCATCTGGCTCAGGGTAGTTCAGGAAATCTATTCATGTCTGTTTTGTTTACATTCCTGCAGTAGAGTTCATAATAGCAGCACAGCCTCAGTGTTGATGTTAACATGCCTGTTGGCAAAAAGGCAAAGAAATGCCAATTGACTTAAGTTAATAAATCCTTGTGATGTGGTTTAGGATATAATTACTTTATATTAAATGTTACATGCATATATCCATGTGTCTGTACACTATGTATAAATTTGGCCCTGTGCGCATGCGCACAGCGTGTACACACACACACACACACACACACACAGACACAAAATTGGCAGTTGAATTTCCAGAGGTGCAGTGTGTCCACTGCTGTTTTGTGTATAGGTCAGTCACTTTTGCCCAGCAAGGTGCTATGCAGTTGTAATTGCACAATTCTCTGGGAACCTGTCCCAGGTTCTTGGCCCAGCTGCCTAAAACAGTGGATTCTGAGAGATTCCAAAAGGTCTTCTGAGAACACTGGGGAAACGAAAAAAGGTCAAACTCCTATAATCCCCCAGGGACATCACAAAAGTCCTATGGTGCTGGCCATTTCCTAGACCTTTCTCAAAATGAGACCAGGAAGAACATTCAGCTCTCCAAGAAGATTTTTGCTGGAGATTTTGAAAGCCAGTCACAAGGCAACAGAAGTAATTGTGGCAAGACTGCAGAGGATGGTCCTGTAGAATGGGGGGGGGGGGGGGCAAACTTTTTGGCCTGAGGGCCACATCGGGGAATAGAAATTGTATGGCGGGCCATGAACGCTCACAAAATTGGGGATGGGGTGCAGGAGAGGGTAAGGGCTCTGGTTGGAGGTGTGGGGGCTGGAGATGAGGAGTTTGGGGTGTAGGAGGGTGCTCTGGGCTGGGACCGAGGGGTTCGGAGAGGGATCAGGGCTAGGGGCAGGGGTGTGGGAAGGGGTGCAGGTTCCGGCTGGAGCTACAGGCTCTGGGATGGGGCTGAGGGGTTTGGGGTGCAGGAGGGTGCTCCGTGCTGGGATTGAGGGGTTTGGAGAGCTGGGGGGATCAGGGCTGGGGTTGGGGCATGGAGAGAGCCTCAGGGGTGCAGGCTCTGAGCGGCGCTTGTCTCAAACTGCTCCTAGAAGTAGTGGCGTGTCCCTTCTCTGGCTCCTAGGCGCAGAGAGGCCCCCAACCCTTGTAGCGGGGCCATGCTGCAGTTTCCGGGAGCTGCGTGGTGTGGCCCCCAACCCGGAGCCCTAGTGAGAGCTCGCAGGCTGGCTTAAAATGTCTCTGTGATGTAAGTGTGAAATGGTCACTGTATGGAGAACCACTTTTGGTCTGGACCATGAATACAGACTGGTGGGACTGAGTTGTTCGAGTCTGGCTGCATAATTTCCAGGAGAGAGAGGAGATCTTTGTGTACCTTGTGTAGTGAACTAGCCTTGACATTTCAATATCAGACATTCCTTTCGCTGAGGGGGGAAAAGAATAGTGTTTGCCGCCTTTGGATTTGGGAAGTCCACAGTAGGTCCTATATAGTGTACTGCAAGAACTCGTGATCAAGGTGACCAACCTGCCAGAGATCATTGAAGGGATTTAAAAAGTTGGGGTTCTTGAACATTGCAGGAATCATTGTTAGAACATATGTGCCCATTCTGTGTTCCCTTTCTATCCCCAAACAAGCCTGGAAGTACATCATAAAAAAGGCTTTCTACCTAATAATGAAGCAAGCCTTATTGGATCATCATGAATGTGTATATATAGGGTAGTTAGTCAAAATTCATACTGTAGAATTTCCAAAACTCTGGTCTTCTCAGGAGTGGAAAAAGGGGAACTACTTCCACCCAACAACATTGACATTGAGGAGGTTTCTGTCATTCTGGGTGACCTTTTACTGATTATCCTAATCAGTCTGTTGACCTGCAACAATTGCTAAGTGACTAATATAGCAATTATCTTAGGTAATTTCTTGCAATAAAATTCTCTTATGTTTAGATTTTTTTAATATTGTGTTTTCTGTGTGATTCTTTGAACAATTTACCCCTATTTTCTACCATTTTGAGTCCAAACACAAAGCATGGGTCAGTCAGCCACTGTGCCCACTGAACTGGGCATTTCAGCTTTAATTAGGAACAGCAGCCCATGCAGCCAGAAAGAGGGGAGTTTTTCTTTTATTTTGAATGTTTTATTAATTGAATTGACCTTTTTAATGCATAGGTGACTGTTAGGGAAGCATCTGATATCAGGTGTCAGAATAGTATGAAATTATTTTTATGCCACCTTCCCAAGGCTCTGAGTGTAAGATAAGCAGATATATTAAAACATACATTACTTATAGTTGAACAATTAACTTCAGGCTAGAAATTTTTCTGACAGACCTACATAAAAGATGACAATGTTTTATGATCTTGTCTAAAAAGCAACAAAACAAAAAAGATGCAGTGGATTATTTTTATGGAGGATTGTTAATCTAGAGGGAGAGCATGGTTGCTTAATATTGTAGAGAACTGAAATTTTTTGATCAAAATTATTTAATGACTTTTCAGTCATCTTCTGTGTTCTAGACAGACAAAAGATAGATATGAAGGACAGCAGCAGCTGAATCCACAATCCCAGCATGTAATTTTGGTTATAATCTACAGAACACTTCCTATAAAAAATATGTGAAATATTTTCCATGGGAATCACAAGGATGCAAATTTGCTTTTTGCCTGTATTTCCAAGGAATGTCTGTGAAGATGTAATTTTGGAAAAGAACCTTGAAAAATATTTTACAATCAGAATTCCAGTTAAACATTTCTAAAGGTCTGAGATGCCAGCTTCATTATTCAGCAGAACAACAGAGTGATTTTTCTGAGAATTTGTTCTCATGTACTAGTAGGACTGCTCTGTTGGTGGTCCTTATCAATTCACAGTGATTTGCAATAGTAGTTTGTCTAGGAAAACCAATTATTTTTGTCAGACCACTATACAAAACTATTTTACTCTAAATATATTGCTTCAGACAGTCTGGAAATACCTTGTTTATTATGTGACTTCTTAAGTCTTGTGTGTTTACATACCAACTTCACTTTTGTTCAGGATTTTTTTTCTTTTTTTTGCAGTTTTCATTTGCAATAAACTCCTCTTTTCCACAAAAGTGTTAATTTAAAAAAAAGTACTGCTAATCCAAAGGGAGTCTGAGCTGTGGACTCGCGTGTTAAAAATGTAAGTCTGAAGTTGGTCAGTTGGAGGTTGCTTGTATTATGAAGATTAGACAGTCAGTCTCCAGTTTGGGAGTAGTGCTGGCATCAGTTGTACAGGCAACTGCTTCCCTGCCAGATAAAAGCCTATGAGTAGCAGCTGCCAGCAGAGAGGAATGTGAGAAAATGTAAAATTGATATGAAAAAGAAAGGGAAATGATGCTATTATAAACTTCAGAGTTTTCAATTTTTCTCGCTTTAGATGTCCATAGTGAGATGATACATTTCGGTGAATCTAATAAGAGAAACAGAATCCAAATTTGCAATCAGCTTGGGTGTTTTTTAAAAAAAAAAAATCCAAACTTGTTTTTGTGTTTTCTTCAGTGAAGAATTTAAAATTGTCATGTTTCCCTAAGGTAATGTCACTTGTTTTCTCGTAAAATAAAGCAACCTTTGCATGAACAGTGCCAGAGCATTATTTTTAATTGTGATAGTTTATTCTTGATAGCAGAACAGCCTTGGTTGTTCTGAAAGAATTGGGATTAGCTGGGTTCTGTTTTGTTTTTGTTTTTGTTTGTTTGCTGGTGGTTGTTTTTTTTAAGGTAGCCATCCTCATTTGAAAGAATGTGAATTTCATGCAAATTTAATGTCAGTTCTGAAATGTTTGTTGATTTGAGTCTAACGCACCAGGAGTCTCATGAAATTGTCTTGTTTCTTACCACTTAACCAGCTGTACTATTTCAGTTTCAAATATGAAACCAAAAGTATGTATGCTTCATGTTTTCCAAGAACTGTCTCCTGCATTAAACAGTTGATGGGTCATTGTTAAGTGTAGCCTATTGACTGATTGAGACTATCTTCACTTGAACAAAAAGCCTATGGGTAAATAACTAATTAAAACTGTTTCAGACAATGAAAACCATAACTATTCAGGTTTATATCTTTGATGCATCTCATTTGAGCCTATACCTTAAGCTTAATAATTTTATTTTACACTTGTCCTTTATCTTTTATCTATATGTGGAAATTAGGTATAGGTAGGAAGCGTTTAAGTACAGTATTATATCATTATGTAGGAATATTTTGTTGTATTTCTGTTTCTGAAGTCTTTATTCAGCATAATGCCATATTGAGTTAATTGGGAGATTTGTGTGAATAAGTACAGAGGGACAATTACTGCCCACTTCCTGCCCAATGTGAGTGCACAGAGCTCAAAAACGCAATAGAATGCTGTGTTTTCACTGTGTGTGGGGACAGACAATGAAGATACAAACCAGGGAAATTGTCCAGATGCCTATGCATGAGGGTGGTTTATGCCAGCCCTCATGGGGGAGTCCATCATGTTCAAAAAAATTGTCACTGTCAACTATTTTATATAATAGCAGTAATGTGTATTTTACTCTAACCCTTGACCAACCTCAAACTTCTTCCCTTTTTGTTTCTTATGTACTCTTACATCATCCTCATTGAAATATAGCTTGTAAGCTCTTTGAGACTGTTAAATTCCTAATATACTCTAGGGGAGCTGTAAATTATAAATAAATAATTTCAGTAAGATTTAGTTTTAGATAGTGAAAAAGGAAAAAAAAAACTACCACTTTTGTATTTGGGCAACAAATTCTGCACTTCTTACCGGGGCCTTATTCTTCTCCCTTCAGAGTGAGTGGGAGTTTTGCCTGATCAATGGTTGAATCCAGTAATACTTATTCATATGAGCCAACCTATTGACTGCAGTAGCATTATTCATGTGAGTAAGAATCACAGGATTTGGACCTAGATTATGTAGTTATGTGCGCGTTTCCTTGCAGATAATTCCTTTAATAATGATAGCATTTGTAGGCATTTATTTCTGTTCTATTGCAAATGATGTTTGGACTTTTTCAAATATATTTCAAGCAGGAACAGTACCTTACTTTCTATATAGTGCTATTATCTAGAAAAACAGTTTCAAAGTTGTTTTTTAGACTTTGCATGAGTGTAGCCTATATATAGGTATTCTCTGCATGCTTGTTTATAATAAAAATGCAGATACCAGTGCTTCCGAAAACTGTGTGCAATTTGCAGTAAAGTGTCATTAACACTAACTAATGGTTTAAGACAAGAAGTAAAGAATGACTTACGGAATTGAAACTGCACAGTACAATTAGATAGGCATACATATAATTAGCTGAGTAGGTACCTGACCAGAAAAGTGTTCCTACATTGTCGATAGCAGTTAATGATAATAAATAGTTAAAAATTAGTTTTTGCATCCCATTTCTAAATGAGGAGCAGGATGGTCCAGAGATTAGGGTGGTAGCCTGGGACCCAGGAGGCTGGGTTCAAGTCCCTGCTCTGTCCCATGCTTCCTGTGCAGCATTGGGCAAGTCATCGAGTGTCTGTGCTCAGCTGCCTACTGTAAAATGGGAATAATAGTATTTCCCTACCTTGCAGGGATGTTGAACTCTAGGGTATGTCTATATGTCTATTTAGACACTTATGGCTAGCTCAGGCTAAAGGGAGGTTTAATTGGAGTCAGAGGCAGTGCTAGCCCAGGAATATTTACCCCCAAAACTTGTTAAACAGCTAAAAAGGAATACGGGGGGCCCTAATTGAGCTGCTTGGGACCCTAAGCAATTACTTAGTTTGCTTATGCCTAGCGCCGGCTCTGATTGCAATGTAGATGTTTGTGCTTGGGCTGGAGCCCGAGCTTTGGGATCCTCCCACCTTGCAGGGTCCCAGAGCCTGGGCTCCATCTGTAGCCTGGACATCTACACCACAGTCAAACAGACCCCCTGACTCAGCCTGGAGCTCCCTCCTGCACCTTGAACCCCCTCATTTCTGGCCCCACACTCGAGCCCACACCCCGAGTTGGAGCCCTCACCCTCTCCCGCACCCCAACCCCTTGTCCCAGCCCAGTGAAAGTGAGGGAGGGTGGGGGTGAATGAGTGACAGAGGGAGGTAGGCTGGATGAGTGGGCGGTGGGGCCTCAGAGAAGGGTCGGGGCAAGGGTGTTCAGTTTTGTGCAATTAGAAAGTTGGCAACCCTATTTGAAAGACAGCAACTGCAGAATAGGGCTCAATAGCACTACACTGGAGCCTGAGTTTAGTTCTGGCTTAGTGGACAAGTGATGCCTGATGATTGGTGTTTAACGCAACTTAGTGCTACATCAGATTTTATTTGTTTATTTATTTTCAACACTGCCCATGAATTCTGACTAGATATCATCCTAAAGTGGTATAATTACCAACACTTGGTCCTTTATGTGCAATTTGTTGCCTTTCATGGGCGGGTGTGGGTGGTCTCTATTCCCATTTTATCCCTGGAGACCTTGACATAACTTAAAATACAAATATGAAAAATTCCCATTGTTATGACTAAACTACAGCACTTCCATACCATGAAACTCCCAATGAGCAAACCAGGCAATTTAAAATCCCTCTCTCCAAAAGTTAACCACATTCTCTCCCCCCCGACCCCCTCCAATTTTCAGATGTTTTGGGGAAAAAGAGGCTCTAAAATTTGAGGACTTCTGGACTAGGGAAGGGGAGCCAATTTCAAAGCCTGCAGGTCCCTGCAAAGAATATGCTGACAGCTTCCCTCCTCTCATTTATACCAATGGAGCTCTAGCTCAAGTACCTTAATTGATCTAAACTGTGGTATTCTGATATAAAGAAAGAGGCATTCTTGTAGTTACATGGGATCTAGCCATATAGTACCTAGGGTTGCCAGGCATCTGGTTTTCGACTGGAACGCCCAGTTCAAAAGGGTCCCTGGTGGCAGGTTTGTATAATTTTTGGTGGTGCTCAGAATGTGTCTAAGTCTCCGCTTTCCCCTCCCCCTCCGCCGCCTTGTAAGCAGATATATATTTTATTAAATAGTATAAAAATGGACTGGAAACCATAAGCGTTTTTTTAAATAATGTAAAAATGGACTGGAAACCATAAGCGTTTAACAGTTTTCCTTTATTACACAATATCACTATCCTAAGAAAAAAATATTTAACTAAGAATATCAATGTTGTTAATACTCTTTTGAATACAGAAACAACCAAGCAGTCTTTGATCAGTAACCCTCAAAAGCAAATACTTTCTCAAATAAAAAACAAATATAGCCTCTTCTTTTGCGATGATCAAGAAATTGTTGCTGGGATAAAATGAAGCTACAGTGTGCCAGCACCACAAGGTTACAAGGGCCAATTAAAAGTGGAAAGTCAGAAGCAGCACTCGCCAGGTTCACAATACTGTATTTTGCTGTATCTGTTGTGATGAAGTGGGAACGTTCTTCATGTTTTCTCTGAATACAGTGTGGGTGCCTCAGTTTCCCCTGCAAGGTGCCAACTGAAGGTGTTGGAGAACAAAAAGGTCAGGTGGCTTCCTTGCCTGGAAAAGAGACAAAGGCCAGAGGAGGGGCTGGAGAAAGTGTCAGTTTGGAGCTGGCTGGGGAGACGGGGAGAGGCCCAGAACTTGGGTCTGGGCTCCCCATCCCCCAAGATGGACCTGACTGAGGGGTCCTGTTTTCTGCACCTACAAGCTCTGTTTTAGACTGTGTTCCTGTCATCTAATAAACCTTCTGGTTTACTGGCTGGCTAAGAGTCACGTCTGACTGCGGAGTTGGGATGCAGGGCCCTCTGGCTTCCCCGGGAGCCCCGCCTGTGCGGACTCGCTGCGGAAAGCGCATGATGTAGAAGGGGATGCTAAATGCTCTGAGGTCAGATCCAGGAAGGTGTAAGCTTCTTGCCCTGGAGACAATATGCTCAGAGAGAGGAGGCATGCTCCCCCAGAGTCCTGACTAGCTTTATATGAAGTTGTTCCAGAGCATCCCGGCATCCCCTTCCACACCGTGCGCTTCCCGCAACGAGTCTGCATAGGCACTGACATTCCCTTCAGCCCCACCTCTGGTCTCTGTCTCTTTTCCATGCAAGGAGGCTACCTGATCTCTTTGTTCTCCAACACCTTCAGTTTGCACCTTGCAGGGGAGGGGCTCAGACCATCAGTTGCCACGAGACAGGGTGTTGGCCATTCTCTGTGCAGACAGCATCACACTGGCCCTCTAGGGCTCTGCAACAATCACACACCCTTATCCCGCCACCTCGATCCTTAAGAAATGCATAGGGGAAACTGAAGCACCCACACAGTCTTCAGAGAAAACATTAAAAACAGTCCCATTTAGGAACACCTGTATACAGCCAATTATATACTTTAAAGGGTGTAAAGCAATCAAGTATTGTGCTAAACACGATCATACCTCAAACTGACTGCCAAATTAAAGTTGCATGTTTTTCCCCTCAGGTGAGGGCTCTGGGGTGGAGCTGAGGTTCACAGTGCAGGAGGGGTTCACAGAGCTGTGGCTCCAGCTTGGGATGCTGGGGGTGCAGGCTCTGGGGTGGGGTAGGGTGGGGATGAGGAGCTTGGGATGCAGACAGGCTGCCCCAGGGCTAGGGCCAGAGGACTCCCCCATCCCCTTCCCACCAGCAGCAGCGAACTTCAGCGGAGTGACCCCTTCTCTCCCCCCCCCCCCCCGCCCCGGCAGCACACTCACTCTGCACCACCGTCACTGCACGTACTCCTAGGGCCCCTCTCAGGCCCAGGAAGCCCCCTGACCTCCCCTATGGTGGGTACTGGGGGGTGGGGAGAGTGCTGCTATCATGTGTGGCCTCCACTGCTGCTGCCCCTCACCGTAGCGTCATTGGGGATGGGGCATGGGGCTGCCCCTTGCCCAGCATAGGGCAGGAGTGCTGGCTGCGGGGGGGAGGGAGGGGTGTCACAAAATTCACCCAAGCCCCAGCTGCTCAGGTCCAGGAAGCCCTCCTGTCTCCCCTGTGGTGGGTGGGTGGGTGCTGGGGGGGAGGGGACTGCCATCACATGTGGCTTCCTTCCTCCCCTGCTGCAGCCTGCTGCCCCTCACCGTAGCCTCATGGGGGATGGGGCTGCCCTTTGCCCAGTGTGGGGCAGGAGTGGTGGCTGGTGGGGTGGATCACAGGGTCAAACACTCACTGAAGCACCAGCAGCTGCTCAGGTGAGTGAGTGACGTCTACCGCCAGAAGCTCCCTCGGGGTTTCCTCCTGGTGGGTGCTGGGGGACGGGAGGACTGCCAAGCACATGTGTGCCGCCTCCTCCCCGCTCCTAAGGTGGAGCAGCTGCTGGCAGCGCAAACAGCCTAGGGAGAGCCATGCGCCGCTTTCAGTCAGGCAGGGATGCTCTGGGGCTTGGGGGGAGGGGGGAGGGATGCTGCGGGGGGGACGACGACGCTCTGGGGGTCAGAGGGATGGGGGGCAGGCAGGGGCTAGGGGCCACTCCAGGCAGGGCCGGGGGAGAGACCTAGCTCCAAACGTTGGTGGAGCAGGGCCCCCGGCCTTGAATATTCCTGGAGCCCAGGCACCACAGGCCCATACAACTCACTGCCCCTGCCTGGCGGCTCTGGTCAGTACTGCTGACCCGGTCATGGGGGAGGGATAGCTCAGTGGTTTGAGCATTGGCCTGCTAAACCCAGGGTTGTGAGTTCAATCCTTGAGGGGGCCATTTAGGGATCTGGGACAAACATTGGGGACTGGTCCTGCTTTGAGCAAGGGGTTGGACTAGATGACCTCCTGAGGTCCCTTCCAACTTTGATATTCTTTGATTCTATGATTAAAAGTCTGGTTGGTGGCGTAGCAGGACTAAGGCCGGCTCCCTGCGGCTCTCGGAAGCAGCAACATGTCCCCCCTCTGGCTCCTAGGTGTAGAAGTAGCCAGGGGGCTCCAGGCACTGCCCTTTCCCCAACTGCCAGCTCCGCAGCTCCCATTGTCTGGGAACTGCAGCAAATGGGAGCTGTGGGGGCGGCACCTGTAGATGGGGCAGCATGCAGAGTCGCCTGGCTGCACCTCTGCATAGGAGCCGGAGAAGGGATATGCCGCTGCTTCTGGGAGTCTCCACCCCTCATCCCCTCCTGTATCCCAACCCCCTCCCCCAGCCCTGATCTCCCCTCCCATCCTCTGAACCCCCCAGCCGGCAGCCAGGTACTCCCAGCCGGCTGAACCCCCCAGCACACTCACTCTGCACCATCGTCACTGCATGTACTCCTAGGGCCCCTCTCAGGTCCAGGAAGCCCCCTGACCTCCCCTATGGTGGGTACCGGGGGGTGGAGAGAGCGCTGCCATCATGTGTGGCCTCCACTGCTGCTGCTCCTCACCGTAGCATCACTGGGGATGGGGCATGGAGCTGCCCCTTGCCCAGCATGGGGCAGGAGTGCTGGCCGGGAGTACCCTCCTGCACCCCAGGTCCCTCATCCCCAGCCCCACCCCAAAGCCCGCACACCCAGCAGGAGCCTTCACACCACCCTGCTCCCCAACACCCTTTCCCAAACCCCTCAGCCCCAGTCCGGAGCCCCCTCCTGCACCCCAAATCCCAGAGCCCACACCCACACCTCCTACGCCAGCCTTGATCCCCATCCTGCCCTCCAAACCCCTTGGCCCCAGCCCAGAGCCCCCACACCTCATAGCCCCCTGCCCCAGCCCGGAGCCCCCTCATACTCCCCTCATTTCTGGCCTTACCCCGGAACCTGCATCCCCAACTGGAGCCGTCAACCCCTCCCGCACCCCAATCCCCTGAGCCAGCTCGGTGAAAATGAGCGAGTGAGTAAAGGTGGGGGGGAGAGTGAGTGGAGAGGGGTGGGGCAGGGTGTGGGACAATGGTGTTTGGTTTTGTGCAAGTAGAAAGTTGGTAACCCTAATAGTACCTTTCAGTGCTTTAGATGAGTGGATAAGTATTACACCATACTGCCACTGTGCCTCAATTCGAACCTGAAGAGACCGCTCCAGCTAGTGCACGAAGGGTAATCTCCCTTCCCATTTAATGCAACTTCCAACAAGGAGACTAACATTAGCATCAGCTACAATGAAAACACCTGTCTACTAAGACTTGGACTGAGGCAACCCAACTCATTTCATACAAGTCACTGATCTGTAATTAGATAAATATTGTTCCCTCTGACTTGGGCTGGATTCAAATATAATGGTTAAAGACTCCACATACCTTTACCAAGTCACAAAACAGACATTTGGCTAAATAGTTACAAAAATTAGTTTGTCTGTATATTTCCCTGTGAATCAATCACACATGCTGTACTCCTCCAAACTCATTTCTTTCAATTAGCTTTTCATCACTAAATCTCTGATGCCAGTTCCTCCTGGTCCTGAATCCGTCATACATCCACCATGGTCTGTTGTCTGCAGTTAGTATGCCAAATTCTTCTGCATTTGTGGGTGTGTCCCTCATTCTGTATGGGTAGTTTCTATATAAACTGGGTACGCTGGGTTTATGCCAGGATCACTCCACTTAATGGAGTTAGCCTGGTGTCAACAGTGCAACTGTGTGGAGAGTCAAGTCCAGTATGTACTTTGCAAAATATTCTGCTCTATTAACATGGAAGATATGTAGGCACATGGTAGATTTTGCTTCCTGGGTATTTGCCACTTGCAATATTTCATATATATTTACAAGGGAAACATGTACTTTTCAGTTTAATTGGCACTATAGCTAGTGAATTTTCATAAATAACTTGCTGGAATTATTCATAAATAAATTGATGGAATTTAGCAGTCACATCACCTACATTTAACAGCACAAACAGGATCGAAGCAAAGGAAATTCCACTGCAGACAGTCCCAAAATTGTCAGAGAGCAAGCGGTCGAGTGTAGTGGCATGCTCCTCTGTACAAAAACAATGTGTGGTTAAAAAGTGTGCAGTGATGGTTGGGTGAGTGAGGGGAGGGGTGGTTTCCAAGAGTAAACTTAAACAGAGTCCTGTTATGTGATAGTTCACCCTCCTCAGAATGGTATGCATATGTGTGTATAAATTGGATATATAGAAATTATGGATCAGGTATATATGGGAAGTCACAATCAGCTTTCTTCTAAAGTGAAAGTGGAGCCCAAGAAGTAGCACCCCACCCCTTCAGATAACATCTTTACCTCTGACTCTTGGAACATCTGTATAGTTGGAGAGCTCAATGTCCACATGGATTCCTACACAAGCATATAAGCACATTGTCTGTGGGGTTATCATCTCTAGAATAATTCCCCTCCAGGAAAATAGTATTATCAAGGTATAAATTGACAAGCTTATGTAACTTACTTGTAAATAAGTGTTACAGGTCCTCCTCTCTACCAATCCACAGAGGGCATGAATCTTTCAGAGCCAGCATGAGAGTTTCCCTCTTTATCTCAAGCTATAGCAGTTTACGCTTTTATTTCTGGCAGTTTCTGATTCAATCCCCAGGTGTTAGCCAACATGGTGATTGTCACAAAAGTGTGGGTTTGTCTGGGATTTGAATTGCTGTGGGGCTCAGATGATCAGGACAAGCTTTCTTTGATCAGAGGAAATATGTAACCTACAGGTAAGTGTGTGTTACAGGTCCCCCTCTGTGCCCCGTCCACAGAGAATAATAGTCTGTTGTAGCTATAGCTAGAGACCTATAGGTCAGGAAGCAGCAGCTCTCGCCTTTACACCGTAGGTCTGGAGGTCTCCAATTCAGTTGCCCCATGTGTTGGCCAAGATGGCAGCCGTCACACTTAGGCTTCATAGGTTCTTATTCTTCCAGCTAACTGAATACAGCCTGGTTTTATTTCCCATGGGAGTTAAAAAAACTAAGTGATCAATGAGGTTTGAATAACTATATTCAGGGGGATGTGTGTGTGTATAAATGCATACTTATTTAGAAATATGTATAAATATGAATCTGGGATTTCTAATGCCTTAATGTTTATGCACAATGTATGTAAAATATGTATTTGCAATACATATTTATACCAAAAAGTGCAAACTGAAATTGAGATAATTTAAAGCTGTCTTGTTTCGTCTAGAAGTATTTATACCATCATTAACAGATTTATTGATCACTTATTTGGCCAAGTATGGTTCTAGTCAGCTGCCATGCTCACTGTGACTGTGTCGGATCTCATAAAAAGATAAGTAGAGTTGAAAAGATTCCCACAGAAAAGCTCAGTTGGTGCAGGAAATATTTGTATGCAGTGGCATTGTAGCCATTTTGGCCCCAGGATATGAGAGAGACAAGGTGGGTGAGGTAATATCTTTTATTGGAAAAACTTCTGTTGGTGAGAGAGACAAGCTTTCGAGCTGCACAGAGCTTTATGTTAGATCTGTGAAAGGTTCTTAGAGTGTTACAGCTAAGGGCAAGTCAACCTAAGTTACATCGATGTACAGCAGTGATTAAATTGCTTTTGTATGTCCACACTATGCTCCTTGTGTTGGCAGTGTGCATCTTCCCTACCAACGCTTGCACTGATGCAGAGATCAGTGCACCGTGGGTAGCTATCCCACTGTGCAACTTGCCATCATATAGCCCCGGGTGTTTTGGGTAGGGTTTTCATTGCCTCATGGGGTCAAATGAGTCATGCAGGGGTGACTGGGAACACAGTTTCAACTTCCCATGAGGCAGTTTTCTTCATCCTTTAATTTTATCTGCATTCTGTAATGTTCCGCGCCTCTTTTCAAAAGCCCTGCAAACCCGTGCATCCTCCATCTCTGCGAGAAGCATGGATCCTGCACAGCGCTGCATTGTTGTAATGAGTGTTGAGAGCACAATATGCCTGATCCTGTAGTATCTGTAAAGCTGCCAGAGGAGCCGTGGGGAACATGATGGTTGCTTGAAGGCTAGCTTGCTGTGGGACATACAAAGAAACAATTCAAGGTGGTTGTTGGCAGCTGTGGATGGTTCTGGGCCTGAGAAATGAGCATTGACTGGTGGGATCACGTCGTTATGCAGGTATGGGATGATGAGCAGTGGCTGCAGAACTTCGGATGCACAAGGCCACATTCCTGGATGCAAAGCCCTATTTTGGCACCAGACCACCTTGCCACAGAGTACATTAACAGAAAGGGCTACTTTTCTATGGTATTGGTAAATCACCATTGATGTTTTACTGACATCAACGCAGGATGGTCAAGGAAGGTGCATGACGTACACATCTTTAAGAACACAGGCCTATTCAGAATGCTGCAAGTAGGATTTTCTTTCCAGACCAGAGGATTACTGTTGGGAATGTTGAAATGCCAATCGTGATCCTGGGAGAGCCAACCTACCCCTTAGTCCTGTGGCTCATGAAGCAGTACACGGGCCACCTCGACAGAACCATCCTAGTATGCAGGACTGTTCCAGTGGTTTCAACAAAGTCTTGTTCAGTGTAAAATTATTATGGGTAAGGATGAAATGGATTAGTTTGGCAATGTTTGGAGTATCTTAGGGTTGTCCATTATCTTGTAAATATTTGAGACAGGCAGCAATGCCATCTTTGTGAGGCATGCTGGTAACCAGATAGGTGATATCTTGAATGAACTCATACAGAAGAATGATAAAAAGATAAAAACACCATAATCACCTCTGGATGAACACTTTTTTTCAAAAAACAATCACTCTATATCTGACCTCTGGGTCCTCTTCCTCAAAGGAAACCTGCACAAGCCTTTCAAAAGACAAGCCTGGGAGTTTAAATTCATAACTTTACTAGATACTAAAAATCATGGACTGAATAAAGGTGGATTTATGGCTTATTACAACTTAACCCCAAACCCCCAGTTTTTTCCCCTCATTTCCCACCTATGACTGAAGAGGTGGTAATGGGCCACTTCACCTTGAATAAAAAGAAAAGGAGTACTTGTGGCACCTTAGAGACTAACCGATTTATTTGAGCATAAAGCTTTCGTGAGCTACAGCTCACTTCATCGGATGCATACTGTGGAAACTGCAGAAGACATTATATACACAAAGACCATGAAACAATACCTCCTCCCACCCCACTCTCCTGCTGGTAAAAGCTTATCTAAAGTGATCACTCTCCTTACAATGTGTATGATAATCAAGTTGGGCCGTTTCCAGCACAAATCCAGGTTTTCTCACCCTCCCCCCTCCTCCCCCCCACAAACTCACTCTCCTGCTGGTAATAGCCCATCCAAAGTGACCACTCTCTTTACAATGTGTATGATAATCAAGGTGAGCACCTTGATTATCATACACATTGTAAAGAGAGGTTTCAGAGTAACAGCCGTGTTAGTCTGTCTTTGCAAAAAGAAAAGGAGTACTTGTGGCACCTTAGAGACTAACCAGTTTATTTGAGCATGAGCTTTCGTGAGCTACAGCATCCGATGAAGTGAGTTGTAGCTCACAAAAGCTCATGCTCAAATAAATTGGTTAGTCTCTAAGGTGCCACAAGTACTCCTTTTCTTATTGTAAAGAGAGTGGTCACTTTGGATGGGCTATTACCAGCAGGAGAGTGAGTTTTTTGGGGGGGTGGGGGGGCGGAGGGTGAGAAAACCTGGATTTGTGCTGGAAACGGCCCAACTTGATTATCATACACATTGTAAGGAGAGTGATCACTTTAGATAAGCTATTACCAGCAGGAGAGTGGGGTGGGAGGAGGTATTGTTTCATGGTCTCTGTGTATATAATGTCTTCTGCAGTTTCCACAGTATGCATCCGATGAAGTGAGCTGTAGCTCAGGAAAGCTTATGCTCAAATAAATTGGTTAGTCTCTAAGGTGCCACAAGTACTCCTTTTCTTTTTGCGAATACAGGCTAACATGGCTGTTACTCTGAAACCTTTCACCTTGAATGGTTACTTGAAATATGCGTTAACTGCTCACTCTAAACAATTGTATTTAGCTGTAACACTGTGAGTACATTTCCCAGACCTACAGAGGAGCTCTGTTTAAGCTCGAAAGCTTGTCTCTTTCACCAGCAGAAGTTAGTCCAATAAAAGATATTACCTCATCCACCTTGTGTCTCTCATATCCTGGGATGATCACAGCTTAACAACACTGCACACATGATTCAGTAGGTGGCAGTCTGCTCTTCAAGTCAATGCAGAACCAAATTTCTTCAGGATGGAGGGAATATAAAACTATTTACCTCCCTGCTAATAATAAAACATTTCATGATGCTTTTCTCAAGAGGTAGGGGCCAGTAGCCTTAGTAAACTGGCCAAATAGCTGCTTTCAACTACCTGAAAGAGGGTTCCAAAGAGGATGGCTCTAGACTGTTCTCAGTGGTAGCAGATGACAGAACAAGGAGTAATGGTCTCAAGTTGCGGTGGGGGAGATCTAGGTTGGATATTAGGAAAATCTTTTTCACTAGGAGGGTGGTGAAGCACTGGAATGCATTACCTAGGGAAGTGGTGGAATCTCCTTCTTATGAGGTTTTTAAGGTCAGGCTTGACAAAGGCCTGGCTGGGATGATTTAGTTGGGGATTGGTCCTGCTTTGAGCAGGGGGTTGGACTAGATGACCTCCTGAGGTCCCTTCCAACCCTGATATTCTATGATTCTATGAAACAATAATTGGATCATTCTGTTTGCCTCTATAAATGTCCTTATAATTCTGGTTGGCTAACACATTTTCCACTTTCTGTCCTGAACTCGTGTATAGTATTTCTGCAATTAATGATTAGTGATTCCTGTATCTGTAGTTTTTTCACTTTGTCAAGTTCCCTGTTGTCTTCAGTTGAAAGTTGTTACACTTGTGTCTGATCCTGCATCCAATAAAGTCATGGAAACCCCCCCATTGGATTAAATAACAATGGACTGTATTGTGGGTATTTTTGTTTTTATTTTGTTTTTTAAATTTATCTTTAATGTGGAAGATTTGTAAAATCCTATTGTATTCTTATCTGAATATACAAAATGAAGAATGAGTACATTGTAAACTTTACAATTGTCATAGTCTGCTGACCCTTTATTTCAATTAAAACACAGATCTGAGAAATGATATTATCTGGGAATTATATTATTATATATACAGTGGGTTCTAGTGTGTGCATATAAGAACTGCTAGTTTGACTCTGTTTTATAACCTGTGCTTCAGTTTAAAGGGGCTGTCCTCTTTCCAGTATGTCCACGCATTACTCTCATTAGTGTTAATGGCAATTATGAATGTATGTCAAAAGGACCTGAGCCTGATTTTGCATTTCTTCCATCTGTAAAACTCCTGTGGACTTCACTGGCAGTTTATGGATGTGGAAGTGCTGCAATATCAGGTGGATGCATGAGACTTGTTTGTATCAGGTTTCAGAGTAACAGCCGTGTTAGTCTGTATTCGCAAAAAGAAAAGGAGTACTTGTGGCACCTTAGAGACTAACCAATTTATTTGAGCATAAGCTTTTGTGAGCTACAGCTCGTCCGATGAAGTGAGCTGTAGCTCACGAAAGCCTATGCTCAAATAAATTGGTTAGTCTCTAAGGTGCCACAAGTACTCCTTTTCTTTTTGTTTGTATCAGTTAGTTAAACCACTTTGTAAGCTGTCCATCTTCTTCTCATAAATGGAAAGCTGTCCAAGACACAACCAGTTTTGCTTAAGTGAAATGTGTGACAAATTCCATAGCTTGCTTCTAAATTATATTAGATATGTGATGTATACATGTTGGCAGGACAATGTTCTTTTATTTTATTTGGTCAGGAAAAGATCCTTTTGTGACAATCCAAGGAATAGAGCTTTCTGATTAAATCTCTCTTCTCTATCTAGAGAGTTTAGAAATATTGTCATTATCAAAAACATTTTTGTGGCATGTCTTTTATGTTAGTGTAAATAAAATGTGTCATACTGCAAATCTTTAAGCATAAGATTATTTGAAAATCTGTGGTTTTGACATGGTAAATTAACATCACAGAAGAGTTATCTGTATATTTAAAAGCAACCGCAGTAGGATATTTGGCAACCAGAGATGACTTTAGAAGAATATTGGGAATGAGTTGGATTTTTTTTTTCAGATTTGTGTATGACTGAAGAATGATAACTATAGAAGGCACTTTTGTAGTTTAGAAAGGGTTAAGGAATGCCAAGCCCAGCCTCCCTCGCTTGCCTGGGTGTAAACAGAGGAGCCTCAGCCTATCATGTCTGATTGCTGTTATGTGCTTGAGGAGAAAGCCAGACTCTGTAACATGATACATTATATAGACTGATTCAACTTGGAAACGCCGTGATCTGCGCTTCACATCCAGACAGAAGGAGGAATCACCACGGAAAGGTGGGTGACTGAAAACCAACCCTTTTGACCTTACAGCTGAGCCAGGATAAAGTGTGATTTTTCAGATTGAGTGAAGTCAGTCAAATATATTTAGATGAATCATTTATACAGAATAGATATGTATGGAGTCTTATTTGTATGCTTTTGTATGGTATGGTATTGAAATGGGAGGAGGCTCAGTTTCTCTTTGAATCCGTGCAGAGGCAATATTAGCATTTGAAATGAGGTGGCTTTTTAACCCCTGAGGCACCAAATTGAGGATTTAGATTAGGCAATGGCTTAACTTTAGAGATCGTTCTAAATACCAGATACTTCTGCAAGTGGCTGCTATGTAACAGAATTTTTTTCTTGCTCTGTGTGTGTGTGTGTGTCTATATATATATATATATATAAATTAAAAGGTAATATATGCATTCTGAAGAGAATGTGAACTTTTATATTTCTCTACATTTTATGACTGCATTTCAGTGTATTTAATTTTATTAGAAATAGTTTTTGCATAATTTATAGTTGAGATAGCTAAGATTCTGTATATAGTTCTGCTTTATAAGCCTTTCTGTTTCTACACTGATTACTTTAAGAAAAAAAGTATAAAATACTTCTAATCATAAAAGCACCTTTCCCTGAGAATACAATACCTAGTGTATAATTTTGTCAGAACATTGTTTCTAGAACAAAGTCTGTGAGGAATAATTTAACTTAATAACAGAGCAAATAATGCACATTAAACTGTGGAAAAGCAGTCTCGGTTGATTTAGAGAGAAATGTAATATTTTTACTTTAAAATGTAAGTGAGATTTGAGATTTTTGTAAGTACCTTCAATAAAGCAGAGATCTGTTATGGAAATATGGTACTGCTGTGAACAGCCACAATTTTTGCTGCCTTTCAGTTATAGTATTAGCTATTTCTCTTCTGTGTACCTAATGAATGATATGTACAGAATACATGGCTATGCCACAAAGTGATTTTGTATTCCTAAAGCCTAATATAATCAAATTAATTGCCTAAAGATGGTATAGTTGAAGATCTGATCCCTTTCCACTGAAGTGGAAATACTTTCAGTAATTGAAAGCAGATTCATGTCTGGAGTTGTACAAGCCAGCGTTTTCATTTTTAAAATAAACCTTTTGTTCTCCAACTTTAAATGTTTGAGGGAGCTATCCAGAGATCTCTGTTTGCTGTTTGTTTGTTAGAGTAGCCTTTAAGAAGGGATTAAAAAATTCTAAGAAAGGTATGTCATAAATCCAGCTTACTTACAATTATTTTGTTTATTTCAATGTATGGACATAATATTTTAGCCTTTGTATTCCTTATATTTTAGTTTTCCTGTTAGACCCCATGAAATTGTATTTGAACTGTATCTGTATACTGAACATTGATTTTTTAAGCCCTCTTAACTTGCATTCATAATTGTTAATAGATTTACTGAACTTCAGAAATTTTTGGCTTATCCCATTTGCTACTTCTGATAAGACAGTTTGACTATTAAACAAAACCCCCTAAACTTTGAGGGTTTGAAGGGATGCTGATCTACTTCAGCAAACAAACCTGACACTTTGGAGTGATCCCTGCTCTTTGCTAACTTTGTTTCTGTTTTCTGGGCATGACTGTAAAAAGCTTTAAGAATCCTTGCAGACATTTCAGCATTAGAAAGATAAATTTAGGATATGAACTCTCAAGCCCTTCAGACAAAGACTGAGCTGCTCTCAGTCTGTTAGCAGCTTTGAAGATAGAGAACAATAGAGTGGAAGAAGGGAATCAATCACCTTCCCTCATCAGGCCTTGTAATCTACAGAATAAATTGACTAAAATTAGGTGGAAAAAGTTACCAAAGATGGCAAGAGGCCACTATCCAACAGTAAGTGTGTAAACTGCATAAGAGATTTGTGAAATTGGTTTCCTGATGTTGTGTCAGCGTTGTCTTGTGATTTTTACGGGCTATCATTAAGATGTGAATGAGTAAATTTGCATATTTGTACTAATTTTTTCTTAAAACTATTTGGTGGGCCATATCATTTAGTTATTGCATGGTTTTCTTCTCTCTCCTTGATAGTTAAATAATTTAATATC
Organism: Lepidochelys olivacea; assembly: GCF_965140295.1. Classification (NCBI taxonomy): domain Eukaryota; kingdom Metazoa; phylum Chordata; order Testudines; family Cheloniidae; genus Lepidochelys; species Lepidochelys olivacea. The sequence continues at coordinate 85,161,186 of NC_140414.1, forward strand.
TCCTAAATAAGTACAAATAAAGGGAATAACATTCTAATACAAATTAGCTTAACCTTCTTCTGTGGAATTAATGTTAAAAAAAATCAAGAAAAACTTCAGCTTCTGGTTGAAATGTGACTACATTTTTGATAAATTTGTACCATTTTTCTGTGTAATGAGTGGCACAGCACAATCATCTCTTACAAGGACTTACAGAAAAGCTACATTGCAATTTATTGCAAAAACTTGTCTAAACATTTAAACATGTTTTTGAGTTCTTGATTTACTGTTAAGAGTTTTTACGTCCTTAACTTTTTTTACAGAGCACTGAGGGCACGTGATCTGAAGTAATACATTCCATTTAGTATGGAATGCATTTCTTTCAGAAGGAAGAAAAGTGGCATAGTGGTAGCTGTCTAAATACAGTGATTTTGATTATTAATGCTCTGAGGCAGATTAAAATGCTGTATTCCAGGTATTCATTCCTTTTAAAGGTCCACAAGAAAATTTTTGCTAAGCACTCATCATCACTCTTGCAAGTAACAAAAAAGACCCAGATTTAAGTACCTGTTCTAAACTGTATTCTTTCATGTGTTAAAGTGTATTTCAAAAGATTTAACAAGACTCATGCAATTAGTGAGAAAGGTCTGTTTTCAGCTCTGATCAGCAATTAAGGGATCAGGCTTCTGAATTTCACATCTTTATTTTGATAACTTGTTTTGCGTCTCAGTTCATTCTTTGAACTAAACAAGGGTGAATAAAGATGTTTAACAAGTAACTTTACTAAAAATAAAGTATTAATGCTAAATACACAGAAAATGATACCCGGCTTTAATTTATTCTGAACTACAGTTTTTGTCCTAACTTCCCCCCCACCCCCATCTGTGAAGATTTAATTGCAGAATATTCCGTTATAAATACTATTACAATCACATATGGAGAAAGTTCATAAGACTTTTCTTAGGAATAATTATATATAAATTAAATTACAGTAGCACTGTGGACACTATGTATTTAGATGTATGTTAGGGATCCTGTGAACTTTAAAGTTCCCTCAACTGCCACTGACTTCACTGAGAGTTGGGGGTGCTCAAACCTTTCACGATTGGGCCCTAGAAGTTCTTTGCACAAAATAGACAATTAGGATGAAACATTGTAATAGTATATTATGAATATTTACACACTTTTAAAACTAAATTATTTAATTTTGTTTCTATTCTACACTCATTAAATGTAAACAGATGTACTAAAAATACACCCATGCTCTTTTAGAAAATTTTCTGTGTAATGATTGAATAGGTTGCAGAGACATTTTATAAATGATACACAAACAAGAAGAGAGATTGTTTTTTAACAAATTCTGTCCAGAATTGTAAATGCAATACTACAGCATAGACTTAATGTTCATTAGAAGCAACACTAACCTCTCTAGCCCTCTTCAGGGACTATCTATAGCAAATGTTTAGATAAACTTGTAACTATTGTTTTTATGTTCATGTTTAAACCATTACTGAGGGGATGCCTGATGAGCCAGTTCTTTCAAAATGTTTTTGATAGCAGCCACCCGCTACCCCAAATAGTCATAGGTATAGGCTGTTCAATATTCCAGGGGGTATATATTGAAATGGGGGGTCATAACTTCAATCCAGTTTATGGAAATAAGGGTAGTTATGGTCTGTTGATGTGTTCAGAAGATCAAAAGCCTTTAAGCAGAGAAATCAGATGAATCATTACAAGATTTAAGTATTTTACTATATGTATATGTAAAATACTTTAAGTATTTTACTAATATCTAAATGATCTTTTTGTTTATAATATGTAAAATGTCTTCATGATGTAATATTACAGTTTTAAAAATTGTAAATAACACGTGTTCCCTTCATCCCAAAATTTAAGGTTAGTGAAGATTTAAAAAAAGGAAAGGAGTACTTGTGGCACCTTAGAGACTAACCAATTTATTTGAGCATAAGCTTTCGTGAGCTACAGCTCATATTTAAAGTAGAACAGGTTCAAAGTTATAGTAGTTGGACTTAATAACAAAGAGTTTTTGACAAGAAATTTCACAGGATAACTGAACTTTTACAAAACAATTCATTATTTGATCATTCAAAAAACAAAGGTCAGCAGAAATAAGCAAAAGTCATGATGATTGTAATTTGTGAAGATCTGAATAGGGATTAAATTTAAATATATTTAACATGCTGCTTAATTGTTTTAAGCTTAATCTATTTTCAATAGCTAAAGGACAACTATCTTGGTAATGGCAATATAATTGTACTAGCTTTACCTTTCTGATAAGGAACTTTTTCTGCCTGTTTCCAGCTCATGCAGAAGATGCAAGCTTAATAATGGAAAGAATGTTTTGATGCCTCGGAGGCCCAGGTTACCTAATAAAAAGGGCTTATGTGTTCCACTCTAGCTGGAAATAACATTCCTGATTTGGCATGTTCCTCCATTCTCACTGGCCAGTTTCAGTGGTCTTTAGTTATAGTCTGATTACTGTGCTTGTTCATAGGAAAAAGCAGCAGGATCTTATAGACTGGTTTAAGACACTAGAGTTTATGAATGAAAATTAAAGAAAACGCAAGCATAATTGTACATAAAAAGTATTTGGGTGTTTTTTAATATCATACAAAAGTATTTTTTAAAATATTTAGTTTAAGTTCTAAAACCATTCTACCTGCCTAATTTTATTTTTATTAAAGTAGTTCGATTTGCATCTCAAGTACAGTATTTACTGACCATGAAAATAGAAATAGATTTTTTCTCAATACGAAAATGAATTCTTAATGTTCAACCACAATTACTAAATTAAATTAAATAAATTAAATTTAAAAATAATTTTAACTGCTTATGAAATGTTCAAATCTGCAGACATTTCAATCAGCATTGTTAATGTTAATTTTTGCAGAAGATATTTTCCTCTTCAGTCATAAATGTTGTCCAAGGAAAAACTGTCTAGGGAGCTGTCAAAAGTAGTCTGGAACACTTTTTATGCTTTTTCTTTTAAATGAAACAAAATTGCCTTATATAGCATTGTTAACCTTTTATAATTATTTAACTGTTATTTCATTTTACCCCCTGCTTAAATGTTGTACGTTAGTGCAATAGACACCTGGCTGTGCTCTTAAAAGTTTATTTGTCTTTCAATTCCTGTGATAGTAGGGGGCAGTACATCTCCTTAATTATCTTTGTTCAGGGAAATGCTGAAAGGCCAGGGTAGTTAAACAAGGCCATTTGGATTTGTGATAAGGTCGAAGTCAGATGCAAGGAAAGTGGTTAAATGCATTATCATCTTATTGAGTACATCATCAGTAAAGTGACCTTGATGGAGGTGGAAAAAGCTATTTGGCTATTTTATGACAGCCACCTCTCTGCCTGCTTTATCACTGCCAGAGAATACTTCGTATAGCTTTATCATATTCTCCTTTTTTTGTTTTGAAACCTGATTTCCTTTGATTGTAGATAATCCGTGATAGGCTGAACATTGAAATGGACTTTACTGATGATGGTAGATTTTAGTACTTAAGGGTTTTTCCCATAACTTGATAGATATGGAAATGTTCCTTCATTAAATATTAAGGTAACCTGGCTCGCTGACCATTCTGTATTTGCTTTTAAGGATCTTTTAATGATGATGATTAGTTTCTATGTGAGGGAACTGCTATTCTGCTACTTTTCAAATTGTTTTAAAGCTATTAAGGGGAAAGGGTTGCTAACTTCAGTTTGAGCAGCAGGGATAGTGTTTGTTTTAACAAGTGCGTAAGTATGTTTATTTGAAGGTTATTCAAGTCATACTGGTTCTCTGGCTGTTCTAGTTTCGGTGAACCCTTTAAGGGGGAGAAACAAAAACTTTAGTGAAACAAAACCTAACACTAAATTCTTAAACTAGTATTTTCTGCTTTGGGAGCTGGTCCTGCAAGTTGCTGAATGCCCCCTGTAAACACACTCTGCTCCCAGTAGCTACAGAGGGAATTTTATGGTGCACTTCACCTTGCAGGACTGGACACTTTGAATGTTTGGACAATTATTCAAAGATTTAATCAGACAGATCACAAGAACCAATCTTTTTTTGAAACTGCCATTATTTCACTCAGATGTGTCATCCTGGTTTTGCTAAGCATCATGGCACTCTATGATGGATTGTGGGGGAAAAAATAATATATTTTGAAATACTAGCTTTAAAAAGACTCCTGCAGTAGTAGTAATTTTTGCAGGGACCTTTTGCAAAGGCGTCAGAATAGTGATCAAAGAGACTTTAAAATAGTTGCAAAAATTACATGATGCAGATCACACCAAGAAAACTGCATCCATTTTACAGCACCTCAAGGTATAGATTAATTGGTTGCAATTGACAGAAGACAATCAAAAATTAAGAGGCTGGAGGGAATGATGTATAAGAAAAGATTAAAAGAATATAGGTAGCCTGGCCAAATGAAACTAAGCAGGAATAAGACAACAGTCTACAGTTTTAAAGAATATGTAGACTAAAATGGTATATTATCAATAATATAATGAAATTGAGGAAAGAAAACTATAGGCTGAATAGCAGGAGTCATTTTGTAACAGTAACCGCATTGAAGCTATGGAAAAATCTTCCAATGGAATTGATAGAAGTCCCATTGCTTGAGACATTTACAATTACTGCCTGTCCTGGCCAGAGAACGGAGCATGACCAACTCAGACTTTCACATCTCTGACTTCTACTATTCCATGAAATGTAGGCTTTTTTGAAGATCAGTTCCATGGTGTGGCTGGCAGTGGTACAGACAAAAAGGTGAGCTCCCTCTCAAGAGAGCAGTTTCAAGGAGGAGGACTACCAGATGGAGATAGGTCTTGTTCTCTCTTCTTACCCAACAAACTCTCTTCTCCTGCATTCTTCCATCAGGTTTCATAGATTCCAAGTTCAGAAGGGACTATTGTGGTAATCTAGTCTGACCTTCTGTACAACACAGGTCATAGAACTTCTCAAAAGCAATTCCTGTTAAAACTAGAGCATATCTTTTTAAAACCTTTTGTCCGTCCCCTGTCATTCATGTACCCCCAGAAGAGGGGCTTTTCTTCTCCCCACCTAAAGAAGTCACGATGAGGCTTCTCTCTATTTACTTTATCTCTTGCTCAGTCCTGTCCTGGAACTTCTCTTCTGCCATATGTGGCAGAAGGACCTGTATGTCTCTCCACATTCCTCTCTGGACAAGTAGAGACTGATTGTGAAACCGTGGCTCTGTCTTCTTCCTCTTCCAAACCCACTACTTCACCAGAGAATCCCAAGAGGATCTTCTTAGACAAATGGTTCTGTCTGGTGACTTTTATCACATTGATTCTCAAAAATTCCCCCACTGAGCTAAGGATACCCAACAAGGTGATGGTCCTTATGGTGGAGAGGCTTTCACTATTCATCAATAAGTGGACCAAGATCACCTTTGTCATCTGAGTCCTCTCCAGAGTCAAGGAGGAATGCTACATAAAATTCTTCTTTCTTCCCCTGTCTTCATCTGTGTCTATCCATTATTCCTCTCCCTCTGTCTCTTTAATTTGTGCTCTGTTATCTAACAGACATCACTCTTATTCCAACAAATCAATTGTAGTTAAAATATTTTATAGTTATAAACACATGTTGTCTGTGAAGTATCCTAGACCTGAAATGGCTGCATTGCTATGCAAAATGGGGGAAATTCAAAGTGGATTCCCTTTGGTCAACAGTAGCGCTATTGCCTCTGTGGACTTCATGTTCCAATTGTGTAGTCCCACAAAGTTCCTCAGGTTCACGACCAACCATCTACATTTTCAGTATTGGGCCCATCTCTTTGGTCAAGTATCTCTATCAATGACCACCACAATGATTATGATTGTAATTGCAGCAGCCCTTTGTCAGGACAGGACATGCGTGATTGCTTACCCAGACTACATCCAGAAAAATTATCAAGCTGCTGCAACTATTTCATATTCTGGGAATCATTGAGAATGGAGACAAGGGTCCTCTGACGCTCTCATAACAGATGCTCATTGATCTTGTTGTCCAAAATTGGCCAAAAACCCCCATCGTTTGCAGACCTGCTCTGGTAGTCCCAAGACCTCAACCTTTCATTTCCGAAAGGAACTGATCTTCTCCAGCAGGGTCTTGTCCTGCAACCTTCACCTCCTCCTCAGCTCTAAGGCTTGATTCATAACTAAAGAAACTGGCCTTTTACGACAAAGTCCTAACCATTCTCCCTCATTTGTATACAATAGGTTTGGTCCTTTCTCTCCACTTGATGCATATCTGTCTGTCTACGAAAAAAGTATCCCTCCCAGTCATCTTTCATTTCCTCCAGGCCTGTTTTGATAAGAGTCTAGCAACTGACTACCTCTGGGTTCAGGCCTTCAGTCTTTAATTTCCTACAGGGTCAGAGAAATAGAGTTTCTCAACAAGTCTCACCTCTGTGTTTAGATTTTGCAAAGCTTTAGGTTACCCAAGGCTTCATGCTAGGTCTCTTGGCTGTCTTTGGAGTTTCAGTTTTGTGTTTAAAAATGTTTTATGTTTAAATCCCTTTGAACCCCTGAAAATTGTGCCTCTTTTTATTCTCTCCTGGAAGGTTTCCTTTTCTGGTGGTTATCAGCTCTGTCCACAGAATGGGGGAAGTAGCTGCACTTTCTTGTGACCCATCTTACTTATTTTTTCAGAAAGAAAGTGAATGGTCCTTCTAAAAATTAATGTCAGACTTGTGCCTCACTAAGAAGATTTCTGTCTGTAGCTTCTGTCCCTATCCCAAGGCAAGAAAGAGATTCTAAGGCAGTCCTTATACATCTATAGAGCTATTGAAATTGATCTTCTACGCCAAGGAATTTAAGAAATCCTGTTCCCTCTTCATCTTACTTGAAGTCCTCAAGAGCCTCAGTACTTCAGCATCCTAACCCTAATCTTTTCCTCCAGACAGTCTCATGCCCTTTCTGGCTCACTATATTATGGCAGTTGGTGCCTCCTGGGTAGCAAAGGAGGAAGTCTTAGAGAGTGAGTTGTGTTGGGTTGCCATTTACCACTCTGTGGACACCTTCTTCAAGCGCTCCTACCTGGATTTGGTCTCACTGGCTGATGTAGCATTTGGATGGTACTTCCAGCTGTGTTTCCTCAGCAACCCTGGACTGCAGTTCTCAGAGAAAAGGATCTGTTACTTATTCACTGGTTGTTTTTTTTTTTTTTTTGTCTCTCACTGGCTTACATTCCCTCCTCAGCCCAGCTGTGAGCTTTTCTTGTGTAGCTTTGGGCTACCACTGGTTAGTTCCATTCATCTGCAGCTGTAGCAATCACACCATGTGAAAAAAATGTCAAACCTGTTAATAGTTTTTCATGTGGTGAGCATTGTTTCAGATATCCGCTCAAACCCTCTATCAGGCTTGGGCTAGGTGACTATACTTAGGAAGTTAGGTCAGACTAACCTGTGACATCATTAGAAGTCCTCAACTCTGCCAGCCCTGATCTTACAAGTGAGTGGAGCGTGAGGGGACATGCCCCGATCCCACTGACAGGCTAATGAGCATTCCAGCTCTCAGGCAGCACCAGTTAGACTCACCTGCAGAACATGCTTGGAGAAGGGGATCTTAAAAAGGGGTAGCTGGCTACTACAAAAAGGGGGGACTTTCCCCAGGAGGAGAGGCTGCTAGGGATCATGACTGAGCTCCAGTAGCAAGGGGAGCCCAGCCAGGGGTAGTGGTTGGCATTTCCTTCCTCTCCCGCCTAGTTTGGGCACAGACTAACACTGCAAGACATATGGGTGTGGGGGCGCTGAAAGGCTGCTCCCAGTCAACAACTGGTGGCAAGACCTGGGAATGCCGCCAGGAGCTAGAGGTTACTGGACTCAAAAGGGACCCCGGGCGTGAATTGAACTCACTGAGAGCAGTGAGATTACCCAGGGGCAAGAGATTGAAAGAAACTATAGCCAAGTCCGGGCTGTGGGTTGGCTGACTACATGGAGCTGGACTCTGCCTGCCCTGATGGGCAAAGGATGTGAGCATGAAGCCCTACACCTGATACAATGCTTTAAGACAGAAACAGATTTTTGAGAGGGGGTTTCCATGGAGATGGACCCTGAGAACTGTAGTGCAGACCAGGGCCAAATGTCCTTGGAGCTTTCCTCTCACTGCCTGATTTCTTTTTAACCAACCAGTAGTGGTCACTTTTACTGGACTCTTGAGACGTGACTATCAGTGGAGTCTGATAGCTGAAGAATACATGGCCCATTGCATTCTGATGGGGAATTCATTACTGCCATAATTCTTCCAGCCTCAGCTTCTACAGCTACATTCTCAGTTTTGGGTGTCAGCAAAACTAGGATTTCAGTTCCTGCTTCCTTCTCAGATGGTTCTTAAACCTGAAAAGCCATTTTCACTTAAAAAGATGGATAATGCATAGTGCTTGACCTACTTGAGCAACAAAATGTACAATTCTCTCATATCTACTAATTATTACCAATTCACATATCCAAATAATGACTCTTTTAATTGAAATGGAAATATAGCCCATGAAACAGTTAAAATAAATTATTGTAATCTGTATTAAAGTAATTTGTATTAAGATAAGCTTGAGTTATTAAATGAAGATTATTATTAAAAACTGAACTGAATATTATCAGTATCTTTTTTGTCACACATGGATGTGTGTTCACATGTGGAATGTGAGTAATCCATTCATTAGTTTATAGAACCAAAATTCTTCAGGAAATGTCACAAATCAACATACCATAATGAATGCTAGATATTGCATTTGGATATCTGATTTAGCTTAAAGATGTGTACATGTTCCCATTTGGCTACAACTCTGAGAAGGCTGAAATCACAAATAATTCCTTTCAAAAGTGAATTATAACTGATGCTTACTAAATTGGCTCAAGATCTGCCTGTGTCAGACAAGTGGCCGACGGAGTATTTTGTTTTTGAGCAAACCACAAACCTTTCTGGAGATCTACTTTCACAGTGTTTAAAGAGAATGAAGTATATATAAATGTGAAGGTCCATGTTTTACAGAATGACAGAGTATTAACAGATACTGGCTTGGAGGTGGGGCCTCAAGGCCTGAAGAGCTGCAGCTGCGCCATGGTAAGAGCCACGTGGGGAGCTGTGAACCCTCCATGTGCCCTGAGTGCGGGAGGGGGGGGGGAAAGGATGGGGAGATGGGCTGGTGGCTGCTCTCTGGGCCCCCCGCATCCTGGGCAGGTATAGGGTCTACAGCTCCCCACAACTCCCTGGGGCTCCAGCTTCTGCCTGGTCGGGGGCAGGGCCTGAGGGAAGAGAAGGTGCAGGGAGCCGAGCCTAAGGGGAAAAGTGGATAGGTTAGGCCCATCCACTTTCAAAAGTGGAAGGGCTGTAGCACCTTGCCTCCACCCCCCTACCTCCACAGTTCCAGTGCCTGTGATTGACACAATACTGCTATTTTGGAAATAGTGTCTTTTTTGTGTGGGAAAAATAGTGCAGTTGATCCAGTGCTTCTGTCCATATAGGGTGGGAATTTAAAATGTGGTTATCATGTTAAAACTTTCTTTGACTTCAGTGAGAAGAGAATCAGGCCAATGCTGAACACTTATGAAAATCACACACTAAAATTCTTGGAATAACGTAAATCTTTCTCTGTAAAGTCCCACTGAGATTAATTGAATTTTGTACAGCATCCATGGTATAGTTGATGAAATAAATAAAGAAAAGTAGCTACACTATTCCACATGCTGTACTTGAGAGCATTTATGTTCTTTACTAATACATTGTGTATATACTATTAATTGATTTAAAGATTCATGGATTATAAGGCCAGAAGAGACCATTTTGATCATCTAGGCTGACCTCCTGTATAACACAGGCTATAGGATTTCCCTGAATTAATTCTTGTTTGAATGAGAGCACGTCTCTTAGAAAAACATTCAGTCTCGATTTTAAAATTTCCAATGATGGAGAATCCACCACAACCATTGGTCAGTTGTTCCAATGGTTAATTACTCTCATTGTTAAGACTTCACACCTTATTTCTAGACTGAATTTGTCTAGTTTCAGCTTGTAGCCATTGAATCTTTTTATACCTTTGTCCTGCTACATTGAAAATCCCTCTACTACCAAACTTCTGTTTCCTGTGTAGGTACTTACAGACTGCGATCAAGTCACCCCTTTACCTTCTTTTTGATTGGTATGGTAAATAGAGTGAGCTCCTTCAGTCTATCACTATAAGGCATGCTTTTCAATCCTTTAATTGTTCTGGTGACTATTCTCTGAATCCTCTCCAGTTTATCTACAACTAGGGTGACCAGAAGTCCCTATTTTATCAGGACAGTCCCTATTTTAGGGAACTTGTCCCACATCCCGACCTTACGGTGGTCAGGACTCCCTTTGTCCCGATATTGGGACCGTCTGGATCGTGGCACCGCAGCTGCGGTGCCACTGCTCACTGCTTCCTGGGGCAGCTGCCAGCACCCGCCCGCCGGCAGGAGTGCCACGTGCTGCAGGGGCGGGGCTTGCAGGCGCTGGGGGCGGGCAGAGAGCCCTCCTGCCCCCACACCCGACCCAACCTGTGACCCTAGGAGCCAGAGGGACCTGCCTGCCGGATGCTTCCCAGGACGGGAGCTGCCCCAGATAAGCAGTGCCGGGACTCCCCACCTCGCCCTCTGGCAGGTCCCTCTGGCTCTTTGGGGGGGGGCGGTCTGCATGCTGCCGGCACCTGCAAGCCCTGCTCCGCAGCTCCGGCAGCTCCCATTTTCCTGGCCACTGGGAGCTATGGAGCTTGCGCTTGTGGCGGGCACAGCTCATGGAGAGTCTGGAGACTTCCCTCGCTGCTCTCACCCTAGGAGCCAGAGACCTCCCAGCAAGGCTGGTGAGTGTCTGGGAGGTGTGTGGGGAGTGCTGGGCTGTGAGGGTGTGGGGGGCACTGGGCAGTGGGGGAGGTTTGTGGGTTTTGGGGTTCTAGACAGTGCGAGCCTGTGGGGGGGGTTGGGAAGTGGGGGAGATCTGTGTGTGTCAGGCACTGGTCAGTGGGGGTCTGTGTGGGACATTGTGTAGTTGTGGGGTGGGGCTGTGGGGAAGGGCACTGGGAGGGAGGAGGGGAGGAAGGGGAAATCTGTGTGTATTGGGAAACTATCGAGTGGGGGGTTCTGTGTGGGGTGCTGGGCAGCTGTGGTGGGGCTGTGGGCAGGGGGGCGCTGGGCGGGGTGTGTGTGTGCACAACACTATGCATTTGTGGTGGAAGGGTTGTAGGGGGGCTCTGGGCATAGTGGATCCAGGGGGTGCTGGGCAAGGGAGCTGTGTGACGCAGCATGGGCCCACCCCCAACAGGAAGGGAATGCTGGTAGCACAGGGCCAGGCACAGCACAGCTCCGGTCAGGGTTGTGCACCTGTGTCTGTCTGTCTCTTTCCCCTTCTCCCCCTCTCGCTCAATGTGTCCTGATGTTTCACTCTTGCAATCCGGTCACCCTATCTACAACTTTCTTGAATTGTGGACAACAGAACTGGATGTGGTATTCAAGTGGCAGTTGCACCAGTGCCAAATACCAAGTAATATAACCTCCCTACTCCAACCTGATATTCCCCTCTTTATATATCATTAGCCTATTTGGTGACAGCATTGCACTCGGACTGATGTTCAGCTGATTATCCATCATAATCCTGAAGTCTTCCTTAGAGTTACTGCTTTTCTGTCTTGTAAATATGGCCAATGTTTTTTGTTCCTAGATTATGGCTTTACATTTGGCCTTATTAAAGCACATATTGCTTGTGCACTAGCTGACAGAGTGATCTGAATCACTTGGTATCAGTGACGTGTCCTCTTTATTATTAACCAGTCCCCCCAATTTTAGTGTCATCTGCAAACTTGATCAGTAATGATTTTATATTTTCTTCCAGGTCATTGATAAAAATGTTGAGTAGCATAGGGCGAACAACCGATCCTTGCAGGATCCTACAAGATGCAGGGTGAAATCCTAAACCTATTGAAGTCAAAGAGGGATTTTTTTATTTCAGTGGGGTCAGGATTTCATCTTTAGTATTTTGCTTACATTAAAACATACACATTTTATTATGTTACATAGATAGACATATTTATATATGTGTGTGTATGTATTAAATAATTGTAATAAAAATATGTTGCAATTTAAACAAAATATTGTATTGGCAAATCCAAATCCTAATACTCTGTGTATTATATAAATTAAATCTATCTATGTATGTTCAGAGATGATATTCTTGCCATTTTTTCTGCAACTGTATATACCTGCAAACCTACTATATACCTACTGTAAACTAGTCTTTGTATGCCAGATGGAATATTTGAAAGTAATTTTATACACAAAATCTTGCAAGGTAGGAGTACTTTCCTCTTTCACTCTGCATCTTTCATTCAAGTGAGTTTCATGGCCTCTGTTTGGTATACATAGAGTGGTATGCATTAATAGAAGGTGCTGTATGTTCATCTAAAGTTTAAAAAAAAAGTATATAACATATTTGAGAAACAATATGAGGTTTTGTAATTAAAGAATGTATCATAATGCTTGCATGGTTGGGGACAGAGTTCAAGTTCCTTATGCAACCTTAACTTTTTCATTTCCTAACTTTTAATTATTTAAATGTACCACCTGAATATCCTTTTAATTTAGTGAGTTTGGGTTTCATTTTATTTTGTTTTTGATCGATTGATTATTCCTATTTACAGATAAGAGTAAATTGGAGAAGTTAAGAAATCTGTTGAAGGTCACAGAGGTAATTGAGCCATGATTAGATATTTAAAACCTCTAATTCCTATTCCAGTGCCTAGGGCATTAGAACAAAAGACTGAGTACCCAAACAAATCTATGATTAGAATAGTATGGCATTTTTAAGTTAACAATCAAAAGAATATTTGAGGCTACAAAAAGGCCCTCTAATTTTCACCTTTTTAGAGGAAAATTTGCGTACAAGCTGGCTTAGAATATTAAGTTTCAGCCAGATGTGAATTAAAACTACTAATTTATGAATGCTTGAAAAACAGAGTTTATAATGGAAATGACAACTCCAGTGCCGTACTGCCAGGAGCTGTTATAATAACTTAACACTGAAAATGCTATAAAAATCAGAGACTAAGTACAGTTAGGTTTTCATGCTACAGAAGGAGATTATGCCAATCGGGCACATGTTTGTTTTTATAGACAAATTCTATGCAATAAGTCACAACTCTACAGCAGTAGCAGGTTTTTACATGGCTATTATAGTAATTTATTTTTAAAGCAATATCACATCTAAAAGCAAGTATCTTTTTTCTGAAACAGAATTAAAGGATTTCAAAAACCTTTGTGTAGCTTTATCAGTGCCAACTACAAACCTAAGTACCATCTACTGAAGTAGGACTCTGTTATACAGTTACACAACCTTATGTTTGTACTTAATAAATTTACTACTGCTACATTTGTGCTTGCACCTTCACAGTTCACTAACTCTTAAAAACAAAATGAAATTGATTTTTTATGCGTTATGATGATTCATTGATTACATGTAGCATGTAATTGTATGGTCAACTTTAAGAGTAGTTTTTCTATTTATTCTGTCAAAGCTTTTGGAATGAGACAATAAATGGCTTTTTTCTAAGAGCTCTAGCTGTTGAACAAGGGCTTCCTCTACTGTCTTTTGTCCACAGTAATTGATTGCAAGCATTCAAACACAATCTTTTTCTCTCAGAAAACACGTTAGTTAAAAAAGGATTTTGAATGTCATTTGTTGGAAGCAAGATAAAGAGAATATTTAAAACCTTTCTATTCATATTAGTGAAAGTGGTATTTTAAAATAATTCTTTTATCATAATATGTGAACATTAAAACACTGTCAAAGCCATTAGGCAGTAGACTACGCAGGAAAAAGCACAGACAATAATTTTAGTGGATGACAGTAGGCCACCCCTGGATTAACGCAACAAATCACAAATAGGGATGCATTACAGCAATGAAGGCATTAAAGCAAGAGTCCTTGCTGTCCTTAATAAAATTTTGACTAATTTAGCCATAAGGCCCTTACAGGTCCAAATACACAAATATACGTGATCATGAGGCGGACACAGTACAGCTATAACCTCATTCCTTGTCCTCTTTCCCATGAAGAAAACATGAACTATCACTGAGGTTCAATACTTGTCTTTTTCTGATGATAAAGTTTACATCTTTGCCCACTAAGAGAAAATATCCATTGTTAATATGAGTCGGAAAGGGGCAATAGCTTCCTTTATTCCTATCCTTGCTGTTGTCCAGTTGGCAGAGTAATTAACACATTGAAATCTGTAGATCTCTCAGACCTGGCAAATGTTCTCCTTCCACTAAATGTCAGAAAATATATTCTGGATAACACCAAACTTTCTGGAAGGATTGTGAGTTCAATCCTTGAGGGGGCCATTTAGGGAACTGGGGCAAAAATTGGGGATTGGTCCTGCTTTGAGCAGGGGGTTGGACTAGATGACCTCCTGAGGTCCCTTCCAACCTTGATATTCTATGATTCTATGACTGGAATAAAAATTTGATTAGCCAGAAGGTTTTATTGAGTTTAACTGAAATGGAAAATTCAATGCACATTTTTTTCTCCATGTTGTAATCTTGTAAAATGAACTGCAGGATCCTGACTCTTGAATAAAACATAATTATAGTCTGAAAACTATTGAAGAACATATGGATTAAAGGTTTCCAGTGTAAATGTATGTTAGTATAATGGTGCATTTGTCAAAATGCAAAATGATTGTTTGCATTTTTCATGGTATCCTAACTAAATATTTGTAAATTTGACACTTTATGTAAGAAACATATTTGTAATTATAACATAAAATGGAGATCCTAAATAGCTAGAATGACCAGATTTCCAAAATGAAAACATAGGAGACCTGTTCTGAGGGGTTAAAATCTCAGATGGTTTTCATGTGTACGATGGGAATGAATGAAAGAGAAGCGTGCCTGCTCCCTTTCTTCAGCTAAGCAAACCTACTGCTGTCTGTACAACACACGTTTTTTTCTCTCTCCCCATGCAATCCTTTTGACTCCCTGTAAATATCATCTGATCTCTCCACAATGTTCCATCTTCTTTAAAAGAATAGCATTATATTGCTCTGTTGTTGTTGTTGTTGTTGAAGTCTTGTCCATATCTTAAAAAGGAAAAGGGGAGGATGAGAAGAAAAAAGTGAAGAGACTCGGGGAATCATAGCTATTATAGATGTAAAAGACCTGTTAGGTTATTTGTTCCTTTTCCGTGCCAGTACAGGATTGTTTCCTATGACACATTCATTATTGTTTTTTCTAGTGTAGTTCTAACACCGTGGGGCTTTCACCACTTCCTTTGGGAGTCCATTCCACAGACTAATATCTTCCTATCAGGAAGTTTTTTCCTGATATTCATCTTAAACTTTTCATTTCTTAGTTTCATCCTATTACTGCACTTACATCTCTTTGTACTATGCTACATTCCTCTTCCTCCTTGAAGATTAAACAATTGAAAAGTTATAGACTGTTATCATGTCTCATTGCCTCTCTACTTCACCCTGCTTAGTCATCTCTTGGACAAGCTATTACATATTTATCTTGTATAATCTTGCCTTGTAAGTTTCAATTTGTCGATATCTGTCCAGTAATAAGGTGCCCAGAATTCAATGTAATATTCTACATGCCATCATGCCAGAGTATTTGGCATTAGTTGCTGTTCTGCTTGGCTACATTGAAGGGCCACCATGGGAGAGGAGAGGTAACATGATTGACTTGATAGGAGATGTACGCCATTTTACTTTGAGCATCATCAGCAGAAGATTTTCAGTGGCTGGTGACTGTTAGATCTGGATTCTTATAGCTTTCCTCACCCTCGCTGCTCTTCTTCTCCATTCCCTGCCTCTCCACTTCCCATGCTACAGTTGATCCCAACACCCAGTTTGGGAAATGCTGACCCTAATGCATGCTTATAAAGATTTAAGAGTCGTTCATTTGCTGTCCTGGTGAGTGGAGGGTCTCAAATTTAGCTCTGGAACTTGTCTTTGTGTGTAAAGTTTCCAGTCTAAGAAAGCAGAAAATATAAAAGTTAAGTGTTTTTTCAAATATCAGATGCATATTAAATAAGTGATTCTAAAATTAAATTTGCATTTTTAAAGGAAAGCTATAAGCTATGAAATATTTTTCAATTAGTGGTTTTCCGCTTGAAGGTCCCTTCATATTACCTGTGAGTATCTTTAAAGAGATACCATGCTGTTTTTGGTTAATTATGAGAACCACACCATTAGCATCATAATCAGTTAACTTTTGCCTTACTCTTTCTTCCTTCACAATATCAATATCAAGATCAGATAGCAGGAACCTGAAAGAAATTTAGTTATCAAGAGACAATCGTAGATTATTGGAGCATATCTGAGCAGCAATGCTTATGGTGTCTCAGGTGTGGAATGATTTTATTATGGTTAGCTTTTTTGCTTCAGTTCTTAAACAGGAGTGAGAAATAACTGAATCAAATGAAATGTTCTTTTCATTTGCATGGAAAGATACGTGGGGACAATGGAGGGCGAACCTTGCCACAAACCTTTTGCCTATCTCCTAAATCAAGCACATACCTTTTTAAGTTTGAAGAAAGACCTTCCTTCTGTCCTTCACCTCTTGCTCCAGCAGAGACGCAGATGATAAGATCAGGTACTATAGCAGAAGTGGATTCATGTAGGACCAGATTCTCAAGTTCTCAGAGCTCACAAGTGGAGCCAGGTGTTCAGAAAGGTTCAGCCCACATATAGGTGTCTAAATAAGGGTCAAATTTTAAAAATTGCTCAGCACCCTGGAGCTCTCGTTGTGACAGTTATGGCCAATTTTTCAAAAGACTCAGTGCCCAACATGCTAAACTTTTTAAAAAAATTCTAGCCTCTGATTTTTGTGTCTAAATAAGAGTTGTGCTCTTGGAAATCTAGTTCCCATTGTAGGTACAGATCCTTTACTAAAATGCTGGCCCTACGGCATTTCCAATGTCAGAGCGGTCTGCAGTTGTGGCTGATGGAAGTTTGGGACTGATATCCACGGCAGCCCATACCCCTCATTCTATGGAGACGTTTTCTCTCACTTTGAGTGCCTGTAATCCACTGTAACACTGATAAATGTGTACACATCATGGTTTCAGTATCAGTGAAAGGCAATGACTCAGGAGGGACTTGTACTGTATGTGCCATTAATTTATTTTTGGGACTTCAGAACTAATGTGTCCCACTCTAAATTGAACTTCAGTGTGCTTACTGTGCACATTTGTGTAACTGCTGCGAAGAAAAAAATCAGTACAATACACTCTTAAACCTGAGCAGCTTTAGGGGGTTTCACCACAGAAAAATAAACAGTGTCTTTCTCTGTAGCACTGTGAGTTTGTACTCCGTGGTTTGCTGTCTCTGTGCTGTGGAAGCACACGAGCACAGCCCTGCCTGAGGAATACATTGCTGTGCAAACTGTACTTTAGTGCTTTCTCTCCCCAAAACCCTGTGGCTCAATCTTTTTATTTATTTTTCTCCTCAAAACAACCTCCTGAGAAACTGCTCAAGGGCAGCATTCAGGCACACCCTACTGGACTACCTAGTAAATGCAGGACAATGGCCATACTGTATCCACAATTGATGGCCCAGGGGCCAAAAAGAATTGCTTTTCTGCTATAACACCATTCTCATCTGCTCATTTCTCCATTTTAAAGAATACCATCCACTGTCAGAAATTAATTGTACAATGTTATTTATATTCATGCATGTACACAGTATTAAATAGATGAATAGACAATGAAAATGTACTTTCTTTGAAAAAATAAAGGTTGAGAGGTCCAAAACTTAATGCCACTAAAAATAAAATGTTCTACTTTAAAATGTCTAATAGTTTTGTAGCTATTTGCCCTTCAAAATGAGGGCCTCAATAGCTTTAAAATCTATAGGCACCGTTGGGCAACAAGCTAATAACAAATTCAGTGCTAGGCTTTTGGTGTTGTGGACAAATGAGTTTACATTGGGCCATCTCTTCTCGCCTATTAGCTCAGTTCTTCTGAGTCTGCAGGGGACAGTGAAATTGACACATTTTCTTGTGAGCAGAGATATTGTCCATTTCAGTAATCTGTCAAAGGTAAGGGAATTAACATGTGGAATGCACACACTTAGGACTTGTTCATTTACAGGGTTGTGATTTTTATTTATTTAATTATTTGCCAAGCAGATGGGAGATTAAGACTATGATAGCCCATGCGTTATGGAAGGGGAGGAGCAAGGTGCTTGTGGGGTTTTTTTGCCTGTTAAGGAGACATAAAATAGAAAATGTCATTCTAAAATGGGGGAGGGGGAAGGGAGAGGAGAGAAGGATCATATATTGGGCTTGTCAAATCTGATGGGGGCTGTTTAAAGTAAGATTTATGTGAAAAAATAGTACTCATAAAATCTCGTTCTGTTTTTCATTTTGTTGATTTACCATGGACTCTGTTAATTACTCTAAAGTTTTTCTTGACAGTTTCTCTTTCAGCTCTGAACTTTTAGGCCTGACAGTGGGCAGCACAACATTTCCAACACTCAATACATGCGCTCAAAGAACGACTACTGTGAATGTTATGAGAATATATTATTGATATGTGAAAACAGTATATTGGATTGGTATGTGCAGACTACCATCTAATTCTTTTGTCAGAAAGTGGCTCATTACTGGTGGTGTTTTTGACTCTTTCTTAAAAGGTTACAAATGTCTATCTCCTAAAGTTTAACCTGTTTCAAAATAGACAATATCCCGAGAAGCACATTTCTTCAGTTACCTCCTTCAGTTCACAGATTTAAATAGTTTCACTGAAAGTACAAGAAAGAAAACATGTTGGCTGAATAAGCTGATGTTTTAAGCATCTTTTCATTGTGAAAGATTTTATAGGCACGATATTAAATGCTTGACTAAGCAAAGAACTTAAACATGCTTAAATACATCTCTGTTTAGCAAAGCACTTAAGCATATACTTAATTTTGAGAACATGCTTATGTCTCATTGTCTGCATTGGGACATAAATGTTTCCATAAAGTTAAGCATGTTCTTAAGTGCACTGCTGAATCAGGGCCTACGTGTGTGTATATTAATAAGGCTAATATAAAAGCAGATTAAGTGCTGTGTTTTCCCAAATACTCTTATTTTCTGATTTGATGTAAACTGCTCCTCAGAAATTGAACTTGTAGTCTAATTTAATTAATTTTGGGGGTGGAAACATGAATACTCGAGAACAAAGTAGTATTTTATTATTTTCTTGAACATTTTTGCTTGGTTTAACATTTTTATTGATCATTTGTTTGTAGTGGTTCCTGAAAGAACATTACTTTACAGTTTATTTTGTTTAGACAACAGAACTGATTATTAAAAAGACATAAATTCTAGTCCTGGCTCTGATCTAGATTTGGTCCTGGCTCTACGTCTTATTTGTCACATATGTGAATTCTTACTAGACCTCTTTCACAGGGATGCTGTGAGGTTTTTCTCTGTGGTTGTACTGAGTTGCAATGTTTCTCTCATTTGGAGGAAAAATGTGAATAGTTGAGAACAGAATGGTATTTTATTATGTTCTTCAACATTTTTGTCGTCTTTGTCACATCTGTGAATTCTTACCAGACCTCTTTCGTAGGGATGTTGTGAGGTTTTATCAATTAATTAATGATTCAGAGTGCTTTGAGATCCTCCAGTTGAAGGTGCTATATAAGTGCTAGATATTCTGAATTTACACACAGGCATTCTCCTATCTGAAACTACTATTGTCCCACTTCCTCACTTGTTAGGGCACGATCCAGCTCCAGAGACACACTGCAACTCAGTAGGTCCACAGAGGCAGACATTGCTCTGAGTTTTGAGACTAATATATACAATACCCTCTTGTGTGAGGGTTCTAGACTTTTTGTACCAGCCTAGAAGTTCTTCAGTACTGGAGACCAGTCTGAGTCCATGCCTTCACTACAGGTGCTACAGCAGCATAGCTGCAAGCACTGCAGCTATTCCACTGTGATGCCATGGTGTAGATGCTTCTGACATTGACAGAAGGGTGTTTTCCATTGGTAGAGGTTATCTATCCCTGACCAGCGGTAGCTATGTCAACAGAATCTGTAGAAATTTGCACAGGCCCAAGAAAGTTGGGGAGGCAGATCCAAGATATAGGGTATTGTGAAGTATGGGAAATAAAATTGCATTCGCATGAGCTCTCCTCTAAATAATCTGCTGTAAAAGTTGTCTCTCTATCATACTTGTCTTCCTGAGCAAATCCATTTTATATTATCTTCAGAGCTCAGTCTACTGTATAACTAGCATCTGCAGCCTCCTGAATGTGATGTGGCCTTGGAAGGCTATGGATACAATCTCAATATTGGGTCCTGTCATAAATATAAAGGGAAGGGTAAACCCCTTTAAAATCCCTCCTGGCCAGAGGAAAAATCCTCTCACCTGTAAAGAGTTAAGAAGCTAAAGGTAACCTCGCTGGCACCTGACCAAAATGACCAATGTGGAGACAAGATACTTTCAAAAGCTGGGAGGAGGGAGAGAAATAAAGGGTCTGTGTCTGTCTATATGCTGCTTTTGCCGGGGATAGACCAGGAATGGAGTCTTAGAACTTTTAGTAAGTAATCTAGCTAGGTATGTGTTAGATTATGATTTCTTTAAATGGCTGAGAAAAGAATTGTACTGAATAGAATGACTATTTCTGTCTCTGTGTCTTTTTTGTAACTTAAGGTTTTGCCTAGAGGGATTCTCTATGTTTTGAGTCTAATTACCCTGTAAGGTATCTACCATCCTGATTTTACAGAGGTGATTCCTTTCCTTCTGTTTATTTCTATTTCTATTAAAAGTCGTCTTGTAAGAAAACTGAATGCTTTTTCATTGTTCTCAGATCCAAGGGTTTGGGTCTGTGGTCACCTATGCAAATTGGTGAGGATTTTTACCAAACCTTTCCCAGGAAGTGGGGTGCAAGGGTTGGGAGGATTTTGGGGGGAAAGATGTGTCCAAACTACGTTTCCCAGTAAACCCAGTTAGAGTTTGGTGGTGGCAGTGGATATTCGAAGGACAAAGGATAAAATTAATTTGTACCTTGGGGAAGTTTTAACCTAAGCTGGTAAAAGTAAGCTTAGGAGGTTTTCATGAAGGTCCCCACATCTGTACCCTAGAGTTCAGAGTTGGGGGAGGAACCTTGACAGGTCCATTGTAATTCAGACATCGTTATGAGTTAATCTGCATCTGTCTCACATCTCCATGCACACTGTGCTGTCTTGTTCCAAATACCATAGAGTTGGAAACATATTCTTAGTGCTGCTGTAAATTAAAATAAAGTTCAGAAATGCAAACTCAGAATTACACAGACGTTCTGCCGTGTAGACTTGTAAGATTTATTTTGGCTAAACGGCCTAGCTCAAGTATTCTGAAATCCTTCTGTGTTTTAATCATGATAAATGATATCACTAGTTGAATTAGGTACGTTTTATAAATTGGGAGGGAGATAAATGTTTGAAATATTCTGTTGTGAAATAAACCCACTGAGAGAGAATTAGCGTTAATTGAAATTATGCTTCATTTCTATAGAATGTCTAAATTATCTTGCTTTTATCCAGTTAAGACTTTTTTGGCTCTCTTATATTGAGAGTGGAATGATACATTTGTATTAAGACAAAGTAAATTGATTAATTTGTTGAAGGACACCGTTGTTGATTTGAAGTGATTCTATTTATGCCATATTTAGCTATTAAAAAAAAAAACCCTTTCTGCTTGTTTACATGGAATTTTTGAGCGCAGTGATAAGAGAATTGTGGTTGAGAGTTGATTGCATTTAAGAAACATTGTTTCTTACTGTATTATTTTACTTTTCATTACTGTTGTCCTAGAACAACTACAATTCTATTTTTATTCAACAGTTAACTTATCTATAAAGGTCAAAACAATCAAACAACTGAAAATGATTGTTTCATATTCTGTTACTGCTCAGAGTGTATAATGTAAATAATATACCAAAAACCCATATATTTTTAAAACCGTTTTTGCAGTAGATAACTCTGTTCACATATAGGTTTCTTTTTTTTCTAATTGGTACATTAAAGCATCTTAAGAGATTTGGGTTAGGGTTTTTCTTATTTGGTATAGTGGGACACCATATGTGTTAAATTATCTTGTTCCGGAAGTGCTTTGCCTCTGTACAATTATGACACTAGAGCGGAGCAAAGAAGAAACTCCATTGACTGCTATGCTGATGAAAGGAAAGTCAATGTATATAATTTTTTATTTTCCCCTAGGTCAATCAGTCTTTGAGATCAACAGGGTGCATTTGAATAACATCTACTATCCATCCATAAAAAGAAAACAGAAAATCTAAGTGAGACAGTGAAAGTTAAATGTTGATTTGGAGATTTTTTTAAAAAAGTTACATTTTGCATATTAGTGCAAAGGTAAATATATTAGTGTGGGGGGACCACATTTTCATAGGGGCATTACTGTTGACTATATGTTTGGTCTGTCTTTATAGTTGCACACATGCAAATGGGCTGGGCAAATCACAGTGTGGATTAAATTACTGTAAAATTTCTTGAATTCACTACTTGTGTAGGAGTGAGGAACACAGAGGGTTTCTTTTAATATCCATTGAATTTAGTAGGTTGAAGTTACCTCAGTAGCACAGAGTTGCTGCTTTGGCTATAAACGTGAAATGGATTTTTTAGCTGCCTTGTGTTTCTTAATTTCAGATATAACTTGATTGTGTAAATATGATAACAAGGATATATGAAAAAAAATCTTCTCTGTTGATATTAAAAGTGGTTATGATAGTTTGTAGAGGTAATACACAAAGGGAATGAGCTTTAGCCTCTATCAGTCTGGGCTTTTTTGATATTTTAAACTGTCTTTAATATTTGTCATTCTTTTTTTTTCATACTTCAAAGCAAGTTCATTACATTTCAGAGTTATAAATGTATTTATCACATTCACCCATATCCAGAAAAAGTCTCTCACTTCTGGAATACGAATACATAATTACAGAATTTCAAAGTGTTTGTGTCTTGTTAAGAAAGCAAAGCTTTGGATATCAAATGTGCAATTTTGAAGAAATGAGGAATACCATTTGTTTTTATTAAACTGGGATTTGAATGTTTGAAGAAAGCAATGAGGAAGGCATTTCTTTTGAAATTCAGGTAATATTCCTTACTTGCAAGTGTTGAAAATATTATTTTTGGAGTACTTTCATTCTTTATAAATAATCATAGGAGCCTTTGCGAAAATTAAATATGTGTACTTTATGTATCTACTGATAAACCAATTTGGTTGTTCTCAGTTCTATGGTGGTTTTTTGGTTAGTGCATAATTAGAAATGAATGTTCTGCTCTCTAAATGAGAGATCATTTGCCTGTGATAGACATGCCAATGTATTGATTTAACAATGTTAGTGGATTGAAAAATTTTTGGGGTTCTGTTAAAATAAATCTATTGAAAATATAAAGAAAATCAGTGGGTTAGATTTCCAGACAAAAAACTTTGTTAGATGAAGTTAGGGTTGACCAGATTAATTTATTAATATTACTTTTCCATAAAGATGTTGTTTGAATAACTAGCAGTAGAGAGGCTGTTCTATACAATCCTGATTCGGAAAGAAGATGTTACACAAAATGGGATCTCTCTGTTATTATATGGTCCATACCATTAAAAGTTTGAGAATCCCTGAACTAGACTGTGGCAACTGCAGCATTTTACATACACAGGTCGGAGCAGTGCAAATTTTATGACCTTTGCGTGGTATGTGTCCTCCATGTAGATTTTATAAAATTTGCATAGCCCCAATACACACTTCGTAAAACGTGCATCTTTTGATGGGCCAAAAGCAGTACAGATAATGTTATTCCCTTGCTACTACAGCTGGGTGGAATTCAGAGTGAGCCCTCTCTGTGTGGCTTACTTGGTCTTGTTGGTTTGGGTGCCCATAAACCCAGACTGTGTTCTCTTTCTGAATTGTCTCTCCCCTGACAAGACCGTACCTGTGATAGCCCCATGGAGACATTTGCTGGTGCTGCTGTTAATATTAAAAATTAATATTTCAATAGAACCCAGAGTTTCTAGTCATCATCAGTGTCTCTTTGTACTGGGCACTTGGCAAACAGATACAAAGACACAGCCCCTGTCCTGAACAGCTTGCACTCTAAAATAAAGAACATATGGAAGATTGGAGGGAGGGACGCGATTGAATGTATAACTTCTATATATGTCTACCTTTTAAATAATTATTATCAATAAAGTGTCAGCTGTTCCCATCTTCCTTCAACTCAGCCATGATTAATCAGCTAATTTCAGACAGGTAACGTGATAGATGTGAGTATTTGGGAGGTCTTGCATTTATTTGTCCCGTTGTGATTTATTGTAAGAGAGTAGTTTATGAGCCAAATAATCTCCTTCCAATCTCCTCAATAATAATCAAAGAAAATAGTCCTCATCAAGTCAAAGAGAACACAGTTTATAGGCCAGCCATTTTGGAATTACCATGAGCTGAAAAAAGGAGATGGGTATAGAAAAAGGTTACCAAAGTGAAACCCAATTTAGTTTTTGTATCTGCAGATCCTTGAATGTGTGAGGAGTGCCCAGCAGAATGGCCTTTGCACTCACCTACTCTGAGACTGACTATGTGTGGACGTGGACATTGTCATTTAGAGCAGCCTAGACTCTGTCAAAGGCCCCACAGGGGTTAATACAGCGGCTGGGGTTTGTCAGGGTGTGAGGATGCCCCCGCCATAGCACCGGCAGCAAGAGGACATACAGCCTTTGAACCTTTGGAAGATATCCCTGTGCTGGGATCCTTATATAGTCAGCTCTTCTGGTTTTAAAGCTGCTTTGCATTGGTGGTGCAGTGAAAAATGATTCAGGTTCTGGGAGCCAGATTTTTTTGTTGCATTTGATTTAGAATTAAGGCTGGTTTCAGGGTAACATATTTAATAACTCAAAATAAAATACACACATCACTGCTTGTGCTATTCTAGCATCTGGCTTACCTGCACTAACTCTCTCTACACCTGCGTCTAGTTCTGTGTCTGTGGGAAAGTCATCTAGACGTGTTCATAGTATCCTGCAAGGATGTAAGGCAACATTAATCTTCTGTTTTGAGATTCATTCTTTATAGCACAACTCTTTTTTTTTCTTTTCAAATTCCATGACTGAATTAAACTCCCTGCTACGTTAATCTAACAAATTCTAACCAATACAGTGATTGAACTTGGCTTCTTTCATGTTGTTATTACAGTGTCAACATGTCTCAATCCATCTTCTTGGATTTTTAAGCAGTTTTTATGACCTACTGTAAATCAAAGTGTTTTTACACGTCTGTGATTCTTATGGTGCGTTCAAACTCTTTTGTTTGGACAGAAACCGGATCAGTGCATGAATAATTTTGGTCTTTTCTGCAAACTATCTTCCACTTCATTTTCTCTGCTAACTGCTTGATTCTAGCTCATCTGTGTTCTCCAGTGTTCGTGATTTCTTTGTTAAATTCTACCACTTTCTGTGATCAGTGAATATGAATAAAGTGACATTTCTTTAATGTACCTTGGTCTAGCCACTGACTATTCTTGACATATTCTAATATGATCTCTGTTTTTTAATGCTGGTAAAAGTTTAGTCTCTATTACATTTTTTTCAAATCTGTTTTGATTCTTCTATCCTCTTTGCTAAAATCCAAGTCACTAGTCAGCCTATGGATGTATCCTATGTCTAGTACCAATGTTACATGAAAGCTCTGTCAGGGACTTGCATCCTGATTTTGGTTTTTTTAGTGAGTTACTTACTGTGGGCCTGATTTAGCAAATCACTTAAGCACATGCTTAATTTTTAGCAAGTGAATAACCCGTATGAGTTCTCATCTGCTTAAAGTTGGCACATGGTTAAATGCTTTGTTGAATTGGGGTGAATAGATATTCCACATTCTTCTGACCTGTTTGCTGGTGGTTATTTAAGACCATGATGATTTTATCATCTCTATGTTAAATGGTATGTTTTAGCAGAGCCCCTCTCCTTGAACGCTGGTCCATTTTCTGTTATTACAGTCCTTGAACGTTCATGACCTGCAAACATTGATTTAATATGTCCAATCACTGATGCAGCTTGTGGTATTTTCAAGAGTGACTGCTTCTGGAAGTTGCTACAATAGTCCATATGATCATCACATCATGTCTTACCAAGGAAAAACAAGGAAATGCTAACTGTCTTATAAAGCTGTGGGTTATTAATGCTGGTCATTTCTGCTGTGATGAATACATCTTGTATTACTGCTTATAGTGCTTCATCCTTTCTGCTCACACTCTGTCTGAATCCATACTTCTGATGATACCACACAGGATGATTTTATCATGTTCACATATATTGTTACTGGCTTGTGCCCCATCTTTCTGCTCTGACTGTTCAAGTGGAGTTTATGCTCTTGACATTGCATCAGCCATTACTACTGTGGTTGATGCCTAGCTGGAGCATTTTTTTTCTCTCTCAAAAGTAATCTCTTCAATGATACTCGTTCAGGTCCTTTAAGTGTAGTACAATAAGGGACTATGGCCAAGTTTGGCTTTTTAAAACCCATTAAAAAAATCATGAAACTTTCTACAACTTTGTGTAAGACCTGAGCATTTCATTATCACTTTTGCATGCACTTTTTTCCAGAGCTGTCATAGTTCCCAGTGCATACAAATGGGGGACATGTTCCATTCATATCACTGTATATATACGTGCTCTTTTTGAAACATCAGTGGAAAGCTTAATCTCTTTCAGTGGGTCCAAAAATTGCAACACTGATGCCATTGTTACTAAGAGTTTCAAATCCTTGTGCAGTCTGTATTCTTGCAGAGACCTGTTCTTAGGTTAGTTGCTCAAAATGTATCCTTACTTACATCACTGATCATGCTTTTCAGCCTCTGAATTTTTTTTTATTTAATTTTTCTTGATTTTAGGTCATAGAAATCATAGACTAGGACTAGTTGTTCACCTGTTTGTCCTACCTCAAACTCTTGTGTACAGCTTTCCCTTTGTACCTCAGTGACATTTCACCCTCTCCCAGGACAGGAATTTGTTCACTGCTTCAGGCTTTCACTAGTCACTTTCGACTTTTCTTATAGTATATTTTCTTTGAACTACTCTATTTCAGTTTCTGTTATTACATTCACTTATGCTCCTGAGTCTGTCTTGTATGTTACAAGCAGGCAATTTATTCATATTTTTATCAGCCATTCTTTTGAGTTTACAACTTCTGTCATGATTGTGCTTATGTGCAGCTCTGAAATCACTCAACTCTGTACTTAACTCATGTATTTTCCTGCTTTGTCATAGTGGCTGGACTTATATTTTGTGCATGTTTGCTCAAATCCTGGATGTTTCTGTACTCATGCCATTGTCACATTGATGACATTATGGCAGAGTGACATTTCTGCTTAGTTAAGGTTAAGAAGACTAGCTTTCTGTTTAAAGCTCCACTATTCTAAGTGCTGTAAAATCCATATGGTTAAATCAGATTGCCTTGGAATATAAAGTGCCTCAGAGGGTGTGTGTTAGTTCTGTTAGTGATCCAGATTTAGGGCCATTTCACCAAGGAGTTCCCGAGATACAAAAACAGCTTTTCTTAAAAATTAGCAGAATCAGATTCTGGGAATCGTTTTCTTTGCTCGCAGATAGAGATCAAACCAGGGCTCAGATCATCACAGCAGGCTCTCCAATACTTGAGGGTTACTCCAACAGAGTGCATGAACCCTACCATCCCTTTGGGGGAAATGAAATTAAACATTGTTTGAAAGATTTTGTTTCTGTAGTTAAGCACATCAAGAATTACACTGAGCATATGCAGAGAGAGGGCCAACTAGCTGGGAAAAGTGCTTCTGCATTGTAGGCTCATGGTGGCTCTGAGGATATGTTATAGTCATTGACTATGAGCTCTACCCCAGGCACTATGAGTTCAAATTCTATCAAGGACAGAAATCTGAAATTAAAAAATGCAGGTATATTATGTCAATCTGCCTTTATCAAAGGCTTTTTATTTTGGGAGAATATAATCTGAGTACTTCAGAATATTCAGAGGTGCTGAGACTCCCGCCCTACCCCTCTCCCCCAAGAAAATAAACTATGCAAGCAAATGTTTGCTGGCAGAGCGGAGTTTGATTAGTGGTGAGAATAAGGGGAGAAGGGTTGGGGAGGGGATGGGGACTGGGAGGGGAAGAGTGGGGCACTGGAATGGAAAAATGGGGGCTGTGGAAGAATAGGTGGAGCCCCACATTCCCCTCTTGCATGTATGCCATAATCTGGGGGGGTCTCCAGGCCATCTACACAGAAATGTGACCCCCCCCTCAGTGTCCCCCTCCTGTGGACTGGGCGGGGGGCATTAAGCCATTCTCCCTGCCCCTCTATGAGCTGGGATCTGACGATCTTTGCCCCCTGTGGATGTATGAGCCCTACTGTCTGCCCTCCTCTATTTGTGTGCCAGGCGCTAGGGTCATTTGAGCAGGGGAGTCCCAAGTCCCCAGGGAAAAAACGGCATTTCATTAAGTTCAGAGATTCTAGCAGCTTGGAAGTTTGAAATCCTCCCTGTACAGCAGTCTGAGACTGAAATGTAAACATGAAGATTTCAGAAGAATCTGCCTGTCAAGTTGTTACGGTGTGTGTTTTGAGAAATATAATCTGAGTACAGCAAAATATTCAGAAGGCACTGAAACTGTTTTTGAAAAGAAGGTAAATTACATATGTGAATGCTCACTGAGGAAAGGGATGATTAGGGGTGCAAGGGTAGATGGGAGAAGTGGGGAGAAGGATTTGGGTCTGCCACTAGGAATGGAGGTATTATGGGTGTGGGTAAATAGTAATGGTAATAGGGGAGGGAAGAGGGGCCAAGATGCTCAGATAAGGGGGAGGGAAACAGATTGGAGGTAGGAGGAGAGAAGGCAAGGTGGAGTTGGAGAATATGAGAGGTAGCAAAGGAAGTTGGGGGTTTAGAGATGGGGGGCAGCCTATCATCCCTGAATTCTTCCTGCATGGGTGGACTGGGATCTGGGGGAGCCCTACTCCTCTGCAGGAGTTCAAGCCCCTCTCCTCGGATGCTGTGTGATCTGGGGCACCCTGCTCCTCTTCGGGTGGCTGAGCTCATCTCTCTGCTACATTTTAATAGCTTCTGCAGTGACAATGGCTTCATGGGATGTGACGTGGAGGGGGAGCTGAAAATGTTGGGGCAGTGAGTAAATGTTGCAGGGAAGGCTGGGGGTGGAAAAAGAGAGAGACATACCAGTCTTCTCTCATGTGCTCAGAGTTACTGTAACAACCCAGTAATAAAATTGTTATGGTTTTGGGATGTAGACCATGGCTGAGATTTCTCTCATTGGCCCTGTTAGCAACTAAACATTGCAAACATTTCAAAGGACTACCATTATTCTCATTCCCATATAACAGAATGTACAGGTGAGGAGCACTGACGAATCAGATAGCAGCCACATGGCCTCGTGGAAATAGTACTGGATTGGGACTATTTGTAGCTCTGCTGTTGGCCTGCTTGGTGACATTAGACAAGTCATTTCACCTGTCTTTTCACTGTAATGGACTTGGACTATCTGCCTCTGCCCTATCCTCAAACACTGAGCCTGACAGAATTCCTCACTTGTAAAATTTAACCACCACTTCATTCCCTTTTACAACCTCTTCACACATGCACATAGAAGACCACCTAAACCTATACTTTCCCCTACCTGCCATTAAATGCACATGCTGCTTTGATATGACACCTCACTACTGACAACAGCCATGGCAAGAAAACCCCAGGGCCCTGTTACTGACACATCCTAAGCAATTCTATATCTATTGCAATGACGTTAACCGGAACCTCTAGGTACATATGCACAACTTTTTTTGATAACAGACATTGGGAGACTCAGACCCAGATCTCCTCATATCACAATCACAGCTGCTCCAACTTATTCCTCCACCATTCAGTATAGTTACACCTAACACAGTGAATGCAGGTGGAAGGAATGCAGGTAATTCCCAGTGGGTAGGAATTGTAGAAAATTGATAAGGAAAGCCAAAGAACACAAGGAAAAAATCTATATCCAGCAGAGTTATGGACAATATGAAGGAGTTTTAAAAAATATATTAGGAACAAAAATATCCTGACAATAGTATTGGTCCATTACTAGAAGGACATGGTAGAACTATCAATAATAATGCAAAAAAGACTGAAGTGTTCCATAAATATCTGTTCCTTATTGGGGGGGGGGGGAGACAGATGATAGAGTCTTATTATATGGTGCTGATAACACTCTTTCCATTCCACTAATATCTGTGGAGGATGCTAAAGTTAGACATTTTAAAATCAGGTCCAGATAACTTGTATCCAGGAGTTTTAGAAGAGCTGGCTGAGGAGCTCACTGGATCGTGAATGTTGATTTTCAATAAGTATTAGAACACTGGAGAAATTTCAGAAGACTGGAAGAAAGCTACTGTTCTGCCAATTTTTTAAAAGGGTAAACAAGATGACCTGGAAATTATAGGCCTGTCAGCCTGACATCAAGCCCAGATGAGATAATGGAGTGGCTGATATGGGGCTTGATTAACAAAAGAACTAAAGGAGAGTAATCTAATGTATGTAGATCAACATAGGTTTATGGAAAATAGCTCCTGTCAGACTAACTTGACATCTTTTTTTGATGAGATTGTGAGTTTGGTTGATAAAGGTAATAGTAATGTAATTCTGTAAGGCATTTCGCTTGGAGCCACATAACATTTTGGTAAAAAAAAACTAGAATATAAAATTAATATGGCAGACATTCAATGGATTAAAAACTGGCTAACTGATGGGTCTCAAAATCTAACTGAAAATGGAAAATCATCATTGAGCAAATGTTTTTACTGTGGAGTCAGGCAGGGATTGGTTTTTGGCCCTATGCTGTTTGACATTTTTATCAGTGACTTGGAAGAAAACATAAAATCATCACTGATAAAGATTGCAGATTACACAAAAATTGGGGTTGTGGTAAATAATCAAGAGGACAGGTCATTGATTCAGAGCAATCTGGATTGCTTGGTTAAGCAAACAATAGGTGTTTTAATATGGCTAAATGTAAACATCTATGAAAAGTATGTAGGTCATAGGAAGCAGTCTCTGGAAAAGATTTGGGCGTCCTGGTGGATAATTGGCTGAACATGAGTTTCCAATATGATGATGTGGCCAAAGGAGCTAATATGATTATGGGATGCATAAATGGGGTAATCTCAGGTAGGAGTAGAGAGGTTATTTTATCTCTGTATTTGGCACTTGTGTGATGTGATTGCTTCTGAAATATTATGTCCAGTTCTGGTGCCCACAATTCAAGAAGGTTGTTGATAACTAGTAGAGGGTTCAGAGAAGAGCCACAAAAATTATTAAAGGATTAGAAAACATGCCTTATAGCAATAGACTCAAGGAGCTCAATCTATTTAGTTTAACAATGAGAAGGATAAGGGGTGACTTTGTTACAGTCTATAGCTACATGGGAAACAAATATTTAATAATGGGCTCTTCAGTCTAACAAAGAAAAGTATAAGAGTCCAAAGGCTATAAATTGAGTTTAGACAAATTCACACCGGAAATAAGACTTACATTTTTAACTGTGAGAATAGTTAACTGTTGGGACAGTTTACTAAGGATCATGGTGGATTTTCTATTATCAAAGTTTGATTTTTAAAATGTTAGTGTTTTTCTAAAGTATATGATCTCAGGATTATTTTGGGGAAGTTCTATGGTCTGTGCTATATAGAAGGGCAGAGTAGGTGATCACAGTGGTCCCTTCTGGCTTTGTAATCTATGAAGATTGCTTGGGCATTTATCTTAATTTCTGTATTTCCTGGTTTTCAGAAGCTTGAGTTTTGCTGAACTCATAGTTCTGGAATGGCCCAAGTTATAACCTGGTAACCTTGACGCTCTGTGAACTGTTTTTTGTCATTTAACTGATGCTTGTCTGGCATGTTTTTTTCTGTGCCTTTTCATTTTCTGTAAAGTTGTGTTCTTTTCTTTTGAGGACAATTCTGTGATGTTTAAAATAACATATGGATCAGTTCAGCTCAGGCAAGATTACGAGGGAGTGGTAGTAGTAGTCAAAAATCAGTCCTATGGGAAACTCCTTTCAGTGAAAACAATGCAGAGACTAGCATCTCTATGTACCTTTGAAAGATTGACTTCAGTTTTTGTCTGTTTATTTTGAAGAAGGATATCCAAGAAATGGTGAAGAAAGGTAATAACATTGTCAAGGTTCCTCCCCCACTCTGAACTCTAGGGTACAGATGTGGGGACCTGCATGAAAACCTCCTAAGCTTACTTTTACCAGCTTAGGTTAAAACTTCCCCAAGGTACAAATTAATTTTACCCTTTGTCCTTGGAATTTCCACTGCCACCACCAAACTCTAACTGGGTTTACTGGGAAACGTAGTTTGGACACATCTTTCCCCCCAAAATCATCCCAACCCTTGCACCCCACTTCCTGGGGAAGGTTTGGTAAAAATCCTCACCAATTTGCATAGGTGACCACAGACCCAAACCCTTGGATCTTAGAACAATGAAAAAGAATTCAGTTTTCTTACAAGAAAACTTCTAATAGAAGTACAGGAATCACCTCTGTAAAATCAGGATGGTAGATACCTTACAGGGTAATTAGATTCAAAACATAGAGAATCCCTCTAGGCAAAACTTTAAGTTACAAAAAAGACACACAGACAGGAATAGTCATTCTATTCAGCACAGTTCTTTTCTCAGCCATTTAAAGAAATCATAATCTAACACATCCCTAGCTAGATTACTTACTAAAAGTTCTAAGACTCCATTCCTGTTCTGTCCCTGGCAAAATCAGCATACAGACAGCCCCAGACCCTTTGTTTTTTCTCCCTCCTCCCAGCTTTTGAAAGTATCTTGTCTCCTCACTGGTCATTTTGGTCAGGTGCCAACGAGGTTACCTTTAGCTTCTTAACCCTTTACAGGTGAGAGGATTTTTCCCCTGGCCAGGAAGGATTTTAAAGGGGTTTACCCTTCCCTTTATATTTATGACAAACATGAAGACAATTTAAAAAGTAGCAGCTATGATAAACTGAATTATTTTCTTTTGACAAGAATTTTTCATGGGCCATAAAAATTGGTAATGAATATGATGCAGTAATTATGTGTTTTTAATAGAGCTTTAGCAAAGCTTGTTCTAATTGTCTGGATATACCGCAAAGAGGACAGGAGACTTGTTATGGGTTTTAATCAGGTCGCAACTTTATTATATAGATGTCTGAGACTACCCGGCATATAAAATGTACAGTGCAGACAAATCCATGCTTATTCAAATCAATTCTCTGGGGTTTCCACCAGTCCCCCCTTTGTTTCCATCCAGGTCCCCACAGCCGACCCATGGCTTGGACCTTATCATCCACCAGTCTTGTAAGAGGGTTAAGGAGGGCTAGGAAAACGGGGGATCAGAGGGATTGGCTCCCTGCCGTACCAATCATAGGAGTCCCCAAACCCTCCCTCCCCCCCTTCTGTTCCTTTATCCAGTACCTCCTTTTAAGTCCTTTATCAGACCATTTATCTGGTCACTGGCTGCCCTCCCTATAGAGTATCTGCACTGAACATCTGGCACAAGGAGGCGCCAGCCATTTGCTTGGCTGCCTCCCCCCAACCCTGCTGGGTTCCTAGACCTCTGCAAATGGCCTCTTGGCTAGCAGCCCTACTGGGGAGAAAGAACGCATTGTCCCATGTGTGATCATCAAGGGGCACCAGCAGCTGCCTTCTCCTTGACCTGGTACTGGAACAACCGCCCTTAATGGAGGGCCGCATAGGCGACCCATTCTCTGGATCCTTGAATTGACAAGACTCCTTAAAGAAAACAAAACAAACAACTTGTAAGATGAGCCAAAAATCTGCATTCCTGCAACCACATGACATTCCGAGGTTCCAGAGATCCCACGGCTTATGTAATTTGGCAAACTGGAAATGAGACAAGGGGTCTGCTATGCCGTTATCCATGCCTGGCACATGCTTGGAAGAAAAAACAGATTTTGAAGGTTAAGCATTGGAGAACAAATGCCCTTACCAACTTCACAACCCTGTGCGATCTGGAAGTTTGGTGATTGATATAACCTGTACCACTGCCATGTTGTCGCATCAGAGACACACCCTTACATTAGTCAGCTCTGATCCGCAAATTAATAACCATTTGTACCTCCACAATGATACCCATTAAATTGACTTAGAAAACTTTTCCACACTCACAAGTCTTCCTACATGTCAATAATGACAGGTTTCAGAGTAGCAGCCATGTTAGTCTGTATCCGCAAAAAGAAAAGGAGTACTTGTGGCACCTTAGAGACTAACAAATTTATTTGAGCATAAGCTTTCGTGAGCTACAGCTCACTTCATGCCTCTGATGAAGTGAGCTGTAGCTCACGAAAGCTTATGCTCAGATAAATTTGTTAGTCTCTAAGGTGCCACACATCTCCTTTTCTTTTTACATGTCAATAGTGACTCGTATGTAATTGTGTGGCCTGGCTATGCCAGCTGTTGCTGCTGCCAGCCGGGCACAAAACTCCCACTCTGGGGCAACAACCCTGCAAGCAAAGTTTAGCTCAATGCCCAGGTAGGTTAATGTAGTGGAAGGGCCTTCTGTTTTGTCTTTCGCTTGGGGTTCCCCCAACTATTTAGCCAGGGCCTGAAATGTGTCCAACAGGTGAAAACACTCATTTGACCCAGCTCGCCTTGCGAACAAAATTATGCAAATAATGCACTATTTGGTTTAGTCCCGCTGATCACACCACTGCCCAGTGCAACATTGTACTGAATTTCTGAAAAGCTGTACAGGATACTGAACAGCCCATGGGCATAGCCTTGTTGAAATAAAATTGCTGGCAGTAGGTGTCTTGCAAACATGCCTGTATCTACAGGGGTTGTGAAAACAACCACGATTATTAAATGCCCAGCAAATACTATTATGTGCCCGGGGCTCCTTCTGAGCTTGTTGCAGTATGAACAAACCCCTGGTGCCTTTGGTGTTATCCCCTTCAACCACAGTGTGTGATGCCACCTTATTCCAGTTTGTGTTGCTGCCCTTAATCGAAACTGCTTAGGACTTGCCCCCAAACATATTGTGTGCCCACCAAATTATAACCGTATAATTAACAAAGTCAGGGCTGCTGTCTGGGTAGACCTGTCCCATAACACCCACATAGACTGCAAGGGCAGCCTCCCAATTTTCCCCATGTTTTAGGCACCCTTGGTCTCTTGGGCAGTTCGCTCTTTTGCTTGCCTTGCCCCTGTTTACTGTTTGTTAACACCTCCCTGTGCCATAGGGATATTATATCCACGAATTTGCCTCTCAGGATTTTATATTTAGTTGTACTGAGTAGGTGAACTCACATCGTGTAAGCCACCCCAGCAGACCCGTACTGAGGAGTGCATGGACAGAGTTCCGCAGAGCTCTGCTCCCCCATAGCCCTCCCCCAGAGGATCTACTCTGTCCCATGTGGTTACATGCTCTGATGGCCAATGAGTTCCCATGTGTTGAGTTCCCATGTGTCCTTCCCTGTCCTGCTGCCCAGACTTTGAGCCCGTGCTGGGCCTACCCTGTCACCCTGTGCAGACCCCTCACATCTAGCTGCCTGAAGCTGCTGTAGTAAATGCAAATTAGCTTGCAGCAGCTGTGTAATACCATCAGTGTCCCCACTGAAGGTGCCACCCCTAGGTGGATCTGCCCAGGCTTCTGGACATTCCATTCCTGGGCCCAGAGTATTTAATACTCCAATAGGCTGACTCCTGTTCCCCTTAGGTGAATTCACTGAGTGACCGGTTGAGCACCGTCCCCTGCACCTGGCTGTGGCCCCTGCAACTGCCACCCTTTGCCAGGCTGGAAGGCCGGATACCACCTCTGCCACTCATTTCCCCCAACCTCTGTGTGGTTTAGATTACACTCGCCCCTGGATCAGCATTACCACCATTCCTTGTGGAAGAGAACATCCTGGTTCTAGGTGACCTTGTGCCCTCTGAAGCACTGTAACGCTGGGGAGAAAACCTCAGAAACAATGTCACAGACCATTTGCTGCACAGCTTTGCTTGCTACCCCATTAATCCATACAGCTTTCCTTTGGTCATTTGCCTCCCTCAGTCCGTGAGGCTGCCCTGGGTCATTAAACACACCACCCTGGGCTGTAGCAGCTCCTGTACTTGTGAGCCCCTTGCTCCTGCTGCAATACTGTCTGTACTGAGTCCCCTTCCAGTCCAGGGGCTCCCTTGGGGCTGCCCTGAACTGTAGCCTGTGCCTGTCCCCTTTCCAGCAAAGGTACAGGCACCTGAACAGCAACAAGCACGCAGCCAGAAAGAATTGCAGCCTGTTGCATGCACTTGGCTGGCACATGAAACAGTTAAATTTCCTTGCCTTGCTCCTCTTCCCTCCCAATGCACGTTTCGGACTCTGAGAGCCTGAAGCCAGGCTGCCTCCTGACTGCAGCAGAGGCTGAGCTTTTCAGTCAGCTTTTCTTGTTAACTTACCCCCACGTGTGCTACCTGCACACTTCTTTTTCCTGCTTGTCCTCCACTGCCTCCGGGGCTTGGGGGAAACAGCCCCCTGTTTTTCCAAGCTCACCCTTCTCCGTGCCCCTGGAGCCGTGCTGCTTAAACAATCCTGATTGTGCTTCCCTGGAGACATGCTGGCTTCCTCGCTGTGCGGACATAGACACCTGCCCTACCCAGGTTTCGTACCTTTATGCACATTCCTGGGGGGGAGGGGGTGTCTGAGTCATTGCTGCAAAGCTGACCACCGAGCACCTTTTACAGCAGTTTCTGACCTTCCTTCGCCTGACCACAAAGCAGAGCTGCCCTTCTTTGGGTAAGCCCAGACAAATTCTGCCCCACCTTTAGTTGTGCTGCAGTCAGTTATTTCAAAAGTTATTCTTTATCTGTTTTATTATTCAAGTCATTAGAGCTTAAAGGCCCTGATTTAGTCGATCTCTTAACCAAGCACTTAACTTTCTTTGAAATTAATGGGACTTAAACGTATGGTTACAATTAAGCATGTGCTTAAATGCTTTGCTGAATTGGGATCTAAGTTCTGTGAACAACATACTTTCACGATTCTTGTGAGAATGCCGTAGCGTTTAGGGAGACACTGAACAAGCCACAAACTGGGTGCTGTTTGCCGTGGGAAGCAAAACCTGACTTTTGAGAATAGGTTTTGTGAGGAGACAAAGGGAATGAGGTAATGTCTTTTACTGGACCAATTACTGCTGGTGAAAGAGACGAGCTTTTGAGCTTACTCAGAGCTCTTCTTTATAGATTGTATGGACAGTTGCTTAGATGTAAAACATTAAAGATGCAGTGCTGTAAATGTCTCTGTAGGTATACTTATGCAGGTAAGCAAAATAAATACTTTGTAATCTTTGGCTTTGTTTACACTAGAACATTTTTATTAAAACTTCCTACCCTTGCTGCCACCAATTCAGTTCTAGTGGTGGTGGTGGCAACAGCAAGAGTACCATTGTAGACCGGACCCCAGGGACCACTGGAATTTTAACTACCTTCTCACCTAAATCTGCTCTGAGCAGGCTTAGAGAGCAGAGTTCTTAAAATGCTGGCAGCTGTTCCTCTCTCAGCACTGCTACTGCTGATGGGAAATTTTAGCAAAAATATCTTAGCATAGAAGAAACAGTCTTTAAGGCTCTAGCTAGCTGCAGGCAGTGCTAATTATTTGCTAAAATCTCTTGGTAGCACCGCGGGTAGTATCCCACAGTGATGTAGTTCAAATTCACAATTTGCTTTCTGCTCAAATGTGAGAAAAGTGTTAGTGCAAAAGAGTTGTAAAACTCATTTGGAGGTGTTGAGAGGAGCTGCCATCAAGAGGAAGCTGCAGTTTATTTTGTAATTTTTTTTTCTATTTAAAAGCACATTTTAACAACAATCTTCCACATTAGCTCACATAATATTGAAAGTATTAACTTTGTCTTCTGTGAGAAACTACTATGAAGTCATCTCAAGATATTTAACAAACCTGTATGGTTCCCTCCCCCTCCTCCCCCCGCACTTCTCCTTGTGTCCTCTTTTCATCTTCCAAATTATATTTTCTGGGAATTAAATAATAATGGGACTGTTTTGACAAAGCTCCCTAGGTACCATAACTTTAGAGCCCAAAGAGAGTGGGGGTTTTCTAGCAATACAGTGAATTTCTGCTCTGATGATTCTCAACAACAAAAGCATGATTTCAGTAGCTCAAATCCCAGCTGCCTTATTTTCAGATAATTACTCGAAAAACTATTGTTTAGAGAGTAGTGAGTTGATATACACAGTTATAATTTTTGGTTTGCAAGTACAAGCAGGGAATGTCTGTTCTAATACAGAAAAACTATTGCCCTGTTTGATGATTAGCCAGTTTATTATTTAATAGCCTTCAAAAATTATCTGATCTCCTTTCAGTAGGTGATAAAAATTTGGAGCTTATATTTTGTCATAATGAATAATTTTATAGACACAACCTTTAAATATTTTAATATTTTTTGTTATCATTTAGGTACCCTCATTATGAAAATGGTATTTTTAAAGCGTGTTCTACCTTTTCTAGATCAAGGTGTGCATAATCCTGCAGTTATTATAACAATGAAAGAGTAACAAAGAATTGTTAGGGTAGTAAGTGCATAAAATAATTTAAAAAATTTATTAACAATTATCTTAATAGATTTTGGACATAAATACAAGATATAAGATTTTAAAATCAAAGTAAATTTAACAAAGAAGATATGAAGCTATTGAAAAAATTACTCATGCAGAATTATGATTTTAATGTTTTAAATTTTCTATTGATAACTTTGCTACATTTATAGTTTAAAGATATATAGTAGTTTGTGCTTTTACTTTCATTTTCTGTTTCTGATGAGAATTAATTTCATAGTAATCTTTGCATTTCTGGCTCATAAAGGAGGGAGGATTATTTTTGAGTAAAGCGCTGGACTGGGTCTTACAACATCTGAATTAATTTCCCAACACAGTCACAGACTACTGTGTTTCTTTAGGCAACTTACTCAGGCCCCTATCCTATAAAGACTTAAGCACATGCTTTAGCTTTAAGTTGTTCTGTTGACTTCAGTGCAGTCTTTTCAAGATCAGGGTCTCGCAGGGGTGTTGCGAGGATAAGCCCATAAATAGCTGGGAGATGTTCAGATACCATGATAATGAGGCCCATGTAAATACCTAGAGATACAGAAACATCAAATTAATTGAAAAAGTGTATTGAAGAATAATTAATTGCTAACCAAACAATTGTTTCTCCATTCATGAAGAAACTAGAATGTTAGGTAGATGTGATAGTTCATGTGAGTTGAAACGTAGTTCTGGAATATGATACATGGGTTTTTGTTCCATTACTGACTAGCTGAGGGGGGGGAATCCAAAACTGATGAGAAATTTATCACGTTAGTTGAGCAATAAAATATTGAATAGATAAATGTTGTACAATACACAGAGATGAAATAATTTCCTCTCAATCTGAATATCAAAGGGGGGATTTTTAACACTTTTAAACCTGTATCATCAGGTTGGAGTAACAACTGTGAATACCACAGTGATGATGGAACCCAGAAAAAGTAGGTGTTAAATTATGTTTTTAAAATTTTTATAGCACCTTTTTGGCTATTTCTTATCTCAAAAATAATTTGTCCTTAAAACTTTAAATAAGGTTTACTTAGAAAATATTGTTCAGTTTTAGAGCATAGGATGAATTTGGGGATAGGGAAAGCTATGGTTGGGAATGTATTCATGGGTAAATTAGCAAGATCAGAATGGAATACTTGTGGCACCTTAGAGACTAACCAATTTATTTGAATATAAGCTTTAACATAACATAAGGAAAGCTTATGTTCAAATAAATTGGTTAATCTCTAAGGTGCCCCAAGTCCTCCTCTTCTTTTTCCGAATACAGACTAACACGGCTGCTACTCTGAAAAAAGATCAGAGTGGTTCATCTGGATGCAGGGGACTTTTACAAGACCAGTGGAGACTTAGGCTTGCTCTGTTTATAAGAGGCTTAACATATCCTGCCTGCCTCTCAGTCACAAATGATATATCATTAAAAAAAAACACCTTAAAATTCCCAAACAAATATATATCATCATTATTAAGTGGTTTTACAGTTGAGGGTTCAAATTGCCAATCTAAGAATAATTGAGCTATCATAAAAATACAATGCTGGGGGAATTCTGTTCCAAAATATTAAAAATTCTGCACAAATGTTTTAAAATTCTGCATATTTTATTTGTCAAAACAACACTATATAATCACTCCAGTTTCAATTATTTTGATAATTTATTTCAAAATACCTGTCAACAAGTTTGTCAACAATACAGACAACGCCAAAAAAAAGATTTTGCCAGGAGTAGAGTTAAAGAAACCGCTATAATAACCCAGTTCCAGTTGTGGGGTGCTGGAGGGGCCTGCGTGGAACCCCCAGAGCCCAGACACATACAAGCGTACTCCCCCCGAAGCCCAGCAACAGAGCCAAGACACCTGCAACTTCCTGCTCAGAACTACTTAAAGCTAAGCATGTTCTTAAGCTGCTGGGCACACCAGAACCCAGACACCTGCACCCTTCTCCCCCCCAGTGCCTTTACTCCCCCTAGCTTCTTTGCTGTCCTGCCAGGGGATGCCGTGCGGCCCTTCCCTTCCTCACCCTTTGCCAGAGCTGGGTCTCCCAGGCCCTCTCCCATCCCCAAGGAATCAAGCTGGGAAGTCAAAGCATGCCGAGCCTCCATCCCCGCCCGCCTGGGTGTTCTGCTCACTGCAAGCTGGAGAGCTGGGCTCTGCAGAGTCCAGTGGTCCCTAATGGCTGCCAGCAGCTCTGTAGTCCCTATTCTGCAGGGGAAACATGAAATTCTGCGCAAAACATTAATTCTGCACAAATTCTGCATAGCTCAGTGGCACAAAATTCCCCCGGGAGTAAAAATAGAAACCCAGGATATTGAGGGTAGAAAGTAAAAGAAACCCAATATTTCAAAGCATGGAAATGCACATTTAAGGCATCTTCATAACTTAAATATAGTGCCCAATAGTAATGCCCTCAGAAAAAAACAAACTCTTTGACAACCTTGTCCATCCACATAATCTATCTCCATGAAAGCTAGAATAAACTTCTCTTAATTAGAGCTAGTCAGATAAATTAATGAAAAATAACAACATTTGTTGAATAGTTAATTCAAAAGATATTTTTCAGCTACCTTTTTTCTTGGTCATAGAGTCATTCGTTATGGCCATACACATTCCACAGAAAACAAGGGACTTAAAAATCCTGTTTTTAGACACAACATTATGCTGGCACTAAGGGACAGATCTGCAAAGGGACTTTAGTGTCTAAACCCTGGATTTAGATACCACTATGATCTACAAAATCACCGTTTGGCTGTCACTGAACCCAGTAGGTGCCTGTACTCACACACTCTTCAGGGTGTCTGAGTTGTTGCCTCTGGGAATGTGCACTGTTGCCTCACTCTAGGCATCTGAATGCCTAAGCCCAAGGTGTGATCCTCAAACTAGGGGAGATAGGTGTTCCTCCACCTATTTTACCGGCAACACAGCTTTGGATATTTAATTCAAAAGTCATTGATGCAGGGCGACTCTCTTTCTATCTCCTTCTTTCTCTACCCCCTTTCAATGACTACTGAGTCAAAGTGGAACAAAGTGGAACAGCTTGAACAAGAGAGATCAAGGGAGCTCCACATCAGGCTATCCTGTAGCCCAGTGGTTAGGGCACTTTCCTGAGAGATGTGAGACCTCTGTTCAAATCCTTCCCACTCCTTGGTTAGATGGTGGGAACTGAAGCAGTGATCTCCCACATCCCAGCTGAGTACCTGAACCACTGAGCTAAAAGTCTTGAGATGTGGCAGCCCACCACCTGTGATATTTCTTTCAAGAAACATCTTAGGTGCCTAACCGGCCTGACTCAAAGGTTTCTGGCTGTGGATTGCAAGCAGAGATAGGCACTGGACTCCATGAGAGGGGCAGTGGTTAGGAAACACCCCCTCATCAGCATCTCCCATTGGCTACCATACGCAGTTCCCTCCCTAGCATACTGGCTTTTATAGATTCCACTCTTAGGCGTCAGTTTCACCCCATGTACTGTATAGGGAGCCTAGACATCTAACTCGGGGTTTTGTAGATCCCAGGGATTTTTAAGGTGTCTAAAAGTCAGGTGTTGCAAAACCTAAGTCCTTTCTAGATCGGCATCTAAGGCCCCAAATCAACAAAGCACTTAAGCATATGCTTCGGTCCATCTCTGTTCAGTCCAGTATTTAAGCACATGCCTAACTTTAAGCATGTGCCTAAGTCTCTTTGCTTTGAGATTTAGGGTATGTCTGCATAACAGCTGGGAGGTGTGATTCCTAGCATGGGCAGACTGACTCATGCTAGCTTGAGCAGAGCTAATTTGGTAAAGCTGTGTCTTCACTATGAGCTAGGTGATGTGATTCCCAGTTTGTGCACCCATCCTTGCACTAGCTGGATGAAAGCTAGTGTGAGTATAAATAGTAGTGTAGCCTTGGTATCATGGGCAGCGACACAGCTTAGCTGGTCTGAGTACATACCTGCATGGTTCAGGCAGGTTTGTACTTGGCGTAGTTAAGCTGTGCTGCTGCTACTTGTGTTCCCGTGGCTATACAACGGTCTATACTTGCGCTAGCTCTCCGTGAGCTAGCATGAATTTGTGCTCGCAAGTTGGGAAACACCCCTAGCTCATAGTGTAGATGCAGCCTAAAAATAGTGGTGGAGCACCAGCCGCCACCAGTGCTACCCCGGCCAGTCACCAGAGGCTGAGTCTACCCAACCCCCTGGTTCCAAGCTCTAGTGGCTAGCCCAAGCCGCTGCCCATGCCGCAACGTCCACGCTGTTGTTTACTTTTAGTGCACTAGGTTGGAGCTATGACAGGTTTGTCTGCTTGTACTGGGAATCACACCTCCCAGCTACAGTGTAGATGTTCCCTTATGCATGTGCTTAAATTAAGGCATGTGCTTTTATGCTGTGCTGAATAGGATGGATTGCTGAATCAGGGCCTGATTCTCCATTTTTTCATTACAATTCCAAGTACTACCAATTATACAGCAGTATTAGAGTTAGCACCACTGTTCCCTCTAAGTTGTGTGTGTGTGCGCGTGCACACAGATCATAAGCCCCGCGCACACGGCGAAACACTGCGCACCCAAAAATTTGCACAGAAGAAATTTTTTGCGCACATGGCCTGTCAAAAATTAGAGGGAACATTGGTTAGAACTTCTAAATATGTAAGCTGGGCCAGACCATGAAGTTATTGCACAAAGTAGTTACATGAAGAACAAAATTTAGTTTGGTATCAAAGCAAAGTACGCTTTGTATTGAAGGCATGCTTATATGAAACCAGTTTTAAAGTAATTCTTTTGTAGTACACATTTTTGAAAGTTTCCCCATAAACGGTACAATTACTGTCTTCTCCAAAGTTAAAGTGCCCAAAGTTGTAGCATGCCTCTTATTAAAGCTTTTATGAAGAAAGATGCCAAAGATAAGAAGGATGACACTGGTATGGTCACTCTATCAGTACAATGGCATTTCAATATTAATGATGTTCACAACTACAGATTTACAAGGGAGCTATGACTTCAGTCTGTGTAGAATTTGGTGCATACACAAAATTTGCATTTATTTGATGGAACTGCAGAACTAAAGCTTAGCTATGTCTATATTTTTTTTTATTGCACCTCTCACTGTAGCATTTAAGCACTGTAACTATAGATGCATCGGGTTAGAGGAAATGGAAGACAAAAATAAAATCCCCATTCTGAAAATATATTTATATTGTTTAGCATAATCTTTCATCTTATTTGCCTCTGAGAGTATATTGGGTTTATGGCAGTTATCTTTGACAAGTTTGCATTATTTGTAAAGTGTACATTCATGTCTGTTCCTCTCAGAAACCACAACTAGATACTGAAGTGGAAAAGTGGAATTTGATCTATTTTATGAGCTTGTCCCACAGGATGTCACCATTGTAATACATAACTCTATGCTTAGAAGAAGTCATGCTAAACTTAATTGAAAGGGTTCAAGCAAAATTTAACTGACTTTTTCTTTGCAGGCATATTACAAAGAGATTTAATGCTTTGGGAATTATAAATGGTCAACATAAAATTTCTTAATTCTTTGTTATCTTTTGTGCTTCTAATGATCAAAGTCTGTATGTCTGCAAACCAGTATTGTGCATGCTTTCAAGTACCGCTGAACAACAGGATCATTTTTAGAGTTTCTGTTTTATTTGAAGGGGAGAGAGAAGGTATTTATTTCCACTTGAGATGTTCTCCCTTCTGAAAAGAGTGCATCACTACAATTTCATATTCAGGCTTTTAGCAGAGTCTGTCAATGTTTGTTATGAACTACTGATAGTGCACAACTGTTGACTTGCTTTATCTAGTGCTGGCATTGTCTGACAGAGTTATACCGTGACTGCAGGTCATTGGATTGTTGTGGCTTGAAGGAATAGTTCCATTGTAGCAGCATCAGCTTGAACTGCCAGGCATTTGAGCTGTAGAGCACTAAATACATGATG
Organism: Lepidochelys olivacea; assembly: GCF_965140295.1. Taxonomy (NCBI): domain Eukaryota; kingdom Metazoa; phylum Chordata; order Testudines; family Cheloniidae; genus Lepidochelys; species Lepidochelys olivacea. The sequence continues at coordinate 85,205,683 of NC_140414.1, forward strand.
TGATAGACTAACTTATGGACAAAAATGCTTTTGAAATATATTTTTTTCATTTTCAAAATAACTATTTGACACTGAAAATCTTAACATACAAATACATAATATGCTGCACATTTTAATACTCTATAGTAACATAACTTTTCCTTTTGTCATTATAAGTTAAGCTAAAGTTAAGGTTGCCTGACACTTGGCATAAGAAGACGTTATTTTCAGTTCCTTATAACTTAGCCAAACTTGACTCATAGAATATCAGGGTTGGAAGGGACCTCAGGAGGTCATCTAGTCCAATTCCCTGCTCAATGCAGGACCAACACCAACTCAATCATCCCAGTCAAGGCTTTGTCAAGCCGCGCCTTAAAAACCTCTAAGGATGGAGATTCTACCACCTCCCTAGGTAACCCATTCCAGTGCTTCACCAACCTCCAGGGGCGGTCTCTTCATATAGGTGAACTAAGCGGTCACCTAGGGTGCCAAGTTAAATGGGGCGTCAAATTCGAGGGAAAAAATCAAATATGAAAAAAGATGAAAAAATAAAATAATGAAGATGTCATTATTTCAATTCCCATGCATGTATGGAGGGAATATGAATTATAATTAATTTCTCTACATTTCTGAGAATTTATTAATATGTCAAATCTTTTATTTACTGCAAAAATAAATAAAATTATAGCAATTTTTTTTCAATTTGCGATGTAGGGTCAAGATGACCCACTCTGCAATTTTGATAAGTAATAACTCAGCCACAATGAAACACATCCGCCAGCGGCAAGAGCTGCCGTGCTAATGACACCTAACTTGAATATACATCAAGGTTGCATAGCTGGAAATTCATGTAGAGCAGAGATATCACGAGTTGATACATGTCAAACAGTCATTTTAACACATGTCGCAGGTAGATGGTTAAGAATCGAGCAAACACTGTGGAAAATTGTTTCTTGGTGCCAAAGAATAAAGAATAACATCTTTCAGCATTATATATCCAAAATGTGAGTGTATCTTTAAGTGTTATTAAATGTTAGCATTATTATTGGGCTGTATAATTATGAACTTTGTTATAACTGGTTCACATGTAATAAATAAGATCCATAAAAGAAAAGTAACAGCGTTAACACTTAATAGACTATGAAAGTGATGACGTCATACTCCAACCAGGTAACTGTGAGGAAGGGGATTACTTTCCAAACAACCGGTGTTGGGCTATAATGTCGAAAAAGGTCATTTTGTTTCTGCGAAAACGCTGTAACTAACTGTTTTAATAGGTAAGTGAGTGTATGTTACTAATCACTGAACCTTTAAGCAGTGAAAAGACATGTTGGGATAGCTGCAGTGTGGGTTAAAGTGCCAGCCATGTGGTGTGTCAGACATCCATAATGCTATAATGCTTGCAGTTGGGAGCATAGTACATAACAATATTCAAATGCCCCATCGCAGAAAGAGGAAAAAGATAACCCTCAGGAGCTGAGTACTGTAATCGAAAGGCTGAGAAGGAAAAGGACCAAGCAAAACAGCAGGGATCCTTCCCAAAATACCTTTTATTTAATCCAAATAAAGATGGAAGTAGTTCACAGGATCCAGATGAAGGAATTTTACTTGGAGAGGAGGTTAGCTTACTTCCGCATGGAAGCATTTTGGAACATCAAGATGAAGGTATATTACTTCGAGATGAGGGTAGCTCACATCCACAAAAAAACAGTTTGGAAACTCAAGATGATGGAAACTTAGAAGGCAGCTCACAGCATCAGACTGATATGGAAGTGGAGAAAATGTATTCACCTTCTGAGACAAGCAGAAATTGAAGTAAATGAAGTAGAAGGAAGAAAGGATGAGGAAGTTACAAAAAAGTTACACTGTGGGCACCCAGCTTTATGGCCTAGATGTGATGACAGTATGTGGCAAATTCTCATGGAACATGGACCCGAACAAGTTCATGAATTTCCCTTCCCTAAGGGTGGAAATAAAAGAAAATTCTCTGCTCAGCATTAAAAGAGGAAATTCATTAATGGGGAAGAAATTAATCGAAACTGGTTACAATATTCAGTGTCCAAGGACTCTGTGTTTTGCTTTTGCCGCAAGTTGTTTAGAAATCAAGCAATTGATACATCACTTACTGAAAATGGTTCGAAGGACTGGAAAAAATCTTCAGTTCTTTCTTGAAATGAAAGAAGTACAGAACATTTGAAATGTTGGCAAAATTGGAAAGAACTTGAATTACTATTGAAAAAAGGAAAAACTATCAATGAAGAAAATTTATGTGTGATCAAGGAAAAAGAAGAATATTGGCAACAAATATTAGAGCATCTGATTACTTTAGTGAGAATTCTCAGTGGGCAAAATTTAGCATTCCGCAGCCATGGTAGAAATATTATACACTCCAGGTAATGGAAACTTTTAAAAATTTGTTGAATACCTAGCTTTGTTTGATCCAGTCATGAAGGAGCATCTAGATAAAATAACTGATCATGAAACATAGGAAAAAAAATTTCCTGATCAATACTTAGAAAAAAAATATGCAGAATGAACTGATTCAAATCCTAGAAAATGCCATTAAAAAGAAAATTGTAGAAGCTGCCCATTATGCAAAATACTTTTCAATAATACTGGACTGTACACCAGCTGAGAGCAGTGTTGAACAAATGATGATCATTCGTTTTGTGGATATGGAAAAGTCTGCAGATGAAGATAAGGTTGAAGTGCTCACAAAGGAACATTTTTGGGGTTTCTTACCACTGAAGAAGACAACTGGAGCATTTATGACTGAAACTATTCTACCAGCGCTTGAAACAATGTCATTATCTGTGGAAAACTTATGTGGCCAAGGCTATGATAATGGGAGTAATACGAAGGGTAAAGACAATGGTGTGCAAAGGAGAACGATGGAAATCAATCCTAGGGCCTTTTTCATTCCTTGCAGTGTGCATTCTCTGAATTTGGTTGTCAGTGATGCTGCTAGAGGCAAGCAGTTTCTTTGACCTGGTGCAACATGTTTGTGTGCTTTTCTCTGGCTCAGCATGCCGTTGGGAGATTCTGACTCGCCATGTAAGTCATTTTCTAACTGTGAAACCACTTAGTCGGATAAGATGGGAGAGTCGCACTGATGCTTTGAAGCCTCTTTGCTATGAACTTGGAAACATTTATGATGCCCTAATTGAAATTTCTGATGATACTACTTTTACTTGATCATCTGGCAATACAGCACGTTCAGACGCAGAAGCTCTTTCAAATGGCCTTTCCAAGTTCAAATTTGTGACTTCACCCATTTTTGGTATAATATCCTTTCCGAGATTAACCTCACTAGTAAGCAGCTTCAAGAAAAGAACTTGAACATACATTCTGCTATTCAAAAACTGCAGCAAACTAAACATATTCTGGAGGAATGTAGAAGTGATGAAGGGTTCAAAAGAACACTGGTAGATTCTCTCAAGCTTACTGAAGAAATAGACTTTCCAACAGAATTTGAACCAGAGCCAGTTCGCATTCGGCAAAAGAAACAGCAGTTTTCCTATGAAGAATGAGACACACCCATTTAGAACCCAAAACAAAGTTTCAAAGTGAATTTCTACTTCGCAGTCCTTGACACTGCTATTCACTCAGTTGACGAAAGATTTCAATAGATGCAGCAGCTAGAGTCAGTATTTGGCTTTCTATATGATATCCAAAGCTTGCAAAAGAAAACAGCAAAACAGATAAGAGAATTTTATATAAAACTGGAGTCGGCATTGACTCATGAAAATTCAAAAGACATTGATGCTACAGATTTGTGTAGTGAGCTTCAGACTTTTTCAAGATGACTTAAGAAATGTTCAACTCCTGAAGAAGTACTGAAGTTTGTTTGTGAAAATAAACTCACAGACAGTTTTCAAACATTTTTATAGCTCTACGCATTCTTTTAACTTTTCCAGTTTCCGTAGCTAGTGGGGAACATAGCTTCTCAAAGTTAAAATTGATAAAAACATACCTGCGTTCAACAATCGTGCAAGAGAGACTTGTTGGACTTGCCACAGTGTCAATAGAGCATGAAATAGTTGGAAAACTGGATCTAAAAGAACTACTGACTGAATTTTCAAAACTTAAAGCAAGAAAATTCATGTTTTAAGAGCACGGAGTGTTTTGTAAATACAAGTTAAAGTTCATTGAAGAGTTTTCTTATTTCTTTCTATATTGGATCTGGTGGTAATGACAGTTAAAGCAGGATAGTGTAATGGATGATTTGTAATAAAATTATAATTAACATTTTAATACATTTTTATTTGAAATCTGACTGAAATATCATCTAGCTGTTGAGTACAAATCTATTCTAAAAATTTCATGTCTCTGTTTTATCTGATCTCAGAAACATTGGTTGGACAGATGGACAAACTGAATAATTAAGCCTCTGGTTAAAAAAAAAACACTTAAAAAACATGAAAAGGAAAAAAGGGGCAAATTGTTTCCCAGTTTACCAAAAACCTCAGCCTAGAACTGCCCTTGGGGTTTGGGGGTGTGGGGCACTGATTGCATGGTTAGCCTAGGGTGCCAGCTGCTGGCAGCTAGTCTAGGGCCACCCCGCCAACCTCCTAGTGAAATAATAATTCATGCTGGAATTTTCCATGTAGGATGTTTGCCTCAAATTGTTTGTTTATTTTTGTAAAATATCAGGAAAAGTGATACAGCCGTTTCCATTGAAATTGGAAAAAAGTATGTTGTTTTGTCAGTTTTTAAAAAAGAGTTCTTACGACTGTTTATTTAAGAACCTATAGCACTTTCATGCTCTGGACCAGAGACTTGAAATTTGGCAGGGGGTAGCTCTGATGTTTTCTCCCCATGGAAAAAATGCCCAAATTTGGCCAAGCCTTTGAAAAATCTCAATTCATACATGCTCAGTAGAGTCTTGTTAGAGATTAGCAGCTGAGCTCTGAAGAGTCTATCTGCACTGAATATTCTCCACCCCAGAGCTGCGGGGATTGAGCAGGACTTTCTTGCGGTTGCTGCTCCTGGCTGCTAGGGAGCTGGTGTGGCGCTAGGAACTGAAAGCAGGGATACCGTCGCTTCTTCATTCCCATTCTTGGTGCCAAGGCAGCATGGAGGGGAAGAAGAAAGCTGCCGCAAATGCAGAGGAATGAGTGGATGGGGGGAAAGGATTAAGAAATGTACGGGGCAGACAGTGGGGTAGAAGGCTGGTATCAGATAGGGGAAAGAGCACAGAGGAGCAAAATACAGGGGTGGGGATAGGAACAAGGTGGTGGGGGGAAAGGGACAGGAAGGTGCTGTGAATGAGGGAGGATAGAAGTGGGGGGAAACGTGAGCAGGAGCCAGGAAGGTGAAGAGACTTGATAAGAGCCCAGGGAAGGTTAGGAGCAGGAATATGGGGAGAAGCCAGCAGGGGAAGGGAAGGAGCCATGGGAGGAATAGCAGCAGGGGAGCTGACAGGGCAAGAGTTGTGTAGGGGGAGAGAGGAGCAGAAGGGTCTGTAATCACTAGAGAACACTCTCCTCTAGAGCATGAAAATGAAATCACTATTCCTGAATCTAAACATTTCTTGTCTGTTCAGCAAAAAGCTGTGAAACCTACTGGTAAAGTGTGTGTCTCCATCCCCCTCTAGTAGAAGGTCCACATAAAGGGTAATAGAGTAACTGGTAGCAATAAGCAGCTGTTAGGACTGTGCTGTAGATCAAAGATCCTAACCTTGCTGATGATCCATTTTTAAATTTAGGAAATTACATACAGCTCCTCCCCCTCCCCACCACCCTGCATGAAAAGAATGTTAGAGTTGCAAAGTCAAGCATTCAGAGGTTAGGAAAGGACAGAATTAAGTTTGCCTGTGCAACTTAATTTGGGCCTCTTGTGCATAGGCATTATTGCACAGCTTTATATGATCACATACTGTTGTTTCCACAGGGATCCTTGCCTCACTTGGTGGACAGGATGGATCTGCTCTAGGAATGAATCAGGGTTGTGTAGTGAAACAGATGGTTACAGAATTCGGAAGTTTGTGATGACGGAGGCAGGTAACGGCAGGAAGAGAAAGGGTGGTCTTGTGGTTAAGGGAATTGAATATTATCCTGGAGGATTAAGTTCTATCCGTCTCTGCCCTGGAGTTCCTATATGATGCTGGGCAAATGACAAACCAACATTTCATTGGTGGCCACTGTGTGTTCCTCATTTTCTGGCTACACAGGCAGAGGTCTGGGCTCTGATTTGCAGAAGTTCTGAGCACTCACAAGTGCGACTGAAGTCAATGTGAACTCTTCTCTAAACATGTAAAATGCTAAGAACTTTAAAAAACCAGGCCCTAGGCTTCTTAGATTGGTTCACACTTGCCAAAATTAGTTGACACTTTTGACAATTTTGGCTTTAATTTCTCTGCCTTAATTTTCCATGTGTGAAGTGTGGATAATAATACCACCTCACCTCACAGGGGTGTTGTGAATATAAATCTATTAACATTTGAAAAAAACTAAGATACTCTAATGAGAACACCATAGAAAAACCCATGGGGAAACTAATAATTCTGTATTCAGTGCAGCATTTGGGGTGTGCAGAAATAATGCATGTGCGCATATACTGAATGAGCAGGATAAAAAAGAAACATTGATGCGCTACCCATTCAGTGAGCACTGCCCATCCTGTACACTGAATAAGTTAGGTGTCCTGTGGAAAAAATAGTACATAATCGTAAAATTAACGTGTGTGTCATAATGCATATGCTCAAGGGGGCACAATTAAGGAGGCACAGACAACCTTAATTCTGGCATTCCCTAACTTGTAAATGCTTGACTAGGCAACCTTAACATTCATTTAGTGTAGCTTTTTGGAATTAATTACGACTTTCCAACCACGAATAGCATTTTATTTTTAAACTTTATAGTTTGTTTGTTTTTAGATGGAACAAGTATACATGCAAAACCATATACTGCAAAATATCTTGGTTAAAACTTAATAGAAATATGTGTTGTCTCTCTCTCTCTCTCTCTCTCTATATATATATATATATGTGTGTATATATATATATAATCTTAAGATTTGCCAATTTTCAAATAGCATTTTTGCCCTCACTAAGATGGTGCATATGAAGCTATGAGGAGATCAAAGAGAAAAAAGAGGAGATCAGATAGTACTTGTGTGTTGCTGAAGAATCAATGTCTAAATGCCAATTCAAATGATAGAACATTACAAATAAAAATTCTCCTGAAGGAAAGGTAAAATTCTCTAGTATTCTTTACACTGAAGGATAGTCCAGTATTGTCCGGCTATACCCAAAGAAGGGCAGGAGACAGTTAATATGGTTTTAATCAGGCTGCAGCTTTATTATTAGATGTTAGGGACTACCCAGCACATTAAAAGTGTATAGTGCAGATAACTCCATGTTTATTCAATGTCTACCTGAGGAGCTTCTGCCAGCCCTTTTTCCATCCAGGTCTCCCAGCCAACCCATTGCTGGGACCTTACCACCCCCACCGCTCCGAACAAAGATAAGGTGGGCTGTAAGAAAGTGCGGTTGGCTCCCTGCCATACCAGTCATAGGAGCCACAAATTCTCCCTCCCTTCGTGTTCCATTCCTTTAACCAAAATCTCCTTTTTAAATCCTTTACCAAACCATTTATCCATTCAATTATACCTCCCCTCTGGAGAACCTGCACTGGACATCCACCCCACGTTTACGACATCGCTATAGGGAAGACCAAAAAACCCCACTCCGCCTAGGCCAATCTGGTGGTGAAGGAAAAATTCCTTCCCAGTCCTAGAAAGGAGTGACTAGCACAATGCCAACAGCAGGTCCTGACCAAACCTGGTATTTTTGCCTCCTCAAGGAGAGGGCAGGTGCTGCTCCACCTGGTCCAGGAACAAGGGGCTTCTGCTGCCAGGATTGCCCCTTTTGAACTTCCCAACCCTTCCGGTCCTTGAGGATGTGTCAGCAGCACCACGCTGATCCACTCCCCCTTTTGCAGCAGCTACTGAGCCTCAGTCCCCTCTACCCGTAAAGCACTATTCCCTCTCCCCCAGCAAGCCAGACAGTATTCTCCCCACACCTCCCATTTAAAGATGCGGTGTGGTCAGTGGCAGAGCATCTAAAATCGTAGTTCAGTATGTGTGAAATGCTTCTTCTTTGATCTTTTAAATATATACCCATTTTTCAAAGATTGAAGTGTGCAAAAGTTCAAACCAGTGAGTACTAGTATGGGAAATGGGAGAGCTCAAAAACTTTATTATATATATATATATATATACACACATATATATAAAATTTGTAACTTCATTATGAAAAGTGTAGGGGCATCGCAGTCCAGTGTTCCATAGAAGCTTATGTATGGCTGGATCACTAACATGAAACTTGTCTGATATACAGCATTCAGGAAAAGACATGTTCACAATTGATGTTTCTGTAATAAAATTTTAGCTCTTTCAACTGCAGCAGACCAAGTTTTAGTCAGGGTAAAATAATAATAGTAAAAAAAAGTTTGACACTCATGTTTTTTTCCTATAGGATCAATTTAATGGAAAATATGAAGCCTGTTGGTCCATTTAAATTGTAGATTTATGAAATCTACATATTTCAAGATGGAATAAATCCCTCATCTATACTGATTATCAGAAAAGAGAAGTTTTCATTTGGAACCTTGTTAATAGCAAACTATCTGTGGGTAAATTAGTATGAATTTTCTTAAAATTATATATCCAGTTGAAATAAATGAGGAACATCTTCTGGTAAGGGACATTGGTCCTATGGAGACTATTCATTTAAAGGATAGGATAGCTCTGTGCTATGATTTGGACACAGGATGGCCCTCTTTGCTATGAATGTAAATTTAATCTGTAAAAATCTTAATTATTGCATTTGGTGAAGCTAAATGTATTTTGCATGTATCTCCTGGGCGAAAAACCCCCTGGAAACAAACAAAAGTCTGCATAGGCCTGTGGCCTATTCATAGACCTCTCAAATTGAATGGAGATCATCGTGTAAGGAGTTATTGTGAATTGGTTCTAGGATTTTAACGTTAGCTAAATATTTATTTTTAATCAGCATTTTCTGTCTTAAATTTAAAGTCCATTGGATTAAGAAATTGGATTTGTCAGCATTTTAGGATCTTTATTTTCCAGATAAAGTAATGCAAAGAGTCAGACTGAGTAAGGATCAGCTTGTGTTCCATTTTGATCCAATTAAAACAGTATTTTGGCAGAAGCAACTCCAAAAATATAGTGGAAGGTATGTGTCTATGGCTAGAAATTGGGAGTAAGTAACATTTGTAAAATATAAAATCCTCGTATATCAACTGAGTTGGGCACTGATCAGTTCCCTCGCCCTCCAAAACATTTGCTAATTCTAACAACACAAGGGCCTCCAGTAAATGACTGCAGATTTAAGTGGAAGGTTCACACTGAGTATGAATCACAATTGAAAGCTTCAGAAAGAGAAGATTTTTGTCAATTACAAAACAAACATAGCCCTCATCCTGCAAATTATTTGGTTTGGGTGGCCTCCCATTGAATGCACATGAAAAAATTTGAAGTCATATTTAAAAGAGTTAGAACATGAATGTAAATAAAAAGGAAAGTAAACCAAATTAAAATGTTTCAGAGTGGTAGCCGTGTTAGTCTGTATCAGGAAAAACAACGAGGAGTCCTTGTGGCACCTTAGAGACTAACAAATGTATTTGAGCATAAGCTTTAGTGGGCTAAAACCCACTTCATCAGATGCATGGAGTGAAAAATACAGTAGCAGTATATATATTTCAGCACATGAAAAGATGGGAGTTGCCTTACTAAGTGGAGGGTCAGTGCTATTGAGGCCAATTCAATTAAGGTGGAAGTGGCCTATTCTCAATAGTTGACAAGAAGGGGTGAATATCAACAGAGGGGAAATTATCTTTGGAGTGCTAACGAGGCCAGTGCAATCAAGGTGGACGTCGCCCATTCCCAACAGTTGACAAGTAGGTTTGAGTATTAGCAAAAGGAAAATTACTTTTTGTAGTGATCCATCCAATCCCAGTCTTTATTCAGGCCTAATTTGATGCAAATTAATTCCAGTTCTGCAGTTTCGCGTTAAAGTCTGTTTTTGAAGTTTTTTTGTTGAAGAATTGCCACTTTTAAGTCTGTTATTGAGTGTCCAGGGAGATTGAAGTGCTCTCCTACTGGTTTTTGAATGTTACAATTCTTGATGTCAGATATGTGTCCATTTATTCTTTTCCATAGAGAGTGTCCGGTTTGGCCAGTGTACATGGCAGAGGGGCATTGCTGGCAAATGATGGCATAGATCACATTGGTAGATGTACAGGTGAATGAGCCTCTGATGGTGTGGCTGATGTAGTTAGGTCCTGTGATGGTGTCCCCTGAACAGATATGCGGACAGAGTTGGCAACAGGGTTTGTGGCAGGGATTGGTTCTTGAGTTAGTATTTTTGTTGTGTGGTGTGTAGTTGTTGGTGAGTACTTGCTTCAGGTTGGGGGACTGTCTGTAAGCGAGGACTGGCCTGTCTCCCAAGGTCTGTGAGAGTGAGGGATCGTCCTTCAGGACAGGTTGTAGATCCTTGATGATGAGCTGGAGAGGTTTTAGTTGGGGGCTGTAGGTCAGAGGTGGGCAAACTACGGTCTGCTGGCCACATGCAGCCTGTGGGACCCTCTTGCCCAGCCCCTGAGCTCCTGGCCCTGGAGGCTTGCCCCCAGCCCCTCCCCTGCTGTCCCCCCTCCCCTGCAGCCTCAGCGCACAACACTGACAGCCTGACCCGGTTCTCTGGGCAGTGCGGTAAGGGGGCAGGGAACAGGGGGCGTTGGATAGAGGGTAGGGGAGTTGGGGGAGTGGTCAGGGGGCGAGGGTGTGGTTAGGGTTTGGGGTGGTCAGAGGGTGGGGAACAGGGGGGTTGGATGGGGCAGGGGCCCTGGAGGGGGGCAGTCAGTAGGAGGGGGGGTTGGATGGGGCGGCAGGGGGCAGTCAGGGGCAGGGGTTCCGGGGGCGCTCAGGGGACAGGGAGAAGGGGTGGTTGGACGGGGTAGGAGTCCCGGGGGGCGCCGTCAGGGGACAGGGGGAGGTGTTTGGAGGGGGCAGGAGTCCCAGGGAAGCCATCAGGGGGCGAGAAGCAGGGGGGAAAGGTCGGATAGGAGGCAGGGGCCAGGCTGGCTGTTTGGGGAGACACAGCCTCCCCTAACCGGCCCTCCATACAATTTTGGAAACCCGATGTGGCTCTGAGGCCAAAAAATTTGCCCGCCCCTGCTGTAGGTGATGACTAATGGCGTTCTGTTTCTTTCTTTTTTGGGCCTGTCCTGTAGTAGGTGACTTCCGGGTATCCTTCTTGCTCTGTCCATCTGTTTCTTCACTTCACCAGGTGGGTATTGTAGTTTTAAGAACGCTTGATAGAGATCCTGTAGGTGTTTGTCTCTGTCTGAGGGATTGGAGCAAATGTGGTTGTGTCTTAGAGCTTGGCTGTAGACAATGGATCATGTGGTGTGGTCTGGTCTGGATGAAAGCTGGAGGCATATAGGTAAGTATAGAAGTCAGTAGGTTTCTGGTATAGGGTTGTGTTTATGTGACCATCGCTTATTTGCCTACAAGTTGTTCTTTTCTGTAACTCCTCCTTCCCTTTTTTCCATGTAAGAAAGATTAATTTATATCTGGTAGCTGAAAATCGATTTATATCTGGTTCTGAACACAGGTAGGATTCTTCCCAGGTTTTTAACCTTAGGTGGGCATGATGAACTGTGTGTGAGCAGAGATCAGATATTTGAGCATATCAGTCTGAGACAGATAGGTGTACATTTGAAATTCAATTCAATATTTTTTTTAGGGAGATATTTTTTAGGGGGAAAGACCTTTTACTTTGATAGGGGATCTAACCTTTCACCCAGATTTTTATGTTAGGGGATGTTCAAAGTTCAGTTTGATTGTCACTGAGTGAGCACCAGAATACAAGGAGGGATGTGAATCTGCTGTTTGTGAAACAGGAAAAATCATTTTAAGAATGAGGTACTTTTCTTCGAGTACATGACTGAGTTTGTGTGGTTATTTTCTAGGATTTTAATGCCAACTTTTTTCCTAGATTTGTGTCTCTCCAATTTATTTTGTGCACTTTGAGTTGAAATTTTGATTTGGTTAGGTCATCTTAGATGGCTGTAGGATGGCTGGTCAATTTCATGACCAAGAAAAGCTGATGTCAGCTTTTCCAAATTAATGGACTCAGAATGTCTCAAACTCTTTAAGTATTCTGGGTATTTTCCAGGCTGGGCAGGGAGGATCTTTGATTACATAAGATGACCTAACCAAATCCTATTGGGTGATGTCAGTGATCTCAGAAGGGGAGTGACCTGTTCTGATTCACAAACAAACTGCTAAGCAAGAGTTTCAAGGTGGGGGAACTGCCACGCTTCATAAATAGCCTTACAGAAAAGAAGAAACAATTGCTTGCTTTTGGTTTTGGCTTCTGGCCTTTGACCAGGTGATACCACCATGCTTGACAAAGAGGCTGTGCTTCCTCCCTCCTCCCACTGGCCACCAAGGGGTAGGATACCAGCAACATGCAACATCAAAGATTTGACACCTACAAATGAGAAAGTGGTAATGCCCATAGCCACACGCATGCTACACATGGTGTGTAACCTTGGCAGCAGTCAGGAGGAGCAGTGCTGGCAGCAACACTCTGCTGGCCCTCCGTAATGACAGGGGTGGGACCAAAACTGTGAGAGTGGCATTGTGACCTGGTACACCATTCACTCAGATGCAGTGTCACTCACGCAGTTTTGCCCCTTCCAAAATGCTAAATTTAGCTGGAATATAAATATCAATTGGCATTGAGATTTATAATGACCTGCTATTTTAGGGCCGATACCTAAACAAGTATGTTAGAAAATTGTGAATGATGTATTTATTATTTACTAGATGATAATTAATTTTTTTACTTGTGACTTGTGCCAAGCACTATTTACTTAGAAATTCTAATTCAATTAAAAATTAAAAAAAAAACATTTTTATTAAATAAAACTTAAGTGTGCTGGCAACATAAGAAAAGAAAAAGTTTATCAAAACTTTTAAAAACATTAATTTTTATCCACTCTGTTTGAAACTTGTATTATCTTCCAAAAACTGAATGAAATCACAAGAGTTGAGACAACCATCCTGCATAAGTATCAATCTTCTTGTTTTCTTTTTCCAGTTTTTACTGGTAGAAGAACACATCTACCTTAGCATTCTTGCACTTGACTTTTTAAACTTGAGTTGGTGACTGGCAATGAGTGAGTGTGTGTGTGTGACTGGCAATGCATGTGTGTGTGTATAGAACCGACAGAATTTATCTGAGAATGGAGCCTGTGTAAGAGCTTTTCAAACTCTAAAACAGCCCTAGGTAATTTTAAATATAATAAGCTGTGTTGTTCTGAACAGCATTGAAACGTCTCATGTTAACCCTGTGGCAGCGTGGTGGAGATTGTTTATTATCTAATCACATCATTTGAGCAGGCTGCCATAACTGGTGTAAGAGTGTTAGTTTGAATATTCATTTTAACCTACGAGTAGTTTGATCCTTCCCTATCCACCATTTAGCAGATACCAAAACAAGATCCAGCCTTCCACTGTTATTAGGTAAAGTTTAGAAGGAACTGCTGGTTTATTTGATGTAGTTTAATCAACACAGTAATTAGATTAATTTGTTGAGTTGCTATTTAACCCACTTTATTTTAATTTGATCTGCTTCTGTATGGTGTTTTTTTAATGCTTTATGTTCAGTTATTTAGTTTAGATAATAAATTATATAATGGCATTTACTGCTGTTTCTTCCCCAGATGTCAGATACTGGAACTGCTCACAGTTTTAGGACAGATAACAAAGATAATGCAATAAGCCAACTAGTGATGGGCCACAGAACCTCCGCCTTTAGTCTTCGCATAAGCACACACAAATAATTGTATAAGGCTTACTTTGAAAATCTGGTCCAGTGGAATTATTTTTCTTTCTCGACAGCCTTAACCGGTGCTTAATTTGTGCTATCGCTTGCCAGGGCTGAGCCCCAGCACCTCTAGGCTTGGCAGTTCGTAGCCCCAGCACCTCTGGGCTTGCTGCATGAGCTATGAACATAAAACGTAAACAGCACCTAATTGCTTGAGCCCCAGCACCTCTTTCATTACGGATTAAGCACTAGCCACAGCTATGTAGTCCCTAATCATGCCAAAATACTCTGTCTTCCAGTGTTATCACATGATAGGTGAAGATGTTATATACCTTTTTTTTTTAATTTTTAAAATTAGGCAATAAGAGTTACACTGGGATTTCAAATTTATGTTGCCAGCACACTTACGTTTTATTTAATAAAAATGTTTTTTCTAAATTTTTAATTGAATTAGAATTTCTAAGTAAATTCTTGGCACAAATCATAAGTAAAAAAATTAATTATCATCTAGTAAATAATAAATAAATCATTCACAATTTTTTCCGATGCAGAGCCCATACATATGTCTATTGTATCATGTTTTCCCTTGGGCATTTTTTAGTGTAAAAAGAGCTTTTTAAACTCTCAGTAATACTTGCATTTAAAGTTTTCTTTTTTTCATAGGCCTCTATAAATGACTAAAAAAACACATCTGAAAGCACATTATGCTTTGCTTATTTTAGAATGACTAAAGGTATAACCCTCCAACTCATAACAAAATTGTGATGTGTAATAATTTTTTTTCCTTGTAGAGGTTTTGCAAATAACCCTTTTTCATAAGTATCAACATGAATGTACTGAAAAGAAAAATAACTGTTACACTATCCTTAATAATGAATGTCTTGTCAAAATAACTTTACTGGGAGTTGTCTTGTCAGATTTCCCTTTTCTGTGTGTTCATTAGCACATTGACAGGTAGATCCAAATAATTAAATATTCAGTGTAATCACTTGGGTATTCTGTTCATGTAATCACTGAGTGCAGTCACCTGGGTATTTTAAAAGAGGATGCGTCTATTTTGAGAGAATCTTTATTTTAAAGTGATTTTCCTAATTCTTTTGATCAACTCCGTAACTGTATAATGGCTATAATAATAATAATACTAATTAATAATAATTAATAAAAAGAAAGAAAGAAAAAAGAAAGAAAGAATGAATGAGGATGCATAAGAATGCTTCCTTGCTTTCTTGCAACAGCGGAAACATTTGAGTATACTAGACTGTCATTTAGAAAAGTGCAGTGCATTTAGAGAAATCCACTTTTGTATCAGAAATGTAAAGGCAACTGCTGGGACCTGAAAATGTCTTTATTCCATCTGTGGAAAAATACAGATGGATATTTTAGTCTTGTGAAGCTTACGTGAATAATACAACTCTAGTCCCCTGTTCTGCTATTTAAAAAAAATTGAATGAGTTCAACATGAGTTTGCAACCCTCCCACAGCATCCTTAGTGATATACAGAATTATAAATGTAAAAGTCCCAGTTAACACTAAGAAGATCCTCCAGGATAATTTGCCAGTTTTCTAAAAGTATAGGGGCGCTCAATGCAGGTGTGTGGCCAAGATGGCACACGGGAAGTGATTCTGAGGTGGCCCCGTCACGTCGTCCTCCCCGGCACACCGAGAAAAGAGGGAAACCCCGAATCCGTGGGAGATGGTGAGGCCATGGCAGCAATTCCTTAGCGCACATTCTGAGACAATGCATCACTGAGGCACGCAGAGTTGGCTGGCAGGTGCCGGGCACCACTCCACATGCTGTCTCTTGTGATCTACCTTGTTGAAGGTGGGAAGGGGCGGCGGGGGAGATACCCCAGAGGGATGAGAACTGTTTCCCTCATCCAGCCCAGGTACCTGTTGCTCTCCATGAGCCTGATAGCCTGGAGAAGGCACTGGGTTCAAAGACTTGCAAATAAAAATATTAGGGCTGTCAAGAGATTGAAAAAATTAATCGTGATTAATTGTGCTGTTAAACAACAATAGAATACCATTTATTTTAAATATTTTTGGATGTTTACTACATTTTCAAAGATATTAATTTCAATTACAACACAGAATACAAAGTGTACAGTGCTCGCTTTATATTTATTTTTAATTACAAATATTTGCACTGTAAAAAACAAAAAAAAAGTATGTTTCAATTCACCTAATACAAGTACTGTAGTGCAATTTCTTTATCTAAAACAAAGCAGTGTAAAACTTTAGACCCTCCAAGTCCACTCAGTCCTACTTCTTGGTCAGCCAATCACTCAGACAAACAAGGTTGGTTACAATTTGCAGGCGATAATGCTGACCTCTTCTTGTTTACAGTGTCACCTGAAAGTGAGAACAGGCGTTTGCATGGCACTGTTGTAGCTGGAGTTGCAAGATATTTACGTGCCAGGTGCGCTAAAGATTCATATGTCCCTTCATGCTTCAGCCACCATTCCAGAGGACATGTTTCCATGCTGATGACAGGTTCTGCTTGATAGTGATCCAGAGCAGTGCGGACTGATGCATGTTCATTTTCACCAACTAGGTCATTTTCTTTCTTGGTGGTTTGGGTTCTGTAGTTTCTGCATCAGAGTGTTGCTCTTTTACGACTTCTAAAAGCATGCTCCAAACCTCATCCTTCTCAGATTTTGGACGGCACTTCAGATTCTTAAACCTTAGATGGAGTGCTATAGCTGTTTTTAGAAATTTCACATCAATACCTTCTTTGCGTATTGTCAAATCTGCTGTGAAAGTATTCTTAAAATCAACATGTGCTGGGTCATCATCTGAGACTGCTATAACATGAAATATATGCAGAATGCAGGTAAAACAGATCAGGAGACATACAATTCTCCCCCCAAGGAGTACAGTCACAAATTTAATTGACGCATTATTTTTTTAACAAGCATCATCAGCGTGGAAGCATGTCTGGAATGGTGGCCAGAACATGAGGGGGGAATACAAATGTTTGGCATATCTGACACGTAAATACCTTACAACGCCAGCTACAAAAGTGCCATGCGAACACCTGTTTTCACTTTCAGGTGACATGGTAAAGAAGAAGCAGGCAGCAGTATCTCCACTCAATGTAAACAAACTTGTTTGTCTTAGCGATTGGCAAAATAAGAAGTAGGACTGAGTGGGCTTGTAGGCTCTAAAGTTTTGCACTGTTTTGTTTTAAAGTGAAGTTATGTAACCAAAAAAAATCTGCATTTGTAAGTTCAACTTTCATGATAAAGAGATTATACTTTAGTACTTGTATGAGGTGAATTGAAAAATACTATTTATTTTGTTTATCATTTTACAGTGTATATATTTGCAATCAAGAATAATAATATAAAGTGAGCGCTGTGCAGTTTGTATTCTGTGTTTTAATTGAAATCAATATTGAAAATGATCCAAAAATATTTCATAAATTTCAATTGGTATTCTATTGTTATAAGTGCAATTAATTGCTATTAATTTTTTTAATGACAATTAATTTTTTTGAGTTAATCGCATGAGTTAACTGTGATTAACTGATAGCCCTAAAAAATGTGTGTTTAAAATAATTTTGATTTGTGAAAGTTCCTCATTTTTTGTTAGCTTGGGGTTAGACTAGCTCTCTGATTGTTACTACAAAAAGGAAAAATCTACAGTTATCACTATTCAAAACTTCGCAGTAACCATGGTTAACTAAGGCTCCCATCTTAAAAAAGACTTCCACACGTGGTTGACTTTGCACATATGAAAAGTCCCATTAATTTAAATGATTGCATAAAATATTCATACTGTAATAGAAACTAAAAACAATCTTTATTGAGTTAAGTTGTGAATATAGTTACCATGCTGCAGAATTGATTGATGGTTCTCTTTCCCCATGTAACACACTAACAGGATTTCACAAAATCTGCTCACACATTTATACATTACTAGAAAGTTTCCTTGACGTAAAAGAGCACATAGTAAAACCTTAAAATGGTAAATGATACTGACTATAAGGAAAAAATAGCTGTTTTCCTAAATTTTGCCACATATATACATATAAAATAGATGTTTCTTTGTGGAAATATGTTTTCAGACTGTGATTGCATATAAAACCATTCAAAAACAGATTTTTCATTGTTGCATAACTCTTCTCCCTTACAAAATATTTGTCAAGGGCAACAATGGGAATAAGATTAATTTGACATTGTGTTATATTCTATCTGTCTAATTATTCCCCTGTTGAGATAATCTGCCAATATCCCAAGAAGTAGTTGTGGGGTTGAGTTGGGCAGGAATTTTCTAGCACAACAGGATTTTGTCAGTAAAATGATGATTCATCAAACCTACCATGTTTTGCAGAAACGTTACAGGTCTGACATACATTAGTTGAACCGCAGGCAGGTTTCAAACTGCCTGGTTTCCTGCCAGCTCACCTGGTGGGTTCCTGGGGAGCCAGCAATTCCAGGGTCAATGGCTCTGGGACAGCCCTGCCATGAGGATGCCCCACGGCTGGGGTCCTAAGCCTTTCAGGATCTGTGGCTCAGGAGCAGCCTCACCATGCAGACTTTTGTAAGGCCACAGACATTAGGCTTCCATGGATCACAGCTCTAGAATAGCCAACCAGGGACCCCAGGCCTTCCAGGCTCCTTGCCACAGAGCTTTAAGCCTGGGCTCTAACTGGGACTCAGATCCCGGCTCAATGGCAGGGAGCCCCAAAGTACTGAGAACCCCACTAAAGTTGATCTCAAATCTCTCTGCTGCAAAAGATCACTTAAGGGCTCCAGGCTCCTTGCTGTGAAGCCAAGAAGTCCTAGGACAGACTTCCAGAGTCTGTGGTGCTGGGGCGCTTCTGTTATATAGACCGACCCAAGCTGGGTACCCTAGGGCTTCCTGCCTCCCAGGTCAGCTGATTGCCTCCCCTCCATCCACACCTCCAGTCTAATGAGTTGCCTCAAGAGTCAGGCAGCCCAGAGAGACAGTTGTCCCAAGAGTCTGGAAGCTCTGAGATCTGCAGCCCAAGGCAGTCCATATTGCAGGACTGCCTTGGAGCTGCAAACCTTGGAGGCTCTGGCAACTGCTAACTGAAACTGACATGATCATTATCTGTTTCACTGCTGCTACTGATATTCACCATTGCTATTCAGTGGTGGGAACCAGTGAAATAGAGAAGAATCATGTCTGTTTCAGTCAAGAACTGCTGTTTCCAGGAAGCATATTTCATTTTGGAACCACCATGTATCTGTGTTTCTGCAATGAAAACTGTTCAGAATGTATGGAATATGGGAAATTTCAAAATGTCGATTTTCCCACGAACTGTAACCATGTTTTGGCCAGCTCTAGTCACAGACAATTTTCACCTTTTATTATAAATCCAGAAAACCTAGACAGTGTTGCCTTTTACTGGTAGGTGCTAGTACAGCTGTAAAACAGAATTTGTTTTGATACATATGTAGCTCGAGATACTGAGAGAGAGAACTTCAAAATTGAGACAACTGCTCATGGTTACTAGAGGATCATTCACTACAGGAGAAGTATATCATGCTATGTACTGTAAACAGTGTAGTTGAGGACTAGTTTCTTGTTTTCTTGGGAAGGATCTTCATGTTTCATTGACCACAGATCCTATCTCAACTGGTGTGTATGAGTTTTACCCTGAGAAAATTCTGTATAAAGAAACCATTATTGCATGTCATATACCATCTTTCTGTATAGCTACAAGTCAGCAAGTGTGAAACATGTTTGGTAACCTCCAGTTTTTCTTTTGTCTTGTTTTACCCCCTCCTTATCCTTAGGCTTCTTTATCCTCACCTCTGAGATTATTAATGATCAGGGTATTCCCATATCACCCCAATAATTGAGTACTACTGCTCTGTTCCTTGGTTATCTTTCATTGGTCTCTCTGTGTAGCACAGTAATACAAGATGGATTGTGTGGGGTTCTCTGCTGGGATAGATCAACATGTAGATCAGGCTCTGTGCCAAAATGTTCCTAATTAAGCTGCTGCTATGGACAGGATTACTGTTGCTGAATGCAGAGTTTCTACCTAGCAGATGTTTGCTTTATTTTTGTGAATTGGTACATGGATTGTTTTTTACTTTTTTCCTAAATTGCATCAGTTTTCAAGTTATATCTTGTATTCTTTAAAGAAATATTGATATTTAAATTTAATCATAAGAAATTACAGGAAAGTGGGAAATAAATTCCATAGTTCCAGCTACTTGACTGATGCCCTGTGCTCTACATCAGTGGTTCTCAAAGCTGGTCAGCCGATTGTTCAGGGAAAGTCCCTGGTGTGCAGGACCGGTTTGTTTACCTACTGCATCCGCAGGTTTGGCCGATCGCGGCTCCCACTGGCTGCGGTTCGTCACTCCAGGCCAATGGGGGGCTGCGGGACGGACGGCCAGCACGTCCCTTGGCCTGCGCTGCTTCCCGCAGCCCCCATTGGCCTGGAGCAGCGAACCGTGGCCAGTGGGAGCCGCGATCGGCCGAACCTTCGGACGCGGCAGGTAAACAAACCAGTCCAGCCTGCCTGCGGCTTTCCCTGAACAAGCGGCGGACCAGCTTTGAGAACCACTGCTCTACATCAACTCCACCACTGCTGTGCTAATGAAAGTACCAAATATGGTAGTCACCATTTGCCACGTTACCACACTGTAGTGATCTAAGTGTCTACTATACAATACCACAGTGTGGTACCCATTTGGCAGATATTGATAAACTGTGTATCCAAAGCTTACATCAATATAAGTGGAATTTAGTGGAATGTAGCAGTACAGCAGGTGCACTGGGAGGTCAGCAACAAAGGTGGTAATCTTTTTTACAGATTCACTTTAGCAAGGTTCTTGGGTAGACTGAGAGCTTGACTACTTGGGGACATCCAAGAAAGTTAATCTGAATTAATTTAAGGTGTGACTTTCAAGTGAATATGATAAACTGTATGAAACCCCTGTGTGAACACTCGCATTCAAAATTAAATTTGCCTACGTTTACTTTAATTCAGTTCCAAAGACAATTAAACAAAACTGAATTATGGCCATTTTAACTGCATCTACACAAGGATCTAATGAGGTTTAATGAATCCACTTCATGTTCACATTAATATTCCTGGATGTTCCCACGTAAATAAGCCTTAATAATAGTATGGAATGGAATATAGTGACATCTCTAAAAAAGGCTTTATTGCTGGTATAAGATTGTTATACTTTACCTTTTAACACATTCTTTATTATGCTCCATTAGTGACCTTCAGTAAGTAATTCCTTTTTGATAACACTCCAAATGGTTAGCGCTATAGGTAAATAATGTGCAGTACCTAGAAAGAAAAGTTGTCACCTGAGATGAGTTAAAATACAGTAGATTGAGGTAACAAATGATATTGCGTGTAGTTATGATCACTGTAATGAGATATACACAAAATTGTCACAAAATAGTCTTTCAGTTGACAAAACAATCCATAATATATAGATTGCCTTAAAAATTGAACTACAAAGTCAATTGTAGGCAATTATGGTGCTATATTTACTGGAGAAATTATCATATCTTTTGGGAGTGTTAAGGTAATGTTGAAGTCAGTCAGAGGAAACCTTTGTCTTTGCTTTCTAGTTCTGCCTCCACAGAATTCTTACAGCTGATTTAGGTGAGAATTGTAGATCATCTGAAACCTGGAAAACCACTATTTAAAAAGGAATCATAGTTGTTCTGTTCCCTCTTTTCTTCACATTGAATGTAAAAGTATACTTAAAAAAAATTAGAAATAGAACAAGTAGCTCAAGTGCATTAGTTCCCTCAGCTAAGGTTTGACTTAATTAAACAAATTGAAAGAAATCCTAAATGCGCTCTTATTTTACTCTTAAACAAAAGATATTTTATGTATTGTCTGAAATATTCATTTCCTAATGCAGAATTCTTCATAACACACCAAACATCACCAGTAGATGTTATAACAAGTTTTATCATATTTCGTGTAATGCATTAGAAGCAAATAGTGATGACAGCATGAAATAGTTTACTCTTTCCTGCAGCTTTATAAGAAATATAGCCATGAAATGGGATGCTGGCTTTTGGAGTAGAAAAGTGACCTTTTGGAGATGATAAAATACCCAAATTCTTAAGGACTGGCAGTACGTTTAGTGACCCAGAGAGGGTAATATTCAGTTAATGGCATATAACTTTTTGTTTATGTGTGATAACACTTTTCATTTTTTTTAATTCTGAAACACTTTATTAGCATATTGTGCATAACATGTGTTTCATATTCTGGAATTGGCTGTAATGTACATTTTGAGCTATTGCCCTTTCTAGAAAAACCTGCTGTCAGTAATATTAAGATATAGATATATTCAAAGAAGGAAGACTACAATAAACACAAGTTGCTTGAATAATATTACAGAGTATTATCCTTTTTTATAAATTTAGGATTTCATTTTGCTAGAAAGCTTTCACCGGGTGACCAAGTACATGTACCAATGACAAAAGCTACTTGTAAAATTCAGATCATGCTTTCTGCTTTATGAAATGGGATTGTAAAAATCCTCTCAAAAATGACAACCAAAATAGCATTAAAACACAATTTCCCTTTGATAAGGTTTTAAGGCACTCATATGAAAAGTGACACCTCTTTGAGTGGTTCTGTGTCAGCATTATGCAATGTTGTGTTGCTCATAAGTGTCATTAATCCATTAAGGGTGTGAGGGTCATTTATTTTTCTCATGAAGTCATTAAATACTATTATCGATTTCTGTTCAATCAGTCAAGGTTTGCCAGCACTGAGTGATCTTTAGACATGCTAATAGTGTTGCTTTTAATACTGGGTATGTAGCTCAAACAACAATATTACCATGTTAAATGCAAAATAAAATAATTTTAATGGTCATTGGAAATATAAAATAGCTTCAGGAAAATATCCAGTAATGTGGTGAGATCACTAGTTACCTGAGAATATTGTGTTTATAAAATATGAGTTTAAGTGACATTGATATTTTTAAAATCAGCAAGTAGCCATCTTCAACACATTTGTTTCTTTTTGCTAAACATACAATATAAAAACTATCAGTAGTTGTTGGCCTGTTTTCTCTTCTACTACTTCATGATAAACATGTTTTAAAAACTTAAGTGGATGTGAACAAAAAATTATAATTATATCATGATTATTTAGTACAAAATATATTTAGCTTTTAAATATATATAGTGATTATCATATTAAATCTGGATTATTACCATTTATTTGTATTATGTGCTGTTACTTTCACTTTACATATATTACTGTATTTGGGGACTTAATGATTTCATCTGACTCATTTAGAACTATATAAGTTGATAGACTTTAGGCAAACGGAGCTGCATCCTGCCTTTTATTTCACACAAGTCAATCCTATTGACTTCAGTTTGGCAGTATTAGGCTGAAAATATTTTCTTATGTCCTCAGTTAAAGTTTGACTATCTACTGTTAATTTAATGAGGAAATTATTCTTTTTCCAAGTAATGCATTAAAAGAGAACTGTACAGTTGCAATCAGGCTATTAGTTTTCATAACAATACAATATTGTAATTACAGCTTTCTCCTTACCTTTTTTAGATTCTTTTTTTCCCCCCTCTGGACATAAATGATTTATCAAGGTGAATTGTCAGCTTTGCCCTAGACTTAGCAAAAGCATTGCAGTATATTTATCTCCACCGCTAAAATGTTCAGTTTTCACTACCAACCAGTGAATTACATCCTGCTGAGGAATAGCTATCTGTTTTTGTGCGGATCTTTTCTGAGACCCCGCAGGGCCTCTGACAGACCTTGTAGGACACGGTTGTCCATCCTGGTCTCAAATGGTAAATGATGCCAAGTAGTCGCAAGTTTATTGCAGAGTCTCTGGAGAAGCTGTTGTGTGCTCAGCATTTTTTCATAGGTCGCTTGCCTGATTCATTGACGAAAACCTGAGCAAAACTGTGTTATTAATGAATTATGACAAGCTTTTTGCCTATCAGGCAGAGAGGTTCCAGCTATCCCTTTGTAAGACAAAAACTTAATGGAAGATGCTCAGATGGGCAAGCTCTCTGATGATACTCCTTAAGTGCTCATCCCATTCTGATGCGAATATTCAGAGAGCCGTGAAGCTTCAAGTGGCAGCGTTTAATATCGTCTCTCTCATAATGCCTGAATAATTTTCCAGAGATTGATCGCTGCAGCTGCTGTGAACATGATTTGTTTATTTTTCACCTTGGTCCTGGTGGAATGCTGACCTAGCTGATCTGCAGCACACATAGGGAAAATATTTTCATATTCATAGCTCTCTTGTATTTTTTGGACTGTAAAAGAAGAAAAAAACAGAGCTTGTGAGTAGCCACTTAAACCATAGAGAGTTAAAGGGGCTGATTCTTGTTGTATCTTTTTGAGAGGAAAACTGAACCATATTACTGAAGAATCTGGAGAAAGAGATGAAGAAGCCGCTGTCTTATGGGTTTTTTTAATGGATGATTGTGAGAGGCAAGGAGATGGCATGGGCTGTCGGGGTGAGTTATAGAATGCATTTTGTGATCTCCCTCTGGTAGTGCTGCTCATTATGTTAAACAGTGTAGCTTTTAAACCACTGTAGTTTTCATTTTATGTGCATTGGCCTTCATTTGCTGAAATGCTTCAAGTTCACCATGCTAAAGTCATTTAGAAAACAGGATGTAATTACAAAGGTTTCATATGCTTACCAACAGCTTTTTTGGAACAGGGTAATTATCATTACTTGTGGATACTGTAAATTGAATATCCCTTCCCTAATTACATTAAACTCAAGGGTTAGCTGCTTAAGCATCCAAATAACAAAAGTTCACCCTTTGCTATAAATAGTAGAATTGTTCTCTTAGTTAGGCTGACCTTTAAAGCTGAGCATTTTACATGATATTGTCAGGTGTACATTATAAAGATAGCTTGTAATTAGATCTGTAATGAGGAACCAAGTTATAATGGCTTTTTGAGAAAGTTCATTTATTCAGCGTTTTCTTACTGCATGATAGAATTAAAGTTTCAGTCTGTGTATGTCAGGCCTGTTTTGAAGGGGCCAGTCACACTGTTCTTAGTTTACCCGTGTCCTGCCAATTGTTTGATGTGGTTTAATATTACACCATAGCTTAATGGAAGCTATTAGAAATGTAATGAATTAGTCCTGCTCTTTTAAACAAGGGTTATTTATCTAGGGGCCATATCTTTGATTTATTCGATTTTGTCTTTTCAATACATAAAAAGCAACATTCTTTGTAGTTTAGCAACATAAATGTAGTTAGTTTTTTCTTGGTCAGGTAAAAATGAATGCCTACAGACACTACTAAAAAGAAGACTTTTGGTGTGTGTAGACGAAAAGCAGACTTTAATTAGTTGATGTGTCTGCTTTGGTTTAGTATTTGCTGCCCATTCAACTCTAATGATTCTGTGCATTGTTGTAAGAAAACAGAGATTGTTCCAGTGAGAAATTTGATTGATTTCCGCTTTTTACAGTCATTGTAAATTTTATTGCTTGCATAGCTACCAGCTGATGTTTACTTTGTTTTTTTCATTCTACTTTCATTAAAATCACCCCATTTATTTCCTTGGAAGCCTTTTTGTTAGGTGTGACTACCTATTTTCCCAGAACACACCTCCTGCTGAGCATCCTTTATGACCTATCGTAAAAACCTATTTGGATGGGACAAATTGAGAAGCATGCATTAGAAAGGGAGAGAAATTCCTACTGTAGATAAATGGTGGAGAATTGTGATTATGTAAAAAGAACACCAAAACAATGATTAAATATTAGAGGTGTATAAAACCTGAATTAAAATAAATCTGAAATAATTTAGGCTCTTGTTGATTAGATATAAGTAGGGCTTCTGTTTTTCAGAGTTTATTAATTTAATTTTGGGGAATTTATTTTAGTGATATTTAAGTTTAATATAGATGTTCAAAAATTGGGGATTTTCAAGGTTTTCCCTTTTTATATATTTAATGAGTATGCATATTATATATTTTAATGTATATATTATGTACATTACACTATATACTGCTCTAATTAGTAATCAGTAATCTCTTTGTAATGTTTCCTAGCATGCTTTAATGTGTTCCAAAAAACACTGTTAAAGTGCACTAGGGAACCTTTAGTGCGCACCAGCAGGGTCCACACAGACCAATTAATGTTCAAATTAGTGCACTTTAGAATTCATATCCCAGTAACCTGCATTACTGCTCTGTGTAGACAAGCCCTTAGATACATGTAATCATTTCCAGCATTGTTTTCAGTGTTTGTTGGATAAGCACGTATTTCTTTCTGTTTTCTTTTTTTTTAATCAGTGTGTTTTGTCAGTGTTTATCAGCTCAAAATCAAGAGCCCTAATTATGAGACACGGTTAAAGGGAAAAGCCATTTTGGAGTCTTTGTCAATTTAAAAATTCATTCATATATTATGAGTTTGCTGTATTTCCTGTAGCAAGTCCTTAGAGCTATAGTTAACATTTTAAGATAATGAAGTATCTTATGCAATCTTACATTTTTTCTTTTAGTTTGAAAATGAATTTTTCTCATGTTCAGATCCATGAATGTAGACAGCAAGAACAATAATTAATAGGAATTCTGTTCTATCATCCTCTGCATATTTTTCTGCCTTTATCACTAATTATACCAGATAAAATACATGGCTGTTGTATAAACTATTTGTCCTATACTGGAGTGTGAAGATCAAACTGTACAAGGGAGTGTCAGTTTACATATCCAGTTCATCAGCTGTACAAATCTGGGATTATGTTTCTAATATCAGAAGTCTAACATTAAACAACCCAAATGGAAAAAAACAGGCCACAGTTTTATAGTTATGAGGCAATTAGACACAGACACCACTAGTATCAGTCCATTAGTAGGCAAGCTATATTCTTCTTCATAAAACCAATAAGAGGCAGGCATTTTAGCAGAGATGTGTATAGATTAGCTAGAAATCTGAAGGAATGTTCTTAAATTAACTGTTTCCCCTAAGAAAACCTGATTGAGTAAAATGTTCTCATGGCATTAAGTAGTGAAGAAATCTCATTGCAATGGTACATTGGACAGGTTGGCTCACTGGATTGGTTATGAAATATGGAGCCTTTCACATGTCTTTTACTGGTTTAAATTCAGCTAGATCAGTAGTGACTAAAATTTGTTTACCATCTGATGGCTGCAGCGTTGGTGAAATGATTTAGCAGTTTCAGTCTAGTATTCACTTATTGTTTGTCATATTTTACTAAGATTGTAAGGACTTTGGGGCAGAGACCAGCTTTTTGAGACGTGTGTTTATAATTCCTAGCACAGTGGGATCCTCAATCACAGACTGGGGCCTCTAGACACAACATGATTAATAATAATAATGAATTTAAATCAAGTCAGTTTTTAAAAAGGAGTTAAAAGTAGTTTCAGGTATTATCATAGAATCACAGAAGATTAGGGTTGGAAGAGGCTTCAGGAGGTCATCTAGTCCAACCCCCTGTTCAAAGCAGGAGGTCCCCTCCAATTTTTGTGGTTTTATTATCACATTTTCCTATTTTTTTTGTTTTGTTTTGTTTTATAGTAATGTTGTGTGAAAGGCTCACACAAACAGCAGGGGAAATGGAATAACTCACTATATAGAGGAAACAGTAAAAAAGAAAACTGGCAAAAAATAGAGAAAAATAATCTGTCAGTTGTAGGAATCTTAGATATTACTTGAAACAATGGTAGGTAAAAATGTTCAGACAGGAGTGTGATTGTTAAATTGACAGTT
Source organism: Lepidochelys olivacea (assembly GCF_965140295.1). Lineage (NCBI taxonomy): Eukaryota > Metazoa > Chordata > Testudines > Cheloniidae > Lepidochelys > Lepidochelys olivacea. Next base: position 85,233,238 of record NC_140414.1, read on the forward strand.
TCCTTTTAATGAAAGACACATGTGACCTTCATCAGTAATTATCAACCTCAAATTACTTTCGCCAAGTTCCTCGTTAGTGAATAATACATGAGGGTCAGCATCATGCCTGGTTGGTGAGTGAAGTTCTGTGAGCTTTTTGTGTCCCAGGAATAAGAATGCTATAATAAGGAGGACCAGAATAAACTTTTGAGCCTGATTAAGATAGAGGTTCATTACTGTACTGAGCTCTCAGCTAGTGGAAAGTAAGGAAAAGTTTATGGGCAATCACAGCACTACTGTGATTAAAGGTATGTGAGTGTTTGCATTTTAAATTCAGATTTTGATTAATTGATTTTCATTCATACTGGGATGAAACTTGGCATCTAACTCCTTTTCCTCATCTCTTTTTCCAAAGACTGTTGCTGTTTTCATTAGAAAGACAAAGCCCTGATGCTGTCAGAACCCCAATCCTTTTCCCTTAGGCAACTCTCTACTCCTATAAAGCATGCGGGATCAAAAACGCCTGGGCCCCTCAGAATTTTTGTGCAATCCTGGAAGCAATCTTTCCCCCAGGCTTTTGGGAAATCTTAGCTATGGTTTGTACCAGGGATTTCTGTTGAAGGAAGCTCCGTTTACTGAATCTTGTGGCTATGCTAGAGGATCATCTACTCTTCCCTTGTCTGCCCTCTGGGGAAATGGGGTTTATCTCTCTCTTTGTCATTCCAGAGTATGGGGATGTAGAAACTAACAGGTTCCATGTACCATGTCCATTCTCCTCGGTGTTCCTGTTCAATCATCGGGGCAGAGATGATTGGCTCCCTACTTCATCCATTCTAGTCATTCAGTGGCTCTAAGTATGATTCCCCACAGACACGCCACTCAATATGATTCACCACAGAACTGACAAGGCAGCAGCTGTATCATTGCTAATCACAGCTTTCTCACACTGCAAGCATGAACAATGAGAACTATTATTATTTATATTCTAAAATGTGTTAGGTGCTGCATAGACTGATAGGAAGACACAGTCCCTGCTCCAAAGAGTTTGTAATCCATAAAGAAAAAGGAAGTAAAGGATATGGGAAAGGGGATATGGCAATGAGGCAAAGCCATGGGTCCTGATAGGTGCACACCTTGTTAACCTCCGCCCTGTCCAATAAAATTCAAAACCTTGTGGAGCTAAGTGTAAATGTTCTGAGGGTTTTAGGTGATGGTGCTGATATGGATTTCTTGGAGTGATTTGAACATGGTAAGGGTGGAGGCTTAACACATAGATTTTGGAACTTCATTCCAAGCATGGACAAAGGACTAGAGACTTCTGTAAGAAAAGGAGATGAAAGAGGTATTGGGGCTGGCAGCACTGATGCTGTTAGAAGAGGAGGCATGACATGAAAGGTTATCAAGTCGTCATGTGCTGTCTGAGGAACAATCCTGAAGGAGCGGAAAATAAGTTTGAATATGATTCTCTGTGCAATGAGGGCCTAGCAAAGTAACTCAAAAAGAGGGTGACGTGGCTAAAATGCTGGCTGAAAAAAATGGTTTTGGAGGCAGTACCTATAGACCGATTGCAGGATGAGGGAGGTTAGAATTTAAACATGAACTGGCAGGAAGGGATTGAAGTAGTCAAGATAGTTGTTAGGATGACGATATGGCCATTGGGAGAGAAAGAAGGAGCAGATTTTGACATGATTTGGTTGTGATCTGCATGTGTGGGGACAAGAAAAGGGGAGGAGGTGGGTTTCCTAGGTTACTGATTAGGTTGGTGGGGAGGTTGGTGGTGGTGATCAATACAGAATGAATGAAGAAATATGGAGGAAATTCTTTAATTCATGTTACTGTACCTAATAGTAAATCATGAGTATTGCCAAGCATATCACAAGCTTGAAATGACGGGTATTACAAAGGTCCTCTGAGTCTCTCCAAGGCTAGAGTGTAGACTTTGTTAGTCTATGCAGGCTTCTTTTTATTAGATGTATTAGTCTCTTTCAATACAGCGGCCACTCGGACCTCCTTATTAATTATAATTGCTATGGAATAACCTCTCAGCTAGAAGTATGACTGCAAGAAAAAGTGCTAAAGAAAAAGGGACATTTCCATGTCATCTGAAGGCTGTCTTAGGGAAGAGCTGGTACAGACTGCTATGATAAACTGGAAATGAGCATAAAAACAATAGTCCATAGCATTATTTTAATATTGAGTAATATACCAGGTATAGCTGGAATAGATGCTGCTTAATCTGTTTACTGTAGCTCATGTGACTTATCTGTTTCATAACTTAAGGTGCTTCATCTTCATTGAGGATCTAGAGACAGTTCGATACCAGGCTTTTTAGGGAGAGCATTAGTATAGCAACCAATATAGTGCAATCTGCCCCTGCAAAAAAAGCAACAACAAAAAATGTTTTAAAATGAAACAGAATATGTAGAAAATAGACAATAATAATAACACAATCATATCATGTATTATTGTATTCTTTATCATGAATAATTATCTTCTGTCTCTGCTAATCATTTTCTTTTTCTTTTCTAAATGAATTGATTATTTCATTTGCAAATGTGTTACCTGCATTTTAGTTCTTTTCTTTCTAATAGAATTCTATACTAAGTATTATGTATATACTTAAAACATAGTTGATTTCATAAGACTTTGAATATTATTATTTATATCACAACCTTTGAAATGATATCTGATACAAAATAGCAGTTGCAGTGTTTAACTTTTCCTGAGAGTTTGCATAGCAAGAATGGTAACTGATTCATCATTTTCATTCAGAAGAATTTTGTATATTGTTGTTGTTACTCTGTTCCTGCTCATCTCAGTGCACAGTTTCAGCAACAGTCAAAGGTTTTCATAGTAAAACTGCATTGATTGACATCCTATTCCATTTGCAAGGATTTGACATAAAATTATTCAGTGAGTTGTTTCTAATGTGGTATACAAAATTCTGAGTAAAAATTGACATACCCGGTCGAATCCACTTGAAATAGTATGTTTGAAAAGATTTTATTTTAAGTTTGTAACAGTTATTTAGACAACCATTCCATTAAAATTATAAATACACAAACTAAGGAAAAGAATGAGTCTCGTATAACCAAACAAAAACAAGGAAATGTAGAGTTAAAACTACTACTTTCTTTCTCTCCTTTTTGATATTACAGACCTTATAATACACACGATTAGATCAAACACTCATGACAGTGATAGGAACCGTATATGAACTCAGATGGATACTGTATGATGTTTTTAGACCCATGAAATACCAGGGCACAAAAGGAAGAATTAAAGATAGTCATCATCAGCTCTGTATTTCCTTACTTCTGTTAGTTGGTATCATACATTTTATATAGGCTGCTTCTTTGAGAAATAATCTGTTTGGCCTTCCTCTAAGTATTCCTGTTTGATCTTACACAGTAGCATAGCGCAAAGAAACTGAGTGTATCTCATAAAATCGGTTCTTTTGTGCCTGCATCCTTGTGGGCCGAATCAGGCCTTTAGCTAGCTTTTCTAAGGGTCACTTTCTCATAAACCTGATTGCATTAGATCTTTGTGTAAATCATATGAGTATTAATATAATGTAATCTAGTCTAAGAAGCTGTTAAAACTGAGAGTATATTTTACAGAGGAAGAGGGGAACAGAATAAGAAGTTTGCTTCTTGTTTCTTATCAGTGTGCACTCATGGTAGACTTTCTGGCCATGGAGATTTATGAAGGATGATTTGGGGAAGGGGATAATCTTGGTGAGCATGTGTAATAATGTATATGAGCAATTTTTATATGAGCATAGTGTTTCCGGACCCTTTTTGTAGTAATTGTTATCTGACAGGTTTTAACAGGTATTGAGAGCTGCATCTTGAAAGTATAATGCTGCAATATTAATATGTTTTCAGGATGGCTTCAACCCTTTAGATTAAGAGCGGTTGCCTTCAAATAGAGTAGTCAGATGGGATTATGTTTTCATGGTTTTTCGAACAGATGGAAAACCTCTGATTGGATGGCCTAGTTGGCATGTCTCTCATCTTTGGACATAAGCTCAGTATTTTGGAAGTTGAAGTATAAGAGAGTTTGTTACCCTTGGTTTCAGACACGCATGAAAGATAATTTTCTCTGTTGGGGAATTGTGTGTGTTTTATTTGTTTTTGCATATAGGGAGGCTAAAGTTAGTCCTGGGCCCAGCCTCTTGTGTACCTTCCTTTTTAGATTAGACCTTTTAAGAGTAATTGGTGTGGCTTATTTTTTTTATTATTATTATTATTACTCTAAAGTGGTCAGGTTGGCAAAGAATTAAAGATGACAGTTTTATTGTTACAGGGGTTTGTAGTTAACAGTCCAAGGAACTTTCATTTTGACCCTCTTTGTTCACTAGCTCATAACTTTTTGAAAAATTCTCTTGGACTGAAATTTTTCATGTGTGGTCTAGGGCCAAAGAGATTTTTTTGAAACTCCATTTAGCCTTTTTTGAGTTGGGTAAAAAAGTGGGGGACTTTGTTCCATTTTTAAAAGAAATATTAAGTGTGCATTCTTATTCTTTTTTCATGTAAATGGATAACTCAAAACCAGCTGAACTTTAAAACTTCAAATTTCACATGCTGTTAGGTATTAGTGAGGTACTGTGAAGTCTGAGTTTAAATAAAAAATAGTTTATAAAATTAAAAACAATCATAGGTTTTGTACACAGTCAAAATGTTTTCCATTTTAAGTTGCGTAATTGCCCACAGTGGAATGGAGTTTTTTTCAAAATATGTAACTGCATAGTGCATTAGACGTACAGTAGGAATTTCCTCACGACTGAAAATAGTCTGTTGACCATAAACTTAGTCTTCAGAGGAAAACCAAAAAGTCAGATTTTAAGTGTTTAGCTCCTAAACAAAGAAGCCAGATTTTCAAAGATGCTCAGCACCCACTAGCTTCTATTGCTCTGAGTTAACTTAATGATACCTAAAGAGAACTGTGCTTTTTTATTTTTTTAAATCTGACCCTAAAAGATCACCTCCAGTTTTCTTAAATGTTGCTGCTTTCTCTGCTGATTCAGTGGTAAGCCTACATTGGTGATCATGTTGTGGACTTTAATTTATGCATTTCAGCTTCCAGCCTGAAGTGCTATATTTTGTTTCATAGATAGGAACGTTTTCTCTACATGGACAAAGCTGATAAGGCTGTGTTCCAGCAGAGAAATAAATTACATGCTAGATATAACGAGACATCAGTGTCCAGTAAGTGTTCTGTTGCTCATAAGGGTGCTGCTATGTGAGACAACAGTTAATAATTTTCTGTTAATTCTCTAATTCCCCCTCAAACAACTTTGTTAATATACAGTTGCTTGGAAATATATTATACCATTAAAGAAAAGAGAGCTCCTAAGAACACTTGTTGATTTGTTGGGTTTTTGGGAAGCGGGAGTACCAGGGGTAGGGAAGGAAGGGGTAGGGAAGGGCCTTTGAAAGTCAAGAGATTAAGAGCTAAGATTCTAAAAATAAAGTTAACTCTGAAACATATCCCCACCCATATGTACCAGAAATATAACCATTTCCTTCATGAAGTTTGTCTGCATTTTTCAGAATTACACCAGCTTAGTGTTTCATTAGTGACCGTGCTTTTTTCTTCCTTATGATTAATTGTGGGTGTACTTTCCTGAGGATTATAATGTCCATTTATTTGTAACTATTGGGGGCTTTCATTTATTATTTGGGAGGTATGGTACAGGGAAGTCTTTGACCAAGCCAGCTCTCTGGACCATAGCATAAGAATGGGATGTGGGAGGGTCCAGTCTGTGAACAGTATATGGTAGGTGGATAGGTAATAAACCATTTGTGGTTTCATTAAAGATCCCATGGCATTTTTTGTAAGAGTAGTGGAGTTCTCTTTAGGGTTGTTGCCGCAATTTAACTTGGGTAACTACAGTTTGCCTACTTTAATTCCACCTACAATTTCAGTGTGTATGACAGCAGAGTAAATCCCTTGGGGCAGAGACCATGCCCTGTAAAGAGCCAAACGTAATGCAGTGCTTATAATGCAAACAAGTAATGATAAATATTGGAAATTATATTCTTCACTACCTCTCGTAAACTGGTTGTATACTTTTGCTGTGTATTGTTACAGTTGCTTCAACCCAAAGATACAAGTTGGTCATAATCAGAATATGACCCTAAGGGAGAGGTGAGATCCTCATCCGTGCTCTGGTCCCTTTGCGCTGACTGAATGGCTCTAAATCCCTAACCATTGAGGGAAAAAATCCTCTGGTTCAGGCATTGTAGAGAAAAGTGGGAAGGCAGCCTCCCAATGACCCTTGGGGCAGGGAGCTTGCTTGAAGGTAAGACAGCCCTATCTGGATTGGGGTGACAGCAATACTGCAGCCAGTAAAGCAGTCCAGAGAAGCTGCCACAACTTAGGCTATGTCTACACTACCATTTATGTCGCTCAGGGGTGTGAATAAGCCAAGCTCCTGAGCGACATAAGTTACACTGACCTAAGTCCCAGTGTGGACAGTGCTATGTCATCGGGAGAGCTTCCACTGCTCATTGGGGGTGGATTAATTAAGTCAGTGGGAGAGCTCTCTCCTGTAGGCTTAGAACGGCTACACTAGAGCCCTTACAGCAGCGCAGCTGCATGTGTGCAGTTGCGCCACAGTAAACACTCTGTATAGCCAGAGTCTTAGATATCCTGGAGGCCTGGTTACAGTGAGGTCTGCTGTAGCCCCTGGAGCAGCCGAGACTAGTGAGGGTGCAAAGGTGGTTTAAAAGCCAGCTTATCTGTCCTCCCCCTGGGCTGCACATTCTGTGGTGCGTTTCATACATAATCCCTACAAATAGCTAAAGGGCCAAGAGCAGATAGCCACAAAAACTAGTAACCAGTTTTTCTGTGTGGAATCCATGCTTGGAAACTGATCAATAAGACCATATCCTGGTAAGGAATTTTTGCAGCATGTTTTCAATAGTTATTGCTGGGTCAGAATATTCGGTGGCTTCTTTGGAACACTTTTACATTGTCTTGTTCCTTTGCAAGAAAACAAGCGCAGTTCCTGCAGATTTAACTTAGTGTTCATAGCCTGCAAGTGTAGCCAGTCTGACATCATAAAGAGGTTTCTTAGGAGCTTTGCTGCATGAGATTATTATCTTTTATATAAGAGACTTGAAGATTGCCATCACAATGGTATAAAAATCAAAGAATAAAGCAGCATTCCCACTGTGAGTGTAGGTACTTCTCCTCATTTAGAGTTAAGTAGGAAAAGAAAAGATAAATTAAAGACGTATCTTGCTAGCATTTTTTCTGGTTCCTCCTCAGATTTCTTCTCTTGGGAGGAGGGAAATTATCTGATTCTGGAAACTGAGAGTCTTGTGAGTCATTCCCAGCTGGTTTTGTTTTGTTTTTTGTTTTTTTAAGCAGAGGCAAAAAGGGGGGAGGGTCTCTAGATACTGGAAGTGAAAAGTAGAATTTTAAAAATACTTGGAAAAGATTTTCCTGTCAGCTTCCAAACCAGAATTATTTATTTGCCTAACTTAGCTCAAAGTTTCTTAGAAATCCTCAGGTACATAGGCTAATATAGGGATATGCCTGAAAATTGGCAGAAAAAAACCAGATATGGCACAGGGGCACTCCATCCTAAATTTGTAATAATAAAAATATCACTTTTCATGGATCTAGAGATTAGAGAAGCATTTCCTCTCTCAGATCACTTTTTGGGACATTAGCCAATATGAATTATCCTGAAAAAAAAAATGGCAGACTCCAAGTAGTTTACAAACCTCAGGACTACTACAGGTCAAGATTGAAGGTGGTAACACTTAACAAACTTATCTGTCACATCACAGAGGGAATGTCTCACATCTATTTAGAGAATCGATGTCTAAATATTCTCATAAAACCTAGCCACAGTTTATGCTACCATCTCCAGTGTACTTGTCAGTTACATTTCCAGGACAGGATTCTTTTTCTTTGCTCTATAAACAGTATCAAGGGTATTTTACCAAGGGCTGGATTATAACCATACAGTCCAGCCTGAGTAAGATAGCTGTGCAGCTCTAGGAGAAAGGCAGGGTTCATATTATCACTCAAAGTTAAGATAAATCAACTAACGCTACAAGGTCAATGCTATGCTGTGAAGTCATAACTATGCCAGCATGCCCCCTAGTGTAGACACAGCATTCACTTACAGAAGGAATTTTTCTGTCAGTGTGGGAGTACCACCTCCCCGAATGACATTAGCTACATCGAGGTAAGCCCTCTTCAGCTGACATAGCTGCATCTACATTGGGGGTGTTGTGGGCATAGCTTTGTCAGTCAAGGGTGTGTTTTTTTCACAACCCTGACTCAGGTAGCTATCCCACCATAACTTTTAAGAGTAGACTGGGCATAAACTACAGCACATTAAGGCCACTTTGCTTCTGATTGAGATCATCCACACAAGGTTTTAATGTGATTTAAATCATGCTCATTCACTTCACTTTAGTTGATGCATCTTAACTTTCCTAAAATTCCCCATGTAGACAAACTGTCTTTCAAAGAATCTTTCAGTTACTCTTTCTGCTCTGTTGTGTGGGCTGGTGCGTTGGGAGTATGCAAAGGCTCTGCCTGCTGCCCACTCACCTGCACTCATCCTGTGCAGGATCCAGTGATGCAAGTAGCTTGTTCAGGAGAGTAAGGGGCTCCTTACATGCCTTCCTTCCTGCACAGGTGTGCAGGTGGGCTCATGATTGAGCCTCAAGCTGTTAGTGGCAAACGTGCTTTTCATGTACCTCAGATATGCACTCATATATGCACGCAGATATTCAATAGAATTCTAATTTTGGTATAATTACTGCCCATGTTCATGGATCAGAAATGTATTGTGAATGATGTTTGGGTTGGATAGAGCTGGAAGTGTGTGATTAAAGGGACAGGTCCCTTGGTGCCCATGAAAGGCTGTCTACAGATACAGTTCACCCCACTCCAGTTGTACAGTACTCTTAGAAGAAACCTCTGACAAGCCAGACAGTGATGTTGGGGCTTAAATCTCAGCATGGGTTCTCAATGGGCTTTTCTGACATCAGCACCTCCCTGAGGGTAACTGAGGGAAGCTCCTGTTCCTTCTGTCTGCCTGGGGTTAATGAAGAGCAGCTGAGCATGATTAGGCTTAGAGCCTTAAAAAGGAGTGGGGCTTCCTTTCAACAAAGAAACAGTTGGGGGGCTACTGGTTTTGAAGAATCCAGGCCAGGGAGTTTCAAAAACACAAGAGCTGCCGTATTAATATTGTTCTAGTTCTTAAAGATAATTCAGATGCATGAAGGGATGTGGCCAGAGATTTTGCTAGTCTATTTTCTTTTCGTTTTACCAGAAATAAAATCTGTCTATAAATCTCAAACCCCAGATACATTTTTCCTTGTTTAACTTTGGACTCATGCTGAGTTTCTGTCCAGCTGTGCAGGCTTTGACTGCCACAGAGTGATATGTCATGCATACTAGCTTTTTTCAAAATGTGGCCATTGAGAGTTGTGCATTAAATTGTTCTAACTGTATCAATTAAGGCTCAGATCGTGCAAGCTCTTTACAGGCAAAACTCCTATTTAAGGCAGAGAAAAGGATTGTCTGAATAAAGACCCCAGGATTGGGCCCTTAGCAGTCTGCTGAGCAGCAGCTTTTAACATTTTTAAAACCACCAAAAATACCCCAAACACAAAGCCCTTATTTCAGAAATGAGTGCGACTTTGTGTGCATAATAAGTTTTTCTTCATAAATTTCTCATTTTTTACAAGTCAATATTGGTTGTAGAGTTTGTGATTAATTATAAAAAAAAAAAAACTTGAGAAAGAGAAATATAGTAAAAAAATTTGGGGTCAGCATTTCTTTCCCCTTCTGGGGAACTAGTTGTTCTTTGTTTTCAGATGGATCCACTCCATTATAATTTTTACAAAGTTTCAGCTTCCATCTTCTACAGAAGAAACTGCAACTTTGTGAGTTCAAATACATGTCAAAGTAATGCACTTCTTTTGTTTCAAAATAATAGGCTTGCATAGAAGCTTGTTAAAGTGAGATGTCATATTTATTTCAGATTTGCATGTGAGTTGTAGTGACAGTTCATTAACACTGAAAAGGATCTGAAACTTGGAAAATTCACTTCCCAATTCAAGGGTCATCATAAGTTATGTTAAAAAAAAAACAACCTGTGGTACTCGTCATAGACAGTCTTACATATTTGAAAGTATTTATTCTTAAAGGGACTTGTGGCACACCATTATTTTCAGTGAGATGAGATGCTTATAGGAAGATCTATACTATCTTATCTTTCTTTTATAAGTATAAGGGATTGGCTATGCCTATTTTTCCTTGGGGAAATGCTTCCCACTAATTACAATGGTTACCTCCAGTATTAAAAGCGTAGATAAAAAAGGACTGTGCAGTTATAAACATTCTTTGTATGTACTTTGCAGTAGTGCTGTTTTCATGTAGAGTTTTAATTAAGAAATAACTGTCACCACAGGTTGACTGCAGAAGGCGGAAGTATCCAGCAGAGATATAAATGCCAATGCCAAATCATACAGGCTGGATAGTATATAGGGGGTCTATAATATAAAATGGATTTATAATTAAAAGTCACTTATTACGAACTTAGCATGTTATACGAAGAAATGAAAACATCTAAAATCTGGTAATTTTGTGTTGTAACATATTACCTACTCGTTTTCATTCAGCTAAGCTGCATGCAATACATCTATAATAGGAAACTGGAATTTTGGGAGTGTAGTCAGTAAACTTTGAAAGTACAATATAGATGCTTTATTAGCTGAAGTGTACTTTCAGCTTCAGCATGCTGGGAAGTCATGGAGCAGATTGGATTCTGTAAGGCTGAAACCTCCCTAAGTGTTCTTGTTTCTGATTAATTTATCTAAAAGAAACATTAATTCTAACTCTTGCAAACCACTGACTGTCTGATCCTGGCTTTGTAAGATCCCATTCCCTTTTTTAAAAAAATCCTATCTGGCCTTTCCATTGTCATGAGCAGGGTATCTGTGTGTTACTGTACTTGACTAGAGTAACAATAAACTAGTGTCTGTCTGTATATACATGTGTATATATGTGTGTGTTAATAGAAATGTTTGTATTATATACATACATACATAATATATATATATAGAGAGAGAGAGGGAGTGTCATAGATATGCATTGCATATTAATACCATTAAAAATAAGGGTGAAATCCTGGCCAAATTGAAGCCAATAGCAAAATGCCCATTGACTTCAGTGGGGACACAGGATTTCTCTGTCTCCGCTTACATAGGTTATAGTTCAGTGGCCCGGCCCTACTGTCCTTGAAGTCAGAAGGCACTGTGCTATTGATTTCAACATGAGTAAGATTGACCTCTAAGGGTACGTGTGACGGGATCCCCAGGGTACAGCCTGGGACTGTGGGACTGTTGTGCCCCCTTAACTCTCCAACCTTGGCTGTCTCTCACAAAGCTTTGCTAGTGACAAGCAGCAAACCCCTCCAGGTGCTGTTATCACTCAGCACAACCGCATGTGGAGCACCCCCTCCCCCAAACAGCTAGATTGCATGAATGCTCCCAGAGAAACTCATGAGTCACACAGAGAAAGGCACTAGCCAGATCCCTTCCAGCCTTGTATCTCAGGAATATACTGTCTTGCATGGCTCAACATGAGCAGTGCAATTTTATTAATTGGTTCACCACTTCATCAATGGAAAGTGGATATACACTAGCCTTTGTAAACCTGAGCAGATTTATCACATACTTCAGGCAAACGCACTGATAAAGATAAACAGTTAAACAGATTTATTGACTACAAAAGATAGATTTTAAGTGATTATAAGTGACAGGCAAAATGTCAGAGTGGTTACCAAAAGAAAAGAAAATATAAGCACGCAGTCTAAACTCTCAACTCTATTAGACTGGGCAACATCTAGATTAAGCAGTTTTTTCTCACCCCACTGTATATTGCAGTTCATAGTACAAAGGTTTCACCCTTGAAACCTGGGCCAGTCTCCTCTGTTGGAGTCTTCAATCTTCTGAGTGTCCTTGTTGCTTGCAGCATAGATGGGGGAAGAAAAAGGCCCAGCATTAGACCACTATGTTCTGTTTTATTCCCTTAGTCCGTGTACTTGGAGAACACAAGTCCAGGCATGTCTGGTGGGCATTGCTGAGTCCCCAGGTAAGGTTGAGTAATTCCCCTGGTGTGGCCTTTTGCCGGTGAGTCATTGAATTGTAACTCGGTTGATGGTTGTTTGACATCCTCCAGGGTGTTGGTACTTTCCTTGCTGTTGTCTCTGTGGTGCTAATATCTGGCCAATTCCCCAATTTACAGCGCGTTTTACTGACAACCGTACAACACAATCTCATGACTTCATATGCACTAATGATATACATATTTAGATAGGACAGTGATTTTCAGCAGATCATAACCTTTCTCCTGGTACCTCACGTGGCCTGCTTTATATGCAATATCACAATTTTATATAAATAAGGAATATAGGGGTTACAGGATGCTCCCTCAAGGTATAGAATGTCACAATATGTCTATACAGCAAAACAAACAAACAAACAACCCTCCTCCCCACCCCCCCCCAAAAAAAACAACCAAACCTTCATGGCAGCAAGTTTCAGCACCTGGGTCAATGTACTGGGACTCACGGGGCTTGTGCTGTGGGGCTAAAAGTAGCTGTGTAGATGTTCGGGCTTAAGCTGGAGTCTGGGCTCTGAGATCCTCCCCCACATATATTGCTCTTAGTATTAGCAGTTGTATATGTGCATTATATATGGGATTTATGCATGGTAAGTGAGATCAAAATAATGGCCATTCATTTTTATATACCAGTGAAAAAACTAATGTAACCCTTCTGCCCGTCAGAGTTGGCAGCAACAAGGGCCGGGTTCAATATCTAGGGGTTCCATTCCAATAACACAATGCAAACCGGCTCGAGCCCCCACCCAGTGACCTGGGAAAAATATATACCACCCCCGCTGGGCGCCTCCAAGAGGCAATACTTCCCCTCTCGCAAGCACATAGTCTGAGTGTAGCAAAAGTCTTTTAATAACAGAGAGAAACAATGTGGCATTATGTTGGGGAAACACCACCAACAGGATTCATAACACAACCCATGAGCAAAAACAACCCCACCCCAGGCAAATTGGGGCATGCCCTTTTCCCTTTGGTTCTTGAGTCCAGCAACCCCAAATCACCCAAAGTCCCAAAAGTCCAATGCCCCAAAAGTCTCTGTCCCTGGTCAGGGCAGCCCCAGAGTTCGAAAGTTTATCGGCGGAGCTTTACCTCCCAACCTGGGTGGAAATGGGACGGGGATAAGAGGCACCTTACGTGATCTGAAGCTGACCGCCCCATAGCTCCATAGCGGCGCTCCGCTCCGCCAGCCGCCCCACGAACTCCTTCGCTCAGCTGCGCTCCGCTCCGCCAGCCGCCCCACGAACTCCTTCGCTCAGCTGCGCTCCGCTCCGCCAGCTGCCCCACGAACTCCTTCACTCAGCTCCACGGCCCACAAGCAGCTCCTGCCATCCACACACTGCTCCGCGTCGAACTGCTTCACCAGCCGTCCCGCAAACTGCTCCACAATATATCTTCAGGCTCCCCCACTACTTAACACAACACTCAGTGATTTCAGCTCTTAGGTGAATTCAGCTTATAGTAGGGGAGCCCCAGTGCTGGTGCACTGTCAGCCCAAAGTGAGCTCAGCAGCCTATAACTAGACTTCTAATGAAATCAAAATTAGCTCTGATATTCCACAGTGGAGAGAGGAGGAAGTGCAATCAGCATGTAAGGCCCTCACCAAGGGGCCCATGCCACCAAGTACTACTACTTGTCCCCAGCCTCTCTCCATTCACACAGTTTTGGAACCCATGACCCTTGCCTAGCGAGTGCTACTTAGTTGATGGTGAATCCCTCCATCATAACAAAAGGCCACGTACAGTTCCAAGCACAGTTCCCATAATCAGGGTAATAACAATTTATTCTTCCTGCCCCAATAACAGAGACACTGGGGATCCCACAGCAGCCAAAGTGACCATTTGGGCAGCTATGGTCTCATTCTAGGCGTGGTGGGTGTGCCTATGCAAATGAGATCGGCCCCTGAAGTTCTTTTCCACAACTTGCCACACCTCACCACCAGATGTCAGGGTGGAGCTCATCCTGACACTGCTTACACTAACAAAATAGTAATGGATCTTGAGTGCATAATTAAGAACTACATTTCACTTGAATTACTAATAGGTTTTGTGCCAAAAGTTTTATTCAGCCCTTTTATTGCATACAAAACAAGTGATCTTTTTATGATGAATCTCTGTTAACAGGAATTTAGTAAATGTAGGAAATTTACTGTGGCAAGGGAAATTTAGGTAGGACAATAGGACAATCTTTTTAACTATAAGGATAGTTAAGCACTGACATAGGCTTCCAAGGGAGGTTGTAGAATCTCTGTCCTTGGAGGTTTTTAAGAACGGACTAGACAAACAGGGATGGTATAGTTAGTCCTGCATCAAGGGGGTGAGGGGAAGATGCTAGATTCCATCCCTACTTTTCTGTGATTCTGTGATCTTCAGTCTCTGTATTGCATGAACCTGAAAAGTCTTTCCCAACAAAAAAAAAGAGAGAAATCTATGAATTTTTGGAATGTAATTAAAATTTAAAGTAAAATAGGAGTCTTATGTACTTTTTTTAATGTCACATTTTTAGCACAATATGCTGTGCTAAAGGTCATTTATGATACAAAATGTTCATAGGTGCATAGATTTTAGCATAGATAGGGAGCGTCTAATCCAACCCTTAATACACACACAACAGCAGGCGTTCCCTCTCCCTTACTTTTCTTCAGTCTTATTTTCTCTTAAACACAGTGTTCCTAACATGTTCAATACTGTTTTCTCTGAAATACATCTGGTGATCATACAGTTTATAATTCATGTACACACTGTTCCAACCTGAAGCAAAGTGCTTTGCTAGCATGTGACTGATAACAGATCGAAGACGAAAGCTGAGTAATTCCTTGGAATCAGTGTTTTTCTTTGTTGTAATACATTTCTTTTATCAATAAACTTTTAAGAGCCTCGTTGATTCTCTATGTTGGGGTAGCCCATGGAAGCTTCACTGTCGCCTGGTGATTTGGTTCAAGACGGAGCATTGTAGGTCTGGGATATGGAGTCTTCATGTTAAATATGAAAGTAACTCAATTCTGATTCATTTTATATGAGATAGTTTTGACCCTCGGCTCCTTGCAAGGTGCTAGTGCTGCATGTGTAGGGTCTGGTGTGGGCCACACCTGTCCTAGTGGTGGTTCTATTGTGAGAGTGATAATTTCAGGATTTTCCCCCTATACCATATGCAGCCTGTATTTAATTTAAGTTGTGGGGCAAAATTTTGAAAAGCTAATGACTTAGGAGCCTGAGTCCCACTTTCAAAAGTGACGTAGGCATTTCGGAGCCTATATCTTATTGAAAGCCAATGAGAATTAGGATCCTTAGTGCCTAAACCACTTTTGAAAATGGGACTTGGGCTCCTAAATTAAGTGGATGCTTTTGAAAGTGTTACCCACAGTCACTGCTTTTTCATAAAGCCTAGTACTTCCTTATCCTTTCCATTACTACATGTCAAATGATTATAGACAATTACACTGTCTTCCCTTTGCCACCTCTTTTATAAGTTGCTCTTATCCTATTAATTTCTTTCACCTTTTCCATCTGGGACATGGCCTCTACTGCCACTTCGATTACTTATCATTAATTAGGACTGCAGATTTTTGCATACCTTTGCAGTCTCTTCAGTTTACCAAAGTCCGTTCTCTGTTGTGTGGCCCAAAACTGAACACAGCACTATTTTTTGCAACAGAAGTACATTCTGCATGTGTGTTTAATTTATCCATTATCACCTGCAGGTATATTTCTGCATTAATGCTCTTCATCTAGTCAGCTTTTGTTCTGGGTTTTATTTCTTTCTTGGTTGGAAGTGGGAAGGAGCTAGTATTATTTCCGTTCCAACTTTATTTTCTTTCTGCTATATTGAATCACTCCCCACTGGACTTAGCTCAGTTTTCCAAACGCTGCAGATTTTTCTGTAGTTTTGCTTAGGGTAAAATGTTCAAAAGTATCTAAGTAATTTAGGAGCCTTTGAAAGTTATATACCTCAAAATATGATGATATTAACAAATTATGTAATTACATCTTCCAGGTTATTCATTAATATTAAAGAATATTAGTCCCTATACAGAGGTCTGTGCAAAAATTGCTTAATACTTATCCTAGTTTGATTATGTGAATGTTTGATCCCTGTTTAGTAGGAAAGTTCAAGTACTAAATAGTAGTTTTATTAGCTGCTGGGAAATCTTCTATAGGAATGTCATCAGACTTTCCAGAGGCTGGTCAATAACCCACTGAAAGGTGTGACTGGGAGAGGTAAGGTGGGGAAAAGATACTATTTCCTTATTAGCACAAAAGTCTTGATTAATTTGCTGGCAGTACTTGGTAGGAACAGTTGGACAAAAATAATTGTTTGGGGTTTTGCAGGGGGATTTTTCCTGCTGTTTATCTCAATGAATCTGTGTTTCTTCTTTGTTGCCTGAATAAGGCTCTATGGGTGCTGTAGCTATGCCACTACAGCGCCGTAATGTAGACACTTCCTACAGCACTCAAAGGGTTTTTTCCCATTACAACAGACAATTCACCTCCCCAAGTGGCAGTAGCTAGGTTGACAGAAACATTCTTCCATTGACCTAGCCATGTGAACATTGGGGGTTAGTATAGCATAGTCGCAGCACTATTGAATACATTTGAATAATTGAGGAAATTTTCAGTGTACTTGATGGACATAACCCTTTTTTCAGGTAAGAGTGTTTTGGATAATTAAGGTTTACATAATCAAGACTGTGTTGTATATAAAGCTAAAGAATTACACTAAGAGAGGGAAAGCAAGAGCATCATGAAAACCTACTGTGCATGCATACGTTTCATTCCGTATCTGTGACTGATATGTTCATTTGCTCCGAAGGTGGTGTACACCTCCAACATATTGGGGTTGGGCTAGTCTGCAGTGTGAGATGTTCAAAGTCAGCCTGAAATATTCCAACATATAAAGTTTTTATAGCTCTCTTCCTCACCATCCCCCCATCTTTGAAATAGCTGTTTAGGTGTTCCTGTAATTATTTAATCAGTAAAATATAATGGTTCTTAAATCTGTTTTTATACATGCTAAATAACATTATAAGAACACTCTCAAAAAATGAGACACAGCACAGGTTACCAGAAAGTCAGCCATAAATGCATTGCAAGAAAATCTGATGACACTGCTGGCTTAATAGCTCTTCAGCTCATGTCCATGCTTTGTTCCCTACTCCTCCTGTGATTCCCTCTTAAAGCCCTGAAAATTTCCATTCTTCCCCTGCATTACTTCTCCAGCTAATAACTCTGTGTTTGGCTGACCATTCTGAGCTGGACATGGAGTTACTATATCAGTAGAAGGTGTTCATTGTCCCTTGGGCCAAATTCTAATCTCAAATTCAGTTCCTTACATAGTAATGTATTGTGCTTCCCACGAGAGAGTTAAGCCAGAAAGGGAAATATGACATGTGGAAAAGCTAAGCAAACAGTTTTGTGGGTAGAATAGAGCAGTTTTACTTCCATGGAAACTGCCCAATTAGATCTTAGCGTCTCGTTAAAACTAAATTTGAGAAATCTGATATATCGTGGGACCTGCTATATTCAGTCTGGAAGCAAAAACAAAGGAGTGAAAAAAGCAATACAATGGTAAGAACATGTAAAATGGGAACAGGAAGAGGAGGTAATTCAAGATATTGACAATATATTATTAATCTAAAATGTAACATGAAGAGCTAGTGCATTTACCCAGTGTAATTGTACTGCTGAGTGCCATTAGATTAAATAATTTGAGGATGAAAAATATTCTTCCTAATTTTTCCCTGTTATTTTAATACTGCGTTTTCATCTTGTATATGATAACAGTGCAGGTGAAGCTAATTTTCTAATTTAAATAATACATGTGATACAGCTACTTGGTTTCCAGACAAAGTGCTCCATCTACAGGTAGGATAACATTTTATTCAAAAGCTTTTCAGTATCTCATTTCATGTAGAATATTAGCAGTATGCTTCTTTTCTAGACCACAGTAGAGTTTGCAAAATTGATTCGATTTGTTCGACTGTGTGTCAGTGTAAATCCCACTGTAGATAGGCATGCATTTTACGGGCATGAGATCAGATTTTTTTTAAATATCAGTGTATATTGGGTCCATGCATGCACCTTGTGCTTCCTTATGCTGCCTAAAGGGGGAATTGGCTGTGACCCTCCTAGTTCAGTCTTCCTGACCATGGCAGTGCTATTTTTTCTTAAAATTTAAAATTTACCTTTTCAGTGAAGAATCTCCTTCTCTTCTCCCCAAATGTGGTCACTTTCCCTCCACCTTCATTCCTGTAGCCCACCAGAGGAAAAGGATGGAGGAAGAGAGACGTGCACCGACATAGCAGGGTAAAGTGCCTTGCACTGACCAACATGACGGGCTTCAAACACTCTGGATTTAAATCCTGCTCGATCTGCGGCAAACTCATTGGTCTGGTCGATGGGCATAGTCAAAGCCTATTCTTTGACGTTTGACATGTAAATCCTTCTGCTCAGGAAGTCATAATTCTAGAAATGTGTGACTGCAAGTGCATCTATTAGAGCAGAGGTTCTCAACCTTTCTCTTTCCCCCCAACATGCTACAAAAACTCTGCGGCCCATGTGTGCCGCAATAACTGGTTTTGTGCATATAAAAGCCAGGGGTGGCATTAGGGGGTAGCAAGCAGGACAATTGCCTGGGACCCCATGCCACAGGGGTCCCCCAGAAGCTACATTGCTCAGGCTTCAGCTTCAGCCCCGGGTGGTGGGGCTCAGGGACCTGGGCTTCAGCCCCATGTGGTGGGGCTTCGGCTTTCTCCCCTGGTCCCCAGTGAGTCTAATGCTGGCCCTGCTTGGAGGCCCCCATAAAACCTGCTCGAGGCCCCCTAGGATGGCCCCAGGCCCCTGGTTGAGAACCACTGTATTAAGGCAATTTATGTGTAGGACTTCAGACCCAGAGGAAGTTAATACTTCCAAAGAACGGTCAAAAGGGTCTTCATCCATGAACACACTCTTAACCACATCACACAACCCAGCAAAAGGCAGGAAAGAAGATACTATCAAAATTGGCACAGGCTACATTGAGGGCAACTGCCTCTGGCTTTAGCACCAGACGTCTCTACACCAGTATTGACGCCAACAGCCCCAACATTGGCATTGAGCTCAGTGTCCTCTCCCCCAATGCCAACAATGTCATTGTTATAGCCTGCACTGGCACCCTGACGTAAAGGTGGGACTGAAGGACAGCCAATTGGAGCCCAAGTTTGCCTTCAGGCATCAGGAGATATGGCTCTGTAAGGAGGAGAAGAAGCTTCATTCGTCCTAGGGCAAGGCATCCAAGTCTGCCACTCAATCAGAAATGATGCATAGTAAACTGTCACTGGCACAGACGAAGACACCAGTACTGACAACCACACCGATTAGAAGCCCAAGGTATGCCCTGATAGAATTATCGAGTTCCCCTCCAGGGACATTGTTGGTATTGGAGCAGCACCTGGCACCAGGACTTGAGCAGAGGCATTGCTCCATGGCATCGCTGTTCGAAAAGTCTTACCCTTCTTCACCATCACCATATTATGCTTTCCCTCTAGCATTAAGCAGGGGTGGCTGTCTTCTGCCTTCTTGTAGTACCGTAGGGGTGACACCAGAGATCGTTATCACATGGCACCAGTGTCAAGGAAACCTATAGTGCTTTTGGTCAATCACTGGCGACTGAGCCAGTGCCCATATGGCATGCTACCTTGGCCATACTGGGGGCTGTCATCATGAGTATCTTGCAGTGGATCGCCCTCAAGTATGTCCAGGAAGAGGAGGAGATCAGGCTGCCCGTGAACACCCAGGAGCTGGGGGTAGCAGATGGACAACAATATCCCCAGTGTCCACTGAAAGAATTGTCATTTTTGCCTGATGAGGCAGTTACACTAGCCCCTGTCCCCACAAGTGATGATTTTAAGACCTTTCAGATTTTCCTATCTTGTATCACAGAGACCTAGATATCAAATAAGTAGTAATACAAGAGAAATCCCAGAAACTCTTTGACATTTTGACTGCATCAGTCCCAGCTGGGGTTGCTCTCCCCATTAATGAGGGAAGCCAAAGGGCATTTCTGCCTCTCCTTCAGAACTCACAGATAATACAGCAGCCATGCACTACATAAACAAAAGAGCTCCAGCTCTTCGCCCCTCTGCCTGGACGCCATAAAATTCGGGACTTGGAATGTAGCGACCCCAATGGTCCTTCCTCCCTTGGGAGTTAGCAACAGTCTAGCAAACTTCCTGACCAGGGAAACTGTGACCCTTCATGAAAGGTCCTTACACAGGTTTGGCATAGGACTGGTATTCTGTCACTGCAGATCCCCCATATTAGACTTCTTTGATCTCAAGAACAACGCCAAGTGTCAGAATTTTGGCTCCAGAGGAGGCCTTAGTTTAGAATCATTGTCAGATGCCTTCCTTCTGCAATGGAACAGAGGCTGCTCTGCGCCTTTCCACTGATTACCCTGATCCCCAGGGTAATCGCCAAGATTGAAAGAGCAAAGCTAATCATTTTAATAGCTTCCTATTGACCAAGACAGTTTTGGATGACAGACTTCCTGCAGCTGTCCTTTCAGCTCTCAAACCAGCTTCCAGACCATCTGGATCTGATCTCAGTTTCAGGGCCAGATACTCCATGCAGACTAGACAGAGACTTCTCCTTACAAGTTCAGGAAATACTGTACAGAGCAGGAAAACATCTACCAGAAGGCTGTACCTAATGGAAGATGTTCTTAATATGCGACCTCACTAGAAGTTCATTCCTAAGCTGATCTCAGATGTGTATCAAAACACAGTCAACCACCTGTCTTTTTCCTGAAGCCACGCTCTGCACCGAAAGAAAAGAAGTTACACACATTGGATGTACCCAGGAGTTTGCTTTATTATATTGACAGGATCACACTGTCGCGCTTCTATTATTAGTTGTAATTGGGCATTGTAAAAGTCAAGCCATCTCTTCACCAAGAATATTGAAATTGATCATGTAATGTTACCAGGTGCTTGGTGTACTTCTGCCTCCAAACATCAAGGCTCACTCCACCCAAGCACAGGCTACATAGTGCAGCTACTTCAGAAATGTGCCACTATCAGAAATCAGCAATGTGGAGTAATCCATTGACCTTTGCCAAACACTAGGCCTTGGACTTAGTTGCTAGATCAGATGCCAAGTTCGGGAGAGAAATCCGTGTTCATATGATACAGCTGAAACTCCTCATTCCCACTGTCTTCAGGGGGCACTGCTTTCCAGTGGGATCCATCTCAATATATATTCAAAGAAGAAAGAATGGTTACTTAATCTATAACAACAGTGATCTTCGAGATGATGTCAGTATGGATCCCTCCACCCACCTTCTCTTCCTGCTCTTCAGAGTTCTCAGCTACCACAGTCTTTGAATTGCGAGAGAACTTGGGAGGGAGAGGGAGGGCTGCTTCTTCCTTTATGCCCTTACATGGGAACACAAAGAGGCACAGGGTGCATGTGAAACACCGACAGACGTTGTAGTTTAAAAAACTCCATGCATAAGGCACATATATAGCTACACTGGCATCCACATGACTACTACATCTCAAAGACCCACAGTTATTGTAAGGTAAGTAACCATTTACCAGCTGTAGATTTTTAAGTACCAAATATATCAATATCATTCTCTAGTCCTTATCTGGATGTGTTTAATTTTATGGTTAAAATAGGAAATATTTTTCATCATGTATGCAACAGCTGTGGAATAAGTGTATATATGTTCTTTAATAGGGTTACTGGTCTAACAGAAAAGGGGGCAAAGCAAAGTGATATATCTTGATTTTTAGTAAGGCTTTTCATACAGTTCCACATAACATTCTCATAACCAAACTAGGGCGATGTGGTTTAAATGAAATTTCTGTAAGATGGGTGCACAACTGGTTCTCAAAGAGTAGTTATCAATGGTTCGACGTGAAATTTGGAGGGTGTATCTAGTAGGGTCCCATGGGGCTCAGTCCTGGGTCCAGTACTAGTCAATATTTTGCTAACTGAATATGAGTCAACAATGTCATGCATTAATGACTTGGATAATGGAATGCAAAATATGCTTATAGAATTTGCAGATGA
Organism: Lepidochelys olivacea; assembly: GCF_965140295.1. Taxonomy (NCBI): domain Eukaryota; kingdom Metazoa; phylum Chordata; order Testudines; family Cheloniidae; genus Lepidochelys; species Lepidochelys olivacea. The sequence goes on from NC_140414.1 coordinate 85,255,428, forward strand.
TACTAAACTGGAAGGTATTGCAAGCATTTTGGATGACAGGATAAGAATTCAAAACAATCTTCACAAATTGGAGAACTGGTCTGAATTTAGCAAGATGAAAATTCAATGAAGATAAGTGCAAAATACAGCATTTATGAAGTAAAAATCAAGTGCACAACTACAAAATAGGGAATAACTGGCTAGGTGGGAGTACTTCTGAAAAGGATATGGGGTTATAGTGGATCACAAATTCAGTATGGGTGATCAATGTGATACAGTTGCAAAAGAGGCTAATATAATTCTGGGGTGTATTCACAAGAGTGTTGAATGTAAGCCGTGGGAAGTAATTGTCCCTCTAGAGTCTGCACTGGTGAGGCCTCAGCTGGAGTGCAGTGTCCAATTCTGGGTGCCACATCTTAGGAAAGATGTGGATAAATTGGAGAGAATCCAGAAGAGAGCAACAAAAATGATAAAAGGTTTAGAAAATCTCATGTAAGAGGAAAGGTTAAAAAAACTGGGCATATTTGGTCTTGAGAAAAGTAGACTGAGTGGGGGACATAACAGTCTTCAAATATGTTAAGGGGTGTTATAAAGAGGACAATGATCAATTGTTCTCCATGTTCACTGAAGGTAGAACAAGAAGAAATTGACTTAATCTACAGAAAGGGAGATTTAGGTTAGGTGTTGGGGGGGGAAATTCTAACATATTTAAGATCTGAAATAGGCTTCCCAGGGTGGTTGTGGAATCCCCATTATTGGAGGCTTTTTAGAACAGACTGGACAAACAACTGTCAGGGATGGTCGAGGTCTTGCCTCAGTGCAGGGGACTTGACTTGATACCTCTTGAGATCCCTTCCAGCCCTACATTTCTCTGATTCCATGTTTTAAAGCAACTTAATGTTAATCTCTTGTTTAGATGGATACGAAGTTTGATAGGCCCAACATTTCACTGATTTTAAAAGTTAATGTTTGTTTTCCTTTTAATTGACATTTGTGTTTTGAAATAAACTGTAATCCCTCCCCCTTACATTGCTAAAATCCTAGCTCCTCATCAGTGGCAATTCATATATTACAAACCCACAGTTCTGGATTTCTGCATGTCTGTGATCTCAAGCATAACACTTCAGGCTGTCTCTCCACTCACGCCTGTCTTTTCTATTAAAATGAGCGGGTGGGGCTTTTCATACACAGGAATTTTGCTCTGAAATGTACAAGACTCCTGATTTCTGAATGCTTTCATTCTGCCTGCCCACTTACAGAAGCAGAGCAGACGTGCAGAATGGAGGGATGGTGCAATATATGTGTGCTTGCGTGACATAAATATTCATTTCCTCAAGCCAAAACAGAACCATTAATTTTACTTTTTAGGCCCTCTGGCCGTTACAGTGCCCCTATAAACCAAAAGTCAGATTAAAAGAGTAGAAAATAATTTCTTTTGCAAGTGCTGGAAAACCAAAAGAGTAGAAAATAATTTCTTTTGCAAGTGCTGGAAAACCAAACTTTTTTATACATAGTTACTTGGGACCTGAGCCTCCTCTCATCTACTACTCAGCATAATCAAGGGGATTCCTTGTGTTACTACTCCCTGCAGTAGTGGGTGACCACAAGATCAGACCCTTACATTGTGACATTTTAAGCTTTTAAAACCATTTGTATTGCATGCTCCAGTAATATCTTTTTTGCCCACCCCATTTTTATTATTTTAATAAATGGCTTTCCTTTCAAGGATGTAGAAAGGACTTTATTTATCTCTTATGTGACATCCTGACCCATATTTTAAAACATTTTATTTTTATTTTTCCATAGGTCCTCCCATGCCATCCTCTTCATCTAGTCCATCCGTCATTGAACATTTACATTCCCTTCCTCCATCACCCAATCGCCATGACAACCAGAGGTGGTTGCTAAGTACTAATGCCATCCAGCCAGTTCAGGACTCTGATACAGATGAGGACTATACTGCCAGCACTTATCTAGTACAGACCGGTACTGTTTCAGTTTTCCCCCCAGATCATGGTAAGAAGAGGACAACTTGTCCATAGTTTGAATGCACTTTCTTATTTTCCATCCTGTTATAAAGCAGTCTGATACGAGTGAAGGAGATTAAAATCATTCAGTATTTTAAATTAATCTTCCCTTTAATTTTCACAAGTGATTGTGTACTTTCAAGAATGCAGAATAAGCAAGAGTAGAAATTGACCTTTTGTGGTATATAAGATGAAAGTAGTTTATCTAAATTATTTTTGAAGTAGTAATCACATACAGCAAGAACCACTAATTGTACATTTTGTATTATAACTCACAGCGCAGGTCTGACTGCCCTACATTTATGGTTCTTTTCAAATGGTAAGCTGAAGTTTGTTAAACTGACATGATATTTAGCTTCAACATTTTGTGGGTATGTCCTACTGACTAACTTCCACAAATGCAGAGGTCCCAGACATGTTGGGGCTGATGTGGTTTTACTGCCAAGAAGGGCAGGATTTGGGGAACTCATGCAGCCTTGGAACACACACTGTCAAGGTGGATGAGGCTTTTTTTAAACAACTAACAAAATCATCCAAATCACAGGACTTGGTAGTGATGGGGGACTTCAACTACACAGACATCTGTTGGGAAAATAACACAGCAGGGCACAGATTATCCAGCAAGTTCTTGGAATGTATTGGAGACAATTTTTTATTTCAGACGGTGGAGAAAGCTACTAGGGGGAGGCTGTTCTAGACTTGATTTGACAAATAGGGAGGAACTGGTTGAGAATTTGAAAGTGGAAGGCAACTTGGGTGAAAGGGATCATGAAATGGTAGAGTTCATGATTCTAAGCAATGGTAGGAGGGAGAACAGCACAATAAAGACAATGGATTTCAAGAAGGCAGACTTTAGCAAACTCAGGGAGATGGTAGGTAAAATCCCATGGGAATCAAGTCTGAGGGGAAAAACAAATGAAGACAGTTGGCAGTTTTTCAAAGAGACATTATTAAGGGCACAAGAGCAAACTATCCCACTGCATAGGAAAGTAGGGCAAGAGACCACCCTGGCTTAACCAAGAGATCTTCAATGATCTAAAACTCAAAAAAGTGTCCTACAAAAAGTGGAAACTCGGTCAAATTACAAAGGATGAATATAAACAAGTAACACAAGTGTGTAGGGACAAATTTAGAAAAGCCAAGGCACAAAATGAGATCAAACTAGCTAGGGACATAAAAGGAAACAAGAAAACATACTACAAATACATTAGAAGCAAGAGGAAGACCAAGGATGGAGTAGGCCCATTACTCAATGAGGGGGGAAAGACAATAACAGAAAAAGTGGAAATGGCAGAGATGCTTAATGACTTCTGTTTCGGTTTTCACCAAGAAGATTGATGGTGATTGGACATCTAACATGGTGAATGCCAGTGAAAATGTGGTAGGATCAGAATCTAAAATAGGGAACAAACAAGTCAAAAATTACTTAGACAAGTTACAAAGAGTCCTGTGGCACCTTATAGACTAACAGATGTATTGGAGCACAGAGGGGCATTGCTGGCACATGATGGTGTAGATTACATTGGTGATGGTCACGTTAACACCACCCTATACGGAAAACACACCGACCGCTATGCCTACCTTCATGCCTCCAGCTTCCATCCCGGACACACCACACGATACATTGTCTACAGCCAAGTGCTGAGGTACAACTGCATTTGCTTCAACCTCTCAGACAGAGACCAACACCTACAAGATCTTCACCAAGCATTGTCAAAACTACAATACCCACAGAAGGAAATAAGGAAACAGATCAACAGAGCCAGACGTACCCAGAAGCCTCCTGCTGCAAGACAAGCCCAAGAAAGAAACCAACAGAACTCCACTGGCTATCGCATACAGTCCTCAGCTAAAACCTCTCCAATGCATCATCAGTGATCTACAACGCATCCTGGACAACGATCCCTCACTTTCACAGGCCTTGGAAGGCAGGCCAGTTCTCGCCCACAGGCAACCTGCCAACCTGAAGCATATTCTCACCAGCAACTACACACCGCACCATAGTAACTCTAACTCAGGAACCAATCCATGCAACAAACCTCGATGCCAGCTCTTCCCACATATCTACACTAGCGACACCATCACAGGACCTAACCAGATCAGCCACACCATCACTGGTTCATTCACCTGCACGTCCACCAATGTAATCTATGCCATCATGTGCTAGCAATGCCCCTCTGCTATGTACTTCGGCCAAACTGAACAGTCCCTACATAAAAGGATAAATGGACACAAATGAGATATTAGGAATGGCAATATAAAAAAACCTGTAGGAGAACACTTCAACCTCCCTGGACACACAATAGTAGATTTAAAGGTAGCCATCCTGCAGCAAAAAAACTTCAGGACCAGACTTCAAAGAGAAACTGCTGAGCTTCAGTTCATTTTCAAATTTGATACTATCAGCTCAGGATTAAACAAAGACTGTGACTGGCTAGCCAATTGCAAAAGCAGTTTCTCCTCCCTTGGTGTTCACACCTCAACTGCTAGAAGAGGGCCTCATCCTTCCTGATTGAACTAACCTCGTTATCCCTAGCCTGATTCTTGCTTGCATATTTATACCTGCCTCTGGAAATTTCCACTACATGCATCTGACAAAGTGGATGTTCACCCACGAAAGCTTATGCTCCAATACGTCTGTTAGCCTATAAGGTGCCAGAGGACTCTGCCGCTTTTACAGACCCAGACTAACACAGCTACCCCTCTGATATAAGACAAGTTAGATGTCTTCAAATCACCAGGGCCTGATGAAATGCATCCTAGAATACTCAAAGAGCTGACTGAGGAGATATCTGAGCCATTAGCAATTATCTTTGAAAAGTCATGGAAGATGGGAGACAATCCAGAAGACTGGAAAAGGGCAAATATAGTGCCCATCTATAAAAAGGGAAATAAGGACAACCCGAGGAATTACAGACCAGTCAGCTTCACTTCTGCACCCAGAAAGATAATGGAGCAAATAAGTAAGCAATCAGTTCGCAAACACCTAGAAGATAATAAGGTGATAAACAACAGTCAGCATGGATTTGTCAAGAACGAATCATGTCAAACCAGCCTGATAGCTTTCTTTGACAGGGTAACAAGCCTTGTAGATGGGGGGAATCAGTAGTAGATGTGGTATATCTTAACTTTAGTAAGGCTTTGGATACTGTCTCACATGATCTTGTCATAAACAAATTAGGGAAATGCAACCTAGATGGAACTACTGTAAGGTGGTTGCATAATTGGTTGGAAAACTGTTCCCAGAGAGTAGTTATCAGTGGTTCACAGTCATGCTGGAAGGGCATAATGAGTGGGGTCCCGGAAGGATCGGTTCTGGATCCGGTTCTTTTCAATATCTTCAGCAGTGATCTAAATAATGGCATAGAGTACACTTATAAAGTTTGCGGATGATACGAAGCTCGGAGGGGTTGCAAGTGCTTTGGAGGATAGGATTAAAATTCAAAATGATCTGGACAAACTGGAGAAATGGTCTGAAGTAAATAGGGTGAAATTCAATAAGGACAAATGCAAAGTACTCCACTTAGGAAGGAACAATCAGTTGCATGCATACAAAATGGGAAATGACTGCTTCGGAAGAAGCAATGCAGAAAGGGACCTGGGGGTCGTAGTGGATCACAAGCTAAATAAGAGTCTACAGTTTAACGCTGTTGCAAAAAAAGCAAATATCATTCTGGGGTGTATTAGCAGGAGTATTGTAAGCAAGACACGAAAAGTAATTCTTCCGCTCTATTCCGTGCTAATTAGGCCTCAACTGGAATATTGTGTCCACTTCTGGGTGCCACATTTCAGGAAAAAGATGTGGAAAAAATGGAGAAAGTGCAGAGAAGAGCAACAAAAATGATTAAAGGTCTAGAAAACATGACCTCAAGAGGGAAGATTGAAAAAATTGGGTTTGTTTAGTCTGGAGAAGAGAAGACTGAGAGGGGACATAACAGTTTTCAAGTACAGAAAAGGTTGTTACAAGGAAGAGGGAGAAAAAATGTTCTGCTTAACCTCTGAGGATAGGACAAGAAGAAATTGGCTTAACTTGCAGCAAGGGCGGTTTAGGTTAGACATAGGAAAAACTTCCTGTCAGAGTGGTTAAGCACTGGAATAAATTGCCTAGGGAGGTTGTGGAATCTCCATCATTGGGGATTTTTAAGAGCAGGTTGGACAAACACCTGTCAGGGATGGTCTACATCAGTGGTTCTCAAAGCCGATCCGCCACTTGTTCAGGGAAAGCCCTTGGTGCGCCGGACCAGTTTGTTTACCTGCAGCGTATGCAGGTTTGGCCGATCGCAGTTTCTGCTGGCTGCGGTTCGCCGCTCCAGGCCAATGGGGGCTCCGGGAAGGGCGGCCAGCACGTCCCTTGGCCCGCGCCGCTTCCCGCAGCCCCCATTGGCCTGGAGCGGCAAACCACGGCCAGTGGGAGCCGCGATCGGCCGAACCTGCAGATGCGGCAAGTAAACAAACCGGTCCGGCACGCCAGGGGCTTTCCCTGAATAAGCGGCGGACCGACTTTGAGAACCACTGGTCTAGATAATATTTAGTTCTGCCTTGAGTGCAGGGGACTGGACTAGATGACCTTTTGAGGTCCATTCCAGTTCTATGATTCTAAGTTGTATTCCTGTAACCAAATATGTAAGATGGCTGTGTGATGAGAGTGGGGGCAGTAACTCCAAAGCACATCATTCCATACCTCCCATCTTTCAACCTACCAATGTATAACATAAGTAATCAAAATATGTGATGACCAAAATGCAGAACACCTGTGTTTGCTTGTTCACCATGCCATAATAAATAGAATATGGTGGTTGTAAACCTTGAGTTTTAAAGGTTTTTTTAGTGTATGAATTAAACCAGTTTTTAAAATCAGCAAACTGGAAAAACAAATTATATATCATGCATAACAATGAGGACCCACCCCAAGTGGGTGATCAGAAGGGCTTAATATCCAAACCTACAGTGTGTCAGCTTGATGTTGACCATTTGAGCTCAAGGAATAACTGTTATTGTCTATATGAACTCGGGGGGGGACTTCACACATGCTTTCCCAGTTGGCTATAGACCTATTTGCTATATAGCAGCAGAATGTTACAGAGCATAAATACTAAGTTCTGTTCCTGGTTCTGAGGGAAGTGTGGTGGTGTGGTTAAAGCAGTGGTTGGTTAGAGACAGGATAGCAAAGCACATAGATTTTGCACCTTCACTTGGAAAGGCAGTGTGCCTGAGTAGGTAAGAGCTAGAGCTGCTATATTAGTGACCTGGTTCAAGATTTTGAAAAGTAATAGTAATTTTGGGTACTATAATTTTTGGGTGCTCAACTTGAGACATTTCAGAGAGGTCCGATTTTCAGAATCTGGAAGCTGAATGCTTTCTGAAAATTAGTCCCTTTAAAACTATCTCAAATTGACCAACCAAAAATTAAGGCATTGTATTAATTGGATTTCGGGGCTGTACCGGGGTGGTCACCCCGCTCCAGCCCTGAAGGGGTAAAAACAGCCCTGGGGAGAACAGCTGGGGGAAGCTGAGTGCGTAGCTGACCACAGCTGTGACCAGCTCAATCAGGGCCCAGCTGGCTTTTATAAGAGGGCTGTGAGCCAGGAGCAGAAGAAGAGTCTCACTCTAGCCCTAGAGTGGGAAGGGCTAGCTGCCTGGGAGCAAAGTACCTAGAGCCGGAGCAGTGCTGGGGAAGGGCAAAGGGAGCTGGGAAGCTCCAGCCTGGTAAACCTCCAGGTTGCAGGCCTTAGTGAAGGCCTACAAAGGTACTGGGGCTGCAGAGGGGCAGCCTGAGGATAGGCAAAGACAGCAGGTCCTAATCTCCTTGCTAATGATGAGTGGCCTTTACAGACTGCAGTCTGTCCCAGTGAGCGGGGGCTAGATGATGACTGGCAGTAGCCACTGAGGCAAGGTGGGTTTAGAGCAGAGATGGGCAAACTATGGCCCACGGGACCCTCCTGCTCAGCCCCTGAGCTCCTGGCCTGGGAGTCGAGTCCCTGGCCCCACCCCTGCTGTTCTCCCCTCCCCCACAGCCTCACATTGCCATGCTGCCAGCGCTGTGCTCGGGGTGGTGAGCTCCTGGGGCAGTGCAGGTGCAGAGCCCAGCCTGACCCGGTGCTCTGAGCTGCGCTGTGTGTGGCTGGCTCCAGGCAGAGCGGTAAGGCGGCAGGGAGCGGGGGTGTTGGATAAAGGGCAGGGGAGTTTCGGGGGGGGGGGCGTGGACAGGGGTCGAGGTGGTCAGAGGGGATAACGGGGGTTGAATGGGGGTAGGGGTCCAGGGGGAGGCAATCAGGAAGGAGGGGGGGTTGGATGGGGCAGCAGGGGACAGTCAGGGGCAGGGGTTCCGGGTGGCAGGGGGCAGTCAGGGAGAAGGGGTGGTTGGATGAGGGCAGGGGTCCCGGGAGGGGGGGCAGTCAGGAATGAGAGGAATGGTTGGATGGGGTGGGGGGGCAGTCAGGGGTGGGGGTTCTGGGGGCGGTCAGGGGACAGAGAGTGGGGTGGATGGGGTAGGGATCCTGGGGGGGCCGTCAGGGAACCGGTGGATTGGATGGGGCAGAAGTCCGGGGGGGGGGGGGGGCGTCAGGAGGCGAGAAGCCGGGGGAGGATATGGGGTGGGGTCGGGTCATTCCTGGCTGTTTGGGGAGGCACAGCCTCCCCAAACTGGCCATCCATACAATTTCCAAAACCTGATGCAGCCCTCAGGCCAAAAAGTTTGTCCACCCCTGGTTTAGAGTGTTGGGGGTTCCCCTGAGAGGGGAGACCAAGATTGTGGGGCACTGCGGTGGGCAGAACCCCAGGGTAAGGGCGCTTCATTTACAGGGGCCCAAAAATGTTAACGTAACCTAGTCCTTTCCAACATTAAATATTGTTAAACAGGGTTCAGAGTTTGGTATATAGAGATCTCAGCCTGCTTAGTACCATGGCGCAAACATCCTTTTAACCTTTTTATTAAAGATACAGAAAAGAAGGGAAAACATGAAAGCATTTGAAATGTAAAGTACTAAGTAAAGCTTTCATTTTAACAGGTTTCAAAGTAGCAGCCATGTTAGTCTGTATCCGCAAAAAGAAAAGGAGTACTTGTGACACCTTAGAGACGAGCAAATTTATTTGAGCATAAGCTTTCGTGAGCTACAGCTCACTTCATCGGATGCATTCAGTGGAAAATACAGTGGGGAGTTTTTATATACACAGAGAACATGAAACAATGGGTGTTACCATACACACTGTAATGAGAGTGATCAGGTAAGGTGAGCTATTGCCAGCAGGAGAGAAAGAGGAAAAAACAAACAAACAAACCTTTTGTAGTGATAATCAAGGTGGGCCATTTCCAGCAGTTGACAAGAACGTGTGAGGAACAGTATGGGAGGGGGGAAATAAACATGTGGAAATAGTTTTACTTTGTGTAATGACACATCCACTCCCAGTCTTTATTGAAGCCTAATGTAATGGTGACCAGTTTGCAAATTAATTCCAATTCAGCAGTCTCTCATTGGAGTCTGTTTTTGAAGTTTTTTGTTGAAGAATTGCAACTTTTAGGTCTGTAATCGAGTGACCAGAGAGATTGAAGTATTCTCCGACTGGTTTTTGAATGTTATAATTCCTGACGTCTGATTTGTGTCCATTTAATCTTTTACATAGAGACTGTCCAGTTTGACCAATGTACATGGCAGAGGGGCATTGCTGGCACATGATGGCATATATCACATTGGTAGATGTGCAAGTGAATGAGCCTCTGATATTGTGGCTGATGTGATTAGGCCCTATGATGATGTCATGGGACATAGTCGGCAACGGGCTTTGTTGCAAGGATAGGTTCCTGGGTTAGTGTTTTTGTTGTGTGGTTGCTGGTGAGTATTTGCTTCAGATTGGGGGGCTGTCTGTAAGCAAGGACTGGCCTGTCTCCCAAGATCTGTGAGAGTGATGGGTCGTGCTTCAGGATAGGTTGTAGATCCTTGATGATGCCCTGGAGAGGTTTTAGTTGGGGGCTGAAGGTGATGGCTAGTGGCGTTCTGTTATTTTCTTTGTTGGGCCTGTCCTGTGACAGCCCCCAAACCTGAAGCAAATACTCACCAGCAACCACACACCACATAACAAAAACACTAACCCAGGAACCTATCCTTGCAACAAAGCCCATTGCCAACTGTGTCCACATATCTATTCAGGGGACACCATCATAGGGCCTAATCACATCAGCCACATTATCAGAGGCTCATTCACCTGCACATCTACCAATGTGATATATGCCATCATGTGCCAGCAATGCCCCTCTGCCATGTACAAGAACAAGTTAAAAATTATTTAGTCAAGTTAGATGTCTTCAAGTCACCAGGACCTGATGAAATACATCCTAGAATATCTTAGAGCTGGCTGCGGATATATCTGAGCCATTAGCAATTATCTTTGAAAACTTGTGGGAGAGATTCCAGAGCACTGGAAAAGGGCGAATATAGTGCCCATCTGTAAAAAGGGAAATCATTGCAACCTGGGAAATACAGACCAGTCAGCTTCACTTCGGTATCCAAAAAGATAATGGAGCAAATAATTAAGCAATCAATTTGCAAGTACCTCAAGATAATAAGGTGGTGATAAGTAAGTCAGCATAGATTTGTCAAGAACAAATCATGTCAAACCAACCTAATAGCTTTCTTTGACAGGGTAACAAGCCTTGTGGATGTGGGAAGGGGAATGGTATATGTGATATATCTTGACTTGAGAAAGGCTTTTGTTACTGTCTCACATGCCCTTCTCGTAAACAAACTAATGAAATGACAACCTAGATGGAGCTACTATAAAGTAGGTACATGCTAGTTGGAAAACCATTCCCAGAATATAGTTATCAGTGATTCACAGTCAAGCTAGAAGGGCATATCAAGTGAGGTCCTGCTGGGATCAGCTCTGTTTAGTATCTTCTTCAGTGATTTTAGATAATGGCGTACAGAGTTCACTTATAAAGTTTGTGGACGATACCAATTTGGGAGGGATTGCAAGTGCTTTGGAGGATAGGATTAAAATTCAGAATGATCTGGATAAACTGGAGAAATGGCCTGAAGTAAATAGGGTGAAATTCAATAAGGACAAATGAAAAGTACGCCACTTAAGAGGGAACAATCAGTTACATACGTACAAAATTGGAAATGACTGCCTAGGAAGGAGTACTGCTAAAAGGGATCTGTGGGTCACAGTGATCACAAGCTAAATATGAGTCAACGATAAAATACGGTTACAAAAAAAAGCAAACATCATTCTGGGCTGTATTGGCAGGAGTGTTGTAAGCAAGACACAAGAATTAATTCTTCCACTCTACTCCACACTGATTAGGCCTCAACTGGAGTATTTTCTCCAGTTCTGAGTGCCACATTTCAGGAACGGAGTGGACAAATTGGAGAAAGGGCAGAGAAGAGCAACAAAAATGATTAAAGGTTTAGAAAACATGACCTATGAGGAAAGATTGAAAAAATTGGGTTTATGTAGTCTGGAGAAGAGAAAACTGAGAGGGGACATGATAACAGTTTCCAAGTACATAAAAGGAGGAGGGTGAAAAAATGTTCTTTTTAACCTCTGAGGATAGGACAAGAAGCAATGGGCTTAAATTGCAGCAAGGGCAGTTTAGGCTGCACATTAGGAACAACTTACTGACTGTCAGACTCTTTAAGCACTGGAATAAATTGCCTAGGAAGGTTGTGGAATCTCCATCATTGGAGATTTTTATGAGCAGATTAGACAAACTTGTCAGGAAAGGTCTAGATAATACTTAGTCCTGCAATGAGTGCAGGGGACTGGACTAGATGACCTCTCAAGGTCCCTTCCAGTGCTGTGATTCTATGAGGTGGAGCTGTTGCTGCTGCTGTAAATCCAACCTCATTCCATCTCAGGTGGCTTTTGGGATTCAGATGGATCTGATAGATGACAATGTCATCTGAATCCCTCTCTTGGGCCTGGTCTGGCCAGGACATCTCTCGGGATCAGCATGACAAAGGCCTGGGATCCCAGGAAATGATGTGGGTGGTGGCAGCCATGATGGTGAAGCTTACTCCGGTAGCCTCTATTTGTTTTTCTGTTTGTATTCTTCCCCACAGTCTCTTTCTGTAAGGACCCAAAGAGGGAGTTGATGGGTGAGATAGCTTATCCCCTCCTTGTGTTGTCTACCAATTAGGCCTAACATCCAACACATCAATTTTGGTTCATAAATTTCCAGTTCCACATCTTGTTTTTACCAAGCATGATTTCAACATTGTCCTTGAACTATATCAGTAAGACTTTTTGTTTAGATTAATTTAATCTTTCTGTCTCCCTATCATCCTTTTCGTATCAACATTTGTTACTATAGTTATTGTGACACCTTATGAACTTTTACATACCTTTTATAGTTGAGCTTACCATTAGGGTAAATTTGTCTGCCCAATCATCACAAAATAATTCAAAATAACTAGTCACTTCTGAAATACTTGGCCCTGAGTTCAGTTGTCAACTGTAACTGAAGTGACCTGTGCAACCTCTTAGTGAATTTATTTGTAATATGGGGGAATGATGTTGGGCTCTGTCAAGGTTCCTCCCCCACTCTGAACTCTAGGGTACAGATGTGGGGACCTGCATGAAAAACCTCCTAAGCTTATCTTTACCAGCTTAGGTCAAAACTTCCCCAAGGTACAAAATATTCCACCCGTTGTCCTTGGACTGGCCGCTACCACCACCAAACTAATACTGGTTACTGGGGAAGAGCTGTTTGGACGCGTCCTTCCACCCAAAATACTTCCCAAAACCTTGCACCCCACTTCCTGGACAAGGTTTGGTAAAAAAGCCTCACCAATTTGCCTAGGTGACTACAGACCCAGACCCCTTGGATCTTAAGAACAATGAACAATCCTCCCAACACTTGCACCCCCCCTTTCCTGGGAAATGTTGGATAAAAAGCCTCACCAATTTGCATAGGTGACCACAGACCCAAACCCTTGGATCTGAGAACAATGAAAAAGCATTCAGTTTCTTACAAGAAGACTTTTAATAAAAATAGAAGTAAATAGAAATAAAGAAATCCCCCCTGTAAAATCAGGATGGTAGATATCTTACAGGGTAATTAGATTCAAAAACATAGAGAACCCCTCTAGGCAAAACCTTAAGTTACAAAAAAGATACACAGACAGAAATAGTTATTCTATTCAGCACAATTCTTTTCTCAGCCATTTAAAGAAATCATAATCTAACACATACCTAGCTAGATTACTTACTAAAAGTTCTAAGACTCCATTCCTGGTCTATCCCCCACAAAGACCGACTATAGACAGACACACAGACCGTTTGTTTCTCTCCCTCCTCCCAGCTTTTGAAAGTATCTTGTCTCCTCATTGGTCATTTTGGTCAGGTGCCAGTGAGGTTACCTTTAGCTTCTTAACCCTTTACAGGTGAGAGGAGCTTTCCCCTGGCCAGGAGGGATTTCAAAGGGGTTTACCCTTCCCTTTATATTTATGACAGGCTTCCATCCAGAATAAGTTATGAAGACTTCCTCAGTATTAAGGGCTCTAAGGTGCACAAAAATGTAAAAGGATCATGATGTCCTGGGGTTTTTTTCCCTCACTCTAACTCTTTCATGTCTGCAGAACATTGCCTGACTTGGCAATGCAGCAAAACAGGCATTCTGATTCAGCTGAAATACAGATCATCTTGGAAAAGTCAGTACATAATGAGCAGGGCTTCAGGTTTCTCACCGTGCAGAAAAAGCCACAGATGCTCATTTTGTCTGTGACTTCTCTGTGTGTCCATGACTTATAGCAGGAAGGATCTCCATGAGTTGCCCCCCGACCTGATGCAGAGAGCAGGCCCTGGGGAGGAGGGTGTCGAAGAGCAAGCCCACCCTGTACTCACCCTGCAGCAACAGCTCCTGTGGGGCTGGGCCCAGAAAACATTGCAACCTGGCAAACAGGGTTGCAGTGCCACTCACTGAAATTCCCCCCCATGCCTCGTGACAGAGGGGCAGCACAGCCAAACCTGAATAGTGCTGTGCTCCATGTGCCAGGTCACAACACCTGAAGCAGATAGCTGGGCCCAGCCCAGAGGAACACAGGAGCTGCCCATGCCCAAGGTGAGTGTGGGGCAGGACTGGGATATCCCCTCTCCCACAAGTGTGTCCCCTCCTCATTAGGGTTGCGGTGCCAGGGCAAAGGGCGCTGCTGTAGTCCCCCTCATTTGTCAAGGCATTTTGTAATCAAAAATCACAGAGCAGGCGCTACGTGACTTTTACTATGCTTACCATGACTGCTCTGTGATTTTTTTTTTTTATTAAAAAAATAAATGCTGTGACAAATCTGCAGCCCTAACAGTGAAAGATCTAAAGAATCCACCGTTCCTTCCTTTGCCCACAAAAGCGGGGGGAGTGCATTACCAAGGAGAGGCTGCTCTAATGCTGAGTGGCTCAATTGTTGCCCTCTAGATCTGTGAGGAAATATTCCCTTCCCCAGGTTTCTTGCAAATCTCCACAGCACACAGCCGCGTAGTTCAGGATGGATACCAGCAGTCAGATTTAGCAAAGACTATTATTTGCTTTGTAGTAGAGTTGTTGTGGAGTAGCTTAGTGTCTTCAAAGTACTTTTAAAAGGAGAGCTATGGCTGGCAGTCCAAAATTTAAACCTTCCTCCTATGTTTACATATCCCCTAGGGGAAAAAACCAGTTATATTTGGGCTTTCAAATGTTAAATGTATTGTTGTTTGAGAAAATAAAAAAATAGACATATTTAAAACTTGTTTGAATTTGCAACCAGCTGTGACAAGGGCTGTGATCATTAAACTCTTATAATTAACAAGCATTGGAGGAAAAAAATGGACATAGAATCAATATGATTTGTCCTGCATGTAGTGACTGTGCGACCATCATAGAATTCATGGCACATGCACTGCAAAGCACTACACAGTATTTAAAACATTAATTCCAGTTGTCTTACATATGAGTCACAAAGACTGAAAATTGACTTAAGGAGAAAACAGAAGGGAAATCATAAATAGCAAAGTATTGAGCCTAGGAAAGGAGTGTAATGGGACACTGCAGGTATTGGTGTAAAGTACAAGTCTTATTCCTTGACCATATGCAGTAGAAAGAGGCTGAAGATAAAATTTGCACATGGTACTAAAGTGAGAGGAAAGGACAGAGGAAATAAAAATTAAATTGCTAAGGGCATGTTCAAAGCAAGATAGGCCCCAATTTAGCAAAACACTTTTAGACACATGCTTAACTTTAAACATATGTTTAAGTCCATTGGGTTTAAAGTTAAATGAATGTTTCTTCTTTGAGTGATGGTCCCTGTGTGTATATAACTCTAGGTGCACATGTGCTCTATGTGCCTGAGGCTGGAAGACTTTTGCTGTTTGTCCACACCTGCACCCTTCTCATTCTCGTTCTCTGAATTGAGGGCACAAAGGGCAGTTCAAACCAACTGCCTCTCCAGTTTCTTTCTACCACCTGTAATCTGAGCTACAACATCCTTAGTGTTCGCAGTTTTAGCTAGTGTTCTTCAAACGTATAATTATCTGTAAATAGTTTTTAGATAAATATTTGTTAGATGGTTTTATAGTTAGAGTAGTTTTTAATAGCTCAGGGCTTTGGGGTCTTCCCCTTAGCCAATCCCTTACCCCACTTAGGGGCACCTAGTGTGCCCAGAATCCTGGGATTCAAGAATTGTGTCCTGCCCTCAGGCCTTTCTGGTCAGCAAAGACTACAGTAAGTGCCTTTGCTGCCTTGGGGAAGCCTACATCCTCTCAAAATGCAGCATTTGCTGATCCATTCCAAGCCACGCCTGCCAAGCTTGTAAGTATAGGCTTTGAAGATTCCTTATGGATCATGCTATGAGGCCCCAGTCGAATTCAGGCCAATCAGATGCCACCCACACCCTGTACGTTGGGCAGAGGTACTGAGAAGTGCCCCTACAAGCATGATGGTCTCTGGCTCTGGGATTGGTAGGAGTAGCAGAAAGGACTCCTCCAAATGGGGCCCTAAAGAGGGTTGGAAACACTCTCACAAGAAATGAGAAATCCCTCATCCAAAATGTGGATCTCCTCTCTGACACCCATTAAGTTGGGTGACATGCAGCTCCTGACACTACTGTTCCAGGGTGAACACAGGTTGGTACTCTTCTCCAGGCTCTGAAGAGCACGAGCACCCTGAAATTGGCATTAACCACAGGAGTGGGACTGTCCCTGGTACTAGTGAGGGGAAAATGACAGAGAATCCCTCTGACTTCATGGGTACCAATGAGACATGAAAAGGTATTGTCTGTACTGAACACCGTAACAATACCGATGCTGCCGGTGCTACAGAAAGAAAGAAGTCCTGTCCACGCCCCTGCATCAGGAGATAAATACTCCACCCATGAGGACATTGCCCATGTACATGAACCCAAAGTCCCTGCTTGTCGGAACTGATCCTAACCAGGGAGATGCCCACACCAGTGGTCTAGGGCATGCATGAGAGAGAACCACTCACCATACCATCTACCAGCCAGGCATAATGAGGCTCTGGTACCAATAGCACCACCCAGAGCCTTCAAAGCCTCATCCTCTGAGTAGGACGCCAGTAGGAGAGCGTCACTACTCCCAGTGAGGCAAGGGGTCAGACCAGAAAGAGGATCCAGAGTGTTGTGAGCACTATTTCGCTTGCATAAGGACTATGCTCCTCAAGATGAGTGGCACTCTCCATCAGGAGGACTGCCCCAATTTCCATATGACCCTTCACGCTGGCTTAAAAGGTCCCATGTAATCCATAAATGTGACATCCTGAATCCATACATTCCCATCAGGAGTAAAGACAGTCCTTCCCGTACAGAGAAGATCCCACGTGTCCCCAAGAAATAATTGAGGAAGAGAAGGAACCAGCTCAGGTGGAACCACCCACTCAGGTAGAGTTGTCATCTTCATCTGCAGATGAGGCAGTTGTATCATCACCTTGTGACGACTATAGGTAATTTCAAGATCTACTGAGGTGGGTGACAGATCCTCCGGTTCTTCTTCGAGTGCTTGTTCATGTCCATTCCAATCAGGTGTGTGTGCGCGCATGTGCACAATAGCAGGAAGATTTTTCCCATAGCCGCATTCGTCAAGTCGGTCTGAGCGCCCCCTGGAGTTGTGCCTTCATGGCGCTCAATATAGAGCCCTACCGACCCACCACCCGCTCAGTTCCTTCTTACTGACAGTGACGGTAGGCTGGAACCTCTCGTAGCCCTGCGTTTAGCAAGTGCGTTCAACTTGAGTTGTTTGTATATAGTTAGTTTATCTTAGTAGTTTGTGATTAGAGTTGTTGAGGGGGTCTCTACCCCCCCTTCCGACTCCCCGGAGCCATAGTACGCCGCAGTCCCCGGGATTTAAAAACTGTGTGGTCTGCGTAAAGCACTTGCCAAAGAGCGATCCACACTCCTCATATTTTTGGTGCCTAGGGGAGGGTCACCAAAAGGATCGCTGTAAGATCTGCCATGAGTTCCACCCTAGAACTCTTAAAGAAAGGGAGCAGTGGCTTAAAATGATCATCATGGCTGTACGCCCCCGTTTGGACCCAGGCTCAGGGGACCTGGCTCCTAACACTTCCTCGTCGATACGAAGCACCCCGGTGCTGTCATCGAGTTCAGTGCCGAGAAAGGACACGTCCCGGGATGCTCGGCACCGGCACGGCACCTCCCGAGGCCCAGCTGAGAGCAGGCACCAGTCTCACTTGCTGGTGCCTCAGAAGAAAAAGAAGCCGGACAGTCTGTCACCTCCAGCTAAATCTAAGGAAATGAGACACCAGGTGGGCCATAGCTCGCAATCTCCCGTTAGGGCCGCGTTGACTGCTGCCCAGGCAAGGCAGTTGAGTCCAGGCCCCCTACGTTCACTGGTCCCTACAGGCCAGCAGCTGATGCTTCCTTCAACGCCAGAAGCTTTCGAAGCTGCTTGGGATCTGCTTCACTTTATGGCACTGTTTTTGCTCCCTAGGAGGGAGGAACCTCTGGTGCTGGCGATCCCACCCTGTCCCAAGGTGCAGTCAAGAGAGAAGCTGGCAGTGATGTCCAGGCATTCCCCCTCTCCACATCCTTTGGCACCAGCCCACTCGGACAGAGAGCCTAGTCGCTCCCCAAGCTCTCAACACTCAAGGCACCGAAGCTCGGCTTCTCCATGGTCTTCAGTCTCCGAGACCTCAGAGTCCGAGTCTGACTCCTACTGCTCTCAGAGGAGTAGGAGCCAATGATCGAGGTCAAGGCGAGAGCCGCAGGCGTGACCGCTGCAGTGGCAGAAGCCACCAGTGGCCATTCTGGACCCCCTGGGCCTTTCACCAAATCCAGGGAGGGATCCAAAGGCACCACTCCGTGGCGTCTTCGGTGGCCTCAGCCACATTCTTCCCGCCATCAACCACACAGCTCGCCTTGGCACCTACCCGCATGCCAATGCCATCAGCTGCAGCACCAGCACTGGCCTCGGCACCGGTGCCTCTTTTGACCTCAGCGCCAACAGCAATCTCGGCACCGACTGCTGCGCCGGCACCGATGACTACCTCTGCACTGACAGTGGCACAGACAACAGCCCCGCCGCCTTCATCGGCTCAGGCGGCTGGTTCTTCACTGCACTTCCTTTAAACACACACACATGTTCACAAAAAAGAGAAAAACCCCTGTTGTGTAATGTCGCTGGTGCAGAACAGTTGCCACGTTCCATGTCTGGGTGAGTTTATCCCTCTATGTATACTGTCTGAAAAAAGCACTTTGGAAGCATATGGTATGAAAGGTGCTGAATGAATTAATTGCATTCAGTTATATTTAATTTCTATGTACCATTGAATGTTAAATGTTTATTTTCAGTCAAATCAAAAATATACCATGGGTGGTGTTGTTTTTGTCCAATTTAATTTTACCAACATAGCAATCCAAAAGATAAAGAACCTGATTAAATATTCAATAATTTATTAAGTCAAGTTTTGGGACTTGATTAGACTGTTTTATCCAGCAATGGGAATTAGCTTTTATTTAGGAAAGTAGCTAAAAAAAAGAGATGGAAAAATTACTAAAATAGTGTTGATTTTAAATAATGTTTTAGCATCGGAGCATCATTTCATCCTGTGTTCACCTGATGTAGAAAAAGTCTCTCTCCACTCTGGGGTTGCTAATAGTTTCAGAACTCCAGTTCAGCTAAGATTCTAACACTGTTGCAGACCTATTTTGCAAAGCTTACTTTTTTTCTATAAAAGGGGCATGTTGATAGATGTAAAATTCAGAAGGAGGTAGGCAAATTTTAGGCCCATCAGTCTTGACAGTGTCCCTTAAGTAATTCCTCAGATTTATTCCAACATTTATTTCTCCACTCATCCACAGCCTCAGCTCACTTCATTGACTCTGATCCCCTGTTAAAAAGGTTTCTCTGTGCAGGTCAGACCAACCTTCCATTCTTTATGAAAGCAATTCTTTTTTAGAGCATCTTAAAACTCTTCCTTTAAAATAATTATTTTTAGAAAAAATACAGAACTGCTAGTCCATGAGAAACAGAGGAATTCAGGACATGTCTGTTAAGGAGGGGAGGAACATTTTAAATTAAAGAGAGGATGAACTGGGACCCAGGAAGAAGGAGATTCTTCGACATTACTTTGTTTTCTTCTTTCCCTTTTTAATTAAATCTGCTTCTAAACAAAGAAGATCAGGCAAAGTAAATAATTTAGCAAATATTTGTTTGGCTTACATAAAAGACTTGCATCTTGGTTATATCACTTTAGTAGCAAAACAAGGAGAATTAGTTTTCCAGGATTAGTGGCTCATACCAAGTTATTACCAAAATGCATTTTAATGAAAAAGTAGCACTGATAGTCAAGTTAAGCCAAGATGAAGAGCCATAGTTAAATGCTTAGTATTATTGAAACTCAGCGACAGAGTCAAAACTGACAATGCATTGTCTAAGATCAGTTTTTGTGGAAATATACATCCTTCTAAAAGTCTGAACTTTTGAGGCAGCACCGTAAAAATCGATGGTACAACACGAGCCTTTTGGACAGCAGTATATGTTTAATGCCTGCATAGTGTATTTAGATTTTCATACCACACTGCCATTCTGGTTCTACTTTAACAGCTTGTGATGATGGTTCATCTGATAGCAAGACTTGGAGCAAATGTTAATATAATATCAAGTGTTTTTCAGTCGTCCTTGATCAAGGATCTGCCAAGTGACATATAATCAAGTTTTTGCTCCAGCCTCATGGGAGATCTAGATTGATGGTCTTTTCCATTCAAAAAGCCTACCCTTATCTGCAAATATAGGAAGTTAGGAAATGAATTGTGAATTTTAAATTGCTAAAGAGAGAAAATAATTTAACAGGATTGAGTGAGAGATTCTAAAGAAAGACCCTTTCTTCTTTGAGTAGTGTCCCCATGGATGCTCCACTGTAGGTGTGCTTGTGTCCCCGCGCTGCTAATGAGAGAACTTCAGTAACAGTGTCCATTAGGCCCATGCATGTTCGGTGTCTCCTCGTGTTGTGCCACAAGATTAGCCAGCGTGCGCAGGCTAACCCACCTCAGTTCCTTCTCAACTGCCCCTGCTAGAGACTGAGCTACTTGCAGTCCATTAGGATTGTTGCTCTTTTCACATTTATATAGTTAGTTAATCTGTTAGCATAGTATAGTTATAGTTTATCCTTTACCCCTTTTGTTCTTCACCCCAAAAAATAAAAATTAAAAAAAAATATTTATTTTCCCACTTCTCTTCCCCGTTGTGACCCTTCCCCCCACCCGAGTATTCCCACTTCATCAGGCTTCAGGAAGTGCCAAGAAGGCGATCCTGAACCTGACACAAATTATAATGCAGGGGGTCCATTCCCTTTCTCATCCGAAAGCGACTGTTATTGATTACTGATAATGTGGTAATGCCCAAAGGACAAAATCAGGAACAGAGTCAGCTCTGTTAGTACAAACACACAGGAAGACGTGGTCTCTTCTCTAAACACCTGAGAATCTAAGAGCTATTTTGGCACCATGAATTAAGGGGAGCACATAGTTCACTTCCTGTTTCCCCCCCTGCTGCATGGGGTAAATAAGGTGCCAGCCCTTTTCCTGGTGAAACTTACTTTCTGTTCCCTGTCGGCTCAGTTGCACTGACTGGTGCCTTGAGGGACAAGGACAGAGTCAAAGCTCCACTGGCTTGCTCCTTATCCAACTGCTTGGGAAGGCGTGTAGTGGCCCTGCAGGAACAGCTCGCTCCTTCTCATTGTGACCTGTGATGCAGGTAGCCCTGCAGGGAACTCAGGGATTAAGGAACTCCCTTATGCCTTGATTGTGTGCATACTCTAGCTCACAATTGAACCTTAAATATTCAAGACACACACACATAAGGATATAAGCAAAATATCACATATCTTGTTAGAGTTTTCTTCTATTTCCCCCAAACCATCTTCCACCACCTTTCATCTTAATTCTCTGCTCAATTGGTTCAGCTAAAGTTACCCACTATTAATAACCAAATATGTAATCCTTCCACTTTGTCCCCTAGCCCCAGAAATAGAATCAAACACAGTGGCATAGGAATGAAGGGGAGTAGCAGCCAATGCGATGGTGCCTCTGTTACAGGGTGAGTTAAAACATCCAGAGGATTCATGGCCCCTCCTTCCTCTTCTCACTCCTTCCTGACAGTTGTGACTGATCTCCCCTTCTACTCCAGCGAGGATAGGATGACTATCCATTCTGGGTCGGGAGCAGTGGCGAGCATGGTTTCTCCTGCCCCCTGACTTAAAAGGAGTTTGGTAACTCTTGTGATCATGTAATTTCAGTCCTCAGAAGTGTCTCAGTACTATAGTCTGCAGTGCGTCTCCTGATTGACTAGAAACCACTCCTTAGTTCCTGTAAGTCACTTTCCAGGTCCAATTCTATCCCTGCGCTCTGCAGGCTCTCTTTTAGATGTTCTCCACAGGAAACCTCGGCTTAAACCAAGAGGTGCTGTGCAAACACTTCAAGTGAGTCAGGCATCCACGCTCTATGTGGGCAAAAAGAAGACAAATCCTGGTTATGGGGGTGTCATCAAAATAAAGGGAAGGGTAACTTTTCTGTATACAGTGCTATAAAATCCCTCCTGGCCAGAGGCAAAACCCTTTCACCTGTAAAGGGTTAAGAAGCTAAGATAACCTCGCTGGCACCTGACCAAAATGACCAATGAGGAGACAAGATACTTTCAAAGCTGGAGGGGGGGAAACAAAGGGTCTGTCTGTCTGTGTGATGGTTTTGCCGGGAACAGATCAGGAATGCAGCCTTACAGCTTTTAGTAAGTAATCTAGCTAGAAATGCGATAGATTTCCTTTTGTTTAATGGCTAGTAAAATAAGATGTGCTGAATGGAATGTATATTCTTGTTTTTGCGTCTTTTTGTAACTTAAGGTTTTGCCTAGAGGGAGTCTCTATGTTTTGAATCTGATTACCCTGTAAAGTATTTACCATCCTGATTTTACAGAGGTGATTCTTTTACCTTTTCTTTATTAAAATTTTTCTTTTAAGAACCTGATTGATTTTTCATTGCTCTTAAGATCCAAGAGTTTGGGTCTGTGTTCACCTTTACAAATTGGGGAGGATTTTTATCAAGCCATCCCCAGGAAAGGGGGTGTAGGGCTTGGGGGATATTTGGTGGGGAAGACGTCTCCAAGTGGGCTCTTTCCCTGTTCTTCGTTTAACACGCTTGGTGGTGGCAGCATAGGGTTCAAGGACAAGGCAAAGTTTGTACCTTGGGTAAGTTTTTAACCTAAGCTGGTAAGAATAAGCTTAGGGGGTCTTTCATGCGGGTCCCCACATCTGTACCCTAGAGTTCAGAGTGGGGAAGGAACCTTGACAGGGGGACAAAAAGGGAGAATAGAGAGTTGTAGGGGGAAGGGAAGTAGAAATGTGATGAGGGTAGGAAACAGAAGGAACGAGGGAATAAGAAAGGGGAGAGAGCTTACCAGAGGGCTATGTTTACATTCTGGAGAATTATAAATTATTTTCTCTCCCTTTTTTCTCTCACTGTTCTAGGGAAATAATTTACATTTCACCAAAATGCACTCTAAGGGTCCCAGCACCCCGTGCTCTTGACCTACTTGAAAAATTATCCCTTGACTTTTTTAAAAAAACATTGGCAATTGCCCATGATAAATGAGGACATGTCATGCCTCTGACAGAACAATTTTATTTTGCTTTCATGTCTGATAGTGTGTTTTAGAATATCTTACTTGAAATATTAATTCAAATTAACTGGGTCAAAAATATGGTCATGTGGATTGAAAATCAGCTCAGAGACCATAAATTAAAGGGTAATGTATCAAATTGAGAGGAGATCGTCACAGGGATCATTTATTGAACTGGTCTTATTTAACATCATTATTACTGATCTGGACAAGGGAGTAAACAAGACTACTCTGGAGTGGAAAGCAGAGTACAGAAAACGTAGTGAACCAAACTACACTCCAGGACTTTGGCTATGTCTATACTTGGCAGCGGGTAGAGGACAGACATTGCACCCACAGCTAACACAGGTAGAAATAGTAGTGTAGATGGTGAGACACGGCTTAGACAAGTATAGTAGGGTGCCCTACAAGCTTGATCCTCCAGAGTATATACCCTACACAGCTCTCAATATGCCCAAGCAGTGCTATTTTTAGCCGTGTAGTGCAGTGATCCCTCAGCACCTTCCCTGGCTGCAGTGAGCCTTTCCCCACTGCCTCTCTGCTGCTGGAGCCTTTCGCTGTGGCATGTAGCTATGGATGCAGCCTGCCTTTCACTGGGGCGTGTAGCAATGTGTGTCTTGCCTATACTCTACATGCTGCCTTAAATGTAGAGATAGCCTTTGAGTGCACTTCTAATGTATCCACAAAGAATATTACTGCACAGCAAGTGATGCACTATTAATTCACTCCCTGGCTTGTTGCATGGTAACTTGCCATGTAGACAAGCCCTTATTGGCAAATGAAAGAGTATTCACAAAAGCATAAGGAAAAATTATCAGGAAGCTAGAGGAATTAATTTATGGGGAAAGATTGAAAGAGCTAAACATTTTACTGTATGTGTAGGCTAAGCATGGACTAAGTGGGGAAAAAATTTTCAAAGGTGGGAGAGAGATGATTTAGTATCATACCTAGGAATGTAATTAGTAGTAATAGGATGAAACTAAGGAAGGAAAAATTTAGGCTGTATAGCAGGAAAAATATCTGACAGTGATTCCATTAGGATGTGTAATAGTCTCCCAAAGGAAGCGGTAGAAGCTCTGTGTCTTACAAACAGAAATATACTGTTGGGAATAATGCTGCATTGGCCGAGGAGAAATGGACTAGATAACGTAGTTGGTCTTTTGTATTGCTGTGTATAAATTTTCCAAATGAGGTATAGCTGGCCGGGTATTTTATCACAGTGACTATTATTCTAGAGTGTTATAATAGTCTGTTTCACCAGCTGCATGCGCAGTATTATTTATTGCCTATTCAGCATTTCCAACTTCAAGTGTTCAGTAGTTGAATGTTCCCTCTCCCCCCCCCAATCCTGCAGTTGGCTCAACTATCATGAGATTTTAATAAAATAATAAATGTTGGGTTCTTTAGCTTTGCCTTTTGATACTGAGCCTTTAGGATGCCCTCAGATCATGTTTTAATCTTTTTTTTCTGTGGTCAAGAGGAGTATGTTGGGAGAGGGAGAATTCTAAACAATTATAATTACATTACAGCTTGGAAAGCCTTCTTGTAGGTACAAAGAGTTTCCACAAGTAATGGGTACAGTACAGTGTGGTATCAGTAAGTAATTATTTTTCACCCTGTAAACGTCTAGGAAAATGTTCCTAACACAAGTCAGAATTATCCTGGAGGTTTACAAATAGAAAGTTAGAATGAAGCTGGAGCTGAAAATAAACAGGATAAATGTATACCGAAAGTAGGTAAAATAGTTCAGTAAAGACACTTTATTTTCTACACAGAAGCAGAAATGTGCAGACTGACTACGTGAAAACTAAGACCATCAAAAAGAGAGCCACGAGTGAAAACGAAAGGTCACTCTCTTCCAGTAATATATTTCTGATGAAGAAGTTCTCTCACCACATCAAGAGTAGACGTGTCCTTAGTTTTAACTTTTGGCAGTCTATTTAAAAGGGGGGAAATAATTTTGTTTCCTTAGTGAATTGCTTAAATTATTGGCAAAGCTTGCACTTTTTTAAACCTAATATAGACTGATTGTGACCAAGGTCAAGGGCTAAACTACCAAAGCCATTTGGAGAGTCAGAGTTCATCTGCTTTGTGAATTAAATGTGTTGAAGCCTATGATTTATATTGCAACTCAACCATCTGATGATGTCCACTTCTTCCCAGAATAAGCCCCCCACCAACCCAGTCTCCCTTCCTGGCTGCCAAAGCATTCTACAGCCCACAGGGTGGGGCTACCTTTTCCCAACTAAAACCAAGCATACCTAGGCACACATGGCACTATTTAGAAAGATATCCTGATCCATCTGATACTCCTACTCATATACCGTATACATGTTAATCCAAAAGAGAGAGATGTGACAAACTCTCAGTAAATGTGGAACAAGTTCACTCTTGACTGGAACATTTTGTAAAAATGCATGCTCAATTCATCTGGACCCAGAGATTTGTTATGTTTCAGCCACTGTGTAGCAATGCTTGCAGCACTTCCTCAGTAGCTAGAGAGACATTTAATCTCATCCATACAAAATCAGACAATGCAGTAAGGTCAATATTTTAGAGACAGATCAGCTATTTTTTTCTGTTCCACGTGCTTGGGGAAAATGGAGTGGTTTTTAAAATGTAACAAATGTTCCTGAATACTAGCCAATTTATTTTTGATCTCTTTTTGATCTTGGATTTGATTAATCCATCTTTTTATTCTTTTCCTTTTGATTGCTGTGCCAAAATTCCATCAGCATTATTCTCCTAATGTACAAAAAATTTACAATTGTTCAGTTTAATTAAACATTCAGTCTTTTTGCCAAGAGCAAATTAAAGTTCTTCCAACTCACCAAAATCTAAATTTTGCAAGGTGGTGGGCAATTAGTTCTAATATGTGATTTCTGTAACTCATATTTTCCTTTCAAGAATTTTTATAAATCTCAATCTTTGTTTTTTAATAGAGGAGCCAACACCAATTATTTCTTCTCTGATTGTGGTCTTCACAGCTTTCAAAGAACAGTCTCCCCCACACCTCCTGTGTCACTAACTACAAAATATCTTTCCAAGGAGAATTTCGACCTATTCACGAATCAAGGGATTTAAAATGACAAATTCTCCTTCATATACTAGAATGCTTGCCAGATGGTACAACCTGCCAAATGTGTAACACACTGTGGATATAATCTGATACAGAGACCGCCCCCCACCCCTTATCACATTTAAAGAAATGATGCACAGTACAGGAATCTGAGGATATAATTGATTCTGCAGTAGAAGTGAATTTATCTATTCAAATAAATTCTTATCCACAGGATAGAATTGCCTCCAAATGTCAGATAGATTAAGATCAACAAACTTGTTCCTGAGAAGTTTGGCTATGTGAACATTATAAGCCACAAATACATCCATTTCCCCTTTGCCTATGCCTGCATATGAATGGCTTTTCTGGTGTAGGCTGTGTTAGAGTTGAAGTTCCTCATTACCACGTAAAGGACCTGATGTGATTGTTGTTATTTAATATTTGCATAGTAGTGGTGTCCTAAGGCTCCAGTCAGGATTCAGGCTTCTGGCTTCATTGTGTTAGGAGTAGTAGAAACCCATAGTAACAGAAAATGCCTGCTCTGACAAGTTTATAGCAGAGGAAGGCAAGTGACATACAGAGGTTGAGAGGCAAGGAAAATGATCAAATATGTACATTAGGGTTTATTTTTTTTATTATAAGCTCATAAAGCTAGAGCCAGTTGTCCCAACTGCTACTTAATCTGGCCATAATCAGTTGTCTGATTCCTGATTTCACATTGGTGTACAGAAAGAGTAACTTCGTTGCAATAAATAGTTACAGCTGAGTATAACCTGTGTGAGATCAGAAGACTCAAGACCTGCACACAATAATAGCTAACCTTTTATCATTTTCTTTCAGAAATGGGGTCAAGTATTTTAACTGTGTACTCCAATCCATGTAAACGCTTTCATAGCTTTTCCCAACTATGTTGTTTAGTAAGAGAATATTGAGGTTTTAAGTTTAACTCATACTGCCTTTTGTCATTTAATAATATAGTTATGTCTTGCAACAACCAAAAGTCATGACTGTACAAACAGTTACTATCTGGAATAATACTTACTCAGTATTTCCAACTTCAAGTGTTCAGAAATTGAGTCTGCCCTCCTCTTCCCAAAAGCATGCAGTTGGTTCAAATATAATGAGATTTTAATAATAAAAAAAAAAGGCTGGGTTCTTTATATTTGCCTTTTGTTTCTGAGCCTTTAGAATTGCTCAGATCATGTTTTCCTGCAGTCATTAGGGCTAGAAACTTGCTTTTTTAAAATGAAAACTCAGAGTCTCCTCTAATCACATGACTGTAGGAACTGGGGCTTTCAGAAAAACACCAAATATCTCAAGATTCATGATAAAAGCACAATAGCTGGCAATATTTCTTACTGCCATGACTAGTCAGTCCCATTCACCATGGAAGTGTCTGCAGGACTGGACCTGTAGGGCTAAATTCAACCCTTAGATGCCTTTGAAGACAATAGGAGTTGTGCATGTTCATCACCAAACAGAATTTGGCCCTTGGTGCAATTTAACTTTTATGCTACTTAGGGTCCTGTGCTGCATTCCTTGTAAATCTCAAACTACTGTTGATTTCAATGCGAGTTGTTTTATGAGTACATCAGGTACACAGCATTAGGTCATTAGACTATAACTACAGCCACACTTTTTAATCTGAAGTGATCTGCTTATCTGTGGCAAATATTTCAGCCTACAAGTGTTTGAGGGAAAAGATTGAACGGAATTTTCTGGTGGTGGTAACTCTTGCAACACTGGTAAAGTAAATGGAGCACTGCCAATTTACACTTGCAGAGAATTAGTCCCATTTTCTTGCAAGAGCAATAAATATAAATATAAGTGGAGATTTGTGTTAATATTTTAGCATATAAAATGTAAAGACTTGGGACAGTTTAAGTAAAAAAGAAAAAACATGCTGCTGATTTTGATGCAGTCTTAACAAGAAAGTATATTTTGAAGTTGCTTTGACAACTTTCTTGTTACATCTAAAGGTTTTAAAGCCATTAGTCCAATATCCTTCATCTTTTATATATCCTCAGTGAAAGAATAATTTCTCTGTTGTTCCGCATCTCATACAAAAAAAAGCCTGTTTAGTGTCTTTCTCTGTCTCGATGCACCATTGACATGAATCGCGTTGTTGCAAACCCATTAAGAGCACACTGAAGTAGTAACCCTATTTTTTAAGGAATTCAGAGATTTGACTAGAAGGCACATGAGCCTACCTCCCTCATACTAGACCAAGGATTCCTATTGTCAGATGCAGTGGGCATGAAAGCAGCAATTTTACAGCACAAAAACTCCAATAACATTTACTGCGGTTGGCTGAGATTGAAATGCACACAGGCACTGCTCAGTCTTGGTTGCTTAAGCACCAGCTTCCCTTGGCTTCTAGCCAATTTGTGCATTTCAAAGAGACAAGTCCTTTAAGGGGAAAGAGTTTTTCTTGTAACTTGCTGTGGGGTAAACAGACCATTCAGGCATAGTTTATTGCATTACATACTTGACTATGCATAGTAGAATGCAACAAAGTAATTGGTAGAATTATTCTGATCATTAGAATTCCAAAGTATGATGTATCTTGTCTGAGCCAGAAAAAATATGCTACTAAACTGCTGATAATTTATTATAGAGGATTGAAAGCTATTCGTTCTGTGAAAATATTCTACGCTTATTTTTTATTTGAGACAAACTGGTATATCCCTGGTTCTAATTCAGAAAATTGAATTAGCATCTTTCTTTTCTCCATTCTTCACTTGAATACAAATTTTGCAGCATTTTTCAGCACATGGCTATTACTTTGTTTTATAGAACAATTCTCTGTATGTAAAAGGTCATTTTGTTAGAATATGAGATCTTCCAAATGCAGTAGTCACAACATTACAAATGCAGAGGTAATTATGAATGAAAGGAACGTTAGTTATTATCAATCCTTCTGTCATCATTTTAACTAATTTTAATATGATATAAAGTCTCTCTTGCCATGAAAATAGTAATTAAGAGTAACTTTGTTCCATTATATCCACAGGTTGGAGCCCCACATATGAAATATTCCTTCAAATCTTAGTTTGCTTGTGCTTCTTAAACCATTAATTTAACAGAGTAGAAACTATTCAAATTTTGCATAACTGAATTTATTGCTATAAAGACAAATGTTATGATGTCTGAATATCAAGTAGGATAACTTGGTTATTATTGAACTAGAATACCAGCAACTATTGTTTGAATCTTTTAATTGTTTCACAAAGCTGCCAAAGTGGTTTCTTATAAATGGTATAAGTAGGCTTTTTTATGAACTCATACTTCATTCAAAAGACTTCAGGGTTTTTTCTTTAGTGTTCAGGAGGGGTTTAAAATAATGTCTGGCAATCTTGGGTTTCTGGGTTACTTTCCAATAGTTTGCCCTTTGTTGAATGGGGAAAAGGCAAGAACAGGAATTCTTGCACCCCTCAGTCAGTGTGTGCCTGTAGCAAAAATGCTTCAGAAGCAAGTGAAGCACTTCTAATGAATTGTGCTTTTGATGCTTTGAATCTGCACAGCATCTTCATCAGGTTTTTACAGCTGGACTTTTGCTGTAATTGCCACTGGGATGAGATGCACAACATGGGGTATTGAAACTAAGTAGTCATATTGTTTTACTACCCAAAAATATATGGCATAATAGGAGCAACAGACTTCACAAAATTCACACTTGTGTATCTTCACCCATTTCTTCACCCATTTCTGACATGCTGCTAATTTGCCAGCAGGCACGCTAGATGGAGGTGATAAAAATGGCAAAGCTGAAAGACAATGTTTCTTAAAGCTACTCTACACCGGTAGAGTAAGAAGAAGTTGATATTGATTGCAAATGTGTGACAAGTCTTCAAAGTGGTGTTTGTTAATTAACTAGGTTTGTAATTTTAGCAGTGCTAGGAAGATTAAAAGTAAGAACAATTTCCAGTTTTAGTCATTTTAAAACATAGCATAAAATGGCAGACAGAAAGTGTTTCCACTGATATAAACACCAACTGGCCTATCTTTCTTTAGCACTATCTCCCAAACTCTTGTTTGTCCTGATATTCAATTAGGTATAAACCATTTTAAACATTTTTACCAGGGTGACTTTCAAGATTAATATTTCTTTGTTGAGCCCTTATAATGTATTTTTCAAGAGAGAAAATTATAAAGTTGATACTTTTACCCTATTAAGTATTACATCCAAAATTCAATACCAAAAGCTTATTCCAAATGGCCTTTCTGATCCATTTCTGATACCTTAAAGGTAAGGCTGTTAATCAATGGATTTGTAATATGGAATATTTTTTAGCTTCGCTTTTTGGTTTTTGAGTGAGTAATAATTAATTGGTATCAGAATCCTTAAAAATGTGAGCCATGACTTTTTAGTTCATAGTCTTGTTCTCTTATTTCTGGTTTTAATTCCACCTTCTACTGAAAAATCTTTATATGCTCTGTATTTTGAGATAAATTCAGACTGTCATGTGCACACAGGCACAAGCCAGAAAACCCAAAAGCACAGAGACTCAGACAGATATGTTTGTAACTTCCAGCTTCTTGCAAAACCTTTAGAATAAGTTGCTTTTCAAGCCATCTGAAGCAAGAGGTCTTAAGGGGCATTTCTAGGCAAGGCCTAAGGATCAGATTGTACGTATATATTATTTTGAAATTATGCACACACCCACATACAGATTATTTGTGCCATTAGCATAGGAATGTAGGTGCATCATAATCTAGATACTACATTGACTTAGTGTTGTAGAGAGATTGGTGAATAATATCTTGGCTAAAATAGAAATCAAAGCAGTCTTAGATTTGTCTTAGTATTAAATAGTTAATATTACTCATATATATAGAACGTTCCTTTTTTGGGAAAGTGGGGTGGGGGCAATTTTATAGAAGTGCTA
The DNA here is from genome assembly GCF_965140295.1 of Lepidochelys olivacea. NCBI lineage: Eukaryota > Metazoa > Chordata > Testudines > Cheloniidae > Lepidochelys > Lepidochelys olivacea. The sequence goes on from NC_140414.1 coordinate 85,286,492, forward strand.
CTGGTTAGCAGGTTAGCATTTGTCCTGGAGTGTGGCATGAGAATAGTTATTAAGGAGGTTGAACTTCCAGAGGAAATCTCTGCTTACTCCATGCATGTTTTAACAATGTCTATTTTCTTTTGTCCTTTCCCATGCCATATTTAATCTGTGCAGTCATATCTTTAAAGAGATCACAGTCTATGATTATGTGCTTAGAACTTGCATAATATTTAAATTTAAAGCAGGAAGTATTTACATGACATACATGTTAAGCAAATGAAATGTAGATGTTTAGATTGTAATACTGCCCACTCCAGAAGTTCAAATAATCAGAAGGCAGATGAAAATAGAGAGTGGTTAAAATATGCAATTTGTTTTCAAGCTGAAATGTACACACAAGCTTCTCTGATAAATGTTAGGAATACATGATAAACAAGTAATAGCTTTCCCTAGACACTCTGAAAAGTGTCAGAGTAATTAAATGGCCTATTTTTAACCCTTAGTGGTCTTATTTAGGGTTCTGAAGTAAAAGACAGATGCTCAGAAATCTTGGTGCTTGTCTTTCTTCCCCTCTCCCTAGATCTAATATCATGCACAGTGGACACACAAGTAAACACACAGATGGTCCCATGTGATAGAGAAATATTGATCACCTTTTAACAGGGGCCTATGACATCTACATTTCATTATTCAGAGGAAAATGTAAGATGCTGAGGTGCTGAACATGTGGATTTGGAATTTTTGTGTCACAAATATTCTGTACTGGAGGCGCATCCATTATTAGTATGCACAAATGGCCATGTGTCATATTCAGCTTCCATGCCATTAAAGGATTCTGTGATATATCTGTTTTACATACTTTGAGCCATGATTAAAGTTCTGATTTCAGTATGTTATGACTCGGATGTCATTCATTGGAAGTCAAAGACCTCCAAGTAATTTGAATTTATAGCAGTTAGTAACAGAACCCATGTCTGGGGCAAAAATTATCCCTTGGTTAAATTAACATCTGATGCAGTCCACCGTGCTTTTTGGTTAATTATGATCCTGTTAACAGAACATTTCTACTAGATGGAGAAATGTCTGAGACATGAGTTTGTATCCATCTGTTGATTTTTGTCTTATACTTGGATAGTAAGCTCTTTGAGTCAGGGACCATCTTTTTTTTGTGTTTGTACAGTCCTAGTCCTTGATAAGGCTTTTGAGTGCTATGGTAGTACACAAATAATAAACATATGTTCATTTATACCTGTGTTACCGTTGTGATTTGATAGCATTCTCTCACTTTGCACAGGTGTGAATGACTACACAAGTCAGGGCTGTATTAAGGTTTAGGTACTATAACCCTGTGCTTTGGATCCCAGCTCCTAGAGTCATATGATTATATCAGAATCTTATCAGCTTTGATTATTTTTTTTAAAGTAAGAAAAATAAAGTTTGTGGTCCCCATGGTTATGAAGAAGTTTGAAAATTTGCAGGAATGGGAAAGAGAACTCCTATTGCTGTATCTGAGGGAGATGGGGGCCTGACTACTGCTCCCAGGGAATCAAGAGGGGTTTCTTGTTGCTGCCCCTGTCTCTGTGGGAAGAAAATGGGTTACCTATCACCTCTCCAAGTGTGTGGGAGTAGGGCCATAATGGACCTGTGTTGTGTGCCTAGGGCCCCGGGTTGCCTTGTTCTGACCCTGCACAAGGTGACAGGCAGCGGAGAATCAGACCCCCTGTGTCTTGGTATTATTTGTGGTTTACTACAGGATGAATTGTCTTCCATTAAAATTATAGGATGCAGCAGCCATCTTTAAGTTTGTTTTATTTGTGGAAAAACAGTTTAATAAAGGAGGAGTCTGTTGTTGACCTGAAGCGATGCATTCTTTTGTAGGGCTGCCATGTCCACATCTCCTGTGACATGCCCACATCCCTGCTAGAGTGTCATATGTCCAGCTGAGTTGCAGACAGGCAGCAGGGTTTCCTCTGTGATTGCTGCTTGTGCTGGCTAGGTAGCCACAGGTGTCTGCTCTCTGTACTCCTCCTGATGGTTTGCAGCCACCATGGAGCATTAGGCCAGGAAGTAGAGTAGCAAGGAGGCAGCGGAAGAAGACAAATGAGGAGAGAATCCTCTATTCAGCTGCCCCTGCATGCATCCCAGATACCACCTCCAGCTGAGAAATAACGTACACTCAGACATGGGATATAATGTATGAAAGTGGATATTTCACTTTGTCAGGGTTCCTTCCCCACTCTGAACTCTAGGGTACAGATGTGGGGACCCACATGAAAGACCCCCTAAGCTTATTCTTACCAGCTTAGGTTAAAAACTTTTCCAAGGCACACATTTCGCCTTGTCCTTGAACAGTATGCTGCCACCACCAAGTGATTTAGACAAAGAACAGGGAAAGTACCACTTGGAGTCCTATTCCCCCAAAATATTCCCCCAAGCCCTACACCCCCTTTCCTGGGGAAGGTTTGGTAATAATATCCTCACCAATTGGTACAGGTGAACACAGACCCAAACCCTTGGATCTTAAGAACAATGAAAAATTAATCAGGTTCTTAAAAGAAGAATTTTAATTAAAGAAAAGGTAAAAGAATCACCTCTGTAAAATCAGGATGGTAAATACTTTACAGAGTAGTCAGATTTAAAACATAGAGACTCCCTTTAGGCAAAGCCTTAAGTTACAAAAAGACACAAAAACAGGAATACACATTTCCTCCAGCACAGCGAATTTCACAAGCCGAAACAAAGAAAACGTAGCGCATTTTCTAGCTGGATTACTTACTAACCTCACAGGAGTTGGAGGGCTTGCATCATTGATCTGTTCCCTGCAAAGGTATCACACAGACAGACAAAGCTCCCTCCCCCACCCTACCCCCGATTTGAAAGTATCTTGTCCCCCCATTGGTCATTTGTTGGTCAGGTGCCAGCCAGGTTACCCGAGCTTCTTAACCCTTTACAGGTAAGAGGATTTTATAGTACTGTATCAGAGCTTCTTAACCCTTTTCCTTTATATCTATGACACGCTTATTGAAATGTTGGGTATCATGTACGGATTGTTTTCTTCATCCCCTTTGTTCCATTCTTTGTTTCATTCTCTTTGCTTTTATCTTTCTCCTTCTCTTAGTCTATTGTTTTCATTTCATCCTTTCCCTCTTTCCCCCCCCCCTTCTCTTTTGAGGCCCTTTTCCCCCTCATTCCCTGAATAGTAAATCTTTTACAGGACCATTCAATCCTTCCTTCCTGCTTTTTCCCCTTTTCCGATTGACTTCCTCATCATCTTGTTCAAGCTTTTTGCCTCCTCTTCCTCCTCCTTGCCTTTGTTGTTCTCTCAATGGGTCAGGTACATCTCATAAACAGATCCTTTGCTAAAAATGTATATGCCTTAGAACAGCTGTTTAATGGCGGTGGGGGGGTTCAGCTTTCTAGCCCATGCTTCCCGTCCCTCTCATGCCCTACCCAATGAATGCCAGTTAGATTTTTATATAATTAAAATAGCCATTCATTTTTTTTCTTCTTTTAGTGTTAGTGTCTCCACACTGAAGAAATAAAATAGTGTGCAGCATGGCTTGTGCTTGTACATATTTTTCAAAACCAAAAAAATGTAGAAACCCAATCCAACTTGCAGTTCTCATTAACTAGACATTTTTAAACCCTTCTATTCAGCTGCTGAGTGAGTACCCGCCATCTGTGCCATGGCCAACATAACACAAAGCCAAGACAAATAAAAATCAGCTTCTTTTATAATTGTGGGATAGGGAGTGCCAAACAAAGTCCTGCCTAGCTCTGATCCCTGTTCTCCCCCTAACAGGAAAACCCATGCGAGGAATGGAAAGTGGTCTGAAATACTGACAGACTTCTCTCTTGGTGGGAGGTGGGAAGGTGAAATTTGCATCTACCTAGAGGGAGCAATAAGACACGTCCCTGAAACCTCTTGGTATCTGATGATTTTGGCAGGGAAATAAAACTCCTGACCCCAGTAGTGCTGGACTTTTTTGCTATCCCAGGGAGCTGTCCTGCCCTGGACTTTCTTACCATGCCTGTAAGAGGAGTAACAGCTAAAGAAAGAGTGGCTGCTGCAGGAAGTAGCAGTAACTTCTAGGTGGATTTCCTGAAATTTGATAGTCTTTGCTGCATAGCACAGCTGCTCCATAAATTCTCCAGAGGTGTCAGTCCCACATGATCCAACAATGAATAGAGTTTCAACTGTGCATATGAAGGGGCTTATTCCTACTCACCATTCAGGGGAGTTATGCTACGTATCCAGTGCCTTTACCCTTCCATTGTTTTCCAGCTTTTTTCTACCCATTTGCTTCCCTGCACACAAGCCAACAAAGGTGAACATATGGCCACATATTTATTGACTTATTTTCTTTCTTTTTCTGGCCCTCATAAATCTCCTTCCCAAAACTGCTGTTGATCCAAAATGATCTGAGAAAAGCAGAGAGAAACTTTGTGTCAGGACAAAGCTATGAAAAATAATAACAATGATGATCATTACTTCTGAAGATCCTAAATTATTTATCACAATTCTTTTGCAGCCTGAAGATGATTGATAAATACATTTTAAAAGTCCGATTTTTTTTATCAGCCAAGACTGAAGTTCAGAATTTGAGATTTCTCCTATAAGAGCTGATAGCATTAGAAGCATTTAAAGCAGTTTAAGGAACTGCATTCCCTATGCTGTTTCAATTAGTCCCACTACACAAATTGTGTTTGTTCCAAGTCATGACAGGCAGGCATCAAAAGTAGGATCTCAGTGACTTCATTGTATATCAAAAGACTGCTCTTTACATAAGTGGAATGATTCCAGTGTTGTAGCATCTTGATATGCCGAATTGGTAGCATGTATGTGTTTGACATTTGAAATAAATGATTAATAGACTAGAGGTTCACATAGGCAGAGTTTATACATCTTCTCAAAGAGGACAGCTGGTACTTATCTGGTAGGTTGAAGCTATTGTAGAAACTTCTGTGTACTAGAATAGGAGTTTCTCTTGAGGGCCAGGGGAAATGAGTGGACTGGCTTTCACCATTTTTCTCACTTTTTCCCCTTTTCTCCTCACCATTTTCCTTTCTTCTCACTGATGATGCATGTCTTGGAATTGTCTTGTATGTTAGTAGAAACATTTTCAACCTGTCTGAGTTTCTGTAATTCCATGTCTAGACATTAGGTGCTTATACTAACTGCTGTTTTTGCCCCCCTCCAGTGGGTTGAATTTTAAAGAGATTTCAGTGCTTGTAAAACAGGAAAGCAAAACTTCATCTGAGTTAAAATTATAAAAGCAAAAAGAATATAATTTTCAACTCATATTAGAAAAGATTGTTTTTGTTGCTTTTTCTATATAATGTTTTGGAAGAAACTCAAGTATTTTCATCTGATTATGTTTTTAGTTTAATTTATTATCCTGGGAATTCCTCAACTATATATTCAGTAAATCAGTATTACATGCATTTTGCAATAGTCACTATGTAACAGACCCGTGTGGAATATCTAGGTTTAATAAAACTTTTATAAACAAGCAGAAAAACAAGTGCACAACCTGAAAAGAGGTCAAAAAACCCCTAGAGTAGCTGCACCCTGGCGCCATAATCTCCTAAATCTGTACAGAGGGTGCAAAAAGAACCAGTAGTCTTTGAATCACAAGTAATTGCCTTTTTTTGTTGTTTTAATTGTCAGTATCTAGAAAGGAAGTGTGTAAATTCTGCTACATTTTAAAAGAAATCTTTAATTTCTAAGGAAATAATATTAATCCATTAATAAAATGATCCCAGCTACTTAAGGATATATATTACTGAGAAAAATAATTTGGTATTTTGGAAATAATCGTAGAATCATATAAATGTGATTTGGATGGGACCTCAAGATGTCATCAAGTCCAGCCCGCTTTGCTGAGGTAGGATCAAGTAAACCTAGATTGTCCCTGGCAGGTGTTTGTCTAGCCTGTTCTGAAAAACCCCCCGGTGATAAGGATTCCACAGCCTACCTTGGTTACCTTGGAAGCCTATTTCAGGTTTTAAAGGCCCTTACAATTAGAACATTTTTCCTACTATCTAATCTAAATCTCTCTTGGTGCAGATTAACCCCATTACTACTTCTCCTACATTCAGTGGGCATGGAGAACAAATTGATTACCATTCTCTTTATAATAGCTCTTAACATGTTTGGATATTATCATCAGGTCCCTTCTCAGTTGTCTTTTCTCAAGACCAATCATGCCCAGTTTTTTTTCTTAGCTTTCCTTATTGGTCATATTTTCTAAACTTTATATCATTTTTGTTGCTCTCTTCTGGACTCTTTGCAATTTATCCAAATCTCTCCTAAAATGTGGCACCCAGAAATGGACATAGTATTTCAGCTGAGGTCTGACCGATGCCAAGGAAAGTGAGACAGTTATCTTTTGTTGAATTTCATTGTGGTATTTCAGACTAATTCTGTAATTTGTCAAGGTCATTTTGAATTCTAATCATTTCCTTCAAAGTGCTTGCAACACTCCCAGCTTGGTGTCATCCTCAAATTTTATAAGCATACTCTCCACTCCATAATCTAAGGCCTGGTCTACAGTGGAGGGTGAGGGGGGAGCTAAGTTGGTCTAAGTTACGCAACTTCAGCTACGAAAATAGTGTAGCTGAAGTCGACGTACTTAGAGCTACTTACTGCAGCGCTTCTCGCTCCAATGGAATACCATAGTCAAAGGGTGAGCGCGTGGCAGTTGATTTATCGTGTCTTCACTAGACATGATAAATTGACCTCCGCTGGATCGATCGCTCCGGAGGTAAGTGTAGACATGCACTACATCATTAATGAAAATATTGAATAGTACAGGCCCTGGACTGACCCCTGCAGGGACCCCAGTTTGACAGCAAATTATTAACAACTACTTTTTGATGGTTTTAATATATTTGTTTCAGAACTACTCTTTTGATGTTTATTTTCTACTTAATTATGTTACTTTTTAGAATTGCAGAAAATACTTATAACTATTGTGGGCCTCTGATAACAAAAATAAACTACACCTTTATTGGGCCAAGAATAAAGATTTTAATATCTAAGCTGTGTGTCAAACTCTTCAAATATAATTTTAGACCACCAAAAGGTATACATCCTCTTCTGATTCAGTATTTCCTAGAGGGCCAAAATGTGAACAAATATTGAGCCAAACCTTTTTCATCTTACTCAGATGAGTAGTGTTATTGACTTTAATTAGAGCTACTTGCCTGAGTAGATTCATAGATTATAAAGACAGAAGAGACCATTGTGATCTAGTCTGTCTTCCTGTATAACACAGGCCATAGGACTTCAAACAGGAATTAATTCAAGGAACTAGCAAAAATAGATCTGCAACTAGGGTCCTTGATTTCAAAAGGGCAAACTTGAAAAATTAACGGAACTAGTTAGGGAAGTGTGCTGGACTGAAGAAGTCAAGGACCTGAATGTGAAGGAGGCTTGGAATTACTTTAAGTCAAAGTTGCAGAAATTAGCTGAAGCCTGCATCCCAAGCAAGGGGGGAAAATGGTAGGGAAGGGTTGCAGACCTAACTGGCTGAGTGAGTATTTCAAACTGGTGATTAAGAGAAAGTAAAGAGCCCACAAGGAATGGTAGGGAGGGATCAGCAAGGAAAGCTACCTCTTGGCAGTCAGAAAGTGTAGGGATAGAGTGATAACTGCCAAAAGCCAAGTGGAGTTGGACCTTGCAAAGGGAATTGAAATCAATAGTAAAAGATTCTATAGCCATATCAATAAAAAGAAAACAAGGAAAGAAGAAGTGAGACCACTAAACACTGATGATGATGGTGGAGATTAAAGGTTTAATCTGTGCATGGCCCAACACCTCAACAAATACTTTTCCTCAGTTTTTGATAAGGCTAATAAGGAGCTGGGGGGGGGTAGAAAGATAAGCCCTTTGTTATCAAAGTTCTGTTCCCCATGTAGGAACTAGTAGTTGGTGATCAAGTGGCCCCTTAACCTTCTCTGTCCAACCTAAAGAGATTGAATTCTTTCAGTCTTTTTCTATAAGGCATGTTTGCCAAGCCATTAATCATTCTCGTGGCTCTTCTCTGGACCCTCTTCAATTTATCAACTTTATTCTTGAATTGTGGACACCAGAAATGGATACAATATTCCAGTAGTGGTCACACCAGTGCCAAATACAGAGGTAATATAACCTCCATGCACATACTCGATATACCCTTGGTAATACATCCAAGGATCGTGTTAGCCCTTGTTAGCACAGCATCACACAGGGAGTCATGTTCAGCTGTTTATCCACCATGACCCCTGAATCCTTTTCAGAGCCATTGCTTTCCAGGATAGAGCCCCCTATCCTGCAAATATAGACTACATTCTTTGGTCCTAAATGTCTGATTTTTACATTTGGCCATATTAAAATGCATATTGTTTGCTTGCCTCCAGCTTACCAAGCCACCCAGATCACTTTGTATCAGTTCTCTTCATTATTTCCACTCTCCCAATCTTTGTGTCATCTGAAGAGTTTATCAGTAAAGCTGTTATGTTTTCTTCCAAATTTCCAGGCCATCTTAAATGTCGCAGGGCAAAGAACTAGGTCCTGCAGGGCCCCTGCTTGACGATAATTCCCTGTTTACAGTTACATTTTGAGTCCTGTTAGCCATTTTTAAATCAATTTAGTTTGTCATGTAGATTTTGTGTTTTCAAAATCAGAACGTTTTGTGGTACCAAGTCAAATGCTTACAGAAATCTCTTATATCAACACTATTACCTTTATCAGCCAAACTTGTAGTCTCCTAAAAAAAAATGTTAGTTTGAAAAGATCCATTTTCCATATACCTATGTTTTTTGGCATTAATTATATTACCCTCTTTTAATTCTTTATTAATCAAGCCTCATATCAGCCATTTGATTATTTTGCCTGGGATCCATGTCAAGCTGACAGGCCTGTAATTACTCAGGTCATCCCACTTACCCTTTTTAAATATCAAAGTAAAGCAAGGGTAATTTGATGTGTATTCTGCAATTCTAAAAAGTAGCAGCATTAAATTGAGAAAAGTTAAATAATATGTGTACAGCTCAAGGGCCTAATCCATCTTCTATCAAAGTCAATCAGAAAGACTTCAGTGGAAGTTGGCTCCGGCCCCTAGAGTCTCTTTGCAGTCTCAAGGTATTAAGTTATAATGTACAAAGGTTTCTGACCAAAGTTCTTTTAACCTCAAAGTTTTTGTGTTTGTCCTTTGTAAAACATTGGAGAAAGGGTAGACAGAATAAAAGATACCACATCACCTGCCTTGTTAACTCTTTACAGTTGCAAGGTGCGAACACCATCATTCATATAATTGATATTAAAAAACCTCCTATAAGCTATGGAAAAAGAGCTATGATGTCATTGGACAGAAGCTGTATTTGACTTGTGCTGATACAGAACCTCTTAGGTAACATCAGCAAAGATGTTAAATGTAAACTGACTTGGGCCCTGATCCTGCAAACACTTATACACACATTTAATGGGACTCTCATGAGCTTAAAGTTAAGCATGTGTGTTCCCAGAATCAAGATGTAATAAAAGCAAAATACTTTGTAATGCCACACATTTCTTTTTCTCACTTCATCAACATAAATAAAAATATAAATAAGAGATACAAAGAAATACATTTTAACAACCAGAGGAATGGCTATTTCTCTATCTAATAGTTGACACTATTCAAAACTGAACTCCCAAACTGTGAGTGCCAAACCTGCAACTGCATGCACAAAACTGGTAGTTGTTGGCAAAACTGCAAATTAAACAATGCAAACTTATATATGCAACCTCATTTTTTTTCTGCAACATAAGCACAGTTTCCCATTTTTTAGTTTACAACTGTGCATGTAGTTAACCTCTTTGTGTGTGCCTCTGCAGGTTTTGAATTCACAGTTTAGGGGTACACTTTACAATGTTAAGTTGTTTTCCTGCATCCCTTTGAGAGTCTGGCAAAAGCTCTCATTTGACTCATTTGTGGGCTTGCAAATCATGACATGACTATACCTATAACAGTTCTGCAATCTTTAAAAGTTTTTTTTAATTATAATAAGTAATACTTATTTGAGTAGAAGAAAAAAAATTTCTTCAGCAAAAGCATGATTTTTAGAATTTGGAAAATTTGCCATTGACAGCCGTTGTTGTCTCCAGGCTGCCCCTATCCTGCTGGAAAGGAGAGAGAAAAATATCTTTTTGCTTTGGGCTTTTGGTAATAGGTACTATATAGCATCTTAAGGTAGATAAATAGAGTCCAGAGTAGAAGGGAAGTCCCCATTTGTAATCTTGTACTTCATTTTTGCCAGAACCCAATGATTTTAAAACACCACTGTGGGAAATTTCTCCTCCCTTGGACTATAAACATGCCACAGACTTACAACACGACGAGTGAAGCAGTGCCATAATTGCCTTTCGGTGCCAAGAAATGTTTTTTGTTTTTTTTTAAACTAAGGACCTTCTGACCACTTGTTTGAAGGAAGCTTAGCACCCTTGTCTCCCAAAAGAGGTGTTAATTATCTGCCCCCATAACTTCCTGTTTGAATTTTAGTAGTGGACAAGGACATGGGTCTGACACATAGGGTGTATTAATCAGACAGTATAAAAATTTACTATTTTCCAACTCCTTGAAAAATTTATACTAATAGCTCCATCTTTAAATATCTAGACAGGTTAATTATATCTGCTGTGAATATAATTGAATGCATTAGTTTCCAGTATTTTTTGGTTCTTAAACTATAGTAACATGCTCCTGTGAAAACGCCTCAGATTTGTCATCAAAGCTTTGATACTGCAGATGTGAGTGTACAATGCTTGTCATGTGTTACACGAGGATCTACTGAGTTCAGCCAAGTTGTAATTATTTTGAAAGGTTTAGAGCACTTTCTCACTGGGATCCATAAAATTCTTTGCAAGCAAAGCCCCGAAACCTCGTGACAGCAGTGTATACAATGATGCCATGGAATAATATTCTGACCCAGACATCTATTTTCATTACTGTCATAGACATCCCTGAAACAGTTTTTATCCAAAAGTGTATTAAAATAACACTGTTGACTCTTCAGTAAGCAGGCATTTGAAAAGTCTTTAATAGCCTGTACCTACATAGCATAGTTTAAAAGTATGCCTGGATTTCATTTATCTTTACTCCAAAAATAATAGATTGATTGATGTTCATTTATTGAATTGTAACAAATGTGTAAACACATACCTAGCAGATAAAAAAACAGGGGAAGCTGAACACTTCTGTGAATTAATAATATTTATTCTTACATATAAATATCTTATACTGTTTGTTACAAATTTAGAAATAGGTTGTATAATTCATCTGTTCTTCTGCTGTCTTGGTGTACTGTGTATATCTTGTCATAAATAACTTAAACTTGTTAGTGGAGTTGTTGATAGTTATGTAAACAGTCAGATTTCAGACACATTACTAATTGCCCATGTCAGTGGCCTCTAACAGAATTTACTGTCATGAGGTAACTTTCAACTAATATGCTTTAAAGTCTTCACTATTTATTTGTGTTTATTCTTTTAAAAATGTATATTTCCAAACTGTGAATCTCTTAACAGATTTAATTTACCTGAGAATATACAGTAATGAAGTAAATTTACTGCAATTTTTTCCTGGAAAAGTCACCTTATTTGTGATCTTTGTCTATCCTGAGTGTAGGTATGATAGCCTGATGTAACAATAGATATCCTGTGAAGCACTTTGAGTGTGAAATTTGCACATATACACCTGCACAAAGCCAAAGGAGTCAGACTGTGTGTGGGAGTTCCACAGGGATTCAGGGAACAGGTGGAGTGGATTACACACACATCCCAACCCCCAGGCACCCTCTGCATGTATGGCCAGGGGATCCACATAAGAATGAATCTAGTAGCCTGAGTATCCTCATGGACCCTTCACAAAAGCCTGTTTGGCACAATTAGGGAGCCGCCCTTCCACAGCATGCATAGGATGCAGAGTCCCCCAGGATACCTGATCACTCGGTGGATTCCTCCTATCCCCCCATGGAGAGGCAATGCAGGGTTTAAGTGGCGCAGAAGACATTTATGCAGACCTTCCATACCTGTGTGAATTTTGCCCATTGTACACCTTTTATCTGGGGAGTGTTAAGAGCTTTTTAACATTTAATTAATTCCCACAACACCCTGTGAGTTAGAAAAGTGTGTTTTTAACCTATTTTGTAGATGGGAACAATTAAACACAGAAAAGTTATGACTTGCAAGCCTCTGGCAGAGCCAGGAATAAAAACCAGATCTCCTGATTTCCTCTCCAGTCGGGGCTTAAATTCAGCTGGAACTGTCCGGAGTGGAGCTCCAGTAAATATTTTCAGATCCACGGGAGCCCTGGCACTCGCCTTCGGGCTGAAGCCCTGAGCCCTGGTGTGCCTCTGCCCCGTGGAGCTAAAATCTTTAGACCTCCCCACCCTGCTGTTGAAGCCCAGAGTCCTGAATGGGGATAAGGGGGAGCTTTGGAAAATAATCTCTGAGAATTTAAGCCCAGTCTCCAATAGTGCCTCCTAAAACAATTCTCCCTCTCTAAAATTTTGTTTTTAGCCACCGGTAGTAGTTTACAAAAGCATGTTAAATACCAGACTTCTCAATCTGAGACCATCTGTTTCCTTCCTAACAACATCCCTCCCACATGGTGGTTGCTTGTCATCACCATTAGGGTTAGAGAAGAAGACAAAAGGAAAGGAATTTTCCTTTATGTCCTGTTGGCTAGGACTTGCAGAGTGGGAGTGGTGTGTTGGGACACTGAACAGGGACTATGTTTGATGAGTTGTTCCCATGCTGTTGATTCCTTTGTGATTGCAGAGGGTGGGCTTTGCTGGACTCAGCTCTTATTTTCTATTTCTGTGTTTGTATGTATGGTCTTGTCACCTTTGGCTGCAGTTAGTACTGCTCCTCTTGTAAATGAACATCGGCAGCATAATTGCTGTGCAGTGAACAGCCTCATCTTGTATTGTGCTGTATATTTACTAATCAAGGAAGCTGCCGCCCAAATTTGTCACTAGAATGACAGATCTAATGTTAAGGGGATTTCTTACACTTTGTGCAAATTTAAATGACTTGAGAACTCAAATTCTGTTTATTTAGAAAGGACATTGAAATGAAATACAAATTACTTTTAGGATGCTATCGGAATTAATTTTATTTTCTTGTAAAATACTATGTGGAATTTGTCATTCTACCTTGGAGCATGGAATGATGGTAAATCAATTTATTTAGCTTTTACTTATCTTAGAAAAAGATGCAGACCCTCCTTTGCCAGAATAATTGTCTGGAAGTCAGGAATGCCATAGAATTCAGGCTGCAGTCCTTGCAATTCTAGTGACACTGCAAATGAGCCTTCACATTGTGCCATGAAGGGGATTTACATTGTGCCTATTTAGATTTTTTTTTTAAAGGATCTGTTCTAGCTTCCATACAGTTGGGGTTTTACTCATGTCTCATCCAGCTGGATGCCTAAATCAAAGAGTTTAGTCATGAACTCTGATCTCTCTATCTTTTATGTCTTTTGTCAGTCTCTGCCCTAGAACTAGAGGAGTTTCAGTAAAAGGAAAGGCTTAATATTACATGGTTCAGCCACACTTGCGTATAGTTCAGCTCAACCTCAAACTAACCTTAAAAATTCACTTGCTGGAGACAGGTTGAGATCAATAATACAACTAAAACCTGGTCAAACTAATAAAAATATAAAAAGGAAAAGGCAAAAAAACCCACCCCTCATTTATTAAAAGGACTGATGTTTTAAATATAAGTAATGAATATGTAAACTCAGGGGTTGTATCGTATGATTGGAGAATTGCTAACATAGTTCCTATTTTTAAGAAAGGAAAAAAAAGTGATCCAGGTAACTACAGGCCTGTTAGATTGACATCTGTAATATGCAAGGTCTTGGAAAAAATTTTGAAGGAGAAAGTAGTTAAGGACATTGAGGTCAGTGGTAAATGGGACAAAATACAACATGGTTTTACAAAAGGTAGATCGTGCCAAACCAACCTGATCTCCTTCTTTGAGAGAGTAACAGATTTTTTAGACAAAGGAAACGCAGTGGATCTAATTTACCTCGATTTCAGTAAGGCGTTTGATACGGTTCCACATGGGGAATTATTAGCTAAATTGGAAAAGATGGGGATCAATATGAAAATTGAAAGGTGGATAAGGAAATGGTTAACAGGGAGACTACAGCGGGTCATACTGAAAGGTGAACTGTCAGGCTGGAGGGAGGTTACCAGTGGAGTTCCTCAGGGATCAGTTTTGGGACCAATCTTATTTAATCTTTTTATTACTGACCTTGGCACAAAAAGTGGGTGTGCGCTAATAAAGTTTGCGGATGATACAAAGCTGGGAGGTATTGCCAATTTAGAGAGAGACCAGGATATCAAAACAGGGAAGATCTGTATGACCTTGTAAGCTGGAGTAATAGTAATAGGATGAAATTTAATAGTGAGAAGTGTAAGGTCATGCATTTAGGGATTAATAACAAGAATTTTAGTTATAAGCTGGGGACGCATCAATTAGAAGTAATGGAGGAGGAGAAGGACCTTGGAGTATTGGTTGATCATAGGATGACTATGAGCCGCCAATGTGATATGGCCGTGAAAAAAGCTAATGCGGTCTTGGGATGCATCAGGCGAGGTATTTCCAGTAGAGATAAGGAGGTTTTAGTACTGTTATACAAGGCACTGGTGAGACCTCACCTGGAATACTGTGTGCAGTTCTGGTCTCCCATGTTTAAGAAGGATGAATTCAAACTAGAACAGGTACAGAGAAGGGCTACTAGGATAATCCGAGGAATGCAAAACCTCTCTGATGAAAGGAGACTCAAGGAGCTTGGCTTGTTTAGCCTAACCAAAAGAAGGTTGAGGGGAGATATGATTGCTCTCTATAAATATATGAGAGGGATAAATACCGGATTAGGGAGAGGAATTATTTAAGATCAGTACTAATGTGGACACAAGAACAAATCGATATAAACTGGTCATCGGGAAGTTTAGACTTGAAATTAGACGAAGGCTTCTAACCATCAGAGGAGTGAAGTTTTGGAATAGCTTTCCAAGGGAAGCAGTGGGGGCAAAAGACCTATTTGGCTTTAAGATTAAACTCAATAAGTTTATGGAAGAGATGGTATGATGGGATAACATGATTTTAGCAATTAATTGATCTTTAACTATTCATGGTAAATAGGCCCAATGGCCTGTGATGGGATGTTAGATGGGGTGGGATCTGAGTTACTACAGAGAATTCTTTCCTGGGTATCTGGCTGGTGAATCTTGCCCATATGCTCAGGGTTCAGCTGATCGCCATATTTGTGGTCGGGAAGGAATTTTCCTCCAGGGCAGGTTGGAAGAGGCCCTGGAGGTTTTTCGCCTTCCTCTGTAGCATGGAGCATGGGTCACTTGCTGGAGGATTCTCTGCTCCTTGAAGTCTTTAAACCATGATTTGAGGACTTCAATAGCTGAGACATAGGTGAGAGGTTTTTCGCAGGAGTGGGTGGGTGAGATTCTGTGGCCTGCATTGTGCAGGAGGTCGGACTAGATGATCATAATGGTCCCGTCTGACCTTAGTATCTATGAATAGAGGATTTTTTTGTTGCAACCTTGTGTGTTTCGAAACTTTTTTAAAGAAATGGTTTGTGAGATTCCCTCCCCCATGCCCCAGTAATTGTTTATGCTTTGTATAGAATAGATGTATTTATTACCTTTTTATTACAGTACATTCAAGATAAAACAGTTCTCCATATCATTGTCCATCCTATCTCTCCCAGAACATGGAATGAGAACATCCAAACCTCAACTTAAATCAATTCTATTGCTTTCCAGATGCTAAACTTCACACTGATTGCCTTTGGAGTTGCCATTGGTTTAGGTAAATTGCTAGGCGATGGTAGTTTTACTGTTAAATGTGCTGAATTACACTGAAACAAATCCAAGATGGAAAATGGGATTTGTTCTAATTGGTTAGCAATTTAAAACTTATATCTGATTTGAAAATTACTGCCTCTATCATGCAGTAAAACGGGAGGGCAGATTTATAGGAAACCCAGATTACATCTTTTGAGAAATTGAAAAAAGTTTGTTCTTTGGATTGATATCTGACTACCCTTGACTGTTGTCAGAATAGAGAAGATTTGACTAAGACCAATATTGCTTTTTTTTTCTTATGTTTAAAAAAAGGTTTACCTGTAAGTGTGGGAAGTTTACTTAAAGTCATCAGAGAACAGTAGCTCTTCAGAGTGTTCTTGTGGGCGGCCTCCTCCTCCTGACGCTTTTAGGAGGAAAAAAAGTACTTGAGCTATTTTGGAGGCTCAATGCCTTCTTTGTCTCTCCCTCTCTCATGTTTTTTCTGTCTCTCATATTTTTATTAAGACACTTGAAAGTCCTGTATTATAGACAAATCTGTTCTCTCACTCGTTTATTTAGGTACCATCATCTCTGATTTTGGACCCAATCCCACTCCCACAGAAGTTAATGGGACTTCTGTCTTTAATTTCAGTGGACTAGGGTGAGGCTTTGCGTTAGGAAGAAGAGCCATAAAAAGTGGGGCTCATATCCCCAGACTCCCCAAAAAAGTTTGGTTGGTCCAAGAGAGTCCGCTACATACAATACACACATCCTCATTTTTATTGGATTTTTTCTTTCAACCAGTCTGTTCTTTTTCACATTTTCTCTGAATGTTTTTTACTCTATGCCACTTTTACCCTGTTTTTTCATGTTTTTCATCTTCCATGCTCCTTTTTCATTCTGTCTGAAACAGAACATGAATGCCAGATATTTTAGTGAGTTCAAATGAAATAAAATGAGTTCACCCATCTCTGCTTGAAAATTCTATGTTGTATTAAATTTCCCTTCTCCTTTCTCATCTTCCTCTTCTTTTCTTTCACTGATTTTATTAGTCTGGCTTTGTCTTCCCTAAGATGCACACACAAAAACCTGTTCCTGAACTTGCTCACAGCACAGTGAACTAATTCCAAAGTCTTTCAGTAGCTCCAATGGATCTGTACACTTACAAAATGTTATGGGTGAACTCCTGGCCCCATTAAAGTCAATGACAAAACTCCCATTGACTTCAATAGGTTAGGATTTCACCCTATATTTCTCATGAACTTGGAAGCCTACATGTCAATTTATCTTCTGCTCCTCCTTTATGAGCAGCTGGCCTCTACCTGTGAAAGGCAGGTACAGTAGTTCAAGATCTTTCAGAAACCAATTTGCCATTGCTTACGGCAGGAGGAGCAATTTGCTGTAGCCCTGGTTGTATTAGCTGTGATTATTGATTAGTTATTGATTATGTGTGATGCACATTTGTGTTTAGGGAGGTTTTCAATGCTCCTTGTTTTTGTGTGTAGTCAGTAGTAAGTGCCTTTCCAGGGCAAAATCTTGTTCACCTTGCCAAGCCTGAGTACATGAGCATGTGAATTTTTTGGGAGAAGTGGAGGTGAGGAATCCTTCTGCCACAGAGACTCTATAATTGCTACTCAGTAGCTTCTGTGTGCCATGGGCTCTCTAAAGAGAGGATAATCATCACTGGGTTTCCGTAATTAGTATCCACTGACTTCTATCTCAAATCCCCTTGGAGCACTAGGGCACAGTGACCTCCCATATGGGATCCAAGCATCTTTACCATATCTGTACAATGATCCAGCATCATAATTTCTACACAAATATATTCTCTTTTTCAAAGAACCATGTCTCCACTTGTCTGTTTTTTTCCTGATTTTTGTGGGGCGTGTTTGGATAAAATCAAATTGTTTTGGTGTATTAATTATAATCTGTGTTTATAAAAGATTATACTGTTAATATTCATTTTAATTGTGACACACACACAAAATCACAGCTCATTTTTCATTAATGATATCCAGGAAGAAACAAAAATACCTAACATTTTAAAAAGATAGACCATATGTTAGGTAATCGCTTGTCAAACCTCACAGTTAGTAAATCCTTACTCTGGCAACACTCCCATTAAGTCAGTGGTATGAAATAAGTACATATATGCATATGTGGACATTTTGCCAGAGTTGGGACTGCAGTAGATGGTCTTACATTATGAATTAAAGCAAGGTATTTTCTTACTTTAATGAATACATAGATTCCAAAAGTTGCAGTCAAAAGTACATAACATCTTCATTTAAAATATAGATAAGGTGGTGGACAATCAGAGCAGGCAACATGATCGTCCAAGTTGTTGGACCTGGGTTTCACGTGCAGTTTCTAATTATGCTCACAAATATTTGTGAGGTAAATTCAGGATTGACTTAGGTTTGGCAAGCCAGTTACCTTTTTCTGGAGTTTGTCACTTTGTGCTCCAGAATCTAAGCTTCTGTTTGTAAATCACACGATGGCTCTTCTGGGGTTCTGAAGCTAGCCTTCAAAATGTGAATTAAAGTGTAACTGATCAATGAGGCTTGCCAACCACTGAAACAATGTCTCTGAGAAGTATAAGCTGTCCCTGCTGATCTCAGCTGAGTGTCAACACTGAAGCCTAAAAATAACTTTCTTATTGTTGATGTAAGCATTTAAGAAAAGAGAGAAATGGTCCAATTATGAAGATTCGCAGTCTACTGTTAATGGCAACCAACCACGGCTTCTGGCTCCCATTAACGGGGAGCAGACTACCTGTTTCCCTGCTGATGAGGAACCAAGGCCAAGGAGCTCACTAGGGGATATAAAATCCTACCGAGGGATCTGGATCTGGAGTCTTGCAAGACATCTGAGTCCTAGCATGTGGGAGACAGGTCAAAGGGATCAGCAGAGCATGCATTATTATATTTTGAACACCTGCACAATGTGAGTTGAATCTCATTTTGGTAACTCAAGCAGAGCTTTGGAAAGTATCATTATGTATGTTATTTTTCCCCAGTTTGACTCCAGGGTAAATTACTGTGATAATCAGAACTAAACAGATTATTTTAACACGTGTTACTATTTGATCTGATGGACACAAAGTCCTAAAATAACTCTTAAAATAATATTGTATACTGATGCTAACTACTGTGTGGGTTAGTCAGTGCGTAACAATATGTGCAGTATGACAGCAAGAATCATAGAATCATAGAATATCAGGGTTGGAAGGGACCTCAGGAGCTCATCTAGTCCAACACCCTGCTCAAAGCAGGACCAATCCCCAATTAAATCATCCCAGCCAGGGCTTTGTCAAGCCTGACCTTAAAAACTTCTAAGGAAAGAGATTCTACCACCTCCCTAGGTAACACATTCCAGTGTTTCACCACCCTCCTAGTGAAAAAGTTTTTCCTAATATCCAACCTAAACCTCCCCCACTGCAACTTGAGACCATTACTCCTTGTCCTGTCCTCTTCTACCACTGAGAATAGTCTAGAATCATCCTCTCTGGAACCACCTCTCAGGTAGTTGAAAGCAGCTATCAAATCCCCCCTCATTCTTCTCTTCTGCAGACTAAACAATCCCAGTTCCCTCAGCCTCTCCTCATAAGTCATGTGTTCCAGACCCCTAATCATTTTTCTTGCCCTTCGCTGGACTCTCTCCAATTTATCCACATCCTTCTTGTAGTGTGGGGCTCAAAACTGGACACATTACTCCAGATGAGGCCTCACCAATGTCGAATAGAGGGGGACGATCACGTCCCTCGATCTGCTCGCTATGCCCCTACTTATACATCCCAAAATGCCATTGGGCTTCTTGGCAACAAGGGCACACTGCTGACTCATATCCAGCTTCTCGTCCACTGTCACCCCCAGGTCCTTTTCCGCAGAACTGCTGCCTAGCCATTCGGTCCCTAGTCTGTAGCTGTGCATTGGGTTCTTCTGTCCTAAGTGCAGGACCCTGCACTTATCCTTATTGAACCTCATCAGATTTCTTTTGGCCGAATCCTCCAATTTGTCTAGGTCCCTCTGTATCCTATCCCTGCCCTCCAGCGTATCTACCACTCCTCCCACTTTAGTATCATCCGCAAATTTGCTGAGAGTGCAATCCACACCATCCTCCAGATCATTTATGAAGATATTGAACAAAACCGGCCCCAGGACCGACCCCTGGGGCACTCCACTTGACACCGGCTGCCAACTAGAAATGGAGCCATTGATCACTACCCGTTGAGCCTGACAATCTAGCCAACTTTCTACCCACCTCATAGTGCATTCATCTAGCCCATACTACTTTAACTTGCTGACAAGAATACTGTGGGAGACCGTGTCAAAAGCTTTGCTAAAGTCAAGAAACAATACATCCACTGCTTTCCCTTCATCCACAGAACCAGTAATCTCATCATAGAAGGTGATTAGATTAGTCAGGCATGACCTTCCCTTGGTGAATCCATGCTGACTGTTCCTGATCACTTTCCTCTCATGTAAGTGCTTCAGGATTGATTCTTTGAGGACCTGCTCCATGATTTTTCCGGGGACTGAGGTGAGGCTGACTGGCCTGTAGTTCCCAGGATGCTCCTTCTTCCCCTTTTTAAAGATTGGCACTACATTAGCCTTTTTCCAGTCATCCGGGACTTGCCCCGTTCGCCACGAGTTTTCAAAGATAATGGCCAATGGCTCTGCAATCACAGCCGCCAATTCCTTTAGCACTCTCGGATGCAACTCGTCCGGCCCCATGGACTTGTGCACGTCCAGCTTTTCTAAATAGTCCCTAACCACCTCTATCTCCACAGAGGGCTGGCCATCTCTTCCCCATTTTGTGATGCCCAGCGCAGCAGTCTGGGAGCTGACCTTGTTAGTGAAGACAGAGGCAAAAAAAGCATTGAGTACATTAGCTTTTTCCACATCCTCTGTCACTAGGTTGCCTCCCTCATTCATTAAGGGGCCCACACTTTCCTTGGCTTTTTTCTTGTTGCCAACATACCTGAAGAAACCCTTCTTGTTACTCTTGACCTCTCTTGCTAGCTGCAGCTCGAGGTGCGATTTGGCCCTCCTGATTTCATTCCTACATGCCCGAGCAATATTTTTATACTCTTCCCTGGTCATATGTCCAACCTTCCACTTCTTGTAAGCTTCTTTTTTATGTTTAAGATCCGCTAGGATTTCACCTTTAAGCCAAGCTGGTCGCCTGCCATATTTACTATTCTTTCGACACATCGGGATGATTTGTCCCTGTAACTTCAACAGGGATTCCTTGAAATACAGCCAGCTCTCCTGGACTCCTTTCCCCTTCATGTTAGTCCCCCAGGGGATCCTACCCATCCGTTCCCTGAGGGAGTCGAAGTCTGCTTTCCTGAAGTCCAGAGTCCGTATCCTGCTCCTTACCTTTCTTCCCTGTGTCAGGATCCTGAACTCAACCAACTCATGGTCACTGCCTCCCAGATTCCCATCCACTTTTGCTTCCCCCACTAATTCTTCCTGGTTTGTGAGCAGCAGGTCTAGAAAAGCTTGAATGTAATCTGGATCCACACATTCATTCCCTATTAAGATTCTCTATAAAAAGTTGTTATATGATTGTGATTTGCCTGCATAAACCAAAGTCAGGGTCAATATTACACATAGCACATCAGTGGGGTTTGTTTGTTCTTTGTTTTAGGAGAATCCCTATTTACTACCACAACAAATTAAATTTCAATTTATTTTGGTTGCTGTTTCTGTCCTTTTTTTGTTTTATCCTTCTGCTTAAATTCTTCATGGCCTGCAGAGACCACTTGTAGGAAGGCTGTCTGCTGAATTGGTGTCACCACAGCTCATGGTCAGATCAATCCTAAATCTGGAAGCTATCTGTTTATTTTTCCACTTCATATGTCTGCCCCATGAATGGGAAGGGCATTGTCTATTTTCCTTTGGGTCAGGTGAGTTTGTACTGGCCTTAGCTCTATCATCCCTTCCATGCTTTATGGATGATTTATCTTCAGCCAGTAAAGTAGCTCTTGTATGGTCCTATGGACAAGAGAGTATATATCATCCCGCTACACTGAAATGAACAGAGCTGCATTTAACTGACATTACCCTGAGTGCACACTACATTTGGGTACAAGGGGTTAAAGAAGCTGTTGCTGGCTAAATGTGGATGTGTTGGAATGCTTCAAGAATCGATTCCAACTAATGGAAAAAATGTTTTAAAAGTGAGCTGGTTCAGTTTCCACAGTGAACAACACGAAGTGGAAACAACGTTTAATGAACCCTTAAGTAAATCCTTTTCTTTTTCCATTCCCCACCATCTGTGAGAGTAATACTTGCCCTCGTTACAGTGAGCAGTATTTCTCCCTGCAATGTATTTGCCTTATGGCTTGTAGTTTTAAGGAGAGTTCTGTGTGCCCAGGGACAAGAGTGTATTTGAGGAACCTGTTCAGTATATGTTGTCCCCTAAAGTTTAATGTTTAATATCCTTCTGTGGCCTCAGTTAGCAGCAAGAATTACCCAGAAATGGCCAATCTGAAGAGCCCATTTGTAGCTTGCCCTGTTGGTGCCTAATTTGCATGAATAGTGGCAATATCAGCCATCTGCATCTTGTTTTACAGAGATTGGGTCACAGACTACAGATTCCATCACACTAGGATCAAGATGAAATATTATATGCTGAGACTTGTGTGTGTGCATCACCTCCACATTAAAAATTAGGGCAATCACAAGCCACATTATAATGTTTGGTGAGCAACTGCTGTCACACAGTGAATATAGTGTGTAATAATTTTGTACCAAGAGTCCAGATTTTGTGTTCTTTAAAGATGTAGTTCAGATACACAATTGCAGGGTTTAAGATAATTTATTTTGACATATAATATGATATATTAAGATGAGATTAAACAGTCAAATTAGGGAGCTGCTTGTTTTTTTTAATAAACATAGATGAATCTAAGTTTCATTGTAGATTTGAGAATTAGCATGATTCTAAACCATAGGGCATATTTATTATGAACCCTGAACTGTCTTTCTGAAACCTGAAAAAGATTTGTGGAAACAGCCTGTGATAAAAATCACACACGCTTCATAAAACACTACTTGATAGATATCACTTGCACCATTAAGAACTAAACGACAAAGGATGTAATTTCAGTTCTGGCATGCAATATTAATCGAAAGCCTTTAAAACATCTTGGTGATGGGAACTATGACAACATGACATTGAAGAATTATGAACTAAAGTCATTTATCTTAATCAGATGTTCAAAGAAATGCCATAAAACATAAAGTTATTTCATTCATCTTTACAAATTCACATGTTTTGGATGGTATATAGCTTTCTAGTTTTTCTTTTAAAAATGCTATTGATAAAAGTTCTGCATTTAAAACATCTTTTTAAAATCCAATTTGATATTGAGAAGGCAACTCCTGCCTCCAATCAGACATATTCAAAAAAGCATTGTGCTTTCTCCCTTGCTGACCCTTCTGCTTGGGTGGAACTCCCTGAAAATAATCCACAAAACAAACTCATTTTTGTCTTCCAAAACTTTCCTCAAAGCTCTCCTTTGCCATGATGCCTACAAAATACTTTCAATGGTTAGACTGCAGGTCTGCTGAGACCACAGCCTGTCATGCTGACAAGTATTGTCTGTCTGTTTTCTTGTACTCACCTGTATATATGTGTCTGTTGCCTCTTGTCTTATACTTAGATAGTAAGCTTTTGGGGGGCAGGGACCAGCCTTCTGTTCCTTGTTTGCACAGCACCTAGCACAATGGGGTCCTGATTCATAACTAGTGCTTCTAAATGGTATGGTAATAGAAATAATAAAGAACTCTATAAAATTTGAGTGTAAAAATATTAGAAAACCGTTTCCAAAGATAATTATGTTTATAGTTGCCCTTGTAAGCTGTAAAATGCAATTATAAGGCATTTAGGCCCTTATTGGTGACTGGATTATTATATTTATCTACACACATGCAGATACATCACCATTTGTATTTTGGCAAAAAAAACCCCAAACTATTGAATAAAGGGACAAAATCCAGGAAATTCAAAAGTTAAAGGGGCACCTCAGCTTAAAAACAGCACTTCAGAATTTTATCATATACTGTTGTCATATATATAAAATTAGTTTAGCTAAAAGAAGTTTCACCGTTTCTTGGTATAAGTAGTTAGTGAATCAGTTTCCTTTATTGTTTTTGTGGGTCACTCACACAAGCTACAAAGGAAAGAAATTCATTTTATGTAGGGCTGTCGATTAATCGCAGTTAACTCGTGATTAACTCAAAAAATTAACTAATTAAAAAAATTAATTGCAATTAATTGCACTGTTAATAATAGAAAATCAATTGAAATTTATTAAATATTTTGGCTGTTTTTCTACATTTTCAAATATAATTATTTCTATTACAACATAGAATACAAAGTATTATTTTATATTTATATTATTTAATATAATATTTAATAATTACAAATATTTGCACTGTAAATATGATAAACAAAATAGTATTTTTCAGTTCACCTCATACAAGTACTGTAGTACAAACTGTATCGTGAAAATGTAGATTTTTTTTGTTACATAACTGCGCTCAAAAATAAAACAATGCAAAACTTTAGAGCCTACAAGTCCACTCAGTCCTACTTCTTATTTTGCGAATTGCTAAGACAAACCAGTTTGTTTATGTTTGTGGGAGATACTGCTGCCTGCTTCTTATTTACAATGTCACCTGAAAGTGAGAACAGGCATTCGCATGGCACTTTTGTAGCCGGCGTTGCAAGGTATTTCTGTGAAAGATAAGCTAAACATTCGGATGCCCCTTCGTGCTTCAGCCACCATTCCGGAGGACATGCTTCCATGCTGATGATGTTTGTTAAAAAAAAAAAAGTGTGTTAATTAAATTTGTGACTGAACTCCTTGGGGCAGAATTGTATGTTCCCTGCTCTGTTTTACCCACATTCTGCCATGTATTTCATGTTATAGCAGTCTCGGACGATGACCCAACACATGTTGTTTGATTTACGAACACTGTCACTGCAGATTTGACAAAACGCAAAGAAGGTACCAATGTGAGATTTCTAAAAATAGAAATCTCGACCCAAGGTTTAAGAATCTGAAGTGCCATCTAAAATCTGAGAGGGACGAGCTGTGGAGCATGCTTTCAGAAGTCTTAAAACAGCAACACTCTGATACAGAAACTACAGAACCTGAACAACCAGAAATCAATCTTCTGCTGGTGGCATCTGACTCTGATGATGAAATTGAACATGCATCGGTCCACTCTGCTTTGGATCATTATCGATCAGAACCCGTCATCAGCATGGATGCATATCCTCTGGAATGGTGGTTGAAGCATGAAGGGACATATGAATCTTTAGGATATCTGGCACATAAATATCTTGCGATGCCGGTTACAACAGTGCCCCCGCAAATGCCTGTTCTCACTTACAGGTGACATTGTAAACAAGAAGCGGGTACCATTATCTCCTGCAAATGTAACCAAGCTTGTTGTCTGAGCGACTGTCTGAAGTAGGACTTAGTGGACTTGTAGGCTCTAAAGATTTACATTGTTTTATTTGTAAGTTCAACTTTCATGATAAAAAGATTGCACTACTGTACTTGTATTGGGTGAATTGAAAAATATTATTTCTTTTGTTTTTTACAGTGCAAATATTTGTATTAAAAATAAATGGAAAGTGAGCATTGTGCACTTTGTATTCTGTGTTGTAATTGAAATCAATGTATTGGAAAATGTAGAAAACATCAAAAATATTTAAATAAAGGTATTCCATTATTGTTTAACTGTGCGATTAATCGCACAATTAATTTTTTTAATCGCTTGACAGCCCTAATTTTATGTAACAGGAAAATGTAATCACAGAAGTTAATGGATTTCAATACAGGTGGTTCATTTGAAACCACTTCTAACTTTTTCTTTTGGTAATTAACTAGATTTAATAGATTTCAGGCCAGAAGGGATCATTAGATCACCTTAGTTTAAACTATTGTGTGCCACAGGCAGAGAACATGAGAGACTGAAGTGCACTTGTTCCTGAGGTTCTGCAGTGGGAGGGAATTCATTAGGTGGAATATGCCCAGATGATCTTGGCAGGGGATCCTCACCCCTTGCTACAGAGGAAGACAAACTTCCAAGGTTCCTGCTAATCTGATCTGGAGGAAAATAACATCCAAACCCTAAATCTGGCAATCAGTTTGACCCTGAGCATGTCGGCAAGACCCACCAACTGGGCATCTAAGAAAGAGGATTCTCTGTCCCAGCTTGGAGCACTAGTCCATTTTGTGTTGAGTCCTGTCTCCAGCTGTGGCCAATCTCTGATGCTATAGAGCTTGTCTTCACTGTAACAGTTCTCTTCAGTTATTAGTCTTGAGTTGCTACACTTGAGCTGTCTGCAAAACAACACTAGAGTTACACAATGACTTGAAGAAAAGGAGTACTTGTGGCACCTTAGAGACTAACAAATTTATTTGACCATAAGCTTTCGTGAGCTACAGCTCACTTCATCGGATGCATTTGGTGGAAAAAACAGTGGGGAGATTTATATACACCAAGAACATGAAACAATGGGTGTTACTATACACACTGTAAAGAGAGTGATCACTTAAGGTGAGCTATTATCAGCAAAAGAGCGGGGAGGGGGAGGAAGCTTTTTGTAGAGATAATCAAGGTGGGCCATTTCCAGCAGTTGACAAGAACGTCTGAGGAACGGTGGGGGGTCAGAGGGGTGGGGGATAAACATGGTGTAATAGTTTTACTTTGTGTAATGACCCATCCACTCCCAGTCTCTATTCAAGCCTAAGTTAATTGAATCCAGTTTGCAAATTAATTCCAATTCAGCAGTCTCTCGTTGGAGTCTGTTTTTGAAGTTTTTTTTTGTTGAAGTATTGCCACTTTTAGGTCTGTAATCGAGTGACCAGAGAGACTGAAGTGTTCTCCAACTGGTTTTTGAATGTTATAATTCTTGACGTCTGATTTGTGTCCATTTATTCTTTTACGTAGAGACTGTCCAGTTTGACCAATGTACATGGCAGAGGGGCATTGCTGGCACAAGATGGTATATATCACATTGGTAGATGTGCAGGTGAACGAGCCTCTAATATTGTGGCTGATGTGATTAGGCCCTATGGTGATGTCCCCTGAATAGATATGTGGACATCCCCTCCCCCGCGCTCTCCTGCTGATAATAGCTCACCTTAAGTGATCACTCTCTTTACAGTGTGTATGGTAACACCACTGTTTCATGTTCTCTGTGTATATAAATCTCCCCACTGTTTTTTCCACCGAATGCATCCGATGAAGTGAGCAGTGGCTCACGAAAGCTTATGCTCAAATAAATTGGTTAGTCTCTAAGGTGCCACAAGTCCTCCTTTTCTTATTGCGAATACAGACTAACACGGCTGCTACTCTGAAACCTGTCACAATGACTTGATAGGCAGCACAGAATGTTTGGATTAGCTGATGAAGAGTTGTTGTAATTTGAGCTGTTGCATTGTCACTGCATTATTATCTGGAGCAGCAGCATGGCTCAAGTTTCAGACCACCCACTCCACCTTTCCTGACAGGACAGCTAACTCTATCTTAAAGCACCACTTTAACATAAATTAGAGATTTTTGTGTGCAGACAGGAGTGGGGTTAAGAGTAACATTTGAGTTATAATTCAAGGTAACTGCTGTGAAGACACTCTCTCAGAGAAAGGCGAAAAAAATAAACCAAGAATACATGTGGCCACTTGTGCTTTGAGGAGTAGAGGGAATTCCTTTGTGACCCCCGTAGGCGATTGTTTGAGACCCTGTTATATGAGATTTGATTGCAATCATTATCTTAATGCATATGTGCAAGCATTCTGAGCATGTGGAGGGTATACAGATGATCATATTATTCCCATGACACATGAAAGAAGGGGAAGAACGGCTCGAGACTGACCCTCTCACATAGCATAGCATATCAGAGTTGGAAGGGACCTCAGGAAGTCATCTTAGTCCAACTCCCTGCTCAAAGCAGGACCAATCCCCATTTTTGGCCCCAGATCCCTAAATGGCCCCCTCAAGGATTGAACTCTCAACCCTGGGTTTAGCAGGCCAATGCTCAAACCCCTGAGCTATCCCTCCCCCCTAAAAGACCCTGTACACAAAGGCTCATAGTTTCTCTGAGAACCTGGATTAAAGCATATATTTTAGAAACTGCTAATGTCATTTTAAAGACTACAAGCTATACTGAGTCTGCTGGCTCCTCTGATAAGTTGTTCCAATGTTTAATTACACTCACAGCTAGGAAATTGTGTCTTCTTTTAATGTTGAATTTGTTTAACTTCGACTTGCAGCTAGTGATCTTGTTATGCCCTTGTTAGCAAAGTTGAGAACGTCCCCACTGTCTGATATTTGTTTCATGTGTAAGTACCTATACACAGTGCTCAAGTGAACTCTTCGCTTTCGCTTTGATAACATGAATAAGCTGAGCTCCTTAAACATCACAGTATCCTAGGTACCCAGAGAGGACCACTTGCCTATTTCTACCTGATATTTCCCTTTTTAGTGTTGTTGTTTATCATTAATTGTATTATCATAGTACGTCAGAGCTTCATTCAAGGTCGGGGACGATTGTGCTAGATGTTGTACACAGAGCAAAATTACACTTCCTGCCCAAAGAGCTTACAAGCTAAGTATAGGACATGAGACAACAAATGGATATAGACTGTCTGATGGGGAGTACAAAGTATGATAGGTATTTTGTTGAATTGAGATCAGTTAATCAGAGTGTTCACGTCACTTTGTAAAAGTAATCTGTCCTCATTATTTACTTCCCCCACCTATTTTTGTATCTTCTGTAAATGTTACCAACATCAATTTTTATATCGTTGTCTTGGTCATTGTAAAAATATTAAATAGCCAAGAACTATTCCCTAGGGATGTCTGATAGAGATGGCCCCTCCTCATTAACAACTACATTTTGAGGTCTACCCATGAATCAGGTTTTTTGTTCATCTAATGTATGTCCTATTAGTTCCCTTTAACTTTAAATATAAAAAATTCAAACTTCTACGCAATGCAAGTTTATTAATCAAAATGTTCACAGGATCATATAGAATAGATGCTTCCTCCTGCTTTGTTCCAAATACAGAACAGAAATATCTATTGAACGTTTCTGCCTTTTCTGCCTCCAGTTACAATTTTAGCATCTGTATCTAGCTATGGACATATATCTGACACAGAGCTTTCTTTGTTCTTAATATATTTTAAAATGCTTTATTATTGTCTTTAATTCTGTTGGCTATTGATATTTCATTGATTACTTTAGCTTCTTTTATCAGTTGCCATCTACTTCCCCGTTTATAGTGTTTTATCTCCATTTCTATGTCTCCTTTTAACAAGAATGGCTTCTTGCCAATCGTAAGTTTTGTCATGTTTTTTGGAATTATGGATCCAGTAGGTGATCCTTGAATAATTCCCAGTATTTGCTAATGCTTCCCACTTTGCATTTATGTTCCCAGTCAGTTGTGCGAACAGTTACTTTAAACTTTGGAAAATGAGACCTTTTAAAGTTCCAAATATACGTATTACTGGTTGGTTTGTTTTCACGAAGTGCACGTGATCAAGATCACTGGTACCTAAACAACTGCTAATTTTTAGGTCAGCAATGAACTTCTTTCTGCTCATCAGAATGAAATCCAATATTGAGTTACTCCACATTGGATGCAGGCCTTTGTGTTACGAAATTATTATCTATTAATTTTTAAAACTCTGAAACCTGAGGAAGTTTTGTTATTGGCCACATGAGATGTCCAGCAAAAACGTTCCCCAGGTTGAAGTCACCCATGATTTCAAGTTCAGCTACAAGCAAGTTTTGAGACATTTTTATGTGTGTGTTTATGTAGCGGGGGGGGGGGGGGGGGGAAGGGCTGTTAGTGTGTAGCTCTGGCCATCTTTTCAGAAACAGCAAAACCAGGGATGTTGAGCTTAAAGGTCACAGGAAGCCCTCTTCCTCCCAAATGAAGAACAGCTCTCCTCAGTTTGGGACAGAAATCCTTCACAAAAAACAACTCCTCCTTGACTTTTTGTTACAGTGTGATAAGTCTGCGCAGCCCACAGCAATGAGCCTCCAAGCTGAGCTCAACAGACTTGGGTTAGCAGGGTTCATGTGACGCGCTCTATAAATAGCTGTGTAGACAGTGCTTTGAAGTTGCAGCTTGGGCTCTGACGTTCAAGCCCACCTCCTAGGTTTCAGAGCCTGAGCTCCAGCCCCAATCTGCAACTTCAAAAACTGTCTACACAGCTATTTATAGAGCGCTTAGCAAAGACCCACTAGCCCAAGTCCACTGACCTATCCAGTGTCCCATCTTCAGTCATGACCATCCCTGATGCTTCAGAAGGAGACAAAAAGAAACAAAAACACTTAGAGAATACATTGTGGGAGATCCCTTCCAGTCCCCCTGCATGTGACCAGCTGAAGCCCTGTAGTGGGAGATTTGAGGAACATCAGACATAAACCAGAAGGGACCCTCAAGGCTGATGAGCCCTGTCCATAACCCTGCCGTACAATCACATCATATATTTGTCCAGCTTTCTCTTAAAACTAATTAAATTGTTTCCCCTCACTATTGGGAGGCTGTTCCAGCATATCACTCCTTTGATGGTTAGAAACCTTCTAATGTTGAGTCTGAATTTGTTATGGGTAGTTTAAACTCATTTGTTCTTGTGCCAACATTGTCCTTAGTCTTAAATAGCTCTTCACCCTCTCTGGTGTTCTCCCCCTAACTTTTATGGAAAGTAATCATATCCCCCTCAGCCTTTGTTTTGCCAAACTAAACAACCCAAGCTCTTTTAGTCTCCTCTCATAAGATAGGCCTTCCATTTCCCTGATCATCCCAGTAGCACTTCTCTGCAAGTGTACCAGTTTGAATTAATTTCATTTGCGTTTTTTGCAACTGGATCACATTCGAGGCTTGTAGTCACCCTGTGATTCACCAACACACCCAGGTTTCTCTTGTCTGTTGCTTCCATCTGATGATCTCCCAGTTTATAGCACAAATTCTTATTAGTAGACCCTAAGTGCATGACCTTACACTATGTAATATTAAGTTTCATCCATTTCTTTTACTCCAATATTTACTCCTGGGGGAATTCTGCGCCAATGCACATGCACAGAATTCATGCGTCCCACAAAATTTTATTTTTTTCTGCAGAAAATGCATTCTGCCTCAGAAGTGCTGCAGTTCTGCCTTTCGCCCACCAAAGGCCACTGTGGTGCCAGAACAGCCAACAGCATGAAAGCAGCAGGCTGTTCTGGTGCCACAGCAGCCTCTGGTGGGCAAAAGGCGGAACTGAAGCACTTCTGGGGCAGAATATATTTTCTGTAGGGGGAAAAAATTATCTGTGTGCGTGCAGTGGCACAAAATTCCCCCAGGAGGAGAAATTCATCACAGCACCTGGCCCATGGAGCCAGGCTAGGATAGAGTGGGCACTTGGGGCTCCTGGGGGATCATAGATTGGGGTTCAGAATAGCTAGTGGGGTACCAGCATTGAGCCGGGGGCTGAATGGGAGCAGGGGGGGTGCATGGCCATGTGGAAACAGGGAAGGGGGGGCTGCAGGGACACATGGGGATGGGGGGGGTTCGGGGACAAGGGAAGATGTGCCTGACTGAATGAGAGAGGCTTGGGATCAGCCAGAGTCTGCATGGAGGAAGCTCCCCAACTCCCGAACAGTCCTGGCCCTTCCCCCCCACAAAAAAAAAACCTGTTCCATACTTCTTCCACCAAAAAGAACAGGAGTACTTGTGGTACCGTAGAGACTAACAAATTTATTTGAGCATAAGCTTTCGTGGGCTACAGCCCACTTCATCAGATGCATAGAATGGAACATATAGTAAGAAGAGATATATATACATACAGAGAACATGAAAAGGTGGAGTAAGAGGCTAATTAATTAAGATGTGCTATTATCAGCAGGAGAAAAAAATGTTTGTAGTAATAATCAAGATGGCCCATTTAGACAGTTGACAAGAAGGGTGAAGATACTTAACATGGGGAAATAGATTCAATATGTGTAATGACCCAGCCACTCCCAGTCTCTATTCAAACCCAAGTTAATGGTATCTAGTTTGCATATTAATTCAAACTCAGGAGTTTCTTGTTGGAGTCTGTTTTTGAAGCTTTTCTGCTGCAAAATTGCCACCTTTAATTCTGTTACTGAGTGGCCAGAGGGGTTGAAGTGTTCTTCTACCTGTTTTTGAATGTTATGATTCCTGATGTCAGATTTGTGTCCATTTATTCTTTTGCATAGAGACGTCCAGTTTGGCCAATGTACATGGCAGAGGAGCATTGCTGGCGCATGATGGCATAGATCACATTGGTAGTTGTGCAGGTGAACGAGCCCCTGATAGTGTGGCTAATGTTATTAGGCCCTATGAAGGTGTCCCCTGAATAGATATGTGGGCACAGTTGGCATCGGGCTTTGTTGCAAGGATAGGTTCCTGGGTTAGTGTTTTTGGTGTGTGGTTGCTGGAGAATATTTGCTTCAGGTTGGGGGGCTGTCTGTAAGCAAGGACTGGTCTGTCTCCCAAGATCTGTGAGAGTGAGTAGTAGGTGACTTTTGGGTACTCTTCTGGCTCTGTCAATCTGTTTTTTTCAAACACACACTCACACCCAACAACCCTTCAGGTTCACTCCCATCTCCTTTCCTCTCCCTCAGCTCCTCCATTACCCCTGACAGTCACAAGCCTTTGCACTGCTTCCGACGGGTGCAGGAAATACAGTTCTGTATTGTAATTTAAACGAATTACTCAAAATTCTGTATTAATATGCCTAGTAAGGAATCTATTTGTCAAAAAAAATTACCAGAATCCGTTTTTGTGGAGGGGGGGGTCTGTATTATTTCAGCCATACTTGCTGACAGATATTTCATAATAAATTACCAAAATAATTTAAACTGTCATGATTATATTGTGTTATTTTGACAAATAAAATATGCAGAATTTTACCGAATTTTAAAATATTGTGTGCAGAATTTTTATTTTTTGGCACAGAATTCTCCCAGGAATAAATATTAAAGGTCATATAGTTCTTCCTATATAATATTCCAATTCTTCTCTGTATTCACAATGCCTCCCAACTTTGTGTTAGCAATAAATTTCATTAGCACACTCCTGCCTTTTGTGATGAGGTCATTAATAAAAATATTAAATAAGATCGGTCTTAA
Source organism: Lepidochelys olivacea (assembly GCF_965140295.1). Lineage (NCBI taxonomy): Eukaryota > Metazoa > Chordata > Testudines > Cheloniidae > Lepidochelys > Lepidochelys olivacea. The sequence goes on from NC_140414.1 coordinate 85,319,483, forward strand.
GATAGATCTTTGAGAAACTCAACTAATAACCTCTCTACAGTCCCTTACCCACCTCACAATTCTTATTAATTAATCCCATCTTCTCTAATTAATCTAATAATTTTCCATGTGGTACCATATCAAATGCTTTACTGAATTCCAGTATATTAGATTAACTGCATTTCTGTGATCTAAAAAAAATACGTTTCCTTTTAAAAGAAGGATATTAGGTTAATCTGACATGATCTACCTTTGGTAAACCCATGTTTTATTACATCCTCTTTTTCATTTCCCTCCATGAATTTAATTATTCTTTTCTCTTTCTTTGGCTATCTCCATCATCTTTCACTTCTGCAGGGGATGGCTTCCTTTCTTTTCTTCCTTACCATGCCACCTTCTACCTGTTTCTCCTCCTCATTCCCCAGTATAGCAAACCTGTTACTCAACTCAATGTAATCTCTACTATCCAGTCTTTTTGTCCATCTTGTCCTCATGATCACATTCTTCCAGGGTCACCCTCTCCTTCTGACAGTCTGCCCTCCAGGTTCTTTTGTTTGGCAGGTGTCAGTAAATCTTGAGTTGTGTGTACCACCACCTCTCTCCTATCCTGCATTATCGCTTCAAATTCCCATCTGAATACCATCATTGTCTCGAATTGCATCTCTAATCCTTGGATCTTCCCTGTCATGAGCTCTATCAGGTGACATTTCTTATATAAGTAGCTTCCATCAGATATCCACTAAAGGATGCTGTGCATTCCAGGGCTTCTGCATCTGACCATCTTCTTTGTCTCCTCACCTCCTTGGGTCACTTCTAGTGCTGCCTCAGTAGTTATTGTCGTTTTCTCTTCCTAGTGTTCCTACTGCTAGAGAAAAGGGCAAAGATCCCTCCCAAGTCCCCCCCCTCCCCCCAAAAGAAACAACCCTTCCATTATTAGTTGTTCACTCAGCTAATGGCAGCAGGAACTTCAGTGCAGACTTGCAACCAGAGACATACTCAGAGTCCCCAGTGGGCTTGTACTGGAGCGGTTAGCCCATACAGAAGCCCATTCTGCTATGTCTTTTCTGCTAATGTTACCTGTACAAATTAGATTTAAGGTAGTGTTAGTATGCCTACCTGCACTACAATCACACCTTTATGTGCTGTATAGATATACCCACACACAGAGCCACGCCACTAATGTGAAACAAGACTTCCCACAAAGGACAACTTCCCCAGACAGCAAATGCTCAACACACGCAAAGAGCTGTTCCTTATACACTGAGGCCCCGGAGTTCACACTTTTGAGACTACTGTCATCCTATTAGCTTGCCCTCACGTTTGTTCTCTTTCTGCCATTCCTCCACTCCCCACCCCACATACACACTCATACACACCCTGTGGCCTGTCTGGGTTTTTCTGCAGTTGAATGGGCCTGTCTTGCTTTTAAAGAAGGAAAATGAATGAATTACTCAAAGTTTTGTATTAATATGCCTAGTAAGAAGGAAAAACATGTTTTTTTAAAGCATAAAATAATTTTTCAGTTTAAGAAGAAAACTGTTTGGTGTGAATAAGAATATTTTTATTTTTCCCTTTTATGACTTTACACTTATAAACAAGGCAATAAAATACTTCTATGTATAGTCTGCAGATAAATTCACTGGTTGTTCCTCACTCCCAAATGGTTTGATGGCGTATCAACTTGTAGTCAGTGTGCTGATGAGGAGGCAAATATTGGCACACTTTGATCAAGATACGTGTATGATTTTTCCCCTTTTTATATTACTGTGAGAGAGAGAGAGAGAGAGAGAGAGAGGGGTGTACTGTGATCAAAGTGCACTTGTCTGCTTCCCCATCAGCACACAGCTAACACAACAGCAAGTTCCCCAAGAAGAGAGCAGCAGCCAGTGGGTTAATTCAGTTACAGTCTGTATATCCAGCAGTGGTTAAGGTAATAGATTGTTTTATATCCACCAATTGGTCAAGTGCATTTATCCGGAAGGTTGAAATGTGATTAAGCCCTTTTTAGATTGTGCAGATAATCAGAAAGGAGTTGCGCAGACTGACCCATGTCAATGTGTATTTCAAGAGAATGTACTTAAAAGTAGAAGGTATGGCAAAGCCAATTTTAAAATTAACAAAAATAATCCAATAAACATCTTCGCAATCACAAGTTTAATAAATTACAAGATATATTGTATTGCTGCTATTGCTAGTAGCAACAGACTAGTAAAGAAATGAAAACCACGGGGATCTGAACAAAACCCCAACGTAATAGTTCACGGACTCAACAGTTAATTTAAAGAATGGGCGTTGTTATTGATGTGAAAGAACATTTAAATAGATTTTTTCCTATAAAGAGCATTCAAAAATCAAACCCATGATTTTTTTTCTTTTTGTTTTAATTAATTAAATTCATTTAGTACTTGTGAAAGGTGCTGCCAGATCAATAGCTCTGTGGACTGAATTGTTTTATTTATCTGCAGACCAGATAAGGTACAGGCAGTAGTAGTGCCGACAGCCTGTTTCAACCCTGACCTGGAGGACTAGAATACCTCTGAGGTTCCATGAGTAGTTGAGCCTATTGGCTCATTCAGCCATGTTTGCCAAGACCACCAACCTGGCTGCCAGTTACAGAAATAGTGATTTGGGTGATATGGCCACTAGTCAATTAACTAATGTTTTGAATCCATCAACTTATTTTACCTAGGCAATCAATCAAGTTCACATGGAAATTACTTGATCGCTAGCAAATTACTTGATCGCTAGCATGGAAATTACCTGATCACATGGACAGGATTCCAACCGGTGACCTGGAAATTGAGGATTCTGTTGCACATTACCAATTCTCTTTGGCATATAGTCCACTCTAGTTATTTACTTCTAATGGATACTGATATTCATCTTATGATGTCACCACATCAGGATTCCCTGGGAAGACTTCCTCCTGGTGGAGAATCCTTGACAATCTACTCCTAAATTGAGAGAAAACGTGGATGAAGTAATAGCTTTAATTGGACCAACTTCTGTTGGTGAGAGAGACACCAGTTGGGTCCAATAAAAGATATTAACTCCCCTCGTCTCTCTAATATCCTGGGATCAACATGGTTACAACTACACTGCCTACTCCTAAATTGTTAATTCTGAAAGAAATATTTCTTTGTTTTAAAAACTGTATGCATCTAACACCTTTCATATTCACAACACTTGTGTTTGTATTTTCATGGTCATCGTGATAGCTTTATTTTCTTTAACATTAATTAAACATTACCAAATAAGCCTAATACTTATCAAATGAAAAGATAAGTTTTTCCTGAGATGAGTGGCTAGCAGTTAGGTCTCAGAAGTTTAACTGTTATTGAATGGATATCCTATGAAATGCATAACAAATTACTTTCTTTTGTAGATATTTTATCTACTTTTCTCATTCTTTCTGAATTAAAACCCAAAATTGCAAAGCTTTAAATAATTATCATACATGTTATATAATAAACTAATTTATAACTTTGTCTGTCTGCCGATCTCCTCCTTTTTTTCACTTTCACATATGCATTTTATTGCATCATATTCTATTGAAATTCAGTAACAATTAAATGATAAAATGAAACGTAAATTAGTTTTTGAAAAAGAAAAGAGAGAGAGGTTTTGTGGTTGGCTACAGAATACATATAATTTACCTCCAGGATTGAAATGGCTCATTTACTTCACTGCTCGTGTCTCAGGTAAACAACTATTGAAATAGGTTTTGAAAAATGAGTAAAACTATGTTTAGACTGTTTTCTATCCCATTTCATATGAATTTGTCAGTTTCATACAGAGGCTGATGTGCATTTATCTGACAGTGATTTATGCAGTCAATGCTGCACAAAGGTTAAAATCTCTGTTATACTTGGGCAACGCTACTGCAATGGGTTGTTGTACGGCCAATTTGCATTAGCTATGTAAAACATCTCCATGAGATAACTACTTTAGTGGGGTTGCTCTGGTGTAACAGTCTACACAAGAAAGTTGAACAGTTTGTGATTTTTAAATAGATTTAGTTAAATCTGTGCAAACCCCTGTCCAGACAGTCTATTTTGTGTAAACCTGGCTTATTGCAGTTTAGTTGATTAGGAATTTGTTTAAGCTAAGACAAAATAAACCATTCTTAAACCAGAATGTGTGTGTTCAGACAGAGGTTTGCACAGGTTTAACTAAATCAGTTTAAAAGCCACTTTAAGTTAGATTGTTGCAACTTTCTGGTGTCAGTAAGGCCCAGGAGCATAACTGAGTCCTTTATCTGCTCCTTTCAACACAATCAATGTACCACTTATAGCCTTCATGCTGGATCATCCCATTCTCTTCTTCCTGACTTACCATCAAAATGGAGCTATCAATCATGGAGCCTATATGTTTAGCTGAGGCCATGTCAGAAATGCTCACTGATTTTTCAAAAACTGAGAGAAGAACCCTTCCCTCCATTAGAATGCCTGTTTCCCAAGAAGCTGATTGCCATAGATGAAGAGCCAGCTTTGAAGGGAGGAGCTGCAGAATGCGTATTCTGACATTTGTGGCTGGTGTAGAGGAAGTATTTTCTTTACATTCTCCAGAACCAGGAGTAATCTTCAAGGCTGCAGAGCTCAAGAACTCCATATCCATGTCATGGTCCAATAATCACAGAGGATCCCTCTGCCTGTTTCAGGCCCTTAAATATAGAAAGGTGAGGAAGGCTGGTATTGTGGGTCTGACAGCCAGGAGATCTTCTGGCTGGGACACAAATTTCCCATGTAACACTCAGACAATCACTTAACCTGTCTGTGCTTCAGGTTCCCCATGTATATAATCAGAATGGCAATATGACGCTATTTCACAGTGATGTTGGGAAGCTTAGTTGTTTGTAAAGCACTTTGATATTGTGTGGAAGATGCTATAAAAAGCAAACTATTGTTTAGTTATTTATCCATGAAAATAGGGGTATGATGCAACCCTAACTATGGCATCATAATCACCACTTTTATAATGTTGACATCTTCCTCGCAAATCAATGAAATAAGATTGAGATGTCTGCTACAGATTTTATGGCAGTTACAAGAGTTGTGGGTTCAAGGAATTTGCAAGCTAAACCTAGGAGGAAAAAAATCAATAATGATATTCATATTTAAAAAATGGCACTTCCATACTGTGGAAACTGCAGAAGACATTATATACACAGAGACCATGAAACAATACCTCCTCCCACCCCACTCTCCTGCTGGTAATAGCTTATCTAAAGTGATCACTCTCCTTACAATGTGTATGATAATCAAGTTGGGCCATTTCCAGCACAAATCCAGGTTTTCTCACCCCCCCCCCAAAAACACACACACACAAACTCACCCTAGTAACACTTCTAGTTTCAACATCTATGTATATCTGTGTAGCTATCTTCAGAATGCCAAAGTAGCATTCCATGATTCAGCCACATGGGTTTAGGTGTGGGGGGAGTGGGATGTTGGGAGGATCTGTGCTATAGCAGATCTTGGATCCTAGCCCCATCCTGCAGGCTTTGTATCTTCCTTACACCCAACCCTCTCTCGTACAGCAGATCTACATCACTTGTATTACAAATGGGCTCTCTGTAATCGTGAAGGAGCGAGCTGGATCTGCTTTCTATGGTATGAAAATAAAATGCCAGACAAAGAGAAAATGGCTTTCAATTGAAATTTTAAATGAGAAGGCAAATTGAAGAGGTGGAGAAGTTCCAGAATAATGTTTCAGTTGATAGGAACTGCAGAGGAAAAGGCTCTTGCATCAATCATAAGAACTTTGCACAAGAGGAGGGGGATAATATTAGGGCAAGTAGAGCAATTGAACTGAGTAGAGAAAGAAAGAAAGATGTGGTTTACGAGACAAACATTACTTTAGATTATCCAGTAAAGGAATGGGATTTATTTTCATATACTTGTGGTATGGCTCCCTGTTGTGTTAGTAATCATATATATATGCACCATTGTTAATTCTGTGACAGTTGATAATTAGCTCCTAATCTAAATCACATAAAATTTTAAATAGACTTAAAAACAAAATCTTTCCCAGCTTTAGCCTGTTAAATTATCCTGTAGCTGGCTTGTTAAAATGTGCCTTAAAACCTTCCATAGTGATTTTTGTCATATGTGATGACACCCATTGGTGTTGGTAAAGACTAAACTGATTAATTGTATGCAGCCTGATTGGTAATTTTTCTTGTGAATTTAGCAGAGGTTTTTGTTTGTTTTGTTTTTTAAACTCAACAAAACTGTATGGACTGTTTTAACCCTGCCACTCTCTAAAAGGTACATTTCAACCTTACTATAATTTAGACACTCAGTTTAACACGGGCAGCAAAGTAATTAACCAAACCCCTTCACTGGAAATGGGAATGGTCTTCAAAGAAAAGAATATGCAAAAGCAGAGTTTTATTTTCCTGTGTTAAGCGAACAGCTCTATCCCTAATGCTCATGAGGGTGAGAAATTATTAGTTGCTAAATTACAATGATATGGATTATTAGAGACTATCAGAAATGTGCAGCAATAATTGGTTTTTATTCTCAAGTAGAATTTTTTTTTCATTTCTGTACCCCTTTATTGTGGGTTTTACAGTATGGTTTTCAAGTCACTGCAGATTGTATATTCAGTTCCAGCGAACAGAGAATCACATCCGAAGGCCATATTCCTAATCATTTTAAGAATCACTGCTTGTGTTCACAATGTAAGGAAATGTAACCCTGGTCTGTTATTCTATTTAATGCATACATTTATATTAATAGCATGTCAGTATGTTACCTAAAAAACATTGAACTACATTCAGTCAAAGATTGACAATGTGTATGTGTTGAAGCCAAATCCATTCAGCATCTAGTTAGATCTTACCTAAGTCTGACACCTTTTTATGTGAATTTTGTCAGGCACATCCTTAGCCCCAGATCATTAAAAATAAAACAGCTTGCTTTCTGACCTCTGACTTATTAGCTATGGCTATTATGTGCTTTTAGTTTAGGAACAAAATATTTCCACCACTGTCTTGGTGGCATGACTCTCTGATCACCTGTGACTTGCTCCAAAATGTAGTTATACCACATAGTGTGAAATTGGAAAATCTGTTCTGTGTGTGTTCTAATGGATGTAACGGTCATTAAGTATATGAGTCTTCTGACGTTGTAATCAGATGTGATTCAGTCTGTTAAATATCCATGAAGCAACATCTGCTTCACAGAGTGACCTTCTGCTAAAGAATACTTAGCATCTATTAGCAGATCATAGTGCAGATCTGCCTTATTTGAAATGCACTAAACTAGAGTAGTCTACTGCTGTTTAGCAACTAGCTTGTAATAATTTATTGCAGTTAAATAAAGCTTAAAAATATTCCATTAAATAATTACAGGGATTATATGCATTTCGAAAACCTTTGTGTTCTGCTGAAATTACCCATTTAATTTCAGGGTTGGTTTGTTAAAAAAAGCTGAAATCTAAAGGCACATTAGGGGATCTGTCAGATGCTGTTTTCTGTAGGTGTTAATAAAATCGGATAAAAAAACTGAAACAAATTAAAAGCAAAAGCAATTTTCCCATCTGTTGTATATTAATTAGAACTTTGTGTATCAAGGGTAAACTTGCTCTTAGAGAATGTCACTGAATGCCTTCTAATAGAATAATATGCAAATATATTTTTAGATGATGGGATTATATTCAGTTTCTCATTCTGCTTTGGTTGTAGCAAAAGCCAGGGTGATGTATAACAGACTTCAATTTTCTTTCTTCCCAGAGCAACCTCCAAATAACCAAGGCCAGTCGACCCTGCAACCTTTGCCACCTTCTCACAAGCAGCATTCAGCACAGCATCATCCATCTATCACCTCCCTTAACAGAAACTCATTGACAAATAGGAGGAATCAGAGTCCGGCCCCGCCGGCTGCTTTGCCCGCCGAGCTGCAAACCACACCCGAGTCGGTCCAGCTGCAGGACAGCTGGGTCCTTGGCAGTAATGTGCCACTGGAAAGCAGGTAACCATTTAGGGACCTAAAAGAGTGTAGAATTTATAATGAAAACACTTAACTAAAAGAGAAATAACCAGCCAATTGTATTTCCTCTTATTCAATCAGCAAAATTATAAGTTGTGAAATGTAAAAATAAATTTAGCTATTTTTGTTACTGCCCCTCTCTCCAAAACCCACATTGTGAGTGGCTTTTCACAAGGCTGTTTTCTTTTGCCATGTTTATCACCTGATGATTGGACTTTGGGGATGTCTTAATTTTCTGGACATTCATTTACTCCTGTGTTTATCATCCTTATTGGATATGATTATTGTGAACTTGTTGCTCACCCTTGTTTGCCAGACATATATGAGCCAAACCAATGCTGCTGTACAGATCAGCTCATCAAGGAAGGGGCTTTCATAGTGTTTTTCCAGCACTCTAGTCCTTGCCCCTTTGACAAGACCCTAAGCAGTAAGGGTGATTCCAAGCTTTATGGTTTATTGGGCCAAGAGAACTCACTTTCTCATTACATACTATGTAGTTTGTCCCTCTTGTTTATAATTTTGCAAGAGCAAATAAAATGGAAAGATAATTCCGTTTTAGTTAAAGATTCATATATAAAGATTTTTTGTAGGATTTATTAGCATAAAGCTACATTTTCCTTGGTAATTAATTAACACTCACTGAACAGTCAATCAGCCCTAATTCACTATTGTCACTTAAATTTTTTGTTAAAGAGAAAAGAAATTTTCCAGTGAGTCATCAAACTGAATATGCATAATTGCATTGTATCTGGCAATAATTGTTTTGACAAATATTTATGAAATATATGTCAAGTTCATTCTTTGAAGCCTTTTCCATTATATACGAATAGCAGACTGAAAAATAGTCAAATCAGATTTTGACTCATCTAAAACATATGACCTACAGCTAGACACTACAGTAGGCAGTTTTGTCATTCCAAGGTTTTCAGACAATAGGTTCAAATCTCCTTTTCCAACCATTTTTGGGGAATAAAACAATACTTAGCTACTCCATTTCTTGAAAACTACTGTGTATTTTTTTTTATGATATACAGTCACTGTGGGACAGGATTACACTGGGTTTTACCCTGTTCGTATTATTTATTAACCATATGAAGAAACAGTCCACTTACAGAATAAGTGAGTGGATTCTGGGGAAGAGCTCACTGCTAAGATATTCAGTCCTTTCAGGACAGCCTGTGAATTTGCAGTATATTCATGTTGTTCTCGATGCTCGCTTTTATTGCCCAGGGTTGGCACAAGAGAAAAACAGACATGTATTTTTTACTGGGTGTGTAAAAAGGAGAATATACATTTTAAACTAGGATGCCCTTCCCAAACTGGATGGAATATTTTTGAAAAGTACACTTCTCACATCTTTTAAATGTTGCTAATCTTAACATCTCACAGTGTTTGAACATTCAATTCCCGAACCCTTCAACATGAGCTGAAATGTGAAAATCTCACATTGCAACCAACACAACCCTACTGTAGTTTTTCTAATCGTCTCACTTGGTTGGAACTCTTAAGGTGAAGAATGAGTCTTATTTGTCATTGATTTTTCCTTTTTTAGTAAAGATCCCTATAGAGTGTGTGATCTCCGGCTCAGTTTCAACTATATTAACAACTTTATCTGGGTTCGGCCTCTGCCTTTATCTGTTTCTCTATATCGTGATTCGTTTAATCTCTAGCAGTTATTTTAGCTTATGCCCATACTCAGGTTTTTTTACCTAGCTTAGGTGTCCTGCCATTTTTCCACAACTGTCATTTAAAGTCAGAAAATGTGAAAGTCAGGTTTATGTAGATAACCACTCTTCTATTTCTTTAGGCAAAGGTTGGTGATTACTGATCACTGAATGACATATGACTCACTCCTGTGAGTAGCTCAATAGTGTGTAGACTGCTTTGGTGTATATGTACATCAGTATGGAAAGGGGTTTTAGCACCCATCCTTTTGGAGTTCTCATTTTGATTTTGGAGGTGGATTTCTCGATATATATTGCATAAAGTTGGATGCAGTTTTATATTTAACAGAATATTTGTTGTTTTGCTATTTCCATCTTCTGTCAATGTTACTCAATGTTTAAACTGTGAGGTGACCGGTCAATAGCATCCAGCAGGGATTCCTGGCCTTTTTATATAAAGGATTCTCTTTCCTTAAAGTTTTATGAGGACCTAAAACCAAACCTTCCATTACACGAGTACCTCCTTTCATCTCTCCATATCCCCTTTATATGATAGTGAGGTTACTGAGAGTAAGCAACAAATAACTTTGTTCTGATGGGAGTAAATAAAATCTTTTTTTCTTTTAACCTCTGATTTCCTGCCCCCTGTATGAATTCTTTTTGGGTCATTTGATAGCTGGGACTATTTGCCTCTTCCCCATCTCCTCCTGTGAGTATGGTCAGCTGTAGGAGCAATATACCTGCTGGGAAAATCAAAATAAGATCAGTCTAATAACAACTTTTGAAGGAGTGTAGTAACAAGGCTGTACCTCTCCATTTTTGTCCTTTGAACCCCTGTTTGGGAAGCCCAAATCTAAAGAAATTGTACAGATAATTAGCTGCATGCCTTTCGTTATAAATATAGATTAAATAGTTTAGTAGTTACTTATTAGGTGTTAATAAAATGGTTCATTCGTAGTCATTTAATAAAAGATTTATTAACATCCTACTCTGTGTGAATATCTTCTTGAGTATTGATATCTCATTAGTTATATTTCCATAGCGTTTACCTTGTAGCTTGGTAAATGCTTTGCAAATTATTAATGTATGAAATTGCATATTGAATTACTTCTTCCTTAATACTTCTTGTCTTTTAAATATCTAAACATGCTAAACCTCTTTAAAGCAAGGTCACTTGATTGTGTCTTAGGGAAATATACAAGGCAGAATAAGGTAAATTTAAATTTACATCTCTCATGAAAGCAAAATTAACTCTTGTCTCAGTAAGCTTTCCCAGCAGTATTTGGGAATTTTAAACAGTAACCTGAATCCATGTTCATGGAAAAATTCCCAGGCTCCACTTTTGAAATGTAGCTCTTAGAATATTATAATTTTATCTACAATCTATATTAAGGTATGTGTGAGTCAAAAAAGAACGTCTTTGACTCATGATAAGTTGAATTTGTTATATGAGATGGTTAATTTGTCAGAGATGGTGGAATTATATTTTGTATAATGGACTGTGAACTGTGTTGTCAACATTCAGGCAGGTCAAGAAACTAAACACAATTTTTATAGTTGTATGTTAATACTGTATTGTCTTTTCTCAGTCTTCAACTGTAATTAAAAATAAAATAGGTGGGAACATTACACTGTTTTAAATTAATTATCAGCTAATTTTATTGTGGAGAAGAAAAAGAAAATTGTTGAAGAAATAATTAATGACTGGCAAATATTTCAACACCTTTGAAGCATTTAATTAAAGCACTAACAGTCTAAAAGGTGGCACTGCAAAAAATTGCATAGATTTGTTATTTCCAAAGCAGTCAGCAAACGAGACGAAGACTTCTTTTAAGAATATGAAGGTTTTAGGAACTGTTCACCCATATGAAGCATTTCTACTACTAGACAAGAATGTGTTTTTATTGGGGTGATTTCCAGTTAAACTAGTGCCTTTAGTATTGATTAAGACACTGAGAAACAGTGTATTAATCATTTGTAGGGAAGCCTTAAATAAATTTGTATAAAGGCTGACTGCCTCCAAAAATGCAATGTACTTCAGAGAAAAGGAGTTAAGTCGCTAAGAGCAGGTAGTTTATGGACTTGATCCAATAATACAATGTCCAATTCAGTCAAATTCAAGGTCTCTTCAGTCAGCTTCCCAGTTCTTCTCATGTGAACTTGATCAAATTGTAGTCACGATTTACCTCTATTTACATCATTTTAATAAGTAAAGTTGCTAGAATTGCATTTAGTGATTTTAAAAAAGTACAGTCTCCTCAATTTTGAAAACTTTCAATCTAATTTACTGTTTTTGTATCTTATCTCTGTGTGTAGAAAATTAGGAAATCAAGCAGTTCTTGCAAATGGTCATGACAGCCTTATAGAGATGGATGTGTTTACTCCAACATGCCACGATAGCAGTTATGGGGATGGGTAGGTGACTCTAAGTGTTTATATGATGCTAGCTGCTGACACAGAATGAAAGATGTGACTTCAAATGTGATTAAATTGCCCAAATAACATTTGGGATGACCTCTGTCTTCAGGTTCCGTTTTTTAAATTATATTACATTTTAAGCTTTTGTAGTTTTTGTTATTGTAAAAATAAAAGTACATTAAACTTTGAATGCCATATTTTGTGAGTTTATATTTAAGAAAACGAGTATCTGATAGAAACTGAGTACACAGCTTCCAGAATCAGGCTGTTAATCTATAAGATATTTACTATTCAGCTGCTTTTTATTAAATAAATATTATGAAATGTTATTACAGTAAAACCACAGATCAAAGAGGAAGAACCTCCAATATTAAAAATTACATTTTTAATTTATGCATTAACTTTTTAAAGCATCCAGTGTAAAATCTGAGCGGCTAATAAATAAGTCTGGTAATAGAGAATTCCACATAGGTACAAATTTTAAAGTAAATATTTCAAAAAATGTCTAAATATTTTTCTCTATACAACTTTTCCATATGTATTTAAATTTTTATATTAATACATATTTTCTATTTGGACTACATTTCTGCAGTGCTGACAGTTTATTGCCACATCATGCAGTATATTTAGATTCAAACCCCATAAAGGAAATACCTGACAAAGGAACACAGCTTCTAATGAATACAATACTACTGGATAGTAAAAAATGGTGAATTTCAGAAGTAAACTATTCATCATAAATCTGTTCTGTTGTCCTTTTGTTAATGATATGGTTAAAACAAAACTCGTATGTCCTAATTTTGACACCCTCACTCATGTTGCTTATCACCTTATTCTAAGAACAGTCCCATTGCAATCAGTGACACTACAAACCATAAGACCTGAGTAAGGGGATCAGTATTTAATCCTCAATAACTAGCTGATATAAAAATATTCCACTATAAGTGAATCTACTTCAACTTCCAAAAGCCCTTTTAATTCCCAGTTCACTGAAGATTAACATCTATATGATAGTTGTATATTAAATTTATCTAATTAATTTTAATCACAATTGAAGGGATTGCAAAAAGTCACCATAAATTCTTAAGATTTTTCTGGGTTTTTTTAAATTAAACATGTAAGTATACTATAATAAATAAAAAGGAATAAATGCTGTTTCCTCTAGATCATGTACCACGTAATGCTCATTCAGATAAGTAACTGCTAACTAGCAGACTTAATAGAAACATACTGATTCGTATTTCATATGTTTGTAATGGACAGCCCAAATGCATATATTTTGGCAAATGGAGCTACATTATGTGAAATCACTGTTAGCTGATACTAATTCAGGTAACACAGCAATAAAATGTATCTTGTTTGTAAGCTTTTCATTTTTAAAATTACTATAGCAGGGATCACCTCCTGGTGTGAAAGTTGTTCGGAGATGATAACACATCAGTTCAAAAGCATAATAGATTTGAGAATACAGTATGCGATCAGCATGGAGATGCAGTTTATCAACCACACTAACACACTGTGTCACAGCTAGAATCATTATATATTTGTTCTTTTGCTTTCATGTTGTGTGTATTATTTACATTATAATGTGCTGTTTCTTGAGGATTGCTTAACTTTGCTATTTTTTATTTTCCTGGTAAAGAGCATATTAATATAATGAATTTGAAATAATAATAAAAAATACATTCTAAAGTAAGCTATAAGGATGCATATGCCTAGTCCTTAGCAGTAGAACCTTATTTGACTTACAATAATTAATCAACTGTGCACGTTCTGTAAAACAGTTTGAAATTTCAGAGTACACCTTATTGTTTTGTTTTGTTCAGTTTACTTTACCTTAGGGCACTATTCTAATCTTGGATATGTGAATATATATCACTATATATCTTGTAAAATAAGCTACCTTGGTTTTGTGTGAAAGGCCTGTTCTCTCTCTTTAGCCTAATCTAATCTGATACCCTCACTATGAGTTATTGAAATCCCAAAATTTGAGTACCCAGAGAAGATTCTATGTCAGTAAAATTAAATTGAGATTTCATAACAGTTTACATTTTAACCTCTTATTTATATAGTGTCTCAGTTTTCTGAAACCTTCACCTTTTGGGTCAAACTGTCCTTGTTCTACCAAGTTGATTGTTTCTTTATTTTTGCATATGAAAGAATAAGGTGGGAATTTCCCATTATTATAGGTTGGGATGGTAGCACTGCCTGTTATTGAGGTTGCTGAACACTTCCTATTATAAGACCCTGTTCTCAGTTGATTGTAATTTTGCCAAAGTCTAATGGTTTGGGTTGAAATCTGACAAGCTGGGTGTATACCTCAGGCTGATTTTTTTAAAATTATTATTATTATTATTATTATTATTATTGTTATTTCAACCAAAATGATTCAGCCATTTCCAAGAATGAGACTAGGGAAAATATTTTGTTTTGCCCATGTTAAAAAATTCTGGCAACCTTTTCTTTGAGACACCTTAGCAGTCCCATACTTTGGAGTAGGACTTGACATTTCATTTTTAGGGGGAGGAGGGTAGTCTGTTGTCATCCCTGTCAAAATCGATGCAAATATGGCCAAATTATAAACTTCTGGAAAATCTCAGTTTTTACATGCTCAGTAGGGACTTGCTAGAGCTTTTTAGCTAAATTCCCCAAAGTTTCAACCTGCATTGAGCATGGTCTACCCTGGGGATGAGCAGGACTTTACCTGCAAGTGCAGTTCCCAGCTGTCCATGCTGTGCTGAGTCTGGATCTGGGTACCAGAACTAGGTACCTGTCTCTGCTATGTTCCCAATGCCACCCACTGCGGACACTCAGGCAGCATAGAAAAGGAAGTCACATAAATAGAACGTGTAGGAAAAAAGAATTGGACCAAAACAAGGAGCCAAGGCTGGTAGCAGAGAAAGAAGGAAACTGGGACTGAAAGTTGCAAGAGGAGACTGGGGCTATCTTGAGAAGAAGACTGGAAGCCAGCAGATTGGAAAGGGTTGGGCAATGAACCTGCGACTGGGACATGGTGGGTGGGTAGAGACAAAGATCGAATGAAAAATGAGGAGAGATATGTACTGTTTGCGCAAGGAGAGTGGGACCTTGTGGGCAGAGGAAGGAGGGGAGGGAAATCAGACAGGGAGTCAGAGTGAGGAATGAGAACTAGGACTGGCCTGGCAAAGAGACTGAGAAAAGTAGTACAGTCGGAGGGGGATGAGACACTGAGATTGGACAAAGAGCATAGCTGGGGGAGACTGGGAAAGATGAAGCAAATACACACGGTGATACAGTTTCTGAGTGTCTTGGATTTCTGATAAACACAGACATATGATACAGTATAGAATCTCATGCTAATATGTGGCAATATATTAATAATAAAACAAATGGTGGCCATTTAAAAAATGTAATGAGTAAGGGTATCATTAAGAAGACACAAAATTCCATTGTATAGAAGTAGTAGGCATTCAAATATTTAGTAAGCATTAGATAGATGATCCCCTAAATATAGAAATTATAGATAGTAGTAGTATCCACTGCCTTTTCACTCTCTCAAGGTGAAACAAAATCACTATAATCTAATAAAAGAAGAAAAATTCATATTGTAAAACTTGAAGTATAACATAAAAGCTCATGAGCACTTTTAGTAAATAAATACCATTATCCAAAACAAATTAATGTCAGGATTTGCTTTGTTTGTTTTGGTTGGTTGGTTTGAAGGGAATACCTGACGAATTATTAAAACTATGCTTCTGCAGCTGATAATGTTCTAGTATTTTACTTTACCAACTTAACAACTTTTATTGCTACAATATAAATAGCCACAGTATATTGACCCACACTGTTAATATGTTACAGGTATGCATTGTGTGAAAGAATATTGTGCTAAATGCATAAACATCTTTCCCTTGTAGGGAAGGAAGAAATTGTTTCTGTCAACAAAGGGCAGGTTGATATCATACACAGTGAAATCCTTTACCATCTTTATTATTTTCTTCTTTGTCATAGTCCTTGCCTGGAATAGTGTCTTGGATAGTGTTAAATAATCTTGCTGCTGTTATCGGATCCCAGAATGTATACTGTTTCCCATCAAAAGTAGCTTTGAATTTTGCCTGATAGGAAGCAGAGGCTTTAGTTTCTTTCCTCACAAAATTCTTTATTATTATTTTGTTTTGTTTTATTAGAATAGTTCTTTGTCCTAGCCTGTGTAGCTGGCCCAAGATCTTGGAAAAGTAGCAATTTGGCCTTTTAAATTCTGTTTCTTTCATAGTCTATACAGCAAGCAGAATTCTGTTGCAGTCCTTCAAATTAGATAGCATTAAAATTAGGACTGTCAAGCAATTAATTGCACTGTTAAACAATAATAGAATACCATTTATTTAAATGTTTTGGATTTTTTTTGCATTTTTAAGTATATTGATTTCAATTACAATACAGAATACAAGGTGTACAGTACTCACTGTATGTTTTTATTACAAATATTTGCACTGTTAAAAATAAAATAGTATTTTTCAATTCATGTAATACAAGTAACAGTGCAATCTCTTTATCATGAAAGTTGAATTTACAAATGTAGAATTATGTACAAAATAAACCCTGCATTCAAAAATAAAACAATATAAAACTTTAGAGCTTACAAGTCCACTCGGTCCTACTTCTTCTTCAACCAATCGTTCAGACAAACAAGTTTGGTTACAATTTGCAGGAGATAATGCTGCCCACTTCTTTACAATGTCACCTGAGAGCAGGGCTGGCTCCAGGCACCAGTGAAGGAAGCAGGTGCCTGGGGCGGCCAATAGAAAGGGGCGGCATGTCCAGGTCTTCGGCGGTGGGCCCTGCAGTCCCTCTCTTCCTCGTCGGCGGCAGCTCAACCAGGCTTGGGTTTTTGTTTTTTTTCCCTTCGCCACTTGGGGCGGCAAAAAAACCGGAGCCGGCCCTGCCTATAAGTGAGAACAGGCTTTCACATAGCACTGTTGTAGCCAGCGTCACAAGATATTTATCTATCAGATGCACTAAAGATTCATATGTCCCTTCATGCTTCAACCACCATTCCAGAGGACATGCGTCCATGCTGATGACAGGTTTTGCTCGATAAGGGGCCAAAGCAGAGTGGACTGACGCATATTTATTTTCATCATCTGAATCAGATGCCACCAGCAGAAGGTTGATTTTCTTTTTTGGTGGTTCGGGTTCTGTAGTTTCCACATCAGAGTGTTGCTCTTTTAAGACTTCTGAAAGCATGCTCCACACCTTGTCCCTCTCAGATTTTGGACGGCACTTCAGATCCTTAAACCTTGGATCTAGTGCTGTGGCTATTTTTAGAAATCTCACATTGATACCTTCTTTTCGTTTTGTCAAATCTGCTGTGAAAGTGTTCTTAAAATGAACATGTGCTGGGTCATCATCTGAGACCCCTATAACATGAAATATATGGCAGAATGCAGGTAAAACAACATGAGACATCCAATTCTCCCCCAAAGAGTTCAGTCACAAATTTAATTGATGCATTTCTTTTTTAACGAGAATCATCAGTATGGAAGCATGTCCTCTGGAATGGTGGCCACAGCATGAGGGGACATACAAATGTTTAGCATATCTGGAACGTAAATACCTTGCAACACTGGGTACAAAAGTGCCATACAAACACCTCTGCTCACTTTCAGGTGACATTGTAAACAAGAAGCAGGCAGAAGTATCTCCCGTAAATGTAAAAAAAACTTGTTTCTCTTAGCGATTGGCTGAACAAGGACTAGGACTGAGTGGACTTGTAGGCGCTAAAGTTTTACATTGTTTTGTTTTTGAATGCAGTTATTTTTTTGTACATAATTCTACATTTGTAAGTTCAACTTTCATGATTACAATACTTGTTTTAGGTGAATTGAAAAATACGATTTCTTTTGGTTATCATTTTTACAGTGCAAATATTTGTAATAAAAATAATATAAAGTGAGCATTGGACACTTTGTATTCTGTGTTGCAATAGAAATCAATATATTTGAAAATTTAGAAAAAGATCCTAAATATTTAATACATTTCAATTGGTATTCTACTGTTTAACAGTGCGATTTATCATGATTAATTTTTTTAAATCACGATTACTTTTTTTGAGTTAATCACGTGAGTTAGCCACAATTAATCAACAGCCCTAATTAAAATGTTTCTTCCTTATATTGTAATACAGACATGTGTAATATTGTACTCCTATGAATGCAGTCGGGTTTTATAGAGTAGATAGGATTTTCTTCAGTATCTAGAGTAAGAGTTTTCGGTACAAGATTTTCATAAAAAGAAAGCAGTTCTGAATCACCCTCCCTTTGATGAACACCTATCACTTACTTTTCTGGATCTTACTTGGCTTGTTAAGTATTCCCATTGATAGTCTGCACCATACTGTCCTTGAATGGTTTTGTAATCTGTTCCTGTGGTTCAGAAGATGCAATTTTCAATTAATTTAATCTTGCTGTCCAACTCCTGCACTTTTTCATGACATATTTTTTTCCATCCTGGCTTCCAAATTAGTAATTTTAGCTGAGGTTCCCTCAATTTTGTTTTCCACAGAGTAAATGGCAGCACAGAGAATATCTTGGGATATTGTTGGAAGTGAAACCACTCCAGTATTCTTTGGACAAAAAACTGTCTAAAAATGTCAGCAGGTGCAGCCAATCATATGGTGCCGAGAGATTCCATAGGTTCAGTTTCTTTAATTTTACTTTTATTCATATGTTCATATCTCCAGATTCAGCATCTCTGAGGATTTTGATGATATATTTATTTTTTCTTTCATTAATTCAGTGAAAGAAACTTTAAAAAGTGGCTGCTATTGATAAAATAAATAGGAACACACACCTGCTTTGCAGCTGCTGACTCAGTCTTTGCCCCCCAAGAGTTTGTTTTTATAAAATAACAAAATATTTTAAGTACAGTGGAGCTGTGACAAATCTGTGTTTTGGAATTACTGGATACTAAAAACTTGAGCCCCTAAAATGATCATATATCAGCTAAATTTTTGAATAGAAATATATTTTACATCATGATAAAAATGGAGGGTTTTTACTTCTAAAAAGTGAATTGATTCATTTAATTAAACACTGGATAGCATTACTTTGAGAAGTGCCAATGTTTTTTATTAGAATTCTGCATTCTAAAAATTTTAATAAAATATTCAAATTGTCACTTGCATACAAATCAAGTGCGTGCTTGTAAGATAATAAATTTTTAAATGAAGATCTGCAGTTACAGATGATATAAGCTTTCTGTGAGATGAGACAGACTGTAATTTGCCGTTTAAGTCAATGTCTGGTCAAGTACTACATACACTGTTTAGTCTTTAGAAATTAATTGCTCAGATACCTTTCTGATGAGCATGCTATAAAAGCATAGGCAGGTGGGTAAAATCAATTGTAGGCAAATTATATTTGGAGAACACAAGGCTTTCTACACTATCTGGAAACAGCTTGGATTTGTTGTCAGACATAGCATCCTTCGTAGGAACATCTCGTAGGAAACACTAGTTAGCAAGGGTTCAGAGGAAAGAAACAGGTGTACAAGATGTGGAAGTCTGATAGTGTTATACTTTCAATATTTAACATTCTGAGTTAACACCCCTGGAGAGACTGCAATGACATTTACCTAGTAACTCCACTCATTAGAAATAGAGAGAGCCAAATAAATTTCCTTCACCAAGAGTTGTTTCTTTTGTCTTTATTTCACCTCTTCTGGTATTTTTTGCCTGACATTCTTCAGCCAGCCTGTGCGTGTGGCCACTCTGGTATTGTAGTGATATGATTTAGAGCAAAAGGGGGAAGAGCTTAAAGTAAGAAGCCACACTGTGTGCTACCTCAGACTCCGCAGTGGTGAACTCTCAAATACAAAAGACAGAATTTTCTTTTATTGCCTCGATGCCTGAGGTAGACTCTCAGGGCTTTGACAGCTGGCACTGTCACAGATACCCAGGCATCTCCCAAGTTTATCTGTGAGATTAACTCCTCAAAGGGCTTAAGCATTTGGATCAGAGTCTGTGCTAGGCTCTGCTGCACGAACTCCAGCACCTCAGCTTTCACTTTTTCTGAGAATATATGGAGTCCCCATGTGAAAGCTTGTTAAGATCCATTTCCGTTTGCAGCCTAGAAACAGCATCAGAAGAATGCTTAAAATGGCAGATCAGCCCAGCCAAACCAAACAGCATTTTATATAGTATAGTATAATGCTATTGAGTGTACTTTGGCCACCCAAAGCAGCATACATTGACAGAAAAGAATTTTTTTACCATGTTTGTCGTTCAGCACAAAAAAATGGCCATACTGGGTCAGACCGATGGTCCATCTAGCCCAGTATCTTGTCTTCTGACAGTGGCCAGAGCCAGATGCCCCAGGGGGAATGAACAGAACAAGGCAATCCTCAAATGATCCATCTCCTGTCGTCCACTCCCAGCTTCTGGCAAACAGACGCTAGGGATACTCACAGCATGGTGTTGCATTCCTGACCATCCTGGTGAATAGCCATTGATGGACCTATCCTCCATGAACTTATCCAGTTCTTTTTTGAACCCTGTTATAGTTTTGGCCTTCACAAAATTGCCTGTCAATGAGTTGCACAGGTTAACTGTGTATTGTGTGGAGAAATATTTCCTTTAGTTTGTTTTAAACCTGCTGCTTATTAATTTCATTGGGTGACCCCTAGTTTTTATATTACATGAAGGAGAAAATAATGTTTCCTTGGTCACTTTCTAAATACCAGTGAAGATTTTATAGACCTCTATTGTATCCCTTCTTCGTCATCTCTTTTCCAAGCTGAAAAGTCCCAGTCTTTTTACTCTCTTCTCATACGGAAGCTGTTCCATACCCCTAATCATTTTTGTTGCCTTTCTCTGTACCTTTCCCAATGCTAATACATCTTTATTAAGATGGAGTGACCAGATCTGCACACAATATTCAAGATGTGTGTATACCTAGATTTATAATGAGGCATTATGATTTTAAGTTACCTAACCCTTTCTTAATGATTCCTAACATTCTGTTAGCTTTTTCACTGCCATTGCACATTGAGTGGATGTTTTCAGAGAACTATCCACTGTTACTTCCTGAGTGGTCATGTTGTATGTTTCGCTGGGATTATGTTTTCCAATGTGTATTTGCATTTGTCAACATTGAATTTCACCTGCCATTTTGTTGCCAGTAACTCAGTTTTGTGAGATCTCTTTGTAACTCTTTACAGTCTGCTTTGGACTTAACTATCTTGAGTAATTTTGTATCATCTGAAAATTTTGCCACCACACTGTTTACCCTTTTTTCCAGATCATTTATGAATATGTTGAACAGCAGTGGTCCCAGTACAGACTCCTGGGTGACACCACTATTTACCTCTCTCTATTCTGAAAATTGATCATTTATTCCTACCATTTGTTTCCTATCTTTTAACCAGTTACGGATCAATTACTGCTTAGTTTGCTTAACTTTGGTCCAGGACTTTGCCAAAGACTTTCTGGAAGTCCAAGTACACGATATCACCCTTGTCCACATTTGTTGACCCCCTTCAAAGAATTGTAATAGATTGGTGGGGCATGATGTCCTTTTACAAAAACCTTGTTGATTCTTCGCCAACAAATTGTGTTTATCTATGTATCTGATAATTCTGTTCTTTACTATAGTTTTAACCAGTTTGCTTGGTACTGAAATTAGGCTTACCAGCCTGTCATTGCAAGGGTCGACTCTAGAGCCTTTTTTAAAAATTGGCGTCACATTTGCTATCCTCCAGTCATCTGGTACAGAAGCTGATTTAAATGATGGGTTACATACCACAGTTAGTAGTTCTGCAATTTCATATTTGAATTCCTTCAGAACTCTTGGGTGAATACCATCTAGTCCTAGTGACCTATTATTGTTTAATTTATCAATTTGTTCCAAAACCTCTTGTAATGACACCTCAATCTGAGACAGTTCATTAGACTTGTCACCTAAAAATAATGGCTCAGGTGTGAAGAATGATGCAAAGAATTCATTTAGTTTCTCCACAATGGCTGTATCTTCCTTGAGTGCTCCTTTAGCACCTTGATCGACCAATGGCCCCACTAAATGTTTAGCAGGCTTCCTGGTTCTGATGTCCTAAAAAAACATTTGCTGTTAGTTTTTGAGTCTTCAAATTCTCTTGTGGCCTGCCTAATTATACTTTTACACTTGACTTGCCAGAATTTATGCTCCTTTCTATTTTCCTCAGTAGGATTTAACTGTCAATTTTTTAAAGGATGCCTTTTTGCCTCTAACCACTTCTTTTACTTTGTTGTTTAATCATGGTGGCACTTTTTTGGTCCTCTTACTATGTTTTTTTTAATTTGGAATATACAGTTAATTTGAGGCTCTATTATGGTGTTTTTGAAAAGTTTCCACACAGCTTGCAGGCATTTCACTTTTGGGACTATACCTTTAAATTTCTGTTTAACTAGCTTCCTCCTTTTTGTGTAATTCCCCTTTCTGAAGTTAAATGCTCTGAGGTGGGCTTCTTTGGTGTTCCCAGATCTGCCGTCATTACCAGTAGCCTTAATATTGTTTACAAGTGAAGTTCCTTATGCTGTGTATTACCAGGAATCTTCTCCGGGGAAATATTTCAAAGAAGGGCAGCTGATGCCAAGGTTCTAATGGCCTACTGGTTTCCCATAGCACAAATCCTTCTCAAAGCACAAATTTTCCTGATTTATGAAGTGTTATCAAGTGTCATCATTTCTCCCAGAGAGTAAAAGAGCAGATTCATTCCTGATATAACTCCAATATATCTTGCTAAATAATAATTATATTATAACATAATTTTTATAAATAATTTTATGGTTTGGCCACTCTCTGTTTCCTCCTCTGGTATGCACACACCTGTGCAACAACAAAATTCTACACAGTGCTCCTTCTTAACTCAGTTGGTGAGAATTTACAAGCTTCTTGAAGTCTCTTTTGAACATGTTGCCTCAGAGCTCATGTAGCGTGGTATTCTCCCCAGAAATTTCAGTTGAAAAAGGTAGTCAGTGTTAGCATGGTGATTGACTCATTGAGAGAGTCCCAAACATTGCTTTATTTTTTCCCTCTAATTCAGCCTACAACCTTTTTTGGGAAAAAAACAAAAAAAAACAAAAAAACAATTTTTTACCTACCCAATCCCCAAAATGAAACCAGCTCCTGTGTCCGTGATCACACCTTAGTTAAGATACATCAAAAACAAAACTGCCTACATTTGCCAAAAGTTGCCATGCAGTTATATTTCAGTTCCTGCTGTTTTCCCTGTATCATAGTTTCAGGGTAATTGCACCATTATCCCCCTTCTCCCTAGTCTGCTCTTGGAGTGCCCAGTCAGGTCTTAGGTCTCCAGCCATTACCGATCTCTAGGCAGAGACCCTTATCCCACTCCAATCTCACTAGGGTTTTTGGAAGGGCACAGCTCCCTGCCTTACACTATGGGAAAGACCAGTGCCTGTGCATTGCTTTTTCTCCCAGGACTATGAACAGTATATTGCCAGAAATTCCAAGTTACTACACAGCTCTTTCTAAGCAAGCACATTTGTTCTTAAGGTAAAAGCATTATAGAGAAAACATCATAAATGTACCAGGAGTCACTCATCAGTCGTATGGGGACCTCTAAGGCCAAAAGCATTCCCACCCTTTTGAAAGTATTGGGAGCCCCATTGGACAGATGGTACTGTTCATTTCCTGGATCAGAAAGGCAGCGATGGGTCTGTTCAAGCTCATCCTTTTATACCAAAAGCCCTTTCTTTGTCTCCTACTCTCTGGAAAACCCAGCTTGAATCACTATACCAGGTGGTGCTTCTCTGGAGTTACTGACAATCCTCAAGGTAATCACCTCCACTGTTTTTAGTTCCTGGAGGAACTCTGGTAATTCTCACCCATGGAGCAGATGGAGCAGAACAACAGTCATACATGAAACCATACATTATTTTAACACAGGAGTATCCAAAGATACTACATGGGGTTGCAGTACCTTTCACACCTTATATTTAGACTAAGAAACAATTGTGATAGAGGTGTGGTATCTGGAAAATATTGACTTTTTAATCCTGATCACGGTAGTATGTGACATAGTTTTATAACATAGGATTCAGACAAAAGAATGCCTGTCCACACTTGTCAGCGAATTTGGCAAGAACTCTGCTAGCTACCCTGCCTACATTCTTATAGTTAGAATGGTTCTGGTCCCACTGTGGACAGAGTGTGTATCACAAATATTTTCACTTGTACTTTTAAAAAAATGCTGTTTTTTCTATGTAAGTGTAGTTCAATGTATTGGTTTCACGAATCTATGGAGGTTGAAAAAAATGTAAGATATTAAGAAAAAAAGGCAAACAGCTTTAAGGAGAACCTAAAATGTCACTTCCTGTTCCATTTGTTTATTTATTATTGTGTTTTAACATAGTCTTTTTCTTCCACAGGCATTTCTTATTCAAAACAGGAACAGGGACAACACCACTGTTCAGTACTGCAACACCAGGTTACACAATGGCATCTGGCTCTGTTTATTCCCCCCCTACTCGGCCACTACCTAGAAATACACTATCAAGAAGTGCTTTTAAATTCAAGAAGTCTTCAAAGTACTGTAGCTGGAAATGTACTGCACTCTGTGCTGTAGGAGTCTCAGTGCTACTGGCAATACTGCTATCCTACTTTATAGGTAAGTTCTAGTTTATATGATTATCGTCACCATAAAGCTGGATGTGTGTTTTGTTGGTTATGCATGGACTATGCCCAACTGTACAATATAAAGCTTTATTTTTATCAGTGGTTTCTGGTAACAGCTTAAACCTTCAGAGCAATTTAATTGAAACTCTCATTCTTTAGATAGGATCTAAAAAAAAATTAAGTACTTTGCAAGTATTTTTCAGCAGAATAGTAGTTGAAATACCTTTTAAAAAAAGATGATAAATCAGAAATGTCACATTTTTAAGATATATAAAATATAAGCTGTAAAAGCCTGTAATTCACACATAATTTCCAACATGTGCATTGTATATTCTGTTTTCCTCATTGTTTTCCATAAAGCATAACTTACCTTATTTAGCATTTAAAATTTTTATTGTTGTTAGTTATTATGATATCATGTATTTGTATTTATATAGTGATCCAAGGATTACTAAACACTTTAAGCAGAAACAGGTATTTATTATCTGTCTAAACAGATGATATAAGGACAAAAAAAATGGGAAAAATAATGTTTTTTCCTTTGTCTGTCCTATTTTTAAATGATTTTATATTTTGCCTCATTGTCTGTTAAATCATTTAAGTTATTTCTTCCTCTTCTTTCTTTCTACTTCCCTATTCAGGGTGGGTGAGTTTTATAGCCTTTTTCGAAGACTCATGCTCATCTCGTGTAAATTGGTCTCTCTAATGTCCTCTGATATCCGGTCCATGTAGCAAGTCTTTGGCCTCTCCCTTGGTCATTTTCCATCCACGATCATTGCAAGGACCATCCTACCAATATAACTCTCAGGTCTCCACTGAACATGTCCATACCATTGTAGCCTAGCCTCCCTCAACTTGTCTTCAACTGAGGCAATCTGCATTAGGTACCTCACATCCTTGTTTCATTTCCTGTCACAGTTTTGAACCATTTGATCATCTCAGCATCTTCATTTTTGTAGTGGAGAGCAGACTGATTTCTTTTCTTGTGGTGGGCCAAGTCTCTGTTCCATACATTAGGATGGGTTGAATTACAGTTCTATACACTTTACCTTTTAACTTTTATTGGCATCTTTTTATCACAGACAATTGGGGTCAGCTCATGCCACTTGCACCACGCAATTTAATATGATGCCAGGCATCACTCAGAAAGGCACTATTGTCAGCAACTATTGATCCTAAGTATTTACATTATTTCACTCTTCTAAGCTCTCTGCCTGTAATATCCTTTGTGGTGAGTCATCCTCCCTCAAGTTATCAAAGCCTCAGTCTTACTGATGCTCACTGTAAGTCCTGCCTGCCCAAAACTTTGTTGCCCACTTTTCAAAGTTAGTTTGCAAAGTCTCAAAATCTTCAGCACATATTTCTAAGGGTACATCTACACCACAAAAATGCCCTGCACAGAAGCAGCTCAGAGCCTGGGTCAACTGACTTGGGCTCGCAGGGCTTACACTGTGGGGCTACAAATAGCAGGGTAGATGTTCCCACTGAGCTGGAGAACAGGCTCTGAGACCCTTCTGCTGTGCTGAGTTTCAGAGCGTGGGCTGCAGCCCACTGTTGTTTTAAGCCCCATAGTGCAATTTCAGCAAGCCAGAGTCAGTTGACCCAGGCTCTGAGACGTGCTGACGCACTTTTTTTTTTTCAGTGTAGACATACCCTAAGGCTTCAGCGAATCACACATTCCAAGGTTGCTCCCTTCATATATTCTCACTTATCACACCAATAACAACTGCAAACAAAACAGAGCTCCAGGCTGAGCTCTGATAAAGGCCAATGTTTCCTGGAAATTCTTTGCTGTGAGCCCCATTTGATTTTGACTACAGTAATCACTCCATCATCCATATCCTGGATAAGACAGCCATATCCCTCTGGCACACCTCTCCTTCACAAACTGCACCAAGGTAATCTCTTGGTACACAATTGTATGACTTCTCCAAATCCACAAAGACCATACCCAGTTGCCTTCTCTTTTCTCTGAACTTTTCCATGAGGACTCAAAGAACAAATATGACATCAATTGTACTCCATCCCAGCATAAATCAATGCTGACCCTTCCAAATTTCCACTGTTCCACGCAGATGTTTTTCAATAATCTTCTCCCATGCTTTCATAGGATCTGATGTCATCTTAATTGGGCAATAATTACCACACAGTGCAGTATCTCCTTTATGTTTAAAAATGTGGACCACAAAGGTTTTGTGCCAATCATGTGACATTTTCTCTTTATCATTAAACAGACTTGTAAGATACTTGACACCTTCGTTTCCCAATAACTTAAATATCCTCCGATACTTCATCCAACCTAGGTGCTTTCTCCTTTTTCATTTTCCTAAGTGCCTCTACAATCTCTTCCTCTTTTATACACTCTGTTATGATCCTGTTCATTTAAGTTATTTAATTTCACAAATATTGAACATTAAGCATTATATAAATTTAGATATACCTAATTATGGGAGAGTGCTTCTTCTACTGATGTCGTTAAGAAAACTCATTGACTTCTATGAGAGTTGGATCAGGACCTTAATGTATTTTCTGCTACTTCTGTATCTATGATCAGTTTATGAATATTGGCACCTCTGAGCCCATGAATGGCTTTATGAGCTTTTTCAAGATCTATGATAAAAACTAACTTATCAAGTTAATACAAAAATTGTCTTTTTATCTGCAATATGAAGATCGGTAGAACTGAAATTAGTGTCTTGTTTGGTTAATAAGAAGTTTAAACCCCTGTGGTTCTGGAACAATAAATGTACAAGTCTAACTTTTGAAAGTCATATTTGTGGCTCTCTGATCCATATAGCCAGACAAGGGAGGAAAATATCAAGGGGGAAGTTATTCTTTTTTATCAATGTAAATTAATAATAAAACCTAGTGTGGCTTATGATCTATAAATCTTCATTGCCTTTGTTGAAACAGGCTTGTTAAATTTCAGTCCAAGCCACAGCTTAAGCTGAATAAAGTCTTTGAAGTAGCATTTACTTGGACTGAAGCCACTGTGAACAATGCAAGAAATTGGGCTGCTGAGTAATAGGAGAAATTCCTTTCCCCTGTGGCAGAGTACAACTCCCAAAGCAGCATTTCCAGTCTCCCTGTCAGCCTGGAGACCTGCATATGAATCCAGCTCAAGTCTCATGCATGGCAGACCAATCTGTTTCCTAGCTGAATTTTGTTTTTTCTTCATTGATCATACACACTGGTCTGTTTATATAAATAAGTGATTCAGAGGTAGGCTTCTGACATAAAATTTTTAAAATAATAATCACATTTATAAAACTTCAAGATTAAAAGTGCTCAGTCACAGACTTTGGGTCGGCATTTCTAGCTATTACAATCAAAAATATCTTTTATATATCAATGTCTGTTTGGGATTTGGGGAAGAGTTGGTACAATAATTTGAAGGTAATGGATGTAATTGCAATGTTCACATCTGCTAAAATTTTGAAGTGGCAGTTTTAGATTTTAGGCAGTATTAAATGTGAGACATCTCTGTGAGAAGAAGAGGCTGTAGAAGAGCAGTAAACGAAAGTAAAATACTAAGGGCTTGAAACAACAAAGAGCTAAAACACTTATGAGTTTGAATGTCACAAAAAGATAACTTTACTGGACTATTAGTGCCAAAGGCACATTCAGAAATATAGGCATGTCTAATTTGTCTATGTTCATGCATCCCCCAAAAAGGAATGTAACTTTCCAAGAAGAGAAAGTTTTCAGCCTTACACATTATTCACATACTATTGCTGAAAACAGGTGAAGCTGTTCTAAATTTCATGGGCATGAGCTAGTTTATATGCTTGCTGAAATAAACAATGCACAGGAGCCTCCTTCTATACATAGTCAATAGGGAGCTCTTTACCTACTGGTGATATTGTACACATTTCAGCTAACTCAGCAAACTGAATGTAAAATGCAGCACCCAGGGACACTTGCTAGAGGATTTTGGCTCCATAAAGCTATGAATGGATTACACTTATTCATATATGTGGCTTTCCTATCTCTGCAGATATAATATCAAAAATACCCCGTTTTTAATAAGCCATCCATGTATAATTCCATGTAAGTAATATAAGATGGAAATATTCTTCATTTTATTGAATTGTTTCATAACACCAAGTGTTAGAGAAAAGACTCAATGGAAAATTGCTGATAAAAAGTTAGATAGGAGTGTGGCACTGAGTGACATGTTTCTCAGCAAAACTAGGGGAGCACATCATGCTCTGACTTGTCCACTGAGGTGGCATGTGACATCTGTATGGCCAGTTTGTGACATGGTTTTTAAACTTCACAGAGAGTCATTGCCACAAGATATGAAATGCTGCTGCCAGTACTGCAAAATATGGCAGTACATATTGATATGGTCTGTAGTACTGCAGATGCAAGTAGTCTAATTTGTGATTGTGGCAGTCACAAATGGACATGAGCAAGGGAGGAAGTAATAGATCCCATCTCTAGCAATAGTGATGTAGCCTCTCAATCAGCTCCTTCCCAGAAAAGGAGAGAGATAAACAGGCCACGTCCAAGCTTATTTTTAGTCACTGAAGATATGGGGTGAAGCAAGTTGCTTTGGATTCCACTGCCCAGTACAAACACGATGCAGAAGAGACAGTTTGCTAGACCTCATCTCTACACCCACTTAACTGCGGAGTCATTTAGGCTAGCTAGTGATGGGGTGCTATAGTAAAAGCCTCAGCTGTCTTGTTGTGACCATGAGGAAGGTCATAAAAAATGATCAGGAGTCATAATTGTATTACAGTCTCAAGCAAAGAAAATATTGCACCCTGACTATATAAGGTCAAGTATCCTTTGATAATCTCTTAAACACACAAATAAATTATATATATTTGTTGTGTAACCCTTCTGCCAGGCCAAGTTAATAGCAGCTAGGGCCAGGTTCAATACATAGGGCTTCCCTCTCAACAACGCAATGCAAAGCTGGCTTGAGCCCCACCCAGTGACCTGGGAAAAATCTTACACACACCCCTGGATGCCTCAAAGAGGCAATACTTCCCCTCTTGCAAGCACAGAGTCTTGGTGTAGCAGAAAATCTTTAACAACAGGAGGTAAACGACATCAGCATTAAATTGGGAAAACACCACAACTAGGGTTCATAAACCAAACCATGAGCAAAGACCCATCCCAGCAAATTGGGGCATGTCCTTTCCCTTTAGTTCCTGAGTCCAGCAACCCAAAATCACCCAAACTCCCAAAAGTCCAACAACCCCAAAGTCTCTGTCCCTGGTCAGTGCCACCCCAGAGTTCCAAAGTTTATCTGCGGAGTCTTACCTCCCAGCCTGGGTGAAAATGGCAGTGTTAAGGGGCACCTTATGTGGCCCGAGGCTGACTGCCCCACCTCTCCGTGGAGTTCTGCTGCAGCCTGCACCACAAGCCGCTCCGCCAGCCACCTCGTGAGCTGCTCCAGCTGCCCCGCAAACTGCTCCGCTCCGCCAGCCACTCAGCAGTATATCTTTAGGGCCCCCCACTATTTAACACAGCACTCAGCAATTTCAGCTCTTAGTAATTTTAGCTCTTTAGTGATTTCAGCTTGTAGTGGGGGAGCCTCAGTGCTGGTGCACCATGTCCCAACTTGAATTCAGCTGAGCAGCCTGTAACTAGACTCGTAATAGAATCAAAATTAGCTCTGATATTCCACAGTGGAGAGAGGAGGCAATGCAACTGGTGTTTCAGGGCCCCACACCACCAGGTACAAATGTCTATCTCCAGCTTCTCTCATTTTACTGGGTTTTGGAACCCATGTCCCTTGTCTAGCGAGTGCTACTTAGCTGATGGCGAGTCTCTCCATCATAAAACAGTTCCACTGTCCTTGATTCACATAATCAGGGTAACAACACTTTATTCTTCCTGCCCCAATAATAGAGAAACTGAGGATCCCACAGCAGCCAAAGGGACTATTTGGGCTGCTGTGGGCTCATGCTAAGCGGGGTGTGTGTGCCTATGCAAACAAGATCAGCCCCTGAAGTTCTTTTCCACAACTTGCCACAATTCGCCACTAGATGTCAGGGTAGAGCTCATCCTGAGTCTGCTTACAGTTGTTAGCACTGATACATTTTTTAGTCTTACTTTTATAGTAGATGGTGGATGTCATGAACGTTTTTGACTTTGGATACAGGGTTGACACCCTGAAAAGGTAGAGAAAAACTGGGATAGACAAAGGAGATGTGGTGTAGAAAATGCAACAGGGAAACATGGAGCAACAAAGAGAGGAGGGAAGGAGGCCACATACAAGGGATTGGAAGATTGGATTGGAGCCAAAATATATTTCCAGATTAGGGGAGTGGATCCAATGAACAACTCCTTTGAAGTAAGATAGTGTGTGTGTGTGTGGGGCGGATATTAAAGAATATAAATACAAATTGCTTTGGTTTTGAGTAGAGAATGAACTTTAATTTCTTTTAGGAACTAGTGTAGTTAACTATTACACTACATTAACTATCATCAGTAATTGAATCTGTAGCCAAGATAGAACTCAGAGGAAAACCTACTCCAATCCCTCAACATTTTTTTAGATTCTTCAGTGATGGTACCTACGTGTATTCCACTTTAGATGGGCATGTGCTTGAGGCTGAAAGATTTTTGCTAGCCGCATCTGTTTGTCCACACTTGTACTCTTCTCCTCCTCATGCTCTGAACGGAGGGCATAAGGGGCAGTGCAGACCAACTGCCTCTCCAGTTCCTTTCTACCACTTGTAGTCTGAGACGGAACCTCTTCAGTGTCCGCAGCATTAGCTCGCATTCTTCACACTTGTAATTATGTATAATGGTTTTTAGATAAATACATTTTAGACAGTTTTATAGCTAATGTAGTTTTTAGTGGTTCAAAACTCCAGGGGTCTTCTCCTTAGCCGGCCTCTCCCCCATCCCTAAGAGGGCACCTACTATGTCCAAGGATCCTGGGATTCAATTGTTCTGTCTTTGGGCCTTTCTGGTTAGTGATGACCACTAGAAATGCCTCTGCTGTCATCTCTGGAAAACCCACATCCCCTCAAAGTGCAACATTTGCTGATCCATTCCAAGCAGAATCTGCCCAGCCTGTGAGTCTAGGCTATGGCTGGCAATAGACTGATCTATTAGAGTTCTTTGAGGGAGGTCAACAAACATGTGGGCAAGGGTGATCCAGTGGACTTTCAGAAAGCCTTTAACAAGGTCCCTGACCAAAGACTCTTAAGACTCTTAAGTCTTGGTCCCTGACCAAAGACTCTTAAGCAAAATAGGCAGTCATGGATTAGTAACTGGTTAAAAGATATGAAACAAAGAGGACGAATAAATTGTCAGTTTTCAGAATGGAGAGAAGTAAATGGTTATGTCTCCCAAGAGTCTGTACTGGGACCAATGCTATTCAACATATTCATAAATGATCTCGAAAAAGGGGTAAACAGAGAGGTGGAAAAATTTGCAGATGATACAAAATTATTCAAGATAGTTAAGTCCAAAGCAGACTGTGAAGAGTTACAAAGGGATATCACAAAATTGGGTGACTGGGCAACAAAATGGCAGATGAAGTTCAGTGTTGGTAAATGCAAAGTAATGCATTTGGAAAACATAATCTCAATTATAAATACAAAATGATGAGATCTAAATTAGCTATTGCCACTCAGGAAAGAGATATTGAAGTCATTGTGGATAGTTCTCTGCAAACATCCGCTCAACGTACAGCATCAGTCAAAAAAGCCAACAGAATGTTAGGAGCCATTAGGAGAGGCATAGATAACAAGACAGAAAATATCATTATACCACTATGTAAACCTATGTACTCCCACCATCTTGAATACTGCATGCAGTTATGGTCATCCCATCTCAAAAAAGATGCATTAGAATTGGAAAAGGTAGGGAGAAGGGCATCAAAAATTATTATGGGAACAACTTCAGTCTGAGGAGAGATTAATAAGACTGGGACTATTCAACTTGGAAAAGAGATGTCTGGGGGGGGTGGGTGGGAATATGATAGAGGTCAAAAAATCATGAGTGGCGTGGACAAAGTGAATAGGGAAGTGTTATTTATCCCTTCACATAACAAAAGAACCAGAGGTCACCCAATGAAATTAATAGACAAATTAATAGGCATAACAGGTTTAAAACAAACAGAAGGAAGTATTTCTTCACACAATGCACAGTCAACCTGTGGAACTCATTGCTGGGGGTTGTCACACAGGCCAAAACTATAAATTAAAAAAAGAATTAGATAAGTTCATAGAAGATAGGTTCATCAATGGCTGTGTAGTGAGGTGGTGTGGCTCCCTGCCACCCCAGAGAGGGACGAGCCCATCTGGGTGCCGGAGTGGGTGGAGCTAGGGAGCTCTGAGTCCGCCCCTCAGAGGGTGAGGCGGTGACCTGGAAGTATAAAAGCTCGTCCTCAGCACTCACTGGGAAGCCACCCGCGGCCCCAGGTGCATGCAAGGACTAGCCCGACCTATCCTGCGCCTGCTACCCGGAGGAGTTGCCGGACCTGTCCTGCACCCGCTACCCGGAGGAGTCGCCAGGCCTGCCGCTTGCCTGCTACCCTGAGGAACCCAGGGTGCTGGACGCCCCAGAGGACACAGCCTGGACCCAGGTACCCCAAGAGGGGGAATCAGGAAGTAGCCCGGGGCAGCCGACCGTAGTCTGGCTGAGGCACTGCCAGAGCCTATGACAGTGTGTTGCGGCCAGGAGCCCCACTGACACAGCAGCAGGTCTTCTGCCACTGCTAGGGCCCCTGGCTGGGATGCAGTGGAGTGGGAAGGCCTGTGTCCCCCCTGCCACCCAACTCGTGGATGGCAGTCTTCCCCCGCTTCCAGGTCCTTTAGAGGCCTGAGCTACTGACTTGGTTGCACTGCCCTGATCCAGGGCCTGGGCCTGCTAGCATTAGTGTGTTTGCTCAGCCCCTGCCAGAGGGCCTGAGACCTGACTTCTTGTTGTCCCGCCCTGACCTAGGGCCCAGGCTTATGATGTTTGTTTCAGTTGCCGCAAGGGCTGCCGAGGGAGACTCCTGTGGCCGGACTAATTTCCCCAAACATTATCTGTGTGTCGTGAGCTGGTGTGGCTCCCCGCCACCCTGGAGAAGGTCGAGCCCTGGTTAGCAACTTTACATTTGGTGGAGAATGTGGGCACGATCCCTTGGCCCCTGTGAGAAGGGGTCTGAGGAGGAGAGCCACCCCAAGAGAGCCATGGAGATGGATCAGCTAATTAAGCTCCAGGAGTGACAGCAGGCTGCCACCCAGCTCCAGCAGCAGCAGTGGCTCATTCAGCAGCTAGGAGCAGCAGCAGTCCCTCCTCCATACATCAGACAGATTGAGAAGCACCCCTCTGAGTACACTGCTTTTTGGCTCCAAGGTTGATAGGCGAAGAGCAAAGCACCCCTCCAAATGGGGACATAAAGAGAGTAGGAAACTCTTACAAAAAGTGAGAAACCCCCCTCTAGATCCTCATCCGAAAAGAGGACCTCTTCTCCTACACCCATCAAGTTACACTCCATGCCCCGGTACAGGAGTGTCAGGAGCTTACAAGGAGTATGGTATGCTGTTCTCCTGGCTCTGAAGGGAAAGAGCGTCCTGAAATCAATGATAACCACAGGAGTGGGACTGTCCTTAGTACTGACAAGAGAAAAATGACAGCGAAGGCCTCCAATTTCATTGGTACCGACAACCGGAAAAGGGGTTGTTGGTACCGAAGACCGGGACAATACCAACAGTGCTGGCACCACAAAAGAAACAAGTCCTATCCACTCCTTTGCTTCAGGAGATAAATACTCTCCACCTCAGGCTGTTGCCAAGTACGTGGACCTAGGAATTCCTAGGAACTGATCCTTACCAGGGACGTCCACACATCAGTGGTTTAGGGCATGCATATGTATTGTCATCTACCAGCAGGGGTATAATAAGGCCCCCAGTACTGATGGGTGCCATGGATTTGAAGTCTCCTCCTCCAACTTGGGCATCCGTTGGAGAGTGTCGCCCCTCCCATCAAGGGAAGGAGTCAGACCACACAGAGGATCCAGTGTCATGGGCACTGTCCCTCTCACCTACAAAGGACTATGCATCTCAGGACCTATGGACCTTTCTCCATGGGAACTGCCCAATTTCAGTTTCACCCCTCACACTGGCCCTACTGAGCTTTAGGGGCTCCATACATGCAACATCCCAAATCCTATCCTCCCACTTGGAATCTAGAGTATCCTCCTCTCTCTGAGAAGATCCTACACCTCCACAAGATCTAATAGACGAAGAGGAGGAACCAGATCAGGTGGAATCACCAGCTCCACCAGGGTTGTCATCTTCATCCCCTTACAAGGCAATTGCACTAGCCTTGCCATCACTGCCTGACTACTACAGGTGATGTCAAGATCTACTGATCTATACCCCAAATCCCACTGGAGGAAGTGTAGGACACCCCCCTGATAAACTATTGGACATTTTCCTGACCATTGGTCCCAGTAAGGTGGCACTTCAAATTAGCGAAGCCCTCTTAGACTACGGCAGTCTGGCACACTCCAAAAAGTACAAAGCAGATGTACTTTATGCCATCTAAGGGAGCAGTATTTTTATTTACACACCCTAATTCGCTAGTCATCCCAATTATCACTGAAAAAATCAGACAATAGCACCATAGAGCTACACCTTCTGAAAAGGAAGTTAAATGCTTTGACCTCTGAGAAAGAGTCTTTTACTTTGGCAGGCTTATACTTCCATAGTGAACTATGAAGCCTTAATGTTATAATATGATTTTTATTATGTTTACAGAATTCACTAACAAATGCTTCCAAGAGGGCCAGCTGCAGTTCCAAGCTCTCACTGAAGAGGATAAAGGGCTAGCCAGATTGGCCCTCCAGTCCTCAGTCAATGCAGCAGATACAGTCTCCTGCTCAATGGTGTCTGGCATCATGGCTCTAGTCCTCCAGGTTTCCCAAAAAAGTCCAATCCACGGTGGAGGATCTGCCCTTTGAAGGAAACAATTTGTTGAGTGAAAAGACATATGAGTCACTGCATTCCCTAAGGACTCAAGGGCTACCCTCCACTTGGTGAGCATCTATACTCTAGCACCTTAGATAAAATACCAGAAATCTGAGTCCTACGAACAACAACTAGCCCCTCAACCCACCTATCAAATGGCTTACAAGCTGCCTGGAAGCAGCAGAGAGTGCAGTGTAGCAAACATAATCCTGATCCTCCTTTCAACCCTGGCCATCCACCAGGAAACACTTTTGACAGGACATTGAGAGCTGCAAATCAGTCCCTCTGCCACATCTATTTGTTCGGGACTCTGGAACTCAGTTTGGGGGATGCTTAACTTGCGTTTCTGAGACCTGTCTCCTGATAATGACATAAATGGGTCCTGGAAATAATCACCACTAATTACACCATAGAGTTCCTCTCCCTTCCTTCCCCAAACCTCCCCTTTGTGTCTCCCTTTAGTGGCTCCTCTCACAAGAGGTTGCTCAGGCAAGAAGTAAACTCCCTGTTCTACCTGGGAGCTGTAGAACCGGTAGCTCCTCAGCACAGGGGAAAGGATTTTATTTGAAATACTTCCTTGTCTCCCAGAAGAAAGGAGATGCATTTTGGATCTCAGATGGTTGGATGTCTACATCTTCAGCTTGAAGTTCAGGATGATCACCTTGGCCTCCATAACTTCCTCACTGGACAAGGGCAGTTGGTTCATAACTCTTGACTTAAAGAACACTTATTTTCATATAGACATCCAGCCTGTGCACAGGAGATTCACTCTGGGTCAGGATCTCTACCAATACAAAGTGTTCCCTTAGGCTCTCAACAATCTCAAGAGCATTCACAAAGATGCTATTGGTAGTGGCAGCCCATCTCTGCCACCATAACTTGTGAGTTTTTCTTTATCTAGATGACTGCTTATGCACAAGGAAATCTCATCAAGAAGTATGGGTGACAACCTTATCTGTACTCAATTTCCTACATTCCTTGGGACTTTGAGTAAACATAGACAAGTCCATTTAGTTCCCATACAGACTGTAGACTTCATGGAGGTGACCCTGGACTCTATCAATGTCAAAGCGTACCTACCGCAGAACAGATTTCCAGCTATGGAGGATCTCATCATTCAACTTTGTCTGAGCCTCCAGATGACAGTTCAGACCTGTCTTATAGCCTCACATACTTCTACTTACGTGGCATCCTTCGTGAAACTCCATCTTTGTCTTTAGGCTTGGTTACAGACAATTTATGTGCCAAACAAGCACAGGATAAACTAGTCTTGCTCTTCCACAGAGTTCAGGCTTCTCTCTCCTGGTGGGAGAACAAAGAGATCGTTTGTATGGAGGTTCCCTTTGTTCCTTCCCCACCCATCTAAAGATGCCTCTGGTTCCCCACCGTAGTTCAGTGTGGATGAACGTAGAGCACAAGTTACATGGAACCTCCAGGAATCCCAGTTATACATAAACCTTTTGGATCTATAGGCAGGACTTGAGGCATGCAAAGAATTCCAGTTGTTCATTCAGACCTTGCATGTCCAAGACAAGATCACCAGCAGCATATTACATCTGCAAACAAGGAGGAGAAAGATCCATCCCTTTTTGGATAGGTGCAATCAATCTGTGGAACTGGTATATCCACCACCCAATCACCCTGTCATCAGAACACCACCTATGAGTACAATGTTAGTTTATAATCTCCGCAGGCATATCTTTAGGGGACCATGAATGGTGGTAAAGAACATATTTTATCAATGGGGGTCCCCATTTTCAGATCTCTTTGTGTCTCAAGAAGAAATGCCCAGCCTACTGCTCCAAGGTTGCGCAAGTCACGGCTCCAGAGGGATGCATTTCTAGTTCAGTGGCCAGGGCTACACCATCCCACCAATCCCT
The DNA here is from genome assembly GCF_965140295.1 of Lepidochelys olivacea. NCBI lineage: Eukaryota > Metazoa > Chordata > Testudines > Cheloniidae > Lepidochelys > Lepidochelys olivacea. Next base: position 85,357,002 of record NC_140414.1, read on the forward strand.
CTCTTAGCTTGAATTTTGAGGAAGATTAAGCAAGAAGCATCAGTGATCTTAATTGGTCTTAAATGGCCCAGTTAATTCTAGTTCCCCAACATACTCCAGATTTCAGCACATCCATGCATCTGAGTCCAACTTTTCCTGGAGTTGTTGACTCAGGACATAGGCAAGAACAAACACCCCAATCCAGCATCCCTACATCTAACAGTCTGATAGCTGGATAGATGGTGAATCTGGAAAACTCACACTTGAAGATGGTAGAGTCTATCCTTAGCAATCTAGGAAGGTTTCCACCAGGAAGTGCTACATAGTAAAGTGGAAGAGGTTTTCTATCTGGTGCCAACATTTCCAGATAATCACAGAGAGTGATTGACATCCCTGACATTTTGGACTACCTTCTGACCTTAAAAACGTCAGGACTATCATTTGGCTGCCTGTGGATGCACTTAGCCACGTCCAGCAGAAAACTGCTTGGTCTTCAGCCGTCCTATTACAGTATGGTTTCTGAAAGTTGTCATCAGAATCTTTTCTCCGATAACTACACCATTATGGAACCGCAGTCTACTCCTATTAACATTATTTGCTCCATCTGAACCCTTAGCCTATGCTCCTTAGCCCTCCTGTCTATAAAGGTTGCCTTTTTGGTTGCCATCACCTCAGTGAGAAGAATAGGTGAACTGGAGGTCCTTATGACTGATCCATCTTACACTGTCTTCCATAGCGAGAAAGTTTCCCAGAAATTATGCCCAAGATCTCAGGTGGATTTCAGGCTGCCTCCTACACTGTTACAAGTTAACAATGACCCCCTCCACTACAGTATGTGAGAGCCCACTGAACTAGAGACCAAGTTGCATCAGTAGCCTGCTTTTAAGATGTCCCTCTCCTGGATATCAGCAAAGCAGAAACATGGGGCTCTGGTCACACTTTTGCGAGACAGACAGAATGCGCATGTGCATGCTTCTACAGCTGATGCATCTTTTGGCAAGGCAGTCCTCCGATCCTTGCACCCTCTTTCTTAATGAATACTGATGAGTCACCCAGAATGGTCTACCTATTACTCCTGGAGGAATTCTGAGCAAAAAAAATTTAAAAATTCTGTGCCCAATATGTTAAAATTCTGCATATTTTATTTGTCAAAATAACACTATATAATCGCTCTAGTTTCAATTATTTTGGTAATTTATTTCAAAATACCTGTCAGCAGCTATGTCTGTAAAAATACAGACAACAACAAAAAATACCCCAGGAGTCGAGAGTTAAAGAAACCCCAATGACAACCCCAGTTCCTGTTTCTCTGTCCTCTTCCCCCCACCCCAAATACCCATACCCCTTCTCCCCAGAGCCCAACTGCAGGGCCCGCCGGGCCCAGATACCCGTATCTCTTCCCCTCCAGACCCCAGCTGCAGGGTTCCTCCCCATCCCAGAAACCCATACCCCCTACCCCCAAAGACCCTGGATCCAGAGGGAGAAACAGCCTGATGCTGCATCCTGGGCTTGTAGGGAGTTTCCTGCACACCACCTTCTTCCTTCAGTACATGCTGGGAACTGCAGCTGCCCGGAACCCTCCAGCTCCATCCCCTTTCCCCCAGCAGTGTCTTCTACTTGCAAGCTGGAGAGTCAGGCTCTGCTGGGTCCAGTAGCCCCTAGTGGCAGCCAGCAGCTCTTCAGCTCCAATCTTGTGGTGGGGACGGGGGGGAGAAATTCTGCACAGAACATTAATTATGCACTAATTCTGCATTGTGCAGCGGTACAGAATTCTCCCAGGAGTAACACATCATTCAAGGAAGAAAGGTTTCTTACCTTCTACAATAACTGGAGTTCTTTAAGATGTATGGTTCCTATTTGTGTTCTACTACCCGTCCTCCTTCCTCTCTGCTGTGGAGCCTTGCCCTAAGACTTTGTGTGGTAGTAAGGTAACTGGAGAAGTGGTCAGTCCATGCCACCTGTTGTGTTTCCAGTTCAGAGCACAAGAAGGAGAAGGGTGCAGACTGCTAGCATAAATCTTCTGATCAGGTGCATGGAGCACATGTGTATACAGATTGGGACACCTTTTGAAGAATTCCACTTCCTGTACAAAGTAAGCAACTTTTCTATCCCCTTCAAAACTTCTGTGTTCCCTTGCCCTTTTTGAAGAGTGGGAGCAACTATATTAAATTGAAGCCATGAAAAAGAAAGTAAATATAAGGTTGCACATGTAATCTTAATTTGCCCTCCTTGCCCATATGGATTAATATAGTCTTGCCCAGCTTTGCATAGGAAGACTGTGTCCAGGGCCGGTGCAACCACTAGGCGAACTAGGCGGTCGCCTAGGGCGCCCAGTGGTTGGGGGCAGCCAAAAGTGTGCTCCGGGGAGGCAGTGGAGCGGAGAAGAGCTGGAGCAGAGGGGCGCAGGGAGGGCCTCCTGCAGCAACTAATGGGGGGGCAGTGCACAGGGGAACCGCTACCTGCCCCAGCTCACCTCTGCTCCACCTCCTCCTCAGAGAGCACCGCCCTGCCCTGCTTCTCTCCCTCCCAGACTTGGATGCCAGACAGCTGATTGTCACCGCAAGCCTGGGAGGCGGGAGAAGCGTCGGCGTGCTCGGGGAGCAGGCGGAGCAGAGGTGAGCTGAGGCGGGGAGTTGCCGCATGGCTCCCCGGGCTGAGGGGAGGGGGGAACTGCTGCAGGGGGGGGGCGCCTCAGGGCGGAGGAGGGGTGCAAAGTGGAAGTTTCGCCTAGGGCGCAAAACATCCTTGCACCGGCCCTGGCTGTGTCAAAACCAGAAACAGAACCCAGCTCTCCTGGGTTGCAGGGCAGTGCCTTAAACACAAAATAAATACATTTTTTTTCTTGTTACCCTCTGTTTCATTCACAGTCCATCATTGACGGAGGGATAGCTCAGTGGTTTGAGCATTGGCCTGCTAAACCCAGGATTGTGAGTTCAATCCCTGAGGGGGCGATTTAGGGATCTGGGGCAAAAATTGGGGATTGGTCCTGCTTTGAGCAGGGGGCTGGATTAGATGACCTCCTGAGGTCCCTTCCAACCCTGATATGCTATGATTCTATGTGCACTGAATGAATGAGGCAGTGGTTCTGTAGAACAAATCATGTATCATATGTAGGGCTCTGTGTCAGTCACGGAGGTCACAGAAGTCATGGATTCCACGACCTCTGTGACTTCTGCAGGGGCCAGTGTGGTTGACCCCAGGGCTGCCCAAGCAGATGGCTCGGGACCATCTCCTGGAGCAGCCCCGGGGACAGCCACACCAGTTGCTGTCCCTGGGCAGCACTTCCCGGTGGGCTGGAGCAGCCACAGTCTGTGGCCCCGGGTAGCGGTTTCCAGACAGCAGGAGCAGCAGCAGTCCCCAGCCCGCTGGCCGGAATGTCCATGGCCCCAGCAGCAGTCCACGGCCAGTCAGCTGGAGCAGGTGCAGTCTGTGGCCCCCGGCAGCTAGAGCCGCTAGCCCCAGGTGCCCCCTCCCCAGCAGCACACACCTTCACGTGCCCTCCAGCAGCAGCCCCCCCCACCACACACGCAGTGTGACCCCTCCCCCCATTTAACACAGGTATTTTTAGTATAAGTCATGAATTTTTGTTGTCCATGACCTGTCTCTGACTTTTTTAAAAATACCCATGACTAAATCATAGCCTTAACCATATGGTAGATGTACATGGGGGCCAAATGAAAGTTATATGCATAACCTTAATTTAGGAATTTACTAATTTTTGAGAAATTGACTGTTCAGCCTTAATCTTCATTTATGTGGTTATTAAGAAAGCAACCTGAAAATCAATCACTGAGCCATATTGATCCCAGTCACCATCAGCATTTGAATTCAGAACCTCAGCACTAACCTCTACCACTTGAACTAAAGGAGTAACTGGGAGCAGTAGTAGTATGCCCTTCTTGGAGATGCCTCATGAACAGACTAAGTTAACTTGGGTGGATCATGGGATCTCAGTGCCTCTTGTGCTAGACACAGACTCTCTTTGGCAAGTGGTTCTCCAGAGTCAGTTATGCTAATTTCTTGGCACCGTCTCAGTCAATCCAGATGGATCCAGAAATGTTGTACCAGGCATGGAGCTACTTTGGCAAGCAGATCTCCTAAATCAGTGCTGGACTTTCGCAGTACCAGACTTAGTCAACTGGGCTTGTTTTCCTGTGTCTGTTAAATATGTTTCTATTAGCATAAAACATTCTTTTACAATAGTGGAACGAATGCCCTGTTCAATCCACCTTCTCTGCAGTTCTGACTTCTTAGCAGTTATCTGTCATACTTTCAAGTCTATTTGCATTTTATGAACGTTTTACCCTCAGCGTACCTTGAAATTATTGTATTAGCCTTAGCTCTGCAGCCAAGGGTCAAGAAAAAAAAATATTATATATATATATGCCAGCCAGTCATTCTTCATGATAGAGCAAATATTCAAATATCAATGACAACATGAAATGCATTTTGTCATTTTTTTGCTTTATTTTTGTAATATAAATGCTATTTTATTAAATTAAAAAGCCCAGTAATGCATGAGACCATTTTTCATTACTACTTTCTTATGAACTCTTAGGTAAATCCATTCTGTACAGCGTAGAAGGGTGAGATTTAGATCTAACAACTGAAACATGTAATGGGAAAATACATATTGTAGCTTATATTTCACTGTGTTAAATATACCGGTAGGTGAAATTTAAATTTCTGGCTTATCAATATGACTTATATTGTGGCAGAAAGGTCAAAAGGATGTCAGGGAGAAAAATCCAAATGACACAAGAAGGGCAAAAGTCAAGGAAATACAGTATTTTTTTTAAAGTCCTGTCTTAGGCATTGTTTGATAATTTCATATAATTTCCTCATTTTAGTGTAAATAGCTAGAACTATGCTTGTGTTGTGATTACTGGGTTCATATCTGTTCACTGTTATTGCCAGTCCAGGAATTTACCTATTATCATTATTACAAAATATTTATATTTCATTGTAAATGTATATATTTTAACAAACAAACTCTCCTTGCCCTGAAAAGGTTAAAAACTACAAGACAAACTCAAAACTCCTTGCAGCACTTTTAGGAGTCTGAGAGTGAGGAGATAGAATTTGAAGGAGAGTGGGTACTTGGCCAGTGAAGACAGGAACTAGCTCAGGCATAGGTGGAATCATGAAGGATGAGTGAGAGCCAAGGACAAGGCAAAATATTAAACCAAATTAACCCTTTGAATAGATATTTTTAAATTAACCTTAGGAAATGAGAAACATCATCAATCGTCTTTGTTCACTAGTTGACTTTCTGTCGCTATGGTATTGTCCCTGGCAGTTTCTGCTCTCTGTGAGTCTACCATCTGGGCAAGCATTTAATGTGACAGTTGCTATTATCACATTCACCCACAAATCCCAAAAGGCTGAATTCTGTTCCAGTTGGATTTAGTAGCAAAACTCTCACTGATTTCAATGGGGCAGAAGATGTCAAGAGTAATAGATTTGTTTTTAATCATGAAAATTACACAGTACATCTTTCTCATGACAGGAGTGACAGAAATGTAGCTGTAGTCATTGTGAGTTTATTTTATTTTATTCATAAGAAGTACAACATGTTTCCCTGCATTGCTAAGTTAACATTATTCTGCTGCTCCTAATGCTCAATTACTGGCAGTAGCAAGAAAAATATAACTTAATTAATAATGCCATTTAAATTGCATGTTTATTGCAGTACCTTTTAACAGGCATGAGGGAAAATATAACTTGGTTGCCATTAATCACCTTTGCTTCCATTATGTGGTCATAAAGACTTTTTCTTCTTTTATCTGGATTTAATTTAAATACAGTAGTGTCATTCTTATTAAGAGAGAGATTCTAAACTTTTTATATTTATGGTGTATCGGCCAAAATCTGCCCACAGATACTTGCATGTGCCTCCTGTTGGATCTTTGGTTATGAGCAAGAGCCACATTCACTTCTATGGGGTCAGAAGGCTGTTTTTCTTCAGTCTATCCCAAGAGCATGTGGCAGATCTTTTCAATACCATGTTCATGCTTTGTATATTATTTTGTCGTTACAACATTTCAGATGTGTTGCTGTGCACCAGAACCTATGTGCATCATTAATTCTAAAAATACCACCTCCTTTTCCTCGTCTACATCCTTAAAAAGTGTGGTGATGTGTTACACGGTGTACCAGACTACTGATTTAGCTACAGTGTCCCAATGCATTACTCACAACATACTTTTACACTTAAAGATTCATTATAGTGAGACTTCCCTTCTGTCAGTCTTTTAAGTTCAGCATACCAGGCACCTAAGGACAAGTTAGAAGTTTGACCATTCGTTTTTCAAGTGCTTGGGCAGGAGTATAGGCACCTCTAGAGCCTTAGGAGATCCCAGAAACTGGAGTGCTGACAAAGTATATAACTCCCTCTAGAGTTCATTAGGACAATCTTTCCATGCTTTTTAGTGAGGCAACTCACCAACAGGATTTCATCTATTTTGGCAAACCACCCAGGGTCTAAATTCGTGAGCAGGGCAGGCCCCAAAATCCTGGGCCAAGGTCCTTTTCTTTCACCTTCTCTGCTTAATCCTGCTCCTTACCATGCCAAGAGGGGGACTGACCACCCATAGCAGCACCCTCCCCACCTTGGCATCACAATCCTAATCCTGGCCCAGTGGGGAAAAGTGGGGAGGGGTTGGAGAGCAAGCCTGTCCTGCACTCACCACACAGCATGGCTCCTGCCATGGGGCTAGGCCTGTCTCCCCACTCCATTTGCACTTGGAACACATGGTCGCTGCACTGCTCAGGTTTGTTCCAGCCACCCCTCATTATGACCTGAGTGGTGCTGTGACCCCATGAACCAGGTTGCAATGCCCAGAGCAGGGAGCTGGGCCCAGTCCCATGGGACATGAACTGCCATTGAAGTGTGAGTGTGGTGTGGGCTTGGCTCTCCAACACTCCTTCCCCTCATGGATTCCCTCTACACCGGGCCTACCACCTATGTAGACCTTTTCTGCAACCTAGTAGCTTGGGTCCCACTATTTGGGAAACTCTGCCTTAGGAGACTTGTTGGTGCCTTAGGAGGTCTGAAAGAGGGAGTCCAATTCCTTCAGGCCTGCCATGTATGTATGTGTCTAGTGGGTGCTCTGGAGTGAAGTAAATGAGCCATTGGTGAAGTTTATCAACACCTGAGGATTATAGAGTCTGGTATGCCATCATAATGATCCTATTTCAAAACTTTTAATAACCTTTTTAAATTTAGCTGTATAGGTCAGTAATTTGGTCCTGTGCCAATAACTCAGATCAATCAACTCAATTTTTATCATCTGAGATGCTATTCTTAAATTGTGAATTTCCCCCTTGCAGGAGACTATCCACACCACTTAAACCCTTAATGTGAAGTTTAACAGGTGTGGATTGCACTGCGTGGACCTTCTGCATAGGGTGATTATCAGACAATGGAGAAAATCTTCTTCTGAAGTTGATGCAATATATATGTTTTCAATATACCGTAATGGCAATTTTAATTAATATTTTAAAACTTATTTTAAAATGATCTTCATTATGATTTGTTCAGTGCGGTGGGACATGTGCCCATCCTATTCAGGAAGGGATTAAAGAGCTCCTCTGGGCACAATCAGCTCCATCCTGGCACACCTGTGAAGCTTGGTCCTCAAAAGGGAGGATCCCTGCTCACTGGAGGGTGGCACTCTGAACTCAGAGTTCCCCAATCCCTGGAAAAAGGGGTTGCTGACCAGCAAAATGACTTGAGAGCCTTGGGTGCCTAAACCCTCTCAGAAAGGAGTGGGGTGGATGCTTTTCTCTGCCCCACTCCCGCCGTCTTTGGCTTCCTGAAGTCTTAGGACTCAGCTTGTTGTGGAAGTTTGACATTTTGGGTTTGGACTACTTTAACCCCCCTCACAAGGGGGCAGACACCCTGACTAGCATAGCTGAAGTGCTATGTTCTGGACTCTGAGACAGAAGCAGCGTCCACCCCTCTGCCTAAGACACTAGAGAGGTATAGCCTACTACATTCAACCTGATATAAACATACTTTCCTTGATGTGTGTGTTAGGTATTTAAAAGCTGTGGTTGTGTTTACTTTCCTCAGAATGAAAAATGATGGCTAGTGAAAAGCTATTGAATGGTTTCATATTGCAGCCCAAAAGTGGGACTATTTGTAAAATATCTATAATATATAATTTAATAATACCATAGGCTTATTTCAAGGTGGGGACAGGCTGATAGAAAAGAGAATGATTGTGGCATATTCACCAATTTTTAGGGCTCTTGGGAGAGTCCTGAATATATAAAATTTTAATAAGCAAACAGCATTTAGGATCTTTCATTTAAATTATGGCAAAAATCAAAGAGTGTTGGACATTAGTGACTTGAGACAGTAGTAATAATTATTAAGTAATGTTTATTGTGGGGAAAGATCTTCTGACTATGCTTCATACAAAATGCAAAGCATAATGCAGAATTACCATTTCAACACTGCACAGTATTAATATCTGATTTGTGTTGCATTTGTCACATGTTGTTGTTGTCAGTGGCACTGAAAGTAAAATGGTCAATGCAATATACAGCCCTTCCACAGAAGGATTGAATAAGACATAATTGGTAGTCAAAAGGTTAAAAGAGACTTGAGAAGATTTCAAGGAATTTAAAAAGTTAATCTGTCAAGGAGCATACCCACTTAGTTTGAAGAAGGCTTGTATTCAAATTAAGATTTATCACAAGTTTGTAGGTGGTGTTTTTTGCAGATAACATTGCTACCTTTCTGTGTTTTTTCCAGTGGAGCAGTTCCAGTTGACTTTTCCGGTCGTGCTTTCAGGAATAATGAATGTCCTGCAAGCACTGCTTGTGGATAGTGGACTCTTCCTCAACAAATCTGTGTCAATCCCAGAAATAGTAGCATTTAGATACTGTGGTGATCAACACTCTCTAGAAATTAAATTAAGATAGGACAGGTACCAACTCAGGAGTACTTCAGGGATTTAGGTCTCAATTCAACAAAGCACTTAAGCATTTGCTTAACTTTAAATCAGAAGGACTTAAGCATGTTTAAAGTTGTGAAAATGCTGAAGTGCTTTGCCAAACGGGGATGAGATTACTCACATGTTAAACTTCTTTGCTGTTTTGGGGCCCTAGTTTCCTCTCCCTTTGTTTGTAACTCCTATTAACTTCTGACTTGTATCTGTGCTGAAGAAAAGCCCTTAGAGACTTATAAGGCCAGACTTAGGGCAGGCGACTATCTGGGGTGCCAGGCTTGGGAGGGCGCTGGACTCAAAGTGCTTTTTTGTTGTTAGTGACTAAAGGGAAAATAGAATGAAGTAAAATGTTTCAGGTATTCTATACGTGGATTCATTTTTCACTAAGCCTCCTAGAATGTTTTGGACATTTTTAGAATCTTGTGGAACCTTCCAGACTTTTTGAGAACTACATTTTCCTTCAACCTCCTAGAATAGCATCAGCCATTCCCTCGTGGGTATTGTGGCAGAGCTCCGACCTTGTCCCTGTGGGTCCCGTGCTTCCAGGCGGTTTATGCTAGCTTCAGAGGCTCACTGCAACCCTCCACGTAGCCCTTCTCTCTCTAGGGCCAGGGATACAGTCTACTGAGCCCTTTTCATCATAAACCAGCAATGGAGGTTGGTGATTGAATTCTCACAGTCTCTTGCTCCTACGGCCTTATGCCAAAATAGTTTAGCCTCCTGTCCTGACAGGGGCCTGTTTTCCCCTCCCAGGAGGTGTTTCTGTAGTGGTGGGTTGGGGGGAACCCGCGCACGCCCTCTACTCCGGGTTCCGGCCCAGGGACCCTAATGGTAGCAGCTGTTGGCAGCCAACCTTTTACTGCCAGAGTTGCCACATTTCCCTGGGCCACTTCCCCACAGCTCTCCTGCTTCTCCCGTCTTCACCCTTACGTTAGGGCTCCCTTACCAATGACTTGAGGGTGTCTTCATTAACCAGCCCTTCAGCCACAATTCCTCTCCTCTCTGCCTGACTGGAGTGAGCCCTTTTATATTATCAGAGGGACCTTAATTAGAGTCAGGTGGTCACATTAGCTTAATGGCCTCACCTGACTCTTTGCAGGTTAATTGGAGTCAAGCGTTCTCATTAGCCTGGAGCAGGTCCTGCTCTGGTCAGTCAGGGAACAGAAAACTGTTAATCCAGGGGCAAGTATATCTGCCTTCTGCTACTCCGCTGTACCCAACTGGCCTGGGTCTATCACAGTATATAAGGGATGGGGCACTGCCAGTCAGTGAAATACAAGAATGAAGTGATGTGAGAGCCCAGCTGTGATATTGTGAACCTTGTTTTATTGTGTAATTATGAAAGTGTACTTGTGCTTTCAGACTTAAAGAGTGTAAGTATTAATTAATAAAGGCCATACTTAATGAGACACCAGAGATATTTATTGAACACCTGTCTATGCAACAATATAAAAGAAATACTGTTACTTCTTTTGCCATGCTTAACACATATTATTTGATGACTTTCTAAGACTGCGGAACATAGACTTTTGCTATTTTATTGCTCAAAAATGCCATTGGCCAGTCTTTGGATCTCTCTGACACTATGTTTCAGTTTGCGAAGGCAAAGGCGAGAAAAGTGACCTTTTGAACTAAAGGACTAGGGTTAACATTCTAAAGGTGTCACCTACTGTAATACTATTTAATACTGGTCCACCCTGTATTGGTGAATAGTTCAATTTCTTGATGTTAGTACATTTCTGTTGTTCTTAAAATTAAAAAGTGTCTATAAGCTTAGAGGAAACAAAGCTCTGTTTTTATTTGCTTATATATGGCATGAGTAAATATAGATTTACAGATCCTAGCATGCAAATTTATCATTTTATATGACAGGGATAAATCATGGATGCAAATCGTACATCAAAGTCATGAAATGGACTACAAATGCAATAAAAATAAGGTATTCAAAAGTTTTAACAAATAGAAGGCGGGACACCAAAGATGCTCCTCGCCTGGGGCGCCATTTGGTCTAGGAAATATACTATACATCATGGTGTGTGAATTAAAATATATATACTAAAAAGGTAACTTAGTATATAAATGATTATGTTTTACTAATATAACTGCTTGTTCAGTGTGTGTTCTGAACATTACTGATGTTAAAAATGTCTCCCTCAAATTAGATACCCATAAACATCCCTGTAAATAGTAAATAAACACAACCAAAATTTCTTTATGTATCATGTATCCAAGGTTGTTGATGCATTCTCATAAACTGAAATTGCATGTACACACAGCTTCTGTATGTGTGCGCAAATCCCTTTAGTGCTGCATCAGGAGCTCTGTGAATACAGTTTAGGCATTCTCAAAAAGTGCAGAAACCTTCGAAAATATGGTCCCTTTAAACCAAAAATGTGCAGAAACTTTTAAAAATCTTTTCATATAAAGATGCCATTTTCAAAAGACTTTTTATTCGTGAAAAGAAAAAATACAAAAGTCCCTTAGGAATCATCCTTCATAATATCAGTTGTAATTTTGTGTTTTGGGAGAAGAAAATGTGTTATGAGTGTACAGATGATGTGAACATTTGCATTTTCTGTGTTTTGTGGCAAATTGGGTCCCACGCTGCCTCTTCTGGGGGTGGGGGTTCAGGGCAAAGTTTCCTGCCCCTGAACTAGGGTATCTACTGTCCCACTAGTAACCCAGAGAAGGGTAGTGGAGAGGGAGGGACCCAGGCCTGCCCTCTACTCCGGGTCCCAGCCCAGATGCCCTAGGGATAGTGGTAAACCACTTGAACTAGTGCTTCCTTCCCCTGGGCTACTTCCCTCTGCTGCTCTTCAGCTTGTGGGGATTCCTGCCCTCTCTCTCTGCACAAGCCGGGTATGTCTTTACCTAGGGTCTTGGTCTTCTAGCCAGCCACAACACTTCCCCAAACTGCACTCTGCTCCAACTCTTTCCTCTAGCTGATTGAAGCAGGGGGGTTTTATCAGGTGACTACCTTCAGGTGCTCTAATTGGCTTCAGGTGCTTTTAATTAATCTATAGAAACCTTTCTTCCCTCTACAGGGAATAAGGCTTCTCCTCTTCCTGGGACTTATATATCTCTTCTATATCACTCTCCTGCTGCTTTCTGGCTATGCTGTATCACAGTTTGCATTTAAAATACTCTTTTTTTCCAAATATTAAAACCAGTCAGGTAAGTAAAATGATTGTGCCTAAATATGATGAAATAGTAGCACACAAAACAATCTGTTATAATAACTGTATAGGAGAGTAGTTTTTGAGGTATTGTGAAAGAAAGGCAGCCATGTAGAAAGTTAGCTAGCTCACCCATCTTTTAAGTAAAGAGATAGATCTGTAGGGTTCCACTGCCAGGTCTTGTTAATAGAGTGTACTAATGTATTCTGTTATAGTACATAGATGGCATGATGACTAAAATGTGTAAAGGGCCATATTTCAGCAGCCCTGATGTAAATTCCAAACCATTAGTGGTCTGCACAGATTGATGCCTTTAGCAAACCATTTAACTTAGTTGGGTTGCACAGGGTATAAATCAGCTCAGAATTTGGTTCAGTGCCTTTACTCTTCATTTGTGGATGTCACTAACTCATCTGCATTCCATCTACTCTTTAATCTTCAGAAATTACAAATCTCTTGGGCCCAGACTCCCATTAATTTCAATGTGGGGTTAGGTGCCCAAATACCTTTGAGAATCTGGGCCTCAGAAGTTACTAGTAAGCTAACATTACCAGAGAATGTCCATAGGCTGCTCCCACCAATCTTTTCAAGCTGCTGGATGACAGGTCTCTGGACTGCTACCCTGCTACTATCCAGGATGTGGGTCCCAATCTGCTTCCTCTCTTTCTCTCTCTGGCAAGTCAGAGAGCAGATCCCTAAACTGTCATCCCAGAAGGGAGTTGACAGGCAGACTCCCACAAATTTGAAAAGGAGAGATGGATTTGGGTTTGCTGTTCTGATTCAGCAGGAGCCAAAACAGGGTAATTATTTTAAAGCATTTGCCCTGTTTGCTGATCCAACATCCATTCATATGATAACATGAATGGCAGCCAGCCTCTCAGTTGATAGCACTTTCCCATCAATTTCAGCTGTGGCTGCTGGCCTAGAACTAATATTGTTCTGTTCTTAACATCTCCTGCAGATTTTTAGAACCCAGTGTTGTGGCTTATTTTTACTTTAGAAACTATTAAATTAAATATGAAATTCTAAACTATTTTTCCTGTTGACTAACAAGGCCCAACTCTTTGTTTATACCACCACCATCTAATACAGTAGACAATATTGAATCAGTCCCAATTTCTGTACCTTTTCTGATGACAAGGCTTTTTAAGAGTAACGATCAAAAGTTTCTTAAAAACAGGGTAGATTCCTGATTTCTTTACTGTCTGTAAGCTTGTTTTAATATCAGAGTATACAAGCAAGAGGGAGTTAGGTTTCATCATCATTCTGCCCACCCACAAACAGGTTCATAGCACAATTATTGAGTAACCCATAAACCTAAATGGTGACAGGTTTCAGAGGGGTAGCCATGTTAGTCTATATCAGCAAAAACAACGAGGAGTCCCTGTGGCACTTTAGAGACTAACGCATTTATTTGGGCTTAGCCCACGAAAGCTTATGCACAAATAAATTTGTTAGCCTCTAAGGTCCCACAAGGACTCCTCATTGTTTTTTCCATAAACCTAAAGAGGAAAACCAAACAAAGCCAACAAACAAATCTACCTTCCCCTTTCTTCCATGTCCTTGCTCATCCCACAATGACTCCCCACACAGTCTCTAATCCGTGGCAAATTAGCCATGGGGCTGTGTTCAGGGGGCCCAGCCAACTGGAGGGCCCCTGGAAAAAATCCACCACCGGGGACGGAAGCCCATAGCCCCAGCTGCCGGGGAGGGTGGGGTGGAGGGAGCGGCAAGCCCCAGTGCCCGAACCACACTGCCCGCAGCAGCCCCGGGCAAGGAAAGCCCCACACCCACCCCAGCAGCCCCGGGTCGACCCCATCAGAAGCCGTAGGATGGGAGAAGCCTCCTCCTCCCTCCAGCAGCCACGGCCCAACCCCATCCCCGGCAGAAGCCCCCAGGTGGGGGAAGTCCCAGCACCCCTCACTCATCCCTGGCAGAAGCCGCGGGGCAGCAGGAGAAGCCCCCGTGCCTGACCCCTCTCTCTGGCAGACCCCCACTGCAGCCCTGTGACTGAAGGGGGGAGGGATAGCTCAGTGGTTTGAGCATTGGCCTGCTAAACCCATTGTGAGTTCAATCCTTGAGGGGGCCATTTAGGGATCTGGGGCAAAAATTGGGGATTGGTCCTGCTTTTGAGCAGGGGGTAGGACTAGATGACCTCCTGAGGTCCCTTCCAACCCTGATATTCTATGATTCTATGAAGGAGCTCTCAGTCCCCGCGGCGCCCTGGTACTGTGGTGCGGGGACAGAGCTTCTCCAGTCTTGTGGCCGCAGTGGGGAGGGGGGCAGAAAGGAGCAAAAGGGATTCCAGGGCTGCGGTGGGGGTGGCAGAATGGGGGCGGAACCTGGGTGGAACGGGGAAGGGGCAGAAAGGGGTGGGGCTGAGGGAAGGGCCACGAGCAGAAGAGGTTGGATGGGGCAGGGCCACAGGAGGAAGAATGGGGAGGGGGACCCCACTTGCTCTGGCCCAGGGACCCAGGAAACCTTAATCCGCCTCAGCTCTCATCCTATCTTGACTTCCCATGTTGCACCAGGGTAAATGATCAGGGAGTTGAGCTAGGATGTAGAAGGGCAGAGGAGTGTGTTGGAGGATGTTTGAAGGCAAAGAAATGAAGCTATGTGCTACTCCTTGGGTAGAGAGACCCAGTGTCTCTGCCATAGCACTGTATTACAGATTTCAGAGTAGCAGCCGTGTTAGTCTGTATTTGCAAAAAGAAAAGGAGTACTAGTGACACCTTAGAGACTAACCAATTTATTTGAGCCTAAGCTTTCGTGAGCTACAGCTCACTTCATTGGATGCATCCAATGAAGTGAGCTGTAGCTCACGAAAGCTTAGGCTCAAATAAATTGGTTAGTCTCTAAGGTGCCACAAGTACTCCTTTTCTTTTTACTATATTACAGAGACATTGTGGGTGAGGTAATATCTTTTATTGACCAACTTCTGTTGGTGAGAGAGAGAACGCTTTCAAGCTTGTCAGAGCTCTTCTTCAGCTGTGTATACCTTGGAAACTTGTCTCTTTCACCAGCAGAAGTTGATCCAGTAAAAGATATTACCTCACTCACCTTGTCTCTCTAATATCCTGGGACCAACATGGCTATAACAACACTGCAAATAGCATTATATGTGTTATTAAACAAACTGTGTGGTTTTGTGTGTAAGTCTGATTCAAGTGTTTGACTTGTTACGTATCTAAGTAAACATGCATTGAGAATAGGTAAGTGATAATTATCTAGCATAGGGATAACCACTTAGAAAATCTTTCCAAAGGGGCCATGGGTTATTTTGCATGGACCCCAGTGACCTACATTTGATCTACATGTAGGTGGTTGTAATAGCATAAAATGTAACAAACAGCAATGGATTAGAAAACCTATATATTGACTTGCACATTCAATCAACTTGCATGTGAACTCAGCAGGAAATTCAAAACAAAAGCTAATTTATGGAAAAATATGTAGTTCTAATCACAGTTTAGCCCTGTGGGGGTCCAAATAACAAACTACAATCTTTACATACAGATGCTTTCGTCTTACATTCCTGAGCTGGTGACATTCCAGAAATTCTTATCAAACCATATTATCATCCTTCATTAAAGCTCATTACATTTCTCCTTATTGCATGTTTGCTATAAAATTCTATCACTCTTAATATGGGATATAAAAAGCTTTTGATGTGTTTTACCCATTTATGAGATTTGAAATACACAGCACAAGTGTTTCACTAGAAACTGTAAAATCCCAGCTCAGTGTGTCATTTGAACATTATATTAATCTGACCTTTATTTGACTCTGTTCTATTTGGTTTCTTAAATCTTTTCACAGATTGCACATTTCTCTGCCACCAACATGCAAGTAGATTGTCAGCTGATCCTATAGTACCTTTCAAAGTACTGAATCATTTCATTATTATTCTTATAGCCTAGATACTTAAATTTGAAGTTTTGCTATTCCTTAAGAATTTTTGAAGTTTAAACCTTAAAGCTCTTAAACCATAAAAGGCCAAATTTGTACCCTTTTTTGTGATGTGCTCACATAAATGAGACATTTCCAAAAGATGCTCAGACAATATAATGGCAGTGTAATTTACTTAGTATTTCTTTTCTAAACAGATTGCTTTTTGTGAGCACTGCAATGATTGATGTGGCTTTGGAAAAGATTTTTAATAGAGTTGGGGGAAATGGCATAAAAAAATATAAGAATGAACCTGAGCCTCAACCTTGCCCCAGAAGAGAGCTGCCAGGGGTTCGAGGGCAGGGAGAAAGATCATTCTGGAGGAAGGAGTGAAAGGTTGAGAAAGGAGTGAACAGGGAGAGCTGAAAAACTGTGTAAGTAAGCGACCAACAGTTAACTCAGCCTTGTAAAAACTGAACATTTGCCAAACCATATGCCTAATATGCTTATCCCTGCCTTAACACAATGATGAAAACAAATGACATTGTTTCTCATCTTCTGTAAAATAACAGTAATAATTGTAAGTAAAAATAATATAAATAAATAAAGTATTCATTTGAGGGCAAATATAATTTTGCAAGGCTGGCTTAACTGAACTGAAACTCTATGCTTTTTAAGGTTCATTCATCACAAGTGTAAATAAACAATATTCAGCCGAAATTCTAGGGCCTGAACATATCATCTTAGAGTATTACTCAGTGGCGAATCCTGGGTAATATTGGAGTCTTTAGAATAAAGGCACAAATAGGAAACAGGATGAATATCAGATAAATATTGTCTGTAATTGTCTACTGAGTAATGTTCTTTAGGCCTGGTTATTGGAAACCTAGGGTTGCAGTTGAACCTTGATTAAGTTTCAGATAATGTTATTGACAGTTGATAAGATGATCATTGTTATTGCAAGAAAATAGCTGACCTGTAAAATAGAATGTGACATCAGCCATATGTGTATTTTTTGAAAAATACACATTGTGCATTCCATTTTTAGTGAACAACAAGAAAAAATGCAGAGACTATCATCCACCCATAACAACCGTGGAAATGAAAAATATAGAATGTGTAAAAATATCATATAATCATGTCTGGTTAGAGGCCAAAACAAAGAAACCTCATCCATAAAATCTACCTGACGTATCTTTGTTGCCACATTCTCTCTAAGCAATATCCTTTGTGATGTGTTTTGCAAAGATTGTTTTATGAACAAGTTTTACAGAAAATGGAGCATATGGGATCAAGATTAGATTTTTTCACAGATAAAACTGCAAAATTAATGGATGGGTCAAATCCATTCAAAAATACAAGGATAGAGAGCACAACTTTTCCAACTATTATATGAAGAGATCTCAGTAGACTTTGGCGAGTTTCCATGTGATCATGCAGTGAAATTCCATTTATAAATGTACAGCTTTGAGAAGTAAAGGTTCAGCTACTCTTTAAAAAAACATGCATCGTCTTATTGGCTACTTTCTGATGAGGTTGAACAGCATAAATTGCTGTTGCTTGGATTTTACACGTCCAAAACTGGCTTTGTGATAACTTGAGAAAAGACCAAAAGCATATGAAGAACTTGTGCTTTGATCATTTCACTTATTTTTAATTAACTATTTTCTTGATCTGCAATGAAGTGTACATCTGAAAAGCATATTTTTAGTGGACAGCAGATGAATGCAAATCAGATTGTAAATGAAGGGGTTTATTTCACACCTGTCTCTTACCAAATTGGGAGTATTATGCTGCATATCTTAAGGTTAAAATTAGAGAAAATCAGTAATTTTCAAGTTGAATTATATCCAGCCCACTCTAGGTCCTTAAGAAGGTTCAAATTCTAATTGTAGCTGCAAGAAAAACACGTGGTAAATAATTTTTTTAAAACTTCAGTTTTCAAATATTTCGTTTGAAAATTCATTGTCAACAGGGAGATGAATGGAAAATAATGCCTCAGCAACACTGAGTAGTAATTGCAATTTACTTGGTTTGCATTGTAATCTTTTCACATTGTTTTGGAAATGTAAACAGTCTTCTTTTTCTTTTAATCAATATGGGTGTTTGTGAGTATGGGGGTGGGGGTATATAAATATGTGTGTGTGCGTGTGTGTGAATGTGTATGTGTATATATATAAATATATATATTCCGTTTAATTCTAGGGAAGCAATTTATACACCTCAGCTTGCGATCACCCAGATATATACAGCAATAGCAGTCGATGATAGAGTTCAATACTGAAAGGTGGAATTTTATCATACAGCAGATCTGCAGAAGTAAAACTCATGGGAGAGGCAAACACTATTGGGTTCCTCTGGCCACATTTCACCATTTTATTCAGTCACTTTCCCTTACAGAACATGCGATAAAATTGTTCCCAGGAGACCACCAAGCCACCATTTCTATGTTCCCAGTGTTCTCCCATTACCCAGGCTGTTATTTCTTTTTCCTCCCTGGTCATCCCAGTGACAGGTTGGGGGAACAGTATGCTCACTGACTCTACCCCATGCTGCTCACTTCTCACCCTCTCATCCTCCATTGATCCTTGGACCTGTGGACAGCCCTCTCATCTGAAAGACATCACCTCCAACAGCACACTGCTTTCTAACCCAATACTGGAGAATTGGTTCATTACCAGTACAATAGTGAAAGTACCACCCATTGCATTACTTCTGCTACTTTCAACAGCATTTGGGGTTTTCTTCAGAGATCTCCACTCCAGACATTGACCAGAGTTCTAGCTGCCTATTTCACTTTCCATTATTGCAGGGCCAGCATTTTTAAATCTAGCCTCCATTTATGTGCAGGCAACTTTGCAAGTTCAGCACTTTTCACATGCATTTTTGAGCAGTGTCACTTGCATGCACAGTTGATAGAATTTACATACAAAAACCCAGTTTGTCCCAGTGGATTTTGCATAAGTACATTCTATCACTTGAGTACACAAATTATTGTGCTTCAGAAATAAATAAAAATGTGTGACCAAAGGTGCATGCGTACACATAAAAAAGGGTTTGAGGTGCTTTGGAATTTTTGTCCTGAGGAGTGAATACATCTCTCTGATTTCCGATCTGTTTATTGCATATGCACAGATCTTTCCCATAAAGAATGAATATATCTTCCCAAAACATACCAGTTTCCAACCTTTGGCAACTGTAATGACCCCCCCCCCCACCCCCCACACACACTTGATGGTTTTATCTATTCATTTTACATACACTGGTGTCTCAGTACAAACTTTGTTTTCCTTTTAGTTGCTTGCCAGTAAATCCTACTGAGTTTTAAATCTCTGAAGTTGTAGGATCCCAGTGGCTGATAAATTTCATTAGTAACCTGCTCTCAGTCTCCTGTACCTCTCCTGTTTCCACCTGACTGAACCCTGGGACAAACCAATCAAACCCAAAATTTACTATGTGGAGAGATGGATGACTAGCTTTCTATTACAATCTTGATTGTGTATCCCCTTTATGTTCCTCAGAAAAGGTCTGTTTCACCTCAGAATTTGCAAGTCTTTTTTTAATTTTAAGAAATAAGAATAGGCATTTCTGAGACATTATAAAAATATGTGTAATTGCTTCTGGAAAATTTATAACTTGACTTGGCCTGCTTCATATTTAGTTTATTAACCCATCTTTGCCAAAGTCTATGGTATAGGACCATTTTTGAGAAGGTGGGTACTTATTTTTGAAGTAACCTTATTTGGAAATAAATTCATCAGGTTCCAACAGATTTTTAATGTATGCCAGAGGTCTGACTGACCTTGCAAAGACTTCAAGGACTCCATTTTGCTATTTGCTTTACAAACACAGGGGGATAAAAAGATGGCCCCATCCCAAGGAGCTTACAATCTAAGTATAAGACAAGAGACAACAGATGGATAAAGAGAGATGGGGGGGGGAATACAAGGAAACAATTAGATAATATTGATCAGTGTGATAGGCGGTGGTCTCAGTACACCAGCAGCCTAATCACTGTAATGTTTTTTGTAGACATCATGGCAAAGGAGAGTTTTGAGGAGGAATTTGAAGGTGGATAATGAGAGCTTTGTGGATGTGAATCATGAGGGGTTGCATAGGAGTTAGCACCAAGGTTCTTGTTTGAAAATTTAAAGTGTGCAATAGAGGCTGGTGCCATGGGCAGATTGGAGGTGAGCATCAATAATTCAATAAGAAATGAGTGGTAGTATGGGAATAGTCCATGAAGAGCCTTGAAAGTGAGTACAAGCAGCGTCTGATGTGTTAGAGCAAGGGAAGCCAGTGGAGGGATGCAAACAGCGGGTGATACGATCAAAGCGATGAGCTAGGGAAATGATCTTTGCAGTAACATTCTACATGGATACAAGTGGGGCAAGGCTGCCTTTGTAATGACCCGAGAGGTGGATGTTGCAGTAATTGAAACACAGGATGATAGGAACTTAGACAAGAGTTTTAGCTGTATGAATGGATAAGAAAGACCACATCTTAGAGATGTTGTGCAGAAAGATTCAGCAAAATTTAGAGAGAGCCTGGGTGTGAGATCCTAAAGAAAGGTCTGAGTTGAAGATGACACCCAGGTTATGAGTGGGGCCTTACCAAATTCACGGCCGTGAAAAACACGTAAGGATCATGAAATCTGGTCTTTTGTGTACTTTTACCATATAGCAGTGTTTCTCAAACTGGGAGCCCTGACCCAAAAGGGGGTTGCCAGGCTGTTATGGGGTGGGGAGTTACAGTATTGCCAGCCTTACTTCTGCGCTGCCTTCAGAGCTGGGCAGCTGGAGAGCAGTGGCTGCTGGCCAGGCACTCAGCTCTAAAGGCAGCTCCGCTGCCAGCAGCAGCACAGAAATAAGGGTGGCATGGGATGGTGGGGGGGTTGTCATTTGGGGGGGGGTCGTCATGGGCTGTATGTGTTTCTATTTTGTCATTTTAAATGCATATTCATGCTTTGTTACAACACTGTGAAATTTAAGATTTAAATATCTGAAACCGTGAAATTCAAAGCTTTTTAAAAAGCTGTGACTGTGAAATTTACAAAATCTACAAAAATAGGCTGTGAATTTGGTAGGGCCAGGAGTTATGAGCTTGAGTTGTAGGCAACATGGTGGTGTTGTCCGTAGCGATTGAGAAAGGAGATAGGGGGCAGGGCATCGGAGCAAAGATTAGGAGCGCTGTTTTACTTGTGTTGAGCTTGAGCTGGCAGCTAGACATCCATGAGAAGGCAGAGATTTTAGCTTGAACAGAAGTAGACAGGTCTGGAGTAGTGAGTCATCAGCATAGAACTGATAGCTGAATTTGTGTTTACGGATGAAACTACCCAGCAATAAGGGAAGGGAATTTAAAATCATCTGCACCTCCTGTGGACATTATGATCATAGTGACTTCGGTATATGTAATGGGTCGTAGCATCACGGAATGTAAACTAAAGGTGGTCATTGACTCTCTTCCTAAAGTTCATGTTCGAGTTACTAGGGTTTACGGGATATAGAGCTGCTTTGTGTCACTGAGTTTTAGCTACCGCCAGGGCTCCATCTAGGGTTTTAAGCACTGAAAATGAATGAAAGTAGAAACCAAACACGAGAATCCATACTTTTACTACACAAAGTACTGTACCACTGAATTGGGATATCCTAAAAATAAACGCAGAGCCAGATCAACCCCAGGAGTGCCCACAGGCCATAAAATAAAAACGTTGAACATCTCCATTTTTATAGTCCCGGTATATTCCTTTGACTGTATTGCAGTTCTTTTCTTTTCACAGAGTTGGCTCTCTTCAGTTACCTCTACTGTTCCCCAGTCAGGGAAGGCCTTTTCTCTTCCCTCCCCCTACCTCCATTTGACCAGACGGTTTCAGAGTAACAGCCATGTTAGTCTGTATTTGCAAAAAGAAAAGGAGTACTTGTGGCACCTTAGAGACTAACCAATTTATTTGAGCATAAGCTTTTGTGAGCTACAGCTCACTTCATCGGATGAAGTGAGCTGTAGCTCACAAAAGCTTATAGTGAGCTGTAGCTCACAAAAGCTTATGCTCAAATAAATTGGTTAGTCTCTAAGGTGCCACAAGTACTCCTTTTCTTTTTGACCAGACATGTTTCTTTATTACCCACTCTTGCTGGCTTGCACACAGCTCCTTTGCTCTGTATGGCCAGCATGTGTCACATTCCACTGGGGGACTATTGGTTATTTTTTTTGTTTTTTAAAAAAGCTTGCCAGCTCTCCGCAGTGTTCCCCTTATGCTCTCCCTTCGCTTCTGCCACTCCCGAACCTACCTACCTAGCTGCGTCTCTAAAATGGTGCCCCAAATAGCTGTATATTAGGCCTATGCCTCGTGAATCAGTTGATTTTTATATAATGTGTGTGTGTTGGACAGATTTGGTATAATGCTAGTTTGGAACGCTATAAAGAAGAGATCATGATAATGAAAATATAATTGTAAAATTAAAATGTTATTTTTATTTAGGTTGTGGTATCACCTACTAGCTCTGCACTTTTTCTAAACACATAAAAATATACTTCCTGCCCCAAAGAGCTCACAATCTAAAAGGCAAAAAACAAGAATAGGGGGCTGAAAAGGGAAAAACCATACAAACAGAGTGGACAGGGAGACAACTTACACTCACATTTGTAGTTCTGCAGGGTGGGTCTGAGGTGGGGAGGCATTTGCACAAAGTATCCCGAACTATCTTACTATCTAGGAGTTATTAACTGACTAATTTCTCATTAGTTTCATGAGAGAAATGGGTTCTGACGAGGGATTTGAAGTTGTGATCTAGTGTATTAGCTCCGGAAGGTGTTCCAGGCATAGGGGGCTATAAAAAAGCAAGCCTAGAGCTGGTTGTGGGAGAATTGGGCAAACAAGGCAACAAGGCTGGCATTGTTAGAAGAATGGAGGGGGCAAGAGGCAGCAATTTATTTTTCTGTGGTTTCCATCATACACGTTGCCATAAAGTGCTTTATAGAAAGACTTGATCATAATTTAAAAAGAATGGGCTTGTGTTAAAATTTATACTTAATCACCTCTTTAATTGTTATGGGGAAGGGAGAGAGTTCCAGCTGGATGAGGGAAAGTGCTAAGATCTTCATTGTGGAGGGGTGGAATCAGCAAGGGGTGGAATCAGCTAAAATGGGATCAGAATGGTAAGGTGGATCACAGAAACTGAAGCAACTATGCACTGCCTCTTACTCGGGGCAGATTGCAATATTACATTCTATCCCATACTAAATGATGCTCTCTTCCCCAAACAGAAAACTAGATTCAGAGAATGACAAGAAGCCAGTAAAGGTGGCAGAGGTTGGAGACGATTTAGTCCCATTAACTGGAGTAGGGGAGTAGTCTACTTGGAGCATTTTGGATCATGAAGTATTTTAGATCCCTCTTTAAATTATGTTCTGTTTACAGTACTTTAACCCCATTGGAGCCAGTGAAATGAACCAGGAAAACTGCAAATATAATTGGCCCTAGGAATTTAGCAAGACCATATTTAAAAGAGGTGCAAGAATCAAATAGGAACCATAGTTAAAACATAATGAAGAATTTCAGCTCAGGGTCAAAATAAGGGCTAATTCTGGCAATTTTCTGGCAAAGATGATGGGCAGATTTATAGACAAAAGGGAGGCGGAAGAAAAGGAAGAAATAAGGTTTGAGGATCAAGGATCACTACGATTTCAGGCCTCGACAGCCAATTAAAGGTCTGAGAAAGGAGAGTGATAGTGGAGTCAGAGACTTGGAACAAAGAGAATAATTTATCTGGAGGGAGGACTTTAATCTTTGGAACATACAGTACTAAAAGCTTTTTTGTTTTTTTTACAGAAGGCACTGGTGGAGGGTGTAATCCTACAGAGGGCCTAATCTTGAGTAAGGACTTCGTGATCAGGCCCAGAGTCAATACAGATAGATTGGGGAATCAAAAACTGAACCAAATGGGATGAAGTTGCGTGCCCTGAGTGCAGAAGTGATAAATGAGATTGACTGTAACAATGATGCGTGAGAGAGAGGAAGAAGAGAAGAAATGAGACCTAATTATTTAGCTTTTTGATATTTTTATATTAATAGTTTTTTAAAAAAATTAAACCTACATTATTACATTATTTTACAAAAACACTTTTGTGCACCAGCATCATTTTCAATCTCTGCTCTGGGAATAGTGCTTTATAGATAACATCTGCTGCAAAACTATGGGCTACAAAGCTAGTGTACAGTGTTTAAAATAAAATCAGGCTTGGATGGTGTGGAAGATTGGGGAAAAAACAAACCATACATATTAAGAAGTTTGAGAAAATTTCATATGACATTAGAACAATTTTAGTGTAAATCAGTTTTCTGCTTTGAAGCTCTACACAATGGGATTAATTAATAATGTTCAATGATACCAGAGATAAATTTGACTAATTACTCTGTAAATAGTTATACAGTTTAACTTGTTCTTGGAAAAAAGACGACTAAGGGGGGATATGATAGTCTATAAAATTATGACTGGTGTGAAGAAAGTAAATAAGGAACTGTTATTTACTCCTTCTCATAACACAGGAATTAGGAGTCATCAAATGAAGTTAATAGGCAGCAGGTTTCAAACAAACAAAAGGAAGTATTTTTTCATACAACGCACAGTCAACCTGTGGAACTCCTTGCCAAAGGATGCTGTGAAAGCCAAGACTATTACAGGGTTCAAAAAAGAACTAGATAAATTAATGGAAGATAGGTCCATCAATGTCTATTAGCCAGGATGCGGAGGGATGGTGTCCCTAGCCTCTGTTTGCCAGAAGGTGGGAATGGGTGACAGGGGATGGATTACTTGATGATTACCTGTTCTGTTCATTCCCTCTGGGGCACCTGGCATTGGCCACTGTCGGAAGACAGGATGCTGGGCTAGATGGACCTTTGGTCTGACCCATTATGGCCTTTCTTATGTTCTTGCAATTTTTACAAAAAAGAGGTGGGGGGGAGAATGGAGTACCCCCAATATCTCAAATACTATATGGCCTTCATTACTATAGTAGCTAAGCACCTCACAATATTTAACTTTATCCCAGCCTGCTGAGATAGGGATACTATAGCCCCATTTTACAGATGGAGGTGGGGACAGACTACGTGACTTGCCCAAGGTCACACAGAAAGTCTATGACAGATTAGGGAAGTGAACACAGTCTTGTGAGTCCCTAGGCTAGCTCCCTAATGTCTGGAGCATGCTTCCTCTCTGCTGCTTGTTATCTTTGGTTGCTCCTGCTTGGCTGTTCAGAACAGAATTATTTATTTTAGGAACTCAATTAGGCAGCCTAATTTTTAAAATAAAGTGATTTATCTGTACAGAAGATTTAGTCCTGGTCTATGCTGTGGGGGGGAATTAGGGTGACCAGACGTCCCGATAAATTCCCGATTTTTAGCCATTTGTTCCAATATTACGGCTTTGGCTGCTCAGGCGGTTTTTTGGGGTTTTTTTGCTTCAGCAACTCTGCTCCGGATGGTTTTTTTTGCTTACCCCAAGTGTCCCAATATTTTGTCCATTTCATCTGGTCACCCTAGGGGAACTCGATCTAAGTTACACAACTTCAGCTACGTATATAACGGTGCTGAAGTCAACGTACTTAGATCTACTTACCACGGTGTCTTCACTGCGGTAAGTTGATGACTGACGCTCCACCATCAACTCCGCCTGCGCCTCTCGCTCCGGTGGAGTACCGTAGTGAAAGGGAGAGTGCACAGCGGTCGATTTATCGTATCTAGACAAGACACAATAAATCGATTCCCACTGGATCTATCGCTGCCCACCGATCCAGCAGTAATGTAGACAAGCCCTTAGAGATGGAAAGGAGAAGGGGCACAGACTTTTGTCTTTTATCTGTTGACAGAGTAGTGCAAGAGTCAGGATGAGTGTGCGAGAGCATTAAGTGTGCGATTAGACTGAGTGTGAGACATAGAGGCACGGTATTGTTACTTAATGGAGCTTATTGCCAATTGAATTCACTGATATTGCTATATTACTAAACTGCACATACAGCAGTTGCTTGGTGCTACAGCATAAACTGTCGTTGAATAATTACATTGTAGGCCAGGGGCGGGCAAACTTTTTGGCCTGAGGGCCGCATCTGGTTTTGGAAATTGTATGGAGGGCTGGTTAGGGGAGGCTGTACCTCCCCAAACAGCCAGGCGTGGCCCAGACCCCGCCCCCTATTCCCCTCCTCCCCCCCCCACCCCCCACTGGGACTCCTGCCCCCTTACCACACTGCCTGGAGCACCGGTGGCTGGCGGCACTACAGTCGCGCCTCCCGGCTGGAGCCAGCCACGCCACCACGCAGCACAGAGCACCGGGTCAGGCTGGGCTCTGCAGCTGCGCTGCCCAGGAGCTCACAGCCCCACCAGCCAGAGCATTGCGCCGGCAGCACAGTGAGCTGAGACTGCAGAGGGGGGGACAGTAGGGGAGGGGCCAGGGGCTAGCCTCCCGGGTCAGGAGCTCAGGGGCTGGGCAGGAGGGTCCCACGGGCCGGATGTGGCCCTCAGGCTGTAGTTTGCTCACTTCTGCTGTAAACGCTTGTTCCTATTGTTGTATATTTTAATACACAATTTGCTATTGCCATAAAAACATGGAAATGTCATTATTAGAGTGACAGGTTTCAGAGCTTATGCTCAGATAAATTGCTTAGTCTCTAAGGTGCCACTAGTACTCCTTTTCTTATTATTAGAGTGAGTTGTCATAAATGTATTTATCACTTGACACTGCAGTTAAGAGCACCAAACTCCTTAAAAAGTATGTGTTTTTTATCACCAGCGATGCATCTCTTTGGCCTCAACTGGCAGTTACAACAGACTGAAAATGACACATTTGAGAACGGAAAAGTGAATGCTGATACCTTGCCAACAAACACTGTATCGTTACCTTCTGGTGAAAATGGTGAGACTAACTTTATTCAGTTTCTTTTTTAACATTTCCTTTCCTTGAACTTGTGTTCTACTTACATCACTTCGTTTTCCATCCTCATCTTTTTCCACCATAATCATGTAGTTCTAATGAAATTATAAAGCCATTTTAAAAAACCACAGTATTAAAAAAAATTGTACAGTAGAGGTAAACAATTAAAGTTTTATTCAGATTGTAATGGACCACATCATCTCTCCCACCACATGGATGGAGGGAGTGGAATCCGGTAAATCCTGACCTACAGATGTAGAAAGGGGCAGTGCCACCCGTCTGGCAGTTCTCATAGGCTAAACCTCTGGGCTTGTAGAGTTTGGCCTGTGCAGCTAGAGAAGACAGGGAATTTAGATAGGGCTGGATGGAAGAGACGTGGAGATGTCATTGCATCCCATCAACCCTTTGGATCTCCTTTAGATAAATTAATGTTGACCCTGTCAGTACTAAGTTAGCTGCATTCCTCCTCCAAAGTTTAGAAGCCCTGTTCAGGGGGCCTCTGATTGTAGGAAGATGGGGATTCTCTGGAACGGTGCCTGCTGTTAGAGCCACAATGTCAGGGAGCCGGAGATGACTGGAAGAGCTAGTCCAGAGGAATAGGCCTTCCATATACTGGCTGTAGTCTTGGTAGTCTCCATTAGATCTGGATAGTTTCAAGGCCAAAACCCCTCTTTGTTCTGCACTCCTGTACTCCTGCAAACTGTACTCCTGAGCAAATGGAGACAAAACTCTGTGAGGAGGAACTTGCTGATTTCTGAATCCTCTATGTGGTAATTTCCATGTAAGGGACAGCTTGGCAAGAGTGAATACATTAATGTGTGTGCTGCAAATGTTGTGATGACCTTGCTATCAACTACCTATTTACCTAAAAAAAACTACCTTTTTCCCCTCTATATTATTCAAGTTTTATTTTTACTTCTGGCTGAAGTTTAGTAAGTCATATGTGGTACATTCTTCTGTTTCCCCAACGCATTTAGGGTATGTTATTGAGTCTTCTTCAATCAGCTATATATAAAGTCAATCTACTATATTAATTTTGTTGTGGGAGCTTTTAAAATACAAACCACATAAAGAGATTATATTTTATCAGTCTTTTTTTCATGTTGCCCTTTAAGAGTCTCTAAACCTTTAAAAGTCTGCACACCTTTTGCTAAGAGAGTCTTTAAAATCAATAGTTTTTGAATTAGGGTTGCCAATTTTGGTTGGATGTATTCCTGGAAGATTCTTCGCATGACATAATATTTAATTAAAGATTAATCTTTAATTCCTGGAGACTCCCAGCCAATCCTGGAGGGTTGGCAACCCTATTTTGAATGGAAAACTTGATTTAAATGGTGTTTGCCTCATTACCGCAAAAAAAAAAAAATCCATCTTCACAAGGTGCTGCTGATCTCCTCATTACTGAGGAGGAGGAAGTCTTTGCTGGCATTTGCCATCCCAAAACTTTTTCAAGATATCACAATTCCAAATTATAGAAATGACATAGCTCAGTTCCCTCTTTCTGTCATTCTTTAGGCCTATAAAGCCTGTCTTGTAAGGCTCACTGTGCTTCTTTCTTTTCTCTTCTCTTTTTGCCGAGTGTCTTTGATTTGTATTTACGTATCCATTATCTCTATCCTTATATGGATGGCTTCTTACTTGTTACAAGGAATAGAAAGAAGCTATTGTATTGTTAATGAATATATGTGCTGTGGCAGTGGTTTCTACTGCTGCATTCTTCAGCTGGGATTAGCCAGTGTTCTTTTTTATATAAAACATTTTTCTCATTGACACTATCGTCATTTTCATTTTTTGGCATATTAAAGACTGAGCACAACTCCTTTCCTTTAGAGATAATAGGGAGTTGCATGAGCTATCAAATTATGACGACTCACGTTTTTGTTTCCTCTGGAGATCCCCAAATCCTGTAAATTCAGTATAGGTTTGCTTCATCCACTACTGAAATGATACCACCTGTAGATTTGGAAGGCAATAGTCATTCAATAGCATACATCAACACTACATGAAAGAACGACAATACAGTATCCATTTTAAACTGCAAAAGGAATATTAAGTAGGCGGAATATAATTACTGAGTATGGAATTTAGCCAGGGCACCAGGGCTAACATATTCACTCTTGAAAATTGCCATTATATTTAGTGAACAAATGGTCAGTGCCTGAGATTTGCTAATCATCCAGAAAACTAAGTATCCCACAGTACAGCATTCCCTAATGCAGCGGTTCTTAACATGCGGCCCAATTAGCACACAGCTGTGGCCCACCTCAGCTGTGTGCTAAAGGCCGCCCACATGCCCGGGTCTGCCAGGTTCCAAGTTTCCCAGCTCAGAGGGGTCCGAGTTGCCCTGCTGCCCAGCTCGAAGGGGTCAGCCCTGCAGGGTCAGAGTCCAGGGCAGCTGCCCAGCTCCGTGAGCTCTGGGGTCTGGGACAGCCATGCGGCAGGGGTCCAGGGCTGGCAGCTGGCCCGCCCTGCCCTGCATGGTGGGAGTCCGGAGTAGCTGGCTGCACCACGTGGCAGGTTCCAGGGCAGCTGCCCAGCCGCATAAGCTCTAGGATCTGGGGCAGCTTCTCAGCCCTGCAAGGTCCGTGGCAGCCACTTGGCTCCGGGGTCCAGGTCTGGGGCAGCTGGCGCACCCTGCGTGGCGAGGGTCAGGGCAGCTGCCCAGCCCTGCAAGTTCCGGAGTCCGGGTCTGGGCCAGCCACCAGTTCTGAACCACTGCCCTACTTACATGCTGAAGCTCTGCTTCAGAGGCAAGAGGGCCTCCTACTGAATTTGCAGTTCTGCTTCTTATGGCACATGAGTTTTCCTTGGAGGGCTTTTATCTAAACCTTGATCAGTCCTGTTTCTGCTTAGGTCAGAAGGATAGCACAGCCCATAGTGGTGTCACTGCTAACTATTATCTCACCAGTCAAAAGTATAGACGCTGCAAATTAGCAGCGCTTAATCTATAAAATGCCACTTTCTCACCTCCAAAGTAAGTTCATGTAGAAATCAGATCTAGTTATTAGCCAACAATAAAAACATATTAAATCATCCTTAAATTTTGTCAGACAAGACTGGATTATCTGAACAGTCTTTTCTAAAGCTTTTTCAGGTGACTTTCCTTATATTGCTGATGAAATATAGGCAACATACCACTCACTCCCCCAGGCACAATGTGGTACTGCATTAGGTGGCATAAAAAGGAGGATTCCAAATGACACAGGAGTAGGGTTTTAAATGAACTTGTTTAATTTTATTTAAGGACTTCAAGGTGCATTACAAACAATTCATTGTCCTGCACAAAGACATATGTGAGGAAGGTAGGTACTATATTCATTTGACATATAGGTGAAAGAAGGCATAGAGAGGTTGTGTAACACAGTAACTGTCAGAGCTGAGCATGCAAAATAGGAGTCCTAGCTTTAATTGTTTTGCTGTAAGAACTGGGCACGTTCTTTACCATATGCTGTTGGACATCATTTTATATATGTAATAGAAAACTATACAAAGCAAAAATAACTTGAAATTGTTTCTGCTTTCTTGATTATAAAATGAAGAAACTGCATTTTTTTATTTTAGCTCATTTCTCTTAATGTACCATTTTCCCATAGAAATCATATTTAAAGTTGTCTACATCAGGGTACTAGAAAATTTGAAATCAGCTAAAAAATTATATGTGAATTAAAATACATTATAATTACTGTAACTAGCATGAATATCTATTGAACTTGTATTGATATTGTTCACAGTACTTCATGTGAATGAAATATGTAATAGTTTCTTAATTAGATGCTATATTGATTTTTCCAGAAAGGTACATTTGCAAGGACGATTTTGATTTCACTTGGGTGTGATGTCTGTGGAGTTTACCAGCAGTGTTAAGTTATGACATGTGGTTATTTGTAGAAGGCTGTACAGTATTATCTCAGACATCTCATAGTAGGTGGTATGAATCCAAGGTTATGCCATGGAACTGGAGGGTGTGTTATTGATTGGTTATAAATCTAACCTTGCTTCCCAGTATTCTAATTAGTGTGCCTATGAAAGACTTGGAAGTATATCATCAATTACACTCCACAACAGTCACTATTAGTCTCTTAATGTTTTGGTTCATTTTATTCTACATTGTGGACATATATTTTAAGCAATTCTTTCCTAGATTAACGAAGGTGTTAGCTATTTGGTAAATATTCCAATAGTACTTTCTGACTTCATGTAAATTTGGAAAGTAGTCTGACAACACATGTGATTCATTTTTCTTGTGCAAATCTTAGTAGAGCCTACTAAATATTTATTTAGTTGAGATTTTTGTACAACATAATCTTAAGGATTAGAAATAGAATTTACCAATATTTTTGTTTATAGTATTCTGTTTAAGGTGCCTATATATATATATATCTGTAGATAATAGGTTGTGGAGAAAAAACAGCTTTTCCTGGGAGAAGTGTTCTTTCTGAATTTTTATTTATTTTGCATTTTGTTTTGTTTTGAGGTGGGGAGGGAATTGGGGGAGACTGGAAGAAAAGAATTTGCAGGTATTTTCAGGTGTTTACATATTCTGAATTTCTGTCACTGAATTATATAAAAGAACATGATGTATATTTGAAATTTTTTGAAATGAGAAACATTAGGGTATAATTTCCATCTGTGGAAGATGACTTCAATTATTTTAAAACGTTAAAAGGGAAATGATGGGAACATCAAGAATCTTTCTATGCCTATTAAGAAACAATAGGAAATTTAGAGAACAGTATAGAAGCCCCATTCCTGGGAAGGGAAGTGAGTGGAGTCAATAATGATTGAGAGAGAATTTGATTAGTGTGGAGTGAGAGGGATGTGGCTAGCGGTTGCAATCGATTCCTATTTTTTTTTGGTGGAGTAAATGGAACGGGTGGAGTTATCTGCTAGATGGAACTGGTTTGCTAAAACATGGAAGCTTCAGAAAGGGTGGGCAGGACATCTGATAAAGTGGGTCTGTACAAAGCTGGCTAGCTCGTCTTATTATTTCAGTCTTCACAGAAGATTGTTGATATTCTAAATGTAGTCATTGTGAAAGTTGCTGGTCAGTTCTGCAAATAAGTGTTTATTATTTAGTGATTACCAAACATCAGTGTGTGAATGTATAAGATTCAACATGCCTAAAGTTGGAGGAAGTGGTAGGAAACAAGCAGCTAAATGTGCTGGAGTAGGATGTCAGTGTTGTTGAAAATTGCTAAGTAGAAAGATAGAAAGGGTTCATACATGGCCTGGTTAGTGTAGAAAATATGTATATCTGGATTCTTCAAGATCAGATGTTCCACAGTCTCTTAAAGTTGAAAAACAGAACATCAATTGGTTTGTTGATCCTGCAGGTTAAACATTTTCAGTGACATCACCACCACTGAAACATAGCTATGTAAGTCCTTGTTGCACACCTTTTGATAGTGCTTCAACATCTGCTTAATTCAGGAGCAATCTCTAGTCATCTTTGACATTCAAAAAATGGCAAGGATTAGTCTGTGATCTCAACTAGCATTTAAAAATATAATCCAGTTATTTATACTCTAAAAGTTTGTAAAGAAAGTTATTTCAGTTTGTTGCATTAAATGATGAATAACTGTGGAAATAAGTCATGCAAGAGAGGACAGTCACATTCCGAATATTGTCAGTTTTTTAAATAGCTGCCTAGACTCGTGTTCAGCCAATTTGGCATCAGCCAACCATGTTGCAGTGCACTTACATTGGTTTGGTTGAAACTTTGTAATAGGTTAGGTACTGAAAAAGAAAGTAAGTTGGTAAAAATATATATTGCTTTCTGACTGTGTCTACACTACAGTTCTGCTACATATTGCTCCCGTCAAGGATCACCTTGACCAGCTAAGGCTTATTAACATACAACTTGTCTTGTTTGCTCTAGAGTTTTAAATTATATTAGTTAAAATGAATTAGTTAACATAGTTTTTTTAAAAATATGTTTTCTCCTAATCCAGACAGGGTCATAGAGCCTGAGACAGCTGCTTCAGGTTTCACTTAAGGTTGCTATGTGGGTCTTGTCCCCAGTACCAAAATCTGGAGAAGCTGAAATCCAGGTCTCAGTCTGTGAATTTAGTAACTGGCAATCAGACAGGGTCTGTGCTTGAAACAGGCTTGATGCATAGGAACTCAACAAAATTGGAAGGTCTGATGCTTAGTATTAGTTAACACTGTTGAAATTCATCAGCCTCGTGGTTGCATTCCCTAAAGTCTGGCACCGTGAGTGTAAAGGGGTTACCTGCGCTAAGCTACATTGCCTTTGCTAGTGAGTTAATGAGGAGTCCAGACGTACAGAGTCTTCAAAGGATTTTCTTCCATACCACTGTTCTTCTCAGAGCTAAGGAAGAGAGAGAAGAAATGGAGTCACATGACTCTTCTTGATACCATGGCCAGTGAGTTGCCATTTCTGCTTTTGCATCCGGTGTCAAGGGCCTCTTTGGTCTCTGGTGTCTCCCATGCTCCTGTATTCAAAGCTTTAGTGTCTACTGCTGAGATGTTGTGTGCCTCAGTATCATCTCCTTAAAGTCTGGTACTGGCTATTTTGACATCAAGTGCTTTGGCTGAAAGTTTATGCACTTCAGCATCAGATCCCTCTGTGCTGTGTTTTATCAGTGCCAACAAGGTATGTTGTTATTCAGTTTGTGGACACTTGCAAGTCAGTCTATGACTTCTCACACCACTTGGTTCTTTAGCCACAGGTCAGGTTCCTCCAGCATCAGCCCTATCTCCACTCTTTCTGTTGGCTTTGTGAACCTCTATCTTCCTGGTTCCAAGTGGTGGGAAACTTCCCCTGTTTCTCCCTTCATGCCTTACCTGTACCAGGCCTTCACATGGTTGGTCTTGTGAGCCATATCTCATCCTTTCCACAGAAGGGAAGCCAGGAGAGAGGAAATCTCTCAGCAAGATTCACCTCACAGTTTTCCCTGCATAGATCCATGGAAGTGGCAAGCATTCTCCTTCCCCTCTTAGAATAGGCAAGAGCCAAGAAGTACTGGAGGCCAAGACCATATGTGAAGAGGCCCCTTTTTATCATTCCACTGACCATTAGAACCACACTGTAGGGTTTCCTCACAGCTTTCAGAATCCTCTCTGCAGAGCATTCCCATGGTGTGGTGTGGCACACTGGATATTTATGCAACTTTCTTTTCACCTTTCTTGCTCTGTTTGTATACTTGTCAAAAGATTCCCAATACCATGGAGAATCTGCAGAATTAAGGGAGCGGGATATCGGTGCCATGATTGTGGCTGACCTTTTTCTTTGTCTTTTAAACACTTTCTTTGTTGCTAGTAGTAGAAATAGTGATATGCCAAAAGGCCTTAGGAGTTGGCACTGTACAGACACAGAAAAGAATGCGTTCTTATTTTAAATGTTTAAAACTTAAAAGTCATAAAACTTTTGTTTTGTGTGTTTACTATAATTTACCTTTCCTCACTTTATTTTTATATTTCATGTACATCATTTTGATGTTTGTGAAAAGTGCTTTATTAAGTGTGCGATAAGTAGAGAGCGACATTTGTACAAAGAACACAATAGATATAGAAACAAAAGGCTAGGAACCAGGGACTCCTAAACTCTAATCCTAGTTCTAACAGTAGCATTTTCTGTGACTTTGAGCAAGTCATTCAACCTGTCTGCCTCATGTTAAACATCACTCTATAATTGTCTACTTCTCAAGGTGCTTTGAAGATTAATTAAGTAATGGGACAACTCCAGTTAACTTCAGTCGGAGTTGAGGGCACTCATCATGCCGCAGGATTTGGTGCATGCTTTGGAAAGTGCCCTAAAGCAGAAAAAGGGCAGGGGTGGGATGGGATTGGGTTGTGGGAGACTATTTGAACTAAGTTTCCAGGTAAAAACATATCCATAGTTTAGTGTAATATGGGTCAAGGCATGAACCTATCTCTGTAAAGAACTGAACAATATCCCTGTTCTTAACTCTGTGGGGGTTGAATCTGAATTTTTTGGCTGTTTCATCCATAATTTAAACAGGGAAGGGTCTGTTTGTTTGTATTCATTCAACTGAATTGACTTTTTGTAAAAAATACTTTAGAGAATGTAAATGAATGCTCTATTTAATTTAGTGAAAATTGCACTTATCAATTCTGCTGATTGTTTTTGTTGTTTACATGAGCATCGCTTTGAAAAGCTGTATAATCCATTTTCCCTTAATTTACACTTTATAGTGTGACTGTATGTTTATTAGGACTGATAAACACCATAGTTAATCCTCATTAAGAAATAACAAGACACGTACTTTGCAAGATAATTATGTTCATAATGATCAAGACTGAGGGATGATCCTAAAACAGTTTCTTTAATAGATATTCTCAGGTAAATCATTGCATTCTGACTTGGAAGGTATTTCTGTGAGATCTTTGTTTTGTTAGTTCCACTTGAGTTAATTCCTCAGGATCTGTAATATCCTCAGAAAGATTCTCAAGTAACATTTCATCTGAGAGGAGTCTAAATATTTGACAGCTCATTTAAAAGAAGACTGAGAGCAAAAAGTGGGTATTAATGTTTAATCTCTTAATATTTTTTTAACCTTTTAGTAAAATTAGGGGGATTTGCACAAGAAAACAACACTATAGATTCTGGAGAACTTGATATAGGCCGAAGAGCAATACAAGAGGTTCCTCCGGGGATCTTCTGGAGATCACAGCTCTTCATTGATCAGCCACAGTTTCTAAAATTCAATATCTCCCTTCAGAAAGATGCATTGATTGGAGTATATGGCCGAAAAGGCTTACCCCCATCACATACCCAGGTAAGAACTGCTTTCATTAAAAGCAAGATAATAGTATTGAAAACTGCCAGTTTGCATCTTTTTAAGAGTTGTGTTTCTCAGGATTGTAGCCTTTCCTTTTTCCTGTTTTTTTTAATTTTTACTTTCCATTTTATATATTGATCTTACACTACATGAAAAATATATCGTCATTTTAATATAAGTGCCGTTTTAAACAATATTCTGGAATTTAAAATCTGCAGTGTGGGGAAAGCTTTTGCTTTATGATCAAATCTGATAATTGTTTTCAGTGATGATGCCTATCATAAAGAGACATTTAATGCAGTTATCTTCCTGTACTGTGGTCCATGGCCATATTTTTAACTTTTGAATAAACTAGTGTATCATGCTATAGTCGTGCATTTATTTGCTCTCCTGGGTTTGTCACCAAAAAGCAAAGCTGGCAAAGTTACAAGCAAGTTGAAAAAAATCCTTTTTGACAGAGGTTCTGTTTGTTCTACTAGTGAGTGTCATGCTATTTACATTTTGCTATTTGATTTAAAAAATATATTGAAATATGTGTATATGGGATACAGTGAACTAAGATTGTAAGGATCAATTATTATTAGATATTTTCCTGTCTTAAGACTTCTCCAGAGTATCCCAGAATACAGTTCTACTTCACCCCTCAAGAGATTTCTTACGAGCTATTTCATTGTACATTTGGTTATGCACTTGTGTTCAGTAATAAACATACTACATATTTGCATCTAAAGTTATAGTGAAATGTGCAATTTAAGCATTAGTGTGAATAATTCAATTTAATTAATATTTTTTTCTGGATGAGTAGTATGGGGGGGAAAGGGCAGTTCCTCTTCACTATATTCAGAGACAATAATTTGGAGTTAACCCTGATTAAAATCTTATTTTACCCCCCAAATGTGAATTTCTTCTACTTCAAACCAATTTCAGTCCAAGTTCTGCTTTCTCATCTGTGGTTGATGGAGGATAGGTGCATCAAATGACTACTAGCCAAGATGGTCATGGATGCAACCCCATGCTCTGGGTGTCCGTAAGTCTCTGACTACCAGATGCTGGGACTGGACAATAGGGATCGATCACTTGACAATTGTCCTGTTCTGTTCATTCCCTTTGAAGTGTCTGGCATTGGCCATTGTCGGAAGACAGAATTCTGGGCTAGATGCTCTACCAAAGAGGACCTTTTTTCCAGTTTCTTGAAAATTAACTATTACTGAGTTTGGAGAGCACTGCAACTTCTTGCGATTCTAATGCTGGATAAGAAATTCTGCGTCTGTCATGTCCAGACCTCTGAACAAAGCAGATTAATGGACTTGCATTGAAGATCAGCTATTATGCTTGCATTTGGTTTCAATAAAAAAATCTAACTTCAAAATTCCATTCCTTTTTTTGTTTTTGTTTTATTTTAAAACATAGATTTGACTATTTGTTTGCATATCATTGCATTATTTCAGATTATTGCAGATTTCTTTAATTCTGATTTTTAAAAGAAAGATTCCCTAATTACATTATACTGAACTGTTTACCAGGTATGCGGGGTAGTTGTAGCCATGTCAGTCCCAGGATATTAAAGCAATAAGGTGGGTGAGGTAATATCTTTTATTGGACCACCAGATCTGAAGAAGAGCTCTGTGTGGCTCAAAAACTTGTGTCTCTCACCAACAAAAGCAGGTTCAAAAAAGATATTACCTCATCCACCTTGTCTCTCTATCTACCAGGTACTAATTCACATTTACCTGTTATTTGGTCATATGTTGAAATACCCTGTTGAAATGAAAGGGGAGAGAGTTAAGGTTTTTGGAGTCAAGTATCAGGGGGTAGCCATGTTAGTCTGTATCCACAACAAGGAGTCCGGTGGCACCTTAAAGACTAATAGATTTATTTGAGCCTAAGCTTTTGTGGGTAAAAACCTCTCTTCTTCAGATGGATGCATCTGAAGAAATGAGGGTTTTACCCACAAAATCTTAGGCTCAAACAAATCTGTTAGTCTTTAAGGTTTTTGGAGGGCATTCATTGTGAATTTCTTTACCTGTGCAATTAATGTCACCATCTGAACATTATAGTTACTTTTTTAATTTCCTTGGTTTTAAATAAAGGTGAAAAATTAAAGAAGAGGTATTTAATGAAAAATACACCTAAGTTTCACGCACAAACTCACCTCTTAGACTGAGAGGAAGCATGAGAAATTCCATTATGCCTTGTAAGAGCCTGACTCTTTAGCACAAACGTCAAAGAGAGCAAACCACTGTTAGGTTCCTTTCCAGGGATATGAGCAGTTTTATATGCAATCCTTGCCTAGTTCATTAATGGTTGCAGCAGTTAACAAAAGCTCATATCAGAGTCAGCGTAAATAAAGACAGGGACAAGTCTAAAAAATTAGACTTGTTCAGTCAGAAGAATTATTCAACATCAAACCTCCAAGTGAGAATCACCAATTACCAAGCTTTGTTGGTGAAATATGATTGTATTAGTTGGGATCCCAAACCCAAATTTATATTTGAGCTTTCACAAGATGACAGGGAAGAATTTAAATCCATCTTCACTGAGGGTCAGCTTGTATCATGTATGTCCCTCCAGGCAGCCTTTGATACTTCAGTTACTGCCTGCAGATTGGTGGCAACCTCAGTTGCAAAGAGATCTTCCTTGCTCCACTCTTCAGGGATCCCTAAAAAAGTTAAAATAACAATTGAGGGTCACCCATGCAAAGGATTAACTTATTAATGCAAAAACAGATGGGGCTTTATGTTCTCTAAAGGACTCATGCAACACTGAGATCCCTAAGGGGGTCTACCCTCTGATACCTAAGCATAAGCACTTTAAGCCATAGTCACAAGAGAGGTAATCCTTTTACCCACAGCATAGGCAGCCTGAACAATCTTGAAAGAGACTAACATTGCACAGAAGGAAGGCATCTGGTTTCACGTCCATTTCTGCTCATCAACCTCCATCAACATCAAGGCAATGGATTTGACTGCTTGGTCAGGAGCAGAGTGCAAATCCCTTCAGATTTTCAAGTCCTATCCTCTCCATTTGGGAATAATTTATTTCATATCTGTGGTTCTGGAGCACCATCACAATGGATTGATGGGTCCTGGAGATATAGAGGTGGGCTATACCATCCAGTTCTGTATCCACCTCCACCCCACTCACCTTCTCTGTCCCTATTCAGGGACCCCTCTCACAGAGAAGGCTTCATCAAGAGGTGCAGTCACTTCTTATCAGAGCAGTGGAAGTTCCTAAATAGCACAGGGAACACAGTGGATTTTATTCTCGTTACTTTCTGATTCCCAGAAAGAAAGGCGATTGGTGGCCCATTCTGCACTTTAATTCACAAGCTCAAGTTCAGGGTTGTGACTCCAGCTCCTATAATACCATCCCTACACTGGAACAATTGGTACATAACTCTTGACCTTCAGGACACACATTTTCTTATTGCGGTTCACCCACCCTACAGAAGATATCTGACATTTCAAGTGGGCAATTGCCACTACCAGTACAGTGTGTTACCACTCAACCTGTTGACAGCACCCAGGATTTTCACAAAATGCCTAGCAGTAATAGCAGCTTACCTCAAAAAGCTAGGAATCCAAGTTTTCCCATTCCTAGATGACTGGCTCATTCATGGGAAATTGCGCAAGCAAGTAACAGACTGCATTCAGCAGACTCTGCATTTATATGCCCTTTCAGGCCTGAAAGTAAATGAAGAGAAGTAATACTGACTCCAACACAAAAAATAGAATCCATTGGAACCATTCTTGACTCCACAACAACAATGGCTTATCTACCACTAGAGAGATTCCAAGCCATACTAAACCTACAAACCCACCTGCGAACTCAGCCCAGGACATCAATGAGAACTTGTCTCAGATGTGTGGCCTCCTGCACCTTCCTAATTCAGCATGCCAGATTTCACTTTCATTGCATTCAGGAGTGGCTGAAGTCTGCATATCAGCCAAGCAAACATCAACTGAACATGCTAGTATACAGGACACCACAAGTCCTGTCCTCATTAAATTGGCAGCTGGACCCACTAAAAATCTGCAAAGGAGTACCATTCTCTCTTTTGCTACCTACAAAGGTGTTGGTGACATATGCCTCCAAATTAGGACAGGGGGCCCATTTAATTTGTGCCCTCCAAACACAAAATATATGGATTCCTCAGGAAGTAAGACTCCACATAAATATCCTGGAGCTAAGAGCCATTTGTTCAGCATGCTCAGTTTTCGGTCCTAAAAGGACTAACATACAAATCATGACAGACAATATTATAGGCATGCTTTATCCTTGGGAATTCTGTATTCATCATGAAATTATTCCGAGGGTGGTTCATTTGCTAGGGATGCACAGACCATGCTAGCAGATCACCTCAGCAGACAATTTTCAAGTAACCATGAGTGGTCCATAAATGATGACATAATTCAAGACATATTACTCAGGGGGAAGGAAGGTGCGAGAGTCATCCCACCATACCTCTTTGCCACCAGAGAGAACAGGAAGTGTGGACACTTTTGTTCCAGAGGGAGTCCATGGTCATCAAGCTTGTTGTACACACACGCTCCCCCACCACTAGTCCATTAATCCACATGTTCTCAGAAAGTGCTCAGGCAGGTCTCAGCCAGAATGATCATGGTTGCTCCTACCTGACCAAGGCAATTCTGCTACTTAGACTTAAATAATCTCTGATACACTTACCTCTCCAACAAGACCTGATATTGCAGAGATGAAGATGCAGTCAAGTGCTTGATCCCAGCTCATGCTCCGAGCACCTCAAAGCATAGATGCTGGCTGACTGACTTCAACAGGAAGTACAAAATATCCTGATCCATGGTTGAAAAGCCTAATGGACACATGCTGCTAAATGGAAGAGATTGAGTATCTGTTCACAGCAGTACTTCTCACCATCTCAATTCCAGACATACTGGACCATCTCCTGACTTTAAAGAACTTTGGACTATCTCTATGCTCATTGAGGGTTCATCTGTCTAGCAGCCATCTCAGCTCTTTGCCATCCAATACATTCTACATTCTGATGCCCCACAATGGCCAGACTCTTAAAAAGTGTAATGGAACTTCTCCTCTGTGGGATCTAAATATTGTCCTCACAGGGTTAATTAATCCAGCTCTTGAACCCCTTAGGTGGATGTACCCTGTTTCATCTTTCCATTAAAACAGCCATGTTGGTAGCAATAATATCAACCAGAATAGTAGGGGAGATACAATTCTTCTTGGCAGGGCCCCTGTATACAGTTTTCATAAGGACAGGGTGTCATTGAGAGGTTACCCAAATTGTTTACCAAAAATAGTCTCTGGCTTTCATTTAAAATCAGGGTATGCAAACTCCTTTATTTTTTTCCAAAATCACATTCAAGTAAGGGGGAGGCAAAGCTTCACATCCTAGATGTCTTTGGAGTACTGTCTTTTTGTACAGACAGAACTAAGCTATTTAGTGTATCCTCCATGTTATTCATAGCCTGTGGAGACAGTGTTAAAGGACAGGCCATTTCAATGCTGAGACTCTTTTGGCCTGTATCAAACTTTGTTATGAATTAGCTAATGTAATTCCACCTATAAGAATCGCATTTCATTCTATGAGGACATAAGCAACCTCTATTGCTTCCTTGAGAAATATTCCCATTCTGTACATTTGCAGGAAAGCTATGTGGTCTTCAGTACATACGTTTACCTAGCACTACTCTATCATGCTAATTTTGGCAGGGCTGTCCTACAATAACTATTTAGCTACACTCTTAGCACCCATCTCCTACAATCAAGGTCACTGCTTGTGAGTCACTAAGAGTGGAATATATGTATGAGCAAGTACTAGAAGAAGAAGAAGAAGAAATGGTTACTTATCCTGCAGTGTGATTCTTCAAGCTATGTTGTCCATATATTTATTTCATGACTATCACATCCCTCCCCCACCCCAATACCTACTACTAACATCAAGATTCTGTATGGCAAAAGGACTGAAGCGTGGTTGGGGCTGCCCCGCCCACTATGCCCTTTGTTGGAGGTTCGAGAACACTGTTGGCCAAAACAATCCAGACTAAAGTGCAATGAGCGCACATACACCAACAGTGGAATAAATATGGGCAACACCAGTGGTAGAGTCCTAAAAAAAAAAAAAAAAGTGCTATAATACACTTCTGATACTTTGTACTATCGCTCAGAAGCAGTCATCGGTGATAGTACTCTAAATATCAGAATGCTCATTCTGGCTCCCAAAAAAGTACCAGAACTGCATTCAAGACCATTCTGGCATGATTCAACACCTGGACAACACACCACAAAGAACCACAGTTTCTGAGGGTAAATAACTGTTACTTATGTGACATAGTATCTAACAAATATTTCAATATAACATAATTAGGAACAGTGGTTTTTCAGGTAGTATTTCTTTTTTTTTTTTTTACTTTAGGCACCCAAGTTTCAGAATGATGGCCTCAGTGCTTACTAATATGTGTGTGTGATTTATATCCCTAGATTTATAGTTCTCTGTTTCTGGGGAATTATAAATAAGTCAACCAGAAATAATTGATAGTAGCTGTCCATTCAAATCCAATCAATGCTAGTCTGAAAGTCTTTGTGACACTTTCTAAAAATGTCAGTTTCATTGCAACCAGAGAATCGATACGTTTTTATTTAAGGAGACTTTAAGAATAACAAAGGACTTTGGTGGCTTAAAGCAAATCTGAATGTAGAGGGGTAGGCAGATCATCCCATTTATACTCAATAAAGCTAATTAATGTATCCCCATAGGATAAGAACAAAATGAAAGTGTTTTTAGCACATAAAGGTCATTGTTTTTCCAGTCTATGCCCTTTCACAACCCCAATCCTAAATTTACGAAGCAGTCTTCATAGGATTTAAGCCACATTACTCCTATTTGCTGCAGGTGGAATGAATGGTGACATCCATATACATGGCTTTTAAAAATTCAACCTCAGAAATACTCTCCATATAATAACATAAATCTTTATTACGTTATAGTTCTAAAATGATTAATTATGCTATGCCTGTCAGCTATCGGTATACTCTTTGTGGTCAATTAAGTAGTACAATCTCTAATTCCCAGATCAAAAATGTGTTCTCAACTGAGATTGTCCTACAACAAGAAGCGTCCTTCTGAAGTAATTTGAAAAACATCTCATATTGTCCATAAATAACCAGCTAAAACTCAGAATGGAGATCTTTTTCTTTCTTCTGTCAGTGATATTAGGTATTGTGATCAGATAGAAGGGTTTGTGAGTACTTGAGGGGGAAAAGAGACATTTTTCATATCTTTCATGAATTAAGATAAGTATTTAATTCTCTGACAAATGAGAACATTGAATGGTTTTAAATTAGCAGAGTTTTTCCAAAATAGTTGCATTAGTTTTCATGTGGCATTGCTTGAACATTCAAGGTGACAACATATCAAGGTACTAGCTTCTGCCCATACTAATAATGTTAAGTTCTACTATGGTTGTTGAGACATAGCTGAAAGGAAATTGGCTCAGGTATTGGTAAAGGCATATGAT
Source organism: Lepidochelys olivacea (assembly GCF_965140295.1). NCBI lineage: Eukaryota > Metazoa > Chordata > Testudines > Cheloniidae > Lepidochelys > Lepidochelys olivacea. The sequence continues at coordinate 85,400,206 of NC_140414.1, forward strand.
CTATGCGTTTCTTCTACATTTTGAATGGTGTTGGGATAATAATTCAGATTTATTGCAGAGCAACATTCTAAAATATCATGTGTTTTTAACAACCAAGGAGAGTTTCAGGAGAGGAGGATTCCAGTGCTTAGATCCTGTCCAGAGATTAAGACTATCCTGTTTTATGCTATGCAGGGAGCTGTTTCTGAAGGTCATAAGTCAGTACATAAAACCACTGATTCTCCAGTCACAATAACTGGCTTTATCACAACTTACGTGAATCAATGGTTTCATACACTGGCCTTTACCTAAATAGACCTTGAATGAAATACCATTTGAGTGATATCTCAAATATGTAGGAAGATTGAAGGTTTGTATATAGTAGTTCACCTCACACAGTAGACACGTCAGAGAAAAAATGAAATGGACTGAATGTGGAAACCAAGTTACTCTTTATTATAGGAAACTGATCCTTAAAGTTAATAGGTGGTAACTGTTTGTTATATGATATAATATTTACCTGACAAATGCAGAAAAGAAATCTTTAGCAATATAGGGCCAGATCCTCAGGTAGTATAAACTTTTAGTGTAGGTCCATTGACTAGATGGAGCTATACCAGTTTACACCAGGTGAAGATCTTGCCCAGGGTTTCTCCTCTGAATGTGCAGAATTGACCAAACAGCTGCCATTAGTGTTAACAGGCGTTTGTGGATAGAGTCTTATATGCGGATTTCAGATGATAAATCTCTTTGTCGCCAGTGTTTGTGGCAACTCAGATGTTATAGTCCTCCCCGCCCTCATGTAGTTGTTGCTATTAATAAAACGAAGTATAAAATTTTGTGATAGCCTTTGAAGAGAGTTTTAATCTGAACTACAGTATTTTCTGTCACTGCCTTGTGCATTTTTAAACTGTTATACTTTGCGTTTGGTATTTGGTTTACTTTGTACAATAGAAACGTAAAGCCATATTTTCTGCTGTAGTATCTCTTTTGAAGTCAGTGGAATTACAGCAACAGAGAACTTACCTTGGATTGTGAAACAAAAGAAGAAGCAAATGGTAATGGATTGGGGTAGGATATTCTTATTAGTTAATTTATTTGGCACAGTCTGTATGGAATCAGTCTTTCACCTGCAGATGGCCAGCTCACATCTGCAAATTGTGACTGCAAACTAACCTCGTCTGACTTTTGTTCTGCAAATTAATGTTAAATGAATGGTAGTCAGGTGTCAATATCACAAGAAAGCATCACCATGACAATTGGCACTACTTGGCATTCTCCTTAGAAATCTCAGCAAGAGGGGTGGAAAGAACGGACAAAAACAGAAGGCTTGTCTACATGGCTCTGCAGTTTGGACTATGGGTGTGGTGAGACCTGTAGCACACACTAGCATGTATCTCCCCCATGTGGATGCTGCAGTTGTAAACTAAAAGGTACTTCATTCGCATTAACATAGTCCTTTAGTTCAGGGGTTCTCAAACTGAGAGTCGGGACCCCTCAGGGGGTCATGAGATTATTACATGGTGGGTCCTGAGCTGTCAGCCTCCACCACAAACCCCGCTCTGTGTCCAGCATTTATAATAGTGTTAAATATAAAAAAAATGTTTTTAATTTATAAGTGGGGGGGGTCACACTCAGAGGCTTGCTATGTGAAAGGGGTACCAGAACAAACGTTTGAGAACCACTGCTTTACTTCATGCCAGCAAGCGTCCACACAGGGGAGTTACACACCACATGCTAGTGCATGCTGCAGTTCACACACCCATAGTTCAATTGTGGGGCCATGTAGACATAGCCTGAGATTTTATCTCTTCTGTTCTAGAAGGGATCTCTGCTGGTCAAGCTGAAAACATATTGCATGATATTGTGGGGAAACTTGCATTGCCACTCTGCATCGGATGAAGTGAGCTGTAGCTCAGGAAAGCTCATGCTCAAATAAATGGGTTAGTGTCTGAGGTGCCACAAGTCCTCCTGTTCTTTTTGCGAATACAGACTAACACGGCTGCTACTCTGAAACTCTCTATACTGTTTGTTCTGTGCAGAAATATGGAACTGCAGTCTCTGGGGCTGACACGTTTCATAACTGTTAAATTATAGAAAAAATTATGAAAACAGTAACTAAAAAGAGCAGTAAGTGGATAATAAACCCTTTGCACATTTCTCCCTTGTAGTATGACTTTGTGGAACTCCTTGATGGTAGCAGGTTGATCGCAAGAGAACAGCGCAACCTGCTTGAGTCAGAGAGAGCAGGCCGACAGACAAGGTCTATCAGTCTCCATGAGGCAGGTTTTATCCAGTATTTGGATTCTGGAATCTGGCATCTGGCTTTTTACAATGATGGGAAAAATGCAGAGCAGGTGTCTTTTAATACCATTGTTATAGGTAAGCACAATCTTCCAAGTTTTCAGCAAAAGCTGTAATCTAAGCATTCTGTTAAAAATAGAAATGAGTTTTCTGAGTTAAATACTCTGGGTTGTTTTCACCAATGTTGACTTTATTATGTTTTTTTTCATGACTCAACAAAAGATATAGAAAATGTATTTTAATTGTTTAGTAACTGAAGTATGAAAGCCTCCCATGATGTATCGTTCACAAAGGAAGATGCTTTTTGAAATGTTCATTAAGCAGCATTAGGCTTTATTATGAGCATAAAGTAACTTATCATTCTACTGTTTAAATCTTGAGCTTCTTGTTGTAACATCATGTAATAGGATACCACAAGCATTAATTACAGGAAATTAACCACTATTTACTTTCTTACAATCACTAAACAAAGCGACATACATGCTTCTGCAAGTACCTTCATTTGCTATCAGTCACTAGTGGTTTAGAATTAGATGATAGACACCTTCTGTTCTAGTTTAGTACTATGGTGGGAATCTGTATGAATTATTTTTCGTACTCTTTCTTTCAGAATCTGTAGTGGAATGCCCCCGAAATTGCCATGGAAACGGAGAGTGTGTTTCTGGATCATGCCATTGTTTTCCTGGATTTCTGGGCCCTGATTGTTCAAGAGGTATCTGAACCGAATTCTTTTCTTAAGTTAAAATAAATAAACTGCAGAAAGACAAGTCATTACTAATCTATCAAGGAAAAGAAACTGGCATGCAACTTTTCATACATGTTCCTCTTTTTTTCTCAAAGCTTGATTGAAAAGGGTTTTGTTAATTCTTCTGTCGTGTTTTATTTCACAGCAGCCTGCCCAGTATTGTGTAGTGGCAACGGGCAGTATTCCAAAGGGCGCTGTCTCTGTTTCAGCGGTTGGAAGGGTACAGAGTGTGATGTGCCTACCACCCAGTGTATTGATCCTCAGTGTGGGGGCCATGGGATTTGTATCATGGGCTCTTGTGCCTGCAACTCTGGGTACAAAGGAGAAAACTGTGAAGAAGGTAAATACGTAAATATTTACCCAAGCATCTACAGTAATGTTTCTAAAATGTCAGGTTACAACACAGAGGGTCAGGTTTTTCAGCTGGTGTAAGTCAGCATAGCACAATTGCTTTCACTGGAGCCATGTCAATTTGCACCAGCTGAAAATCTGGCCCAGTAAATCCATGTGCTGGCAAATTGTTTACCTTACATTAAACATACTAAAATATCCTGTTTGCTAGATATTTTGCTTTCAGCAGGTTTTGTCTAATAATTTCAGCATATTAAAAATAGATTTACTTTATTTGTCTGACATCAGCTAAGAGGGAAGCACAAGAAAAGATGACTGTTAGAACACAGAAAGACATAGTGATTTTTCACATTGTAGAGGAAATTGTTACTCTATTGCATACAGTCTTTCCCACCAACATTTTTATAAAGATTTACAGTTGAAAATGCTGATTCAAGTGCATCACAATGAAAAATTTTGCATCTTTTTTTGTATTCTAGAGATGTACATGTATTCATTCTGGTATGCTGTAAAGTGGAGTTCATTTTCTATTTATTTTTTTTAGGAGGAAAAAGCACCATTTCCCTTCCTCAATCAAATTGATTTTATTGATCTCCACATACAAAGTAATGCAATTAAGTCTCTGGAATTAAATTTTCAGACCATTGACCCTACAAGTGTAAAGTTTTATTGAGTCAAATTGCTAAATTAAATCTCGTCATCTAAAGCACATTAAAGTGAATTAAGAAGGATAGAGAATACCCAACTCATTTATTTCTCAAACAGGTTGAGGGTCCTATATAGCTGTTAGAACTCAGTAGTAGTGGATTAGGTCAGTTGATACTGCTTGTTATAGAGAATCCAAGATTTTGTTACTCTGTGATTAGGAGAACAGAGAGAAATAGCCTGAAAACCCAAGTGAATCTTGGTGTAATTCAGGAAAATTACAAATCCTTGCAAGAGTCTCAGTTACATCAGTGACTTCGAGGTTTATGTCTGTTATCCCCAGGATGTCATTAAACCAGTTACACACATGAACGTGGATCCTTACAATTACTTTTGATGTTCTAATGTACTACAAAGAAAATTACCAATATGCTAGCAAAAATGGATTAGAAGTTGCACTCTATTAGTTATGTATTGATTTTTATTTATTTATTTGGTCAGATAGTGCTTGTTATCTTGTGATTAAAGCAGGCGGGCTAGGGGCCACCTCAGGTCTCGTGAGTTCTACTCTCTGTTCTCCCATTGACTCATTACGTAGCACTGTGATTCGCCTCATCGCCTCATATCTCAGTTTACTGTTTGTTGTTAAATGAGTGTAGTACTGTTTACCTCACAGGCATTTTTTAATTAATTCAGAAAGTGCTTAAAATCCTTGGATGATAATTGCTGCTATTGTAATTGTTAATAATAACATAGTAAAGATTATCTTTTTCTTTCCAGCTGATTGCTTAGACCCAGCCTGTTCCAGTCATGGTGTGTGTATCCATGGAGAGTGCCACTGTAATCCAGGATGGGGTGGTAGCAACTGTGAAATACTGAAGACAATGTGTCCAGACCAGTGCTCTGGTCATGGGACATACCTTCAAGAAAGTGGTACCTGCACTTGTGATCCTAATTGGACAGGTGCAGATTGCTCAAATGGTAAGAATTAAAAACATTCCCTATGTGTAAAACTCTAAAATATTTTAAATTAATGCATAATCTTGCATTATTGTGTAAGAACCTGATCCAGCTGCCATTGACGCTGTCTTTCTGTTGACTGCAGTGGGAGCAGGATTAGGCCATAAATCATGAGTGAAACATTCAGAACAAATGACCATCTGTACATATTTGAAAATCAAACAGTTTCTTCACTCAGCTACTAATTGAAGGCATGTTTTGCTGGTGGTTCACAGAAAAGAACAAAATGTTATATGTACCTTCTACATTTAAGATCTGTACTGAAATATTCATCTACATATTTAGAACTGTGTTAATGACGCATCCAGAAATATTTCCATTTGAAAAATCTATTTTTAGCTGCTTGGATGGGCCAGTCCTGTAGTCCTTGTTCAGGCAAAACTCCAACTGTAGTTAATGGAAATTTTGCCTGAATAAGGACTGCATGATTGGGCCAACAGATCTAGCAGGTAAGGCTTTCTTTAAGGGCAAAACTTGGCATATTTAAGGCCGGTTGCTGGTCTTAGATACATTGGTATAAATTTGGATTAAAATATGGAATTACTATAATTTAGATCAGAATCTGAATTTTAGTCTCAGTCTGAGAGCAACCTTTTTGTGCCAAATTTTGGAAAAAATTACTCCTTTTGTAGCCACATATTTAAAATCTAGATAATTTCTAACTGTCAGATGTGTTTTGTCAAAAAAAGCAAATAATTTGTTGTTAATCTAACAAAGTAGACGATGCTCTAAATGACGCCTAGACACATGGCCAGCTTGAGGGGTGGTGGTTTTATATCAAGTTATGAATGATATTTAACCATTTCTCTGTGTATAACTGCCATTTTGAAATGCCGTTTGTGTCTATCTATGATATTGATCAACAGTCCTTGAAAGTCATTGGTAGCTCAGGTATCAGATATAGGTATGGATTTTCAAGGGAAGGCAACAGAGTGAGAAAACTGTAGAAGAGGAGTATTTTCCCATATTTAACGTTCCATATATACTTTCAGATTTAGGCATTTACTTTGTGTATGCATATGTATTATCAGATACTAAAGTAATATTTGTACCTCCAAAGAAAAGGTGTTGTCCTCTACTATTCTGCTAATTTTGTTTTTGAATGTCTACTGAGCACAGAAAGCTTTCTGAGCTCATCTGGTATGGCATCCAGGTGCTTACGTTCTTATAAAAATGACTGTTTGTGGAAAAAGAAAAGGAGTACTTGTGGCACCTTAGAGACTAACCAATTTATTTGAGCATGAGCTTTCGTGAGCTACAGCTCACTTCATCGGATGCATACCGTGGAAACTGCAGCAGATATTACTATGGATGTAGAAGCCCTCTACACCAACATTCCACACAAAGATGAACTACAAGCCATCAAGAACACTATCCCCGATAATGTCACGGCTAACCTGGTGGCTGAACTTTGTGACTTTGTCCTTACCCATAACTATTTTACATTTGGGGACAATGTATACCTTCAGATCAGCGGCACTGCTATGGGTACCCGCATGGCCCCACAGTATGCCAACATTTTTATGGCTGATTGAGAACAACGCTTCCTCAGCTCTCGTCCCCTAAAGCCCCTACTCTACTTGCGCTATATTGATGACATCTTCATCATCTGGACCCATGGAAAAGAAGCCTTGAGGAATTCCACCATGATTTCAACAACTTCCATCCCACCATCAACCTCAGCCTGGTCCAGTCCACACAAGAGATCCACTTCCTGGACACTACAGTGCTAATAAACAATGGTCACATAAACACCACCCTATACCGGAAACCTACTGACCGCTATTCCTACCTACATGCCTCCAGCTTTCACCCTGACCACACCACACGATCCATCGTCTACAGCCAAGCTCTGCGATACAACCGCATTTGCTCCAACGCCTCAGACAGAGACAAACACCTACAAGATCTCTGTCAAGCTTTCTTACAACTACAATACCCACCTGTGGAAGTGAAGAAACAGATTGATAGAGCCAGAAGAGTTCCCAGAAGTTACCTACTACAGGACAGGCCTAACAAAGAAAATAACAGAACGCCACTAGCCGTCACCTTCAGCCCCCAACTAAAACCCCTCCAACGCATTATTAAGGATCTACAACCTATCCTAAAGGATGACCCAACACTCTCACAAATCTTGGGAGACAGGCCAGTCCTTGCCTACAGACAGCCCCGCAACCTGAAGCAAATACTCACCAACAACCACATACCACACAACAGAACCACTAACCCAGGAACTTATCCTTGCAACAAAGCCCGTTGTCAACTGTGCCCACATATCTATTCAGGGGACACCATCACAGGGCCTAATAACATCAGCCACACTATCAGAGGCTCGTTCACCTGCACATCCACCAATGTGATATATGCCATCATGTGCCAGCAATGCCCCTCTGCCATTTACATTGGTCAAACTGGACAGTCTCTACGTAAAAGAATAAATGGACACAAATCAGATGTCAAGAATTATAACATTCATAAACCAGTCGGAGAATACTTCAATCTCTCTGGTCACGCAATCACAGACATGAAGGTCGCTATCTTAAAACAAAAAAACTTCAAATCCAGACTCCAGCAAGAAACTGCTGAATTGGAATTCATTTGCAAATTGGACACTATTAATTTAGGCTTAAATAGAGACTGGGAGTGGCTAAGTCATTATGCAAGGTAGCCTATTTCCCCTTGTTTTTTCCTACTCCCTCCTTCCCCCCCCCCCCCCCAGACGTTCTGGTTAAACTTGGATTTAAACTTGGAGAGTGGTCAGTTTGGATGAGCTATTGCCAGCAGGAGAGTGAGTTTGTGTGTGTGTGTCCCCGGGGGGGTGGGGAAGGGGGGGTGAGAGAGCCTGGATTTGTGCTGGACATGGCCCACCTTGATTACCATGCACATTGTAGGGAGAGTGGTCACTTTGGATGAGCTATTACCAGCAGGAGAGTGAGTTTGTGTTTGTATGGGGGTGGGGGAGTGAGAAAACCTGGATTTGTGCTGGAAATGGCCCACCTTGATTATCATGCACATTGTAGGGAGAGTAGTCACTTTGGATGAGCTTTTACCAGCAGGAGAGTGAGTTTGTGTGTGTGGTTTTTGGAGGGCGTGAGAGGGTGAGAGAACCTGGATTTGTGCAGGAAATGGCCCACCTTGATTATCATGCACATTGTGAAGAGAGTTGTCACTTTGGATGGGCTATTACCAGCAGGAGAGTGAGTTTGTGTGTAGGGGGGTGGAGGGTGAGAAAACCTGGATTTGTGCTGGAAATGGCCCAACTTGATGATCACTTTAGATAAGCTATTACCAGCAGGACAGTGGGGTGGGAGGAGGTATTGTTTCATGATCTCTGTGTGTATATAATATCTGCTGCAGTTTCCACGGTATGCATCCGATGAAGTGAGCTGTAGCTCACGAAAGCTCATGCTCAAATAAATTGGTTCGTCTCTAAGGTGCCACAAGTACTCCTTTTCTTCTTGCGAATACAGACTAACACGGCTGTTACTCTGAAACCTGTTTGTGGAAAGTCTGCTATATGGTTCAAAGAAAATATGGATTGTGCACAACTTCTGATGGTATCCATCTTTACACACTACACATTATTTTTGGTCATTCACTGTCTGGGCTCATCTTTTGAAAAGTAGTTGATAGCTGAAATGTAAACAAGTGATCTGTTTCCTGTATATTCAGATATTTCAGTTACTTCAGATTTATGACATAGAAAATAGTTTGTGCAATAAAATGTAAAGGACCCCTACTGAAGTTGTACAAAATGACCTTCAGATATTTAAAGTCAATAAATAAGTAAATCTTACTCATAAAGAAATATTTTGTAAAGCTGCAAAAGGGAGAAGAATGAGTTATATCCATCAGAAAGCTTACAGGGTTGAAATCAACAGAGCTTTCCTCTATCTTCATCAGCAGTTTGTCCATTAATTAGCCCTTCAATTCCACTTCAATTAAATTAACTCTAATTAATAAGTTAATTACAAAGATTGACACATCTTGCTCAAAGCTAGTGTGCTCAAAGCTGATAAACACCTTCACCCTAATGAAAAATTGATTAGATTGAAGAAAAAAGGGGGAACCTCTGAAATAAACTTCTGCCTCTCCTGCAGCTGGGTTGATGTTCTGTAACTCTGAAGTTAATCAGATCATCTCAGATCTTTTAATCAAAAATTTAATTCAAAGTAGATAGAAAATGTTGTGTGGGAAAAACAGCAGAGCTCTCTTGCCCAGTAAACATTCTGCACTATTGCTCATAAGAAGTGCCATCAAAACTTGATGCTGTGTTGAATGTTTTATAGCACTTTGAGGCAGAGAATTATAATCTATTGCGGGGAAAATACTACTGAATGAAAAACTGGAAACAAAGCCCATATGTAAAACCTTTCAGTCTCTTTTATGAGCTCTCTTTTTATTGCAGTCAAAAATAATTTTAGTTCTTTCTTATTAGGGTGGTTTGCTGTCTTTTACAAGGAAACCCAAACTAAATATAACATTCTTATGAACCAGCATATGATTGTAACTAACTGTATTCTAAGAGACTAAAAAACATCCCTCAGGCTTTTTTTCTGTACTCAGATTCACACAAATTAAGTTTTCCAAAGACTGACTGAATAAAGAAAAAGGATAAATGCAAACTATAACAACCTGAATTATTATCTTGTATTAGTTTTGAGATGTAAGATATATTGTTTGGCCTATGAATAACTTAGGCCTTAATGTTCTTTTCAATTATTCTACTAGTTATAAAACCCTTTTTAGTGTAGGTGACAAGTTGAATACTTTTGTTGATTTATTTTTAATAGTCTTTCTGTTTTTAAACCAGACTGCCTAAAGCTGTCATTGCTATAAATTTACAGAAAGTTTAAAAAAATCTTATATTTAACAGACATGTCAGTATGTCAGCAATGCACTAATGTGTCTCACTGAGGCTGATTCTTTTTAATGAAAAAATATGTCCGAGATGGCACATTTCAAATTTGAAAGAAACCTGGGGGAAAGGAAAAAAAGCCCCTTTGCTAAACTGAACTTTTGTTCAATTGTAGATTTTTGCCTATAATGTAAATGACCTGTAAGGTACGTGGTACATTTAGTCATTAAAACAATGCCATAAATTCTAATGGGTTTAAATGCATATAATCTAAGCTATAAAAGGTAACTCTTAAGAAATATGTGCTCGCAAAAAATATAATTGGAAATTACTCAGAGCTAACTGACAGAAGAGCTGTGGACATGTAGGCATTACTAAGTCTACTGGGTAACTAATTAAGCATTAGCAGAGATAAAATTCCGTATTCCATATTCTCTTGGGTCCCACCTGAAAATGTTTTAGCAGTAAATTCCTTTGATTTAATTTTCAAAGATTTTGCTTTTCTCCTTCATATGTTGAATTAAAATGTAACTTTGCTAATTAATATGCGCTCTCCTCTTGTTCTTTCTCTCTGTTTCTCCCATCCCTCCTTTTAAATACAGAAATCTGTTCCGTGGACTGTGGCTCTCATGGTGTTTGCATGGGTGGAACATGTCGTTGCGAAGAAGGTTGGACTGGACCAGCCTGCAATCAAAGAGCCTGCCATCCTCGCTGTGCTGAACATGGAACCTGTAAAGATGGGAAGTGTGAATGTAGCCAGGGATGGAACGGAGAGCACTGTACTATTGGTAGGTTAGCTGTGCTTTAATATCTGTCTTCAATACAAAACTCAAAAAGCTAGAATTCCTGGCCTTTTGTGCATCAGAAGTGTAACACTTTGAAGCTTGTTTCTTCAAACAGAATATTTGCACCTGTCAGTGTTTGTAAAGGAACTGATGTTTTAAGAAAGGAAATGATTACATAATGGCTCATCAGTTCTTTACAGCTTGTTTGCCACAAATGGGAGGTGCAAGAATTTCCCTTTCAATCGTTTCCTGTAACTGCCTCCTGTAGAGGAGAAGCTTACATATTTTTTTAAAACTGTAAATAAGTCTTCTGATGTATGCTTTTTTATTTTTATATGATAGTTTTCCAAAAGATGTTACTATGCTACCTTCCCCGCCGCCCCTTTTCTAAGAAGAAAGCCTACAAAACTTACTCTAACCTGAGCCCAAAAATGAAAACACTTACCAAGGTGGTAAAGAAATCTAACTGCCACCCCACCCCCCGAATTATCCTTTTTGTTGACATAATGCATTTCTACTTTACAGTTGTACAAGATATCTGCTAAGCAAATAACATTACATTTAAAAGCACTTTGAAGTGACAAATTCAAAAGAAGCAGTCTTCATTAATCTCTGTATGTTTCCATAATCAAAAATGTTCTATCCTTTAGAAACTCCTGTGCTTTTATCATTGACTTATTTACACCTTGTATATTCCATATAACATAGACAAAAAGCAAAGTGTGTGATCCTTTCCTTCAAATTATATGAAAGATCATTCTCTTTCCTAGAAGTTCATGAATGTGTCTCCAGAAACTTACCAAAGGCCACATTCTGCCTTTGGATGTATACTTTTCCAATCACACAGAATTTGACAGGCATCTTTGGCAGTGAGTAAATGCAGGGATTTGTGTGTGTGTGTATATATATACTAAAAAGAGCAGAAGAATTAGAAAAAGGGGAAGAAAAGTTGTCACAGAAAAGCAAGTGACACTATTATTTACTTGTCCTACCACAGGACCAAGTAGTCATGGACCAGGACCCCATTGTGCTAGGCATTGTACAAACACAGAACAAAAAAAGATGGTCTCTACCCCAAAGAGTTTATAATCTAAGTATAAGACTGATGGATACAGACAGATATGGGAGTACTAGGAATCAATGAGACACTATGATGAGAATTTTTTAATGAAATTGCAAGTTTGATTGATGATAATAATAGTGTTGATATAATGTACTTAGACTTCTGTAAGGCATCTGACATGGTACCAGGTAACATTTTGAGTAAGAAACTAGAACAATACAAAATAAACTTGGCACACGCTAAATGGATTAAAAACTGGCTAACCGATAGATCTCCAAATGTAGTTTTAAGTGGGGAATCATTACTGAGCAGATGTGTTTCAAGTGGTCTCCCACAGGGATTGATTCTTGGCCCTATGCTATTTAACATTTTTATCAATGATGTGGAAGAAAACAAAATCATCACTTAGAAAGGTTGCAGATGACACAAAAATTGGAGGAGTGGTAAATAATGAAGATGACAGGTTGCTAATACAAAGCGATTGGAATTGCTTTGGAAGTAGGTTGCAAACAAAACATATGCCTTTTACTATGGCCAAATGTAAGGCTGTATATCTAGGAACGAAGGATGTAGGCCATACTTACAAGATGGGAAAGTCTATCCTGAGAAGCAGTGACTCTGAAAAAGACTCAGGAGTGATAACAGATGAACATGAGCTCCAAGTGCAGTGCTGTGGCCAAAAGGGCTATCTGATCTTTAGATGTATAAAGAGAGGATTATCGAGTAGCAGTGGAGGAGTTATGTTCCTTCTGTATTTGGCACTGGTGCAACTGCTACTGGAATATTGCATCCTGTTCTGGTGTCTACAGTTCAAGAAGGATGCAAATTGGATAAACTGATAAATTGGAGAGGATTCAGAGAAGGGCCACTAGAATTATTAACAGATTGGAAAATATGCCTTATTGTGAGAGACTAAGGAAGCTCAACAAAGAGGAGTTTAAGGGGTGACTTGATTACAGTTTATAAGTACCTACATAGGAAACAGTGAGAGACAAGGTAGGTGAGGTAACATCTTTCATTGGACCAACTTCTGTTAGTGAACAGGATAAAATTTTGAGCTTCACAGAGCTCTTCTTCAAGTCTGAGGAAAGGTAACCAGAGTGTCCAAGCTAAATACAAGATGTGACAGATTGTTAAGCGTAAGTGATTCACACATGCTGTAGGACAGTGGTTCTTAAAGCCAGTCCGCCGCTTGTTCAGGGAAAGCCCCTGACGGGCCGGACCAGTTTGTTTACCTGCTGCGTCCACAGGTTCGGCCGATTGCGGCTCCCACTGGCCCCAGTTCACCACTCCGGGCCACTGGGGGCTGCAGAAAATGGCACGGGCCAAGGGATGTGCTGGCCACCCTTCCTGCAGCTCCCATTGGCCTGGAGAGGCGAACCGCAGCCAGTGGGAGCCGCAATCGGCCAAACTTGCGGACGCAGCAGGTAAACGGCGGACCAGCTGACAACCGCTGCTGTAGGAGACCACTTAAAATGAAGTGTACGATTAACACCTGTGCTGTTCTAGAGCAATGGAAGGTTAGCAGGGTGTGTTACAAATTGTCATAATGAGCCATAAAACCAGTGTATTTGTTAAGTCCATGCTTTTTAGTGTCCAGCAGAGTTAGGAATTTAAATTCCAGGCTCATCTTTTGAAGGCATTATGCAGGTTTCCTTTGAGAATGAGGACTGAGAGATCAGATATGGAGTGATTGCTTAATGAAAAATGTTTGCCCATCAGTGATATGGCGTTTTTGTCTTTTTATCGTTTTTTGGTGTGAGTTCATTCGAGAATGTAGTGATTGTCTGGTTTCACCAATGTAATTGTTGGGACATTTGATGCATTGGATATGGTACACCACATGTTGTGATAAGTGTCTGTAGGACCCATGGATCTTGAAAGGTGTGTTGTGGGGGTATTGATCATCATGGTGTGGAGATATGTCCACAGGTTTTGCATCTGTTTTGGCAGGATCTGGTGCCACTTTGAGCTGGTGTATCCTGGTCTATGGGGAGCTTGATTCTGATGAGCTTGGTGAGGTTGAGGCATTGTTTGAAGGACAGAAGAGGGGGTTCAGGGAAGATTTCTTTCAGGATGTGGTCCCCATCAAATGTGGGTTATAATTGTTTGATGATACTCCATATGGATTCTAGTGTGGGATTATAGTGACGGCGAAGGGTCTGCAGTCAATGGCATATTTTTCTGTATTGAAGCAGAGGTCTCCTGCCACATTTGCGTGCCTGCTCCATGTTCCAATCTACAGTACAGTACTAGGTAGTTTTAAGTGAGTATCCCACACTTCCTCTTCAGAGCATGTTCTGTTGTATCCAAGTGCCTGGCTGTAGAGAACAGATTTCTTGGTGTGATTGTTGGATCTCTGGAGGTAACTGTGATGATTCATGGGATTTCCTAAATATAGTCATATGTAGGGTTCCATTGTTTAAATTGATCATGGTATCCAGGAAGTTGATGATGGTACGGGACTGTTCTAGAGAGATAAACACCACAACTACAACGACACTGCAAAACATAGGAAACAGAAATTTGATAATAAAGGGCTCTTCAATCTAGCAGACAAAGGTATAATAAGATCCAGTGGCTGGAAATTGAAGCTAGACAAATTCAGACAAGAATTAAGGTGAGCATTTTTAAGAGTGAGTGTAATTAACGATTGGCACAATTTATCAAGGGTCATGGTGGATTATCCATCACTGGAAAATTTTAAATCAAGATTGGTTGTTTTTCTAAAATATAAGAGCTGTTTAAAACAGGAATTAATTGTGGGAAGTCTTATGGGGTCTGCGTTATACAGGAGGTGAGATTAGATTATCACAATGGTCTCTTCTGTCTTTATAATCTATGAGTCTATGAATATTCTTCATCTTGATAGGCAGTGGTCTAATCCCACCTGTGAGCTAACTGTTGTCAAGGTTTTCATAGGCATCATGGCAAAGGAGAGTTTTAAGGAGATTTTGAAAGATTTTGAAAGGAGATGAGGTAGCTTTGCAGATGTTTATGGGAAGCTTCTCCCAAGAAGGGAGGGTAGCATGAAGTACAAAGGTGCTTGTATGAAAATTTAATAATTTGCTGATGTAGGCAGACGTCATGGACTGAACATACGTGGGAGCTGACATCTCGATAATGAATAAGAGATAGGCTATCGAGGGCCTTGAAAGTGAAGATGAGCAGTTCATATTTGATGCAATAGAGAAGGGAAACCCAGTGAAGGGCTGCAGTAGGGGTGAGATGGTCAAATTGGTGGGCCTAGAAAATGATCTTTGCTGCAGAACTCTTAATGGATATAATTGAGGCAAGATTGCATTATTCAAGGCCAGACAAAAGGGATGCAAAATATTGCAGTAATTGAGACGCAAGATGAAGAGAGCTTGGACAAGGCTTGTTGGGTTTTTTAGATGTGAGGAAAGCCATATCTTAGAGCAGAAAGAGTCAATAAGAACTAGACGTAGGCTAGTAGTGAGGCCCTACAACGTGTTCCAGGTTGAAGATGACGCACAGGTTATGGACCTAAGTGACAGGATGGTGGTCTTGTCCACATGATTAAAAAGACACAGGAGGGAGGTTTCTGCAGGGACCTGATTAAGAGCTCTTTTTTTTTAGACAGGTTCAGGTTTTTTTGACCGCTAGACATCCATGAGGAGATATTAGAGAGACAGGCTGAGATTTTAGTTTGGACAGAAGGAAATAGGTGAAGAATGGGGAGGGAGGTCTGGAGTTGTCAGCATAAAGATGGCAGTTGAATTTGGGCTTGTGGATGAGATTACCCACAAATAAGGCGTATAGAGAGAAGAGAGAGGCAACAAGGGCAGAGTCCAGTGAAACCCTTCCAGCAAGTTGGAGATGGGATGAGAAGGACCCACCGAAGCATGTGTTTAAGAAGTGATTAGAGAGGTAGAAGGAGAACAACTTACCTTTCTTAAAAAAATTAATCATAAGAAAAAATGGGAGTGTAAGATAAAGCCTTTACTTAGGTAGCTTTAACTTGCCAAATAGCAATTACTCAGCAGATCACTCTACTGTTGGTCTCACTGACCTGGGCTGCATTACCTGGGTTATAGTTGTACACAGATTAACTGTTCTTGGACAATATTTCCAACACATTAGGCACAAACAGGTTTTTCTTCAGCATTGGGCAAGCAGGTCTGTCTTTTTCAATACATATATTTATTGTGTGGTCGCTGTTGTCAGGAAAATCCCACCTTTGGTTAAAGTTTGATTTGTTTGTGTTCCTTTTACGGTCTCTAAGATTAGTAATGAAGCATCAGGATCATATGCCACACTGATATGTATGTTTTTCTTAGAGATGTTCTCTTTGAGACCCCAGTGTTACAGAGAAATCAGGTCCTTTTCTTGCTCTTAACCAACCGTAGTTCTGTCTTAGGCTATGTCTACCACTGTGAGCTGGGGCATGATTCCCCTGCTCATGTATAGATACTCACCATAGCTCGATGAGAGCTACCGCAAGTATAAATGATAGCAGTGTAGTCGTGGAGGCACAGCTGAGCCATGCCAGGTATAAACACATCTAAAATATGGTGGGCACATACTTGGCGTAGCTCAGCTGTGACTCTGCAGCTGATGCCCATGATACAATGCTATTTATACTTGCACTGACTCTATTCGAGTTACCTCATGTATAATTATATGAACGGGGGAATCACACACCTAACTCATAGCATAGCCATTGTGGAATGGGAATTGATTCTTCCTCAGCCTGGCACGCAAAGAGCCAATGAGCCCTTGTCCCAGCCCCTCTAGGTTATATAACAGCATGGCCACCAAAGTAACAGATTGCAAAGCACAAGTGATATCTGCGTACACAGTACTCCCATAGCCATCCTTTGCCTATAAAAGCAAACATTTTTATACCATGTACTGGCACAACTTGCCCTTGGTGGCAAAATACTTAGGTAGTTTGCATTGTGCATGTGGAAGTCTTGCATGTTCCCTTCTGTATTGAAAAAGTAGGAATTCCCTTTACTCACGATTTCATGTGCTGTTCAGCAGCTAGATACTAGGGTAATATACCAGAACCCAGTTTATCAGATCTAATTGGGCCTGGGGCCAGATCCAATAATTAAAATTTCAGATAATCCAGAGACTGGGAAAATGTGAGGCTGCAGCACTGTCTAGCAGCCACCTCGCCAGCTTCTGGACCTGTGCTTAGTGACTGTGCAGTTAATACAGAGAGCCGGATAATGGAGGGTCAGATAAATGGGGTTCTACTGTACATACTTGAGAAATCGACATAGATTAGATATATACACAACTAGCCAAATGCCACCCAAAGTTCACATGCACAAATTCCCATTATTATGTGGACAGATCTATCCACTCGATATTTTGCATCTGTCATGTCCACACTATATCAAAATGATGGGAGAGATATGTGCACATTAATCATAAAGGCATGAATGGAGCCTTTAGTAGGTAAAGGCATTAACTGAACTGTCCAACTCGATAATCTGTTTGACTATCTAAAGAGGTATGGCTTTACATAAAGCATGAGCAGTTTGAGACAGTAAAGTGAAGAATATTCTAAGTGTCTACTGAAAACTTCTGTTTGTCTCTAAATGTTTTATTTCTATTTATTTTCAGTTAGCCTACTGGTTGCATTCCTCAAGTTGGCACATATTAAACAGCCAAAAAACCCATTTCTGTGTTTTAAAAAAGATAGTCCTTTGTGGAATTCTCTTCTAATAATATGTTAAACATCAAGTTGTTTATTGAGTTACATTGATTTTCATGTACGTTCAGGCAATTCACATGGAAATTTGGCCTGGGGGAATTCCTAATTCCTTTAAGCTACAAAATACAAGCTATTTGTTTTTATTCTCATTCTTTAGTACATTGGGAAACAAGATCATTAATGATCACAAAGACATGCTTTGTTTGTTGAGACAAAACTTAGACATGCACTGCTCAGCATACCTCTATTAAACACCAAGGTGGCTCTGGGGTTTAGGATGCCAAAGATTGGAAAATTGCAAATGAAATACACACAGCTGGGGAGTTAGCTCTTAAACAATATGGAAAAAAATCAAATGCATTATAAGTGTGGACAGATATTGGTCTGATGCACTTGATCTTGTTATCTTTGATAAGCAGTATAGCAAGAGTGATATTTGTTTCAAATAAGTTAGGAGCCCAGAGCTTTCAGTGCTTCCTCCAGCACACTTTTTCACACTAATAGTTTTTTCACAAATTAATAGATATAAAATATATTTGGGTTTTCTAATGTTTTCAACTGTGGAAAGCATTAGCAAGGTTATCAAGAATTTTAAGTAGTGGTCGATGGGAAGGAGCAGCCGGGAAATCTATCAGGGATTGTATTCTCACTTATGTTGGCATTTATACCTTGAAATAATTTTTGTTTCCAGTTATTTAATTTAAATCTGTTTTTCTTAGATAATTTAAAATGAGTAAGGGGTATTGTGATATGTAAGAACCAATATGTAAAGTAAACAAAACTAGCCTTAATACTGACCCTGTTCTTTTGGTTACTTTGACTAACAGGAAAATAGATCAAAGATTAATTTATATGAATGATTTCCATTGGCCCTTTGTAGCTGCACACAGTATCTCACTTAATGCCGTACCTGCTCGGGATACACTCATTGTGTGGTCTGTATGATACACGCACAATTCCAAAGATTGATGTACAAGTTGTTCAGTAAGAGTTGTATGCTCAGGTAGGACTTAATCCTGAAATGTACTTAAGTCGATAAGAGTTGAAGGAGCATGGAATCTCCCACAGATGCTCAGCACCTTGTAGAGTTGAGTCAATAAAGGGCAGTGTATGTTCCAAAGCACATTAAGTGCTAAGGAAATTAAAGGATTTCTAAATTACTCTGTATATTTTCCCCCTTGCAGTGGTAAGATTTTAC
The DNA here is from genome assembly GCF_965140295.1 of Lepidochelys olivacea. Classification (NCBI taxonomy): domain Eukaryota; kingdom Metazoa; phylum Chordata; order Testudines; family Cheloniidae; genus Lepidochelys; species Lepidochelys olivacea. The sequence goes on from NC_140414.1 coordinate 85,418,843, forward strand.
CTCTGCTTAAATCCACGTGGGAGCAGTTTAGACAAGGATTATTTTACAACAGAGCCCCAGGCCAAGGCCATGGGAAATTACCTGCCCGATTCTTTAATTGGTCTGGGTGTGGCATTCATGAGTCTGAGGTCAGAATATGGCCCTTTATTATTTTGTGAAGATCTATTTTTGCCTCTTATGGTAGATTTTCATCCTAAACGAATTCTATTTCTATTCAAATAATTGGTCCCATATTAAAATTTTTGGTGATTTTTTTGTTTGTTTTTTAAGTATTAAGCACAGAGGCCACCCAGTTTCTGTAATTGTAGTTTGCATATTTAAGATTGGAATTTCTATCCTCAACCTCTATCTTTATCTCTGTGTGAATGCAAGATTGCACATGCACAACTGGACACCAGATAGACTCCTGAGTGAACATTTATTCCTTAATTATGTTTTCTGATTGCAGTTTTGCTAAAATGTTTTTGTTGTTGATGCTTGTTATTGTTATGTTTTCTTTTTATGCCCCGTTCACAATGAGTTCAGTGACCCTCTTCTTTTCGAATATCTATATTGTAAAGTTGGAAGAGAGAGTGTTTGTTTGAAATGGGCTATTATTTCTGTGATTTAACTGTCATGTACCCTTAATAAATTAAGTAATAATCATAGAAATCCCATAAATATGAATACTTTGCCAGCTGCTTTTCCATTAAACTCTGCTAGCTGAATGAAATCAGTAAATAATTATGTTGGTGGGGAATCTGTTATATCCAAGTGTTGTATAATGTCTCCGTTTTACAACACAGCTTAATTTTTTCTATACACCAAATTAGTTTTTAGCGTAATCTAAATTGCAAATTGGCCGATTTGCATTAAAACTATGCCTTCTTGTTCTGATTTGTCAACACCTCTTTTTTAAAAAGTCGTTAACATTAAGCATGGGTGGGTAAGACCATCTGTTTATGGAGCTTGCCTGCAGCTCCATCACTTAACACATGAGACAGGTTACAGCTGTTTAATTGTTATGGTGTTGAACGATTATCATTCTGTCCAAAATTAATATTTATATATGTATGCATAGAAAGCATGTGGTTAAACATAAGTGATCTAAATGTGGGTTAATGTCATTAAGCATTCATTAATTAATCCCACAGGAGGGCTGAAGTTGGAATAGCGGTATTCACACTACTTTTTTAGTAACTGCATGAGGTTACTTTATCTAATGGGCATAATTGAAATTAGCCTCAAATAATGATGGACAGTAAAAAAATGTACAGCTTGTAATACATTTGTATCCCTATGGGAATCAGGCATTCCTTGTTTTATCTTCTAAGAACTTTTGCAAGATTATTTCCCCTAAAATTCAGTTGTGAAAAGAAGAAAAAGCAGACAAAGTACTTTTTTACTGTTTTCTGTTGCATGAAATCATGAATCAATGTTTAAAAAAAAATAAAACATGGATTTTCTTGAGATAGAGAGTGCCACAGGTAGGCCACATTAATTAGATAAACGAGATAGTTGAAAGTTATAGATCTTCATAATTATTAAAAAGAAATGGAAAATTGCAAACAGAAATTAATCCACCTTATGTCACAGGACTAGTGAAAATGAATAGGAACATGATCATGTGCCATGTGGACTTCCATTGGCATCTGTGGGTACTGGATGTGGAGATCTTTGTGAGTATGTGGCCCTAAAGCTAAAGTCAGTATTATGCTCTTTTTCAAGTTGACAATGAGTAGCATAAGCTCAAAAGTACTGAGTGACCCATTGTTTCATGTTCTCTATGTATATAACTCTCCCTACTGTATTTTCCACTGAATGCATCCGATGAAGTGAGCTGTAGCTCACAAAAGCTTATGCTCAAATAAATTTGTTAGTCTCTAAGGTGCCACAAGTCCTCCTTTTCTTTTTGTGGATACAGACTAACACGGCTGCTACTCTGAAAGGCGTACTTAGTTATTCAGTATTCTCCTCTGTAGCATTGTAAGACCTGCCCATGCTTAATTTAATTTGTGTTTAGCTCAGGGCTCATTTTACAACAGATTTCAAATATGACCATAGAGAAAGCACTGCTTTTCTTTTTATCAGATCAGAGTTCAAGTGTAAGCCATATTTTGTCTTCTTGCTCAAAGACCAGTTTGGATACCTGATTGATCTTCCTTACATGTAGGGGAAGCAGATGAGGTTGATCTGAGTTGGGGGGCAGCACGAATAGGAGATATTACCAGCTCCACTGCATCATTTCTCCTTCCACTGATCCTGAGGAAGCTCCTCTGCTGGTGCACCATGTGGCTGAGCTTCAACTGGAAAAGTCAGGGAGAGGATTATTCTTCACAGCATTATTCCCTTTAGCCCCGTAGTTTTGTGCAATATAAAATAGTACTAATTTAATCAAAACTATTTAATACTGGGTGCTCCTCTGCATAGTGAAACCTTGCTGAGGGCGTATGTGGGACAGTGTTCACTCCAAGGGACACCAGGACAGCGTGATTCCTGAGGAAGCCGTGCTGCCATATGAGCTATAGAATCATAGTCTTTAAGGTCAGAAGGGACCGTTATGATCATCTAGTCTGACCTGCTGCACAACGCAGGCCACAGAATCTCACCCACCAACTCCTGTAACAATCCTCTAACCTATGTCTGAGCTATTGAAGTCCTCAAATCATGGTTTAAAGACTTTGAGGTGCAGAGAATCCTCCAGCAAGTGACCCGTGCCCCATGCTGCAGAGGAAGGTGAAAAACCCATAGGGCCTCTGCCAATCTGCCCTGGAGGAAAGTTTCTTCCCGACCCCAAATATGGCGATCAGCTAAAACCTGAGTGTGTGGGCAAGACTCACCAGCCAGACACCCAGGAAAGAATTCTCTGTAGTAACTCAGATTCCACCCCATCTAACATCTCCCCTCAGCCTTCGTTTGGTTAGGCTAAACAAGCCAAGCTCCTTGAGTCTCCTTTCATTCCTCAGATCATCCTAGTAGCCCTTCTCTGTACCTGTTCTAGTTTGAATTCATCTTTCTTAAACATGGGAGACCAGAACTGCACACAATATTCCAGGTGAGGTCTCACCAGTGCCTTGTATAATGGTACTAACACCCCCTTATCTCTACTGGAAATACCTCGCCTGATGCATCCCAAGACCGCATTAGCTTTTTTCACGGCCATATCACATTAGCGGCTCATAGTCATCCTGTGATGAACCAATACTCAGGAGATCCTTCTCCTCCTCTGTTACTTCCAAGTGATGTGTCCCCAGTTTATAACAAAAATTCTTGTTATTAATCCCTAAATGCATGACCTTGCACTTTTCACTAATAAATTTCATCCTATTACTATTACTCCAGTTTACAAGGTCATCCAGATCTTCCTGTTTGATATCCCAGTCTTTTCTGTATTGGCAATACCTCCCAGCTTTGTGTCATCCGCAAACTTTATTAGCACATTCCCGTTTTTTGTGCCAAAAAGATTGGTCCCAAAACCGATCCCTGAGGAACTCCACTAGTAACCTCCTTCCAGCCTGACAGTTCACCTTTCAGTGTGACCTGTTGTAGTCTCCCTTTTAACCATTTCCTTATCCACCTTTCAATTTTCATATTGATCCCCATCTTTTCCAATTTAGCTAATAATTCCCCATGTGGAACAGTATCAAATGCCTTACTGAAATCGAGGTAAATTAGATCCACTGCATTTCCTTTGTCTAAAAAATCTGTTACTCTCTCAAAGAAGGAGATCAGGTTGGTTTGACACGATCTACCTTTTGTAAAACCATGTTGTATTTTGTCCCATTTTACCATTGACCTCAATGTCCTTAACTACTTTCTCCTTCAAAATTTTTTCCAAGACCTTGCATACTACAGATGTCAAACTCACAGGCCTGTAGGTACCCGGCTCACTTTTTTTTCCTTTCTTAAAAATAGGAACTATGTTAGCAATTCTCCAGTCATACAGTACAACCCCTTTGTTTACCGATTCATTAAAAATTTTTGCTAATGGGCTTGCAATTTCATATGCCAGTTCCTTTAATATTATTGGATGAAGATTATCTGGGCCCCCAGATTTAGTCCCATTAAGCTGTTCAAGTTTTACTTCTACCTCTGATGTGATAATATCTACCTCCATATCCTCCTTCCCATTTGTCGTCCTGCCATTATCCGTAAGCTTCTCATTAGCCTCATTAAAGACTGAGGCAAAGTATTTGTTTAGATATTGGGCCATGCCTAGATTATCCTTAACCACCACTCCATCCTCAGTGTTTAGCGGTCCCACTTCTTCTTTCTTTGTTTTCTTCTTATTTATATGGCTGTAGAACCTTTTACTATTGGTTTTAATTCCCTTTGCAAGGTCCAACTCTACATGGCTTTTGGCCTTTCTCACTTTATCCCTACATGTTCTGACCTCAATAAGATAGCTTTCCTTGCTAATCCCTTCCATCTTCCACTCCTTGTAGGCTTTCTGCTTTTTCTTAATCACCTCTCTAAGATGCTTGCTCATCCAGCTTGGTCTACAACTGCCTATGAATTTTTTCCCCTTTCTTGGGATGCAGGCTTCTGATACTTTCTGCAACCTTGACCTGAAGTAATTCCAGGCCTCCTCTGCCTTTAGATCCACAAGTTGTTCAGTCCAATCCACTTCCCTAACTAATTTCCTTAATTTTTTAAAGTTAGCTCTTTTGAAATCAAAAACCCTAGTCACAGATCTATTTTTGTTTATCCTTCCATTTAGTTTGAACTGAATTAGCTCATGATCACTCAAACCAAGGTTGTCCCCTGCAACCATTTCTTCTATGAGATCCTCACTACTCCCAAATCTAAAATGGCATCCCCTCTTTTTGGTTCAGCAACTACTTGCTGAAGGAATCCATCAGCTATTGCATCCAGGAAAATCTGAGCCCTATTATTATTACTAGCACTTGTCCTCAGTGTATAACAGGGAAGTTAAAGTCTCCCATGATAACACAATTCCCATTAGTATTTACTTCATTAAAAACATTGAAGAGGTCTCTATCAATATCCAAATTAGGTCCCGGTGGTCTATAGCACACCCCACGCACTATCCTGGGGAGGCTCTAGTAGCTTTCTTCCCCAATGTGATTTTTGCCCAGACAGACTCTGTCTTATCCATTCCATCAGTTCTTATTTCTTTGCAGTCTACCTCATCGTTGATATACAATGCTACTCCACCACCTTTTGCATTTATTTCTGTCTTTCCTAAACGGCACATACCCTTCAATACCTATAGTCCAGTCATGACTACTATTCCACCATGTTTCTGTTATCCCTATAATATCTGGTTTCACTTCCTGCACCAGTAGCTCTAGTTCCTCCATTTTGTTACCTAGGCTCCTCACATTAGTGTACAAACATTTTAATTTTTGCTGTTTGTCCTCGCTTACATTCTTTACCCGATTAGGCACAGACATTCTACTGCCAGTATCACCTATTAGACTGATATGTACACTACCCTTCCTCCTGATGTCCATTCTCCTACCCACGGCTGTATCCTTTCTTTCTTTGTTTTCTCCCCTCTCAATGTTAAAATCCGGTGTGGAGATTACCTGGACATCTCCCAACCATCTCCCCCAGATTCCTAGTTTAAAGCTCTCTTGATCAGTTGTGCCATCCTCCATCCTAGAAGTCTATTTCCCTCCTTACTCAGGTGAAGTCCATCCCGAGAGAACAGTCCTCTGTCTATGAATGCTTCCCAGTGACCATACATCCCAAAGCCCTCATTATAGCAGGGTGGAACAGGAAACTCTGCAGAATGCTGTACATCTGAGCCTCTGTGTGGGTGCCCTTCTTGAAACATGGGTGACCCCAAACTTGTATAGATCATAAAACATCCGTGAATTTTGATAGCACAAACACACTCACAAGACAGAATGATTAATTGGATACTTCTGCCACCTTCAGAAGTTTTTCTTTCATAGGGGACAATCTAGACTTTGGTTTTCTTTTCCTTGCTTTCTTTTTTCCAAGGGAGCAGGGAAGCTTTTTGTTTTATATATGAATGTACGGTTATGGTTAGAAAAGTGACTATGTAAAAATAGCATTTTCTTGATTTAAAAGATCTGTTCCTTGTATATATCCAGAATCTCATCAGCTGACAACAGAAAGATTGTAGCACTTTTCATTCCTGAAAGCACTGCAGAGCAACAGCTATGGAAAGGGAGCTGGATCCTATTGTGGAGCATACATCATCAACAGTATTCTTAATAAGTTCCAGCTACACACATTCATGATGCCTAGGGGAGTAAGAACACATTCTGACTTTCTGATCCCAGATGGAGTTTTCAGGGGTAGCAGACAGAAAAACCTTATTTTTACTTGAAACTGAACAATTTTTTAATTGAGTCATTGAAATACAGTAAACCCTATGATGCCGTTTTTTCCAGAGGATCACTTTTCAGACTATAACTGCCCTTTAAATTGATCATATCTTTTCATCTCTCCTGAATTTCTTCTTTTGTCCTTGATGTAGGAGAAAATTTTCAATTATTCTGCTTACATCATTAGCATACCCAATAAACATTTCCCACAAATGGATTTACCATAAAAAGCAGCAGATCTTTCTGCTGAAGAGCTTCCAAACAATTTTTTTCTTCCCAGAATTTGAAAATTTTAGAGTATATGTATTCTCTCTCTCTCTCTTTTTATATATATATATATATTATATATATGGGCTGTCTATTAATCGCAGTTAACTTAACTCATGCGATTAACTCAAAAAATTAACTGTGATTATTTCTGGATGTTTTTCTACATTTTCAAATGTATTGATTTCTGTTACAACACAGAATAAAAAGTGTCCAGAGCTCACTTTATATTATTTTTATTACAAATATTTGCTCTGTAAAAATGATAAATAAAAGAAATGTTATTTTTCAATTCACCTCATACAAGTACTGTAGTGCAAACTCCTTATCATGACAGTTGAACTTACAAATGTAGAATTATGTACAAAAAAAACTGCATTCAAAAATAAAACAATGTAAAACTTTAGAGCTTACAAGTCCACCCAATCCTACTTCAGCCAATCGCTCACACAAACATGTTTGGTTACATTTGAAGGAGATAATGCTGGCTACTTCTTGTTTACAATGTCACCTGAAAGTGAGAACAGGCGTTCTCATGGCACTTTTGGAATTGGCTTCGCAAGATATTTACGTGCCAGATACACTAAAGATTCATATGTCCCTTCATGCTTCTACCACCATTCCAGAGGACATGTATCCATCCTGATGACAGGTTCTGGTCGACAACGATCCAAAGCAAAGAGGATCGACGCATGTTCATTTTCATCATCTGAGTCTGATGCCACCAGCAGAAGATGGATTTTCTCTTTTGGTGGTTTGGGTTCTATAGTTTCCACATCAGAGTGTTGCTCTTTTAAGACTTCTGAAAGCATGCTTCACACCTCATCCCTCTCTGATTTTGGAAGGCACTTCAGATTCTTAACACTTGGGTCAAGTGTTGTAGTTGTTTTTAGAAATCTCACATTGATACCTTCTTTGCATTTTGTCAAATCTGCAGTGAAAGTGTTCTTAAAATGAGCATATGCTGGGTCATCATCCGAGACTGCTATAACATAAAATATATGCAGAATGCGGGAAAACACAGAGCAGGAGACATACAATTCTCCCCCAAGGAGTTCAGTCACAAATTTAGTTAACGCACTGTTTTTTTAACGAGCATCATCAGCATGGAAGTATGTCCTCCAGAATGGTGATTGAAGCATAAAGGGGCATACGAATGTTTAGCATATCTAGCACTTAAATACCTTGCAACGCCAGCTACAATAGTGCCATGCGAATGCCTGTTCTCACTTTCAGGTGACATTGTAAATAAGAAGCAGGCAGCAGTATCTCCTGTAAACATAAACAAACTTGTTTGTCTTTTAGCAATTGGCTGAACAAGAAGTAGGACTGAACAGACTTGTACGCGCTAAAATTTTACATTGTTTTGTTTTTGAATGCAGTTATATAACAAAAAAACTACGTTTGTAAGTTTAACTGCTATGATAGAGATTGCACTACAGTACTTGTATTAGGTGAATTGAAATATACTATTTCTTTTGTTTTTTACAGTGCAAATATTTGTAATAAAAAATAAATATAAAATGAGCACTGTACACTTTGTATTCTGTGTTGTAATTGAAATCAGTATATTTGAAAATGTAGAAAACATCAAAAAAATTTAAATAAATGGTATTCTATTATTGTTTAACAGTGCAATTGTGTGATTAATTGTGATTAATTTTTTATCGCTTGAAAGCCCTAATATATACACATACACATACTTTTAATATATGTTTAAAGTATTTTAATGTTCCTAGCTCATATATACTAAGAATTCTTCTTCATACATGCTAAGAAAAGCATCTTTTGAAATTTCAGATTTATGAATGAAAGAAAATATACTTTCTTCTCTTAAAATGATGTGATTGAATGTCATATTAATATTTGACATAAAAATGAAAAACCTCAACATCTTTTTGATTTAATGGGATTGGTCCAATGACATGAAGAAACCTGCAAAATGTGTATTTTCACTTGAAAATAAGATTATTTTTGAGTAAAAATATGTCCATTGTCATTCTAAAGCACTCTTATTTTCAAGTAAGAACCTCCACAATGTCAAATTGTATTACAAAGATTATCAAAAGATTGTAGGTGAAATCCTGGCTACATTGAAGTCAGTTTTTCCATTGACTTCAGTAGAACCAGGATTTCAGCCATGATATTTAAAGTGAACATTTTAATTAATATTTTAAGTAAAGCTCAGTTTTTTAATCACAAAATGGCCCACAAAAAATTCTCAATGTTTCCTGTAACTTCATACAACTATATTTCTGATTTTCCTTGTGGAAGCAGAAGTATTCATGTTAATAGTTACCAGGTCGTGCCTCAAACCTGTATAATATTTGTGAGCGCAGGTATCAGCATTAAAGGTTTTACATTTGCAGACATCTTTAAGACATGACAGCCAGCCAGGGCTACACAATTGAAGTAGCTAAAAAAAGTAAACCACGCCATCTTTTGGAGAGCCAACATCTGAAATACAAATTAGTTTAAGTACTCTAAATTCTTAAGTCGGTGGTTTTCGTTAAAATGTAGACCACATGTATAGTTGAAGATAGGATAGCAGAATCTCATAGATCTGAAGAATGTTTCAGCTTCCTTAAAAGCTTACTTAAGTTGAAGAGACTAGTAAATAACTTATTGTAGGTTACTAGTTAAATCAGTCATGTAGGGCCAGACATAGGCCAGAAGCACTTTTAGTCGGGAACAAAGATGAAAACAACAACATCTCTTTCCTATATACTTTCAGGCCCAAATTCTGCCTTCATGTTCTTGTGTTTAACCCTATTAGAAGGCAGTGAGATTTGTATACATATATCTGAGGTCATAATATACCTCATAAGTGACCTAAAAAGGAAAAAAAGTTGGGTTTGTTCCTTTGTCAGGTTTCAGAGTAACAGCCGTGTTAGTCTGTATTCGCAAAAATAAAAGAAGTATTTGTGGCACCTTAGAGATTAACCAATTTATTTGAGCATAAGCTTTCGTGAGCTACAGCTCACTTCATCAGATGCATCCTGTGGAAAATACAGAAGATGTTCTTATACAAACAAATCATGAAAAAATGGTTGTTTACCACTACAAAAGGTTTTCTCTCCCCCCACCCCACTCTCCTGCTGGTAATAGCTTATCTAAAGTGATCACTCTCCTTACAATGTGTATAATAATCAAGTTGGGCCATTTCCAACACTCCTAATTCCTATTTAAATCTTTAAAAACAACCAAAAATTCTTACTCTAAACTCCACATGGAGTGTCAGTAATGAATACTAGTTAAGTTATTCTAAGACAGAGAATAGAGATAATTTTCCAGTTATTCAGCTGCTCGTTGCAGAAATATGTAGTGGACATTTACAGATCATGCAAGAGTAAGTGAAAAATCCCATTGATGGAACCATGGAAGATTTACCTGGAAAGGGCATTCCATCTACATCTTCCCAGATATGAGCTGTGACAGCAACAAGGGAATTCAGATAGGTTAAAAGTAGCCTGACAGGGAAAGGTGTACAAACTGCCATTTTATTCCCAGCAACGCTCAGAATTTATTATAATTCTAAAACCAAGTTCTTCCAAACTCTGGAAAAGGAAGAATGTAACTTATTTACACTGTCTGATGAAACTTGATAATAACAAAAAGACAATACATAGAATACATTTATAGTCACTTGGATTGGTGGCTGCTGTGCCTTATTTATTTTAAATTTCTACGTGTCGGTTTCATATTTCTCCCAGTCCACATTCAGTCTGTGGGAAAAGAAAGAGCATTGTAATGTAAACATCTTTGTTCTGGAAAAGTATTTTGCACAATAAGGGCTAATTTAGATTCCTTTTTGCTTTGAGTATAATGTCTTCTCTGAAGTTAGTTTTTTATATGTTATGTGTTGAATTGTTGCTTTAAAAAATAAGGAACAAATCAAATTTTTAGCATTGTTTGATGAAAATTCCACTCCACACAGTCAGAGGCCTTCTCAGTACACAGACTTAAGAGGCTCTTTTTTGCTGGTGATTCGTTTGTTCCTCAGTTATATTATTTGACTGCCATGATAAAGTGTCTGTGATCTGAATGTACAACTTTAGGCACTGATTCCACATTAGCATTCGTTAATACTTACTCAAACCTTAAACCTCTTGTTTTCTTTAAAATGTTATAATCTTGGTTAGACAAGGAGAAAAGTCTATAAAATTGACATCTCGTTAAATCCTAAGGACAGATTGTAGCTGAATTGAATTGTATCAGCTATAAATGTGCACTAAAAGTCATTGTACCCAGTTAACTAAATGAATAACTTATGTGATAACATGTTGTGTGCACATACATGGACATATATATATATATTTATTTATTAATTTTTGAAAAAAAATTGCACATGCTCAGTAGAGACTTGCTAGAGCCTCACAGCTTAATTCCCTGAAGATTCTGTCCACACTGAGCATGCTCCAGCCTGGGGCTGAGCAGAACTTTTCCCTACTGTTGCAGAGAGGACAAAAGCCAAACCTGGGGAAGAGATGAGAAAAGTAGATTGGGACAAGAAACCTGGGGTGGGTAAGATTGGGCCTAAAGGCTGGTGGAGAAGTGGGAGACTGGGACTAGGAGGAGACAGATCAGATTGGGACTGAGAGTGAAACAAGAGAGCAGGAAGACTGGAAGCCCGTGAATGGGAGGAGAGACTGGGACTAGCTTATTGAGGAGACTGGGAAAAGGAGCTCTTTTTTTGTTTTTGTTTTTTAGGGGGACATTGAAATTGGATGAAGAGCCCAGGGAAGCAGATTGGGACTGGAAGCCAGTGGGGAGGGGAAAGGTGAACATGGGGGTTATTGGATGCCAGGGGGAAGAGATATATCAGATGAGAAGCCAGGAGGGAGAACTGGAGCTTGATGAGATGGGGACTATGACTGGCTGGGCAAGGAGACTGGGATTCAGATGAGATGCCTGAAGAGTGAAGACTGGTCCTGGTTAAGTGAGGAGAATGGGACTGGGATAAAAAGACTTGGGTGAGGAAGATATATGGGTTGGACAGGTTGGAGGGGAAGGGGCAGAAAGAGGCACATTTGGGGAAACCAGAGAAGAATATATGCCCGCTAGAGAACACTTCTCTTCAAAACCTGGAATTGAACCCAAGATTTTGGAGTCTCACCATGTGCTGTCAGCACATATTCTGTGAAATTCTCTGGCAAAGTGTCTTATCTCCCTCTAATGCTGGTCCACATAGAGGCTGATAACCTACTGCTGCTTTCAGTAACTGTTACCTCAAATGGCAGAGATCTGTATGATGGATTGAAAGATTCCAACCCTGCTAATGACCTACATGAATGTCTTTATGAGTGTGAAGGATGTGATGGAATTTTTGATTTTTCAGTTTTCTTTTTTTTAAATCTAGGAAAGTACACAAAAAAACTACTCTAAAAGAACATTATTACGGTTGCAAAGTCAAGCATTCCAAAGTTAGGAAATGCGAAAATTAACATTCCTTGTGTAACCTTAATTTGGTCCTCTTGTGCATATCATTGTCATAGAGTCTTTAATTACATGATAACATGTTATTTTTTTCCAGAGGACCACTGCTTCCTTCAGTGCATGGGATGGACCTGCTCTGGAGATGAATCATGGTTGTATAGTGAAGGAAGCTGTTCTCCTTAGGATTCTTCCTATTGCAGAATTTGGAAGGTGTTTGGTGAATGAGGCAGGGGATTATCGATAAAGAAAAAAATAGTCTTGTGGTTAAAGCAATTAAACACTGCCCTGGGGAATTGGATTCCATCCCTGTCTCTGCCACTGAGTTCTATGTGATGCTAAGCAAATCACTTAAACCAGCCTATTTGCAATGATTATTAAAGTGTGACTGTCATTTTGTGGAGCCCTGACTTGAGACCTTGAGGTTTGATCTGCAAAAGTGCAGTGCACTTACAGCTGCAACTGAAGTCAATTGGAGCTGTGTCTTATATGTTCAAACTGCTATATAATACTGTGTAGTCTGAAAAATCAGATCCTAGGCATCTCCAATTGGGCCCCCAAAATTAATTGACACTTTTGACCTTCTTCATCTCTCTGTCTCTCCATTTCCCATTTGTAAATTGGGGATAATTCTCCTTTTCACAGAGATGATGTGAAAATAAATTATTGCAATCAGAGATGATCGTGATAAGTAAGGCTGTGATTTTGTTACAGAAGTCACGGATTCCGTGACTTCTTCAGCAGCCAGTGCAGCTGACTCCAGGGCCACCCGAGCAGCTGGTGCAGCCCCAGGACCAGCTGCACCAGCCGCTGCTGGGGCAGTCTTGGGCCACCACGATCTCCTCTTCCCCAGCAGCAGTTTTGGGTGTTCAGGGCTGGGATGCAGAAGTGGGTGAGGGCTCTGGGCAGCGCTTTCCTCAGGGGGACTCCCCGGAAGAGGCAAAATCCCTTGGCTCCTAGGGGGAGGCAGGCACCGCCTCCACAGTTCCATTGGCCACAGTTCCCAGCCAATGGGAGCTACATAGCTGGTGCTCGGGGTGGAGGCAGGGTGCAGAGCTGCCTGGCCATGCCTCCACCTAGGAGCTGAGGGAGGGAAATGTTGCTGCATGGAGCAAGGTAGGGAGCCTACCAGCCCCGCCAACTGCCCCAGGATGTGTGCCACTACCCCTCCCAGCACCCACAGTGCCCCCTGACCCCCCCCCCCCCGCAAGCTTTAGTCAGGGGTATATAGTACAAGTCATGGACAGGTCACGGGCCGTGAATTTTTGTTTACAGCCCGTGAACTGTCCATAACTTTTACTAAAAATACTCGTGACTAAAACGTAGCTTTAGTGATAAGCACCATAGAAAACCCCTGAGGAAATGAATAATTTTGTCTTCAGAGCGGGGAGTAAATAAGTCATGGGCCACACATTGAATGAGGAGAACAAAATATTGAGTAGTTCCTCACTAAGTGAGCACTATCCATCCTGTGCACTGAATGAGGCAGGGGTTCCAAGGAAAAAATAGTATATAATCATTTATTAAAGGCTAATTCATAATGCCTATGTACAAGGATGCGAAACTAAAGTTGCACAGGCAACCTTAATTCTGGCATTTCCTAACTTTTGAGTGTTTGACCTTGCATCTTAATAATATTCTTTTAGCATAGTTTTGAGTGTGTACACATGTATGCAACGTAAAACAAATTTATATACAGGCATAGTTGTACTTTTAAGGATAAAATATTAAGAATTTTATAACACTTTAAAAAAGTGAAAAGGCGTTTATCAGCAAACTCTTATAGGGGAGATTATGCTACCAATAAAATGTCCTCCTGATGCTATTGTACTATTGATGTCCTAAATCACCCACAGTGAGATTTTGTACTATGGAATTAAGATGGTGTTAGCTTGGTTTATTTATCTGCTTAAATGCTATTGACTCTTGGGATATATATGTTTAGTGTAAAACTGTTTTGTTCAGTGTGTAGCATTTGCTCTCTTCCTGTTAATCATAGAATCATAGAATATCCGGGTTGGAAGGGACCCCAGAAGGTCATCTAGTCCAACCCCCTGCTCGAAGCAGGACCAATTTCCAGTTAAATCATCCCAGCCAGGGCTTTGTCAAGCCTGACCTTAAAAACCTCTAAGGAAGGAGATTCTACCACCTCCCTAGGTAACGCATTCCAGTGTTTCACCACCCTCATAGTGAAAAAGTTTTTCCTAATATCCAATCTAAACCTCCCCCACTGCAACTTGAGACCATTACTCCTCGTTCTGTCATCTGCTACCATTGAGAACAGTCTAGAGCCATCCTCTTTGGAACCCCCTTTCAGGTAGTTGAAAGCAGCTATCAAATCCCCCCTCATTCTTCTCTTCTGCAGACTAAACAATCCCAGCTCCCTCAGCCTCTCCTCATAAGTCATGTGTTCTAGACCCCTAATCATTTTTGTTGCCCTTCGCTGGACTCTCTCCAATTTATCCACATCCTTCTTGTAGTGTGGGGCCCAAAACTGGACACAGTACTCCAGATGAGGCCTCACCAATGTCGAATAGAGGGGAACGATCACGTCCCTCGATCTGCTCGCTATGCCCCTACTTATACATCCCAAAATGCCATTGGGCTTCTTGGCAACAAGGGCACACTGCTGACTCATATCCAGCTTTTCATCCACTGTCACCCCTAGGTCCTTTTCCGCAGAACTGCTGCCTAGCCATTCGGTCCCTAGTCTGTAGCGGTGCATTGGATTCTTCCGTCCTAAAAAGGATCTATACCTGAGTGCACAGGGGTTCTTCTTCGAGGTGTTTCCCTGTGGGTGCTCCACTTTAGGGTGAATCTGCATCCCTTCACCTGCAATCAGAGAATTTCAGTAGCAGTGCCTGTTTGGGTCGCACATGAGCTGTCCCTGTCTCGCGCCACTTCTGCCGATTACATAGCACTATGCAACCAATGCCCCTCCTCAGTCCATTCTCTATCACCCTGGGCTTGAAATGGAGCAATTGGCAGTGCCTCCGAGTTTACCGTTAGATTAAGAATTAGTCTAGATTAGTGGTTTTAGAACCCAGTTTATTTAGTAAAAAATTTTTAGTTATCCTTTCTCTTCCCCATTTTTCCTCAAAAAAAAAAATAAACCCAAACCTTTTTTCTTAGATAATTTAAATATCATTATACCCATTAAATGGTCATATATTATATCCTTTAGCATAGCGTAGATACCCTTCTTCATGGGAGAAACCCTATTTTAAGGGTCATGCCCAGCTCCCAAGTTTTAAGCACTGCCTCACTTACTGGTCATCAATCCTGATGTCTGTCAGACACTCGCAGTGTGTCCGCCATCTCAGCAAGACACACATACCACAAAAGTGCTCCCATTGCCATAATCTGAATTATAATCTGAGCCATGAAAGCAAGGGATCTTCAGTTAAAACTCCTCCTCATAGAGAAGTCTCTGCATCCATCATCTGATCCGGGATCACAGACCTCTCCTGGGCAATAGTCTCCACCAGCAGCATCTGACATGCATTCTCCACCACCCTCACAGAGAAAAGAGCATTCCTCCAAAACTGTGGCCAAGAAGTGGGTTACAACCTCCCCTTCCTAGGAATCTACCAAAAAGAGGCAATCCCTGGCCCATCAGACAGTATCAGTACCAACTGCACTGAGGCCAACTACGTCTGAGACATCAGGACCTTCCAGTATTGCAGGTATCATGCAAGCCAACAACCCTAAGCGGGCAGGCTCGGACAGAAACAACAAAGGGAAACTTACCATCCCTTCCTTGGTACAGTCAGAGCTACTCAACATGCAGCACCGAGTAGCTCAGGAGCACTGCAGTATATGGCACCATCTTCTGCTTCCATAGCACATAGCTCACACTCCTCGGCACCGACAACCATGGTAATTGTATCGGTACTGCTAACAGCACCCTTCTCAATACCGATGCTCTCAGCATCACAGCAATTTCTCTGGCACAAAGATGCTCAGTACCATATCAGCTTACACCACCGTCCACGTCAGCTCCTTCTTCCTCCAGTGAGGATGAGGAGGATGAGGAAAGGGAAATCTACACTTCACACCACTCCTCGTCCATCCAGACAACTATCAGACCAGGTCCTCCAGAACAATCTGAACACCATGCCAGACCCAAAGCTCATGGGTGGTAGAAATATTCCTGGATTCCTCCTCCAATGCCATTCCCACCACAGTGGCCCTACTGGGACCCATGGGTGGCATACCATCAGCACTACTCTAAGCCTCCTAGTACACACAAAGAGAGGTCAAGGCATTCCCCATCACCCTCAATGCTGAACTCTCTGAATCCCTGGAAGAGCCACCTGAGGGACTGGAAGAGGTCACCCCAGCTGCCAATTTTTACTTCCCCTCTCCGGATGAAGCTTTCATGCCCCCACCACACACAGGTGATAACTTTAAACAGTTCCAAGAGCTGTTTAAGAGGATTGTGGACTCTCTAAAGATACCACTGAAAGAAGTTGCAGAGTCACAACATAAGCTGTTGGACATCCTCCAGACCAGGGGTGGGCAAACGTTTTGGCCTGAGGGCCATATCTGGGTGGGGACATTGCATGCAGGGGCAGGACAGGGGTGCAGGGAGGGGTGCGGAGTTCAGGAAGGGGCTCAGGGCAAGGGGTTGGGGCAGAGGAGGGAGCAGGGTGTGTGAAGGGGGCTCAGGAAAGGGGGTTGGGGTGCGGCAGGGATGCAGGGAGGGGTGTGGAGTGCCGGAGGGGGCTCAGGGCAGAGGGTTGGGGTGCAGGAGGGGTTCAGGGGGCGGCAGGAGACTCAGGGCAAGGAGTTGGGGTGCAGGAAGGGTGCGGGATGTGGCAGGGGGCTCAGGGCAAGGAGTTGGAGTGCGGGGTGCAGGAGGGGTTCAGGCTCTGGCCCGGTGCCACTTACTTGGCGCTGCTCCAGGGTGGCAGCGGCGCGCACCAGAGCCAGGGCAGGGGGGAGGCAGGGGGCTCTGCTCGCTGCTCTTGCTGCACCTCCAGGTACCTCCCCAAAGCTCCCATTGGCCGCAGTTCCCCGTTCCCCGCCAATGGGAGCTGCAGGATAGGGTGTGGGGCCTGCAGGCGAGGGCAGCACACAGAGCCCTCTGCCCCCCCCCCCAACGGGCTGCAGGGACGTGGTGCTGGCCGCTTGTGGGAGTGGCGTGGGGCCCGTGGCACCCTGGGGATGGCAATCCCACGGGCTGGATCCAAAGCCCTGAGGGGCCAGATCCAGCCCACAGGCTGTAGTTTGCTCTCCCCTGCTCCAGACACTGACTCCATCCAAGATTGCCCTCCTGATAAATGAGGTGCTCATGGATCGGCCAAGACACTCTGCTTGGACTCACAATCTTATCATCCATCACAACTGCAAATTGGAAGCCCCTTCCTTCCACTGAGGGGCACTGCTCTACAGTCACCTAAAGTGGAGCACCCCACAGGGACACTCCTCGAAAAAGAGACGGTTACTCATACTGTGCAGTAATTGAGGTTCTTTGAGATGGTTATCCCTGTAGGTGCTCTACTATTCTCCCTCCTCCCCTCTACTTCAGAGTTTCATGCTAGGGACTCTGGAGCAGAGAAGGACCCGAGATGGGGTTCGTCGCACAATTCTATGTAACCACCAGAAGCGAGGTGAAACGGGCCTAGCACATGTGCGACCCAGCCAGGCACTGCTGCTGAAATTCTCCAATCGCAGATTCACGTAAAGTGAACCTCAGTTACTGCACAAGGTAAGTATGTTTCTCTTTTAAGACTATGGAATTGGTGGAGGTGTGGAGCAATATTTTTAACAGATAGGGACTTCTCCCACTGAATTATGAGGAAGGAGCACAAGCAGAGTGTGCTTGGTAGCCCAGGTAGGCGGAAAAGGAACTGAAGGAACCACTAGGAGGTCCAGTGTTTTCACATAAATTTCAGAAATACTTATTTTAACGTGATACTGTGGCTGAAAAAGTGGTTCTGCATTGAGACAGCTACTCTGGACATTACAGGCAGCAACACAGAGCTGTGGAGCTGAGTCAGAGTAGTGCCTGCTGCTTCTTAAGAGAGAGGCTGATCCAGTACAAAGCTAGGTTTTGAACCCTCAGAGGAATGTAGAAGTAATGTTCCAATGGCTCTCTCCCCTACGCTGCTAGCTCTTGCTCTGAAGTAGAATTCTTCTCTTACCCTCTTTCCTCTCCTTCTGTTTTTCTTCATTCTTTCTGATTTCTTCTTTCTTTTTCTCTTCTTTCTTCTGACAAGACTGGAGAGGACTAAGGAAAAGAGAAAGTCAGAGCTAGAGCATGGAAGCAATGGGAACATCCTCCAAGATGAAGGAAGTATTATAGGGCAAAATTCTGTTCCTAGTTATAGTGAAGTAACTTTCGATTCCAGCAGAGTTGCTCTGGATTTTCACCACTGTAAATGAGTCCATAATTTGGTTTATGGACTGTAAGGATTATATTGTAAAGTGGATGAAGAGGAAACGTGCTGCAGTTAGTTTTGCACACCCCTTTTGGGACGAGTGGGCTCCAAAATGAAGTTAAGTGTTAGTACTATACAGCTATGCTGAACTGTTTGTTAATGATCCATCCATATATCTGCTATTTTTTAGTTTATGAAGTACATTTCATACTTCTTCCACAAACAGGTGTGCTCATTCCACGCCCTCCTCCCCCAGCATTAATCCACGGCATTCGTTAAATCATTTGCCTAAAGCCTGATACGTGTAGCCAAGGCAAATATCCATATTATAGTCTCCATTCTGGAGTCATTCAAGGCATGCTTATGTGGTTTTTATGGAGCCAAACTTATATGAGAGGTTTAATTAATTTTTACTTCTAGCAAATTTCCCAGAAAAAATTAAATAATCAAACCCCTAACTAATTTTCCTAAGAACAGTGTTTATATTCCCTGTCTGAAGAAAAAGCTGTTAATACTGGCAAAGTATTTTGGCACAGTATCATACTAGATAGACTTCCTAACGAGACTGTTTACTAAACAGAATATTTGGCATGTTATATTCTAATCTTTGACTAGAAAGATTATGGTAAGTGAAAATCTCTTGTAAAGTGTATGAATAAATTAATAAGAATATGAATTTGTTATACAGCATTTAAAATTATGTCACTGTTATAATCCTTTGTGACGGGGTAATCAGTAATAAAACAGTGCAGTGAGTACCAATTAAGGAATATCAAATCAATGGGTATGCTGCTCATGCTGATTTAAACAGGAGCTGATTGGAATAAATGGATTTAATATATACTTATTTGCAGACTGTAGCTGTTCTAGCACATCTACAGAAACTAGCTTATGAATAAGCTAAGGATGTTACATACTTATATCTCTAATGGAAGACTAATGGGAAACATTAAATTAAAAAAAGTCTGAGTTGTGATCTGTGGTGAAACATACAGTGGTAAATGTGAATTTTCAGCCAGCATTAACAATTCTTTGCAGGACAATTTATAAGGGAAATGTATCTGCCACTTGTTAAGTAGTACCTGTTTATACTGCACAATCTGTGAGTGCAATATATGCTTGATTTTTATTTTATTTTTTTGTAATAATACTGGAAAATCTTTGGAATTTTACACCTCTGCTTGTATTTTTCCACATTCCATTCAGAGCCATGAAAATTCCCTTTACCCCCTCACGCCATCAAACTTTTTAACATACTTTACACCTAAGCCCTGCATCAGTCTGCCACCCTGCTGGTTGAGGAGGCCTGGACACATCTCCCTCCTGACCCTGTCAACATAACATCCGGATAGGTTTGTTTGTTTGTTTTACTGCCTCTTTTCCCTTTCATCATATGATACTGCAGCTAACCTTTTGGCTCATGGTTATTGACATTAGCCAAACTGCTCATGAGAGTGCTTTATCATACCAGAATACCACAAAGAAACAGGCAAGGGAGACCTTATAAATATATATGTGCCAGTGGCTGACACTAGGTAGATTGTCCCAAATCCCACCAAGGAGCCTCTTGGTAGGCAGAGGAAAGCAGTTAGAGATCCTGTGGTCCCTTTACCCTTGCATTTAATATTTCATTGTATGATCCTCTCCTTAGTTTTGGTGCCATTCAGGCAGGCAATGCTGCATGGTCAGCTCATTTAATAAAAACATGCTTTTCCCAGTTTTTTGGATTTTTTTCCATTTCATTTTTGTTATTTTCCATTCTATAACTGTTTATTATTTTATTATTCTACTTATTAAGCTGTTTGTTAATAACGTGCTATATCTTCATGTGTGTAAATACTTTAAATATATCAGTAGCACAAATGTACTGCATATAATCTTCAAACAAATATTAGTGCTCACAGTTTATATGGACAAGACTTGATTCTTCTCTCATGCATATCAGAAAGTAATCAAAGAGCAACCCCATTAAACTCAGTGGAGTTACACTGGTGTAGATGAGGGGAGAATTGGGCCCACATTGAAATGCAGCTATATCTCTTTTCTTTTTAGTTGTGGTTTATATGAAAAGATATTTACTTTGTAGTTACTGTCATAAATGTCCTGTTATTACTATTTACATCTTGTCCTGTCAACTTTTAACCTTCTCATTAGCAAAAATAAGTTATGCTTTGAGCATCTTACGTTTTCTTCCTCAAAGACTAGGAAGTTGGAATGTTCTCCCCTCCTTCCAACTCCACTTCCAAATTTCCAGATGTCAAGTTAGCAAAAGGTTAAGTGGCATAGAATACAACTAACTTAGTGGCTTCTTCTCTTTCTAGATATCATTACTTATGGTTGGATTCTTGCTAATCTTGGATATTCAATGTTATTTATTTTTATACATCTAAAACCTGAGTTTAACATCAGCCTTCTATCTACATGAAATGGATTTGGTAATTTCAACTCCATCACTACTAGATTACTATCCTCCACACAAAATCCCACTTACAGAATTTAGCTCACTGTTTTGCATAATTAGCTGTGTGTGCTCAGATGAATAACTGAGTTGAGCTAAAGAAGAGGCAAATTATTCCTCCTTAAAATGCTCTTAATCGAGATCAGAATTAAGATATCGTATTTGTGCTGGTTGTATTGTCTGAGCAATACATGACCTGAAAACCAAAGACTTGATCTTCCAGCCTGGTCAGTGTTTTAAAGTTCATCAACTAAGTAACTGATCTAAGATGCATTAAAATCATATTTCTTTGCTAGTTTTGATATTTGTTCTACATAAAAGTCAAAATATGACTAAAGCAGTCAGAAGGAAGAAAAAAAAGAAAAACCCAGTCTTTGAAAGGTAGCATCTGTTTATTCTGTAGCCTTGTTTTTAAATGCTGAGTGTTTCATAGAGTCATGACTACATTGCTGAAAAATAATATTTTGCATTTTAGAAGCTATGAAATACATTTCTGTTGTGTGCTGTAAGGTCTCTCTCATGTCAGCTGCACCTGCTCTATTTGCATGTGAATTCTGAACAATTCTTGTCCTATGTGACACTTCTGAAATGTCTGTCTGTTCTTTTTTTTTTTTTTTCCTTTTTAATTCTCAAGCTCACTATTTGGATAAGATAGTTAAAGGTACTGTATATTCGCTCTTTGTTAACCTGCCTATGACTACATGTTTATTGATATATTTATTTTTATAGTGACCACTGCACTAGATTTGGCAAAAGCAACTTTTTCTCATGTGTATTCCATGAACTATAAATTTGGTTCACATTACTTTTAATACATACCTCAGACTTAAAATACTAAGTCTTTTGTGTCACACATGAACATTTTACTAATTGTTACATAAGTTTTTATATGTACTGTACAAATACATTACTTTTTTCCAAAACCAAAAACTGAAGATAACAGTGCATTTGCTGTTTGTTTTATTAATCCTGCTAGTTGGGCACTTAGTTGTGAAGCATTAAATATTTAAGAAAAGAAGCAAACTGACACTCTTGTCACAGAGTAAGAAATCGTCAATTCTAATGCATATGTTGATTAAATAGAGAGAGCGCAACCTCGTTAATACACAGATTCTGTTGCCTCCCTTTCTCTAAATGTTTGAAAAACTATGTGAAATCCTATTTTATGTTTTATATGAGAAGCTGTAAAAAGCCTTACAAGGTTTGCAATGGAATGGATCAGAGATACAAAAGTCACGGGCAGAATAAGGTCCAACATAAAACAGCAAAGGTTCTCATATCTTCAGTTACGGTAAAAGTTAGGTGAAAAACATACTTCTGAAAAGAAAATCCCTATCCCTCTTTCCCCAAATTACCTTTTTTCTATTCCTTTTTTGTGCTTTTTTCATTAGAATATGGCAATATTCATGACAATATCCAGGCTTTCATACAATAAGTCTTGAGTGCACTCAGGTGACTTCTGTAACACTTTGTCAGTAGGGAATTAAATCTCTGTCTTCTATAAACAAAGCAGAATAAATGTATTCAGAAGCAAAATTAGCCTTCTGCATATACAGTTAATAAATACAGTTGGCAACTGCAGCCTGAAAAGAAAAAGGGCAGCAAGACTAATCTCAGCCTGGCATGATGACATGATATCCATAAGTATAACTCCATCATACCTTGTTATGAGAGGCTGTTATGATTCCATTCCTTCTGTACCTACAAATTTTACAAAAGACATAATGCCCCATAGAATTTTTTTATTTTGCGTTACATAGGTGGAGAAGGGAGTCAGTAAATTAATAATTCCATAGAAGACAAATTAATATAATTATCTTGAACAGATTGTTCCAAGAGTGACTAAACATTAACCAAAACCAGGCAGTTTTCTAGTTTACGTATAGGTATATAATGCAAAACCAGTAAAAATAAAAAAATGCTGTGGCAAGTTTTATTTATTTTTATGCTGTGTATAGTTACAAATAACTGTTGTGTCCAAAAAAATCTGATTTGTAGCCACCACTACTACTTAGGATATTTAATACCATTTCTGTACTTGCTTCTGTCAATGTCTTATCACTATCATAGATAAGGAACTAGAATCTACATATTTATAAAGTGTCATCATCCTCATACAGATCATGTTGGCTGCATGCCAGATTTCATCAGTAGGAAGTGACAGATATTGTTTTTATGTAATGTTAGACTGAAAACAATTACAGATTTTGGATATATTAAATTATTTTAATTGTTTCCCAAATTTTCCCTCCTTGGCCATAAAAGCAGACAAGATAGGATATAAAGGTAACAGCACAAAAGCCTTAGGGAGATTGTCACAAAGAATCACTCTCCGCTATCTGTCTTGAAGCACGTCACTACCGTGTTTTTGTTCAGTCTATCAATGTTTTATTGTGGTCCTTATGGTATTTCATTTTGTCCGTCCTAAGTAATCAAATACGCACAGCTATTACATTTAGTTGGAAATCCTGTCAGTCCTGTCCCATCCGTATGCAGCCTGAATCCTAATGTTTGTTAGAATAGATGCTAAGCTGCTTTACTATTTCCTGGGCTTTGCTTATTCTGTGAAAAGGAATGTACTTTTGGCATAAAGTATAGTCATTAAAACTAGCCTATACTTTGTGTGATTATTTAATGTACTGTAATTTCACATGAATATACGGCAACTCTGAGACCAGAGAAAATTAATGTTCTCTTTTACTGTGTGCATAGAATCATACTCACTTTCATACTTCAGAATCTGGATGGATTTATTTAAAGTAACGAGGAGCTTAACAAAATCTGTACCAGCAAGTGACCAATATTGTACAAAGCAAATATTAATCTATACATAAGCACAGAAGTGGTATCACTCTACATGACTGTGTTTTGCTCTGTGCGCTCCTCTCTTGCTACTTGTCAAAGAAAATAAAAACTTAATTTTGTCTGGCCTGCAGGTATTTTAGAGGATTGTTGCATATATTTCCTGCCTGCACAGGTAAGTGGTGTCTCAAGTGTCAAGCCAATCAAAGATGCCACTTTGTTAAGAATTAGATTTCCTGAGGTAATGTTGCTGTTCCTCTCCATGTGCAATTACAGTATTTGTGCTGTTATAAAGGCCTGTTCCCAGTAAATGTCCCCTGTTTGTATTTTTTTAGACTGAAAATAATTGCAATATTCAAATCACTCGTGGTTTCCTTCTTTGTCTCTTTTGACAGAGGGCTGCCCCGGTCTGTGCAATAGCAATGGAAGATGTACATTGGACCAAAATGGTTGGCATTGTGTTTGCCAGCCAGGATGGAGAGGAGCAGGATGTGATGTAGCCATGGAAACTCTGTGCACTGATAGCAAGGACAATGAAGGAGGTAAGATATACAGAGTTAAATTTTAACACTGGCAAAAATATATTGAGAAGCAATTTTGCAATCAAGTGAAAAAATACTGCTGTGAGAAGCATACATATATTTTACTAGCTTGATGAGATTCATGTAAAAATAGATGGAACTACAACATTTACTGCCTTCATTTGGGATGCCAGAGTTGGTTACAAAGGTGTATTTAGAAATCCATTAGTGACACATTAGATTCCAGATAACGTTATTTTATGCAAGGACAAACAGTAGGGTCTTAATTCCACAAGCATTAGAAACATATTGTACACAAATACAGAACAGTTCTAAAATCCTTACTAAGACAACATTTTCATTGACTTCATTAGGAATATCACTGAGTGAAAGGACTGTGTAAAGACTTTGCATTTGGGACCATATCGTTGGAAACACAGGATGTGTGCCCAGTATAAGAATATCTCATTTATCCATAACCTGTGAAGGCAGGTAATGAACAGCACACTCCCAGAGCCATTCTTTTACTTGCTATCCTGTGGTCTGTCACTTATCCAACAAACTGAATATTTCTTTTTAGATAACAAGGCCCCAATCCACAATGACATGCGTGCAGGACCACTGGCTTCAGGGATCTGCCTGCGTACATCTCACTGCAGGGTTGGGGCCTAAAAGAGATATAAAAGGTAGATATAACTTATCAACCTGTCTTCAGAATCATATCTACCATGTGAAGGAAATAATATAGTAAAATATTGGATTGAACTTCACATTACTCCTGTTGCTTCTCTCCCCCGGCATCTCAGAACTCTGCAGGGGAGAGCCCTCTACCCCAACCCCTATCCCCACCTCCCCACACACCCTACCACACCATACACCCCCTGCCTCTTTGTGAGCCTGGGGAAATGAAACTGCTGGGAGGAGCAACCCAAAAGCTCAACCAGAAGGAGCAGAGGCAAGCAGCTGCAATAAGGACCTTTGGACACCGATTATGTCATCAGTGCCCAATTTCAGTTTTTGCTCTGGACATTCCTTCCCTGCGTTGACTGGCTGTTTGCTCCAGTTCCCTTCCTCATAGTCTCTTTGCTTCTGTCTAGCATGGTGCGGCCCTGATCTCAGTTATACACATAATAAAGAATAGTAGTAATAACAACATTTATCATTGAGATCATACATGAGGAAAGCATTATTGTCAAAACATCTTTGCTCAGTTTATTTTCTATTTTTCAGATTGTATGTTAAGATAAATGTTTATTTCCAACACTTTTATATTGTTTATTTTGTATTCTGAGTTAACTTTTCATATGTTTCACAGTTTAGGTCCTGAGGTGACCCATTAGGCTCTAGTGACCAGTTGGTTCAGTTGGACAGTGAGCCAAAATTGGACCAAGCTCTCCGCCCTGTGTAGGCTGGCACAGTGCCACTGAAATCAATGTAGACTTCAGTGGAGAATGTAGGTTTAGCGTACATCTACACTGCAAAAAAAAAAAATACCCATAGCAGCAAGTCTGAGACGCAAGTCAACTGACTCAGATTTTGCTACAGGGCTAAAAATAGTAGTGTATACGTTCTCACTTGGGACTGTAGCTCAAGTTCTGAGACCCAGCCCTGTCACCATGTTTCAGAGACTGGGCTCCAGCCCAAGGAGGAACAAGTACATTGCTATTTTTAGTCCTTTAGCATGAGTCTGAGTCAGGTTACACAGGTTTCAGACTCGCTGCTCTGGGTTTCTTTTTGCAGTGTGGTTATACCCTTAGGCTACATCTACAGTTAAAACAGTGCCCCTGTAGCACTTCCGTGTAACCACTCACTACAGCAACAGGAGGTTGTTCTCTCATCATTGTAGTTCGTCCCCCTGCCCAAGAGGTGGTAGTTAGGTACATGGAAGATTTTTCACACCCATGAACGATGTAGCTGGGTCAACTTAACTTTTTAGTGTAGACCTGGCTTAGACTATAGCAACTGACAAGTGCTGCTCAGGGAATCATGTTCAGACAAACAAGGTGAAGGAAGAGGAGAGATGAAAAATTGTGAACATGAAAGAATATGTAGAAAAGAAGGAAAAATAGAAAAATAGATGGACTAGAACAAGAACAACTTGGAGGGAGAAAGTAGGTGATGTTAAGGAAGAAGGGAGAGAAGGTAGAAGTCCAAAGAGAGAAGAAAACAGATTGGGTAAGTGTGAGTGAAAACAGAATGAGGTAAGATATCAGAAACTAAAGGAGAGACTCAGTAGCAAATAGCATACCAGGGAGAGAAAACTAATGGGAAATGAAAAAACAAAATAAAGAGATCAAGGAAAAAAGGAGATATTTTTCAGACACAAGAAAAGAGGAAAGAAGAGAGAATAAGTAGTAGGATCAGAAAAAAAACATGAGCCCAGAAACTGATGAAGCAAAGAGAAAACAGAATGAAAGAAAACACAGAAAAATATTCATACAAAGAAATAAGAAAAATGAATGATAAAGCAAAAGAAAAGGTCTAAGACTTTTAGGATGGTGAAGCGTTTTATTTTATTTCCTATATTTTTTTTATTTTCATGATTAACATTTCACAGCTCCATCTGGAAAGAGGGTTGGCAAAATGTTGTTGCGGTGGGGGTTGAGTCACATTGTGTGATAATATTGGTGTGTTGTTCCATTAGTGGACTGTTTGTGGGGCTGTTTGTTTGTTTAATTTGTTTTTTAATCTATATACCACAGCAAAAGGTTTTTTATTAATTTCAAACCTTGATTGGGCCCAGTGGAAAAGATTCAAAATAATTTAAATAAATAAATAACCCAGCTCAAAGGGTACTGAAAGAGAAACAAGGAAAAGTAAGCACCTGTTTGTTAGAAGTCAGCCTAGAGAGAGGTGTGTTGCTTCTCTGGTCACCAAGAGTTTTAGCAATCAAGCAGCTAATCTCCCAATAAGCCATCCAGATTCCAGACCACATTAGGTAGCAGCAAAAAGACATTTCTTAGCTGTATTTGTTTATTTTAGGAGATATAATATTCTGAGCACATTGGCTGAATTTATATCAGTGACTAGTCTGGACACTGTGGTTTATGTTCTGTTAGATTCAGTAGTTAAATAATTATTGTTGTCTTGGTTGCTAGCTAAATTAGATACTATGCTTAATGTTACTTTAAATACTGCATGGTGTTGCTTTGATTCCTAGCTGTTACTGGGATTGATTTGTAACCTCTCAGAGCACAAAACTCCCATTGACTTCAGTTATAGAATTGGATTATTTTTAAACACATTTCTTTCTAAGCATTGTTGCCATATTTCTGGAGTGAATATTATATATCTGCCTTTTGCTGTAGGGTTCCATGCTACACTATGGATTGCGCCCTGTCTTGTAAAGGAAGGATGACTTTTTTCTTAAACTTCCTGGGTTTAGGGTGGATACCAATGTCTGAGATTTAGCTCACATTTTAACAATCCATATTGGAGTGTGGATGCGCACAGTGAGCATAGGCTGAATTCTGCTTTTAATGTACTTGTAAGGAGGGGAGGGCCTCCATTTGAATTCAGTGGGAACAAGTATGTGCACCCAAAGACAGAGGATGCTTGTACTTCCTCACTTAGAAAAATTGCTCCTGTATTACACTATATAAAAATGACCCATATTTTATTATCATATCTGTAGAATTTCCATTTAAGTCAATTGTGGTTTCCTATAAAAATCATCAGCTAGTTATGGCTCAGAGTAAAGTAAAATGTACATGTAAGGATCTCACTTATCTTCTGAAATGAAAGTGAAGTCTTTTTGCTCAGGTGCAATCAGTTTATCCTGAAACACAATTCCATATACACAGTATAAGGAGCAATGAGGGACTGAAACTGCACAGTAATGCGGGAGGTGTTTACAATGGTCATAACTGCTGCGGTGAGCTGAATAGACTCCATGCTTGCCGTGCTATGGCATCTGCTCAGGCAATCCAAGGAAAAGGGCGCGAAATGATTGTCTGCCGTTGCTTTCACGGAGGAGGGGAGGGTTGACTGACGACATTTACCCATAACCACTCGCGACAAATTTTTGGCCCCATCAGGCATTGGGAGCTCAGCCCAGAATTCCAATGGGCAGCGGGGACTGCGGGAACTGTGGGATAGCTACCCACAGCGCACCGCTCAGAGTTTTTTTGTTTGTTTGTTTTGGGGGGAGGGATAGCTCAGCGGTTTGAGCATTGGTCTGCTAAATCCAGGGTTGTGAGTTCAATCCTTGAGGGGGCCATTTAGGGATCTGGGGCAAAAATTGGGGACTGGTCCTGCTTTGAGCATGGGGTTAGACTAGGTGACCTCCTGAGGTCCCTTCCAACCCTGATATTCTATGAGTCTATGAAATATCTATTAGGAGTCTGTAGATCTTGGGAAGCTCCTCAAAAGAAAAAGTTTCTTGGGCAAGGAGCCTACAGAGCTTATTTCTGCAGGAGAAAATATGCAGGCTTTATCAGCTCTACAGGTTCTCCAAGCCATTTAAAAACTCAGCAGGCACTCAGTCCCAGCAGCAACCGTCTGTGGAGTTTTATAGCACTGATTTATACAGTAACAGCCTGGTTTGCCTCTCATTAAAGTCAATGGGAAAACTCTCACTGATTAAATAGGAGACTTGGATTGGGTCCTATTCTGAGCTATATGTGACCTTGAAAACAGTCAGAAAAAGCTGGAACTTCCACTAATCACGAAAGTTGACTTATAGTGAAATAAATAAATCTATGCAAAAAAATACATATCCTATACCAGGTTTCAGAGTAGCAGCCGTGTTAGTCTGTATTCGCAAAAAGAAAAGGAGGACTTGTGGCACCTTAGAGACTAACCAATTTATTAGAGCATAAGCTTTCGTGAGCTACAGCTCACTTCCTCAGATGCATATCGTGGAGACTGCAGCAGGCTTTATATATACACAGAGAATATGAAACAATACCTATTCCCACCCCACTGTCCTGCTGGTAATAGCTTATCTAAAGTGATTTCCAGCACAAATCCAGGTTTTCTCACCCTCCACCCCCCCCACACAAATTCACTCTCCTGCTGGTGATAGCCCATCCAAAGTGACAACTCTTTACACAATGTGCATGACAATCAAGCTGGGCTATTTCCTGCATAAATCCAGGTTCTCACATTCCCCCACCCCCATACACACACAAACTCACTCTCCTGCTGGTAATAGCTCATCCAAACTGACCACTCTTCAAGTTAAAATCCAAGTTAAACCAGAACATCGGGGGGGGGGGTAGGAAAAAACAAGAGGAAACAGGCTACCTTGCATAATGACTTAGCCACTCCAAGTCTCTATTTAAGCCTAAATTAATAGTATCCAATTTGCAAATGAATTCCAATTCAGCAGTTTCTCGCTGGAGTCTGGATTTGAAGTTTTTTTGTTTTAAGATAGCGACCTTCATGTCTGTGATCGCGTGACCAGAGAGATTGAAGTGTTCTCCGACTGGTTTATGAATGTTACAATTCTTGACATCTGATTTGTGTCCATTTATTCTTTTACGTAGAGACTGTCCAGTTTGACCAATGTACATGGCAGAGGGGCATTGCTGGCACATGATGGCATATATCACATTGGTGGATGTGCAGGTGAACGAGCCTCTGATAGTGTGGCTGATGTTATTAGGCCCTGTGATGGTGTCCCCTGAATAGATATGTGGGCACAGTTGGCAACGGGCTTTGTTGCAAGGATAAGTTCCTGGGTTAGTGGTTCTGTTGTGTGGTATGTGGTTGTTGGTGAGTATTTGCTTCAGGTTGCGGGGCTGTCTGTAGGCAAGGACTGGCCTGTCTCCCAAGATTTGTGAGAGTATATCCTATACCTTGACTCCATAGTATATAGAATTTCAAAAGGAATGTCAGTTATGGGGGTTAAGTGATGTTACCATCCTTCCTTGGCCTGCTTTGTAGAATTTAATTCTAAAATGCACCTTTGAGAAATATTACCCATCAACCTCCTATTTAATTCATGTTTCTTTTAAAAACAGGGCTTATAATTTTGCCAGTTTGTGGATCTCTTATCTATATCCTATTTTGAATTTACTTCCCAAATGTACCAATTTTCCAGAGGGGGCAGGAAAATGGCACAAAACACACCCTAGTGGAGTTCTGACCCCTCCCTTTCAGTGCCTTTTTATTAATCTCTAGAGATAGCAGTTCTTAAAACAAGACCATATCCTATTGCAGTTCTGTGCATGTTTCAGCTAAGAAAAAAGTACAGCTAGTCAAGATTTTTATTACAAGATTTTAAACTTTCTGAATGGATGAACATTTTCTCTACACAAATATATACATACCTGCTATACATAAAAGAACAACTTATATCTAGACTCAAAAATACAAAATAGTCTCCTTAAGTTGGTAATGATTATTGAATGGGCTGGAACATCTTTGATTTTCCTTGTATTTTTTTCTTTTAACTCTGAGAAATATAGCAGCTAAGTCAAGTCTAATAATTTTAGGCTAAACTAAAATACATCAATGATTTTGTTGAGCTATTCCACCAAGGCTATTTTACTTTTTGACACAGAGGGCAATAGACAGACAACTTAGTGTCACTAGACAGCACTAGCTATATAAGTATAGAGAAAGAAAGAAAAATGTTCTCTTAAGTTATAGAGAGCCAGATTCATAACCATCCGTCACTCGCTTGGGCAAGTTGCTGATAAACTCCACAGAAAAATAACAAACAGTGTGTACCTGTATCTTGGCTGGTGAAAATGAGATTCTTTCTCTGATTGATGTTAGCAAAGAGGCTTGTAAAAATGCATTTCCAGCTGATTAGTTCAGAAGATGTCAATCTCATGCAGTTTTATGACCTGCAGACTACACAGCAGATGTACATTTGCTTTTTATAAACTAACAAAGATGAATGACTAAATTTGTGCATTTCTCTTTGGCAACTGTACCAAATATTGCCTGAGGGAGAACACAGAAGTGTAAAAATCAAAACAAAGCCTTTAACCGTGACTGTACTGGGTTTTAATACTGACCCACGTTAGTCTAGCCAAAACCAATATGGTATCAGAATATTTTGGTTATGAAAGCTTTCATATTTTAATGGAATCAGTCTGAAGAAAATCCTCCCAGGTATTATCAGTAATGCTTCTTCTTAATTCAATGTATGCTCTGAGTCATCACTCCTTTACCACTCCTGAAGTGCCCATTGATGTTGGTTGACTGAAGTAGGAGTTTTATGTGACCAAGAAATGGATCATCAGGCCCTTAATACTGTGCCAGCACACTAACTCTGTTCCATGTAGTATAGAAATTCATAAGCAAAATGCAGCATAAGCTACATTTGGAAGAAAACTTTATTTATATCATTTTAGCACATAATGCATTAATATAACCATAGTTTATTTGCGTGTGTGGTTTTAGTTTTAATAATAAAGCCAGCTGCTTTGTAAATGGAACTATCATAGGCTTCCTCAAGCTGCTGTATCAGTATATTTTCTGTTCTTTTGCAAAAATACAGTCCTCTTTCCTTATCTAAATTGAATGATAACACGCTTGAGCTATTTCAGCTTTGCTCCTCTTTTGGGGAAAACAATTATCAGCTCTACGATACTGTATTACATTACCTAGAAAACTTTCTGTAGCTGATGTTTCCAGACTTGTTTTACTTGCAGCTAATTAAACAGTAATCTATGTGAGTTTGATTTTAATCCCCCCCATATTAGATTTCTAGAGACGACAGGTTTAATCCGTATCGTATGTGAATGTGCTGCACCTATACATAAAAAAAAAAATCCATGTGTACATAAAGCATGCTTGTGTTAGCTAACATTCAGCACCAGCTGCTCATGAATTAAAATATAAAATGTTTAGCATAGATTTTTCTCTCATACATTTTTATGCAAAAGACTTAGCTTTGCTAAGAGCCACAAACCCTTTCTTCCAAAGTTAAGAAAATCTAGCTTGATAAATGTTCTTTAATATTTAAAGCTATTTACAGCACAAATACATTATATAGGTTCAAGAAAGCAGTGGAGTGGGAGTTACCTGTTTCTCTTCCTTGCATACCAAATAACCTTGCATAAAAGCTACTTAACCTCCATAAAAAGTATTTAATATTTATAAGTCAGCTGTGTCTGGAGATCCTAAATGCTTTGTTTTGTTTTAAATAAGCAAAATTTTTAATAACTATTTTTAATATGGGGACTAAACCTGCAAGATGCTGAGTGGCTTCAATTCCTATTGATTTCCATGGGAGTTTGGGAGCTCAGTACAAGGTTGGGCCTTTCATTTATTGAAAGTGAATTATTAAAAATCTAAACTACTGATATTATTTCATACTATAATAATTTTTAAATCCCTCTGAATGAAAATTGTGTCTAATTGCTCTTTCAGATATAAAGAACAGAAAGAAGTATTATTCATTTGTCTGAATTTCTGCCCACAGATGGATTAATTGACTGCATGGATCCTGACTGCTGCTTGCAGAGTTCCTGCCAAAATCAGCCCTACTGTCGTGGACTGCCTGATCCCCAAGATATCATTAGCCAAAGCCAACAATCACCATCTCAGCAAGCTGCCAAATCTTTTTATGACCGGATCAGTTTTCTTACAGGGCCGGACAGCACCCATGTAATACCTGGAGAAAATCCTTTCAATAAGAGGTGAATATGAATAGATCATTCCTTCATCAGCATAAAATGATATTTTAAAGTGTATATATGATTCACATTGTTAGGAGGTCCACTGCAATTGTGACATTTAATGGGGCGGGCTTTCAACAAATGCATCATTAATTTTTTTTAAAATATGACTATTTTATCTGATTTCTTACAAAAATTCAAATGGCTGGCGCTAGTGAGTTACACACACTTTGCCGTGTTAGTACCTAGGTTCTAAGAGGCTATTTCATTCAAGATTAAATAAATCTTCATTTAACCAGTTGATTTGGGTTAGCTCAGTTGGCAGTATATCAAACCAATGAAAATACCTCAGAAGGAAAGGCAGAGGGGCACTTTTAAGCTGAGGTCAGTAAATAATATTAATTATGAATTAATGTAATAGGATTATTAAGTGCATGACAGTATGGTTGCAATATACAGTTTGACTGGTGCTTTACAGAGTAGTAATGCCCTAAAAATAAACCAGGAACTGAAAGCAGGTGCCTTACATCTCACTGAGTGAAAGAAGATGATTTACACTAGCATTCCTGAATCTGCAGTTAGCAGCATTTGATGCAGTTGGGCACAGCAATTGATTAAAAGTTGGTGCACAAATGTTCCTTATTGCCCCTTTTACATTTTATACTTCTTGGTCCGTACAGAGTTACAGATTGCCTTGGAATTCATTGGAAAGTACATTTTTCTTTATGAAAATGCCAGAGATATGACACAGAAGGAAAGCCTAGAATTTATACATTTTAAAAATTCATCCCTAAATTCTTGGTAACTCTCCCAAGACAATGTGCACCAAATTAAATATACAGGGTAAATATAGAAGCAGTTAGAGAATGTAAATTAGAGTTTATAAGAGGGCAATGGCTTGGCAGTTTCAGTATGGATTACACAGATGCCATGTAATGGTGTGTTTGTTTTTTTAAGTTGTGTTACTGATAATCATGCTAGTAATACCTGAGCAAATAATTGCATAATCTAATTCTGCACTTTTTCCCACAGCCTTGCATCTGTCATCAGGGGCCAAGTATTAACTGCCGATGGAACGCCACTCATTGGAGTTAACGTCTCCTTTTTACATTATCCAGAATATGGTTATACAATCACTCGCCAAGATGGAATGTAAGTTTGCTGCCAGCCACTTCTGTCATTAGAATATGGAGATTGCCGTTTTACTTAATTTGAAAGCCTTGTTCCACCAGGAGTTGTAGACACTATCACTGCAAACTGTTCCTTTGTAAATACTGCAAAAACAGTTATCAGACATTTTCCTATTTGTTGATTATTTCTTTTAATTATTATTTTGAGAAAGGAAAAAGTTCTTGTTTATTTAAACACAGAGGCCATATTCTCCACTTTCTTACCCCAGTTTTACACCAATGTAATTTGGATAACTTTTCCATTGCTTCCAGTTGTGTTACACTGGCATAAAACGGGAGCAACAGGATAAAGAATCAGATCCATAAAATGCAAACTGTAAATGGCTTTGCACAGTATGTGACTTCTTTTTACTTTGCTGAATAACCTTATGATTTCTCTTAGGTTTGACTTGGTGGCAAATGGTGGTGCATCTCTAACTCTGGTGTTTGAAAGATCACCATTCCTCACACAGTATCACACCGTGTGGATTCCGTGGAATGTCTTTTATGTCATGGATACCCTGGTCATGAAGAAGGAAGAGAATGACATACCCAGCTGTGATCTGAGTGGATTTGTGAGGCCAAACCCTGTCATTGTGTCATCACCTTTATCTACCTTCTTTAGGATTTCTCCTGAAGATAGTCCCATTATCCCTGAGACACAGGTACAATGTGCTTTAAACTAAATAACATTTTCGATCAGATGTATTTTAGATTATCATGAAGAAGATATATGCTGCTGATCTATAATAATAAAGAATGTTGCATAATTAGTGGAAAAAGTGCTATATGTGAGTAAGTTAACACCAGTATTATGTGTTTTCAAAATCAGGTGCACAAAAGTATCTTGCATGCAAATACCTGACTTGTATACATGCCTGCCATAATTATAAGATACTGCGTGTCATGAACTGACAGATGTTAGCTGTGCATTGCCTTACAGGATCTGATGATCCTGCATGTTCAAAATGGGCATAGATTTGTGTATTTGACTTTATGACTGTCAGCCCTTAGTGCTCAAAATTATTATTTTTTAAGAACACACCTATAAAATTGCAAGTGAGAGATGAGGTTTTTTTATTGCAGTGCAAAGCCTTTATAGGACTATAGTTTGATTAATGTTATCAATTCATTGTTATTAATATTATGTGCATATGTATTTTTTCAGTAGTGAGAAATTTCGCATTTGTGATATTTAAGGACATGATCTTGCAGGGCACTGAGCACTCTGAGTACCTTTTGAAACCTTTACACCTCCACACTTCGTAGGAGCAAGACCTAAAGTTGGGTTAAAGTTATCAAAAATGTAGTTTTGAACTAAAAATATATGCTTTGAAGATTTTTTGTTTCTAATATAGATTACATTACATTCCTTAATCTCAAATAACTAATCACTAATAGAATTTTCCTCTGCTCCCAAATAGAATTGCATTTGAAGAAATGACAATCGTCTTGGATTTTCCTGCTAAATTAGCTATTTTGTTTGTTTGCTTGCTTGCTTGCTTCATTATAACTGTGTAGAACATGTTTTTATGACTCTTCAGGAAGAAATATCCTTGCTTCCTGAGGGGGAACATAGCGGGTGCAATTAAAATTGGTTACATTTAGAGCTTTTAAGAAAAGGACAAAACAATAAAATAATTCATGGTAGGAACTGGTAAAGTATAAACAAACTGCAATTAAATATATTTAAGCCTAGGCTAGGCTACCCAGTATAGGCTTTTATCCTTCAGTGCTGTTTCTCTACATTTGATAGCTGCAACTTAAGTCAAAAATTATTTGCATAATACAATCCATTTCAAAATAGCTCCAATTTTCATGTTGTGGCAGCATATGATAGATTTGGTTCCAAACATTGATGGGAAGTGGCAAATATATTATTATAAAACAAGGAAAAAAGTAATACTGTACAATGCTAGTTGTAAAGAGCCTTAAAATCTTTTTGTTACATATGCATATATAAAAAAATAAAAATAATCCCCCTCCAAAAAGCCATCTTCACACCTGGCTTATTGTTTGACCTGTGCTAATGTGAGCACTTTTTGATTAAGGTAAGACACTAATTATTCATGCAAAAAGCTAATAATTAGACTATGCAAAAACACAAAGTAAGGATTTTTTTCTCACTCAGTGCATACACATAACTCATATTTCTTCTAATGGAAGTTACACAAATATATCTAGACTAATATACTCCATGAAGGTCAGATTCTAATCTCAGAAGCATGTGCATAATGCTACATCTCCCAGTACAAATTCAGATTTGCAGCTTATTCTATTCAAAAACTATCCATTACGTTTCTGAGGAGTGCTTGTATTTGTTTTTCTGAAAAGAGCCAGAGCCAGATTTACTGTAGGGAAGATTGGAGTTGGCATAGAAAACATAGAGGAGCAACTCCCCAGTTCCCTGCTAATCAACCATCCTGCTAATGTGGATTGGCAACACTCAGCACCACACGCAGGGGAGAATAATGTGCTGCATTAACTCTAGAGGTAACACTTCATCATCCCTTAAAGGTACTGTAACCCTAAGAGTGTTCTTCTGGAAACAGTACTTTTAGGGGATGATGAATCGTTACCTCTAGAGTCAGTGCAGCACACAAAAGGATTTAGGCACCTAACTGCCACTGTAAGTGCCTAAATCCCAGAATCAGGCCCCACTGGGATTCACAAAATACCTGCTCAGCTTCCACTGAGCCCTTAGTCAACCAAACTTGCTTAGCCTTAAAAGTTCCCAAGGTGCCATTGTGTCTGCCTGAGCGTATATGCGCTGAAGTCCCATGCCAGGCACCTAACAGACACCTACACCCCCGAGCATTCCACAGACTGGAGAAAGATAGTCTTTCCTCTGTCTAACTTGCCTGTTGGGTCTGAGCTGGTAAGCGTGCAGCTCGCTTCGTGGAATGGTCCAATACATGAGTTCACACAAAACAGCCAATGCCAGAACTGCTGCATCCTCATAACTTTTAGCTCAGTGGTTAAGGTACTCACCTGAGATGTGGGAGACCCTCGGTTCAAGTCCCCCAGGGAGCTGTTCTCTCTCCGGGGAGTGACCTAACAACTGAGCTATGGGATATTCTGATGTGGAGCTCTTTCAATCTCTCCTGTTGAAGCTGCTCCACTGTGAATATGAGTCATTGGAGCAGAAGGACTAGATCCTGGTATGACACTTCTCAGAGTGCCCAGGACTGTGGATCACTTTGTTTCCCCCCTGGCCTCAGTGAGAGAGTGAGTTACTGGTGCTAATCTGGGTGTCAGCTCCCTGACACCATCAGTCTGTTGCCCACCAAAACAATCTCCTCAGGCGTCTGCCATCCCCTACTTTGCCTTGCAGGTTAACAGTAGGTGTATCCTAGCCTCTGAATCCTCTGAAAGCATCCCCACTGTAGTATCCAGCCTGGGGACACTCAGAAATTACCAGATATTCTCTCTCCAGAGGAACAGTATACACACAGGCTGACGGGTACAAGTCAGGATCAGATCCTGTATAACATCACAGCACTAAAATATATTTATTGTGAAACAGTCATAACTTTATTAGCAAAGATTGAGATTTAAGAGTTAGAGAGTAGGGATAACAAGTGGAAACAGAAATGGTTACATTGTAAAAAAGTATAATGTGCTTCTTAGAGTCTAAACTTAACTTTCTTCTTTGAGTGATGGTCCCTATGCGTATTCCTCCATGGCTACACATGCGCCCAAGTCGGAGAATTCTTGACAGCAGTGTCTGTTAATCTGCGCATGTGCCCTCGCTCTCCTCATGCCTCCAACTTGGAAGATAAAAGGCAGAGTGGACTGACTGCCTCTCCAGTTTCTTCTTATCACTGCATGGCTTGGGTTGACACCTCCAGTGTCTGGAGCTTCATCTTCCTTTATTCTGTGAGCTGCAAATACATATGTATATATTTTGTAAAACATTTTAGAGCTTTATCTGATAGTTTTTAGCTAAATTTGGTAATTTAATAGTTATACTCTCCATCAGGAGGAATTCCCTTCTGCCCCGTACTATGCCCAGGATTCTGAGCTTCAAATCTGTGCTTCCAGCCCATGCTGCTTCTCAGGCAATGATGACCATCAACGCAGCCTTTACTGCCTTGGGATTGCGCACCTCTCAGCGAGGTGTAGATCGTGTTACTAGTTCCCTGGTCATACTTTTGAGGGGTGGGAACTTTGCCTTAAGAAGCACTTATTGGAGAAGGCCATGAGGCCGCAGTCAGACCCGGGGCAAGTCTTCTTGTTTAGCCTATGTGGACTTAGGATGTTCTAAGTCACAGGGTCATGACAAGAAAGTCCACAAATCCAGGGCTCTGTCAGTACCAGACTGCACTCCAGCAGCAACGGTGCCTCTGGTACTAATTGCTCCAGCTATGTTAGTTCATATGGACAAGATCCCTTGCACTCTAGAGTGAGCAGTCTTATGCTCCATCTGATGACACCTTTGATCTCTGAGATCCCCAGCCTCCATCACCACCAGGTCCTTCCCTCACAAAGGAGGTCCTAAATCCACCAGGAGTTGCAACTTAAGTGGAAGAGTCTCTCTCCCATTCCATCATCTAGTCATGGTTTCCGTACAACGGAACCATTGGTACTGCTAATGGATGCAGAATCAGCATTTTCTTTCTCAGGAAATTCTGAACCACCCAATGAACCGATGTCTCCTCCTCTGAGGCATGCCTTCCTAGACAAGCGATCTGGATTGGTCTGGAACCAACCTCCAAACCTACAACTGCCTCAAAACTGTTGATACCCCATGCCATGGGGACCTTCACAATCACTGTTTGACCCACCTTATTGGCCAAACTGGGGAGAGTGGGGCCTGTATCATCCAGCATAGTCAACGCAATCTAGGGAGTCAGTCCACTCTTCCTCACCAAGAGGACAGCCAGAGATTCCTCCTGACACCATGGAAGAGAAAGATTATGAGCTGGATCCAGAAGTTCTGCCAGTATCAACCAGACTGCCCTCACCATCTCTCAATGAAGCACTTGCTCCAATGTTTCCATTCCCCCTAATGACTAGAAGCAGTTTCAGGAACTGTTATGTTGGGTTGCACAGGAGCTATGGATCTCCCTTAAGGAAGGTTCAGGATCCTCAGCATAAACTCATGGAGATCCTCCAGTTGTCTAGATCCAGCCAAATAGTACTTCCTGTTAATGAAGCCATTCTGGAACCAGCTAGTACAGTTTGGAATACCCCAGCCACTTATGTCCTTACCCCCACGAGGGAAAAAAACCTTTATTTTGTCCCAGCCAAAAGGGTGGAATTTCTCTTTTCTCATCTTGTTCCTAACTCTTTAGTTGTCTGAGTTGCCATAGACAGATCTAGGCAGCAACATCCTAGATCTACTCCAGTCGATAAAGAGGGTAAATTGCTTGTTTTATTGGGAGGAATAATCTTCGCTTCTACTAGACTTCAGTTCAGAATAGCCAGTTACCAAGCACTGATGGCTAAATATCATTACCTGAATTATTGTAATATTTGAGTGCAGGGGACTGGACTAGAAGATCTCTCGAGATCCCTTCCAGTCCTATGATCCTATTATTCCAAATTCACAGACTTCATCAACAAGGAGAGAGCTCGATTTCAGGCTCTCACTGAGGAAGACCAGTTAAGTAGATGCAGCAGATACATCTTTGAGGACAGCAGCTACTGTTATTGTGATGTGCCATGAATTACAGTATCTTTGAATCATTCCAATCACCTACAAGCTATCTTCACTAACGTCCCAGTTTAAAGACATTATGTCTCACTGTTGCTTTCTAGATGAAAATGTCAGCAATCTTATTTACATCTAGTTCCCTGGTGTTGTCTTGATGCACATTAAGGACAGCTACATTATTCAGTTGTGTCTGTTCTGTTGATGACTGGAGATGATTTTTAAGTCTTCTGAAGCTGGAGAATGAGTTCAGGATGATACAGGCACAGTGAAAAGGATTCTTATAAATCTGCAGTACTCTGGAAACATAGTGCTTCAGAGTACCGCAAATGACTACAAGAGCTCTTTCATGATATGTAACAGCTAATTTAGGCATGTAAAATTGAGATTATATTTTGTCATGTGCATTACTTTGCATTTAACATTGAATTTCATCTGCCATTTTGTTGCCAAGTCACCCAGTTTTGTGAGATCCCTTTGTAACGCTTTGCAGTCTTTTTTTAACTTAACTGTCTTGAGTAATTTTGTATCATACGCAAACTTTGCCACCTCCCTTTTTGCCGATCATTTACGAATATGTTGACCAGCACTGGTCCCAGTACAAGCCCCTGGGGACAACACTATTTGCCTCTCTCCATTCTGAAAACTGGACACTATTTTTTCCTATGAGTTCTTGAACCCCGGAGCATCCACAAAGTTGGCGCCTGTGGTCACAGGGTTCAGAAGTTCCCTTTCCCTGCACCTTCTGTGGCAACCTCATTATCCCAATCTCAACCCCCATCTAAAAGATACTTTAGGCTACCACCTGCCGATTCCCACACACCATTTAGCACTCTTTTTCCACATCTAGAGTGGAATAACGATGGTCAGGTGGGTACATCATCCATTCCAACTATGCGATCGAATTTACCTCCCTCTCTGCCCCCTCCGTAACCTCTATTTTCCACCCTGTGACAGGGTCGGGCCAGATGGCTACAGGAGAGTGATAGAAGACAGCTATATTAGCCCCAGGTTAAGTAGGTCCCTTTTCCCAGAGTAAGGTAACAGGGAAGGTTGCAGAACAATCAGGAACTTTCTGGAAACAATTAAGGCAGACAGGCTGATTAGAACACCTGCAGCCAATCAAGAAGCTGCTAGAATCAATTAAGGCAGGCTAATTAGGGCACCTGCGTTTTAAAAAGGAGCTCATTTCAGTTTGTGGTGTGTGTGCGAGGAGCTGGGAGCAAGAAGAGCAAGAAGCTGAGAGTGAGAAGGTGTACTACTGGAAGACTGAGAAGTACAAGCATTACCAGACATCAGGAGGAAGGTCCTGTGGTGAGAATAAAAAAGGTGTTGGGAGGAGGCCATGGGGAAGTAGCCCAGGGAGTTGTAGCTGTCACGCAGCTGTTACAGGAACCACTGTAGACAGCTGCAATCCATAGGGCCCTGGGCTGGAACCCGGAGTAGAGGGCAGGCCCGGGTTCCCCCCATCCCTCCATTCCCCCAACTCCCTACTTGATACTGGAGGAGTTGACCTGGACTGTGGGTTCCACCAGACGAGAAGGTCTCTGGCTTGTTCCCTGATCCACTAGGTGGATCAGCAGAGTCTGCAGGAATTGTCCTTCTTCCTTTTCCCCATGCTGGCCAGTGATGAGGCTAATTGAGTGAACTGCAGATTTGAGCCACAAAAGTGGCCAAACTGAAGTCTGCCATGAACCTCTGAGGCGAGCAAATCCGCCAATAAGCGCAGGACCCACCAAGGCAGAGGAGGAACTTTGTCACAACCCCTTTTCAGGGGCCATTCTTACGAGGAGATTCTCAAACAACATAACAACAAGGAGCTCTTTTCCCACTATAAACCTTGTCCAGGTATGTCTAACACTCCATATTGCTGGTGGGATAAATCTTTCTGTGGCCCTGACGAGAAGCCATTTTGAAGTTGAGTTTTAGTGGCTTCTCTTCCCCTACACTTCCATAGCTGAATACCATGGATGCTCAAAATGATAAGGTTGACTTGGGTTTTCTGCAAGCCCTTGCTCAGTTTGGTGTCCAGAATGAATTCTCCTGCACCAATGAGAGCATAGGAACTAGAAAGATTTTTTCTTCTACTCCCTTCACTTATCATTGGTTTAATTAGTGGTGAGACCAGTCAGCAGGTGTATGGTCTTTGTTCAGTCTAATGTGTCATTGGAGATTCAGTTCTATGGATGAGCTCTATCATTCATTTGGTCTTAATTGTAAGCCGAACTGTTGATTTGCTGCTCACAAGATCCCATTACAATAATTTGAGAGGAAACCCTGACAGAGCTTGTTAAGACTTCCCTTAAAGATTGGAGAACTTTATCTAGTTCTGGGGATAGACCCTTTCATCAAATATCTCCAAGGTTTATCCTCTCCAGCTTGGGTCCAGCAGTTTTCATTTTCTATACTTCTATACCTCTGGAATCTGTAAATATCCTGATTTATACTTCTTCTGTGCTTCTATCTGCCTAAAGCTTTTCTACAGCTCCCATCTCTGTTGTATCTGTATAATGCAAGGAATGGTTTAGGCTTCTGACTCCAGGAGAGGGTTCCAGCTCTCCAAGCAGAGCGAGAGGCACCTACCTCTAGCCCAGACTTAGAGGAGTGGGGCTTAGGATCCACCCCTCTCCTCAGCATCTGCTATTCACTAGCTTAGGCAGCACCCTCTCTTGCCTGCTGGCTTTTGTGGATCCTAAGCGTTTTGTGGGCACCTCTCTCTTCTTGTGCATTGTATTTAAAGCCAAGGCACCCAGTTCAGGGTTTATGAATTCCATTGGGTGGCTAGGCATCTAAAAGTTAGGCACTGCAATACTCAATGTTGACAATGTCTAAGTCCCTTTGTGGATTTGGGCCTTCGAGCATTCATGGCAGTTGCTCAATGCAGCCAAACTCAGTAGTGGGAAGGAGTTCTTTACCTCACTCTGACTGTATCTTCTCCAGTCCTGCATCCATCAGTGCATATCAACCCCAGTTAGTTTCACCATACTTACTATGGCCCCATATTGTTTTAATTCAGGCCTGAGATGTGATTTACAATAGTCAGTACTGCAGTGCTAAGGCATTTTGCAACGTGGGTAAGTTGGGTCTCTTGGGCCATGTATGGCTGAGTGGGCCAACTTGAGTTCTCAGTAGGACAAATTTTCTCTGTTTCTGTGGAAACTGAGATGACCCTTATCTGAGTACTGTAGGTTTAGTGTTCCACAATTGTCCTTCTAAGAGGCTTGATCATGCATAAATGCAATGTTTCATCCTTTGGGATTTAGTAGTTCAGTGTAGTATTTTGGTACCTGGAATATTACTTCATCCCCATGCAGAATTAGTATTCTTCAAGACACTTGGATTCCCTATTGGGAAAAGTTAGTGTATGAGCAGAGTGGCTGAGCTGATGAATTCTGATTTT
The DNA here is from genome assembly GCF_965140295.1 of Lepidochelys olivacea. NCBI lineage: Eukaryota > Metazoa > Chordata > Testudines > Cheloniidae > Lepidochelys > Lepidochelys olivacea. Next base: position 85,461,816 of record NC_140414.1, read on the forward strand.
TGTCCTTGAAGACCTTCTAGTTCTAGTTCTTCATTTAACGGATTCACCATCCAGACACCTGTGAGAAACTCTGTCTGTATCTGCAGATTTAACTTTTTAGTAATAAGGTTAGAGAATTAATGGTTCAGGAGGAGGGCTGGTTCCTTACTCACCTCTAGATTGCCGAAGTTCTCAGGGAGCTCAGTTAAGACAGAGCACAGCTAGTGGAACAGTGTGATTTGTAAGGACTTGTTACATTTCCAGGATTCGGAGTTAGATCCACAAAGGGATTTGGGTGCCATTTTAGACACCTAAGTCCAAAATTTAGATCCTCAAAACGCCCATTCAGCTGCTGCCCAATCCTAGGTCTCTAGGCCTAAAGTCCCTAGTCTCCTAAAAGTCCCTTTGGTGCCTAAAAATCTACCACTGAGCATGTGCACAGCTGCATCAGGACAGACACCCAGGCCCCCAGCTCAAACCTAAAACCGAGTAAACATTCCCCGTCTATGTCCCCTGTGAGACCCAATCCAGTAGGCATTCTCAGAGACCACCTAACAGATCAGTCCCCACACAAAGCACAGGAGCAGGTGGAGGTGGTGCCTGTGCCTTCTAGCAAAAAATTATGATAGTTGTGGTGTCTATGCCTTTTAGCCCAGAGGTTAGAGCACTCACCAAGGATGTTGGGCCCCAGGTTCATGTCCCCTCTATATCTAATGTGGAGCAAAGACTTGAACTTGGATTTTCTCCATTAGAAGTGAGCACCCAACCACTGAGCTGTAGGGTGTTCTTTGGTAGGGTCTCCCCCTCAGTTTCTGTTGTTGAAGCTGTTCAACTTTGTATAATTAAATAGTCATTGGAACTGGGACTTGAAGTGTGGTCTTCCACCTCCTAGTTGAGTGCCCGAACCAATGGGATGTAAAATCATTCTCTCGCCCGGATCCACTGAATATTTAAGTATTTATAGGAAGTGGAACGGCTTCAACAGAAAAGATGGAGAGAGACCCACCTGTTGCTATCCCATAGCCCAGAAGTTAGGTGCTGTCCTGAGAGGTTATAGATGTGGGTTCAGACCTAATCACACAAAGTGGGGTATTTGAATCAGCATCCCCCACATCCCGGGTGAGCGCTCTAACCCCTGGATCAAGATTATAAGGGGGAGTATGTGGCAGCTTCTCTTACTTGTGTTTGCAAGAAAGGGCTTAGACACTTCATTCCAGGAGAGGATAGGGCTCATGACTATAAGTCCCAACCAAAGATGGGCACCTCCCTCTGACCCAGATTTAGGCACCTAAGATCCTTTGGGGGCAGTGCTTAGGCCACACCCTTCTCCTGGGCATTTCCTATGGCTAACATAAGCAGCACCTCGTTCACCTTGCTGGCTGTGGATCCATGGTTAGGTGCCTAGCTCTCCCCATGCATTGCATAGGAAGCCAGGGTGCCTACGTCTGGGCTGTGGATTCTACTAAGCAGCAGAGCACCTAAAGTGAGGAGTTGCAGTGCTGAGCCCCCTTTGTGAATCTTACCCTAGCAATAGTCAGTTTTTCATCTCAGTAAGACCTGAATTTGGCTCCTGGTTCTTAATGAGGCAGCCATCCAAACCCACTGTAGAGCTTTCTGAAAATGCCCGCCAGAGTGGCCTGTTTACTTTCTGTTCTCTCAGCTAAGCAGGTGGATGGATGCTTTAGGACTTAGCACTACTCTTCTTCACTTTCTGGTTGCAAGAGAAGATTTGAGTAAACTTTGGGACTAACAGGAACCATCATGCTGTGTTCATTTATGGATGTTGTTTTCCTTTGTTTCTCTACTCAAGTTGCTTTTTTTTTCCTCCAGAAAGAGAACAGCATCTGTTAGTTCACTTTTTAAGTGCAGCGTGGGAGTCCTTCAAACACCTTAAAGAGTTGTTTTACCTTGAAGGTCTTAGTAAAGGAACAGATCCTCAGTTACTTATATCTCTGGATGGGTTTTTACATTTTTAGCTTGCAGAGATTTGTTTACCCTCCAGTTCAGAGGAGCATCCCCTATAGTCTCTGCAACTTGGGCCGAGGCACTGCAAAAGTAATTTTAGAGGCAACACAAATATCACCAATTTTAAGCACTTGCTTAATGACAGTACTGTGTGTCATCTGCTCTCAGTGATGATTGGTGAAGTGGGAAGAGCAGATATTTGACAATTAAGAATTGCTTATCAGTAATTGGACTTGTCCTAGTAACCTGTTCCCCATTCTACTCCTCCTTTCCTTTCTACTGTAATATGAAGTTCTACACAGTGTGGGAAGTTTCTGACTGGAGGAGAAGAGAGGTGCTTGCCTATATATACCTTACTTGAATGACAGCTTTGTTGCATCCTAAGCTTCCTGTTAGATGAGCTAAGCTGCTGCCAGTGATAATTGGTCATAGAAAGAGAAAAGAGAAGAATATAATTAATGTCATGTAAATCTTTCTTAACATACCTGCAGTAGTTTCCATCAGTTATCGGATATTATGACATCTAAGGCCTCTTAAACTCTATAGGCCAGGTCCTTGGACCTTCTTAAAGAAGCAACCTCTTAAAGGGTGTATAAGCAGTTTTAAAACTGCATCTGAGGATTTCCCTAGCATAGAGCTCCCATAGCCAGCCCTCTGCCAGCCTGTATTGGTGCTTGCCTCAACATAGATGACATTTTGGGGTGTAGAGAAGCTGGGTAGAGCACAGTGCTTCCCTGCAGACTGTTATCCACCAGTATAAGTTAGTACATTGGCCTTGGCTGCCCCGAGGACCAAGGGATGGAAAAGTAGAGTAAAGCTGCCTAAATTTGTTTCCCAGGAGCACTAAGTGCTGCTATGTCCCCATACTGCTTTAATTCAGCCCTGAGATGTGATTTATAGAAAGCTTTTAATTTTAATGGGGATGCTTGGTGGCTCTGCCTTCAGTATTTAGGAATGTGATTCTTATCCAGTTAAAGTCCTGAGTGAAATAAAGGTGATGGACTATCTTAATCCATAGAATGCAGAAACCCTTCATGTCCAACTACCACACACAAACTCTAATTCTCATGGGAGGTGGAAAAACTTATAAAAACAGGATTGAACGTTTCTGATATCAGAAAGCAATGAGCTGATGTCCAAACAGTGAAAATTGATCAGGAAATATGGGGAAGAAAGCTCTAGTTTAAAATATTTACAATACAGAAATAAGACAGATATTCTATGAAACACTAGTATTATTATTTAACATTTGTACTACAGTAGCAATTAGAGGCCCTAATCAAAATCTGGATCCCCATTGTGTGAGGGGCTGTACATACACATTCTAAGCAATAACTCGCTGCCCAGAAAAGCTTATTATCTAAATAGGCAATATAGACAAGGGATGGGGAAAAGGAATTATTTTGTATGCTAACAAGTAACTTCATAATTGCATTCTTAATTATAGTAAAATTGACTTGTCACAATATGGTGTCTTAGGTTTGTTGATGTTGCTCAGAGAAGCATTCTCACTTCTGAGTGAATTAAGTGTCTATCCCAGAAGAGCATTGTCAGCTTCATGCAGGGACATGTAGGAGTGATTGCTGGATCTCAGATGCCCAGTGCTCATTTATCTTCAATAGGGAGAGTGCTAGCTGTATCACAGTTACTGTATGTGATACACAACATGGATGGTGGCTTCAGAAGAAGCTATTTGCCCAGTGCACTTAGACAGAAAGAGGATGCTTTACTGACAAAACTGTTGTGGAAAAAGAGACTGGAGGTGTTCTTCCAGGAAAACAAAGAGATGTCCGTAAGTCTTTGAAAGTTTGCAGCAGAAAATAATAATTGAGCGACTTCATCACAAAAAGACTGTAAGATGTCTTTAAGAAAACGTAGAATATTGTGATTTCTTTTGTTAGAATGTTTTACTTTATTAAAATGCAGTTCAGATATAGGCTCTGATTCACTATGGATTTTAATATACTGTTCAAGGTATGATTTTAAAATACTATTATATTCAGATTAATCTGAAAATAACTTACATTATTGTAATGTTTCTTTATCAACAATTAGGTACTTCATGAAGAGACTACAATTCCAGGAACTGATTTGAAATTATCATACTTAAGCTCTAGAGCTGCAGGATATAAATCAGTTCTTAAGATCACCATGACCCAGTCTGTTATACCATTTAACTTAATGAAAGTTCATCTTATGGTGGCAGTGGTGGGAAGACTTTTCCAGAAATGGTTCCCTGCATCCCCAAATCTGGCTTACACTTTCATATGGGATAAAACTGATGCATACAACCAGAAGGTCTATGGCTTATCTGAAGCTGTTGGTATGTACAGTGTGATGCTTTTCTGAATCTATTACTATCTTGGAATCATAGTGTTAAATTGAAACTGACCATATCAGTTGATCAGAAAATATTTAGCACAACAGCATTGTACTGAAATGTATTAGAAAGAATTAAGGTAAACTTTTTATAATAAAAATGTATTTCAAATTAAAAAGAGATCACAAATTGATAGTTTTTCATTTGTATTAAATAACTTGGAGGATAGACCCAATGTGGATAGTTTTTGTGGATCTCATTTTAAGCACAGTGGAAAATTAATGTGGAAAAAACCCACTCTGTACTGCATCCTTGTCTTAGGACAGACTTAGTCTACTGCTCTTTTTAAAAACAAAATAATTTTAACCATCTGAAATTCCTTTTTTAAATTATGAAATATTTGAACAATCTCTGTATGATAAAGGATATACAGGTTTTAATCACAAGCTTAGTATAGAAATGTAAAGTTAGTTTTCTGAACAAAATTCCATTTTTCAACTATGGTGGGGAATATGAAACATGTTTTATTATGATTCCAGTGTCTGTGGGTTATGAATACGAGTCTTGTTTGGATCTAACTCTCTGGGAAAAGCGGACTGCCATTTTGCAGGGATATGAACTGGATGCCTCTAACATGGGTGGTTGGACATTGGATAAACATCATGTGTTGGATGTTCAGAATGGTAAGGACGTATTCTTGTTATTGTTCATTTTAATATTTTACTCTAGTGCCCTTGCTTGAAGCATATTGTTATAATTAATCAAATATTTTCTTCGGTTTAAAAAAGGTACCATACCTGAACAAAGATTTACAGTTGATGCCATATTTCATATTTCTCGCTCCTTAAAATTACATAAACTGTTGGGATTTTCCTTAACAAAGGTGTCACAATGAAAAACATCTTACTGAATTTTTTTAGTTTACAAAATTTTATTTTATCTTCAAATTGGTTTTAATATATGTTTAATATTTTAATGACTATGTGTGCCATTAAGGAAGCCCTGATTTTTAAAAAAAAATCATATCTCAGAATACTGAAATTGTTTCCTACTAGTTATGTATTATCAGTGTGATGACTGGCACTTTTGCTCCCACTTAGTGAAAATTACATAGCAATAATCAAAGCCTCTGCCAGACCCAGATCTCTTCACTCTTAGACCTCACTTTGGCCCTCAGTTACACAGGAGAAACTCCTACTGAAGTCATAATCCCCAGCAGCAGAATGTCTACCTGGAGAGGGATTCTATCAGCTCAAAGCACCTGCACCTCCCCTCTACTAGAGCTCTCAGCTGTGCTGGCTGGAAAGGAGAGGGGTGTGTGGCCAAGGCATGCAGGGCATGTCCTGATTCAGCATGTTCCCTGGGCAGCCTCCACAGACAGGGTTCAGACTGCAACTTAAAGTTGACTCAACAGAACTGTGAAGGAAGGATGGCGATGCAAACACTGCCTGCCTTCTGTGAGGTGAATGGGTTTGATGGCCAGCCACAGGCACAAATCAGAGATCTGATTAAAGCCCAAAGTTGTCAAGCTGACTTCTAACTGATAAACAAGGGCCTCATTAAACAGTCATGGGATAAGAGGGAAGGTTCTCTCATGGGTCAGTAAGTGATTAAAAGATAGGAAACGAAGGGTAGGAATAAATGGTCAGTTTTCAGAATGGAGAGAGGTAAATAGTGGTGTCCCCCAGGGATCTGTACTGGGACTAGTGCTGTTCAACACATTCATAAAAGATCTGGAAAAAGGGGTAAACAGTGAGGTGGCAAAATTTGCAGATGATGCAAAACTACTCAAGATAGTTCAGTCCAAAGCAGACTGCAAAGAGTTACAAAGAGATCTCACAAAACTTGGTGATGGAGCAACAAAATGGCAGATGAAGTTCAGTGTGGATAAATGCAAAGTAATGCACATTGGCAAACATAATCCCAGTTATACATATAAAATGATGGGGTCTAAATTAGCTGTTACCACTCAAAAAAGGAATCTTGGAGTCATTGTGGATACTTCTCTGAAAACATCCACTCAATGTGCAGCAACAGTCAAAAAAGCAAACAGAATGTTGAGAATCATTAAGAAAGGGATAGATAAGAAGACAGCAAATATCATATTGCCTCTATATAAATCCATGGTATGCCCACATCTTGAATACTGCATGCAGATGTGGTTGCCCCATCTCAAAAAAGATATATTGGAATTGGAAAATATACAGAAAAGGGCAACAAAAATGATTAGGTGCATGGAACAGCTTCCATATGAGGAGAGAGTAATAAGAATGGGACTTTTCAGCTTGGAAAAGAAACGACTAAGGGGGGATATGATTGAGGTCTATAACATCATGACTGGGGTGGAGAAAGTAAATAAGGAAGTGTTATTTACTCCTTCTCATAACACAAGAACTAGAGGTCACCAAATGAAATTAATAGGCAGCAGGTTTAAAACAAACAAAAAAGTATTTTTTCACACAATGCACAGTCAACCTGTGGAACTCTTTGCTACAGGATATTATGAAGGCCAAAACTATAACAGGGTTCAAAAAAAGAACTAGATACATTCATGGGGGATAGGTCCCTCAATGGCTATTAGCAAGAATGGTTTCCCTAGCAACTGTTTGCCAGAAACTGGGAATGGGCAACAGGGGATGGATTACTTGATGATTACCTGTTCTGTTCGTTCCCTCCAGGGCACCTGGCATTGGCCACTGCTGGAAGACAGGATATTTGGGCTAGATGGACCTTTGGTCTGACCCAGTATGGTCATTCTTACGTTCTTATATTCTCACTAACTTCAGCTAATGGGGGACCAATTGTGGATTAGTAAGATTTGAGTTTTCATGGGTGTCAAAAGCAGCATCAATGTGTCTAACATGCTTGTCATTGGCCTATTATAGAGTGTCCTGTCATGCCCCCGCCCCAACTCCACAGAGTACATTTCCATGGAGACAGGCTACTTACAATTCATGTTGCTAATGCTTCTCCTTGTGGCCCCTCTCCCTGGCAGGATGTCTCATGAATGACTCTGCAGCACTTTTGGGAACACTGACATCAAGAAGAAGCCAGTGGGGCAGAGAGGCTCTCTTCTCTTAGAATAGGCACTGCTAACTCCTGTACATTTTCATGTGTCACTTCATTGCAGCTAGATTGAACCAGCTCCCCAACAATCAGTTCCACCCTGCCTACTGCTCCTCACTTGATGGAGAAGGGGAGTGGTGGAGATTGCTAGGGACTGCCCAGAGCAACAAAGCAGCAGTCAGAATTATAGTATAGTAATTATAATTTACATAGTGCCTTTCATACTAAAGGATCCAAAACCAAAATTCATATGAGGATTGCTCCACTCCCCAGTGAAATATAGCCAACTTTGGAATAAAACGAGGCAGCTGTTTAACAGTGTTCAGCAGCATGGCATAAGAGTTTAGAAAAGGAAGTGAAGAATACTGTATTCAGTTGAATCTGTAAGGAAAATTAGATAAGCAGAATGAAATTACGCAAGTTGGAATTTGGTCAGGATGTGCTGTACTCTTACAGAAAGTATGTGGCAGGGCCTCCCTCTAACACTATGCTGGGGCATCAGTTCAGTACTGATCTAGGGCATGTCTACACCACAGCTGAAGGTGCAATTGCAGATGTACCCACTCTAACTTTAATCTAGCACAGGTAACAATAGCAGTGAAAATGCTGTGGCATGGACTTCGGGATGGGCCAGCAACCTGAATACGCACCCAGTGTCACCAGCAGTCTTGTCCTGTGGCAGCTAGCCTGAAGTGAAGCCTTATGCCACCATATCTTCACTACTATTGTTACGGCACTGCAATGACACCTTCATTTGTGGTGTAGCTATCCTGAGAGAGAAGAATGCTCCTTCCAGCAGCATCCAAGTCTTTTGTGGAGGTTTCCCATCTACGTGTTGGCTCAGTTTGATCCTGCTTAGCTGGTGTGATATGATGGGTCGTAACCTAACTGGTACTGCTGAATAGGAGAAAAATAATATAACCAATTAAGGGGAAATGGAAATTTTGAATTTAAAATGTCAGAAAAGAACCATGCAAAATTCTTAAGATATTTATAAAAATGCAAAGATGCATGTTTTATTTAGTCTAGTTTTTTAAAAATTATGAGGTTGTTTCTATTCACAAGGTGAATTGATTGTGGCTTTAAATTATGTTCAAGAGTAGATTTGACAAGTATGACTTTTCAAAGTGACATGTGTCTAATTGAATAAAGAAAGTAGTTAGTTGTAATGACAAGGTGGATGAGCTGGAGAAATTTATTCAGAGGGTACAGACAGTGACAGGTGTTTGTATGGACACCCTGAACCACTGCAATAAATATTCTAATGTTCATCTTTCCATTCTGTGATAATAGAGGAGAAATATGAAGGACCAATTTTTCAAAGTAATGACAGAATAAATCATGTGCACTAGTGCAGAGTCTTGACTTGTAGGAGTCTTCTTATAAAAATTATATAACTTAGCTATTTCAGCAAAATTATGGTTCCATGGTTGTCACAAATGAGGTAATCATAGGAAGGGGATTTCAGATGCCATTAATGCATTCTTTCTCAGACTATTCATGAAAAACAAACTCCATTTGCTATTATGATGCAGCCTTATTTTGATGACTTTTCTTTAAGTTTTCGTAAGCCAGTTTCATCCTTTCTGATTTCATAATGTATATTTGCTCTGGTATTTACCTCCACCAAATTGTATGACATTAAAAAAGTAACTGAAGCAACCAAAAACAGTTTAAGTGAAAAAGGAAAGATATTTATTCTGATCTCTTTTCAACTTAAGAAGTGCCTTGCAGGAAAAGTGGGGGGAAGAGGAGCGACACACCTTCTCAAGTTTCCTAAATGTGTTTTTGTAAGATTGATTGTTTTAACAGTATCTCAAAAAAGAAGAGTTACCATTAGCACCAAAAACTGCTTTTGAAACTTTGTACTCAAGAAATAAAACACGTAGCACTATAAAGTACAAAGGGACATGTGGTTTACATGGATTATACCACATGAAGATTTATTGTGACATATGAGCGTAACAATAATAGCTGACCATCCATACAGCAGACCTTCATGGAGTCATTGATCTGTATAATAATGAGGACGCTGGTAACATTTAACTGAGTCCAAATTCAAACATAATTCTCTAACTGAAAAATTTAACATCAGGTATGTATTTTGCTTCCCACGTTCCCTGTGAAGGCCATATAAAAGTACTGCTGGCATATTCCTTTGTCTTCATAAAATGACTGTACTTTTCAAACCTAAATAAATTAGGTTTAAGGAGCAGATTGGCCTGCCACTACATTTTTTGTTGTATTTGACATTTTTAATAACCATATAGAACTGCAGATGTATTCTAGGTGCAGACTTTGTTACCAGGGATAGATTATTATTGTACAGTGAAAAAAGACACTTTTATTATGTGAAATTGAGTCTCAGAACTTTTTTGAAGTATCCCCTTATTAATATTTGATGTATGTGGTAGTTGTCCAGTCATATTTAACAGGTTGTTTTTAATTAGTTACTGTATGATTGCAGGAATGAAACTCCCAAATATAAATCCATCTTTTCCAATAATCAGTGTACATGCAGTTAGAACTCCAGTCTTTTGAGGGAGATTTTCAAACCAAAGGGATTTAGAAGCATATGTCTCATAAAAAATAAATGGATCATGTGATTTTTGTAATTTTTCAAAAAAAAATCCCCCTCAATTATAAATATAAAAAATCATAAACAGAATGATTGTAAACATGTTTATATTACAGATGTTAGTATTTTTAATATTCTACTATATATTTTGAACAAGAGGGTTATTTTCAGTGTTTCTTAATTTGGTGCTATGGGTTCTCTAAGTGAATTTCCGATTTATTTGTAAATTAATTTTATGAAAAAAAATGTCTTGCATAAGGTAGGTTTGCTGTTAATGATCATCATTTCCTGAACATGACTTTGCTGTGAGAAGCAATTGTATTTTTATTTCTATCAGGTATCCTCTACAAAGGAAATGGTGAAAATCAATTTATTTCTCAGCAACCTCCAGTTGTTAGTAGCATCATGGGCAATGGACGAAGACGCAGCATCTCATGCCCAAGTTGCAATGGCCAAGCTGATGGTAATAAACTACTAGCTCCAGTAGCCTTAGCTTGTGGGATAGATGGCAGCCTGTATGTAGGGGATTTCAACTATGTTCGGCGCATATTCCCATCTGGAAATGTAACTAGTGTTCTTGAACTCAGGTATGTCTTTTCCTAGTCTGGGACTTTTGGAATTTAAGATGGTGTTGAGAATTAAAATATGGGATAGTTTTCTGACATTTTGTAAGTTAATATATCCAAATTTTTTACATAATGCATTGAACCGAAAGAATTAAACCAATTTAAAAATGAAGTAAATTTGATTAACTCTAAAATGTTTAACTATGCATATCTCTATCTAAAAATATTGTAGCAATTCAAACTAGCCTAATTATTTCCTGTTTTAGAGTCAAAATAAGTTAACTCTGGTGGATCAAAGTTCATAATTCATCTTCTTCACTAGAATAATAATAGTTTAAATTCTGCCTTCTGCTCCTCTTGTTTCTTTTCTAACCTTTTTTTCTAATATTGCTTTTCCACTCTTCTTTACTTGCTCCCACCAAGAAATAAAGATTTTAGACATAGGTAAGCATTTTTAAGGAAATGTATATTTCTTCTGTCCATTTTTACAAATGAATGTGTATTGTGGATTAGTCAGTTCCGGTATTGTTATTGTATGAGGAGTGCTTTTCAAAAATAATGACTTCAGCTGCAAAGGAGAGCATGTTGCCTTTGGTTATGCCAGTTGTCAAGTTCTAGAATTACTGATATTCAATTCCTGTTCTCAGCTCCATTAAGGACCCTCTTTGTGCCCTGTCCCCCTTCAGATCCTGTCCTCTTTTGCATCCTACTTTTAGCCACAGGTTCCCATTTTCTGTACCCAGTTTTTGTCACTTCCAATCCCCAGTCACTGTTCCCATTTATGCTGCCTGCCCCCTTCTCCTTTCTCCCAGTCTTAAACCCTGCCTCTGGCTCCCCTCTTATCCCTTGCTAGCAGCATTATTGCCAACTTCAGTCATTCAAAATTCATTAGGCTGACCCAAAATATGATGATGATAGCTTAAAATTCATGAGATTTGTGAATATAATATATTTTGAGTTTCTTTTATTAGCCTTCGGATTTGGGGCCTTTTGGGATTCATATTTCAAGATTTTTTGTACAGCCACAAGGGCAAGAAACATACTTTTAAAAAAAACTGAAAGCTGAAGTTCTCGCATAGTAACATGATTCCAAGATTCACAAGATGACAAGAGTTGGGAACGCTGGCAGGCACTCCGAAGGCTACAGCTACCTTCTCCTCCTCCTGGCTGCTCCAGACTGGTTTGGCTACAGCCAGGGGAGCACCCAGAGGAGAGAAAGAGAGGCAGCTTGACTCCCTGCAGTTTCTCTGCCTTACCAGCTCCTGGTAGTAAGGAGGAGAAACTTTGTGGGTAGCCGGCTGTCTTGTTGGACATGTGACATTACAGCAGGGCTCTGTGACAAGACTGATAAGTGTGTGTCGTGACAGACATGAGGCTCAGCAGTCATACCAATTTTCATATTAGCTGTGTTCGTGTGTCCTGTCAGGTGATGGTTGGTTGGTTGGTTTTAAACAAATATCCATAGACTCACATTTCATTTTTTCATATGCCTGGATTTTCTTAAGATTTACTCTTCTTCTGGCCATACTAGCTCATATGGATTTTCTTTCCTTAATTGTGGAGGGGTTTTTTTAATTTAAGAAGTAATAGTGCAGAGAGTTCAGGAAGTGTCATTTCCGGTAGTGTCATCAAGAAATCCCATGATTAAATACAATATTCTGAATTCTTTAATTTATACTGTTAACGATCAGAATTCTGAGTTTTCTTTTTGCATATTCTAGATCAGGGTTGAGCAAACTTTTTGGCCCGAGCACCACATTGGGGAATAGAAATTGTATGGCGGGCCATGAATGCTCACAAAATTGGGGTTGGGGTGCGGGAGGGGGTTCGGGCTCTGGGGTGGGGCTGGAGATGAGAGGTTTGGGGTGCAGGAGGGTGCTCCGGGCTGGGATCGAGGGGTTTGGAGAGCGGGAGGGGGATCAGGGCTGGGGCAGGGGCTTGGGGAGAGGCTCAGGGGGTGCAGGCTCCGAGCAGCACTTACCTCAAGCAGCTCCTGGAAGCACTGGTATATCCCTTCTCTGGCTCCTATGCAGAAGTACAGCCAGGCGGCTCTTCACACTGCCCCATCTGCAGGCACCACCCCCTGCAGTTCCCATTGGAGCACGTAGGAGCCAGAAAGGGGCCATGCCGCGGCTTCCGGGAGCCACATAGAGCAGCCCCAACCCTGTGCCCCAGCCAGAGCGGGGCCAAGCCGCGTGGTGCGGCCCCAACCCAGCGCCCCGGCCAGAGTGCCGAAGCAGGGCTGAGCTGCATGGTCCGGCCCTCAACCCAGCGCCCCAGCTGGAGTGGGGCAAAGCTGAATGGTCTGGCTCCTGATCCAGCGCCATGGCCGGAGCACCGGAGCAGGGCCGAGCCGTTGGTGCAGCCCGGACCCAGCGCCCCACCCAGAGCGTTGGAATGGGGCTGAGCTGTGTGGTGCGGCTTGCAGATCAGCTTAAAATGGCTCGGGGGCCATAGTTTGCCCACCCCTGTTCTAGATAGGTTTTTGTTTTTTCAAACACAATTCAGACACACTCCCTATTTGGCTAGTGTGGTGCTTTAACTAGTATGCCACATTTTGTTTAGATAATAAATTTGTTTTAGTTTGTGGTTTTAAAAATATTACACCATGTGCAGTATCACAGAGCTCCTCCATTGCCTTTTCAAACGTTTGCATATCACTAAGTAGTTTAGGGAATGAAGACTTGTCATCTAGCGAGACATATTTCCCTATGATATAGCAGTAATATTCCCCACTATCACTTGTGATGCTACAGTCGCATTCTCAACTGTGGTATTTCGGAAATTGGGCTGGCAGGATTAAGGGAAATTGAGGAGGATGTGCTTTTCTCCTGTGGATGTGTGCTCTCCAGCTAATGGAAGTGATGCATTTCTTCTGCACAAGGGTAGAATAGAATTTCAGAGGACTGTGCAAAAGGTGTGCACCCATTGTATGTTGTGGAGCTCAGCTTCTTGGGGACATCATGCACTTTCTGCCTGGGGTGGAAAGACATGTAAAGGTTCCACAGAAGCCATTGCAAAAATGGCTGTGGAGCTATTGTGCAAGAGGATTCTTACCTACTGTGCACCCTGACATGACCTGCTCTAGGGTTACAATTTGCCCCTTTAGCCCTGGGGGGGGGGGGTGGAGAGAGGAATATTTCACATTACTCAAGAGCAACTACCTCTACAGGCAATCAAAGAACAGAGCTGATGGGCTCCAAGTCCAGAGGTTGTGGTCAACCCCTGAAGGCTGCAGGCAGATTCTTCTGCTTTGCTTTTTCTACTCTTGAGTGTTCCACAAGGATTTGCATCATTGACAACAACATGATACTTGGTTTAGAGGGAGGAGAAGGCAGCACATCTAGTTTCACTTGCAAAACATTCAAGTTACTAGAGAGATTTCTATTTAAACTAAGATGTAGGCAATGTAGCCTTTGACATGTCACTTTACAGCTTGTCAGCACAGGACTCTAAAGTAAAGAAAATACACTCTAATACTCATTCATCCCATAATAATAATGAAGGCTAAATAGTATCACAGAGCTATTATCTATTGAAGCAGCACTTTTCATACCCGTCCACTAAAGGATCTATTAATATTTACAGACTCTGATTTTGATAGATTTAAAAACAGAATAATGTATAAAAATATTTTACTTTATATCTTGCCTTTAGTAAAGCATTTGATACTGTCTCACATGACCTTCTCATAAACAAATTAAGGAAATGCAACCTAGATGGAGCTACTATAAGGTAGGTGCAAAACTGGTTGGGAAACCATTCCCAGAGAGGAGTTATCAGTGGTTCACAGTCATGCTGGAAGGGCATAACGAGTGGGGTCCCCCAGGATCAGTTCTGGGTCCGGTTCTGTTCAGCATTTTCATCAATGATTTAGATAATGGTATAGAGAGTACAATTACAAAGTTTGCAGACGATACCAAGCTGAGAGGGGTTGCAAGTGCTTTGGAGGATAGGATTAAAATTCAAAATGGTCTGGACAGCCTGGAGAAATGGTCTGAAGTAATCAGGATGAAATTCAATAAAGACAAATGCAAAGAACTCCTTTTAGGAAAGAACACTCAGTTGCACACATACAAAATGGGAAATGATTGCCTAGGAAGGGAGTACTGTGGAAAGGGATCTGGGGGTCATAGTGGACCACAAACTAAATATGAGTCACAGTGTAACACTGTTGCAAAAAAAGCAAACATCCTTCTGGGATGTATTAGTAGGAATGTTGCAAGCAAGACATGAGAAGTAATTCTTCCGCTCTACTCTGAACTGATTAGGCCTCAACTGTAGTACTGTGGCCAGTTCTGGGTACCACATTTCAGGAAAGATGTGGACAAATTGGAGAAAGTGCAGAGAAGAGCAACAAAAATGATTAAAGGTCTAGAAAACATGACCTATGATGGAAGATTGAAAAAATTGGGTTTGTTTCATCTGGAAAAGACTGAGAGGGGACATGATAACAGTTTTCAAGTACAGGAACTCCTCACTTAACGATGTTGTTATGTTCCTGAAAAATGCTACTTTAAGCGAAACGATGTTAAGCGAATACAATTTCCCCATAAGAATTAATGTAAATGAGGGGGTTAGGTTCCAGAGAAATTTTTTTCATGAGACAAAAGACTCTCTCTCTCTCTCTCTGTGTGTATATATATATATAAAATTCTATTATTGTTTAACCGGGTGAATTATTAATTATTTTAATTGCATGATTAATCGTGATAAATTTTTTAATCGCATGACAGCCCTGATAATTTTTTAAAATGTTAAATACTGTTTTTGTGAGAATTGCTGAAACCCAAGCAGAGTTGGACCTTGCAAAGGTAATTAAAACCAATAGTAAAAGGTTCTATAGCTGTACAAATAAGAAGAAAACAAGGAAAGAAGTGGGACCGCTAAGCACTGAGGATGGGGTAGAGATAAAAGATTATCTAGGCATGGCCTAACACCTAAACAAATAATAATTTCCTCAGTTTTTAATGAGGCTAATGAAGAATTTAGGGGTAGTGGCAGGGTGGCTAATGGCAACTAGGATATGGAGGTAGAAATTACCACAGCCAAGGTGGAAGTTGAAGTCAAACTCGGACATCTTAATGGGTCTGGGTAATCTGTATCCAAGAATATTAAAGGAATGGCACATGACATTGCAAACCCAATAGCAGGATTTTTAATGAATCTGTAAATCCTCTGACTGGAGAATTACTAATATAGTTCCTATTTTTAAGAAAGGGGGAAAGGTGATCCAGGAAACTACAGGCCTGTTGACCTCATTTGTATGCAAGGTCTTAAAACAAATTTTGAAAAAGAAAGTAGTTAAGGACTTGGAGGTGAACGATAATTGGGATAAAATACAACATGGTTTTACAAAAGGTAGATCGTACCAATCTAATCTGATCTCCTTCTTTGAGAAGGTAACTGGCTTTTTAGACAAAGGAAATGCAGTAGATCTAATCGGTCTGTATTTCAGTAAGGCATTTGATACAGTTATACATGGGAAATTATTACTTAAATTGGAGAAGATGGGATTTAAAATAAGAATTGAAAGGTGGACAAGGAACTAGTTAAAGGGGAGACTAAAACGGATCTTATTGAAAGGTGAACTGTCAGGCTGGCGGAAGTTTACCAGTGGAGTTCTTCAGGGATCGGTCTTGGAATCAGTCTTATTCAACATTTTTATTACTGTCCTTGGTACAAAAATTGAGAGTGTGCTAATAAAATTTGTGGATGACACAAAGTTGGGAGGTATTGTCAATACAGAGGAGGATCAGAATATCATACAAGAAGATCTGGATGACCTTGTAAACTGAAGTAATAGAAATGGGATGAATTTTAACAATGCGAAGTGCAAGGTCATGCATTTAGGGATTAACAACAAGAAGTTTTGCTATAAAGTGGGGGATTTATCAGTTGGAAGCAACAGAAGAGGAGAAAGACCTGGGTGTACTGGTTGATTGCAGGATGACTAAGCCATCAATGTGATGTGACCATGAAAAAGGCTAATGCAATCTTAGGATGCATAAAGGCACAGTATTTCCAGTGGAGACAGAAAAATGTTTGTACCATTATACAATGGTGAGACCTCATCTGGAATACTGTGCACAATTCTGATCTCCCATGTTTAAGAAAGATTAATTCAGACTGGAACAGGTGCCAAGAAGGGCTGATCTGAAGAATGGAAAACCTACCTTATTAGAGGAGACTCAAAGAGCTTGGCTTGTTTAGCCTAACCAAAAGAAAGCTGAGGGGAGATGATTACTCTCTATAAATACATCAGAGGGATAAATACCAGGGAGGGAGAAGAGTTATTTAAGTTAAGCGCCAATGTGGGCACAAACAAATGGATATAAACTGGCCATAAACAAGTTTAGGCTCGAAATTATGTGAAGCTTTCTAACCATAAGAGAAGTGAAGTTCTGGAACATCCTTCCAAGGGGAGCAGTGCGGGCAAAAAGCCTAACTGGTTTCAATAAGTGATGGGACTGCCTACAATGGCATGTGGCCCAGCAGTGACTGGCAGTAGCAAAAATTCCCAGTGGCCAGAGAGGGAACACTAGATGGGAAGGGTTCTGAGTTACTACAGAGAATTCTTTTCCAGGTGTCTGGGTGGTGGGTCTTGCCCACATGCTCAGGGCCTAACTGATCACCATATTTGGGGTTAGGAAGGAATTTTCATCAGGATCAGATTGGCAGAGGCCCTGGGGGGGTTCACCTTCCTCTGCAGCATGGGGCAGGGCTCACTTGCAGGTTTAAAGTTGTGTAAATGGTGGATTCTCTGTAACTTGAAGTCTTTAAATCACGATTTGAGGACTTCAGTAACTGAGCCAGAGTTTAGGGGTTTGGTACAGGAGTGGGTGGGTGAGGTTCTGTGGCCTGCAATGTGCAGGATGTCAGACTAGATGATCACAATGGTCCCTTCTGAGTCTGAGTACATGCTGCTTTCTTACTGCATGCTCTTCGAAGTCCCCTATAATGAGTCAGACAATGCTGGATAACTTAAGGAGAAGTAACTTGGATTTAGATTCTATTTCTTTGATTTTGCAGATATGTCAGAATCTTAGTATTTTAAATTGTGGTTAAATAAGATGGCCTCAGTAGCCAATCAATATCACCAGTTGTTTTCAGTAATTATATAGTATGCTCATCCCTGTACTATGGCTACTGGTTGTAAACTTAATTCACTAACCATATGTAATAGAAATCCCCGAGTTCTGATTTGCTCTTCAGAATTCAGCATTGGTGTGCCTATAACAAATATGGCTACCTCAACTTTTGAGCTTTCAGTCGAAAATAAATTATATATTTATACCATTTATGTCTCAAAAATATACTGTAATTAGACATTTCTATTTAACAACTTGAAGAGCCTTATATTAACTATGTAATAATATCCTGAGTAAACAAACTCCACATCTGATAATTTCCTTAAAAACAGAAATCACTTTCAAATGATCATCTAAATAACTTTGTATTAATGAAAATCTATTACTTACCACTAAGAAAAGTGATCTTAACTAATAATTACTTTTTGCTTATAATTAGAACTGTGTATTAAAATTAGAAGCCTTATCCTCATTTATTTATCAAATAATTAACCACTGTTTATTAAAAACAGGAAATATACTGTGTATATAAATTATTCACAGTTGTTGATCTGATGATCCTGTATTCCAACACTAAAAATTATCCTAAATAGTCATTTCATTTGTATTTTGCACTTTGCAGTACGTTTGTATTTAAAATGCACAAAATATTTCTTAAAAACCAAAGTAACCATGTAAATGTAAATAGTTTGTACACCAGTATACTATAAATCATTTGTGTTATAATTAAGAATTGAAAGTATGTTTCAGTAATTAGCTTGGTACTTTAACAATTTCAGATTTACATTAACAACACAAATTTACTGTAAACTTTCATGTAATTGTTTTCAGCTGTGTTATATAATGTTTAATTCTGTAACACACTCACGAAAGCTTATGCTCAAATAAATTGGTTAGTCTCTAAGGTGCCACAAGTACTCCTTTTCTTTTTGCGAATACAGACTAACACGCCTGTTACTCTGAAACCTGTCATTTACAAAAGGTGTTTAAGTACTTTAAGTACTAAGCATTTGATATAATTTATCTGCTTCATTGATTTCTTTACTGTGAACCAAAATGTTAAAACAATTTTATGTATATGGCACTCTGCTATAGTTTTAAAGTAGCTAGCCATAAAAAGCTGTCCCTATAATTTGTTCACAACTTCTTCATGTTGGTCTCTGTTGCTTTTTGCAAGTGGTAGTGTATAAAATGTGTTACATTAGCACTGATTTATATTTACAAAATGTGAGACACTACCTTTTTGTGAACATATGTTTGGATATCGTCATGATTGGTAGATATGTTTTAGGAGTGCATTTGCGAACATATCAGAAATGGAACTGACTATTCTGGCACTATGGCTCAATGCGTTAGGAGGCCATCAGAAATCACCTTCTGTACTTGAATGACCTCATCTCTGTTCTTAGTGCCATATATCAGGTCAAGAATCATAACTGCAGCAGGTTCAGTTACTGGATCATGATATATCAACTAAGAGGGGTACTCTCCGGAGTTGCTTTTTCTCTAGTAGGGGGAGAAAAGAGTAATTCTCAAAGATGTGGTAACATCAGAGCAGCAAACCATATGTTTCTGGGAAAATGGATAGCAATACAGGCTTTCTTTCACTATAATGAAGGCTATGTTGGCATCGTTAGTAGTTTTGTGCCCAAAATGTACAGTATCTTGAAATCTGATTCTTTGTGTAAAGGAAAAAAACTGCACTCAGTGCTGTGGTGAAAAAGATGAATTTTCCTAATTTATTAAATCATGCATATCATGCTTTTGAGAGGAACAGATTAAACCAATACTAAGGAGAACATCTTATCTCCTGTCCACGAACTAATAATATGAACCCTACCTTATCTGTTTATGAATAATATAACCCATGCACCTCAGCAACCCTGTGTAAGTTGTAATAAAAAGGATACTGAGATAACAGTGATGAAACAAGTGTAAGCTAGGGATGAGGCATGCTGCAAAGTTTGGATCCAAATCAGGATTTCAAACACCCAAGAGAGATTTCAGAATTGAGTGTTTTGATTCAGTCCATTATAGAGACAGCAGCCATCTCGAATTGCATATGACTACAGTTTTTATTTTTTATATGAATGCCAGTATGTAGCCAGTTAAATCTGATACTTTTTCCTCCAGTGTTTATGTGCAGTTTATTACTCATTATGTTTAAATCTGTGATCGCCTTTTACAGCAGCAACCCAGCTCACAGATACTACCTTGCAACTGACCCAGTCACGGGAGATTTGTATGTTTCTGACACTAACACACGCAGGATCTATCGTCCAAAGTCACTCACTGGTGCAAAAGACTTGACAAAAAATGCTGATGTCGTAGCAGGAACTGGAGAACAGTGCCTTCCATTTGATGAGGCAAGATGTGGTGATGGAGGCAAGGCGATGGAAGCAACGCTCATGAGTCCCAAAGGTAGAGACATTATCAATTCATGGTCTTAAAAAAAAAATCAGTCAGGGCCTGAACTGTGCTTTAATCACAACTGTGTTTTTGAAAAGCTCCTCCTCTACTGTCCAGAAAGACCATATAGAATGAAGCTACAAAAAGCCCAAGTTGATTTTATAGGAAATATTTGACTTTATAGTCCTTTTCAAATTTCACAAAGATTATGTATTCAGCAAATTATATCCAACGTTTTTAAAATGTCAATGTCTTACTCCCATCTATTCAGTTTTTCAGGTATACTAAAATACCAGGCACCTCTCATAGACTTCATTTTACTTTTCTGTAGAACAATATGCAGTCAAAAGAGTAAAATGTGCAGTAAACCTTTGTTCGTTATGCTACATATATTTACAAATGATTATATTGCATACTTTCTAAGCTGTGTACTTCCTGTCCTTGTATTCCTCAGACCTAGTCACTAGCACTTAGCAAGTTGTTAGTAACGGGTGCTAAATAAATGGCTAGTGTAATAAAACTAAAAAATTTTCTCTTGACTAAAGGACTGGCAATTGACAAAAATGGATTAATCTACTTTGTTGATGGGACCATGATTAGAAAAGTGGATCAAAATGGAATAATATCAACTTTGCTTGGCTCTAATGATCTAACCTCAGCACGACCTCTAACATGTGACACTAGCATGCACATCAGCCAGGTATTTTTAAAATACAGCTAATTTGGAGTGGGGTTTTTTGGGGGGGAAGTTGGGTAGGGGGGAAAGCTAGTGCAGCTTGGTTGATCCACGAAATAGAATCAGACAGAACATGTTGAATATTTATATATTTAACAGGATACCTTTGTGTTAAGAAACTTATTCCAAGGGCATGATTTTCAGTATATTCTACTAGCAAATATATGCTGCTGTATTCAATTTTTCTGCACATAAAGTTCAGTGTAGTACAGAACAACATAATTGTCAGCAAGAAACGTTAAGTATAGTAATAAAATACCAGCAGAGTAGCAAATATATTAGACCAGTATTGGCATAATGATATTTTTTAAATGAACAGAACCACTAATGTTCTTAGTCTATTAGTTTGAATGCCAGGATACTTTAAAGAGCTCAGAGGACCCTTTTTTATTGGTCCCAGTGGAGTTATATGAAGGGACTTTACTGTTGCTATGATTGAAAATGGAATACCAATACAATATTTCACAATCTGGAAAGTACTGAATTTCATTTTTGGTATTACCTTATTACAGATAGCAATGGTAAAATATGAGTTAGTAGTTCCTTGATATCCATTACTTGAACTTCTACTTTGATTTAGACTCTTTGAATTGTTGGGTGGGTTGCACGGGCATATAAGGTCATTCCAGATTACTGGGGGGCGGAATGCCTGTAGGATAGTTCCAGTGCATCTTTTTGTAAGCTCTATAGTTTGGATAAAATAGTTTCTTTTACTCCATTTATGTTCATATGAGGCCTTTTGACTAGTCTGCTCATAACAAATTAGAAATATCCTAAAAGCATTATCTAAAACTCAGGTTAAATTCAATTCAGCAAGCTAATTGTACTTAACCTAGATTGACTGACTAATGAAACCCTTTTCTTTTTTTAGGTACGTCTGGAATGGCCCACAGATTTGGCTATCAATCCAATGGATAACTCCATTTATGTTTTGGATAACAATGTAGTTTTGCAGATCACTGAAAATCGTCAGGTCCGTATTGCGGCTGGGAGACCAATGCACTGCCAAGTGCCTGGCGTGGAGTACTCTGTTGGAAAGCATGCTGTACAGACCACTTTAGAATCGGCAACGGCTATTGCGGTGTCCTACAGTGGGGTACTTTATATTACAGAAACTGATGAAAAAAAGATTAACAGAATAAGACAGGTCACAACTGATGGAGAGATCTCGTTAGTTGCTGGAATACCATCAGAGTGTGATTGCAAAAATGATGTCAATTGTGACTGTTACCAAAGCGGTGATGGCTATGCTAAAGATGCCAAACTTAATGCCCCTTCCTCCTTGGCTGTGTCTCCAGATGGTACATTGTACATTGCTGATCTTGGAAATATTCGGATACGAGCTGTGTCAAAGAACAAGCCCTTGCTGAATTCAGTGAACTTTTATGAAGTTGCCTCTCCAACTGATCAAGAGCTCTATATCTTCGATGTCAATGGTACTCACCAGTACACAATGAGTTTAGTCACTGGAGACTATCTGTACAATTTTAGCTACAGTAATGATAATGATATTACAGCAGTAACCGATAGCAATGGAAACACACTTCGTATCAGACGGGATCCCAATCGGATGCCAGTGAGAGTGGTGTCTCCTGATAACCAAGTGATCTGGTTGACTATAGGCACAAATGGATGCCTGAAAAGCATGACTGCCCAAGGACAAGAGCTTGTTTTATTTACTTACCATGGCAACAGTGGGCTTCTGGCAACTAAAAGTGATGAGACTGGATGGACTACATTTTTTGAGTAAGTATAAAAAAATAAAGTTGTTGTAATTAGTCTACACAGTTCTAGAGTCCAGTATAATTATTTGAAATACTTTTAGGGCTTTGACAAAAATAAGCTTTAAAATGTACTTGCGAACACAAACAATAATTAAACACTCGGTCACTCCTGTACTTTTGTTGTCTGTCGGACATCTTCCAAACTTTAATGTGAAATTAGTGATGATAGATTGATGATCCAGGATCTGTGTTTTGTACTTTAATACAGTTGTTATGAGACAGCAGCAAGCTTTGTCCAGAGAATCATAGCTCGGGCAAACAAGCTTTTGTAGGTTTGTGTTAAAAATCTAGATTTCTCTCTCCTTTTGCTCATTATACTCCCACTAGTTCTGTAATAAATACTAAGCCACAGGAAGAAATTTATTTTGGTGCTCAGTCTCTACTGTTTGGTCTTTCAAGTGAAAGCAGTCTATAAGATGAGTATCAAAAAAGCTCTGTATCAAAAAAGTTAGAATGGAAATTTTATAAGTGTTGCAATGTCAGAAAGTAGAGAATATGCGGGAGGGTTCTGATGGATAAAATGGCAAGCTTCCCACAGAGGGATCATGGGCAGGAATCTAGAGCATGAGGTTTGATGAAAGAAGTGTGGGCCATGGTGAAAGTGTCATTCCCATGGGAAGCAGCTACTGAAAGTGCAGATACACCAGCAATCAGTGAGGTACACAGTAAGTAGCAAAACATGAGTGGTTAGGGAACAAGTCTGACTTGTGATTTTTACCATGTTGTTTTTATCCATTCATAATAAAATATATGAATTATCAAAAGGATTTACAGGCTCCCAGATTACATTGACTGAAAAGAGTCATGAAGTACCATAGAATTCAACATTTTTGTTTTTCTGTAGGCAACTTCATCTCAAAAATAAACAAAGAAATGAATCAGTATACCAAGCACAGTTTAATAAATGTGCCACTTAAAAAGCACAAGTGATTTATCAAAAAATCTATTTCCCAATTCATTAATACAATTTGTTTAACCAAAAAAATCATTTTTGTTACTGAATTGAAAATAGATTTTTTTTAATCACCTCACTCAGTAAAGAAACAGTGGAGATAGAAAAGTTCAGAAAAAGGTGCCAAAGGTGATTTGGGAACACACAGAATGTGCATATAATATACATACAATGACTCATGAGAGATGAGAAGAAGTAGAATTATTCAGGCTGAGAAGGAGCAGAGTTCGAGGGAACTGTATTGAGGTATTCTGAATTACAAACAGCATGATGAAAACTGATCAGTCTCTTCTTTTTTATCCTTTCCTATCTTGTATCTTGAGGATGAAACGTAACCGCAACTGCTCCCAAGGTCAGGACCTACAAAAAGCTTTCAAGTCAGTGCACATGATAAAGAAAATAAAGTGCTGGTGTCAGGCAATGGCTGTAGAGCCAGACGGCTATGTTCGGAGCTAACTTCACATTTATGTCAGTATACATTTGGCTGAGGCAGTAGGTGGGGAGACCGAGCACCTGCATCTACTCTCCAACCTTTACATATGCCATCAGAGACATGAGAGTAGCAGGCACTGCTTCAGTGCACACTGTGTCCTGAAGGGGAGATGCAACTAGAAGTGCTGATTTCCAACAAAAGCAGCAGGTGGAGCAGAATTGCTGCCTGTTTTAAGGTATTGTTATAATAATCTGTAGATCGGCAGAGCGCTGATAGCGAGTATGTTCCCAAAGCAGTAGTGCACATCTGTAATATTTAATTGCATATTTCTTGTCTTTTTAGGCCTTGACAAAAGTATCTAGAAACATAGTAAGGATACGCAGAAGAATGGGAGAATATTCAGCAGTAGGCAGGGAATACATTTTGTTTTCATGAGTTAGAAATGTCCTTTTAACTGAGAGAACAAAGCTAAGTTCCAGGTTGATTGTGCATAGTCACCCAATTCAATGAGAATCAATGTAGTTTTAACTTCAACACGTATACATAAAATTCCTGGCTTCTACCTTGTGGCTTGGACCAATCAGGGGATTGTGGGGATAGTAAGTTTGTTATTGAAACTAATGTGTCTGCTGGGTACAGCTGGCATTTTTAGCACACTGGCATTCATTTTGAATAGTGTAGAGCTAGTGTTTTATTCCTACCTGTAATTTCTCTCCATGTTACTTGTAATTGTTTTGTGCCTATTGAGATTCCATTAGGGAAAGGGCTGATGGTTTCTGAATGTACTTAATGACTTCTGCATAGTCTCAAAGATAGATTGTATTCAGTACCAAGTAGTTTACACTTCTACTTTTTGCATTACAGGTAGGATTTAGGATAATAAGTTTCATGAGCTAAATAATTACTTATTTATTGATTCAGTAAACAACCATCTTTCACATCTGACCTTCTTTCATGTAAACTTTCTGGTCTCCGCTAGGTATGTCCAGCTAACTAATAGAGCCCCATTGTGTTTTGACACTATGCAAAGGCCGACTATTCCCTTCAGCCAGTATTAGTTCTTATTCCATGCTGCCATTTATGTATGTTTATAAACAATAACCTCACAGTATTGACTCATTACAATTCCTAAACTGAAATACTTACAGAGAAAGCTAAATAATTTCACTCATCCAGAATATAGAAATAAATAAAATTGATACTGAAAATTAAGACCACACTGACTATGTAGAGCTATGCAAAGTGAGAGCATGTCATTGATTTTGGTTAGAATATAAAGTTCTTTTAAAAATATATGGTGCTTCACAGCTCCTTAAATGTTTGTTCATATAAAATCCTCCTATTTAGGATCATGTGTTTCCTTTTTGAAGAAGGAAATGATAGATATGAACAAGGAAACTTCATTGTAACTTTTCCTTTAATTATTGGTGAATCTTTCTCTTTGGTTTCCAGAGCCACAACTTCTATAATGTATGGCCAGAATCGTATGTAGTTTATGGCTAGAGCAGGTTGAAATTTTTTTAATGGAACAGTTTTCCATCAGAAAATGCAGTTTTGTCAGAATAAAAAGTTTTGTGAAAACATATTGATTTTCATTAAATTTTCTATGGGAAAAAGTCTCAGAACAAATTATTTCAACTTTCTTTTTATGTTTTGATAATGCTAAATGCTTTGCATTGACTTTATCATTTCAAATAATTTTGTTTTAACCCATATTAAAATATTAATTTTAATATTATTTTATTAATATATTTAATATTATTTATATGTTAATGTCTTTATAGTGTTGAAATGTTTTGGTATTAGCAAAACATTTCAATGTTTGCTAGCAACAATTTTTTGGAATTTCTGTTCCACAGTAAATTGCAACATTTTGACTTTTTGTTCTGATTTGAAATAAAAACAAATGTTGGAATTTCCCACAGAATGAAAATTCCATTTTCTAACCAGCTGTATTTGTGGCTTGTTTGTGCCACACTCTGGTTGTCCAACATATCTTGAAAGTTGTAAAAGTTAAGTTAGAAAAGCGACCACCATTGTTATAACTATAGGATCAGTTTTTTAGCCCAATTCTGCAAAGACTATGTGGGCAAAAGTGTTTATCTGTACAGATCCAGCAGGACTGGGGCTTAAATGCAAGGAACTCTCATCGATTTCAGTTGGAGTCCAAAGATCTGAGAGAAGATCTAAAAGGAGAATTTTGCACTGGATGATCTGGCTGGTTGCCCTGACAACACTAGGCAGTAGGACTTGATTCTTTTCAGGTTTTTCCAAAGAGCAAATCTTTCTAACATCACATGCAAAAAGACCATTTTAAGAAGTGCCCTTTTATGATCAAGTACATAGCTAAAATGCAAGAAATTTGTTTCTATTCTCTCTTTTCCACTTTTATTTAGCAAAACACAGCAAATTAATCCTGATTTGCATGTGATGTTGCAGGCACACAGATCTAGGTATCAGTTTGTGAACAAACTACGTGAATTCTGTAGCTCCACATTAGATTGCCTACCAGTAATTTTATTCATAATTTATATGTTTTATTGTAAAATGATACTTCTGAATTCCTATGCTGTTAATTATTCTAGCCTAGGCCCTAGTGGATAAAGTGTCTGCTTTATGTTTCAAAGGTTGGTAGTTTAACTCTTAACTCTTCTTAAGGTTGTACTTTTTTATTAAAATTTATATTAACTTCAATTTTGAATCATTATTATAATTCTTGATTCTTAACAGTTTGCTAAACCAAAAAAAAAAATCTTCTAATACAAATCATTTCACATGAAAAGAGTAAGAACTCATCCATAGAAAAATGTATATACTCTGCCATGCAAAGATAACAGCCATGCTAAAGGTCAGCAGGGTCCACCTCCTATTGTTACAAACCATCTTGCTTAATCTGAACTTTTCTTTAATCATGGCTGTTTCCATGTATACTTTTGAATTATTTTTCTACCTTTTTTTACGTGATCATTTTTGGATGAGATACTATATAGCAGATTAGTATGTATTGCATCATTTTTGTACAAACCATTTCCACTCTGGATGGTAAGCTAGCACAGGTATATGAAATGAATAATATTTTTATCTGAACTGAAGACTTTGAAATGCTGAAATGAAAAAGATTATCCATATTATATGTCACAAATTTGAAAACCCTGAAATCAATCCATATAATCCATTTATTGGTGTAAAGAACCAAAAGTCCTCCATGGAATGTCCCAAAGTGCAAGAATTAGCCAGTCAGACCTCCCAAGCTGAAAAAGATTTAGTTTCAAAACTTTCCATTAATTGAATGTTTGAGTCTTAAGAGCATTAATTATTCCAGAAAGTCATTGTAATTTGCATTCAAATAAATTGACCACATGCTTAAAGCTGCATTCTGTAAAGTGCCCAAGCATTATGGTAACCCTCTGCTTTTGCAAATGCAGCTGACTTTTAGATTTAGCTAAATTTCTTTGAGGTTGACAGAATCCTGCCATATAAACAATTAAAGGTAGGGCTGCTGTCAGCTCCTCAAAAGCTGAACTTATTTCTAATTTCAAAGGTGCACAAGGTTGATACGATGGCATAACATCAGACCATCATCAGTTTTCTAACTGCAGTAGAGTTATTCTCTGAAAATCATTAGACCAGATCTTTGCCCTTCCCCCTTCAATCAGTCTGCTTTCTGCTCCTCAGGAAACATAAAATAGCTGTAAAGCTGCCCTAATGGAACTGCTAGGGATTCCTTTGGCATCGGAGAATCCCAACATGGCGTAAAGCCAAGATAGTTGGCTGTATGCCATCTGCTGGAATAGTGATACACTGCCATGGTTATAGTCTGCTGAGGCACTGATGCCCCATCTCCCTTGAAATAACAGAGATGATCAGTAAGGAACTCACTGCTCTGAAATGGCCCTGGGCTAAAATATTCCAGATTTGCTGTCTTTCAGAGCATGCTGCAAAGTTAATTTGTTTCTCCTGGCCTCCGAGGAGAGTTAGGGGAGGAAGTACTGGACGGTGCATTTAGGATGTTATTTGTATTTAGAGCTGCTACTTGGTCGAAGGGGTGAGGTGGTTGACATTTCATGTTGTAAATTTGAGTAATTGGAGTGGTACTCAGAGCTTGTGTGTGATGTTTTTTATTGTTTTAAGTCTCAAGAGGGAAAAACAGTGGGTGTGTCAGGGCCAGGAAGAGGTGTGGCTGGACCCCTTACACTCCAGTGATGCCTGCCAGTAGTATGTTCCCTAAAGGATAACTTAGAGCAATCCTTAGGATCAGGGGAGTGGCAAGAGGTCTGAGAGCTACATTTCCCCCCTTCCTCTTTGGTCCTGTGCCAAGCAGCGCTATAAGAACCTTTGTCTTAAGTGTATTAAAAAAAAAAAGTCCTGGTAGACATTTTAAAATAAATAAACATTAGAATTCTGCATATTTTGTGTAATCTCTCCATTTAGTGTCTCTTGCCTTCATAACTTAATGCTATCTGATTGTTGGGGTTAGCTGCTGTAAATCAGTTTGTGGTCATTTTTACTCCCCTGGCTTTTATGAAGGATGTACACATTCCCTATGCTAATCTAAAATTTTAATCTTCTACTTTCTCTTATCTCCAGAAAGATTTTGACCGTCTATGTCATTAACCATGAATTAATTCCAACAATGAATTCTTAGTTAAAACTAATATCAATTTATAGGCTTTTTCCCTTCAATCACAAGTTTAATGTGATTCCTGAAAAATTGTTTCAGCCAGTAACTAAATATTTTAGTGCATTAAACTACAGCCTTGCTGATCTCAGGATAGTCTCAGTGAAGAAAATACTCAAACCTTGAAGAATTGTTTATGAGGGAATAACATCTGGATATTTGGATTTCAAAATGCTAGCTCCCTGAAGCTTAAACACCAAGAAAAAGAACTCTTTTTAACCTATCTAGTGTTACTTTACTAGTAGAAAGGAGCACTTACTCAGGCTAAACATGCATATTTCCTGCTTGTATATCTAATTCCTTTCTATGTTCTTTCCTCTTTTCTTTCAGGGAAGGGTAGCATCAAGCAGACACAGATCTGCTCCAGATCCCAGGTGTATCCCCCCTGCAGTCCTCTCACTGCTTTTCCTTCTTTTCCCCATCCATTTGGCCCCCAAAGCTACCGGTCCTGCAGTATTTTGTTACATTTTTTACCTGCTCTCTGATCCTCCTCCCTCTTTCCAAATTCCCCCATCAGTTCACAAAGGCATATTTGGCTGTCTGACTTTTCCACTCCCCTCGGTACCTTTCTTCCTAAACCCCACTTGTATCTCCTGACATCCTGCTCCTCCCTGGGCATTGCATGCTCTGAGCTCATTTGTCTTTTCACTCCCTCTTTTGCTCATCAGTCACCAAGGGACTGGGGATGGAAATCAAGGAGAGTGACATTAGGAGCAGGGAAACTGTAATAAGTTTTTTCTGCCCCCCTTGTTAAATGAACAAGCATTCCAGACAATTTAGAAAAGTTTTAACGTCTGCAGAATGTGAATCCTGAAGTTAATGTTTTATATCGCGTTCCAGGTTAAAAAAAAAATCCCTTTTACGTGCTTGACTGCTTAGCATCATGCTTTACCTATTGTGGTTATTATTAAAATTAATCATGTGTTGAGTGCTGGCAGTTTGCTCAGTGCTGTATGATTCAGAGGAGGGTACAGGCCCTGAACTGAGTGGTTTAGCTGCCCCACATACCAGGCACCAACATTCCAGTGAAATGCAACAACGGTGAAGAGATTACATTCGAAAGTAAACAAAACATTTCCATTTTACTCCTCCTTTTATGCACTCCCTGATGAAAGCTGAAGTGGAAATATTGTAAAACAATATTTTGGGCCTTATGCTGCTTCCCGTATTAACACAAGTAATCTCACTGTACACACTGGGATTGCCTACAGGAGTCGATCATCTGGTTAAAAAAAGATTGACAAAACGGTTTTCCGTCAAAAATGAGTTTTGTTGAACTACAAACATTCGGCAGGAATGTGTTGATTGCAATAAATTTTTTGACGGTGATAACGTAGAATCATTTTGTTTCAATAATGTTGGATAATTTAGTTTAGAGAAGGTACAATCTGACATTATTGAAATGATGTTTCCACCTTGTCAAAAAAAATTTTCTACGTTATCAAAACAAACAAAAATAGATATCATCCCAAGAAAATGTTTCAATGGTTCCAAATAGAGTTTTTTCAGAATTTTTCATTTTGTACGCATTTTCAAAATTTCAGCTTTTCATTCTGATTTGGATTTTTTTTTTAATGTCAGAATTTCCCACAGAACAGAAATTCTGGTTGCCGACCCGATGTAAAGAATAATCCAAGAAAGATTTGGCCCTTTATACTATACTGGTTTTGAGTTATTTGTTCTTCTGTTATATCCATCATAGCTAGATGGTAGCCATTAAAGGCTACACAAACCCAGAATTCTTTGGCTCTGCTGCTCTGAATCAGCCTAGCATTAGAAAATATACTACACATCCACTGCATTGGCAGGAGGATGGACTGTAGATGATCAAATATGTCTTGTCTGTTTCTGACTTGTATTACTCCATGTTTTTCATTACTTCTAAAACATCGTGCAGTTACATTATCTCAAAGCCTAGTCACCCTCTCTATTCCTACCACCAACATGCTTGTTCAGGCCCTCAGAATCTCTTGCTCCAACTATTCCTATCTCCTCCCACCCACCTATCAATGAGTTCAAAATGTGATGGGCAAAAAATCATTCACCATGCTTACTATATTGACTGTGTTCAGTCCCTTTTCAAATTCCTTTTTTGCCTTCTCCTATATCAAATTCTTGTCTATACAACCTGGCCCCTGACAGCTTCTTGACCTGTCTTTTTCCCCATCAGTGAGCTCAAGCTATACAACTTGTATCTTTGTATCTGCTTCTTTGTTCTTCATCTCCTTCAGCTGTCTTCTCTGGCACTCCTTCCATGGTATCTCAGTCACCTTAAACCTGCTCTTTGACTCAGCTCAGAATCCCTTACACACATTTTTCCTCCAAATCCCTCTCAAAAACCACTGGAGATGTGCAGTGCAATGTGCAGGCTCACAGTCATGGTTCCCTGGACCTACTCTACACAGCCATGGCAATGTGGGCAGCAGTAACTTCTGCTCCTGGCAGAAGCTCTTATGCCAACCAAGGATGAGGTATTACTGAGTTTAATTCCATTATACCACCTCCTCTCGCTGCCCCTGATATGTGCTGCCTTGCCCTTATGCCAGGTGGTAAAACTCTAGTGAGGGACGCATCAGCAATGTGTGGCAAAGCTGACATGGGACATGACGGAACCACCTCCACCTGCTTCACACTAGCCAAAGATTTGCCCTATGCAAAGGAAATTCTTCAGGGAAAGTCTCTGGCTGATGTACATTCACTGTGTGTGTGAAGGCAGTAGATCAGAGAATCCAGCCTAAGTTCTTTAGGGCAGAAACTTTCTCTTCATATTGCTAATGCACAGTTGGTGCTATATACAAATATTATGTAACAATGTTGAATCCAACTTACTATTTTTGAGACTTTCTCAATGATAATGGTGCAGCTTGCTTTAATTGTATGTTTACATTTCTACTGTAGATAAATTGTAAAAATGCACAGATTCTTAACTTTCTTCCTAAAAGGTTTAAAAAATTAAATTCTTTTTGCTGTGAAAACAGGCTGTGACCTTGCAACTCTCCATAATATAAAAAATAGCATAACATTACAGTAAATCTCATAAATTTAATAAAACAAAATATTAAAAACTCAATTCTGGAAAAATTATCTTCATAATGAACAACGAAATCCTCTTACTATTTCATAATATGCCTGCTTAGAGAACAAAAGTAGACATGCTAAATAGCATCCTATTACCAGTGCTCTAGGCATCAGTGTGAAAACTCTGAAGAAAAACTTTATCTCACTCCCTAGATATTTATAGAGCACCTATGTCGCTGGTAGCAAGGTACAAAACAGTGTCTCTTAGTTCATGTACTTTTACCTTTTTTCTTCATTTTTTCAGTCCTTGGAAGATTACTTTATATAATGTTGGTCTTTAAAGGTAAGCTAAGTAATGAAAATAGAAATGAAATACCATCAAATAGGTAATAATATCACAATGGCAACAATGATCAGCAATATTACAAAGCTTCCATGCAGGGGAAAGTGAGAGGTGCCTTGGTTCCTATCAAGAAAATCAGGAGCTGATGTCTGTAATGTTTAGAAAAGCACTGAGGAGTCAGGTTAGTTGACAAGAAGGCAATAGCACTTTTATTAACTCCATAAATACGCAGCTCTACCTATTTTTCTTCAGGCTTCTGAAAGTATCTCGTTCACTCCCAGCAAGTTCAGAGGCTTAGCAATGCCATGAGCTCAGTCACTCCCATATTAAAATTATCTCATCTCCTTTGCATAGTTTTTTCCATAATATCTATTCTTACAATGCGGCCAGAAGATGTTTTCATTTTTGCTTCACATAAATCAGTTAAAATCTATTCCAGATCTCACTTTGATATGAAACAAATACCCTTCTAACAGAGGGTTTGATTCAATGCACTTTTGAGTCAATTAAAAATTCCCTTTGACTTCAGTGGATGCGGGAGCAGGCCCAGAATAAACCATGCACTGTTTTCAACCACACCAGATTCCAGCTTCATGTCCTTACCTTAAAGGCCCTTCATACTATGTATCTCCCAACTTATCAACTTATGTCTCTTATCATTTTACCTACATTCCCTGAGCTCTGCCACTAATATAAACCCTATATGCTTTTCCATTTCTCCTATAAATGTGTCTGTGCTTTCCTCCACACTTCCCCTGCATGGAAATGCTTCTCATAATTGCTATCATCTCTTCCTTCCTTCGCTCCAGGACCCTCTGCTGTATGTCCTACAAAGGAATCAGCCCATAATTGTAGACTAGATTGTGTGGCTGTTGGGAATAACTGCTTTTATATTTTAAATCTTTCTGATGATTTTGAACCATCCGAAACCATCAAGGTATACAAAAGTTAATCTGTGTAACTGCATGATCTTATCATTTCCTTCATCCTCTCTTCGCTCTTCCATCCGTTTGTTGCTTCTTCTTTCAAGTTAGATTTTAAGATGTTTTGGGCAAGTGCCATGTCTTTCTGGGGTTTTCACAGCCTCCAGCAGAATGGGGCACTGTCCTTTGGGGGCAATTGTGCATTATTGAATATTGATTGTTTCCCCTTGTAATGTTTGAGCTCATATTTACAAAGATATAGTGCCTTTCATCCCAAAGATTCTGATTACGTTCTACAGATTATTTGTATGCGGCATCACTGAAACGCAGCCACTTCTGAGGTAGAAATGAGGCCAGGTCAGGGGAAGAGAGAATGAGGAAATATAAAAGAATTTTCCTAAAAGTAATAAATATTAGGAAAACTTTCACTTAAATTGGGAGATGAAATGTAAACAAAGTTATCATCCTTCTTACTGGTATCTGTGGACGTTATGATGTCACAAAAACAAGCATATGACTTCATGGGAATAAACAGCAGAAGCAGAAGATCTTCTAGGGTGAAATGCATCCCTGGTAGAATGCCAGGACAAGGCCTATGAACCATTAAAGTTCCACTTGAATCCTCAGAAAAGATTTCTGTTAGACTACTTTATGCTGACCTTCTGCATCAGAGTGACTTTCACTTAAAAAGAGTAGACATTTTTTTTAATTGAGTCATCTAAAAAAGTACAGATTGGCAGAACTTCTTTATCCGTACTGGGAATCCTCACTTTGAGTGTTTAATGCTGACGGAGAAGTAAAATTATTGGAATATAATTTTTCTTCATTTTGCTAAACTTTCTGTAAATATAGAATTCAATTTAATAAACTTTAATATTGTACTGAAGTTATCAGTTACCTCTTAAACTGTTTTAATAGGGCCCCCCATCTTTCAAAATAAAGTGACACTACCTTACACAGTAACCAGAAAGTCTAGCCAGACTACCAATACTAATTCTCATTTACCCTGGCACCCTTTATACCACTCTGACAGTGTAAATGAGCTTTAATATAAATAAGAATCAGGCTCATAAGGTATATCCTAAAATTTCATTCATTTGAATGATCATACTCCAGGATTTACACTGTCAAAATACATAGATCATTTGTCAGTAATGAAAGGGTTCAAATAGGTCAAGTGTGTAGAAGTGACCCTGAAGGTAGATACATGATAGTAGGAGAGCTAAGAATATGTACAACAAGGAAGGACCGTACCCTTCTGCTCCTTTCCATAGCACTTCAACAACAGTACCATTAACCTGACAAAAATTCTGGTTATCTTAATTTTACTGCTTTTTCTGGAAAACATTGTATGTGCAAAAGGAAAAGGAGTACTTGTGGCACCTTAGAGACTAACCACTGGAGGCATGAACTAGATCCTTTGGCTAGAATGGTGTTGTAATTGAAATTAATACATATGAAAATGTAGAAAAAATCCAAAAATGTTCATAATAATTTAAATTGGTATTCTATTATTGTTTAATAGTGCAATTAAAACTGAGATTAAATTTTTTAATCTCATAATTAATCGCAATTAATTTTTTTAATCATTTGACAGCCCTAATTTAATCATCATCACTTTGTCTAGTCTCAGTTTATGGTAGTCTTGGACCTGTGACTGGCAGATTGTTTTTTACTACCCTCAAGATTTTTGGGGGTAAAATTCAGGACATTTTTTTCTTTGAGGTTAAATATAATTAAAAGAACATCTTTATAAACTGATGGTATGACTTAAAGCAGTGGTTCTCAAGCTTTTGTACTGGTACCCCCTTTCACAGCAAGCCTCTGAGTGTGACCCCCCTTATAAATTAAAAACACTTTTTAATATATTTAACACCATTATAAATGCTGGTGGTAATGCGGGTTTGAGGTGGAGGCTGGCAGCTCGCAACCTCCCACGTAATAACCTTGCAACCTCCTGAGGGGTCACAGCCCCCAGTTTGAGAACCTCTGATTTACCTGTATTTTCTTTTTGCATTACAGATCCTACTTTCTGTCAGTGCAAATGTGAGCTTAATGGCCTCAACAAGCTGAATGAAACATTTTTTGCCACATTATGATAGATTTTCAATATGTATCAAAATGATGATAGACATGCACAATGACAGTATTGTGTATTTATTAAAGATGAGCTTTGAACTTTTTCTTCATGCTCTCATTTGATGTAGTTTGCCACTAGAAACATGTGCAGAGTACTTTGATATGCAGACCTCTTAATTGACAAAATAGAAGTAATCTGCAAAGGTTTTGTGAATTTCCTGTTCACTCACAATAAGTAGAGAGATGCACTGAAGATATTTCTAATGTATGTTCACTGAATATATTAATAGTACTGTTCATTCTACCATCCAGTTTATACATAGTTATAATATGAAAAATGTTCATGCCTCATTTCTCAGATATACTGTCTCAAATAACGTTAAAGCAAGGCAACAAATACATAAATGTATTTGACTTGCACATCTTGTTATCTGAGATGTGCCAGAGGCAGAGAGTCTTCACTTTGAAACTGACATGTTTGTAAGTTCCATAATTATTTTTCTTCCTTGTTGCAATCATTTTGTTAAGGGAGGAATTCTGCAAGCATGTGTTCTATAGAGGCACTTTGAAAAACAATATTGGCCATCCCCTGACATCAGGTTTTACAGAAAGCTTTACTATAAAGTTCAGTTCTAAGGCTCCATATGTTAAACTGAAGTAATTTATTGTATAAAACTGTGACAGTTGCGACCAAGGTAAATCTCCTCTGAACTGAGATATATGCCATATGAGGCACAAGTGGAAGTTACATTGTGCAACTGAGCATGGGACATTTCCTCCTGCAACAAGGTTTTCCTAGAAGTTACTAAATTGGAAAGTGAAAGAGTGATGAAAATGTCCTGTATAGCCTAGAACCGAAAATGGTATGGGCAGGGATGCAATTAAAACTGAAGAAGATGGACATCAGAAGAGAAAATTCCAGCAGTTAGAGAGCACAAGGTCAAGAGTCTGAGAAGATAATAATCATTACCACTGAGAGTCTGTCATTCTGGAAAAGAAACCTAGCTGGCTGCAGCAGATGATCTTAAGTAAGCCAAGGAGTCTGACTCTCCGGGCCAGTTCTACCTCTGGCGTTATTAGTTTGGTCTCACCTCTTGCCTTTTGTGGTCATTAACCATATGAGGTGATTTTGTTGAGGTGAGTGGAATAGAACTGAGAGAATTTGAAAAGGCACTGTAGACTGGTGAGTGAGCTTAACTTTTTTTTTCCTTGAAAAGTTCACCATGTTTGCCATCCTCATGAGAAATTTGAGAGGTTGGTTGAGTGGCTTTATTGTAGAACCTGGAGTGCATGAGGAAGATCAGAAAGGCCTGGAATAGTAGTAGTATGTGTGTTTGTGGGTGGGCATGCAGAAATCAAAGAAGCTCTGAACAGCCAAAGGGAGGGGGATTGCCGTCTAGCCTTAGATCCAATGTCTCCAAGGGTAATTTCAGTGTTAGACCACTAGGCATATAGAACAAAATTCTTGGTCTAAAACTGACAAGCTTGGATGAGAAAACTACCTGAACTCACCAACAAATTGTAACAATACTGGATATAATTAAAAAAATTTAAAATAACCTATGAATGCCCAGGATGATGCCTAGAGTGATGTTGCTGTGTCTAGTGCCCTGATAGGGAAGTAGTCACATTTCACATTATTTTACAAATGTCACATTTCACATTATTTGTGGAAGAGATCATGTTTAATAAAATACTGCCACAGTGTGTACTCATATGCTGTGATTCAAAATGAGGGACCCATATTACAATCCAGCATGAAATGGAATATATGGTAAACTACAGAAAGAGTGGAGCCAAAGGCAAATGGAGTATCTGAGAGATTATGGAAATGCGGATTTGACACTGGGAGAAGAGATTTTTTGCTGTGTAGTGAATGAATTGGGGAAATGAAAGATGGTAACAGAAGTGAAGAAAGCAGGAATGTTGACAAGAGTGATTGGAGCTAAATCATCAAGGACGAGAGATGTTTTGGAGTGACATAGAAAGTTGGTATTCAGCCTTTGAAAACTAACAGAGCTGCTTCCTCATTGAATGAGATCAGAGAGAGTCACAAAGTAATCACAGTATAGTGCATTAATACTGAATTGTGAGGGTTGTGCTGTGAGGTTGTTCTATTCAGTGACGAAGCAGCCCTCTTAGAATTTCTCACCCACCCCTTTCCCCTGGTTGCTGAAAGGGAGGAGTATCCTCTTTGCATCTTTGGCTTGCTCTCCTTCTTTCTGAGAATAAAGAGTGCCTCCCCTCTGTTTTTCTCCCACCCCTGCCAACCTTCCAGGTTGTTGAGAAAGAGCAAGTTGCCCCATTGTTGCTGGGAGAGGTAAGAGTTTCCCCTGTCTATCTTCTCACATTCTGGCTTTGAAAGAGAACGCATCCATAGCTCATCCTTTCCCTCCTTGCTTTCCGTTCCTGACTACAAGGGGATGGAAAATCTTTCTTTCTTTTCCCACACTACCTATGAGTTTGCTCAGCATTTCCTAAACCAGCATGCCTGTATCAGGCAGTTGTAGTTTTCAAGTTCCAAGTACCTTTTAAAATGACATGTGTCAAGTATATGAACACATGAAATGAGTGAGCTTTTTCTGATTCAGCCTGTCTCCCAATCTAAAACTGATATATTAATGATAATTCTTGGCACATAATATAAACACCTTTCATCTACCTGTGAGAGAGGGAAATATTGTTACCCCTAGTTTATAGTTGGGGGAACTGAGCCACCGAGATGGGAAGTGACATGCCCAAATTTAGGCAGAAAGTGAGTGGGGTGAATTGGGAATACACTCCACGTTTCTTGATTCCATGTCCCATGCATTAGCTACAACATTGTCCTTCCCCTGTTTTTACCTTTATTGCTTTCTCACCTCCCTTTGTCTCTCTTGAGTTCCAATTTCTATTGTGACTCTTCTTTTCACGAAGTTGTTTAGCCTCAGCCTCTCCAATGGTCTTTTTCTCCACTATCCTCACTGGCCCACACTCCCATCAATCCTTTCCCTTCCCTCCATTTTTATGACCTCTCTCACGCAGATTGCCGGCCCCCAATTTGTGCAACCCAGAATCTGTTTTTCCTCCAAACATTGTCACCTACCATCAGCTCCTGACACAAGAGAACCATAGGGTAGAGTGTACCTATGTGGGAAGACATAGAACTGTCTGCTTTGCTGCTACAGTACAGAATCAGGAGAGTCAGCAAATATTAGGCCCCAACACAGCTGGTCCTGACTGCTTTCTCATTCCCCTTTCCCACTGTGATCCACTGTGCTGCACTAAGAGGCACAGTAGGGGCAATGAAGCCAGTGATGGGAGCAGTAAGAAAGGAGGAGGAGGAAGGTTTGAGTACCTGTGCAGCAGTCCTAAGAGTCACCACTAGTAGCCAGAAGAGAAAATTGGAGGGGAAACAGTGTTCACTCCCCGCACCCATGGGGATGCAGCAAGGACAGTGTGACTGTCTCTCCAACTGAGTAAAACTTGGCACATATGGACAGTTAAGAGAGCCTTCTCATTTGCACCCTATTACCTCTCCCTAGATGCTAGAAAAAATGAGAACAGAATGCTCGGACTATGGACTCCATGTCAGCCATATGCACAACCTTACAGGGATGAAATGTCAACTATTGCTGATGTACAGAACAGCCACAGTGCTTTACACTTAGAATGTTATATGCAGAGTTATGGTCAAGTATTGCATATTGTATTGTCAAAAGAAAAGGAGTACTTGTGGCACCTTAGAGACTAACAAATCTATTTGAGCATAAGCTTTCGTGATGAAGTGAGCTTTAGCTCACGAAAGCTTATGCTCAAATAAATTTGTTAGTCTCTAAGGTGCCACAAGTACTCCTTTTCTTTTTGCAGATACAGACTAACACAGCTGCTACTCTGAAAAATATTGAATTGTGATTCTGTAGGCACAGAGGTCCCTCTAATGAGTGAGCTTAACTATGTGGCTGTAGTTACAGTGAGAGTTATTTGAAATGCGGTCTGTTCTTTGGCTACAGCAGTCAAAGGATGTTAATAAATAATTCCCAGCAAGATAATCTGAACAAACATTCCCCTAAAACATTGTGCTACAAAGCAGAACCTAGAAAGAGACATTAATTGGCATATTTACATTCCCCTGGGAGACGGAGAGGGAAGATTTGCATGAAAGAAAATTAAGTAAATGGCTCTGAAGGATGAGATTGAAGGTGGGATTGGTATTCTTAACAGATGTCATTTGAACTGAAGTGAAAGAAATGTTGGTATGGTTGGTTCAGTTTTTTGCATAAGTACAATATCGCTCAACCTGCCAAGTCCCAAAGGTAAGACAGAATATATGAAGAAGACCCAAAATGAGGGATGCGCAATATATTTATACTGGAAACTCTTTTATACTAGAAGAAATCCTGTCAAATTGAAATATAGTTAATTGTAAAACATGAGGCCTCTTGATTACTTTGGGAACAGCAACCACAGTTTCTTTTTTTAAAAAAAAAAAATTCTCTCTTGTTGCTGTGTGAAAATCCTACACAAATAAGAGAAATGGACTATAGTGAAAGGATGAAATTGATATATACAAAGTGCTGTCAAATCTGAAAGCAACTAAACTGAAAACTAGAGAATTATTTTTTAACCTAATCTCTTTCAGTTACAGTAATCCCATGTGGTATTTATGACAGGTAAAGCAAATATCCAAGCAAATTGATTTTAAATTGATGGTTTAAAATTATGTGGAAATCATTCCCTCAAAGTAGAGACCCTTTTCTGTTACTTCAATCCCATGATTTCTGCCTTTCTGAGAGAACACTTTTTTTTTTTTTTTTGCACACTGATAATAGAAAGTGAGTTCAGAATGCTAAGGAATTACACTGCTATGCATGTTTCCTTTGAAACAGCAAATTAGATGTACAACATGATTTTGCTTCCATTTCAAAGAATAATATGCAGAGCTGGAAATCCATCTGTTTGCTCTTGCTAGCACCACTGAGACTCCTATGTGTTAAACTGGCTTTTGCTACTTCAAAGTATGTTTGAATTCTTCGTTGTGCATATAGCACACACACAAAGCAAACATTCCTTACAATATCAGCAGCTCATATTTCTGTTTATTCTACTTGTAAGTGAAAACAATTTGTTCTTGCTATTTACTGTTTTATTTTGCACCATGTTTTATTTTAGCTATGACAGTGAGGGTCGTCTCACAAATGTTACGTTTCCAACTGGAGTGGTCACTAACCTTCACGGGGAAATGGAAAGGGCCATTACAGTGGACATTGAATCATCTAGCAGAGAGGAAGACGTCAGCATCACTTCAAACTTATCATCAATTGATTCTTTCTATACCATGGTTCAAGGTACTGTAAGCAAATCCACAGGTATTTATAATCAGATTTTTTTTCCGTGCATAATGTATTCAGATCAGCTGCCTAAATGGGTACATTAGCACAGCAGACGTTAGTGAAAATATTACAGTTCAAGGACCTTAGAGGGAGGGAGTAGATACGAGGATGTAATTAACTCTTCTTTATTATCTAACCAACAAGCTCTTGGTTTTGGAAACAAACTTTGGGATCAGGCATAGAGGATACCTAGTCTGCCAATAAATAATGACGAAAGACCACAAGGGAGAGGGGGGGAATGGGGGAAAGAATTGGTTTAAAAATGGTTTGACATTGGATCTGAGATTTAAGGTAGTTTGTGAAGCTACAGCAGCACATTCTAGCAGCACTCACAGTGCACTTAGTATTTCGCAAATACAGTAAAATATAATGATACAATAAAGAATATACTTTTGACAGTCTAAAAGAACTACTCTGAAAGTGTGATTTTTTTTCCAAAGCGCCTAAGTGACTTTGAGCACAGGTCCCATTGTAAGTCAAATGGATTTGTGCTCCAAATCACTTAGGGCTAGATTCAAAGGGACTTGGGCACGTAAGTCCAATATTTAGGCACCTCTGACATTTACAAAACCACTACTCAGCTGCTGCCTAACCCTGTAGGTGCCTAAAGTCCCCTAGGCACCTAAGTTTCTGCTGGTGGGCATGCGTGAAGCTGCCTAAGTCCTGTCATTGCTGAGCTGCTCGGTGCACTAACTCATGCCTAATCCCCAGCAGGATTCTCAAACGAGGCATTCTCCTGCCTATCACCTTGCCTGTGGGCCCAGTCTGGTAGGTGTGCTCTGAGCATCCTTAACCCTCACAAAAGTCACTTGAGAGGGTGGGAGAGTGTGAGTGTATCCCAGAATATCCAATA
The DNA here is from genome assembly GCF_965140295.1 of Lepidochelys olivacea. Lineage (NCBI taxonomy): Eukaryota > Metazoa > Chordata > Testudines > Cheloniidae > Lepidochelys > Lepidochelys olivacea. The sequence goes on from NC_140414.1 coordinate 85,502,961, forward strand.
GCTCAGTGGTTAGGGAACTCCCCAGGATGTGGGAGAGTTAGGTTCAAGTCCCTATTGCAATGCATATTTAATTATTTGTACCAACTGGAACAGCTTCAACAGGAGAGAAGGCACCCCCTAGAATACTCAATAGTCTGGTAATTAGGGCACTTATCTGGAATATGGGAAACCTGGCTTCAAGTCCCAGCTCCGACTCAGGCAGTGGGGGGAGTTAAACCCGCATCTCCCACATCCCAGGTGAGTGCCCTAACCACTGGGCTATTGGCTATAAGTGGGGGGAGAATGTGTCTCTGTGGCTTAGGTGCCTAACTCCAGGAGAGGATTCATGGCTATAAATCCTGATTGGAAGGAAGCACCTCCTCATAGCCTATTAGATGCTTAAGACTCTTTGTGGATCTAGGCATTAAACCTCTCCCTTTTCCTCTGCATTTCCGTGGTGGCTAGTTTAGCTGGCTCCCCACTCAGCTTGCTGGCTTCTGTGAATCCCCTCCTTAAACACCTGACTCTCCACATACAATGCCTGGGGAGTCTGGGTCTGTCAAAACCACTGGGTGGTAGAGGGCCTAGGAGTTGGGTGCTGAGCATTGCTGCGCCTACGTTCCCTGTGTGAATGTAGCCTGTAGATACTTTTAAAAATCTCACCCTGCATATATTAGTCAAATAAATGTCAGTATATAATGTCAAGACTTTATGTACTTGCATATGTGAATGCATGAAAAAGCCAGATTTTTAACCCATGTAAGTAGTGTGTTTTTATACTTTGTTTCATTTTCAGATCAGTTAAGGAACAGCTACCAGATTGGCTATGATGGCTCCCTCAGAATTATCTATGCCAGTGGCATGGATTCACACTACCAAACAGAACCGCATGTCTTAGCTGGCACAGCCAATCCAACAGTAGCAAAAAGAAACATGACTCTCCCAGGAGAGAATGGACAGAATTTAGTAGAATGGAGATTCCGAAAAGAACAAGCCCAAGGAAAAGTCAATGTGTTTGGACGAAAGCTAAGGGTGAGTAAATGTTCGAGTATGTATGATACCGACGGCATTTGGTGTTCATGAGTGGTAACATAGGCACAATTCAATGGGCATTGCTATTCCTCAGCCACAGAATATGTAGAATATATAGTCCCACCGTAGAGCTGAAAGTAGCCATGGTTACTACTTTACCTATTGGGTAGTGTTTTTTCTTTCTCTAATTGCTCTTGTCTTTTCCGTGGTCTCTCTTTGTTGAACTTAGAATCATAGAATATCAGGGTTGGAAGGGACCTCAGGAGGTCATCTAGTCCAACCCCCTGCTCAAAAGCAGGACCAATCCCCAATTAAATCATCCCAGCCAGGGCTTTGTCAAGCCTGACCTTAAAAACTTCTAAGGAAGGAGATTCCACCACCTCCCTAGGCAATGCATTCCAGTGTTTCACCACCCTCCTAGTGAAAAAGTTTTTCCTAATATCCAACCTAAACCTCTCCCACTGCAACTTGAGACCATTACTCCTTGTCCTGTCCTCTTCTACCACTGAGAATAGTCTAGAACCATCCTCTCTGGAACCACCTCTCAGGTAGTTGAAAGCAGCTATCAATTGGCATCTAATATCATGGAATGAGTCAGCATTTAGTAGTTGTAGTATTATCATACTGCCTAGGAGCCCAAGTCATGGACTAGGACCCCATTGTGCTAGGTACTGTAGACATACAGAGCAAAAGATGCTCCCTGCCCCAAAAAGCTTACAATCTAAGTGTAAGAAAAGAAACAACCGATGGATCCAGATAGACGAGGGGAATACAAGGAAAGAAAGAGACAATATTGGTCAGCCATGAAGGGCTCTGAAAGTGCATAGAACCATCTTAGGTTTGATGTGTTAGAGAACTGGGACTCAGTGGAAGGATGCAAAGAGAGAGGTTATACGGTCAAAGTGATGGGCTAGGAAAATTACCTTTGCAGCAACATTCCGAATGGATATGAGTGGGGCAAGAATGCATTCGTCCAGGACCGAGAGAAGAATGTTGCAGTAATTGAGACATAAGATGATGAGAGTTCAGATGACAGTTTTGCCGTGTGGGTGGATAGGAAAGGCCATATTTTCAAGATATTATGCAGAAAGAATGAGCAAGATTTAGACATAGGTGGAATGCGAGGACCTAAACAAAGAGAAGTCTGAGATGAAGATGACCCCCAGGTTACCGGCCTGAGTGACAAGCAGAATGGTATTGTCCACAGTAATTGAGAAAGGAGGTAACAGGGAAGACTTGGCAGTGGGGAGCGATTGAGAGGTTTGTTTTAGCCATGTTAATCTTGAGTTGATGACTAGACATTCACAAGGAGATGTCAGAGATTTTAGTTTGGACAAAAGGATACAGGTCTGGAGTGGAAAGGTAGATCTGTGAGTCATCAGCATAGAGATGTCAGTTGAATTTGAATCTTGATAACGTCATGGAATTTCTGTATTTGAAGATAACTTTTACTATCTTTGGTAACACTTCCTGCCATAACACTAGTGCAATCCTAGGATCTCATTCTTTTTAAAAAAAATACTGAAAGTTGCAACAATACATATTTCTGGAAGAAAAGTCTTAATTTTGTTTCCAAAAATAACCCTCTAATATGTGCCTTTTACCGTCTTGTTAGGTTTTTTCTCCTTATTATACAGTAGGCAAAATGTATTCAGCAGGCAAACTATGATTTACAACAGTCATTTGATAAAGACAACATAGATTAAGCACTCAGAATTAGGTTGCCAGGAGACCACCTCAAGACCACAATAGAAATCTGAATTACTAGTGGAATTACACCTAATTCTTTTAAATCAATCTTTGGTGGTTCATCAAATAAAGGTGAATAACTTCAGTCTGGTCCTCTTGACTAGTTATAGGTAATGTGCCATTTTAAAAATTTCATTAGGGACAAAGGAGAAAAGAAAAACACCCTTGCATCTCATATTCCTCCTCATCTCCCCAACCCCAAGAAAAATTGATTTTTTTTTCTGACAAGGAAAAACAATTATTTACAGTGATGGTTGCTCAGCGTAGGCAAAACCCTACCTAGTTTTGGCACCTGCTGTTTCTTGCTAAGGGAATGAAAAAGGAAAGCAGCTCACCTAAAAGAAAGGGAACTTGGCCCAGACAGAAATCTTGTACTCTCTTTTTAAGTATTACTGTGTTCAGCCTGAGGGTCACATTCCTTTTCTCCTTAGCATTGTAGCTTTCATCTCCACAAACGATTTGTCTTCTCTGGTTCATAACCATTTCATTGTGCAACAAGGGAGGTTAGCAGACCCACTGAAGCACATGTCAAATCTCTTGGAGGCCAAGGCACCCTAGATGGATGGAGGATAATATTTTATTTATAGGGTTCTCTTGCCCAAAGGCCTCTGGGCATCTAAGAAAATCTAACTTAAACCTGGTTTGCTACCAAAAAATGTAATATGGCCAAATAAATCACAGAATCAGCAAAAGAAAAATCCCCATTAATCCCATCTTTCAGAAATAGAGTGATACCCTTCAAACTTCCTTGCTCTGGTGCAGTGGTTCCCTAACTTGTTCCGCCGCTTGTGTAGGGAAAGCCCTCGCCGCTTCCAGCAGCTCCCATTGGCCTGCAGCAGCGAAGCGTGGCCACTGGGAGCCACGATCGGCCGAACCTGCGGACGCAGCAGGTAAACAAACCGGCCCGGCCTGCCAGGGGCTTTCCCTGCACAAGCAATGGAACAAGTTTGGGAACCACTGCTCTAGTGCAACAAGGAAGGGAGAAGAACCTGTAAGGTGCTACAGCCTCACAGAAGTTATGGAGAGATGAGGAGAAAGTTGAGGGAAAGGCAAATAGAGGGGGGAGATTTGTCAAAATAGGGAAAAAACAGAGTGAGCAATTAGAAATTTGGATAAAATAATAGTAATTAAAGTGCAAGTACCTTTGGGGGAAAATAGGGCAGGAGGAGAAAAGTAAAAAGATGAGATGGTGAGAGGAAAATGCCTTGAGAAAGGAGAGAAAAAAAGCCCTAAAGAAAAAAAGCTGAGACTTTTTTTTAAAATTTGTGTAAACACACACTACGAAAAGGCTGCAGTGCAGTCTGCATAAGAGTGAAGGAGAAAAGAGAATGGAGAGGAGAGAATGAGAAAAGAAGGAAGAACAAAAAACAGGGCACTCCTAACTTTTCCCTGCTAATATGTCAATAACCATTTGCTGCAAAGACGACAAATGTACACAAAGACAATGACAAAATGTATTGCTGAAATATGTGTTAGTGAATATTACACTTTCACTGTATTATACTTGATGTAGGTAACCTGATGCATTTATCTAAATTTTTAATCTAATTTTTAAATCTATCCATAATCCCAAAATAATTTGCAATTTATGCCACATACAGAAGGCTTTGGATCTTCTAGTTATGTACATAATCATGGACTACTGATACATTTCTCCCATTTTTATTGAGAATTCCAAAGACCAAAAGAAAGAATAGGCAGAAAGGGACAGACAGAGGTGAGTGGAGGGGTGTCTGGGGAAGGCTAAGAAATGGAAGACAGAGATAAAGAGCACTCCCTACAGAAAAACTAATTCAGGCAAATCACCTGATCTAAAAGGTAGGGAAATGGAATAAAAAAATCTTCCTGAAAATAAAAATAGCAAAAGCCCTCAAACAACGGAAGTGGGGCAGATGGGAGTATGCCATATTCAGATTTAAACTGGTTTTAGAATCAATCTTGGTCCATACTAAAAAGTTAGGTCAACCCAAGTTCATTGCTCAAGGGTGTAAGAAAATCCAGACCCTGGAGTGATGTAGGTAACTGAACTCACCCCGGTGTAGACAGCACGAGGTTGATGGTAGAATTCTTCTTTCTTAGGGAGGGAGCTTACCTATGATGAGAGAGAACCCCTCCCATCTGAATAGGTAGCCTCTACAGTGAAGTGCTACAGAGGCACAGCTGCACCTTGAAGTGTTTCGAGTATAGACAAGCCCTTAGAACACTTATTTGTGGAAGTATATTTAAAGAACATTAGACAGCTCATTAAGTGTATTACATAACACTTCTGCAGCTGTTAGATTTTTCTGTTTTTTTATACAAGACAGTTTTTACATGAAAACAAGATTTTTGTTCTGAAGGTGAGAACAAAGATCCTGTTTTTATGCCACTGATCCCACAAGAACAAGTCAACAGAGACAAATATGATACATAAGCAGATCAGATTCTTTGGAAAATGTTTGGGGTTTTTTTTCCCCCAAACTTTTCTGTGATCCATCAGCAGCTCTTTAATACCCGTTAGCCCAACAATAAAGATCTAACTTAGATGCATGTTTCTGAAGCATATCAACTGTAGGGTAAAGTTCAAGACAGTTTATATTTTCACTCATGTGCACTCTTTAAAAGCAAATATCTTCCTTTAGTTTCTCTGATCAGCATATTCTCTTGCTCCTTTCCAAATGTTACTGGACTAGCTCTCTTCACCCCTTATTCATACTCCTCTCTTCTCCTGCATGTGTCAATTTAGAAAGCGGATTTTTAAAAATGCTTTATACAACTATCATCTTGTTCTTGCCCCTTCTTCCCATTTATTATCATTTTGCTGTGCTGAAAATCTATCTTGGTTATCAATAATTCATCTTCACACAGAAAACTCAAAAAAGAAAGAGCACATGTGGAGTGGGTTCAGAGATGAGCAGCAAAAATGGTGTAGACCTGGATTAAAAAAGAAACTAAAAAACAAAGGGACAGGTTACTGTAGAGAGGGGATAAATTAAGACGAGATATGCTAGAGGTATATAAAGTATGAATAGTAAACAAAAAGAAAAACAGTCATTTCTATTCACCTGCTCTCATAATACAAGAATAAAGGGACAATCAATGAAGCTAAAAGGCAGTGTATTCAAAAATGAAAAAAATGCATACAATGTATAATTAATGTATGGAACTCACTGTTATCACTGGTTTCAACAAAGGGTTTTTCTGTATACGTACGAAGAGAAGTTCCATAGTTAGAATGGAAAGGTTGTTGGCTGGTTGTTTTTTTATTAAAAACTGTTATAAACATTATGCTTCAGGACATAATCCAACCTTTAATTGACCCATGGGTTGGGAATAAACTTCCTCTGAGGGCATGTTATTTCATAATTATCCACTAAGGGTTTCTTGTATCTTCCTTGGAGGCATCTTGCATTAGATACTGTCATAGACAAGATACTGACTAAATATTGTGTGTCTGATACAGTATGGCAATTCCTATGTGCTTAAGTTTAAATCTAGCTTCAAAACGTTAACTTTTACTAGTTGTTTTGATGGTGCTCACAGTAAAGGATTAGGACTGAGTTCTTTGCTCACTTTTTAAGTGTCATTGATTAATGTTAATTAACCGTGCAGTGATTTGTCTTGTTTCACTGAATTATTTGCTAACTCTTTAGTCATTGCCCCACATTTTTGTACTGCTTATCTAAAAGCAGTGGTATGTGCTCTTCAAATAGCACCAGTTATTATAAAAGTTTTCAATGGATATACTTTAGTATTTTGTTAACTGTTGACTAAACCTTAAGGAATTTAATTGAAAAGATTTTGAACAAATGCCAGGCTGTCTCTCCACTTAATGAAACCTTTTAAAACATCAGTTAATCTAAAGCCTTGCACTTATAGCAAGAAGTTGCTAAATTAATGTACTGACACAAGGAATCAATCATTATAAATGGTGTTTAAACAATAGCTGGTACTCTGAGGAAGTAATAGGTCACTGGTATTTGAACAACATGATTTATTGTGTCATCTTGTTTGTTTTATAAAAGGTTAATGGCAGAAACCTCCTTTCAGTCGACTTTGATCGAACCACAAAGACAGAAAAGATCTATGATGACCACCGTAAATTTCTGCTGAGGATTGCTTACGACACATCAGGGCATCCAACTCTCTGGCTGCCAAGCAGCAAGCTGATGGCTGTCAATGTTACCTATTCATCTACAGGTCAAATTGGCAGTATTCAGCGAGGAACCACCAGCGAAAAAGTAGAGTATGATGGGCAGGGAAGGATTGTATCTAGAGTATTTGCAGATGGAAAAACTTGGAGTTACACCTATCTGGAAAAGGTAAAGAACACTAAAGTTTTAACAGATGCTTTGTTCTATCAACATTGCTTTTAGCACATTGAAAGCTATGCACAACATATCAGCGGTATGCAAAGAAAATACACAGCAGGACCAAATTTTATTTCTGGTTTTAAGTATCCATATGTGATTCACATGGGTACTGGGGTGATTAATGTTTCTGCAGTCTAGTCTTAGTTAACTTCTAGTAACTGATGTATTTGTAAATTATTTAGGCCATATAACAAACAAGCAGCATCTCTATCTACCTGCTTTCTTAATACATAAAATAATATACAGGAATTAATGAGATCTTGGTAACTTAAGTCACTGGTAAATGATTTATGTCCAACTTGTATGTTGTGTTTTGTGGCACAGAAAAGAGTTATTATTTCATTATAGTTAAAGCTGCCAGTTCATACTTTGTTCATGTTGTAGCACAGAATAAAAGCAATGATGGAGAACTCAGGAGTCTTCTGTATATATTAATATAATAGAAACATGAGTCTCTTTCCCAATACTGTCTCTGCATATCCCCATTGTGAGATCTTATGCCCTGCCATGTAACAGCAGAACCCATCTAGTACCCTTAGTTCTCGAGTGCTGTGACCAAGCAGCAATCACATACTACCTTTCCCCCTCCCCGCAGCCTGATTGCTTTGTTATAGATCTAGTAACTCGTGGCAAGGCATGCTGTTTCACAGGTAATATACTCAGAGAACAAAAGTTACTTTGATAAGTAACTTCTCTTTTTCTGTAGTTTGTAGTTTTGTAATAGATATGTTGCTATAAGGAACATATAATTTTAAAAGTGTATTGTTCAATATGAGCAAAAAATGAAGTTGCCATTCAAGGTATGAAGTTCATACTGAGGGATTTTGCTTTATCCATCTTTCAGGAAAATTCATATTGGATAGCTATTTTCAGCTAGCAGGAATACATGCTGGCCATGACCATAGTCCTATATAGATAAGAAAAAGGTTGTATTGGCTGCTTGATTTCAAAATCATGCATTGTTTACGTGACAAGACATATAAAATATTGCCAGTTTCTAAAACTAAAATCTTTAACAGGGCGGTATTAAAATCATATTCAAATACATGCCTTGTCTTCTCTGAACTATTGATAACACCTTCCATTATTAATAGGCAACTATTTTTAAAATCATCTTCTTGTTATCATTTATGTTGCTTGTTTGCATTTTGCATATGGAATAATCTTTTGAAGAGTGGGTGAAAGCTGTCAACAGTGGAGTGAACCTGGCATGACTGGTTGGTTTCACTCTACAGCTACTTCAGAAGGTCGTGCTGGAATCAAGGCTAACCCATGGTCTGTCCGTATCTCCACTCCATCAAGCTGACCCCCTTACTCCCTACAGAGTACCCCAAGTAGCAGCAGCATCTATGCCTGCTGATGTTCACGGCCTCTGCATGAAACTGATTAAGTCATTTCATTCTGCTGCTACAAAGCTGAGACCAGCTGCAACAGTCGAGGGAAGATCTAAATAGGAGAAACTTTTTTTTTTGGTTAAGTTATGCGGCTGGAAAGCTCTCCACCTCCTCTCCAGCATCCATGAGACATAGGGGAAAGCTCTACCTGTAGCCAGGCAGGAGGAGAGGAATGCTCCCATACACAGCGGAGTCCATCAAGTGGGGAAAGCCCACATGGATAAAAACATCCACTGGCCAAGCCTTTTAGAAAAGAAATTCTCTGAGCTGTAATGACAGTACTTTGTGGAAATCCCAGTTCCAAACTGTCAAGGATCCTTCCCCACTCTGAACTCTAGGGTACAGATGCGGGGACCCGCATGAAAGACCCCCTAAGCTTATTCTTACCAGCTTAGGTTAAAAACTTTCCCAAGGTACAAACTTTGCCTTGTCCTTGAACAGTATGCTGCCACCACCAAGTGTTTTAAACAAAGAACAGGGAAAGAGACCACTTGGAGACGTCTTCCCCCAAAATATCCCCCCAAGCCCTACGCCCCCTTTCCTGGGGAAGGCTTGATAAAAGTCCTTACCAATTTGTACAGGTGAACACAGACTCAAACCGTTGGATCTTAAGAACAATGAAAAATCAATCAGGTTCTTAAAAGAAGAATTTTAATTAAAGAAAAGGTAAAAGAATCACCTCTGTAAAATCAGGATGGTAAATACCTTACAGGGTAATCAGAATCAAAACATAGAGAATCCCTCTAAGCAAAATCTTAAGTTACAAAAAGACTCAAAAACAGGAATATACATTCCCTCCAGCACAGCTTATTTTACCAGACATTAAACAAAAGAAAATCTAACGCATTTTCTAGCTAGATTACTTACTAACTTAACAGGAGTTGTAAGGCTGCATTCCTGATCTGTTCCCAGCAAAAGCATCACACAGACAGACCAAACCCTTTGTTCCCCCCCTCCAGATTTGAAAGACTCTTGTCCCCTCATTGGCCATTTTGGGTCAGGTGCCAGCGGGGTTACCTTAGCCTCTTAACCCTTTACACATGAAAGGGTTTTGCCTCTGGCCAGGAGGGATTTTATAGCACTGTATATAGAAAGGTGGTTACCTTTACATTTATATTTATGACACAAACTGTGGCTGATGGTATGGATTTTCTCACCAGAGCAACTGATACTACTGGTTGGAAGGAAACTGGAATCACAGATGCTCTCAGAATCTACTGTTCCAACTCTGCTCTGGGACAGAGCCTTTCTTTCAATATTGCTTTGCCTACTAACTTAAGTTCTGTCTAGTAAATAATTCTGTGTTGTTATTATGTGGCATCTCTCTAGGTGTAATGCAACTGTTATTATTTAGATCTGTAAATGTACCTTTCATTGTATAAATACAGAAGTTAAGGTTCCTACCTGAGAAGCTAATATTCTAATTATTTTTTCACTGAAACCATTATTCAGCAAATATTGTTCACCAACAGTCGTGGACATGATTTAATCAAGGCCAATGATTCACAATATCCAGGCATCAGAAAAATGGCATTGACTGACAGAATAATTCTTGTGTAGCTGGTCTTGGTGTAAATAATCTAACAATTACTATGCCCATGTAATAAATACATATGGAACAAGAACAATAGGGATCTTCAGGCTGGTAAAATTCTTCTGCATTATCACTAATTATGGGGGAGAAATTGCATCTCCCATATGTTGTTCCCTTCGTGAGTTATTGGCCTGAAGACAGTTTTTCTTCTGCCCGTATTAAACATGCCTTATCCAAATCCATTGACAATCTGCTGTTTGGCTGTGAGTACTTGATAAAAGAATGACATAGTCATAACGAGTAGCACATTATGAATCTGGAGCCACTAATTACAGAACCGCTTACAATTAAGCATCCAAGTAAATTAGGCAGGGAAATGTTTAACACGTAAGGTCAAAGCTAACGTAATTAAAAAAGATTATAATTTTCTCAAGTGGAATGTCACATTTTTGTTGTCAAGAAGTTGTGTGTTAATTCACCATTTGTCACATGGTTAAAATCTGTTCTTGCTTTTCAGTCAATGGTCCTCCTGCTTCATAGCCAACGGCAGTACATCTTTGAATACGATCTGTTGGATCGGCTTTCTGCCATCACCATGCCCAGCGTTGCTCGTCATACCATGCAAACCATTCGTTCCATTGGCTATTACCGGAACATATACAACCCCCCTGAAAGCAATGCCTCCGTTATCATGGACTACAATGAAGAAGGACAGCTCCTTCAAACAGCTTTCTTGGGTACAAGCCGAAGAGTCTTGTTCAAATATAGAAGGCAGACCAAGCTCTCAGAAATTTTGTATGATAGTACAAGAGTCAGTTTTACTTATGATGAGACAGCCGGTGTTCTGAAAACAGTAAACCTCCAGAGTGATGGTTTTATCTGCACCATTAGATACAGGCAAATCGGCCCATTGATTGACAGGCAGATTTTCCGCTTTAGTGAAGACGGAATGGTAAATGCTCGATTTGACTACAGCTATGACAATAGCTTCAGAGTGACTAGCATGCAAGGTGTCATCAATGAAACCCCATTGCCCATTGATCTCTACCAGTTTGATGATATCTCTGGTAAAGTTGAGCAGTTTGGAAAATTTGGAGTTATATATTATGATATTAACCAGATAATTTCCACAGCTGTAATGACTTACACAAAACACTTTGATGCTCATGGCCGCATCAAAGAAATTCAGTATGAAATCTTTCGGTCGCTAATGTACTGGATTACAATTCAGTACGATAACATGGGGCGAGTGACTAAAAGAGAAATTAAAATTGGGCCATTTGCCAACACCACCAAATATGCTTATGAATACGATGTTGATGGTCAGCTCCAGACAGTTTATCTAAATGAAAAAATCATGTGGCGATACAACTATGATTTAAATGGCAACCTCCATTTGCTCAACCCCAGTAACAGTGCCCGTTTAACACCACTGCGCTATGACCTGCGAGACAGAATCACGCGACTAGGCGATGTTCAGTACCGATTAGATGAAGATGGATTCCTGCGTCAGAGGGGTACTGAGATCTTTGAATACAGCTCAAAGGGCCTTCTCACTAGAGTTTACAGCAAAGGCAGTGGGTGGACAGTAATATACCGTTATGATGGACTAGGGCGACGGGTTTCCAGTAAAACTAGCCTCGGACAGCACCTCCAGTTTTTTTACGCAGACCTTACTTATCCAACGAGGATAACTCATGTATATAACCATTCAAGCTCTGAGATCACTTCTCTTTACTATGACCTGCAAGGGCACCTTTTTGCCATGGAGATTAGCAGTGGGGATGAGTTTTACATTGCCTCAGACAACACTGGGACACCACTGGCTGTCTTTAGTAGCAACGGTCTGATGCTTAAACAAATTCAGTACACTGCTTATGGCGAGATCTATTTTGACTCCAACCTTGACTTTCAGTTGGTAATAGGATTCCATGGAGGCTTGTATGACCCACTGACCAAACTAGTCCATTTTGGAGAAAGAGATTATGACATATTGGCAGGCCGCTGGACTACACCTGACATTGAAATCTGGAAAAGAATTGGGAAGGATCCAGCTCCTTTTAACCTCTACATGTTTAGAAATAACAATCCAGCCAGTAAAATACATGATGTGAAGGATTATATCACAGGTACATTGGAATTGTTTAAACTATAGTAATATTTCCTACCTACTCAAAAATCTAATCTGTTATAATGTACTTATCACCCTGAAATCTGAACATGTGGGTTGTGCACTAAGTATGGTGTCAGCTGAACTGAATATGGGAAAATGTCAGAAAAACTAATTTAATTGTTCACAACATTTGCTAGACAAATAGGTTAGATGATGCCTGCTTCAGTTTGTTTCCACTTATGTAAAGAAAAATGACCTACCACTGTGCATCAACAGAAGTTCCTGAAAAATACAGAGTTATATGAATACATGTCATGTGTTTCAATATTAGAACTAAGTAAGGTTATCTGTGCCTTTTTTTATTTAGGTTGAGTAAGACTAAAGGAGGCTCATCTGCACTTAGTAAGGAGGTGTGAGTGTTCCTCCAAAAAGGAAATAGGGAAACAAGTGGTTTTCCATCATTTTGACAAACATTTGCCCACTGGTTAGTTAATAGGTGTTGACAGGCTGTCAGAGGTAGGGCTGCCCACAGTCCCTTAAATCTATCATCTAGCAATATGCACTGTAGGGAATGCCATAGCACTAATTTTCATTGTGACATTTAGAGAAATGCAATTGCCACAAAAGTATTACTAGAAAAATGAAAACTAAATTTCAACTAACATCTTTGATCTACAGTAGAACCTCAGAGTTCTGAACACCAGAGTTACGAACTGACCAGTCAACTACACACCTCATTTGAAACGAGAGTACGCAATCAGGCAGCAACAGAGACCCAAAAAAACCAAAAGCAAACAGAGTACAATATTGTGTTAAACATAAACTACTAAAAAAAAAAAAAGTAAAGCAGCATTTTTCTTCTGCATAGTAAAGTTTCAAAGCTGTATTAAGTCAATGTTGAGTTGTAAACTTTTGAAAGAACAACCATAACATTTTGTTCAGAGTTACGAACATTTCAGAGTTATGAACAACCTCCATTCCTGTAAATCTGAGGTTCTACTGTATAGAATAATATGGACCCACCATAGATATAAAGCTGGAGCTTCTATAAGTAGGTTAGGTGACTTTATGCCAGATGGCAGCTTTGCATCCACAGCTTGCTGGGGTTTATTATGTACCTGGGAACACTTTAAATAATAATTTTGAAGTAAAGATTTTCAAGACCTTTTCTGACATTCTAAAAGATTCTATTCCCTCCCCCAGTTTTTGCGGGGTTTTCATTGGAAACTGCTGGCTTTTAATACCCACAGTTCTCCCATCTTCGTTTAATGTAGTATGTATGAAAAGATGTTGGCCAGACAGAAATCCACAGAGCAGGCTCAGCTCAGGCATGAGCAGAGCAAGCTGCCCCTACTCTGCCTAATCAACAGTTCTCCATCCTAACCTGGCTGCTAGCTTTCTATTAAAGAACAACAACAATCCATTGTTAGTGTGCCCAATGTAATATTTTTTTAACTAGAAACTAATTATAGTGACTTTACCAGATAGGACTCTGGGGAACTGCTGAGTTAAGGAGGTTCCATTTTACAGCGCTGCTATCGGAGTACTGTAGAAGCCACACTTCAAGAGCAACAAATAGACAATTAAGACTAGCACCACTAGAAAAATTCTGCAACCAAAATGTTTTTCCTACTGTAGTTGCTAATTGCTGCTCTGAAATAGGAACTGTTGCAGAGAGTAGATTTCAACAGTTACTGATGGATGTGAGGAATTTTCCTTTTTATTTTTTCCCATTCGCCCAACTGAATCTAAGATAGGGTGATTTGGATTCTGATCTCTCTTTTACAGCAACAAAATTGCTTACTAAGTTCCTTACATGGAAGGCAATTGAGATCCCAGATGTTACTGAGGAGAAAATAGGATTACCTGGGCATAACTGAGAACAGAATGTGACCTGCAGTACTTTTATTACTGGTGATTGTTTACGGAGATGGAAAGAATTCAGCTTGACTGTGAAATGCCAGTGGAGTTTGCAGGACAGCATTAGAAAAACATCTTTTCCTTATGCTTCTGTATTTATTCTGGAGATCACTGAGATACACACATGAGAGCCTATAATGCTTTAAAAATAGCCATCTTTAAGATTAGAATAGTACTTTAACTTGGAAGTTCTCTAAATATGCCATCTGGGTTATACTTGTACATAGGCTAGTTCCAGTAGAGTTGTAGTATAAAATCTTCATGCTGTACAGACTATAGACACCAGTACCACAGAAAGAATGTTAAATAATTCTGGAGCGTTATAGAATGTAACTATTGTGGCTTTGACAAGAATTACTTTTAGATTAAAACAGGTAAAGATTACATTTCAAAATATAGAAAATTCTGGGGGTTTTTTCTTGTATATTTTTCTTCCAGATGTTAACAGCTGGCTGGTGACATTTGGCTTCCATCTGCACAATGCCATACCTGGTTTCCCTGTTCCCAAATTTGATTTAACAGAGCCTTCATACGAACTTTTGAAGAGTCAGCAATGGGACGATATACCGGTAAGAAACAAATGGAAAAACACCAAAGATGGAGATAGGGTTGAATAGAGGGAACTATTCTAATTGAGCTATATATTCCTCAGGGTGCTGCTTGCCAGTTTTTTATTTAAACAATGTATTGCAAATTTCTGTGCCTTAAATATTTTTCCAAAGGATTTAGTAAATTACAGATGCTAATTCTACACCAGTTTTTGTGCTTTTGCTAAATTAAGTATGATTTTAAACAAGATCCAGTTTGTTTTTGATAACATAGATAAGAATGTACAGAGAAATAATAAATAATTATAGTACTTTGAAACCCTTTTTAGACTTGTAGGTTTCCCAGTGGAAACTCTAGAGACTGGATTTATACCAACACCCTGCCTGAAGGCAGAAAGTGAACACGGTAATAAAAAATAGACTGTGAAATAAACAGAAGAATAGGTGATATAAATTATGCATACCGGGCACCAGTACAATTTTACTTCTCTTTAATATTAACCATGTTTTATATGTAAAGATAAAATATTAAAAATGAAATTACCTCAGGTAAAACCCATTACATTACATAGAATCAAAACTCCAGGTGCTTATGAAATTCCATGGGGGAAAAAAGTAACTACTGCAGACCAGAAAACCTGTAGCAGTTTTAAATGACAAAAGAAAAGAAATAGAATGTAAAATTGAAAAGCCAAATCTGCCATTTAGTAAAATGGCATTTATAAATCTAGTCCTTCAGAGAACAAAAAGCTACACACAATAAAATCACAAAATTTGCAATTAGACAGACTAAGAAGAGATCAAAAATGGACAATCCCAGAATAATGATTCCAAAAAAAGCATCTCTCATTTACAGGAATGATTATGTAGAATTTTAAGTAGTGGTCAGAAATGTATTATCATGCTTGTTGTTGTTAATGAATCTGTGTATAGTACCATAATTCTGCACAGTGCTTTACAAGATTGTAAACACTTCAGGATCATGTCTTTTTTTTTAATCTAATTGAGACAAACATAGATTATGAAAAGGGGTAGGAAAAGGATATACCTCACAATGAATTACGTTGTATGGGAAGTGAATAATAAATCTGGTATTTTAAAGGAGACTCAGAAACAAAGGAAACAACAAGGAAAAAGGGTGGTGAGAACACACAGAGCAAGGTGGGGAGTGATGGGGGATCTAGGCTGAGGCAGTTCTTCAGAATCTTTGAAATGAGAACAGAGGGTGGAAGTGAGGGCAGTTGGAGTGCAGGAAGTGAAGGTGCTGGGAATAGACAGCCTACTCAAGGAGCTCGGAGATAAATGGAAGGAGGGAGCTGTGTTTGAGTGAGGATTTCTTCAGGATAGAGATGATCTGTGCAAAAGGGAAGGTGCCACAGGGGAAAGGTGAAACAGAGAAGGAATGAGAAAGAAAGCAAGAGAGATTAGGGATGTAGGAGGACGTGGGATCAAGTTGACTAGTTAGAGGAGTTTGAGTTGGGTCTTCATTTGGGATGGCAGAGAAGAACACAGCGCTAAAAGAGCATAAAATAAAACGTAAAGAAAGGACAGTGGAGCTAGTGGGATGGAGCGCGTCTATCAATTTGATCTTTGAAGAAGTTATTACAGTCTTGGGCAGAGAGAGAAGAGGAATAAGTGGTGAAGAGCCATCAGGGATTATTTATTTAATTTAGTTTTCAAGTAATAAGGATACCTAGCTAAGGCTCTAGGCACCCTAACATCATTAATAACACCCTCAATAAAATTCCAGAATAAGTAAAAATTAAAAAGAAAAAAGATTAGAGGTGTGAGAGTGGAGAGCAGATACAGGAAAGGGCAGGAACAGCAGAGCTGAGGGAAGAGAGAACACACTTAGGGTGGAAGGAGTTTGCCTAGTCACAGGACTTCCTCCAAACAAAGGTGCTCAGTACAGTGAGATAATGAACCAAAATTGAATCTGGAGGAGGGGCAGCGGACAAAGGTGAGAGGTTCAAAAGTGCTCATGTTGGAAGAGGAAGTAGCACCGTTTTCATTATTCAGTAAGAAGACAGAACTAATCAGAAGGCATGAACAGACATGAATACAGCATATATACATTTTGGCTCCGGGTAAGCAGCTCTCACCGCTAGTGGTTAACTAACATGAGAGCCACAGACAGCCTGTGCTCCCCTTGTGCTGCCAGTGTAGTCACCTTCCTTCTCCCCCAGTAGAGCTGTAGGCCTAAGCTCTGTCTCTGCTCTGCACTGTGCAAATTAGAAAGAAGGTAGCGAAGCAATTTATATTTTCACTTTTTAGAGTCAAGGGAATGTTGCTTCACCTGTTCCTTCCCACCCCTGATAGGATGTAAAGACCTGGGAATGTGTATGGGTGGGGGATGGAGTTATCCACCCTGGCAACCAGAGAGAGCTGAGGGTTGGGGAAAGGTGCTTAAAAATAATCTTTGCCCCTTGGAAGCTGCTAGAGCACCTGGCTGCTATTTGTGTCATCATGTAGTCTGACTGGGTAGGATGTGGTGGGCATTTCTAACTGAGTTGCTTTTGTGTCATTTTGAATTGAGCACTACCAGCTGAAAGCCATATTTTTCAGCAGTTTTCCCCTGAGCCTCACCAGTCATTGCCCAGCATAGGCGGGGTTGGATTTTTTTGAGCACGTGAAACCCCACGTTGTCACGTCTGAGCAGGCAGGGACTGGCAAGACAGTAATCGTACATTGTGCCTTAGCATCCCCTCTCCCCATTTGTGGAGGTGGGAGGAGAAGGATACTGTATGCATCCAATGAAGTGAGCTGTAGCTCACGAAAGCTTATGCTCAAATAAATTGGTTAGTCTCTAAGGTGCCACAAGTCCTCCTTTTCTTTTTGCGGATACAGACTAACACGGCTGTTACTCTGAAACCAATTTTGGAAAAGTTCCTGATCCCACCTTCTCACACCCCACCAGCTGTAGGAAGCTGTGGGATGTCTCCTGGCCATGGAATGGCATAGTTGTAGACCTGCTACTGCCCGAGAGTTCCCTCTCAGCTATAGTAGAGGGCAGGTCTTAGATTAGTTTTGGGAGCAGGCTCCTAGAGGTCCCTAAAAACTCTTTGTTTAGAATAATAATCCTAGCAGGCAATTATTGCCCTTTGCATTTTACAAACGGGAGGGGCATCATTATTACAATGACAGGTGTAAGCCTACTAGCAAATATAAATTGATGACGGTGTCTCACTCTATGCGCTGTGCTTTTCCCTCTCATCATTTTCACCATGTGGGATACCTGACGAGAGATGGGCGGGACAGGAACCCACTGTCTGGAACAAGCAATTCTCCCACCTCATGCCAAAAATAAAGATTTTTATCTGCATCGAAAGGGGTGTTCTAGCAGTCTGAGTACAGAACTAGGAGCCAGGCCATAGACGTTAATCCCAATTCCCTTCTGTGGCGCTGAGCCCATTAGCTAAACTTTTTGCCTCCATTCCTCATCAGAAAAATGGGGATAATACAACCTTATAGAGGTGTTCTCAGAATTAATGTGTTAGCATTTAGACAGGCCTTTCATATTTTAAGCATGTACTAACACACAGGCCCTTGCTGTATAACTCAGTGAGTAGCCGTTGAAGTTAAAGGATTTTTTGTGTGTATGTTCTCAAGGAGACAAAATGAGAAAAACACTGATTATCAAACAAACTAGCCTTTGTGACTCAGCGGAACAACCAATATGTAGATTCAATTAACTCCTTGGCACTGTCAGTTCTGGCATATCCCATTGTCAGCTATGGGCAGTATGCCAAGAAAGCCTGCCTATTTGGCATGTAAGGGCTACAGATGGTTTTTAAAACTTCTGTCTCTTCTTATTTCCAGCCAATTTCTGGAGTGCAACAACAAGTGGCAAGGCAAGCGAAGGCTTTCCTGTCCCTGGGAAAGATGGCAGAAGTTCAAATCAGTAGACCCAAATCCAGCGGAGAGAAGTCGTGGCTGTGGTTTGCGACAGTGAAGTCTTTGATTGGGAAAGGGGTTATGCTCGCTGTCAATCAAGGGAAAGTGCTGACTAATGTGCTCAACATTGCAAATGAGGACTGCATAAAAGTGGCAGCTGTTCTGAACAATGCCTACTACCTGGAGAACTTGCATTTCACCATTGAGGGGAAGGACACTCACTATTTCATCAAGACCACCTCCCCGGAGAGCGATCTCGGCACCTTGAGGCTGACGAGTGGGCGCAAAGCCCTGGAAAATGGCATCAACGTGACCGTTTCCCAGTCCACCACAGTGGTGAATGGCAGGACTCGTAGGTTTGCTGATGTCGAAATGCAGTATGGTGCATTAGCTCTTCACGTCCGCTACGGCATGACACTCGATGAGGAGAAGGCACGAATATTGGAGCAGGCTAGGCAAAGAGCTCTGTCCAATGCCTGGGCTAGAGAACAACAAAGAGTAAGAGATGGAGAGGAAGGTGCCAGGTTATGGACCGAAGGGGAAAAGAGGCAGCTGCTAAGTGCTGGAAAGGTACAAGGATATGATGGGTACTATGTACTCTCTGTGGAGCAATACCCTGAATTAGCAGACAGCGCTAACAATATACAGTTCCTGAGACAAAGTGAGATAGGAAAGAGGTAACACACTGGCTTAGCTGAGGCTGCCAAAGAGACTGATGGTGTATCAGTGTCTTCTGAAAGGGAGATGAAACTGTTTTGCTGGATTACTACTTGAGCCTAAACTTATACCTTTGCTCAGATTTTGCTGTAGCACAATCTGAATAGACTCTACAAAGAAAAGAGAGCCTTCCAGAAGAATGATACTGCTAAAAACAAAACTTTTTTTTCTGAATGACCTTAAAGGTGATCTGCTTTAAAGAATATGTTTACATATGCATATCGCTGCACTCAAGTTGGACTGAAAGTATTAAAAAAAGGCCTAAAGATTTTGCAACAGGCTGTCTCTTCCTTTGAGCACTGTATTTAACTACAATACAGATCCATACAGTGTTTCCAAATATTACCGAATTGTTGACCTTTGCTTACAAGAAGTAATCTCTCTCTCTCTCTCTCTCTGCATAGGATGTGGTGTATAGCTCTGTTCATTTTAGAATGTGGGGCAGAAATTGTTTATAGACAACCCAACTGCTTTAAATTGTGCTGCTTTCTAAAAGGACATTGGCACAGTGACTTATGCTACCATGTGAATTTAATAATGGATTTTACAATGCTAACATGGTTTGCCTCGGGGGGCAAAATGGCAGATGCAGTCCTTGTCACAGATAAGCAAAGGAAACCCTGTTTTTTTTGTAAATTATGTGAGACAAGTTGTTTATGGATTTTTATATGAATTACAATTTACTGTACATCAAATATTAGTCTCAGAGGAGTTAATTTATGTAAAGTGTTTAAAAAAGTTTATACTTAAAAATAAAATGATAAAAACATGTGCTGTGTGTGATTTTTTTAAAAAAGAATTGCACCTTTGTTATGTTATAGCTGTACAGTATAAAGGGTTATATTGTAGAGATATAACAATGTATGACTAATGTCCAGAAGTGTTAATATTTTTGTATTAGGTTTAAAACTGTGCATCTTTCTATCACTTTGCTGATAGGATGGAGCATTCCCAAGTGGCTGGCTAATCAGACAACTCCCTTTCCTGTCGCCCAAGACAGTGCAGCTTCATCAGTCACTGCTAGAAGGCACAGTAACCAAATAAGGCTTGTTTATTATGATGGAAGACTTTAATAGGTTGGGTTTTCCTTGCCTTCTCCCAGCCCCAATGTAATAAATGGACATTTATTCATAACAAGTGGGGTTTCTGTTGTTTGCTTTTTTTATGTGGGCTTAGAAGCTACGTTACGCAATGGAAAGAATAGTGTCTCGGGTGCTTGGCAAATGTACGTAGAAGATATGATGTAGTCTCATCCAGTTTATGTCAACTTTGTCTTCTGTATAATACAGCTGTTTTAAATGTATAATTTTAAGAATGAGGAAAGCTCGCAATGATTAGATGCTACAGAGTTTCTGTTTAGAAGGGTAAGCCATTCAGGGGGTTAGCGCCCTGGCCTTGGGCTTCCAAGCCAAACCCTGTTACTCTGAAAACTGAACAGGAACTGTGGGTGAGATGGGGATGAATATCCTAGTGCCTAGTCATATCAGAAAACCACCACACAATATGGCATGCTGTGCTCCCAATAAAGGTCCATTGAATTGGTTGCAGGACAGCATTGAGGTGTGCACACGGATCCAGGTAGGAAACTTGCACAGCACCTACGATCTGTGTGCCATTTCTTTGCTCAAGCCATTCTCAGTTCTTTGAGCACCAAATTCAGCCACAAAAAAAAGCATTTTTAAGACGAGACAAAATTGGGGGTTTTTATTTTCATTGAACTAAACGCAGTATTTCTATCTATCTATGATAATGTCAAAACATAGCAAGTGAATATGTCTTAAATATGAACGGTTCATGTGGATGTAAGAAAAATAGTTTTCTAACTGCTTTGTATACTGAGATTCTATAGTAGTACGTACTCTAAATTGCACAGCAGGATTGTTTGATAAACAGATTGGTTGGGAGAGATTCGAACTAGCTGCAGAACTAATTACACTTTTAATGAATTCTGCTCTTTTATTAGACTGAAAGCACAGATTAGTTAATATTTTTTACCCTTGAAGTTCTGAGGACCCCAAATTTAGAAACTATAGTACGTCAGCCCCCAAAGGTTTAGCATTTTACAGTTTTAATCTAAAATGTAAAGTGTTTGCAGTTCTGTTGGGTGGCTCTGTCATAGCACTCTACCTAGCATGCAGCAAGCGCTCTGTTGAAATAGGCTCATATTCTTAATTATATCCAGTGGTTCTGTTCTGTTTCAGTATGAAAAGCTTGTATAACATGTCAGAATTGAACTATATCTTCTACTTGACGTGTACTAGTTTCTTCTCTTTTGTTTGGGCACCAATAAATAACAAATTTATAGTATCTGTTGGTGATCATTCTAGATAAAGTCAAATCAAGCCAATTAGTGGCCTTGTTAGTAAGTATAATGAGCCTGTTTCTTGCTAAAAAGACTTGTGATCTGGATATGCTCCTGCAGGAAATAGTGACCTTGGGGAATATGTAAACAAAAGACCATTTTTTACAGAAAAACTGTATAATTAAAAGAAGTAGCGTACAGCAAAGAAAATGAGATTCAACGTATTTTAGGCAAAGCCAGTCAAAATGCTTTCATGATATTTTGAGATGTAAATTTTGTCTGATTTGTATTGGTCTTTTAATTTGCCTTCTGAACTTTATATGTGTCCTGAATTTTCCACAAATTGATGACTATAGATTGCATTTAGGCTTTCCAATAAAAGCCAACCCAATGTGTGTGTGTGTTTATATTTGTTTTTTAAATGTGTGTCAGACATTACAAGAGTGTTATTGCTTTTCTGTTGATACCTGAGGATGCAATGTGATCCAGTTGTACTGATATTGATTGAGCTGCTAAACAGTAATACCTTTGTTCTCCCATTGAATGGCCCAGTCTGCTAGTTCAGCAAAGTGAATTGCTCAGTGGGATCTCACTAGTGGCCTACTTGAAAGAAACATTAAGTACACCTCACAAAGTCAACTGTTATATAGCTAAGAAAGCGGGGGAGGTGATTCACTCTCTCTGTTTGCTTAGGAACTGGTCCCTTTCCTGCCTTCCTGAACAGTTAAAATCAGACTTAATTAAAGCACTTGATTACAAATAATCAGTTTGGCAGTTTAGCTCCTCCCCCCCCGTCTGCCCCCCCCCGCCCCCAAGATGACTCTGTCTACATTTAGATCCATGCTGTATAAAGCGTTGATTTCAGCACGTGTGTGTGTGTGTGTGTGTGTGTGTGTGTGAGTGAAGAGTATGCTTTGATTTTAGTTGGAACAGGCAGACTTCATCACACTTGCTATGAAGTGACAACCTCAACTTGATAACATGTTGATCCAGCACGAATCAGGTCACTCTGCTCGGCTAACTGTGGCCTATTTTTCATTTTATTACTGGTGCAGTGCTTTTATATTTTCACACTTAGTAGCTGAGAGAAAGATATTTACATTAGACAAGAAAAAACATGCTATTTACAACTGCAGTTCTTCAAAACCACTCTTTCAGTGAGGCCTGAGTGTTGTAAAGAGAAAAAAAATACTGCACTGACCTATCTTGCTCAGAGACAGACTTGACTGTATTCCTAAGGCTTTTAGAAGGACAAAATGTTTGTGTTCAGTCTCTTTAATTGTTGAATTTAAATCCAGGTTAGTTACAAAGTTTTAATACTGATATTTATTTGAAACCCACATTCAGTGTCACTCTCCAGATCTTTTGGAGCAATTTTTAGTGAACTGATCCTTTTTTAAAATATTCCCTTTATTTACTCTCCCCCACCTCCACCAACACTTTCCCCTGCCCAATTGATAGGAGCCTCTTAATGACTAGCAAATCACGACTCCACAAATGGCTGGGGTTTGGCTCCATGTCTCATGAGGAAAAACAAGCTGAGATGAATATATAATCTTTTAGTAGTGGGCGATGCACAGGGGAGCCCCTTCTTAGAGGCTGTTGGAAGGGTTCAGACTAAAACATACCTTTTAAAACAAGGCCAAGCACAAAGATTGTTGCATGCTGTAAAACACAGAGTCTAGGCTTATTTATTGAAAGCATTCCCCCAACTGAGTACCTCAGTTGGATGGGATCATGCGGAAGCCAATGGTCCAAAGGACTGCACAGGTTGAATCAGGCATTTGCTCTCACACAAACTCTTCCTCCACCACACGTGTACACACACAGCAGAGGCTCCAACCTCTCACTCTGTAACAAGCCACTAAGGAAAGTGGGAGCAGAGACGGGAAGGGGTACCTTGCCGGGGGATACCTGGCAGTGAAATACCTCCAGGCCATTTCACACAGATCTACTGGAGTAGAGCATATAGAGTGATAAGTAAGCCTGTCACAATAACAGATAAAACCTTAGGCCACAGTATACAAGTGTGACTGACTAAATTAAGTGCCTAAAAATAGCAGGTGGGTTTTCAGAGTTCCTGATTATAGCCAGTTCCCAGTAGGTCCTGTAAATATGGATACCTAAAGTTAGGTAGCAAAAGTTTGAAAATAGTAGCCTTCATTTATCCAGAATTGCAGGCAGGCAGCATGATCACTGTGTGCTGGAAAACAAGTTCAGCTAGTACAGCCCCTTTCAGAGAGGAAGTGTCACAAAGGGTTGTTTCTTGTCTGCGTCTTCTGACAAGCAGATACAACACCGTATCGCGGGTCTGAGATAGTGAGGATGATAGGGACTCTAAATCAGTGGCTCTCAACCCTTCCAGACTACTGTACCCTTTTCAGGAGTCTGATTTTTTTCTTGGGTACCCCCAAGTTTCACCTCACTTAAAAACTCCTTGCTTACAAAATGAGACCTAAAAATACAAAAGTGTCACAGCCACACTATTACTGAAAAATTGCTTATGTTCTCATTTTTACCATAGAATTATAAAATAAATGGAATATAAATATCATAATAAAATTCACTGTGTAGTATACATGTGTGACGGGTAGGATCACAGAAACCCCGTTGGGGCTGCCAACTGATGTGCCAAGATTACTTCTGCCCCTGCTTTCCCTGTCAGCTTGGGACTCCAGCACTCTGTCTTGTTGAGCCAGACACACCAGTCTGCTTCAGCGCAGACCCACGTCTGAACCACGTGCCCCAAAGCTGTAGACTTAACTGAAAGCAGCTTAAGAAATGTTCCTGTCTTTAACACTCAGATGCCCAACTCCCAATGGGGTCCAAACACCAAATAAATCTGTTTTACCCTCTATAAAGCTTATACAAGGTAAACTCATAAATTGTTCGCCCTCTATAACACTGATAGAGAGGTATGCACAGCTGTTCCTCTCCACACACACACACCAGGTATTAATACATACTCTGGGTTAATTAATAAGTAAAAAGTAATTTTATTAAATACAGAAAGTAGGATTTAAGTGGTTCCAAGTAATAGCAGACAGAACAAAGTGAATTACCAAGCAAAATAAAACACACAAGTCTAAGTCTAGTACAGTAATAAAACTGAAAACAGATAAAATCTCACCCTCAGAGATGTTTCAGTAAGTTTCTTTCATAGACCTGATGCCTTCCTAGTCTGGGCACAATCCTTTCCCCTGGTATAGCCTTTGTTCCAGCTCGGGTGGTAGCTAGAGGATTTCTCATGATGGCCGCCTCATTTGTTCTGTTCCACCCACTTATATATCGTTTGCATAAGGCGGGACTCCTTTGTCCCTCTGGGTTCCCACCCCGCCTTCTCAATGGAAAAGCACCAGGTTAAAGATGGATTCCAGTTCAGCTGACATGATCACATGTCACTGTAAGACTTCATTACCCACTTGCCAGCATACACCTATACAGGAAGACTTACAAGTGAAACAGCCATCTACAGTCAATTGTCCTGGTTAATGGGAGCCATTAAGAGTCCAAACCACCATTAATGGCCCACACTTTGCATAACTACAATGGGACCTCAGAGTTATATTTCATATTTCAGTCCTCCTTTTCTTTTTTCATATTTCTAGTTTAAGATACAAGAGTGATACATTTATACAAATAGGATGACCACACTCAGTAGATTATAAGCTTTGTAATGATACCTTACAAGAGACCTTTTGAATGAAGCATAGTCCAGTTACATTATATTCACACTCATTATATGATTTTATAAAAATATGTGAGAGTGCAACGTCACAATATGAAATTGTAGTTTGTACTGACTCCACTAGTGCGTTTCATGTAGCCTGTTGTAAAACTAGACAAATATCTAGATGAGTTGATGTACCCCCTGGAAGACCCCTGCGCACCTGCAGGGGTACATGTACCCCTGGTTAAGAACCACTGCTCTAGATCATACTGAATCCCAAACAGACAACTGTATTCTGCTGCTGCGGTAGCTCTTGCTTTTAATAGTTCTAAAACATGTCTGAAACGACAACAATGCACAAAGAACAACCCTAGTGCTCGATCATTGGCATCGGCTTAATCGTGGTTGTGCTGGGCCATATGCTTTACGAACTATGGGCCTGATTCAAGGCAGTGTTAAAGGTGGGAGCACATGGTGTCAAGCATGTGTGCAGCTGTACAACTAGTTGTGGGTGGAAAAATCAGGCCCTGTGTATCCACTGAATAAAGAAACATGCTCAATGCTGTTATAGCCAAAGCACACTGCAAACCAGGCAAGAGAGAAATTAACTCAAGTCACCCTTGTGCACATGAAAAACAAGTTCAATTGGTTTGCTGCTTTTTGTCTCCTTTCAAATGCCTTTTCGAAGATTATCCGCTTTCTGCGTTTTTTTATTGCTCTTCAGTGCTTCTGCAAGTAATGGTCTCCTGATGTTAGTTAAATAACTCTTAGGTAAATTGAGTAACCCTTTTCATTTACTGCCTTCCAATTCTGGCATGGAGGAATATAAATTCCAAGTGTCCTGTATAGAAAAATTACTGTAAACTGATCCAAAGCTCACAGTAACATAATTATGCAGTTTACAGTTAATAGGTTTCACAAAGCAAGCTGAATAAATCCTTTGGGGATTCAGAGGTGGGGAAAAAATTCAGAAGCTAAGAATAAGGCTACAAAGGGGAAAAGCTAGTTCAGTTGGCTCTAGCCATTAAATCACAGCTCATAAACTGTGCCGTACTAGAGCCCTCTCCCAGTATAAACCAGCATTCAGAAGAGACATACACAAAATACAAACTTCCAGCATGCTACGGGCTTGGACCATGAAAAAGTTCCAGGAGCTGAGACTACAGGACCTAATTAAACTGAGAATTTTTAGAACAGAGAGCTCTCTCTAGAAATCCCTGGGAACATTTTTGTTGTTTATTTGTCAGCTCTAATGGGGAAAGTCCCACAGAATGTAAAAGGGATTGAAGCCAATGAGGTTCTATGGACATTACTCTAAAAATTTAATGGTTTTAATAAAGAATGTGATCCTTTATGTAAGTTATTTTTTAAACCTGCCTGTACAATTTTATAGGTGGGATAAAATTTAGCATTATATTCTATACCACCAAGATGATTTTTCTATCATGTTCTATCAGGTAGTTTAAAAAAAACAAAAACCTTCTGGAATGGTTTATTAAATTCTTTAGGAAATTTCAGTAGGGGGAGAGGAGCCACTGCATTCCGCAGTATGTGCATGATGGTTACAGCTGCAAGGACTACCTTCATCTGCTGCACCACCAGCCACTGCACCATGCCCTAAGCACACACTGCCTTCCATGATTGACTCGCCACCTGTGTTTCAAGCTCTGTCAGATTCACTGAAGGTGGAATTAATGTTCAGTCATTATTTGGTGCAAATGGAAGGGGTGGCCCCTAGAGCTGTGCTGAGGCAGGCTATAGTGCATGGATCTCTGGCTAGCCTAATTTGTCTTGTGCGTTCTTAACATGTAGAGCGAGCCCCTCACACCTCTGCCCTGTTCTGATTGAACTGAAACGCAGAGTATGAGAGAGCAAAGACACTAAAAGGCATGGCGAGCTCCAGCCTCTGATGTATCATTTTAATAAAATTTCTGGCCCCATTACAAACACGGGAGCTTGTACTTGTGTCTTAGTACATGGGCTGCAAACATTTAAAAACAAAGACGTTTCCTCTGGAGTCTGATGGTATAGCAGAGAAATTCATACTGATAGCTAAAATTCCATCTTCTAGGCGCAATTCTTAGTGGAGTTGAGCCTACGGAGCCTTCCGAATAATGCAACACCTGTTTGGTATCCCAGAGCCTCAAACCCAACTTGCCCTGGTCTTTAGGCCCCCAACTCCCAGTGTTTTACGTTTCCAACATGCATAGGTGCACGAAGTCTGGGGAAGCTGCCTGTGGCTCCCAGCTCAGTTCAAGCCCTGCATTCCTTGCTCACTACAATAGTCAAAGGTGGACAAGGTCAGGCCCAGAATCTGCACTGCTGCCACTAGCCAAGGGAATGGTAATGTTTGACATTAGGCTATTTCCTCACATAACACAGTGGTTTTCAACCTTTTTAGGCTGTGTACGTCTTTCCAAATAGTGTAGTGTACCCCATACCCCTACCTGAGACAGGTGGGGGAGGGGACCGCCCCCCCGCTCCTGATTTTGGCCTTCCAACAGCTTCTAGAGGTTTTCAAACAGTCAATCTGTCCCCCCCTCCCCCACCAAGGGAGAAATGTTTGGAGGTGAGGGGCAATGCCAGATGGCTCAGGAAGGGCGTGCCATCTCCCCCCGCCCCCGACTCACCTCAGCAGGCCACCCAGCCTGTCTGGGTTGGGGGGGGGGGGGAGGGGAGCTCAACCGAAAATTGTAACTCAAGGGGAGGGAATCAGATCATTTTTTGAGCTGAGCCCCCCCTTAAATAAAAATTGTGGTTGTACTCCCCTCCCCACCTACACAGGCTGGGTGGCCTGCTGAGGTGAGCCAGGGAGGGGCGACACCGCAGCCCTGCCGAGTGGGGCTGGCCTGAGCTGCCTGGCCATGCAGCTTTCCCCCACCCCACCAGTTTGGAAATCTCTGTACTACATAAAATGTGCTGGCCGCTATTACAGGATTTGTCTCATGTACCCCCCAGGGGTACACGTACCGCCGTTTGAAAACCACTGACACAGCACATCCACCACCCTGTATGTGCATGTAAGGCTACATAATTACTAAAGGCTTTTCTGAACTCATAACCAGGCTTTTTGCACCCTAATGCCTCAGAGCTCCTCTTCCGCACCGCTGTGACCGTACAAACCCTGCGTCTGGCTCCGGCAGCACGCGTGTGAGGCTAGCATCCCCTAGTGGTGCAGAAACCTGAGACAAGGAACTCGAGAAAGGGGAAGAGTTGGCCGCAAATCAGCCTCGTCTGCATTTTTCTCCGCAGTGTTGGAAGCATTCTCAGTAGCCTCCATTTTTAACAGCTTAGCGCTGCCGGCCGAGGTTCACAAACAAAGGCCACTGCTGCTGCGTCACGCTCCCGCTCACTGGGGCCTGGCCCTTGCCAAAAAGAAAAAAAAAAATCCCTCCCTTAAGATTTCCCTTCCCCTCAAAGACGACTTTTTGTCGCTGTTCCTCTCGCCCGGCAAAGCAGAACGGCGCGGGCTGCCAAGGGCTGGTTTCTGGCCAGCGGAGGGTGCAGCGGCCCCGGCCCCGGCGCCTCGCTTTTTGCGCGCCTCTTTCCCCGGACAGCCCAGCCGCCCCGCAGCGGGACGCAGCGAGCAGGCCGAAGTCAGCCCCCACCGCCACATTTTTGCTGTTACGCGCACCCAGAAGAGCTGCTGCCGTGTCAGCCCGAAAGCCCAACAGCACCTAGCCTGGCTGGGGCACGGGTCGCGGCCCCCACACCGCCCTGCCGCCCTGCTTTGAGCCTGACCTGGCGGGGACGGGAGGGTCGCGTCCCAGGCAGGGTCGCCCCTTGGGGCTCTCTGGCGTGGGCTGTACTGTGCACACCTGCCTTCCGGCAGCCAGCTCCGGGACACGGGTCACTGGCCCGCCATCAGCTACGACCCACGCTGCGCCGCCTAGGACGAGGCATTTACAAAACACTCGGACTTTAAATTGCCCGGGCTTCATTTTACGTCATACTCTGTTTTTACCCCTCTGGCCCCTGAGCGCTCTTACCCCCTGCGCCCCGCCCCAGCCTGAGCTTAAGCCTCGCCTGGAACCTGGCAGCCGGTCCATCAGCCCCGCTGGCAGATGGCTTCATCAGCCGGCCAGTCTCAAACCCAGCACTTGGTGACCTCTTCCGCGAGGTAGCGCGAGCAGCTGCGCGAGCTGAGCGGCTGCAAAGGCTGTGGTTGCCTAGGCTGAAAGGCTACTTTGTGGCTTCATTGCGCCATGAATCGAGGCGGGTAGCCCTACAGAGCCCGAGCCCCGCTCAGTGAGCAAAAGCCCAGTAGCCGCGTGCAGGAGGGAATGGACTCGCTGGCTTTCCAGTGGCAAAAGTAAACCAGTGACACGCATTGCTGTGCGAGGTCAGGCCTTCACCCTCTGCTGAGTTAAATGCTGGGCCAGTCACTTAAACAGCAGCTGGTAATAGTATTTTTTCCCACGTGACAATCGCAAGAAGGCTCTGAAGGAGGGGCACTAATTGGCTGTTGTTGCTCTTGTTCAGTGGCTGGAGAAACTTTGACCTCGGTGCTTTGCAATGGATCGAATGGCTCATTATTGCTATGGCCTTGCAGCAATATGTGATTGTATAGTTACTTTGACAAGCTGGTTCCTCCACTGTTGAAAAAATAATATAGAGCCTGTCATAAATATAAAGGGAAGGGTAAACCCCTTTGAAATCCCTCCTGGCCAGGGGAAAGCTCCTCTCACCTGTAAAGGGTTAAGAAGCTAAAGGTAACCTCGCTGGCACCTGACCAAAATGACCAATGAGGAGACAAGATACTTTCAAAAGCTGGGAGGAGGGAGAGAAACAAAGGGTCTGTGTCTGTCTGTAGTCGTCTTGGCCAGGGACAGAACAGGAATGGAGTCTTAGAACTTTTAGTAAGTAATCTAGCTAGGTATGTGTTAGATTATGATTTCTTTAATTGGCTGAGAAAAGAATTGTGCTGAATAGAATAACTATTTCTGTCTGTGTATCTTTTTTGTAACTTAAGGTTTTGCCTAGAGGGGTTCTCTATGTTTTTGAATCTAATTACCCTGTAAGATATCTACCATCCTGATTTTACAGGGGGGATTTCTTTATTTCTATTTACTCCTATTTTTTATTAAAAGTCTTCTTGTAAAACACTGAATGCTTTTTCATTGTTCTCAGATCCAAGGGTTTGGGTCTGTGGTCACCTATGCAAATTGGTGAGGCTTTTTATCCAACATTTCCCAGGAAAGGGGGGGGGGGTGCAAGTGTTGGGAGGATTGTTCATTGTTCTTAAGATCCAAGGGTCTGGGTCTGTAGTCACCTAGGCAAATTGGTGAGGCTTTTTACCAAACCTTGTCCAGGAAGTGGGGTGCAAGGTTTTGGGAAGTATTTTGGGGGGAAGGACGCGTCCAAACAGCTCTTCCCCAGTAACCAGTATTAGTTTGGTGGTGGTAGCGGCCAGTCCAAGGATAACGGGGGTAATATTTTGTACCTTGGGGAAGTTTTGACCTAAGCTGGTAAAGATAAGCTTAGGAGGTTTTTCATGCAGGTCCCCACATCTGTACCCTAGAGTTCAGAGTGGGGGAGGAACCGTGACAGAGCCTCTCCAGAAGAAGGCTGTTAAACAGTCTATAACCAAGTGGCCAAACACTGCGCGGCACTGTTTCAGTTGCTTAACATCAGCGCACGAGCAATTAATAGCCTGACATAACAGTGCACTACAAGACCCATAAAATCTGTAGCAGTAGGGGAGTGAAATGATTATAACTTTTTTCCTTCTTTTCAGTCACACCAGTCTACAGTTTGGGCACTGGCGGCTTTTCAGAGCAAAGAAGAAGCGGAGCTGTATCTGAACAGCTGTTGCTCACTGAAGCAATAATGAGCAATGAGCTAGAGTTAAATACGGCTACCTGCACAGCAGCTGCAGTACCTGCTCAATAGCCGGAACTAGGGAGGCTGGGGGCTTTGTATCCAGCTTAAACTGCTGTTTAATAAAAATATACAAAGAAAAATAAAAAAACAACAACTTTAAAATCCCTCCTATTCTGTAATGCCAGCATCTGCAACGCTTCACCCTGCTGAACTGCACTGACTCATGCAAGTAGACATCCCTAGGCATAGGGTGACCATATGTCCTGATTTTCTAGGGACAGTCCCGATTTTTGGTACTTTTTCTTATACAGGCTCCTATTCCCCCACCACCACCACCACCACCACCACCACCACCACCACCACACACACACACACACCCCGTCCCGATTTTTCACACTTGCTGTGCAACTCATTGAGAAGCACGGCTGCAGAATTAGGTTCAGATGCTCTAGTAAACTCTTCAGGGTGGGCACCATCTTTTATTTATCTGTACACAGCTCCGAATACAGTGAGGCTGGGCGTCTAGGTGCTACTGCAATACAATCAATTACTAATAAGCCAGTGATCAGCATGCCTCATCAGCACAGTGCCATTGAACTGCTCCCTAATACAGGGTTACTTTCTCAGCATCATCAAGCTGTCCCTTGCTTGAGCATTTCAGACAAAGCTATCACAGTAAACCTGAGGGATTCTGACTGAGCCATTATCAGCTTGAGGTTTCTTTTCACTAAGCTAAAACCATCAATGCATCCATGCTTTCTTTTTATTGGAATTACATTTCTCATATTGTATTTAACATTCTCCTTTATCACTCTGGCCTTGAAAACCCAAATAGAGTCATGGTGAATAAGAATCAGGAAGTGAAACAGATCAGAGTCCAGTTTCCCTGGCTGAGCTCAGTGAAATGGACAAGTTGTACAAATGGGAAACAAACATTTGATTTTTTTTTTTAGAGTCTTTCAGTTCCAATCAACTGATGATGAGACCCCAGTGTCCTTTCAGTAACCTTTAGCAAGCAGAAAGTGGCAACTGTGGAAGGTCAGATTTCAGAGTAGCAGCTGTGTTAGTCTGTATCCACAAAAGGAAAAGGAGAACTTGTGGCACCTTAGAGACTAACCAATTTAGTTGAGCATAAGCTCACAAAAGCTTATGCTCAAATAAATTGGTTGGTCTCTAAGGTGCCACAAGTACTCCTTTTCTTTTTGTGGAAGGTCAGTTGGTTTTCTTAGATAAGCACACTGCTATTTACATAAAAGTAAATAAAAACAAGCCACTGCAGGCTGCACCTTCCAGTTCTTTTACGGCACACCCCATGCAGTGTTGTGAGGCACAAGGCCAAATGACTTCAAACCCCCCCAAGAAATTCAAAAATACCCTAGCTGTGCCCAGGATGAGGGGGTTATTAAACAGAAGCCTAAAATAGCTAAAAAAACAAGAGATTTCTATTGACCTGCATGAAACAAAAACCCAATGAGGAAGCACCATTTGTTTTTCAGAATGCAATTCCCTTTCTCAGTCAAAACAAACAAACAATCTTTAAACACAGTACAAAGGATGTGACACAAGCTGACAACCAAAAGGAAATACAGAGCTGACAACCTATAGTTAAGTCATGCTGGTGTGCTTAGCTCTCACAGCCATCACATCACATCAAATCACGCCAGACCAGTGGAACGCACACGGGGCAGGCATAAGGGTTTTTCTACATACAAAAGAGTTACTGCTTTAATGATACCAGTGTGGATGCAGTTATACTGATATACCTATACTTGTAGCCCAACCCAGGTCAGTGCACCTCTTACAGGAGTGTTTCCCAGCCTGGGGTAATCTTTCTAGGGGTAGCTGGGCAATTGTGGAGGTGGGCGGGTGGGTGGTGCCTATTCCTGTGGGGGAGGGCACTGGTGCATAACCAACTGGTCCTACCCAGGCTCTGGACCTGGCTCCACACCCTGAGCCCGCCCCTGGGTACATTGGCCAGCCTCCAACTGATGATCCTGGAGTTTTTCTAGTGGGGGTGCACGGGGGCTTTGCGGGTGTCCTGAGCACCTCCCTCTGGGGGACGGTGGACAGGGCCTGCTCTGCCTTCGCAATCAGGTCCATGCCGTCCGCTGTCAGGTCCTGCAGAGACTCCTTTATGGTGCAAGTAGTCTGCGTGGAGCACACTGGTGCCTGCCTTCCTCCACCACCTCCAAGGGCTCGGATAGGAGCAGCAGCTCTTCTATGTCCACCCAGGAGGTCTGCTCCAAGTCCCTGTCCTAGCTGCTGGTCTTTTACCAGGCCATGCACAGCATAGGCGCTGACTCCATGGGTGCTTCAGGACTAGATCACCCTCAGGAAAAAAATAATGGGTGCTCAGCATCCACCAGACACCCACCGAACAGCCAATCAGCTGTTCGGTGGCAGGCAGGGAGGTCTGGGGAGGTGACGGAGCAGGGGTGGGAACAAGCAGAGCGAGGGTAATGTACACTCGGGGGAGAGGGAGGAGCAGGGGTGGGAAGACGTGGTGCAAGGGTGGGGAAGGGGCACAGTGGGGTTGGGGGCAAGGCCTCAGGCAGAGCAGGGTGGAACGGAAAGAAGAAAGTCGGTGCCTGTGGTCTTCAGGACCTAGAAGGTAGTCTAGGCAACCAGGTCTGTGGTGGCCACCAAGAAGGAGAACTTCCTCACAGTGCCCCTTCTACACAACCCTCATCTCGGTGTGCAGGTGGCAGCATCCTTCTTGGTGCGTTGGAGGCTGGTACCACAAGGATCAGAGGCCTCCTGGACGATGCTCTGGGGGGGACTGGGTGGATCCTCTGGTGCTTGGTCAGCACACTGGGCTCACCACTCGTCATGTTCAGCCATGTGTGCCAGGAGGTGAGGGCAGCCCTCCTGCCCGCCTCCCATGTTGTCCTTGAGCAGGTCCTGCAGCAGGTTGCTCCCTGCCCACCTGCCCTTTACCCCTGGCCCTCCAGGCCTGACCATCAACCCATGCCCTGTGAGCCTCTCCAGCCACCCCCATACACCATCTGAGCCAGCTGCCGGTCCATCTCCAAACCACAGCCAGGAAACAACTGTACATGCTTGTGCTCCACACCCTTCATTTCCTCACCCTTGTGTCCCGCTCCGACACCAAGTGGTGGGCCCTCCTGCCACCCAAGAAACCCTGGTGAACTGGTTCATATTCCACCATGGTCCCACAGCCCACCAGGAATATTAGTTGGTGGCTCCTTCATGGAACTGGGAACATGGGTGTGTACCTGGCACCGTTCATGACTTCCCCTGACACCTGCCCCTTCTGTGGCAAGATGGAGACCCTGTACACAATTACATCGAGTGCACCAGGTTGCAACCCCTCTTCCAGCTCCTCCAGAATCTCCTCCTCCAGTTCCTTCTGCATTTCTCCCCGCACCGCCTGATTTATGCAAATCCCATCTGTGCCACCCCAAAAGTCACAAGACCTCCTCATCAGCCTCCTCCTGGTGCTAGCCAAGGTGGCTATCCACCATACTAGGAGGAGGAATTTGGAATAGGGGGTGGGGCAATTGGGGGGGGGCCTGCTTCTGATTCTCCCTCATCATGTCTCTGGGCAGAGTTCCTCTGGGCCACTTCCA
Organism: Lepidochelys olivacea; assembly: GCF_965140295.1. Classification (NCBI taxonomy): domain Eukaryota; kingdom Metazoa; phylum Chordata; order Testudines; family Cheloniidae; genus Lepidochelys; species Lepidochelys olivacea. Next base: position 85,537,578 of record NC_140414.1, read on the forward strand.
CTGGCTCCCTAGACATCTTCGAGGAGCAGTGGGAACTGTCCAGGGTTCTCTGCTCAGTGTACCTCCCTGGATCCCTGATTTTATACCTGGGACCCTCACTCCCATCACCGTTTTTGCATTTGTTGTCCCCTGAACTTTTTTGTTGCCTGGGTCTGGTTGCACCTCCACTTAGCCTGGGGGAGGAGGGCTTTCTGTGTGGGCAGGTTTATGTCCACCCACTCCAGTGCTTCAGGAGGAGCAGATAAAATTAACAGGCAGGTCCTAGAAAGCCACCCATCTTCAGTCCCTATTCATAGAACTTGCCATGGGAACAGTTCATCTGGACAGCACTGCAAGCTTCAGACACTGCCCCCTCAGTGTTTTATCATGGACTTTGTGGGGGAGCAGGAGCAGGGCTTAGGGAGCAGCGCATGGACCCAAGCTTGTCCCTCTCCAGGAGGCGTTCGTTATGAATGGTTTTGGCCAAAAAATTTCCTTTCCCCTTTAATGGGGACTGTCCAGGACCTTTCAATATTTTCTTTTAACTCTTGAAGTGTTAGTAGTTCAGCTGCCTATAAAGTGATTCTATAGCCATTGTTACACCAATGCCTGCGTCTATTTTGAAGTCTATTTAATTACTTCTGGGGGATTCTGCACCAAAAAATAAAAAATTCTGTGCACAATATTTTAAAATTCTGCAAGTTTTATTTGTCAATAAATAAATGCAGGAGCTCCATCATGGCAGTGGGGAGCACAGGCCACTGGCTGCACGAAGGTGGGAGATCACCCTGCAGTCCCCCACTCCCAGGACCTGGACTCAGTGGTGAAGCTGCACCCGATCCTGACACAACACAAGATCTGGACCTGCCCCAGAAACATCTTGGGGCTCAGCCCCGTTGCGCCAGGCACACCAGATATGGGACAGGCAGGCTCAACCCCAGGCAGGATGCAAGTGTGGAGGGGCTCAGTGTGGGGGGATCCAGGTGTGGGGTGAGAGGATTGTATGTGGGAAAATCTGGGTACAGGCAGCTCAATGGGGGGGGTCTAGGTGTGAGGGGAATTTCGATTCACAGAGGCTTGTTGGGGATGGGTTTCAGGTACTGGGGCAATGGGACTCAGTGGTGGCAGATGACAGAACAAGGAGCAACAGTCTCAAGTTGCAGTGGGGGAGGTCTAGGTTGGATATTAGGAAAAACTAATTCACTCAGAGGGTGGTGAACCACTGGAATGGGTTACCTAGGGACTTGGTGGAATCTCCATCCTTAGAGGTTTTTAATGCCTGGCTTGGCAAAGCCCTGGCTGGGATGATTTAGTTGGAGTTCGTCCTGCTTTGAGCAGGGGGTTGGACTAGATGGCCTCCTGAGGTCTCTTCCAACCCTCATCTTCTATGATTCTATGACACTGCAGGGGCTTCCAGATGAAAGTGGTTGGGGCTCAGAGGAGGAGTCCGGGTGTGGGGGTCTCAGCAGGGGGTCTGGGAGCCAGTGGAGTGGGGTTTGGTGGGGTGGAGGTCTGGGTGCAACTAGTTGGGGGTCAGTGGCATGGGGGTATGGATGTGGGGGCTCAGGGGAGTGCAGGGGGGTGGAGCTCATCAGGGCGGGGGTTTGAGTGCAGGGAGTTCAGTGGGAGGTGGTCTGGGTGCAGGGATGAGGATCCAGAGGCGGGGGTCTGGAGGCAGGGGGGCTCCAGACGCAGGAGTTGAGGTCCAGTGGGCAGAGGTTCAGGTATGGAGGGCTATAGGGGTTCTAGGTGTACGGGGTGAGGCTTGGTGGGGGTGTCTGGGTATGGGAGGTCCAGATGTACAGGGATTGGGCAGATGGGAGAGCAGCTCCCTGTACAGTGACCCCTCCCCCGCAGCTGAGGAGCAATGGGGGCAGAAAGCAGGGGATGATGCTAAGCTTCCTGCAGCTGGGGAAGGTTGATGGGGGTGGGTCTGACACCTCAGCCACTCCTTGCAGGGGAAGAGGAAGTCTCATCCTCTCTTGCCTCTAACCCAGCCAGGACTAGCAGCTGATCCCAGCTCAAGATAGGAGCCACTGGCTGGGGTGTCCCCGCCTTGCCGTGATTTACCTCTCCATCGACTGCTCCAGGTCCCTGAAATGATGTACCGGTACAGCTAGGGAGTAATGTGTGACCGCTCTTGCAGCTTCCCTTTGCTTCTCTGTCAGAAAGGAAGCCAAGAAATCTGTGGGGGATATTAATTCTGCGCATGCATAGTGGTGCAGAATTCCCCCAGGAGTACTATTTTATACTTTCCTAAGGTGATCATGATGATCTATGTCATCACCTATGGCTTTAAGGTATGCAATCTCAGTAGTTTTGAGTCTTCTCCTTGAAAGACAGCTGCTACCATGCTTTTAGACCAGCAAATCGCTGCATAATGTCCCCATTTTTGACATGTGGCGTCCTGTGCTGGGGACTTTTGCTGTGAGGTGATTTGCCACACTATGGGTGGTCTTTCATGCTCTGGTATTCCTTTTCTTTACTCCTGTCATAAATATAAAGGGAAGGGTAAACCCCTTTGAAATCCCTCCTGGCCAGGGGAAAGCTCCTCTCACCTGTAAAGGGTTAAGAAGCTAAAGGTAACCTCGCTGGCACCTGACCAAAATGACCAATGAGGAGACAAGATACTTTCAAAAGCTGGGAGGAGGGAGAGTAACAAAGGGTCTGTCTGTAGTCGTCTGTCTGTAGTCGTCTTGGCCGGGGACAGAACAGGAATGGAGTCTTAGAACTTTTAGTAAGTAATCTAGCTAGGTATGTGTTAGATTATGATTTCTTTAAATGGCTGAGAAAAGAATTGTGCTGAATAGAATAACTATTTCTGTCTGTGTATCTTTTTTGTAACTTAAGGTTTTGCCTAGAGGGGTTCTCTATGTTTTTGAATCTAATTACCCTGTAAGATATATACCATCCTGATTTTACAGGGGGGATTTCTTTATTTCTATTTACTTCTATTTTTTATTAAAAGTCTTCTTGTAAAACACTGAATGCTTTTCATTGTTCTCAGATCCAAGGGTTTGGGTCTGTGGTCACCTATGCAAATTGGTGAGGCTTTTTATCCAACATTTCCCAGGAAAGGGGGAGTGCAAGTGTTGGGAGGATTGTTCATTGTTCTTAAGATCCAAGGGTCTGGGTCTGTAGTCACCTAGGCAAATTGGTGAGGCTTTTTACCAAACCTTGTCCAGGAAGTGGGGTGCAAGGTTTTGGGAAGTATTTTGGGGGGAAGGACGCGTCCAAACAGCTCTTCCCCAGTAACCAGTATTAGTTTGGTGGTGGTAGCGGCCATTCCAAGGATAACGGGGGTAATATTTGTTACCTTGGGGAAGTTTTGACCTAAGCTGGTAAAGATAAGCTTAGGAGGTTTTTCATGCAGGTCCCCACATCTGTACCCTAGAGTTCAGAGTGGGGGAGGAACCTTGACAACTCCATGTTAGCATAGCCCTCTCTTGTCCTTGGCCTGGGTGCGTATTGTTCCTGGCTTCCTGAGATATTTTCCTCTCCATGTCTACGGCTTCTCCAGTGAACTCCTCTTCAAAGTTATTTCAGAGAAGAATCTGTTGCTTCTTTATGTATTGACTTTTGAGGACTATGTTCTTGGCTATCTCCAGTGTAAGGTGGGGTCATTCTGGAGTCTTTCCAATAGACGGCTGGTCCTCAGCCCTGCAACCGAGCCCGTGTCTGACAATTTCTTCACTCATATCCCCCTAGTCATAGTGTTGGATTAGATTCTACAGGGCTCTTATGAAATCAGTGACTGACTCACCCTTCTCTTGCTTGCATACATCAAATTGTGCCCTCTCTGAAATCACATTGTGGTGTGGCCTGAAATACTTGTCCAGTTCTTCTTTAACTGTATTGAACTGTTTCATCTATGCAGCTGTGAGGCCTTCTGGTAAGGACAATGGCCTTTGCATAGGCCTTCTTTTACAGACCAGGGTATTCACTGTTTCCTCCTGATTGCTGATGGAAACTCTGGAATGTTCTTACCCAGAGTGGCCATCCCTCTGGTTGCTGGAAATCAAATTCTGCTGGCAGTGGACTATGGAAAAAGGCGGCATCTGACCCATCCTTTTACCACTGTTTTACCAGGCTGTAGATTCCCACCATCACCACCCCCTCATCTTAGGTACCATCAGGTGGAGTAAGGAGGTGCAGCCATTTCAGGAAGCACACTGGTGTAGCTGTAGGCCTAGCCTTAGCACCAGAATCCCTTTCTTTCCCATCCTCACTCCCTGCTTCAGCTGGACCCACCAGAGCAGTGCTCTGTGGGCTCTCTGTGTCTGCACTGCTGTTAGGTCTCTTTGGGTGTTCTGGCTGGGCTGAAGAGCTTGCTTGTTGGTTTTCCTTTCCCCCTTTTTGCCAGGGTATTCTGGGATCTTTTGGATGTTTAGTCAATCCCACTATCACTTCATGTAGAGATTAGAGACCTATCACATCGTGGTTGGGGTGAATGGAAGACTATTTCCTGTTTACAAAGACTCTTACCTCTTTGCTCAATACCCCCTACTGGCAAAAACACTACTTTCCCAAAGGTCTATGCACAGCTCTATTCGGCCACCCAGCAATCACAGCCTTAGGCATACAGTAGAACCTCAAAGTTACCAACACCCGGGAATGGAGGTTGTTCAGAACTCTGAAATGTTCATAACTGAACAAAACACTATGGTTGTTCTTTCAAAAGTTTACAGCTCAACATTGACTTAATACAGTTTTGAAACTTTACTATGCAGAAGAAAAATGCTGCTTTCCTTTTTTTTTTTAGTAGTTTATGTTTAACACAATATTGTACTGTATTTGCTTTTTTCTCTCTCTCTCTCTGCTGCTGCCTGACTGCGTACTTCCAGTTCCACATGAGGGGTGTGATTCGTCAGTCAGTTCGTAACTCTGATGTTCATAACTCTGAGGTTCTACTGTAACTACTTTGCAAAGGAAAGTAAATGTCATTATTTTCCATAAGGAAACTGAGGCACAAAGAGTTGTGATGGCTTGCACAAATTCACACAGCAAGTCAGAGGCAAAGCCAAGAATTGAAGCTAGCTCTCTCGATTCTCAGTGCTCCAGTTGCTGGACGAGGCTGCTGTAATGGATGACCTCCCTCAGCAGGGGTCAAGAAAGCAAGTGCCCCGACTGTATGGCCCTGATTCTGATCTCACACTGGAATAAATCTGAGGTGGCTCCATTCGTATTGATGGAGTTACACCAGCATAAGTGAGATCTGAATCAGGCCCCATAATATTTCTTTATATAGAGCTCAAGGAACTGACTTATTTTACAGCTGCCTTTAGTTTAGAACGTTCAAACTAGGGCCAGTTCCCTGGCTTTCAGTTTAGAAGCCTTCTGTTCTCAGGCATGTCTCATTTCCAGCCATTCAGTAAAAGCCTTTTAAAGTTTTGCACTTGTGTTGAGCTCCTCCAGAGGAAAAGAAGATCTTCAATGGGGAAAACAGCATCAACTTCTGATTAAAATGCAGCTTAGCCTACTGCTTGAGCACTACTGGGTGCATCTTGCATAGTACATTCTGATTAGCAATGTGCTGAAAGTTCAAAAGGAAATATTTTTCTTTTCCTGTTGGTTGATATAAAGATGGATGAAACTTTAGAATTTTAAATGGCTTTTGATTTAAACACAATTGCAACTGAAATAAGTGCAGGAAATCCAGACAGACACCCTTACTCTGCCTTTTCTGACTTATTTATGGAGCTTCAACAGGGTACTCGGCCCTGTACAACAGAGCTGGAGAGGCCCGTCCCCTGCTGAGAGTCTGCATAGAAGTCTCTTTACAACTAGTGAGCTAGGGCCAGATCCTGCTGTGTGGCAGGGCAGTTTTGCACTGCCCTGCTGTCAGCATTACCCACCCTTGAAAAATTCCCCCCCTCTTCTGCCATAGGCACTCCTATTCCACGCCCTCTCCTGCCCAGTGACATAAGGTGAGTAGTCAGTAGAAGGGCGCGTGTGTCCAGGTTCCCTTAGTGCCCTGGTGATCTTCGCCTGCTGGAATGGTTAGGGTCTGTTAGAAGCCGATACAAATTATAGCAAACTTCGAGACCGAGAGCAGATTGGGGGAGCACAAAGTGGATTCTATCTCTCTTGGGATTTAATCACCATAGCATCAAGAGTACAAAATCACTTTTTTAAGCCATCTCCTACTGAGTTACCCCAGGCGCTGCTACACTGCAGCAAAGCTTTGGGCTCTAATCGTTATTACAGGCTTCCTTGCGGTGATCTATACCTGATGACTAAACATATGGCACGCAACTCCCTTAGATACCACCGCTGGTCTGGACAGAGCTCCCTAACCGCTGGGGACATCAGTTGTCTCTCTCTTTCATACGAATAGGAAATGATGCTGCAATATCTGCTAGATAAGACCAATAGTCTCCAAATCTGGGTCCTGATGATAGTCTCACTGCTAAGAGATCAGCAGCCATGAGGGGAAGCAGAGATGTTTGTTTGAGAAGCACAAACTTTCCTTCCATGCAAATTGGGGGTGGGAGGAGAGGAAAGTTCTCAATTTTAAAACTTAAGTGAGACACTTTTCCCAGCAGGCTTTGGTTTTTACAGGTTGTAAGAGGGTAGTGATCCAAGTCACTGGGATACTCCAGCCAGGGTTTAAAAGGAACAATTAAGATATTCATGGAATAAGCAAATTTGAAGGCACTCTGCATACAGCAAATTGTATACGCAACTGTTCCAGGGCTGTCCCTAGGAGAGTGCGGGGGCTGGGACAAATCAGCCTGTATGGGCCCCCATTAACATTTTTTATCCAGGTGAAATCTGGTGTGGGGAGGGGACACCAGTGCTGGGAGGCAAGGGATGATGGGGAGTCACAGGGTGGCACTTGTACTAGGGGCAAGGGGGCTCCCTGTGCTGGGGGGGGTTCCCAGAAAAGGGAGGGGTTCGTGACGGAAGGGCAATGAATGGGGTCAGCCTGGCACTGGCATGCTCCGGGGACACTAGGACACTGGCGGGCGAGCAAGAAAAAGAAATACAACGCGTGGTTCCCACCAATGAGTGCAGGCCTGACCCCTACTGCCGCCACCAGGCACCCCGCTAACTCCCCGGGCCAGCCTGGCCCCCTGAATCCCTAACCCCACCCTCCCGGGCTGGCCAAGCATCCCCCAGGCACCCCTAACCCCACCCCCCCCCCCGGGCTGCACCCCCCACATGACACACACACTGAAGCGTGGGGCCCTCAACGGTTGGCCCGATTTGCCATACCCAAGGGACAGCTCTGCCAGGGCCTGACACCTAATGGGGTTGGGGGGAACAAAAAGTCAAACAAAATTATCCTGGGAATCTCTGCTCTACTTTTAAACTAAAACGTTGCCTGTTGCCAGTGGTCGTTAGTGTAGTTTTCACTGTAGCTATTCATTTCTCCATTATCATCTTGCTTTGTTTTTCTCTTTATTTATGGAGTAAATCAGACTAATAAAAACTCAACCCATGATTGCCATGGGAACACTCCAGTGATGACAGATGAGCCATGTGACTGAGGGGAAAGAAACCCAGGCTTCAACTTTATTAAATAATAGAAAAAGCAATCAATACAACTTAACACAAACAGTCCTGCCAGGCTCTGTGCTCTCCAGACAGTTTGCTCAACAGATATCCAAGGAACTTTTTACAATCCTTACCAGAGAGGCTGTCGTAGCAAGTGGCTGCCAGGGCTCATGCACCAAGGCAGATCCTTTCTTCTCCCTCTGCCGGCTCCTGCCAGGTAAACCATCCCCTCCACTCTCAATATTTGAGCCACTCTTCTAGCCTACAGTGGCTCCAACTACTCATCCCCCTTCTCTGAACCCTGACTGTAGATTCTGAAGATCTGGTTGGTCTCTACACCCAGAACATTCATTGGTTTCACAAACTGGTTTCCAATTCTATTTAATTAAACCATCACAAACCCCTTTTGTGAACACACCTAGATCATTGTACAACTGGCTTGTATATTCATTTAGATTAATTTGGTCATTATTTGCCTTTTCAAATGCAAACATACACAAAGGAAGAAAAGACTGAGAAATATACAAGGACCTATAGACCTCATCCATCGACTGTTCCGTCAGTCATAAATAATTGCACCTTTTAAAAATTATCTGAATTTAAAATGTGTTTTTTTAAAAACAGCTCTTGATTGCTGTTGTTCCTGATCCCTCTGTATCTTTCAATGCTTGGCACTAAAAACAGTTCTCACCAGTCTCCGTTACACTTTCAAACTCTTCTTGCATTGCAAGTGATGGTGCTAATTTGCTGGATACCCAAAATGTGATGCCTCAAAGTAATTTTAAATCAACAGAAGAAGGCAACTCTGAATTGGAAATGTTTTGTGTTTGCTTATGTTATACCACTTTTAGTGCCATACATAGAAGTAAATAGAAAAGGATTAAATTAATGCAGGATTTTAGAGTGTTACAATTTGTGCTTTCAATAGCAGCTTGTGTTTATAATGTCTTTTGGCTCTCATTGCCTCTTCAAGGAAGATTTTAATCAAAGACTTAAGAAAAATATAGTTATTGCGCACAAGATCTTGTTTATTCTTCTTTATTGTGATGAGCAAACATGCCTGTGCAGATAAATTGAGCTCTGCATGATTTACCTTTATCATACTATTAAATTACTTTGACATCTTTATACTCATCTCATCTGCTAGAATAGCTTTAATTATTTTTAAGTAACAAGTTAATTGTACCCTCTAAAACATATTTATCACTGGAGACACATTAGTCATAAGCACCATTTGCGAACAAAAACAATATTCCAAATATATTCTAAAAGCAGGTTTCCTACCTGTTTGTTACTGCTGGCTTGCCAGCCACAGAAGTTCGAGTGCTTTTTTTAAAATGAAAAATGTCAGATCATGTGACTGTTCAGTGCTTTGATACTTGCAAAGATGTTGTTTTCTTTGCATTACTCTGAGGTTTGTGTGTGATACCACTTGGGTTGCTAATGGCCTCCTTTAAAAAAAAACAACAACATGTTTGTATTCGGCCTTGAGACTGATGATGTGAAATACTGCCCCAGCAATGACACGGCCCTTACGGGTGAGATACTGAACCACCCTCTGCTGTAGGATATATTTTGAATCTTGTTTTTCTTCATAAATATCACTCGTGCCGACTCATCAGGGAGACATTCCCCTCATATTGTAGTATTTCATTATTAGGTGCATTATGGGGTTGCTTTCCATGCTCAAGTGTATACCACTGATCACTGTCAAAGAGAAGATACTACCTATGACCATTGGCGGTTTCCAAAGTGTCATCAGTTTCCATCAGAGAAAAGCCCAAACCAGAACAGGTTGTTAGAACGCTGCCAAATTGGGGGAAGTTCTGAACTGGATCCTAACTTTGCAATTGCTTCCACTCTTGGTCATGGAGTGAGTGAAAACCAGGATCAGAAAATCCTTGAACCCTAGAAAAGTTCAGCTCTGAGTCCAATCCATACAGCACAGGTCCGTCTCCAAAAGAGGGAAACTGAGACACACTAGTGTATGCTGTGGAGGCAAACAGCAGATGTTTATCGTTCTCTTGCTCCCTTAGCAATTGTTTTAATGGTTTGGCGCTCCTGGGAGACCATTTGACTTTTGCTCATGTCTATGCTGTTCTCTTGTACTGCTGACTATACAGAAGCCTGAAGCTGTCAGCAACCTGCTTTTGGTATTATTTCAAGGAAAGGAAAGGAAAACCACACTGATCTGTCGAGAGAGAGGGCTGGGAATTTATTTCTTAAAATATAAAGCATGCATGGAATCAATATTAGAAACAATTCTGTGCACTCCCATGGAAAGTGCAAATCAGTCTGAAGTGCAGGCTCCCCTTCTTCCCTAGTGCAGCAACTATCCATTAAAGCAAATGGTACTTACTCTGCCGGGGGGAGCATTGTTGGGAAGGGTTTCTGAAGCAGTGCAGTAGTGATTATTGTGAAGTATTGCCCTTTAATAATTCAAGGAAAGCACTGAATGTTAGGATCTCTGCTCTACAGCTAGACAATTACTTCCCAGCAATTTGGGCTGTGGAAAGTATCATTCACTTCAGTGGAAAAGTCTTTGTGTAGAGTGGTATTATTCTTTTTAAACAGGCTGCACACTCCTCCACAATAGGTGGCCCTGGCAGAACCAGAAAGAGAGGATTCTGTGCTTCTGAAAGTCACCTAACCGGCCACGTCACAGTGAAGACTTTTGTTGTCTGCAGCATCATAAGATCTGTGCAGTCACATGGGCATGCCCGCTGGGCATTTGACAGCTTTATATTATTCTCCCTCTGCTGTTGTTAAACTAAGGGGAACAGCAAAAAATTGCTCTGTGTAGAAGGAAGGAAGGGAGAGACATTGTCACTGAGTTTGAGTTGTTTGGCATTTTTAATGTGTGCTGGTGAGTACGACAAAGGAACACGCTGAATGGAGGGTAGTGTTGGTGGGAGAGGGGGGTAAAGTTAAGGACAAAGGGAAAGAACAGCAAGCCTAATTCATTCTGGATTTCAGTGGGAGTTAGGTGCCTAGTAGGATTGTCAAAACCACCTCCCTGTACATTTAGGCACCTAAATTTCTTTCCAAATGTGCCCATGTCATCAAGGCCCAGCCTGATTAAGTGGTGATAAGCAAGGTATATTTTCTTGGAGAGAGATAGTAGGTTAGACAGTCAGCCCCAAAGAAGTTGGCTTCAGCCCAGAGGGCATGTGTCATAAATATAAAGGGAAGGGTAAACCCCTTTAAAATCCCTCCTGGCCAGAGGAAAAATCCTCTTACCTGTAAAGGTTTAAGAAGCTAAAGGTAACCTTGGTGGCACCTGACCAAAATGACCAATGAGGAGACAAGATACTTTCAAAAGCTGGGAGGGAGAAAGAAAAACAAAGGGTCTGTGTCTGTCTGTATGATGCTTTGGCCGGGGACAGAACAGGAATGGAGTCTTAGAATTTAGTAAGTAATCTAGCTAGGTATGTGTTAGATTATGATTTCTTTAAATGGCTGAGAAAATAGCTGTGCTGAATAGAATGAATATTCCTGTCTGTGTGTCTTTTTTGTAACTTAAGGTTTTGCCTAGACGGATTCTCTATGTTTTGAATCTAATTACCCTGTAAGGTATCTACCATCCTGATTTTAGAGGTGATTCCTTTACTTCTATTAAAAGTCTTCTTCTTGTAAGAAAACTGAATGCTTTTTCATTGTTCTAAGATCCAAGGGTTTGGGTCTGTGGTCACCTACGCAAATTGGTAAAGATTTTTACCAAACCTTCCCCAGGAAGTGGGGTGCAAGGGTTGGGAGGATTTTGGAGGGAAAGATGTGTCCAAACTACGTTTCCCAGTAAACCTAACCTATGATAATCTGAAGCAGTACCATGTCCCTCCTTCAGCTCCTAGCTCCGCGTGCTGCCTCCACCCACAGGCACCATCCCTGCAGTGCCCATTGGCCGCATTTCCCAGCCAATGGGAGCTGCAAAGCTGGCAGCACTCAGAGCTAGGCGCTTAGGGAGGGACATGTTGCTGCTTCTGAGAAGCTGGGTAGGGAGACTGCCAGCCCTGCCAAACCCCCCACCCCAGCAGGGGTCCCGGGCTGTGTTAGGATATAGATATTCAGGCCTGTCTGTAAAGGCCTATACTCTAAGAATTTAGGTGTATTCTTATCACTTGGCTAATTATAGAGGTATAAAAGAAAGAATCAAAATCACTATCTGCTGGTGTAAGGGCCTTCTCTTACTGTGACAGTCTGAGGCCCTGTGCTTAGGCTCAGGCCTTTGGCTAAGCAGCAGAGGCAGCCATAAGCTGGGAAGCGAACGGTCACATCCTCACATTCCAAACTAGTCACATTGAAATAAGGTGCTATTGGGCTGTTAGGCACTATCAGGACAGGATTGTATTCCTATCACCTCCAGAGAAAGGGAAGTGCCTAGAAAATGTAAAAGGAAACTTAGTTTGATAGCATCCTGTCTGGCAAGAACTCACTTATCAATAGCTGGGATGTGAAATCCTCATTTCTGTATTATTTTGTCATTATAGTTCCCACTTTGCTATTGTTTGTCTGTATAATCTCTCTGGTTCTGTGATTGTTCCTGTCTGCTGTATAATTAATTTTGCTGGGTGTAAACTAATTAAGGTGGTGGGATATAATTGGTTACATAATCATGTTACAATATGTTAGGATTGGTTAGTTAAATTTCAGGAAAATGATTGGTTAAGGTATAGCTAAGCAGAACTCAAGTTTTACTATATAATCTGTAGTCAATGAGGAAGTGGGTGTGGGGGGGGGGAGGGAGATGGGAACAGGGAATGGGGTAAGAAAATTGGAATCATGTTTTGCTAAAGGGAGAAATGGGAACAGGGAATGGGAGTAAGGAAGTTGGAATCATGTTTGGCTAAGGGTAGGAATGGGAACAGGGACACAGGTGTAAGGCTCTGTGGTGTCAGAGCTGGGAAGGAGGATACTAAGGAAGGAAACTGGAATCATGCTTGCTGGAAGTTCACCCCAATAAACATCGAAATGTTTGCACCTTTGGACTTCGGGTATTGTTGCTCTCTGTTCGTGCGAGAAGGACCAGGGAAGTAAGTGGGTGAAGGAATAAGCCCCCTAACAGGCTGCTCCCACCCGAGCACTCACAGTGCCCCCCAGACTTTCCCCACCCAAGCACCTGAGGCACACCCCTCCCCCCAGACCACCCCTCCCTGCTGAGTGCCCGTGGCACTCCCAAGATTTAGCCAAGGGTATATAGTACAAGTCACAGACTGGTTATGGGCCGTGAATTTTTGTTTACCGCCCATGACCTGTCCATGACTTTTACTAAAAATACCCGTGACTAAAACATCGCCTTTGTGATGATCCCTATTCTTCCTTCCTCAAAAAAATGCCAAGAGGAGCAGGGGCTGGGCCCAGACAGGCAAGCAGCCCTAAAGAGCCCTTGGCTCAGGGAAGGAGCACTATGGGATGGTCAGTAAGAGAAAGCAAGTCAGCAAGGAGGAGCATAGAAAGGATGGGATGTGAAGGTAGGAAGACTCAGGGAACAGGTTGGGGAAAGAGAAGGCTTAGGTTTCAGAGACCAAGGAAAAAGGGTGCATGGCAGCCCTGTACTCTATGGTACATGGAGAGAAGAGAAAGAAAAAGAAAAGGGGCACTAGTAGGGTGAGCAGATGTCCCGATTTTATAGGGACAGTCCTGATTTTGGGGTCTTTTTCTTATATAGGCTCCTATTACCCCCAACCCCCTGTCCTGATTTTTCTCATTTGCTGTCTGGTCACCCTAGGTACGAGGAAGTCTGAGTGAAGACGAAAGGAAAGAATTAGAGTGGGAGAGAGAAAAAAGGAAAAAAGAGCTGTGTGTGTGTTCACAAGTGGGTGGGTGTTAATGACAGTGTCTGTCAGGAGTAGGGGGAGGAGAAGAGTCACACGATACAAATCAGCCTTTATTTTATTTCTCATTCCTACATGCTAGCAAATGCTTTAGGAGTGGCTGTCATGGATGTGATTTGTACCTTTAAAAATACTGTCACTATTGTTGACTCTCTGCCCCACACACACTTTTGACTTGCAAGCCCTGGACCCATTGAAGTCAGTGTTTTCACTCAGGCTTCATGTCATTTTTCTGCCATTGGCTTCAACACAGCCAGGATTTCACCCATTGTATTGCCTTAGACCAGCAGTTCTCAAACTGTGGGTCAGGATCCCAAAGTGAGTTGGGACCCTATTTTAATGGGGTTGCCAGGGCTGGCATTAGACTTGCTGGGGCTCGGGGCTGAAGCCCGAGCTCCACTCCCCAGTGCCAAAGCTGAAACCCAAGCCCCACCACCATGAGCCAGAGCCGAAGCCAAAGCCAAAGCCTGAGCCCCACCATCTGCGGCCCTGGGCAATGGAGTTCAGACTTCAGCGCTGGGTGGTGTGGCTCAGGTTACAGGCCTCCCACCCAGGGCTGAACCTTTGGGCTTTGTCTCCCCCCTCCCTGGGGTGGAAGGGTTCAGACTTCAGTCCCCACTCCTGGGATCACGTAATATCTTTTGTTGGGGCTCGCGGTGCAATGAAGTTTAGGAACCGCTGCCTTAGGATATGGCTATACTTGCAAGTTAGAGTGCATTAAAGCAGCCCAGTGCTCTCTAACCCAGCGTCCACACTGGCAAGGCACATAGAGCCCTCCGACTCCACGGCTACAGCGCTCCTGGTACTCCACCTCGGCGAGTGGAAGAATGTTTGATGTGCCCCCGCTGGAGCGCCATGGTACCAGTGTGGACACCCTGGTCTGTTATTGCGCTCTGATTGGCCTCCAGAAGTGTCCCACAATGCCTGTTCTAGCCACTCTGGTCATCACTTTGAACCCTACTACGCTGCCCTCAGGTGACCAACTGCCAGACCCGCCCTCTAAATTCTCTGGGAATTTTGAAAATCCCCTTCCTGTTTGCTCAGCCAGGCATGGAGTGCTCTCAGCAAATCTTTCCAGGTGACCATGCCTCCATGCGAGCCCCAGTATGGAGCAATGGCGAGGTGCTGGACCTCATCAGTGTTTGTGGGGAGGAAGCTGTCCAGTCCCAGCTGTGCTCTAGCTGTACGAATTACAATACCTTTAGGCAGATATCGAGGGACATGATGGAAAGGGGCCATGACCGGGACGCTGTGCACTGCAGGGTTAAAGTGAAGGAGCTGCGGAATGCCTGCTGCAAAGCCCGCGAGGCAAACAGCCACTCCGGTGCTGCCCCTGTGACCTGCCATTTCTACAAAGAGCTGGACACAATACTTGGGGGCGACCCCACCTCCACTCTGCGTACCACCATGGACACTTCAGAGCCCAGTCCAACAAGGCAGGAGGAGGAGGAGGAGGAGGAAAGCGGGAGCGAGGGTGCTGAGGCGGAGGAAGACACCCCGGAATCCCTAGATGCATGCAGTCAGGAGCTGTTCTCAAGCCAGGAGGAAGGTAGCCAGTAGCAGCAGCTGGTGCTTGGGGAAGGACAAACACGAGATGAGGTTCCCAGTAAACGGCTTTTATTTTGGGAAGGAAGTTTATTTGGGTAAAATAAATAGGCAGGCTCTTGTGGGAAGGACGGTTAGAGCTGCATGCGTGCCTCGATGCGGAATAGGTGTTGATGTGCTCTCTCACATCACAGTAATTGGCCTCAGTGATCTCTTCAAAGGTCTCATCCAGAACTTGGTTTCGTGGGAGAGCCACTGTGGTTCTTGTCCCAGTCAGGCTACCATCTCTGGGCCACTGTGCCGTGAGGGGCGGAGGGACCATTGCTGCACACAGGCAAGTTGCATATGGGCCAGGGCAGAAGCCGCATTGCAGTGGAAGACCCTCCCTTGCTTCCCAGGTCACCCTCAGCAGCGAGATATCTTCCAGGATGAACTCCTGTGGAAAATGTGGGGACAGTGTTCAGAATAGGGGCCCCCTGCAGCTGTTGGCTCTCCCCAAGGCACAGAAATCCAGAGGACAGTACAGCCGTGAAACAATCAGTCCCCCTTGCCACTGTGCTTACTCACCATTTTGGGGATCCCAGGGGTTATGTGCGCTAGCTTTGAGGGACAGGCAAATTATGTGATTGTGTAGACTGTGCTTGCCCTCAAGTTTGGGGGAATCATTGCTCTGTCTGGTGTGAACAATGCTGCCTCTGTTAAGTGTTGCATTTTGCCTTTACAGATGCAACCTTGAGACCTCAGCCGTCCGTGTTATCACAGGCCGAGAGGCTCACAAGAATCAGGAAGAAGCAAAGAGGACATGCTGCATGAAGTCATGCAGCACTCCCTTAATGAAAATCAAAAAGTGCAGGAGTGGCAGGACAGTGAAAGGAGGGTCCGCCAGCAGAATGCGGATCGCTGGCACCAGAGCACAGAGCGGCTGATAAGCCCCATGGAGCTCCAAGCGGACTCGATCCAGGCGCTTGTAGCCATGCAGGTGGAGCACTACCGCCCCCGCCCCCCACATCCCTTGTGCCCCCATGTCATCTCCAACCCACTTTCCCCAACATCCGGGTTCTTATCGCCACCAGCTGCCTCCAACACCGGTAGCTTCACCACCCAGCCCTGAAAACTACGACCCTTACTCACTGCACTCAACCCCATCACCATGCAGAACAGTCATCCTGAAGTACAGCACTCCAAACAGGAGGGCTGAGTATGGTAACAGGACATACCCAAACCTGTGATTGTACCATTCCCCACCCCACCCCCTTGCCCTTTGTGTTTCCCAAGCAGTTGTGTTTCTTTTCAATAAATGCATTTCATTTTCATTACATGGATTTTTTTTGCTTTGAAAATATTCTTTATTATTGCATAACATAAAAGATACCTTAGCCCAGGAAAGCAACAGGCACTGCAAGTCAGTGTATCATAAGTAGCAAACACCGATTCGTACTAGCATTGGAATCACTGCACTTCACTCCCGTGCAGGGCACCAGATATTACTGGTGGCTTTCAGCCTCAAATTGGTCCCTCAAGGCATCCCTAATCCCCTTGCAGCCCTGCACTAGGCCCGTCTAATAGCCCTGCTCTCTGACTGTTCAAATTCAGCCTCCAGGTGTTGAACCTCCGAGTTCCATGCCTGAGTGAATCTTTCACCCTTCCCTTCACAAATGTTATGGAGGGTACAGCACACGGATATAACTGGGGGGATGCTGTTATTGGCCAGGTCCAGCTTCCCTTACAGAGAGCACCAGCAGCCCTTTAAATGGCCAAAAGCACACTCCACAGTCATTCTGCACCGGCTCAACCAGTTGCTCAACCGCTCCTTGCTGCTGTGAAGGCTCCCCGTGTAGGGTTTCCTGAGCCACGGCATTAAAGGGTAAGCGGAGTCTCCAAGGATCACAATGTACATTTCGACTTCCCCTATGGTGATCTTCTGGTCTGGGAAAAAAAGTCCCGGCTTGCAGCTTTGTGAACAGGCCAGTGTTCCAAAAGATACATGAGTCATACACCTTTCCGGGCCAGCCTACATTAATGCCAATGAAATGCCCACAGTGATCCACAAGCGCCTGGAGAACCATAGAAAAATAGCCCTTCCGATTAATGTATAGAATCATGGAATATCAGGACTGGAAGGGACCTCAGGAGATCATCTAGTCCAACCCCCTGCTCAAAGCAGGACCAATCCCCAACTAAATCATCCCAGCCAGGGTTTTGTCAAGCCTGATCTTAAAAACTTCAAAGGAAGGAGATTCCACCCCTCCCTAAGTAACGCATTCCAGTGCTTCACCACCCTCCTAGTGAAAAAGTTTTTCCTAATATCCAACCTAAACCTCCCCCACTGCAACTTGAGACCATTACTCCTTGTTCTGTCATCTGCTACCACTGAGAACAGTCTAGATCCATCCTCTCTGGAACCCCCTTTCAGGTAGTTGAAAGCAGCTATCAAATCCCCCCTCGTTGTTCTCTTCCCTCAGCCTCTCCTCATAAGTCATGTGTTCCAGTCCACTAATCATTTTTGTTGCCCTCCGCTGGACGCTTTCCAATTTTTCCACATCCTTCTTGTAGTGTGGGGCCTAAAACTGGACACAGTACTCCAGATGCGGCCTCACCAATGTTGAATAGAGGGGAATGTACTCGGAGGCTAGGTCAGCTGGTGCCAGAATTGGAATATGCGTGCCATCTATTGCCCCTCCACAGTTAGGGAAACCCATTTGTGCAAAGTCAGCCACAATGTCATGCACATTACCCAGAATCACGATTCTTCTGAGCAGGATGCGATTAATGGCCCTGCAAACTTGCATCAACACAATTCCAACGGTTGACTTCCCCACTCCAAACTGGTTAGCAATCAATCGGTAGCTGTCTGGAGTTGCCAGCTTCCAGATTGCAATAGCCACCCGCTTCTCCACCATCAGGGCAGCTCTCATTCTCATGTCCTTGCGCCGCAGGGTGTGGTGAGCTCCTCACACAGTCCCATGGAAAGTGGCTTTTCTCATCCGAAAGTTCTGCAACCACTGCTTGTCATCCCAGACTTACATGACAATGTGATCCCACCACTCAGTGCTTGTTTCCCGAGCCCAAAAGCGCCGTTCCACAGTGGTGAGCATGTCTGTGAATGCCTCAAGCAATCTCGTGTCATATGCGTTACCCGCATCAATATCATCGTCGGAGTCCTCACTGTCACTTTGGATCTTAAGGAGTAACTGGACTGCCAAACATGATGTGCTGGTGAGACTCGTCAGCATATTCCTCAGCAGTTCGGACTCCATTCCCACAGACCAAAAGGGAAGACAGAGCATGCAGTACAAAAAACGTTGAAAGATGGCACCAATTGTGGATGGAAACAGAGGGATTGCTGGGATGCAAACCGATGCATCACGGGGCATTGGGACAGGACCCAGAATGCCCCGCCCTCCTACCCCCATTCTGGTACTGTTGCTTGTGGGAAGGGAAGAGGTGCTTTGTGGGATAGCTGCCCACAGTGCACCGCTCCCAATGCCGCTGCAAGTGCTGCAAATGTGGACACGCCAGTGCGCTTGCAGCTTTGTCAGTGTGAACAGACTGCAGCGCTTTCCCTACTGTGCTCTACGAAGGCTGGTTTAACGCAAAGCGCTCTACATCTGCAAGTGTAGTCATGCCCTGAGACACAAACACACTTATGGCCCCTTGGAAAAAAAAACATTAAGAATATGCAGAAGCAAAGCCCTTCATGTGCAATACCGTAGTTTTTCCAAAGAAAAGAGAAAGCAGAACAAGTGCAACTTCCCAAAGCTTCCACAGCCAAATGAGGGGAAATTGCCTTTTCTACCAATTGAAGGTTATATTTTTTCTCCAGTTGCAGCCTAAGCATTTCCCAAGCACAGCTGCCCAATTTTATATGCACTGCCCAAGGATTACTTGAGGACTTCAGGCAATTCCATTTTAAACCACCGAAAGGTCAGTCACTTGGCTTAAATTGGGACTTAAAGGCAAGAGACATTGTTTAATCTGCTAAACTCACACAGGCAAGTGCCTTCTATGGTTTTATATGTACATAGTTTCATGCAACCCTAGATAGATAAGATTAGATAGGACACTATCAGAGCCAGACTTGCTAATGCGTCGCTAACAAATGAAGAGAGAAGTTGGCTGTCTATTAAAGTAAAACAAAATTACTAAACAGGAAATG
Organism: Lepidochelys olivacea; assembly: GCF_965140295.1. Classification (NCBI taxonomy): domain Eukaryota; kingdom Metazoa; phylum Chordata; order Testudines; family Cheloniidae; genus Lepidochelys; species Lepidochelys olivacea. Next base: position 85,556,589 of record NC_140414.1, read on the forward strand.
GATGAATGGCTGGAATAAACCAATATCTAATAAGGCTTTAAATCTAATCAGTTTTTTATTTATATCCCAGAGTAGAATAAACTAATCTCCGTCTCCTGAACATTTCCTAGAACTTGGTCCCTCTCCATGGTGCTAGCACACACACTGGGTCAAACTCAGCCCAGGTGTGAGCGGGAACAACCTTCACGGGCTTCAGTGAAGTTACAAAATATCCATGCCTGGGAGGAATTGGCATTCTGACTCTGCTGTGCCATTGCTGTCAGAAAGTGTTCTGTGACAGGTAGGAAATTTGCATTTCCATTAGCGAGGCCTTTGTCAAATGAGATTCCTAAAGGCAACAGAAGAATGTGGGAGAGAAATGCATTCTATTACAAAAAAAGGGAATTTATTGTACAGTTCAGTGAAACATAAGAGTGGAGATAAAAACAGCAGGAAAAAATTTACGCTCCGGAGAGTCATGATGGGATGATTATTTATGCAAGCTCTTGTCACAGGCCAGCCTAGAAAAGAAAAGCCTTGACATAATTTTGCTGGCTGGTAATTCATCAAGGGCTCGATTCCGCCACCCTCGTCATGATGAGTACTTGTACAATCTCATGGAGACCAATGGGGCTGCTCATGAACTAAGGGCATCAGAATCAGACCTTGAGTTTGGGCTTGATCCATCCTCCTCCTCTCAACAGAGGACATTCTGAAGAATCAGATCACTTTATTTAGGTGCCTTAATACAGATACAATTTAAAACATATACCCATTTAAAAATGTTTGACCCAAATCATCTACATTAATGAAGGGATATTTTAAAGATCATTAATCTGGTTCCTGTTGTTTTATAATCTGTCACCCTTACTCATGATGAGATCAATGAATTATCAAGAAAACCCTGAAGGGGATTACTCACCAAGTAAGATATTACTTGGTATGAGTAAGACATAAAGCTGGCCCTAAATGCAGTCTGATCAGCCCTTGAAGGTTGATAAAGTTTATCTGCTGTTTGTGACTGGCCTTGAGTTTTTAGGATGTCAGGTTACTTCTCTGTTTACGGTACTGGATTTTATTATGACCAAGAGTCAAGTCTAATTACTTTTCTATGTACTATTTCAAGCTGTGCATACACTATTTCAAATGATGAAAGAGACTGATAAATATGTTTAATAAAATTAACATGTTTGACGTGGAGAGTGCCTTAAGAAATCTGTAAATAATTAAAGGTCTGGATGAATTTCCTGCTTTTATTTTATTTTTGCCTCTAGTAACCTCCCTGTTTCAAAAGAAGAATACGTACTTTAAACCCATGGATTACATTGTTCTTTAACGTCAAGTCATTCCAGTTGATGGTCTGTTCCCCCACCCTTTCCCAACATCTGCAGGTACCCTGTTTCTGTGGTGTTACTCACCTTCTCATATTTCTTCCTTTGGGTACTTGTAATAAATCAATGCTTTAATTAGGGCTGCAGGCCAATCCCTATCCTGATTATTTGTTTTAGTTTATATATACATTTATTTGTACACCACCAATAGTTTGCCAAGTTCTTTACATTTAGGTATGGAGACAAGGTCCTAGCCCAAAAGAGCTTGCAGTCCAAATGTGCCATCTATGGGCATTCACTATGAACTATAAAGACACACACAGTTCACCAATGGAGCCAAGGCCAGCCAACACAAATAACTCATCTGAAAAAAACTGCATACCCAGCCCTCAGGCTGGTTTCTCAGGAAAAGTCCAAGGGCTGGAATTACGAGAGCACCTCACACTTCGTCTAGACACAAAAGGTGTACTGCTTTAACTACACTGGAATAATTAAAGCAGTACACCCTTCCTAGTGTGAATGCAGTTATACCAACACAGTTTATTCCTGTACAGGAAAGAGAAGCTATGCCAGTATAAAGCATCTCTATGCCAGCATAACTGCATCCACATTCGGGGTTGTACTGATCTAACTATTTCAGTTTAAAAAAAAAAAAAAATCACACCTCTATCCAAAGTAGTTATACTGCTACAAAAACTGGGATGTAGGCCAGCCCTTAGGAGTGCACGTCCCACTGACTCTGGAGCACAAGACTTTCGTGAGACTTGTGCTCCTAAGGCTCTTCCAAATCCCACCAAGTAAATACAAAAGCTTTGCAACTCATCCAGAAGTGCAGAAAACTCTGACTCTGTCAGACAAAATAGGGAATGAATTCCAGAAGAGAGGGTTTGAATGGTAAACAACTTGCTCTAGACATGCAAATCCAGGGCCTGTCACCTCAAGCATTGAAAGAGATTTCAGTGGCTGGGATTAAAGGGGGGGAGAGAGAGCACAGGAGAGCACACTGGGGTAGCCTCTTATTTAAAAATACCAGTTTCTTACCTTTCATGACACTTCAGTAAAGCAGTAGGATTTCTGAAGATTCACCGAAGTGTTTCCTTTCTGGATTGGCTTTTTCTTCTTACTTTCTCCTGCCTCACTAACTTTATTGTTGGCAAAGTTTTGCAGCATTTCAGTCTCTCTTTCCCCCCTTTTCACAGAGCAATAAATATTATTCAATTCAACAAATGCATACAAATGGTTTCCATTAAAATTTTAATCTACTCTCAAATTGAAAGAAAAGCTTAATATAAATCTTTTTTAAATTACCAGAACATAAATTCAGACAGGGATATCTCCACCTAGGCTGAGCTGAAGAGTTCACAGTCTGCTGTCCTCGCTCATAAATTAATTGAGGTCTCTTGGTGCTGTAAATGAACAGTGCACCCAGGAAAAGATCATATCTGTCAAGATTGCAGATTGGTTCTATCAGAGTTTGCAAAAGTCACAGCTTACAATACCTTCATTATGTCGATGAGAATGGCTTCCCAACTGGAAAGAAATGCGTGTTTTGTTCGGTTGGGCCAAGATTTACAGAAAGCAATTTTCCTCCGTGCTTGAGAGATGACAACCCTTCTGAAAAATGTCATTTCACAACATCTTTCATTCGCTCACCTTTTTACTGAAAGATGTATATTCTTTCAGCTCCATGTGTATGCAGCAACTGTGACATTTAATGGCCAAGTAAGGTTAATCATAGGTGAGTGCATATACCTTACGGATATTGCAGGCTACACTGCTTTCACTGCCATGTCCCCAACTTGAAATAAGAGCAGCTTTCAGCAATCGGAGTACATGCCTAGCAACCCAGGTTCCACTGAAAATTTAGAATTAAAAAGGGTTTTCCTAAGGTCTTCATCTCCGGCTGGAGCATTCACAAACTCCTCTCAGAAACTCAAAGCCAAGGAAGATATGTGGCCCTTAAATACTTTTGTTTCTGCCCCTTTGACTTTGCAGCACTGCTGATTAGATGCAGAAGAAGCTAAGTGAATGACAGAGCATCAGGCTTAGCTTTTTCTTTTCTTATTAGGCATGTCTACACTGCAATTAGACACCTGTGGCTGGCCCATGCCAGCTGACTTAGGCTGTGTGTGGCTCAGGCTGCTTCACTGTAGACCAGCAGTGTAGGGTAGTGTAGACTTCTGGGCCCCAGCTGAAGCCCTGGCTCTGTGACCCTGGGTCCTAGACATATACTGTAGCCCAAAGCTACAGGTATCACCACTAGCCACCCGTAATCATTTGTGAAAGATTCAAGTCACAATTGAGTCTGAGCCACTCCAAAGCCATTTTTTGAGGCTGGAATCGGGAGCAGCCTAACATCCATCATGGACTGATGCCTGAAACACTGAATGGGAAGCTCTGACTGGTAGAGTGGGCCAAAAAAAAAAAAAAGCTGGGGAACTCTGCCAGAAACTGTAACACCACCTGCAGAACCATTGTGGTGAGGTTTGTACATACAAGACTAGGGAGGGGTTAGAGGGGCAGATAACAGAAGTGGTACAATGTCATAGTTGTTTCATGTAAATGTGTGTACAGAGCTTTTAAGAATGTAGATTATTTACCTTCTAAAAAATAATGAGCCTATTAATCCCTCTTTAAGTGCTTGTCTTTGGTACGTTATCCTAACATTTACCATCCATGATACAGAGGTTGCTGCCAAGCATGAATGCCAGCATGCTCTAAATCTGTATGAAATGTATATTGGAAATTCATTATTTACTTGACATACTCAGCAATGCTATTGAAAAGTGATTTGAGTATTTTATAAAACAGTTAAAATGCATCAAAGCTCTGACCATCACGATGCTCCCTTGAGACATTTTTCATCACCACGTCATGATACTGCATCGTGACTCAGCAGCACCAGGCTGTGAGACTCACAAAATTGCATTTTAACACAGGTCAGATATTTACAAATGTAAACCTTAGCACTGATCCTAGTACTACATTTTAGAAAGAGTTTAAAAGGGTATTTTAAACATACAGTTGTTCAGTTCTCGGCTCATACTTACTGCTGGCTGAAGTTAGGCGCTTTAAGTTTTTAATACAGCAGAGTTACAAACCCTTGAAAATAGGGGAGTACAGTGGAAACACTGATAACATTAATTGTAGCAGTGATGAGGCACCATTGTATGAAACAAGATATTTTATGCAAATACCTCTGCTAACCTAACCAAAATTATACAGTTGCTTAGGCAAGTATTGTACCAGTTTGTAGGAATCTATCTGTACCACTGCTCTCTGTTAGACACAAGGAGAAAACCCTCAAACGTTTGTTAATTTTAAGCATGTTGCCCTGTGATGAATCAGACTTTAAAGATGAAGAAAACTGACCTACATTGGGTCATCCAGACCATCTCTTTATCAATATGGGGTTGCTTCCTAACACTATATTTAAGGAAAAAAGCAAGAACAATTTTTCTAGTTTAATTTTAAATAAAAATAATGGAGGTGGCCACCATAGAGATTATTTCATATTCAAATCAATCTCACTCTCAGCTAATTTTCCTGATATTCATTCTAATTGTTCCCTTCCTAGCTATAACCCTCTTAACCAAATAGTTCCTCTCCTCATCTTTGAATACTTTTGGGCAATTCTATGTTTGGGTTGCCAACCCTCCAGGATTGTCCTGGAGTCTCAAGGAATTAAAGATTATTTTTCAATTAAATATATGTCATGTGATGAAACCTCCAGGAATACGTCCAACCAAAATTGGCAACCCTATTCTATGTCTCTGCTTTGTCATTGTTTACACCAGTTACAGTTTTAGCCTTTTCCTCATAAGGTCTCTAGCATCCTAACCATTTTTTATGCTGTTTTCTAAATGGCCTATAACAATGTCTGTCTTGTATGGAGGTACCTAGAAGTGGATTCAACAGAATCACCAGCGGCATATAGAGGATGACAACTCCAGGATTGCATACTATGACTTTTGGCCTTTTCAGTGGAAACGTCTCTCGAGCTTGCTATCCTCATTACTGTTTTCCAAATTTTTCAATCCCAGCGGATCTCTGTATTTCAGATTACTTTTCCTCAGATGCATTAGTTTGTTCCCCCTCCCCTTCCCAAAATAATCCCACTTTCTTATTTCTTTACCAGAACTTTATTCTTTCTAGATCCCTTTATATTCTCTCCCTCTCCCCAGCAATGGTCACAACTCCCTTTCATTTTAGTATCATCGTGAATTTCATTAACCTTCTATTTACTCTCTCTTACAGATAATTAATGAGCATGCTAAATAAGACTGGACCTCATACAGATCCTGGAGAAACCCAACCTTGTTTCACGATGTAAATCAATCACTAGCTGCCTGCAGTTAGGGAAAAATGTTTCCGATAAATTTTATTACATAATTATTCATTACACCTTCACCTGAAGCTGCCCACCACTGGAAACAGGACACTTGACTAGACAGATCATTAGTATGCTTAGCACACCTGATTAGGTGGGACAATTCTTGTTCCCAGAAAACTCACCTACAGTAGACCTGGCCTATGGAGTGGATAAAAGTCCCAACAGTACCAATAGCTAGTGGCAATTCCCCTTTACTTCAAGCAATGCCTCTGTTTTTGGAGGAGAAAGTCACTGAGGCTTTGTCTACACTTCTGTTCTGTCGGTAAGGGAATGTGGAAAGAAGAAAACCCCACACCCCTGAGCAACATAAGTTTAGCCGACAAAAGTGCTGGCGTGGACTGTGCTATGTCAGGACGAGAAACTCTCCTGCTGGCAAAGAGCAGCAACACAGGAGACCTTTCAGCTGTACAGCTTGTGCCACGGTAAGATCCAGTGTAGACACAGCTTGAGTCTTCTTTTCCACATTTGGAGCTGGTGGTTGAGCATCCAATGGGTCTCTCTCTAATCACAGCCACTTATTTTCTTCTTCACCTTCCCATTATTTTTAAAGGTTTTTTTCCAGTTGAGACTCGTTATTAAATTTATTCTGATGAGAGAAATACCACTCTTAATAGGGTGTAGCTATAAATGTAACGGACAGCTTGGACCATGCCCACATTACCAGGCGGATTATGCATTACAAGGGTAGTTAGAAGGTAGCAGTGGAAGAGGTTTTCCAGGTTTCCAAAATAGTGAAGAAAGTTATAAAAAGAAGTGTATTCGGCATGGAATAAAATGTGTTCCAGATATGCCCTTTGTCAAGAGATGGGTCTTGTAAATATACAGTGGGAATTTGCCATCTACAAGAGAGGCTGTAACAACCTATGCTTCCACTCAGGGTTACACTGACAATGTATAAGCCAGAAATATCAGATAGGAAGCCCATCTGGAGCAATGAATCTTCAGTCTTGACTGAGCAGACACGAAAACTGAAATATCATCCCAGTTCAGTAGAGGGTGATGCTTTAAACTCTGCATTAAAATGTGCGGGCAAAAGGTCAGATAGCACGTATTGTACCTGCCCATATCAATTCAGATTTATTCAGTAACTGGGAAATGCATTCACCTCTGATGTGCAGAGGGAGGTGACTTCACTTAGCACAATGATGGCTCAGAAGGCTAATTCTCTATTTAGTTTGATAAACTATTTTGCTGAGCAAGCAGTTTTCCCTCTTGCTGGTGGGTAATGAGCTTGCATGCATGGATCTGTGCTGACATTAGGTCTTTCAACTAGTCTTGAAAGCCGCTTCTGCTTTGTACAAGATGCAAACTACTGACATGTTGGGCGTGGGAGGGGTTATAGTACTAGTATAGCCAGTTAATCAGGGCTGTGCATTTAAATCAACGCTGAAGTTAATGGGAATTACTCTATTGTACATAACTGACACTTGTCTCAGCTGTGAGTACAATCCCCCTTCTCAAGTTGAGCCCTGAGAGAGAGATTTAGGACTGCAGTGTATTTACTGACTTGGCAGGGATGGAAGGCTTAGAAACAATGTGGCACATATTGCCTATGTCCAATCTTTGACAAACAACTCACCTGTCCCCGACTAGGAGCCGGATGGGGGAAGCTATGGAGCTCTGTGCACTGCCCCTGCCCCAAGCACCAGCTCCACACTCCCATTGGCCAGGAACGGGCCAATGGGAGCTGGGGAGACAGTGCCTGTGGGCAAGAAAAGCGCACAGAGCCTACTAGCACTGGACCTGCTGGCGTGCATGCAAAGCAGCGTCAGGACAGGCAGGCAGCCTGTCTTAGCCCTGCTGCACCACTGACTGGGAGCCGTGCAAGGTAAGCCCGTGCCCCAACCCCTACCTTAAGCCCCCCCCCCAACCCAGAGCCCCCTCCTGCATCCCAAAGCCCTCATCCCTGTCCCAGAGCCCATACCCCCTCCAGCACCCTAACCCCTGTCTCAGCCCTGAGCCCCCCAAAACCTGGAGCCCCCTCCTATACTCCAAAGACCTCATCCCTGGCCCCAGCCCAGAGCCCTCACCCCCTCCCCATGCCCCAGCCCAGTGAAAGTGAGTGAGGGTAGCGGAGAACGACCTACTGAGGGAGGGGAAATGTAGTGAATGGGGGGGAGGGCCTCGGGAATGAGGGCTTTGGGATGCAGGAGGGGGCTCTGGGTTGGGAGTGGGAGGGGACAGAAGGTGTTCTGTTTTGTGTGATTAGGAAATTGGCAACCCGAGTATGGTTGGAAGGACCAGGCCTACTGAAGTCTCAGAAGACTGAGCTAAAGCTGTGATGAACTTGTAACCACAAGGAATCCCACTTAGGTAGGGTGTAACAAGGTACTCCACTCACTGCTTGGCGGCACTTCCTTGTGCTTCACCTAGGGAATTATCTCATCACTGTCCCTGCCCTGTCCTTCTGTCAGTCAGTCCAGTTGTCTCAATTACTCATTCTGCAGCCCTTCTCGCAGTAGTCAGGAGCTTCAGCACCTCTCCTTCATGGCCTAGCTCTCCAGCCAAGTCACAATCGTACTCCCCTTCTGGAGTCTCAGCAGCATCTCTTTCTACAAAATCTCAGGCAGTCTGCACATTCACTGCCCTGATTGTGCCACTCTTACAGTAGTTCTTAGGGGAACCTGAGTCCATCCCCCACGGTTCCAGTCCAGGTATCCTCAAACCAGCAGTACAGGTCTGTACGCTCTCAGACTTTGCAGCTCCTTTCCTGGACTATTTCCTACACTCCTATTATAGGCTACTACTCTCCCCCACTTGTATCCGGGAGCATGGCTGCAGGCTTCCTCACTGCAGCCCTCTTCCCCTTCTCTGTTGCTAGCTCACTGGCTTTACAGACGTCCTGCCTGTTTCTACCCAGGTGCGCTTCATCCCCAATTAAGCCTAGCTGCATCCTAGCTCCCCTCCAGGAATAGCCTTTGGCTAATTGGCCTCTCTTTGGCTATGTTAACCCTTCCAGGACTAGCGTGAGGAATTTGAAGGACTGCTCCTGCCAAAATCCACATGAGAGTTGGGATGAGCTCTGGGAACTTATTAACATGTGTGCAGGTTCTTTTATTGATTTTAATGTGTTTTCTCTGTAGAGTTTTTACTTTAAGAATAAAGTAGCCTGCATAGGAAGAACTGAGGTAACTTAGCCTTGATCAACACTAGGAGTTGAAGTAGAATTTAGCAGCATTAAATCTATTTAACCCTGCACCCGTCCACATGACGAAGCCCTTTGTTTTGACTTAAAGGGCTCTTAAAATCGATTTCCTTACTCCACCCCCGCCAAGGGGATTAGCACTGAAATCGGCCTTGCCAGGTCAAATTTGGGATACTGTGGACACAATTAGACGGTATTGGCCTCCGGGAGCTATCCCAGAGTGCTCCATTGTGACCGCTCCGGACAGCACTCTCAACTCAGATGCACTGGCCAGGTAGATAGGAAAAGGCCTGCGAACTTTTGAATTTCAATTTCCTGTTTGGCCAGCGTGGCAAGCTGCAGGTGACTGTACAGAGCTCATCAGCAGAGGTGACCATGATGGAGTCCCAGAATCTCAAAAGAGCTCCAGCATGGACCGAACGGGAGGTACAGGATCTGATCGCTGTATGGGGAGAGGAATCTGTGCTATCAGAACTCCATTCCAGTTTTCGAAATGCCAAAACATTTGTCAAAATCTCCCAGGGCATGAAGGACAGAGGCCATAACAGGGACCCGAAGCAGTGCTGCATGAAACTTAAGGAGCTGAGCAAGCCTACCAGAAAACCAAAGAGGCAAATGGCTGCTCCGGGTCAGAGCCCAAAACATGCTGCTTCTATGATGAGCTGCAGACCATTTTAGGGGGTTCAGCCACCACTACCCCAACCGTGTTGTTTGACTCCTTCAATGGAGATAGAGGCAACACGGAAGCAGGTTTTGGGGACGAGGAAGATGATGAGGTTGTAGATAGTTCACAGCAGGCAAGCAGAGAAACCAGTTTTCCCGACAGCCAGGAACTGTTTCTCACCCTGGACCTGGAGCCAATACCCCCCGAACCCACCCAAGGCTGCCTCCTGGACCCGACAGGCGGAGAAGGGACCTCTGGTGAGTGTACCTTTTAAAATACTATTCATGATTTAAAAGCAAGCATATTTAATGATTAATTTGCTCTGACATTCGCGGCTCTCCTGGATGTACTCCCAAAGCCTTTGCAAAAGGTTTCTGCGGAGGGCAACCTTATTCCATCCACCATGGTAGGACACTTTACCACTCCAGGCCAGTAGCCCGTACTCAGGAATCATTGTAGAACAAAGCATTGCAGTGTATGTTTGCTGGCATTGAAACAACATCCGTTCTTTATCTCTCTGTGTTATCCTTAGGAGAGTGATATCATTCATGATCACCTGGTTGAAATAGGCTGCTTTTCTTAAGGGGACATTCAGAGGTGCCTGTTCCTGCTGGGCTATTTGCCTGTAGCTGAACAGAAATGTTCCCTACTATTAGCCACAGGGAGGAGGGAGGGATGAGGGGCTAGCCAAGCGATGGGGAGGAGGCAAAATGCAACCTTGGAATGAAAGCACATATGCTATGTATGTAATGTTAACAGCAAGGTTTACCGTCAAAGAGTGTACCCATTTGTCATAAATATAAAGGGAAGGGTAAACCCCTTTGAAATCCCTCCTGGCCAGGGGAAAGCTACTCTCACCTGTAAAGGGTTAAGAAGCTAAAGGTAACCTCGCTGGCACCTGACCAAAATGACCAATGAGGAGACAAGATACTTTCAAAAGCTGGGAGGAGGGAGAGAAACAAAGGGTCTGTGTCTGTCTATATGCTGGTCTTTACCGGGGATAGACCAGGAATGGAGTCTTAGAACTTTTAGTAAGTAATCTAGCTAGGTATGTGTTAGATTATGATTTCTTTAAATGGCTGAGAAAAGAATTGTGCTGAATAGAATAACTATTTCTGTCTGTGTATCTTTTTTGTAACTTAAGGTTTTGCCTAGAGGGGTTCTCTATGTTTTTGAATCTAATTACCCTGTAAGATATCTACCATCCTGATTTTACAGGGGGGATTTCTTTATTCCTATTTACTTCCATTTTTTATTAAAAGTCTTCTTGTAAAGAACTGAATGCTTTTTCATTGTTCTCAGATCCAAGGGTTTGGGTCTGTGGTCACCTATGCAAATTGGTGAGGCTTTTTATCCAACATTTCCCAGGAAAGGGGGGGTGCAAGTGTTGGGAGGATTGTTCATTGTTCTTAAGATCCAAGGGTCTGGGTCTGTAGTCACCTAGGCAAATTGGTGAGGCTTTTTACCAAACCTTGTCCAGGAAGTGGGGTGCAAGGTTTTGGGAAGTATTTTGGGGGGAAGGACGCGTCCAAACAGCTCTTCCCCAGTAACCAGTATTAGTTTGGTGGTGGTAGCGGCCAGTCCAAGGACAACGGGTGGAATATTTTGTACCTTGGGGAAGTTTTGACCTAAGCTGGTAAAGATAAGCTTAGGAGGTTTTTCATGCAGGTCCCCACATCTGTACCCTAGAGTTCAGAGTGGGGGAGGAACCTTGACACCATTGTTCTATAAAATGTGTCTTTTTAAATACCACTGTCCCTTTTTTATTTCCTCCACCAGCTGCATGTGTTTCAAGGATCACAGGATCTTCTCCTTCTCAGAGGCTAGCGAAGATTAGAAGGCGAAAAAACCGCACTCGCGATGAAATTTTCTCTGAGCTCATGCTGTCCTCCAGCACTGACAGAGCCCAGACGAATGTGTGAAGGCAGACAATGTCAGAGTGCAGGAAAGCACAAAATGACCGGGAGGAGAGGTGGCAGGCTGAAGAGAGTAAGTGACGGGCTGAAGAGAGGGCTGAAGCTGAAAGGTGGCAGCAGCGTGATGAGAGGAGGCAGGATTCAATGCTGAGGCTGCTGGAGGATCAAACTAATATGCTCCAGCATATGGTTGAGCTGCAGGAAAGGCAGCTGGAGCACAGGCCGCTGCTACAACCCCTGTGTAACCAACCGCCCTCCTCCCCAAGTTCCATAGCCTCCTCACCAAGATGCCCAAGAACGCGGTGGGGGGACCTCCAGGCACCCAGCCACTCCACCCCAGAGGATTGCCCAACCAATAGAAGGTTGGCATTCAATAAATTTTAAAGTTTTAAAATTTTTTAAAGTACTGTGTGGCCTTGTCCTTCTCTCCTCCACCACCCCTCCTGGGCTACCTTGATAGTTATCCCCCTATTTGTGTGATGAATTAATAAAGAATGCATGAATGTGAAGCAACAATTACTTTGATCACCGCTTGCAGAGGCAATAAAAGGAGAAGGGGAGAGTGGTTAGCTTACAGGGAAGTAGAGTGAACCAAGGGGTGGGGGGGTTTCCATCAAGGAGAAACAAACAGAACTGTCACACCGTAGCCTGGCCAGTCATGAAACTGATTTTCAAAGCTTCTCTGATGCGGACTGCGCCCTCCTGTGTTCTTCTAACCGCCCTGGTGTCTGGCTGTGTGTAAACAGTGGCCAGGTGATTTGCCTCAACCTCCCACCCCACCATAAACATCTCCCCCTTACTCTCACAGATATTGTGGAGTGCACAGCAAGCAGTAATAAAAGTAGGAATACTGGTTTCGCGGAGGTCTAACCGAGTCAGTAAACTGCGCCAGCGCGCTTTTATACATCCAAATGCACATTCTACCACCATTCTGCACTTGCTCAGCCTCTAGTTGAACAGCTCCTGACTGTCCAGGCTGCCTGTGTATGGCTTCATGAGCCATGGCATTAAGGGGTATGCTGGGTCCCCAAGTATAACTATAGGCATTTCAATATCCCCAATGGTTATTATCTGGTCTGGGAGTAAAGTCCCTTCCTGCAGCTTTTGAAACAGACCAGAGTTCCTGAAGATGAGAGCGTCATGTACCTTTCCCGGACATCCCACGTTGATGTTGGTGAAACGTCCCTTGTGATCCACCAGTGCTTGCAGCACTACTGAAAAGTGTGGTTGTGGTTTATGTACTCACTGGCTTGGTGCTCCGGTGCCAAGATGGGGATATGGGTTCCGTCTATGGTCCCACCCCAGTTAGGGAATCCCATTGCAGCAAAGCCATCCATTATGGCCTGCAAATTTCCCAGTGTCACTACCCTTGATATCAGCAGATCTTTGATTGCGTTGGCTACTTGCATCACAGCAGCCCCCACAGTAGATTTGCCCACTCCAAATTGATTCCCGACTGACCGGTAGCTGTCTGGCGTTGCAAGCTTCCACAGGGCTATTGCCACTTGCTTCTCAACTGTGAGGGCTGCTCTCATCTTGGTATTCTTGAGCCTCAGGGCAGGGGAAAGCAAGGCACAAAGTTCCATGAAAGTGCCCTTATGCATGCAAAATTTTCACAGCCACTGGGAATCGTCCCAGACCTGCAACACTATGCGGTCCCACCAGTCTGTGCTTGTTTCCCAAGCCCAGAATCGGCGTTCCACTGCATGAACCTGCCCCATTAGCACCATGATGCCCACATTACCAGGGCCCGTGCTTTGAGAGAAGTCTGTGTCCATGTCCTGGTCACTCTCGTCACCACGCTGACATCACCTACTCGCCCGGTTTCGCTTTGCTAGGTTCTGGTACTGCATATACTGCTGGATAATGCATATGGTGTTTAATGTGCTCCTAATTGCCAAAGTGATCTGAGCGGGCTCCATGCTTGCCGTGGTATGGCGTCTGCACAGAAAAAAAGCGCGGAACAATTGTCTGCCGTTCCTCTGACAGAGGGAGGGGCGACTGACGACATGGCTTACAGGGAATTAAAATCAACAAAAGGGGTGGCTTTGCAAGAAACAGAATGGCCCCCTCAAGGCTAGAACTCAAAACTGGGTTTAGCAGGCCGTTGATTTCACGGAGGGAGGGAGGAGAAAATGAATACAACACAAATCTGGTCTATTTCTTGTTTTGATCCACTTCATCTATCTTTATACATCTTGATGGCAGCAGACTGTACAGTACATCCGCTAGCCATCGTCATCTCCTGGGTGCTTGGCAGAAGACAGTACAGTATGACTGCTGGCCATCGTCTTCTGCTGGCTGCAGATTAAAAGACAGTGCACTGCCAGTAGGACTGAATCGCCATGAAACGAAACTTAAAAGGGAAATGACTTCGCTGAATCACTCCCATGTTTGCCCAGGCGCCCTTGACCTCATTGAGGTCGGTTAAAACAGTACCCTGGACTACGTCGACAATGGCTACCAGTCATACTGCACTGTCTGCTGCCAAAAGGCAATAAACTGTTGCTGTGTAGCAATGCAGTACCGCGTCTGCCAGCACCCAGGAGATATACGGTAACTGTTAGCTGAGCGGGCTCCATGCTTGCCGTGGTATGGTGTCTGCATAGGTAACTCAAGAAAAAAGGCGCAAAACAATTGTCTGCCCTTCCTTTCATGGAGGGAGGGAAGGAGGGAGGGAGGGAGGGAAGGGGGGCCTGACGATACGTACCCAGAACCACCTGAAACAATGTTTTAGCCCCATCAGGCACCGGGATTTCTACCCAGAATTCAAATGGGTGGCGGAGACTTCGGGAACTGTGGAATAGCTACCCATAGTGCAACACTCTGGAAGTCGATGGTTGCCTCGGTACTGTGGACACACTCCACCGACTACATGCACTTAGAGCATTTGTGTGGGGAAACACACAATTGCCTGTATAAAAACGCTTTCTGCAGAACTGACTTCTATAAATTTGACCTAATTTCATAGTGTAGACATACCCTTATAACCACAGCAATTACACATGTGAACCATCTCTGAAGAAAGAAAAGGAATACTTGTGGCATCACAGAGACTAACAAATTTATCTGAGCATAAGCTTTTGTGAGCTACAGCTCACTTCATCAGATGCATGCAGTGGAAAATACAGTGGGGAGATTTAGATACACAGAGAACATGAAACAATGAGCGGGGGGGGCGGGGAAGATGACGACGACACACCTTTTGTAGTGATAATCAAGGTGGGCCATTTCCAGCAGTTGACAAGAATGTGTGAGGAACAGTGCCGGGGGTGGGGGAAGTGGAATAGGAAATAGTTTTACTTTGTGTAATGACACATCCACTCCCAGTCTTTAGTCAAGCCTAAGTTAATTGTATCCAGTTTGCAAATTAATTCCAATTCAGAAGTCTCTTGTTGGAGTCTATTTTTGAAGTTTTTTTGGTGGAGAATTGCCACTTTTAGGTCTGTAATTGAGTGACCAAAGAGACTGAAGTGTTCTCCAACAGGTTTTTGAATGTTATAATTCTTAACGTCTGATTTGTGTCCATTTATTCTTTTACGTAGAGAGTGTCCAGTTTGGCCAATGTACATAGCAGAGGGGCATTGCTGGCACATGATGGCGTATAACACATTGGTAGATATGGAGGTGAACGAGGCTCTGATAGTGTGGCTGATGTGACTAGGCCCGATGATGGTGTCCCCTGAATAGATATGTGGACAGAGTTGGCAACGGGCTTTGTTGCAAGGATAGGTTCCTGGGTTAGTGGTTTTGTTGTGTGGTTGGTGGTAAGTATTTGCTTCAGGTTGGGGGGCCGTCTGTAAGCAAGGATTGGCCTGTCTCCCAAGATCTGTGAGAGTGATAGGTCATCCTTCAGGATAGGTTGTAGATCCTTGATGATGTGCTGGAGAGGTTTTAGTTGGGGGCTGAAGGTGATGGCTAGTGGAGTCTGTTATTTTCTTTGTTGGGCCTGTCCTGTAGTAGGTAACTTCTAGGTACTCTTCTGGCTCTGTCAGTCTGTTTCTTCACTTCAGCAGGTGGGTATTGTAGTTGTAAGAATGCTTGATAGAGATCTTGTAGGTGTTTGTCTCTGTCTGAGGGGTTGGAGCAAACGCAGTTGTATCGTAGAGCTTGGCTGTAGACAACGGATCGTGTGGTGTGGTCTGGATGAAAGCTGGAGGCATGTAGGTAAGCATAGAGGTCAGTAGGTTTCTGGTATAGGGTGGTGTTTGTGTGACCATCGCTTATTAGCACCGTAGTGTCCAGGAAGTGGATCTCTTGTGTGGACGGTCCAGGCTGAGGTTGATGGTGGGATGGAAATTGTTGAAATCATGCTGGAATTCCTCCAGGGTTTCTTTTCCATGGGTCCAGATGATGAAGATGTCATCAATGTAGCTCAAGTAGAGTAGGGGCATTAGGGGACGAGTGCTGAGGAAGCGATGTTCTAAGTCAGCCATAAAAATGTTGGCATATTGTGGGGCCATGCGAGTACCCATAGCAGTGCTGCTGATTTGAAGGTATACATTCTCCCCAAATGTGAAATAGTTATGGGTGAGGACAAAGTCACAAAGTTCAGCCACCAGGTTTGCCGTGACATTATTGGCGATACTGTTCCTGATGGCTTGTAGTCCATCTTTGTGTGGAATGTTGGTGAAGAGAGCATCTACATCCATAGTGACTAGACATCCATAGTGTTTTCAGGAAGATCACCGATGGATTGTAGTTTCCTCAGGAAGTCAGTGGTGTCTCGAAGATAGCTCGGAGTGCTGGTAGCATAGGGCCTGAGGAGGGAGTCTACATAGCCAGACAATCCTGCTGTCAGGATGCCAATGCCCGAGATGATGGGGCGTCCAGGATTTCCAGGTTTATGGATCTTGGGTAGCAGGAAGAATACCCCTGGTTGGGTTTCTAGGGGGTGTGTCTGTGCGGATTTGTTCTTGTGCTTTTTCAGGGAGTTTCTTGAGCAGATGGTATAGTTTCTTTTGGTAACCCGCAGTGGGATCAGAGGGTAATGGCTTGTAGAAGCAAGCAGGTGTCCTTGGGCAGCTTGTCTGTGCTGGGAATAATAGTGAAGGCAGCCTAGGATACCCCCATTAGAAGAGAAAAAAATACACATCTCCACCCAAGTGAGGTGATGGCCAGGGGAAGTAGGAGCCTGACAATGGGTGCCCTTGCTGGATGAACTGAGGGGAAATACATGTGTAGTGGCACTGAACTGTGACACACATGTCTAGAGGAGGGGGAATAAGGGAGACAAAAGATCAACTAACTTCTTTATTCTTCAGCTGTGCTTTTGAGCAACTGTGTAAACCAGTGGTCACCAACCAGTAGATCGTGATCGACTGGTTGATCCTGGAGCCTCGGACAGTCAATCACGATCTCCGGCCGCTAAAAGTCCAGTGGTGCAGCCACTAAGACAGACTCTCTGCCTGCCCCAGCGTCACGCTGCTCCTGGAAGTGGCTGGGAATGGGGAACTGTGGCCAATGGGAGCTGCAGGAGTAGTGCTTGCAAACAGGAGCAGTGCACAGAGACCTCTGCCCCCTCCCCAGGGGGTGCAGGGGTGTGCTGGCTGCTTACAGGAGTGGCATGGGGCCTGGGCAGGCAGGGAGCCTACCTTAGCCCCGCTGCACTGCTGCCCAGGAGCTGTCGGAGGTAAGTGCCACCTGGTGGGAGCCTAAACCCCTCCCGCACCTCAACCCCCCAGCCCTGAGCCCCTTCCCAGAACCAGCACTGCATACCCGCTCCTGTACCCCAACATTCTGCTCCACCTGGAGCCCCCTCTTGGACCCAAACTCCCTCCCAGAACTTGCCCCCAACCCCCTACCCCAGGCTCAGCCTGGAGCCCCCTCCCACACTCCAAACCCCTCGGCCCCAGCCCAAAAGCCCGCACCCCCTCCTGAACCCCAAACCCCTGCCCTAGCCCGGTGAAAGTGAGTGGGGGGAGTGGAAGGGGGAAAGGGAGTAAACAAAGCAGGGCCTTTGGGAATTGGGGGGCAGATCCTGGGTTGCACTTAAATTCAAAAAGTGATCTTGTGAGTAAAAAGGTTGGAGACCACTGGTGTAAGCAAAGCCCAAAGCCTTACCTGGCAGATTGATCCCTCCCCCATACATTATTTACCCCATCCTCCTTCCTTCACAGCCCTAGTCATCTAAGATTCAATGCTTTTACTGCCCATGGTCTTTGAAATATCTTCCGCTCCTCAAGAGCAGAACTTGGTCTTAAAAGGTTGGTTGTTTTTGTTACCTTCTAAAGAGTATTAATTTGTTGTTTTTAAGCCTATCCCTATAGCTTGTTAATTTAGAGTCTTAAATGGTGGTTCTAATCATTTAAAATATATTCAATTTTTTCTCTTTAAGAAAAGCTCTCTTGCTCTTAGGTAAATAGCCTAGCAGCGAAGAGGGACAGAATACAACTTCTCTAGTGAGGAAGAGGGAAATAATGTGTTTAGGATGATGCTAAAGTTAAAATGTTTGTACTTGGCACATTAATATCTGAGTGATTTATGCAATGTATAATTCATATAATAATTCATATAATAATAATGGATATTAACTATAATAATATTCATATAATAATAATGGATATAACTATTCTGACCTCACTAGTGAAGCTGGCAGGAGGAACCACAGCCTCAGAGAATAGAGGAACCTTGATGTCGTTCCTAGACAACCCTTAATGGATACAGTGGAACTTTGGGCATCCCACAGAGATTCACGCTGACTCATAAATATGAAACCGACATAGTTCTACAGCCTTTTTCACAATACAATCTCAAAGGTGGGGAAGGATCCTATTTTTCAGGGAAGAAAGCAAGTGCAGAGGTCAAGAAACTTGACCAGTCAGAGTCAGTAGCAGAGTGGTGAAGAGAACCCCAGTCTTCAGAGTTGTAGTCTGATATTCTAACCACTAGGCTACTCTGACTTCCCAACTGCTAAATGGACACAGTGAAGACATTTAAATCGGGGGCACTAGAAGCATCTCCTTCACTATGCTCCTTCCAGTCCTCTCAATTTAATTCTCTGAGCTTCTTCCATATTGCTCTGTGTAGTTGAAGAGCCTCCCACTTCTGTCTGCTAATCACCCCCTCCTTCAAATCCCCCACTCTTTCCGTGTTTGTGTTATAGCATGCTAGCTCTTCTGGTCTGATCATTTTGCGAAGTATGTGTAGAGCTACAGTGTTAGATAAATAATACATAATAATGAGCCCATACAAAATTATACTTTTACAAACATTTTAACTTAACTTATTTTAAGCATTCAAGAAAGAATCTTTCCCTCAATCATTATTCCCAAATCAGGATTCTGTGACTTAAGAATTAGTTTCAGGACTGCGTTTTTCACCCATAGGCGGCACTAGCAAATTCTACATTAACTATGATTAAACTTATTTGGCTAGTGCACATTACGCTGAAACATCTCTTCAATTACACTTGGTAACTGAAGTAACATTTGTCTGCCATCAACAAAAAGGCTCATTAAGCTCAGCATCATTCCCTCCCCCCTTGCTTTTACTCCTCCCTCACAGTGCTCAATACCATGGTAAAAGGGTAGTCACATCAAAACCTAGCTATAACTTGCAGGCTCCTGCACTGTGATGAGATTCACTAGTTGAGAAGGGTTGGACACTATTAAAACAGCCAGAAGGGAAAGGGATTAAGTTTCCACACCCTCACTCATGGCATGGAAGACTCAGTGTGAATATCACGCTCAGATCCCACAAGTAGGAGCATGTTGTGCTACTGATAGTCCGCAGCGCTGGGCCACAAGAATACTAAGAAATGTGGTGTAATTTTGTAATCTCCGCCTAGATGAATTTGAAAACCTGGATTTAGGTTCTATGTATAGCTTTCCGCAGCTCCTCTTCTTTCCTCTATTCCTCAGTACACGTAACTTTATCTTTAGGGTAGATATAAGCTGTATTTGTTAAAGATTTCAACTTCTTGAAGTCTGAGAATGCCCCCCCAAATAAAGTCTCAATCTGCTTTCCTTAAATATAGCTCTTGGCTCTTTTTAGAGGCTTCCTTTCCAGACACTAGGCTCTGCTGCAGCTTTCCAAGTTTTCCCCCCCAAATTGGAACAGACAACCCATATAGGTTGACATGCTTTTGCAATGCTTGCTGCTCACATCAGAACATAACTAGCCAAAACTGCCTAGATTCTGAGTCTATACAGCTACCGAGTGGAGGAAAAGGGAGGTGTCGGTGGTACAAGCATGCACCTTAGACAGGACCATTTTGACAGGTATCAGTAAAGTGTGGGGAGGGGAGTGGAGGAGAAAACAGCAGGTTTACACGTTTATAGGCACCAAGACTGAAAGCTCTTAACACAGAAATACATGAGGAAACGTAAAATACTTCAGAATGTAATTTGCTTTAATATAAGGAAATGCAAAGACACATTTGTGTCCGTGTGTTCTGTTCTATCCCAATGAATAAGATTCCATCATTCACATTAATGGGAGTTAGGTCTGTCTTTTCTACACTGGGCTAAAACAAGTTAAATTTGCCAGCCCAATGGAGATCGCTATGCCTTATCTTTAAAAGGTAGTGTTTTGGGTTTAAAAAGAAAACAAAATGCTTTTCTAGACTAGGAGGTTAGTTTAAACAATAAAACCCACTACACTGCTAAGGTCTCGATGCTGAACACAGTCCCTCTGACTTTTCTGAGAATCTACATATGGGGCACGATCATGAGCTAAAACAACTGTGGCTTTTTCCCTTAGGTAAACAATGCCTTAGCCATGTTAGCCTGCGCTAATTTTTAGAGCGCATTTAAAACCAGTTTAGGAAATACTCTTAGCCCCAGCATGTGGAAAGGGCCTTGAATCAGAACATGCTACAATATTGCTAAAACATCACTGCTTTGGAGTGAAGGTGGTTATAATTATTCTTTTCATAGCTAGTATCTTTTGGGGGCAAGAAGGAATTTAGCTTCCATCTCTGTATAGGCCCTAATTCAGGAATGCACTTGAACACTGCTTAATTTTAAGCATTTGCTTAAGTCCCATTGACTTCAATCAGACTTTGGCACATACTTAAGTGCTGTCCTGAATAGGGGCATAAAATATTGCACAATCCCTCTGTTATAAGGTGCTTATTCACTTTGGTTTACAGGGAACTAACTTATTATGGAGGAAGGCTGGGATTGGTCTTCTACTAAGCAGTATACTACACACTACCGTCAAAGGCAGGAGACTGGACAAAAATGAATAGTTGTAGCGTAGAACATCCTACTATATATTTTTTTATAATCAACACACAAAAACCATTCTTTTGGTTAGCTTTAAGCCTAACAAGAGCCACCACAGATTCCAGTAATCTTTCTGTAAACAAAGAATCATATCCCATTATCAGTCAGATGTGATTTAAAGACCAGAAAGGACAAAGACATAAAGCCAGATTTTCAGGATTTATAGTAGAAACTCATTTTTCCCCACACTGGCATTCCAACTACTAGCCAGCAGTCAATTATGTAGTAAGAGCCAATACTATAATATGCCATTATCCAAACGTAACTGTCTAAATGCAGTCTTTTTTAAAAGGAAATATGTGGATTAACCCTGGATTCTGACTGTGGAGTTCTCTCTAGTCACATTTGACAGCTCTTCCAAGAAATATGAAAACACCTCATTATATAAGTTCATCATTATTAGGTTCTTTATTTCTTGTACTGTTATTAAAATGCCATAGTGTAAACACAGAATTACAATTGTAATCTTAATCAGTACTGGGTAGCCAGCGGTCTGCTGATTAAATATTTCAGGGAAAAGACCACGCTACAGAAAGGCTTTCACACAAGCTGACAGAAGAGCTACCTGAGTTATGACTGAGATCAGCTAAAACGTGTGTTTGAGTCTTTTTGTCAAATAAGTTGTAATATATTAAAGTGGTGGCTTGAATATACTCTATTTCCCTTCCTTTGGTGTGTTGAGACCTTTTGAACCCATGGATGAAGGGAATGGAATACACATGGTCTTAAAAAGGGAGGTGGGGTGGGACGATCATGAGTAAGGTATCCCAGGAAGCAATATTTGGTAGTCTCTTTTTATTATCCATATTCTGCTGATTGGGCACATTATTCTTGTTCTGTTTAGGACTTTGTTTTATTCTAACTAAGGTGCAAAGAGCAGCATAGAGTAAACTATACAAACAACCAGGAAGCAGCTGCAGGCTTCCCATTTTGATTATCTTGTGTCTCACTTTTGTGGGGAGTAAACAGTGGGAATACACTGGCTGAGACCAGGTTTTCTATGAGTCCTTAAACACACACAAAATATTTGGCAGCTGTCCACTCACATCCCCACTCTTGCCTTCCCCCTGAAAATCTAGCACAAGCACAAAACAAGTCAGTGTAATTAAACTGCTCTCTTCCTTGTGTTTTCCTTTTCAATGCTACCCCACTGCTGAACAGTTCACAGAAAGATGGTGTCCTTATTGTTACTTATTGGTGATGACAGGCAGCAACAGTGCTCTCAGATATAGTCCCATTATGACACAATTATCTAGTCATGCCTTAAAGGCACAAAGCTACTCAAGACTTCTTCCTTCTGGAATACTTCCCCTAAAGGCAACCAGTTCAAAGTATACCCCCTATTAACTGGAACACTGACATCTTCAAAACATTTCTGGACAGCATAATTCCACTCCTCCCGCAGATCAGTACCCTTAGGAACTAAGCTACTATGAATAAGCTCCTACCACAGCAAAAATCAAACATTTCGTTTTTACATATTTTGATTAAACCATATGCTTCATTAAAGCCTTCACCACCATTTAACAAAATAGCTGCAAATGCCAAGGAGATATTGTTTCTCTGAATAAAACTGTAATACATAGACAACTCACCACAAGCTCCTCTTACAACCCTTCTCCCCAATTCCCCTGAGCTTGATGAGTGGAAAAAAAAACAACAAAAAACCCCTCAGCTCATACAAAAGGTCATATTAATTGAAACCATAACTAGGGTTACTACTGCAATGAGAATCTATCTTCCTCATGCCCCGTTGACACCCACCTTTCAGTAACTGAGTGTGAGATCTTAGAACAGATTTGGAGAAAAAAATACTTGACCAAAAGCAGATTTTACCTCCATTCTGAGTTTGCAGGGGGGAAATTTGCATTAAGCTCATTATTCAACCTGACTTTCAAAGGGAGTGGAATTCTAGAAACCCACCAGAATAGGCTCCTGTAAAATAAACCTTCTGGATCATCACCCCCAGAAAGAAAAACAAGACACTAATTGTGTAGAAGCCTGTTCCTACCTGTAAGATGATGGAAAGAGACTGTAGCAAGCTAGAAGGTTCTCACCAGCTGTGGTAATCTTCCAGGCTTTATTCTTGAGTCTTATTATGGGTACCCATAACAGAAGAAAACAGAAAAACCCATTTGGGTTAACAAAACAATCTTCTAGCAACTGAGTACAGCACTCTACCTCTTCAGAGACCTCTGGGTGCTTGCCAGCCAGATGGGTTTTTTTCCTTAATTTCCTGTATTCTGGATGTCTGCTTCAGTCCTCAGTCCCCACCCTGTACACCTGTGTGAGATCAAGTAGGGAATTAACCTGCTGTTTACTGGTGATCAGATAGGGACTCTGCACCTGGTCTCATTCCACTTAAGAAAGACACCACCACACACTACTTTAAGGACTGAGTCCAACAGCTACAGCTCTTCTTTTCTGGCCTGTTCTTGTCACCTTAGAACCCTTGGCAAGATGCAGTTGATTAGTGGCTGTCACAGGGTTAGAGCATTCATTCTCAGCATTGTACCTGAGGACCCTCTAAAATAGGCCTTTCCAACCTTTTCCTGCAATGACAATGGTCATTTTGGTGCCAACAGCGCTCTCAAGGGTGTTTATAAAGTCTTTCTAATGTACAAAGCAATAAAGTGACATTACTGCACAACCGAAGCTACTTATATGAAGATTATTGCTGCTGTACAACAAGCCATATTATGAAAAACCACCACCCTCCCCTTTCTTGATGAGACTAAGAATAGGATATTGCTGGTTTCTTAGATTTTTTTTTTTCCAGTTTCACAGTGTGCATGTCAGGGCAGTATCTAGAATGAAAACTTAAGTGGGGCAGGATTAAATTTAAGGTAGTTTTAATCTATATGCCCAAAATGCATTGAATCCTATTCACTTGGATGACTACCTCACTTTCCAGCCAACACTGTTGAAGCTACTATTAGCTAAGGCGGAGTGGCCAAACTGTGGCTCTTTTACAGTGAAAGTGCAGCTCACGGAGGCCCCCCCCCCCCGACCCATTCTCTCCCTTCCAGACCATTTAGGGGAGCTCAGGGCTTCTGTCCTGTGGCAGGATGGTGGGGTTAGAGGCTTCTGCCCAGCAGGGAGAGGTGGGGGGGGGCTAGGGGCTTCAGCCACACCGGTGGCACCTGCTGGGGCTCAGGACTTCAGCCCTGCCCCTACTGAAGCCCTGAGACCCCCAGACCCTGCTGAGCAGAAGCCCCTAGCCCCAGCTCTTGGACTTCTGAAGATTGCCATATGCAGCACAGAGAGTCAGTAAGTTTAGCTATCTCTGAGCTAAGGTGCTCGAAGTAACAGCTCCCATGGCTTAGATGGGGAGGGTTGGCAGAAGGGAGAGTCCTTGGCTTTGGAACTTGCTTGCTATTTTGGCTTCCTGAACCTAGATTTGGCAACCTTCATGATACACTACAGGACTTCATTACAGGATATACTATTAGGACTTACCGGTTGCACCAGGTTTTTCCAGGGGGACTTGGTAGTAAGAGGAGGCAGGTTACAGAGTCTTGCTTGTGGTCAGGAAGGTATCTAACAAGTTGTATTTTTTGGCATAATATGCACTGAAAGTTTTAGACAGGTGCAAATGGAAAAGTAAATAAATAAAATGATCAAGTGTGGGGTTGTAAAGTGCAGTCTGACTAAAGCTAGGGCTTGTGTAAAAAAGGAGCAATGAGACTGGAAAAAAAACACTCAAAGGATTCACTGTCTTCTGAAAGAGAAATGTGTGATTCTCCTCAGCTGTGAAATGTTACACCTGTTGTAATAATTACCCACTCTAAAGCTGAAAAGTTCCTTTACTCGCATTTCATGTAACAGCCTCACAGTTCTACAGATGCTTGGACCAAGAATCAAGAACTCTGATTTCACATCTTCCAATGACTTGTTCTCTCGCTTAATTTAGGTCACGTTATGTATCTCTGCATTTCCACTGAATGCATCTGATGAAGTGAGCTGTAGCTCACAAAAGCTTATGCTCAAATAAATTTGTTAGTCTCTAAGGTGCCACAAGTACTCCTTTTCTTTTTGCGAATACAGACTAACACGGCTGCTACTCTGAAACCTGTCTTTATGTAATTCAGTTCCCCAACAGCAGAATTAGGGATAATACTTCCTAACTCACAGGATTATTGTGAGAATTAAGTTTTATTCAGCACTTTGAAGATGGAAAATTCTGCTATGGATTATGCCTTGTTGGAATATTAGTGCTAATGTGCTGCACCTGGAATAAAGATACTGATTTTAAGAAAGTTTCCACTGGTTCAGATCATAGCCATTCTATCTCATAACAGCCAAGTTTCTTTGAAACAAAGGAACTATCAACATCAGAGCAAGACTTGTTAAGCAGAGAGAGAGAACTTTAAGCTGCCTTTGCACCTCCACCCTCTGATCCTAGGCTACTCTGGGAGTTGGAGTGGCCCCTGGCATACTGCATACTGCCCTGGGGGCATGTCTAAGCTACTGCACTTTCCCTGGGTTGCAGCACTGCATGAATCATAGAATATCAGGGTTGAAACGGACCTCAGGAGGTCATCTAGTCCAACCCTCAAAGCAGGACCAATCCCCAATTTTTGCCCCAGATCCCTAAATGGCTCCCTCAAGGATTGAACTCACAACCCTGGGTTTAGCAGGCCAATGCTCAAACCACTGAGCTATCCCTCCCCCCTGGGCCCTCCATGCCAGGCACACTGCAATAGCAAGTGAGAAGCACAGAATCTCAGACACACTCCCAGAACCACCCGCGCCCCCCCCCCCCGCCCCCGGTGGTGATTTACATCTCTCCCACTGCTCTTGATGCCCAAAACTATGTGCCCATTCAGGACTGCTGCCAGGGAGGGGCACATGACCCCTCTCATGGCTTCCCCGTCAGAATCTATTATTCTGTGGTGAAACAAAAAAATCTGCAGGGTACATGAATTCTGCACCTGCGCAGAATTCCCTCAGGAGTATATGATTTACAATAAGCACAACTATTGTTTATTTGGAAGTCAAAGTCATGTAGTGTTTACAAATGTATTTTCTTCTGGATTAAAGGACTGCAAGCAAGTATCCATCCTACTCTAAACAGGATACAAAAGCTTGATATGGTCTAAATGCCTCTTTAGGGTTTGCCTCTACTGTTGAACAGCACATTAACTTCTCAGACTAAGCTCTCTCTTCAGCTTGGCTTTGGTAGCATACCATATGTTACAATGTAAGACTTCCAATCTGCCCTTTGCTTTTTCTATCCCCTTTTATATGGAGCTGGCTTGGAGCTCATAGGACCTACCTATCAACATGAGTAAGCTGAAATTACTCTGCAAGCTTTACACAGGGTTCTAAGATCTTACATTACAGTGACTCAGCAGAAGAGGCCTATTCTCCTACAGAGGTCCCAAGAACTTCCCATCCTATTACATGGTGATTCAGAGTCAAATGTTTTGAGAAATGCACTATGAAAAACTAATCTATTCCTAGACTAAAAATTTCTTCATGTCAAAATGTTCTGTTTTAAAAATGGAGGGATGAACTGATGTAACAGCAGATACTGTAAAAGATGTGCAAGAGAAAAGTCATTCTTCAGACCATTTATTCACTCTGAAATGGAGCTCAATCTTTTTTTTTTAAGATCATGTTGTCAGTATTATGTCTTTTCTGTTTGACATGATCCAGACACTATAGAACAATAAATATGTTGTTCATAAGATATAGAGAACTCCTTGTGATATTTGCAACAATTGCATTTTAAAATCCAAAAATTCATTGTTGCAGTAACTACAAGAGATTTTCCCCCAATGATCAACCCAGGATAATTTGACATACCTCTTTACATTTCATCTCTTACAGACATACTGAAATAAACATGGAGCTCCTAGTACAAGCCGTTTGAGAACTGAGGTGGGGGTAGGAAAATTAGAAAGTAATTTTTAGATGCTCAAATAGTCAGTCCAATCTACCTCAAAATTAGCACATAAAAAAAAAAAATCTCTTGATTTCAGACCAAATTTCAGGTGAGAAACAATTATGGAAGTTGGAGGGAGTAAGGGAAAAGGTCACAAATAACTGACATCTTACCATTACACCATAATGTCCCTTTAGGAGCCAAGTGGTTTTTGAACATTACACTTTATGTAATGACATCACAAATGTACAAAATATGCTTTGCATATGATTGCAAAAACAGCAGCACTCTGGAGTCTAGCACATGTTGTAATATTATAATAATGAGTCTACTTCAGCATAGCAGATTTTAATAATACTTAATAGTACTGGTAGGAAGCCAAATTACATAATGTCCCAAAATATGGAACAGAAAGCCTTTACAGAAAAAAATAAAAGCTTACTGAAATATAACCATATTTAAAAAAAATATGATTACCTCTGGGATAAAAAAATCTTCTAAACAAAGCCATTAGGCATATTTAATTTAAAAAAAATCAAATTAAAGAAAAGGCACTCAAATCTATTCCCAAACCTCAAAATAAAATTAAAAAGGACATTATTTTAGGCAACATTTGTGAAAATGAAGGCACTGTGCCAGCATTAAGAAACAAGCTAAAACCACAATTACTACTTTTGGCATAGACAACCTCAACATGGGTTGAATATCTTGTTTCTCTCTGAGGACAAGAAATTATTCAGTTACCTTACAGGTTAATTCTGAGATTGAACTATATTGGATTGTCTAGTAGAAACTTAGACCAATAAACTAACTTCCTTTTAGGCAAGAAAATCAACTCCAAATAAGGTCCCATAGGTGAAAGTCCAATGATTTATTCACTTAGCCCCCATTAAGTTCTTGGGAAAAAGAATTTAAAGCCCCTCTAAACCGAATCCAACACAGAAAATTCTCCAAACATATCTAAAACACACACACACCATATATTACAATGTAAGACAGCAATTAAAAGAAAAATCACTACCACATCTGCAAATAAAAGTACATTGCAACACTACAGTTTGACACCACAATATTTTAATCTAATTGTTGTAACTTTTTAACAAGAATATTCTAGTAATTCTGTAGATTGAATATCAATATTTGCATGGACATCTCCTCTTACACTTCATGTGGATTAGCTATTTTGATCCCTGTATCCAATAAGGACAGATCCATATATGTAAGTGAGGTTTTCCAGCATGTTATTGCCTACAATAAATACTACTGTTAGACTGTCTTCAATGATTCTGACTCCATTTAATAGAGCAGATGATGGACACAATAAGAATCAAAACCATTTTCTTGCAGTACATATGCAGTACTATGTTTCCTCTATATAGTTCTAGATTTTAAAGTAGGCTTGAAAAAAATGCAGCAACCAAAAGTTTAGATGTAGATTCTGTACGACAAGGCTGACAGAGAAAAATTTCAGGCCTTACATTCTTCAGATGTCTACTTTGGCTGTAGTGGCTATTAAAAAGTTATGTGCGACTTCAAGATGAAAGGCATTAGCAGCTTCTCAGAAAAGGATAATCACAATCTTCTAGAGATTTAATGAGACGTAACTCACAGAGGCTTTTGACTCGGTCTGCCGTTAATTGAATCAAAGTCAATGATGATCTTATTGCACTTTGGTTTGAATTTCCTGAAAATAAGAAAAAATATGGATAGATATTAGCCAGTGAGTAGTTAAATATTTTGTTTGCTTTGGCGCCAACTAAATTTTTTTTTGAAGAAAATTTCCTTGGATTCACTTAGCGTTTTATCTCTATAGGAGCCAATTATAGTGCACCATACAGAGAGAAACCCGGACAAGAAAGACTAAGACAAAAAGACACATGGGGTTGTTTAGTCTGTATATTCTTCAGCTATTGGAGTTCATAAATTACCCAGGAGTCAAAGGATTTCTAACAACTTAGCTGCAGGAGGTGGCATCATGTTACAAGTTTTTCTGCAAAATTTTATCTCTTTTCTTTCCTGCCAAGTTTTCACAGCAAACTTTAAAAGTACACTTCAATAGTTTTTGAGCAAAGGGAATAGATTGCATTATGCATCATACAAGAAATAACTAAACTGGTTAAGAAGGAATCATTTAAAAATTATAACTTTAGAATTGTAAAATTAATATTGCAACAAAATGCATCCTTTTACACCATTAGAGCATCTGCTACTGCAGTTAGTAAGGAAGGTATTTGGGGACTAAATATATAATTTACAATCTATGAATAAACAAAAGGATTATGCAAATAGTGTGAATTTAGTGTCTCATTAGGCTCCACAATTCAGTTCCAGAGATTTGTTAAGTACAACTTGTATCCTTAATAATCAATACAACAGGTGAAAACAGTAAACACAGTAAAGGATATGTTGTTGACTACAGAAACCTTGAAGGATTATGATACCCATTTTGTCCAGACCAGCAGTCTGAAAAGCAAGTAACAACACTCACCATGGGGAAACTGTACTAAGATTTCACTTGTAAAGGAATGATTTATGCCTTACTTAGCCAAGTAGCTTTAGGGGAAGGAAATACACTGACTTTAAAAGTGAATTTCAAATACTGCTGCACTGGTTCATGGGTGTTTCTCAGCCCAGCAGGTAGCTTTCATCGTAAAATTTTCTCTGTCAGAATTGCTGTACTTGTAAAATTTAAGAAGGTTTTATATTAATATTGTAAAACTTTTTGGAATTTTAAAGTCTCCCCATGATTGCGTAATTAGTCTCACCCATAGCATGTTATTTGTATCAAACTAGCTGTCAGACAGATTGTCTTGAGATATCTCTGTCACTACTCTTAACATATCATTCAGATCCTCATTACTTCAGGACAGATATTTCAGGTTTTATTCTTTTCTTTTAAGAAAGCACACTGCGAAAGACCAGATGGTGATAGGGACTGATAAATGATTATACGAGAACGTCTTACCCTATGTGGCTGTGTGATGGAGCAGCTGCCCCACAAAGCTAGATGGAAGGTTAAAGCAGTCCTCAGGGAGGCTGCGCAAAACCCAACCAATGGGAGGCGGGCATGAAGAGAGCCAATCAGCAGAAGATTTGTCGGAGCAGCCAATCAGGGCCAGGGAGGCCATATAAGAAGAGCTGCTCAACAGAGCAGGGGTAGTCTCTCCCTGGACTGCAAGAGAATGACTGGTTGCCTTAGAGATGTACCTTAGCTAGAGCAGAGCTGGGCAGGGTCAGGGGGGCAATAGGGAGCTCCAGCCTGAGGACTGCCAGAGCGAGGCCCCTGATAAAAAGGGCCAGGAAGGTGCTAGGGCTACGGGGAAGTGGCCCAGGGAAATAGGCGGTAGGAATTAGAGGAGCGGCAGCACGTGGTCGCCAGCTAAAGGGTCCCTGGGTTGGGGCCCGGATTAGTGAGTGGACCCAGACCCCCCTCGCTCCCAGTACCCTCACTTGTCACAGAGGGGGTGGCCAGTATTCAGACTGCAGTTATCCCCTTGAGGTGAGGGACTAGACTGAAGGCTACAGTAGGCCGCAGCAGCAAGTGGATGGACTAGAGACAGCCAATTCCCCTGAAAGGGGGGAGAAAGTGGAGTGGGGCACAGCCTGAGGGCCATGCCCAGAAGAGGATGCCACGGTCTGGGGAGCGATGCGCATCTTAGAGGTAGAGCAGAAGTGATGGTAGTGAGACACCACTAGAGAAAGGCGCATTGGCAACCAAGAGTTAATTCCCAGCACAGCCAGCAGGAGGTGCCAAGGTGGTGAGTCCTGCCCTATCACAAGCTGGTTTAACTCCAGCTCAGACTGGTTGCGACGGAAGGTTATTACCCTTCCAACAGGGCTCCACGGTCTACATAAAACAAATTGGTGGTTCCAGTCCAGCTCCTATGAGTACACACACACCAGAAACCACCACCCCAATTGGCAATCTTGATGGCAGTCTCAGGAGAAAGGCCAAGGACTGAATGAATATTGGGGTGAGAAGGTAGGTCACTCCCAAGTCCACGAGATTGGACTTAAAGCACATTGGCAGGGCACAGTACAGAAGCATCTGCTGCTGTTCTCCAGGGAGCACACGGTCAAAGGCTATCAAAGGTGCTGAATTGACTGGTACTAAATCTGCATGAGAGTTTTTGTAAGAGAATTAACTGTACCACAGAAGTTACATAACATAAGGAGAAAATAAAGCTTTTGCCTAAAGGTTGTCTTCCTCATACAGCAATTTCTTCATCTTCACATTTAAAATCAACCACCACCACCAGTCAAGACTATGTCTTACCTGTATATAATTCCAGCTAAATCAAACAGGCGACGGGCAGCTGTCATTTCAGGGCTATCATGGTATTTGTCAGACATAAAAATAACTTCTTTTATACCTAGAAATATTTTATCAAGAGACATGCTAGAATTACAAGCAGAAATAAATATGGTAGGGAAAAATAATTTAGATGTATACAGGCTAAAAAGGGCACCTATCCATACACTCTAGGTGCCACATCACATGAAAATGTATTATAAATTGTACCCTAAGAGTGGAGCAGTACAATATAGAGCTGTTCAGAAAATAGCTTCCCCATGAAAAATTTTTGGTGAAAATAAAAAAATTGAAATTTTCCATGAAAAACTGAAAACCAAGAAATTTCAGCCAAAACCTGAAAAGTATGTTAAAACAACAACAACAACAAAAAAAACAACAAAGAGCTGAAGTTTTCCATGGAAAGCACACACTTTCTGTGAAAATTTTCATTTAGTTGAAAACACAATTTTCCATCACAAACAATTTTGATGGAAATTTTTCACTTAGCCTTTGTACAAACCAATGTGACTCATCATAGTTAAACCAGGAAGCAATTCCCCATTTTTCAAATACAGGCCCTACATATGGGTAACTGACTGTGCCCCAGCTCTTAATTAACTACTCTTGTCTTAAATAGGTCAGAGGAGAAATGAAGAGGCAGAACCAGGAGTGATATTTAAATATTTCAATGGCTACCACATTTTCTCTGTTAAAATACTCTCCTAATTAGGATGACTATTAACACTTAACTATTTAACTACTGATCAAAGCACATAAGAAAGAAAATGAACAACTATATTGTGAAGAGCTGCGAACCTTTTATTTTTGTGTCACAAATGAGTACACCTTGGTCTGGATGCAAAACACCAATAGTTCTTTTTCACACCAGTTTCAATCCCTGTAAAGTTCAGAACACATTAACTATGGATTAAATTTGGTTCTTGTAGAATCCTGGTCATCAATGTCACAGTTACTCTGCCCCCTCCTGGTCTCTCTGTGTGCCCCTCTACCCCTAGGTCTCAGAATGGAATCACGTGATTCTCCTGCTCTCAAACCAAGTACTGGAGCGCAGACTCCTGTGTCAACCATGATCACCTTAGAGGTCTAACACACCCTGCTGTTCTTTTTCCTCCAGGACAATGACAGTGGTAATCAACAATCAAAGCAGAGCATCATTTATTTAGAAGAAAAAGCACTACAGAAAAAAAAGTGTGTCTTAAAAACAATTAGCCAACCTAAATTCTATGCTTGCTTTTCCTTAATGTTTACCATTCCCTAAGATCTGGAAAGGCCAATTCCTTTAGACTCCTCCCAGAGTCTGTCTCTATGTGTCAGCAGCTTCTGACAAGTACCCCGACCTTCACAGGAATCAGACTTTTTAACTTTGAAGTCCTTTTATCTGCTAGATCCCAGTATTACCAAACAACATTCACAGCATATGGGACACAAGTTATAGGATCTCTGAAACTAAAATTTGGGTCCTCTTGTCTGTCTAACATATATCTAAATGCACTTATTTAGGAAGCCATTGTATTACTTCCTTGTTCGTTTTTCTAATAGCCCCAATAGAAATCAGATTAATGCATCTAGAATAACTTCTCACTGACCTGGTCAAATGCAGGACTTTGGCTATATGGACACTGAGTTTGCAGAAAGCCTGGTTGTAAATATATTCCACACTAAGCCTGCCATGCAGTAAGTATCTGAGGGCTTTCCTACTGTGCACTAAAAGTTCCTTAGTGCACTCTAATCTACTCCGGTTTCAAAGCAGGACAGATTAAATCATATTAGGGGACTTTTAGTGCATGGCAGCAGGATCCACATGAACATTTAGTGTCACTGGTATATGGGGTGTTCACTTCTCCGCAGGGCTAATCCACAAAATTTTCCCCAGAGCCAAATTCCATTCTCTGCCCTGCCCCCAAGTGTGCCAGGGGTCCTAGTCCCCTTAGGCAATTCCTCACCATGGAATCCAGGGTGAGGCAGTGGACTGCATCCTTGCCCCCTGGGTTTGCACTCTATGATGACTGTGGAGTGCCTCTTTTCCCCGCATGTGTTGGGGTGAGGCAACCAGCACTTCCTCCCATCTGCCTCAGGTCCATTTACATTTTTATAAATCATTGCAGTTATAGATGAAGGAACAAATATCTTTCCCTCTCCCTCCTGCTCTGGCGGGTACCATATGGTTAGGAACATTCTTTACCAGTCAAAGTGTCCCTTCTCTCAGTGAAGTTTGGACGTACAGTACCTTTCACCCACTTCTACTTGTGATTGGCTACAGCAATGTTCAGCTCTGTCTCAGTTTCCTTGGTAAGGATAGGCAGTGAGCTAGCTTCCCTAGTCACAGAGTCAGGCTTCAGAGAATTTACATGTGGGCCTGTGTGACTGTCATCTCCCATGCAGAAATGGATAGAGGTCCTTCTCCACCCTCCACTTTATACACTTGTTCATAAATGCTGCACATGTAGCTTCACTTTAAGAACCTATCCCTATTGTCACAAGTAGGTGTAATTATACCCCCCCTCCATCCTAGCTTCTCCATTCAGATTTTGGATGACACCTTCACTCACTCTTATGGCCAACTGGCAGCACCTGATACCAGTCTTTTGTTTGTACAGGGAAAAGAGCAGGATTTTGGCTTAAGCATACAATATATCATACCCAAGTAATACATCAAAACGTGTATCTTCTAGCATCCCAAATACCAACATTCCCTAACCTTCCTGGGTATGTATCGGAAGGTGGACCAAAGGCACAACAAAGGGCTCTACCTTGGGTATCTTCATTCACCTTTTACATCCTCCCAGAATTTGATGAGATTTCACTACATGAGGTCTGACTATAGTTCAGTGAGTCCCGGAATCCCTATACCCGGTAAATGTCTCCCCATTAACTTTCACCTTTTGCTCTCTCAAGCGATAACTCCTTTATAAATACATTTTGCTAACTCAGAGTTTTAGGAACTTAGGGAGGGAGTTTTATGGAACCAAAGTCTACTGCAGTTACACCAAATAATCTGAAAAAAGGCAAAACATTCAGGAACTTGCTGCAGTGGTCTAGATTTATAACAATTGTAATGAAAGATATAATTAAAGTAGGATCATAGAAGTCTTATGACATTTATGAGCAAAGATATTTTAAAATCTTAAAATATCTACCATGTATTACATTAAAATTAAAATTTCATGTATATACTCCCAACAGACCTCATGTCAGGCAGAAGTTTATTT
The DNA here is from genome assembly GCF_965140295.1 of Lepidochelys olivacea. Lineage (NCBI taxonomy): Eukaryota > Metazoa > Chordata > Testudines > Cheloniidae > Lepidochelys > Lepidochelys olivacea. Next base: position 85,590,661 of record NC_140414.1, read on the forward strand.
CTTTTCCCCATACTCTATTCTGTGTGTCAGAGCACAGTAAACTGACAGTAATGATATGCAGCTCCTGGTCTAAGAAGTTGTAAACCTAAATTAAAAACATGCTAAGAATCACAGAGGATGCAATTAGCACTGGAAAAGCTTGGCACCACTCAAATGCAAAAACACAAGAAGTATCTTATGAAGCTGATAGTGCAATTAATTTAGATCTAAACAGCAGCAATTTAAAATCAAATAAATCTGTTATAAGGTGCTGATGAGCAAGCAGTGCTGCAACTCTGACAAATCAAGCTGGTATCTTTGCTCCTTACCTGCCTGGATGATGAGCTTTGCACATTCATTACACGGAAACAAGGCAACATACATGCTGCAGCCTTTCACATCAGCTGAGTTTTTGTTCATAATGGCATTCAATTCAGCATGGCACACTGGATTTTAAAAAAGTAGAAGAAAAATATTCATAATACTGTTCATTAAAATGAGTCAATCTAAAATTAACAGTGTTAAAAGGTAACTGCTTGTATTCTTTCAAAGTCAAAAAACCTGACTTATTCATTATAGAGGGAAAAGAAAAAAAATTAAACCAGAAATACCAAGATTAATGAAGGTCAATTGTTCTGACCAGGCTGCTGATTAGGAATGAAATCATTAAGCACATTAGCATTGCCATTTCCTAGCACCTATAGTAGGCAACGAAGCTCTAGGGCTGAAACTACTTAGTCTTCAACCACCTTAAGTATGGCAATATCTTACAGCTTCACAACTCTCTAGAGTATCTAATTGCCAATATAAAACAGCTCATTTATTGTTTACATGCACAGATAGGAACATTCTTATGGCTATACACGTGCCATGTACACTCTTAAGGGCAGGAGAATCATGAAGTAAAACTGAGCAGTTTTGTCCTCAGGGTGTCAGAACTGCTCAGCTTTGCTGCATGATTCTCTCACCCTGAGAATACACAAGAGACACTCATAACCACAAGAATGTTCTTATCTTTAATGTTAAGTGAGCATACTGATCATGAAAAGATGCCAGACTTCCTGAATGAAAAAACAAAGTCCTCTATTTCTCTACAGCACAAATATAGCAAAGGCAGCAGCTTCACTGTACCATTCCACCAACGTGCCTCAGCTCTTAAGAACAAGCCACATCTATAGGTCTAAATTCTCATACTGGACACACCAAGATGGTATTTAATGTCTTGCAAACTGGAGTATATTTCAGTCTCCCTAGACATTCAATCATTCAAGGCCCCTGGGCAGTGCAGTGATGTGTGCAATATAAAATACTGGATAGATGAATTAGATGGCAGTTCTAGCAGAGTACCCTCTGCTAAGTAATTTCGAGAACAATAGTGGATTTTGTGATTCGGATACCTGATGACTAGGAAAAGGACAGAGACCACCAACTTATTATAGAGATAGAATTCCAGGAATGCCACTCTGTGGGTCTGAAGCCTATTATGACTGTAGAGTCAGCATGAAGTGATGGAAACAGCTATAAGCAGGGTTAAGAGATCCTTTTGTTCAGAATGTCACCAGGCTCAATCATCTCTGGATTCTGCAGTCTGTTACTGTCCAGTTTTAAGTCCTCAGCCATTTTGATGTTCCAAAATTACACTGGATAGCGTACAGCTACAGTAATGAGGCATTTATTTATGCCATGCCAAGAACCTCAGGCCTGGTCTACGCTACACAGTTAGGTTGACATAAAACATCTTAAATCAACCTAATTAGGTCAGCGTACACACTACAGCTAATGATGTAAGTGCCTCACTATATTGTCCCACTGATTTAAGTGCCTCACTGTATTGACATAACTCCATCTCTGCAAGAGGCATAGGGCTTATGTTGGTGTGGTTAGGGCAATGCAATGTGTATGTGGACACTGCATTCCTTACACTGGTTGTTGTCTGTCTTATCAATTTCATGGCACTGTTTCTCAAACTATTGGGAGGTGCGAGCTGTATTTTTCTTTTCTTTTTTTTTTTTTTTTAAAGGGCTCCAGCTGTCAGCCCTGGGTGATTGAGGCTAGTGCAGAAGGGTTGTGCACATCTGAGAGGCAGGGGGGAAGAGGATAAAAGGGACAGCCAGACCCCACCACGGCTGATAGTCTGAGCCCCACCACCCTGGCTTGGACTCTCCTCCTCCGCTCCCAGTCACTCACGGGGAGGCAGCCCGTACTCTCCTTCTGCTCCTCCCTCAATCAGTCAGCTGGAGGTGGCAGTGGGGCTCCGACTGAGAGCCTTAAGGCTGCAGCGGCAGCACAAAAGTAAGTGTGGCAAAGTGGTGCTAAGTTTGCGTAAAAAGTGATAGACACTTTTTAACATGGGCATAGTTTGAGGGGACAGGAGATAGCGTTTCCCCCCCAAACTGCAAGTTTTGGGCAGGGGTGCCGCCACTCCATGCCTGCCAAGGCTTGAAGTATGTGCGGGGGGGGGGGGGGGCGCGAAGGGGCACGGAGGGAAAGAATGCTGCCACAAAGCTCATCCCCTGCAGGTGCCTCGCTGCTCATCCCCCAAACTACACCCACATTAAAAAATGGGGGGCATGGCCCCTAGTTCTGGCACCAGTGGGCCCCCCCACCACACACTTCTACAATGGTTCCGGCACCCTTGCCTCCATGCCATGATAAGACACTGGAAGGTGAACAGTCTGGTTAATGTGAAATTCAGAAGGCACCTTAGGGATGAATTTGAGATGTAGGTGCAAAAACACTTTGTCCTTGTGAAAAACTGTGCATGTCAGGACTGCCACAAAGGCCCCAAGCTCCCCCACTCTCCTAGTGGAGGTAATTGGCTGTCAGGAAGGGAACATTCATGGACAGGTGAAGAAGGGAACAGGAGGCCAAAGTCTCAAATGGTGCTCTTATAAGCACAGAGGTAGAACCCTACAAATCCGCGGATACCTGCTTTATAGGATCTCAGAGGTAGGAAAGCAGCTGTCTGCAGCTCAAAGCCTATAAGCTGCTTCCCCACCTTCCAGATCCTATACTCCCTCTCCCCATACTTATTTACTTTGCAGAAGCAGCTGCCTCCTTCTCCAACTGACCTGATATGGCAATGACATCAGAAGAGGTTTCCTAAATTGCTTGGCTGCTTAAACCACCAGGATCGGAGCATGGGGAATTTTGTTCCCTGTCTTGACCTGTGATCACCCCTTTCTCTCTATACAGGGGAGAGAGAATACAGGATCCCAAAGGTGGGGAAGCAGCTACATAGGCTATGAGCTGCAGACAGCTGCTTCCCCACCTTTGAGATCCTATATACAGTACACACGCATGCACACAGATGCTCCTCCTGAGAGGCACTGAGAGATAGTGTGCTGCTGCAGATGCAGTGCACATGTAGATACAGATAAAAGATAGGGTGTGGATCCCAAGTTGAATACAAGCTGATTCTTGCAGATGTGGATTGGATGCAGAGCCACATTTTTGTATCTCTGCAGGGCTCTACAGAGAGGACAAGGTTCAGATGCCACGTAGGGACTGGTTTAGAACTGGAAGGAATGTCCTTATGATATCTTCAGGAACCTTGCAGTAGTGGGATGTGTAAAGACTAAGCATCCCTCCACACATGGCCTTCTAACATTCCCCCAACCTCACCAAGCTCTTCATCAGAGGCAAGGTCCCCACAGACCAGAGCAAAAACTCAAATCAGCACCAGACCCTACCAGAACAACAGATGCAAAACCTGCATACATATCTCCACTACTATAATGATCAATATCCCCCCGCCCCAACACACCTTTCAAGATTCATGGGTTCTAGAGATGCCTATGATGGCATGTGGTGTACATCATCCAATGTAGCAAATGCCTCAGCAACTGAAATCAGATAATCATTATGCTCTCGAATGAACGTGCACAGGAAAATTATAAGAGACAAAAACACTATCACCCGTAGGCAAACAATCACTCCTTATCTGATCTCTCAGTACTCATCCTCAAAAGGAAACCTGCATAAACCCTGCATAACAAGTGATCCCGGGAACTTAAAACATAACTCTGCTGGACACTAAAAACCATGGACTCAGAGACCATGGTTTTATGACTCCTTACATCAGTTTGTAAACAAATCCCACTGCTTGCTAGCCCCTAGTTGCCCGCTTCATTTTAAGTGATCCCCCCATCAAAATGTGTTAACCCTTTATGCTTAACAATCTGTCCCAAATTGTATTTAGTTCAGACACACTGATTTCATTCTTGAAACCTGAGGAAGAACTCTGTGATGCTCGCAAGCTTGTACTTTCCAACAGAAGTTAGTCCAAGAGATGATATTACCTCACCTGCCTTGTCTCACTTATATAATAGATGGTAGAAATATTGTCTGATTTGACCTGAATGTGCGTAGACCAGACAGTAAGTAGAAATGTTTTGAATGCCTTGTGGACTGCTCAAAGCTCAAGCAGGTTGACACGCAGCCTGGATTCCTGCGGGAACCAGGAACCCTGGGCTCTCTGGTCATCCAGATGCGCTCCCCGTCCTAGAGATATATTTGTGATGAGTGCCTTTGTAGGTAACGAAGGAATAAAGAGAACTCTCCCAAATACTTTGAATTCCCATGTGAAGGATGTCAGTATGTTCTATGGAAGTGAGACCTTGCTGTTCAAGGAGCCCCTGCTCAAAGTGAATGCCGTGCTGAACCAGATCTGGAGGCACCATAAATGCAGACGTAGGTGACGTGCATGTAGTGGTCATGTGACTGACATTCAGCTCACAACAGAACTGTAAGCCACTGTGTTACCCCAGAGCCTCATCAAAAGTGAGCTTTGCTGGAGATTACACTGTGTGTCAGCCACACCTGTCTGTCTGATTCACCAGCAAACTCCTTGAGATTCTTCCAGGCCAACACTTGCTTTGCAAGTAACAATCAGTGAACCCCATTTCCCAAGATCCCCAGATGTCTCCCTGTGGCATCCACTCCCTCTCACTGGACACTTACAGAAGTTAAGTTTGCTGCCTCCAAAGAGACAGTGCACACACCAGCTTGTTAGTTTAGTTGAGGACTCACACTTATATTGAAAAGTAACAGCACTAAGATAGTCTTCAGAAAAACTAAGAATAAGTTTATTAACAAAGAACAGAGATTTCAGTAACACTAAGCAAGAGGAAAGAAAGGTATGGTTACAAACAAAACAAATACAAAAAACATTTTCTAGTGATAAACTTAATTTTAGCAAATTACAATCTTTGTCTAATCTTTCTTACATCAAGTTAACAGCATCTCTAGCCCACAAGGCTAAGGGATCCAACTTTCACAGGCTCAGAAAGTGCTGTCCCCTAAGTGACAAATATTTAAAAATTTGTATTTGGTCCCCTTGTGTTGCCCAAAGTCCATAGTCTCGGCCTCAAGAGCCAGGAAGACTTCCTAGGATGCAGTCTGTGTCTTGCTTTGTTTACTTTATATGTAAATGCACTTTCATTGTCCTCTGGCTTCACCTTGTTAATTTACACTGGAGACACAGAAACAAAACATTTTTTTGTTTAGCACAGGCTGGGCTTATGCACTGCCTCCCAAACACATTTCCAGAATGCATATGTAAGTTTTTGTACACAACCCATACACTCATCACACAAAGAATGACAAAGGTGTAATGTGGAGGTAGTTGCAGCTTGCACCTCCTGGTATAATTGACCTGTGAGCAGTCAATCATCCAAGTAGGGAAATATCAGATTGCCCTGTCTGCAAAGGTACACAGACGCCACCACCACAAGCATCTTCGTAAAGGCCCTTGGGGCCATCAAGAGGCCAAAGGGGTGCACTTAGTAGTGAAAGAGCTTTGGGCCTATAGTGAAATGCAGGAATCCCCTGTGAATGTCCATATGAAAACGTGTCCTTCAAACGGAGGGCCTCAAATCAGTCACCTTCGCTGAGGAAGGGTATTATTGAGCCAAGGGTAGTCATCCTGAACTTCGAGTGACATATAGAGATTTAGCTGTCTGAGATCCAGGATTGGTCTCCAGCCTCCCTTTCTTCTTGGGGGAGAGGAAGTATCTTGAGTAAAAGCCATTCCCCTCATGACAAAGTAGGACAGGCTCTATTGCCCCCAGCTGGAGAAAGGAATCCATCTCTGCTTGAGAATCCTCTAATGCAGGGGTCATCAACCTTTCAGAAGTGGTGTGCCGAGTCTTCATCTATTCACTCTAATTTACGGTTTTGCATGCCAGTAATACATTTTAATGTTTTTAGAAGATCTTTCTATAAGTCTAGAATATATAACTGAACTATTGTTGTATGTAAAGTAAATAAGGTTTTAAAAATATTTAAGAAGCTTAATTTAAAATTAAATAAAAATGCAGAGCCCCCCGGGACCCAGGCAGTGTGAGTGCCACTGAAAATCAGCTCACGTGCCGCCTTTGGCATGCGTGCCATAGGTTGCCTACCCCTGCTCTAATGAGAGGGATTCCTGGAAAGGGACAGGGAGGGGGCAGACAGTAACTCTCACATAAACCCATTTGATATAATATCCAGGATCCATCTGTCCAGTATGATAAGGTGCCTCATTGCAGAAAATGTGCCAGGCAGCCACTGAATGGGATGGCAATAAGCAGTGTGGAGACCGGTTGGCGGTTCTGATGCATCTCATCAAAATGACTTTCTGGGACTGAAGAGAAGGGACCAGTTGGGCTGGGTGCCTATCACACAGGAGTCCTTTTCTGGAAAAATGGATAGAGGTGCTGGGAGGAACCTCAGAGGAGGCCTAGAATATTTTCTCCAGGGTACAAAGAGAGTGAGTGAGTGTGTATTTATTATGTATATCCCCAGAAAGCGGAGGGTAGACCAAGAGTCCTTAAGCGTAGGCAGGGAGTCATCTGTTTTCCTCACTGAAAAGGGGAGGGCCTTTACAGTTGTTTGAACCTCTTTGGGGAACACAGGCCTGGAGTCAATCTCATGACAAGGGAGTCATGGAGCATGATGCCATCTCCACCATAATAAGGGACACTTTGAGGGAAAGATCTGGTGACTAGCTTGTTATGAGGAGTAGGCTTGAGCTGGTGCAAACAACCTAGATCACTAAGGAGTTTGGGTGAGAAAACAAATATTCTGCCCCTCTGGAAGGAACAAAAGTACCTCTTCTCAGCCCTCTTAGGGGATAGGGTGCAAGTGGCAGATGTATGTCAGATTGCTTTAGTAGGCTCCACTATGGCTTTGTTAAATCATAAGTGCCACTCAAGAGAAAACCACAGCCTACAGAATGTCCAAGAGCTTATGTTTGAGATCCTGAACCACCTCAGATGGTATCTGAAGAGATTCTGTAATCCTTCTGAGAAGGTCCTGGTACTGCTTATAATCACCCAGCAGCAAGGGAGAGGCTCATGACACTGCCTCATCTGTTTTTACAGACAGAAAGAGACTCAAGGGATTGAACTGATTTTACAAAAACTGTCAAAATAAAAATATTAATTTAGGTGAAGCTCAAGCAAGAAAGCTTTCATTCCAAAAGCAATGTGTTTGAGAAAGTCTTGAGCAACTGAAAAAGCGAGGAAAGAGCTAGAGCAAAATATTTTGCTTTGGCTGATCTGAAATTGCATTGATTTAAAGGATCTGCATCCCTCTCAGGTGGTATCAGTTTACCCCCTTTATACACAGTTAGCCTATCTGTGCCTTAATTTACCTATGTGACTGGTTTAATATGTGACATGTCAGTGGAAGAGCCAGAAATTGAACCCAGGAGTCCTGACTACCCTATGTTAATAGGTAAGTAGTTCTCCCTAGTTTTCTAGCATCTTGATACCAACAGGCTGGGAACGTCCACCATTATTAACAATACATATTGGATTACAAATCCCAGTTTCAAGCAATAAGAGATTAACTCCTCTATTCATATGAATTCTGCACAGGTATATAATACACCATAAGGTTTCCAAAACTGAGACTGTTAGAGCTACCAATTTTACAATATCCTGTGGGGAAAATTCCACCCCCCTTTCCCTCCCTCCGTAAACGACAGCAGGGTCAGAAAAACATGTTAAGTTCTCATTACATGGTTATTTCTACTGCTAACCAAGTCTTTGGAGAATATTTTCCGAGCCACTTTTTCAGAATGGAAGCCAACATTGGAACCTTATCTACAGTGTTGACTATTTGTGAATGCTTTAATAAAAAAAAGTGTGTGTGGGGGGGAGGGGAACTAACCTCACTACTCTTTAGCAAGAATATATTTCTTACTACTATCTTATTGCCTACCATATCACATTTCTACTTCCTTTCACCTTGCACCATATTGTCCCATGTTGAAGGTCTGATCTAGTGTTAGGATCTAATATTTAACCCAAAGTCTTTCCTATAGTACATCAAACAAAAGAGGCCTTTCTTCACACTATTCCTGTTGCTTTCTGCATATCCTCTATCCCGCCATGAAAATGTCCTCAGTGTATTGTAATGTCAAAACTATTCTTCCCACCTAATAAAAAAGTGTTTGGCCCAAACAACACTAATAAAAAGAACCATATGAGCATTAATACGTTATGTTTACTTGCTTGACCAAGAAGTTTGATAACAGATCACTATAAAATTTCACGTAGTAAGTAGCAGTCACAAAGGAAATCTGGTGCAAAGTTTGACTTTTCTATGTTACCATGCATTAACAATTACCTTTTGAAACAGACACTAAAGTGTTTTGAAATATTATGCACTAGAAATGGAACTGTATATACATAAAATGCATTATGTTATAAACTTTTGTTTTACTATAAAATAGAGTTAAATAGTAACACTTGCTTTATTAACAACAAAAAGAAAAAAGGAGTACTTGTGGCATCTTAGAGACTAACCAATTTATTTGAGCATAAGCTTTCGTGAGCTACAGCTCACTTCATTGGATGCATTCAGTCAGACTAACACGGCTGCTACTCTGAAACCTTTTATTAACAACGTGGTTAGTTGGGCAGTATGAGAGTTTATGAACTGTGTGATCCTTATATGTACCTTAAGTGAATGTATTGCCAACTTTTGTGGTTTTAAAGCAAGTGTCATATTTGGTGCGCTTCCTGAAAGTCCCAGCTCCTGGAGTTGTGAATGTGTGACAATCTCAGCTCTCATTAAAATAAAGTAAGTTTCTAGCTCTCCTGGTTCTGTAGAAAAGCTTGAAAATGTAACTTGAGTGTACCCTAGAAGTTCAAAAAAATCAGAAGGCAAATAAATTCTTAATAATTCATTACTGGGCACAGCAAAGAGAGAGGGAGGTGGCGCTAACAGTTTTTGAATGCTTACAGTTGTCAATACAGAAATGTAATTAACAACATCAAATCAGGTTTTACCTTGTCAGCTTGTTAGGGGATCTGGGGGTCATAGTGGATCACAAGCTAAACATTAGTCAACAGTGTAACACTGTTGAACAAAAAAAAAAAAAACCACACGCAAACATCATTCTGGGATGTTGTCAAGGTTCCTTCCCCACTCTGAACTCTAGGGTACAGATGTGGGGACCTGCATGCTTACTTTTACCAGCTTAGGTTAAAATTTCTCCAAGGCACAAACTATTTTACCCTTTGTCCTTGGACTTCCACTGCCACCACCAAACTTTATCTGGGTTCCTGAAAAAACGGAGTTTGGAAATGTCTTTCCCCCCCAAAATCCTCCCAACTCTTGCACTCCACTTCCTGGGGAAGGTTTGGTAAAAATCCTCACCAATTTGCATAGGTGACCACAGACCCAAACCCTTGATCTTAGAACAATGAAAAAGCATTCAGTTTTCTTACAAGAAGACTTTTAATAGAAGTAAAAAAGAATCACCTCTGTAAAATCAGGATGGTAAATACCTTACAGGGTAATTAGATTCAAAACATAGAGAATCCCTCTAGGCAAAACCTTAAGTTACAAAAAAGACACACAGACAGGAACATTCATTCTATTCAGCACAGCTATTTTCTCAGCCATTCAAAGAAATCATAATTTAACGCATATCTAGCTAGATTACTTACTAAATTCTAAGACTCCATTCCTGTTCTGTCCCCGGCAAAAGCATCACACAGACAGACACAGACCCTTTGTTTTTCTCCCTCCTCCCAGCTTTTGAAAGTATCTTGTCTCCTCATTGGTCATTTTGATCAGGTGCCAGCGAGGTTACCTTTAGCTTCTTAACCCTTTACAGGTGAAAGGATTTTTCCTCTGGCCAGGAGGAATTTTAAAGGGGATTACCCTTTCCTTTATATTTATGACAGATGTATTAGCAGGAGTGTTGAGAAGCAATTCATCGAACTCTACTCCACAATAATTAGGCCTAAAGCGGAGTATTGTGTCTAGTTCAGGGCGCCACAATTGAGGAAAGATGTGGACAAATTAGAGAAAGTCCAGAGCAGAGTAACAAAAATGATTATAGCTCTAGAAAACATGACCTATGAGGAATATTGAAAAAATTGGGCTTGTTTAGTCTGTAGAAAAGAAGGCTGAGGGAGGACATAACAGTTTTCAAGTACATAAAAGGTTGTTACAAGCAGGAGAGAGAAAAATTGTTTTCTTTAACCTCTGAGATCAGACAAGAAGCAATGGGCTTAAATTGCAGCAAGGGTGGTTTAGGTTGGACATTAGGAAAAACTTCCTAACAAACTGTCAGGGTAGTTAAGCATGGGAAAAAATTGCCTACGGAGGTTTTAAAATCTCCGTCATTGGAAATTTTTAAGAGCAAGTTAGACAAATACCTGTCAGGGATGGTCTAGACAATACTTAGTCCTGCCCTGAGTGCAGGGGACTGGACTAGAAGACCTCTTGAGGTCCCTTCAAGTCCTATGATTCTATGAAAATAATGAACCCTTAACTATATATTTTTAAAACACTTGCTTAAAATATTTTTCAGAGGTTAGTATCTGAGGTTATTTACAAAAGAGCCCATCCGCCCTAACAAAATTATAATGCCGATACTTCAAACATAAAGACAGTTTGTTTCATTTTACAAAGCACATACAGTGGAATGAATGCACATTTGTGTTTTATACCATGCACATTTTATTAAATCTGAATCTGTAAATATTTGAAAATAGGTTTGCTCAATTTATTCTTTATATTATGGCTCAAAGGTTTCCTATATTTGCAAGTCTTTTTGTCTCTAATTAAATTGTTTGTCACACAAATATTCCTAGATTACTGTGGAGACAGAGGACTTTAAGGGAATGAATCAACAAGCATTAGTATAAAGACATATGCTGATGTGAGAAAAATGGAGTACTTTAGGTTTGAAGTGAGAGGACATAGTAAGTCATCAAATCCATAGATTTGTTTAAAAAAAAACAAAAAAAAACACACAATACACACCAGAGGGCATTCAGTTTCAACCCCAATTGAAAGCAAAAGTTTTATCTAATTATGAAGAAGCTTCTGCATGTTGTACTGAACATATAGCTTTAGGTTCAGCTTTCAGCAAACTCTTAATAAATCAGCCATTCAAGACTAACCACTCTCACTCACACACACACACAAAAGCATTCACTGGCTGAGAGCCTCAAACACCTGAACTGGCAAAAGACCGAAGGGTAAAGTGCCTCCCTGTGGGATACTGAACACCCTCCTCTGGAAGAGTGGAGGGCACCCAACAGCTTGCAGTCCCAGGCCCTATTAAACCACTAAATGTTTCTCTGTTTAAAGACATGGCTACTGAAAGGAGATTCATAGTATCCAACTTCAAGAATCACTGCAACACATTATCCAGGTACTATGGTGCTCCACCACAATCACTATCGTATCCGAGTGCCTTGCAACCTTTAACATATTTATCCACACACCACCCGTCAGGTAAAGCAACTACAAATTATCCCAATTTTACCATCTCTCATTGTACAGATTGTACCACTATACAACCCAGTTCATTTAGTGACACTACAATATAGTGCTTGTGACATGGAGATAAGCCCCTCCACAATGATGAATTGTAATGTAGCAAGCACTGGGATTTTATCATATTTGAACAAATGAGTCAGGAGGAGCAGCAAGCAGCCAAGGATGAAAGGAGAAAGTTTTAGTTTACACACAAACACTGTCATGATCACCAAAAATAAAAAAAAAAGGGGGAGGGATTTCAGGCATACTAGTTCAGCTGTTTCAAACAAAGTTAGGGGGGAAAACACTGTTTTGCCTAAGTTACAAAATTCTGGTGAAACTTTTCTTTGAGAAATTCTAATGCCCCCTTACTTAGAGCAGGGCCCTGACATTTGACAGGGTGTGGCCTTTGTGCTTTTTGCTGTCCTTCTGAAAGTTCTCCCAAGTTGTAAGCCTGCGGGGGAAAAACATGCAGTGGAAAAAGTAGTATGTGATGAGGCAATTAAACACTGTAAAGACGAACATGTGAAAAAACAGCACCACTTACACCTACTGTAACCATGTGCTATAATAATGGAAGTTTAGTTGACTTGTTTACTTTACTGAGTCAAAATTAGTAATGTGGAAAATTGTTAAGAATCTTAAGCGTTTATTAAAAAAACCCCACCATCAGTGCATTACTAGGAAGTTGTAAAATACAAGATGATGCTGTTTGCCCCTCCCACCAGCTCTGCAGAAAGAGAGCTAATAAACACTATTTCTAGAGCTGTGATTTCACAGTGGTATACTACCTGCATATCTGTTAAAGTCAGCCAGGCTGAGGGGAAGTGGATCAATATTTACCATGCTGGGACATCATTTGGACTCTCATATTTAAATGCTGAATGCTCTAATTTGCAAAACATAGGAAGCCTTGCTTAGAAAGTGTTCCTTACCATAAGGATATTTTGTGTCTAGCTTACTCTGTGCTGTTCTTGTCCAGGGCAACAAATCATCACTGCAACCATTAGGCATCCCATTATATCCAATTCCAACAATCTTGTTTTCTGAATTCACAATGCAAGCACCAACCTATATAAAACAGAGATTTACTATCATTTATGGGTGTCACACAATTAAAAAAAAAAATAGCAGCAATTATTCATGAGATTTAAAAAATAGTCATGATTAATCACGGTTTTAATTGCACTGTCGAACAATAATAGAATGCCAATTGTAAAATATTTTTGGATGTTTTTCTATAATTTTCAAATATATTTATTTCAATTCCAGCACAGAATACAATATTTTTTATTACAAATATTTACACTGTAAAAAAGATAAATACTATTTTTCAATTCACTTCATACAAGCACTGTAGTGCAATCTTTTTATTGTGAAAGTACAACTGACAAATGTAGATTTTTTTTTTAACGTAACTGCACTCAAAAATAAAACCATGTAAAACTTTAGCACCTACAAGCCCATTCAGTCCTATTTCTCATTCAGCCAATCGCTAAGACTAACAAGTTTGTTTATATTTGTGGGAGATAATGTTGCCCGCTTCTTATTTACACTGTCACCTGAAAGTGAGAACAGGCATTAGCATGGCACTGTTGTAGCCAGCATTGCAAGGTATTTACATGCCAGATGTGCTAAACATTTATATGCTCTTTCATTCTTCAGCATAGGCGCTGAAGTTTTACATTGCACTCAAAAAACAAAACAATGTAAAACTTCAGCGCCTATGCTGAAGAATGAAAGGGCATATAAACGTTTAGCACATCTGGCATGTAAATACCTTGCAATGCTGGCTACAACAGTGCCATGCTAATGCCTGTTCTCACTTTCAGGTGACAGTGTAAATAAGAAGCGGGCAACATTATCTCCCACAAATATAAACAAACTTGTTAGTCTTAGCGATTGGCTGAATGAGAAATAGGACTGAATGGGCTTGTAGATGCTAAAGTTTTACATGGTTTTGTTTTTTGAGTGCAGTTATGTTAAAAAAAATTTAAATCTACATTTGTAAGTTGCATTTTCATGATAGAGCTTGCACTACAGTACTTGTATGAGGAACTGAAAAATAGTATTTCTTTTGTTTTTTTTACAGTGCAAATATTTGTAATAAAATATAAAGTGAGCATTGGACACTTTGTATGTATTCTGTGTTGTAATCGAAATCAATATTTTAAATTGTAGAAAAACATCCGAAATATTTATAATTTAAATTGGTATTCTATGATTGTTTAACAGTGTGATTAAAACCACAATTAATTGTGACTATTTTTTTAATCTAGTTAATCTGTTTCGAGTTAAATCGCTTGCCTTAACTGCAATTAATTGACAGCTCTACTATTATTTAATATATGCACCAGGAGTATGCAAGCCAGTTTACAGACAACAAGAGAAACTTCATAAAACTTACAATTGAAGGGCCTGGTCCTGCAAACCCTTAATCATGTAAGATTGCAGGCAGAGAGCCTAAGGGACCGATCCTAATCTGTTATAAATTGGTTTAGTTCTAGCGATTTAGGTCTGTTCTACACACAAATTTGCACCAAAATACTAGACACCTGTTTTAATTCTCATCTTTTATTATATCACTCCAACTGTGCGTGCTGGACTTATTTTGGCATAAAAAATGTCCTATTTCGATTAAGCCCAAGTCTCTAAACGTACAAATTAAAAACAATTTTGTTATTTTTATGCAAGTTAAACACAGATGAGCTCTTAAATAAGACCAGTTGAGGATTTGGGGCTAAAAAGAACATTAAGCAGAGTAAGGAGGTCCGGGATACAAACAAAAAAAAGTAACTGAGTAGTGATGGTTATTGGGCATCTTCTCATCTCTGTATTTTTGTTGGGATTTCACTCTCCCATCTTCCCCCTTTTCTCTCAGCTGTTCTGTTAACAGCAGGTTGCAGGGAGGACTATAGAAGAAGGCAAAGGGTGGGAATACTAGTCAGGAGTCCTGTGCAGAGCAAAAAAACCACCAAACCCATGCAATCCAAGAGTAAAATAAGTTGCAGTGCCTCGAAGAGGAGGAGAAGAAACTTCAGTTAGATATGGAAACAAATTTGAGCTAGCCATCTGTCATAAATATAAAGGGAAGGGTAACCACCTTTCTATATACAGTGCTATAAAATCCCTCCTGGCCAGAGGCAAAACCCTTTCACCTGTAAAGGGTTAAGAAGCTAAGGTAACCTCGCTGGCACCTGACCCAAAATGACCGATGAGGGGACAAGATACTTTCAAATCTGGAGGGGGCGGGGGAAACAAAGGGTTCTGTCTGTGTGTGTGATGCTTTTGCCGGGAACAGATCAGGAATGCAGCCTTACAATTCCTGTTAAGTTAGTAAGTAATCTAGCTAGAAATGTGTTAGATTTCCTTTTGTTTAATGGCTGGTAAAATAAGCTGTGCTGGATGGAATGTATATTCCTGGTTGTGTGTCTTTTTGTAACTTAAAGTTTTTGCCTAGAGGGATTCTCTATGTTTTGAATCTGATTACCCTGTAAGGTATTTACCATCCTGATTTTACAGAGGTGATTCTTTTATCTTTTCTTTAATTAAAATTCTTCTTTTCAGAACCTGATTGATTTTTCATTGTTCTTAAAATCCAAAGGTTTGGGTCTGTGTTCACCTATGATTTTTCACTGTTCTTAAAATCCAAAGGTTTGGGTCTGTGTTCACCTATGCAAATTGGTGAGGATTCTTATCAAGCCTTCCCCAGGAAAGGGGGTGTAGGGCTTAGGGGTATATTTTGGGGGAAGACATCCCCAAGTGGTCTCTTTCCCTGTTCTTTGTTTAAAACGCTTGGTGGTGGCAGCATACGGTTCAAGGATAAGGCAAAGTTTGTACCTTGGGGAAGTATTAACCTAAGCTGGTAAGAATAAGCTTAGGGGGATCTTTCATGCAGGTCCCCACATCTGTACCCTAGAGTTCAGAGTGGGGAAGGAACCTTGACACCATCTAACATCAAATTTTGTCAAATTATCTCAAAACTGTCTACACTTATTCCCATTTTCCCCCGTCCCTCTTTCCTTAACATGTACATACCCTACAAGGAAGGCCTTGCAATGGGAGAAAAAAAAATGTGTGTTGCCAATACCACTGCTAGCTCTTACTCTGCCTGCACCTGTGAGAGCCCTGGCAGACAGGCATCCTGATCCTCAAGGCTTCCACCCAAGCCCTAGTCTTGACTTGCTGGATATGTGGCTTGCATGTGCCTGCTATCGAAACCAAGGCTCAGGAACCACACAGTGTGAGAGGTCACTGTTGATGGAATCTCCCAGGAAGAAGGTAAGAGAGCTGCACGAGGGGCTGGCTCTTCTGCCTAGCATCTGGGAGTACGAGGACTTCATTGACAGGATAGAAGTGGAAACATATGGGATGAAGGATGCTAGTCGACTATAGTGGCACCAGAATAGGAAGGAGAACAGGCTATTCTACAGGAAAGAGATTGGCTGCTGGCCACCTCAGACAGTAGACAGTGCTCCATCCCCACCCAGGTCCCCAATCCATTCTGGTCAAGAACTTGTATGCAATACCTGAAACAGGCGGTGAGGACCAGACCCAAATGGCTGAGGAGGAAATGTCACCTGTCCCCCAGGCAGGGAGGCTCACAGACACCAGACCCAAGAGGAGGCAGCTTAGAATGTTGGTTGTCAGGGACTCCCTTCTGAGGGGAATGGGAGAAAACCATCTGCAAACCTGACATGATGTCCTAGGACCTGTGCTGTCTGCCTGGAGACTGCATCCGAGAAATACAGAAAGGTTTCCGAGGTTCTTCTGACCATTACCACATGCTGATGATTCACGTGGGCACTAATGACACTACCAGTTCTGACCTGAGCAGATCAGCAGTGACAACTACTGTGGGCTCTGGGAGTGAGGGTGAAGAAGTTGGGGGCACGTGTTCTCATCCATGCTCTCAGTTGAGAGAAAGGATCCAGGCAGCGACACGTACATTCTGGAGGTTAATGCATGGCTGTGTAGATGGTATCAATAGGAGGGCTTCAGCTTCTTCAACCATGATGATAAAGTTCACAGTAACGTAAGTAACGACAGAGCTATATCTGAGGTCAAACTCATGAACAAAATTCCTGTAGCAAAAGCGCCCACTGTGCTGTAACTTGGGTAGCCCTATACTGAAATAGCTTCTAATGAAAATTCACTGTATATAAACTGGGTGTGTGACATATAGTGCAATACAACCTATACTACATTACTCCTGCATGCTGCTTTCTTACCTGAGAATTTGGATCCTTGCTTCTTTGTGCTGATAAGAAAGCTACTGCCATAAAATATTCAGGCCATTCCAAATAGTCCTCCCGTTTTTTACAGAGCATTTCACTGCCAAACCTACAAAAATCAAATAAAACAGGCAGTCAATAAAGAGGCTATAGCTGCATGTCCTGATTTTTTTTTTAAAGAGATAAAGTAAAGCCCTTTTATTGCTTGCTTTCAAAACACACTGGGGGACCAGATTCTGTTCCTGGTTACATGGATATAAAATTCAGTGGAGTTACTCTGGATTTACACCACTGTAGCCAACAGCAGAATCTGTCCCTGAATGTTATGGATTCACATCAGAAGTTTAATGGTAAAGCATATCAGTATTTTGCTCTGAACCTATAAGCAACACTTCCCTTCAAACAAAAGGCGATCATAAATTACAGCTTTGGATGAAATAATTCAGTCTCTGAATAGTTCAATGCCAGGTATTATCTATCCCTCAAAGATAACCGCCTGCATATTTCTCAGAAAAGGTACGTTCCGTATTCCTGTCTTACCAAAACTCTTTCCATTCAGGCAATGTAACTCTCATGTCCATTGTTCTAATTGCAAACATCTGATTCAGGCTATTTGTTATGGCCAATAATAAAGACTTAAGCAGACCTGTGTTTGGAATCGCTCTTTGTGATTAAACACCTCTCTTGCTGCCACTACAGCCATAAGTTGCCTTCACTTACAACACCTACAAGCAATATTCCTGGTGTGTACATTTAGGTTACAAATGGTTCAATCATGCACTCACTGCACTTATCATGCACTCACTGCAGAACAAATCTGCCACACACAGAAGCAGCTGAAAACTGCCAGTCCCACCCCCACCCCCCATCTTGTTCCCTAACGTATCAGTCAACAGATCTCATCAAGCATAACAGGTAAATAGGGCTTTAAATGATGCATTTAGGATGGTGGGAGCTTGTGTCCAGCTTTAAAGTAAGCCTTCCACCCTCTTCCCTGAACTGGAAAAAAAAAGAGTTTCCACGCATCAAGTTATGTTGAGATTAAAGAACAAAAAACACAGAAAGAGAACTGATCTGCATAACCCAATCCACCCCACCACACAGAGACTATTATCTATCAAAAGGATGACCATAATCAGTCATAAGGATTGTTCTGGTCAGACAATGAAGATAGAGGAAAAAACTACAAATATGAATAAGGTGGCCAGGGACCTAGGGCCCAATTTTCCTCAGACTGTACTTTACAACTTCATTGACCTCAGTTTACTCTGGTTTGAGAGCAGAGCCAGGGTCATAGTCTATTTCAGGATTCTCCACTAAATCTTTCATAATTTCTTTTGTAAATTCTTCTGCAAAAAAGTGAAAGGAGCAAAATGGATTTGTGCTCCTTTCTCCACACCCTTTTATGTATAAGGCAGCTGAAAGGTAGTAGTTTTTTCCCCTGCTTGCTTTTTAATTTAATATATAAAAATCTTATCTTCCCTATTTTTAGCTGAAGGACTGTTGGGAAGACTGGAGAACTGTACTGAGTACTTCCATATCCCACAATTGAAGGAGTGGGTGCAAGGAATCTCTCAAAAACATTTTCTCTCAGCTGTAACGTATTTGAGTTAAGCAGACATGTCAAAACAGAAAGAGCTTGAAACTACAAACTGACCATAAACTCTTCCTTTCCCAACTGAACTTAAAAAACCCAAAAAACAAAAACAAAAAAACCCACTTGTTATCTCATAATCCCAGCAGTTCTCCAATCATCCACAGAGTATTCTATATAAAACATGGTAGATAACCTGTAAAAACATAAAGGAACAAAGTTCTTTTCTTTTTTAATCTAGAGTTGCTGTTACTAAGGATCCCAGTTAAAAATATCAGAAGGATAGGAAGAGAAGAAAGTTGTGAATCTAGTTAAGAGCTCCAAGACAATGGAGAATGCCCTGCAAGAGAGGACATCAGAGGCACTTTTCAGCAGCTGATGGCCTCCCATCAGACAGCAGGACACCTCACAGCAATGCAGAGTCAGGAGCCCTCTGCATACAAAAGTACATTAGGAAGGAGATTTAACAGCAAGGAAGGAAGAATTTACGAAAGAAATTATGAAAGATTTAGTGGAGAATCCCTGGAGAATCCTGAAATAGACTATGACCCTGGCTCTGCTCTCAAACCAGAGTAAACTGAGGTCAATGGAGTTGTAAAGTACAGTCTGAGGAAAATTGGGCCCTAGATCCCTGGCCGCCTTATTCATATTTGTAGTTTTTTCCTCTATCTTCATTGTCTGACCAGAACAATCCTTATGACGGATTATGGTCATCCTTTTGTTTTAGGATACTTGCGCTATATTGATGACATCTTCATCATCTGGACCCATGGAAAAGAAGCCCTTGAGGAATTCCACCATGATTTCAACAATTTACATCCCACCATCAACCTCAGCCTGGTCCAGTCCACACAAGAGATCCACTTCCTGGACACTACAGTTCTAATAAACGATGGTCACATAAACACCACCCTATACCAGAAACTTACTGACCGCTATTCCTACCTACTTGCCTCCAGCTTTCACCCTGACCACACCACACGATCCATCGTCTACAGCCAAGCTCTGCAATACAACCGCATTTGCTCCAATCCCTCAGACAGAGACAAACACCTACAAGATCTCTATCAAGCATTCTTACAACTACAATACCCACCTGCGGAAGTAAAGAAACAGATTGATAGAGCCAGAAGAGTTCCCAGAAGTCACCTACTACAGGACAGGCCTAACAAAGAAAATAACAGAACGCCACTAGCTGTCACCTTCAGCCCCCAACTAAACCCCTCCAACACATTATGAAGGATCTACAACCTATCCTGAAGGATGACCCAACACTCTCACAAATCTTGGGAGACAGGCCAGTCCTTGCCTACAGGCAGCCCCCCAACCTGAAGCAAATACCCACCAGCAACCACATACCACACAACAAAACCACTAACCCAGGAACCTATCCTTGCCACAAAGCCCGTTGCCAACTGTGCCCACATATCTATTCAGGGGACACCATCAAAGGGGCTAATAACATCAGCCACACTATCAGAGGCTCGTTCACCTGCACATCCACCAATGTGATATATGCCATCATGTGCCAGCAATGCCCCTCTGCCATGTACATTGGTCAAACTGGACAGTCTCTACGTAAAAGAGTAAATGGACACAAATCAGATGTCAAGAATTATAACATTCATAAACCAGTCGGAGAACACTTCAATCTCTTTGGTCACGCGATTACAGACATGAAAGTTGCTATATTACAACAAAAAAAAACTTCAAATCCAGACTCCAGCGAGAAACTGTTGAATTGGAATTCATTTACAAATTGGATACAATTAACTTAGGCTTGAATAGAGACTGGGAGTGGCTAAGTTATTATGCAAGGTAACCTATTTCCCCTTCTTGTTAAACCCTGGATTTGTGCTGGAAATGGCCCACCTTGATTATCATACACATTGTAAGGAGAGGTTTCAGAGTAACAGCTGTGTTAGTCTGTATTCGCAAAAAGAAAAGGAGTACTTGTGGCACCTTAGAGACTAACCAATTTATTAGAGCATAAGCTTTCGTGAGCTACAGCTCACTTCATCAGATGCATATCGTGGAAACTGCAGCAGACTATATATATACACAGAGAATATGAAACAATACCTTCTCCCACCCCACTGTCCTGCTGGTAATAGCTTACCAGCAGGACAGTGGGGTGGGAGGAGGTATTGGTAAGCTATTACCAGCAGGACAGTGGGTTGGGAGGAGGTATTGTTTCATATTCTCTGTGTATATATAAAGTCTGCTGCAGTTTCCACGATATGCATCTGATGAAGTGAGCTGTAGCTCACGAAAGCTTATGCTCTAATAAATTGGTTAGTCTCTAAGGTGCCACAAGTACTCCTTTTCTTTTATTGTAAGGAGAGTGGTCACTTTAAATAAGCAATTACCAGCAGGAGAGTGGCTTTGTGGGGGGGGGGGTGAGAAAACCATATATATCCATTGTGTCTGAGGCTAAACATGTTAGCAGCATTGATGACCTCAGAGGTGAGGCAGGCACCCGGCGAGACAACAAATCGGAGATAACAATGGGAAGCCTGACAATAACCATCAAATGACAACAGCAGAAAACTCCAAGATTAACACCACTTAAGGACTAATGATTACAGGATGACATTTCAAAATGCATGGACTCATATGGGAATTTACAACTATAAAAATGGGGTGTTTTGCCATGGAACTCTGGGTTCAGTCCTGCAAAACCTCGGAGGATCCGATCGCGACCGACAGAACCCAGCTCCTCACTTGTGTTCAATTTAACTGGCCATTAGATTGACTCGAGCTACAACAGACTGGTATCTATAAAAACCAAC
Organism: Lepidochelys olivacea; assembly: GCF_965140295.1. Taxonomy (NCBI): domain Eukaryota; kingdom Metazoa; phylum Chordata; order Testudines; family Cheloniidae; genus Lepidochelys; species Lepidochelys olivacea. Next base: position 85,612,032 of record NC_140414.1, read on the forward strand.
TGGCAAGACTCTCTGCATGATGTGTATCTGTGTGTGACTGAAAAAACATATGCTAACTGTTGTAATTTCAATAAATATGGCGGATTTGCCTTCACTCTTATATAAGATCCCGTGTGCTTTGTATAGCATAACACTTGGGTGACGCTCCACCTCCCCGAGAGGCACAAGGAACATGTGGACTTGACCTCTGGCTATTAACTTTCCTCCCCATACCTCTAATTGTTTTATTTATAGCCTCTAGTCAAGAAAATTAGTTGATTCCTTTATTTTAATTAGATTTTCTTCCCTCCCCCATATGGTTATTGGGGGGTGATACTTAAATATATATAAATATCTATTTTCCAGCAAAGAATAAAGAGCATTCCTTAAAATTGAATGTTACCCCCCACATAGAAGATTGGCTATAATCAAAATCTTTACAGAAGATAATACTGTTTATGTTTACAATTTCCAGGCCTTTTGGCAATAATCAGTCCCTCTTGAATACTCTGTAAGAGTGAATAATGTTTCCACAAGTCACACAGTATTTTGCATTCACAGATGTCTGAAGAAGTAAGGTTTTTACCCACAAAAACTTAAGCTCAAATAAATCTGTTAGTCTTTAAGGTGCCACCGGACTCCTTGTTGTTTTTGTGGATACAGACTAACACGGCTACCCCCTGATAATTACAGGACAAGGGCTTAAGTCCACAAGAGAGCCAATATACAATCACCATGGCAAATTTGTGACAGTTTTCAAAATGATTACTTGTGATAAGTAACCCCAGAATCCTCCAATCTTTGCTTGAAACTTGGAATTGTTGTCATAATAAAGCAATACAGCTGGCACAGATGGACAAGACTGTATATACATTCTGCCACAACCTACCCCAGTTAGAGTGTGCAACCATTTTAAAAAACTCCAAACAATTATTATATCAAGATATGTTAAAACCCATTTTTCAATGGGGTTTGAAGTTTTTAGAGTGTCTAGAGGATAACCAGTGATGGTAAAGTTACTTTTACATTACACACTTAATCTCAACGACCTTGCAAAATATGTAGTATTTTCATACAAATAGCTACACTGATTTACTGCCATATCTTGGGTTGGGGAGCAGCAATTAATTAGCACGCTGCAGGAAGGGTCTGTGCATGGAAATTTTGGCCAAGGGCACAGGAGCAAATACAAACTATCAGGAAACATGAGAACAGCCATAATGGGTCATACCAAAGGTCCATCCAGTCCAGTATCCTGTCTGCCATCCAGTACCCATCCTGCCATTATGGCGATAGCTATTTATGGACTTAACCTCCATGAATTTATCTAGTTCTCTTTTAAACCCTGTTAAAGTCCTAGCCTTCACAACGTCCTTAGGCAAGGAATTCCACAAGTTGACTGTGAGCTGTGTGAAGAACTTCCTTTTATTTGTTTTAAACCTGCTGTCCATTACGATGCCCACCATTCATTTAGTGGCCCCTAGTTCTTATATTATGGGAACAAGTAAATAACTTTTCCTTATTCACTTTCTTCATTCCACTCAGGATTTTATAAACCTCTATCATATCCCCCCTTAGTCTCCTCTTTTTCAAGATGAATAGTCTCTTTAATCTCTCCTCACATGGGACCTATCCAAACCCCTGCCAAGAGGAGTGTAGCATCCATGAACAGTAAAGGCCTTTTTAAAGATATTTTCAGAAAGATATAGCTGAAGGATGTAAACATCAAAGAGACAGATTATTTAGTGGAACAAAGTAGCATATAACCAGAAATAACTAGATATAAGTGACAGGGGAAATTTGGACTAAATAACAGAAAAAGCTTCCAGACAGTAAAATCTAACAGGTTGTGGAACAGACTCAAGGGAAGAAGCAGAAGCCCTCTTATGAGGAAAGATTTTAAATCAGATTTGGCAAAGCAAGTCTAATAAATGTGAACTTGGGAACACTCTCGCACTGGCAATAAACTACATTTGGACTCAATTTATTTAATTCGGAAGGGATCCACTGACACTGAGGATCTGAACTTGAGGCCTAAGATGCTAAACCCCCCCTGCTGGTGCGTAGCACTCACCTAGACCCTAGCGCGATGGACACATTATTAAACCGGCCTCACCCCTAATGCACAGGGCGGCTGCTATTTGAAGGGGCCTGCGGCACAGCTTTCACATCATCGGCCCGTGGTACCGTGCGCTGCCCCATCCACGATGCCAGCCCCAATCCCCCACTCACTGTCCTCCTTTCCATACCATCCATCCACCCACCCACCCCCGGCCCAGGGGGCATCCAGCAGCTGCCTGAGCCGCCCCCCCTTCTGTGGATTCCCTCCCTGCACCGTGGAAGAGCAGCAATGAACCCCGCGCCGCGCTGCTGTCACCCCGCCGGGGCCGGGGCTGCTCCACAGCGTGCGCCTCAGCCGGCGCGGCAAAGCACGGGCAGGGCAGGGCAGGGCAGGAGCGCAGCCGGGCCGGGGAGGGTGGAGGCGGCCACGGGAACCAGGGTGACACGCGGCCGGGGCCGAATCCCCCCCGCCTGCGGGATGGAGCCCGGGGGCGCCCGCGGGCTGTACCCGTTGAGCTGGCCGCAGGAGCTGGGCTGATCCCCGTTCATCTCGCTCACGCCAACTCCGCCGCTGCCCGCGCTGCGCCCCTGCTCTTTGGCGCCAAAGCAGGAGAGGGCGGAGCCGCTGTGCCCCGCCCCCGCCGCGTGAGCGCGCCCCGCCGGTCGCGTTGGGGCGCGCGCGGGGATCCGGCAGGGGGCCGGTGGCCGGGCGGGGAGCGCACGGCAGAGGCTGGGGCTGCAGCTCCCAGCATGCCACGCGGCGGGGCTGCCCGCGCAGCATGGCACGCTGGGAGCCGTAGTCCCACGGAGGTGAGGCGGCGCAGACCCGGCTCCGGTTCATGGCTGTTCAGCGCGGGAGGCTGCGAAGGAGGAACTGGTCCCCGGGCCTCCGCTGCTGGCAGGATGTCCGCGTGGTCCCCTGCCCCGGACTAAGTGCCGGCAGCCCCCTGGGGGTACCCGCATGTGAAGTCACCGAAAAGGCAGCCCCGCACCCCCACCCCCCCTTAATAGTAGCGTATGATTAAAATATCTTGTCTGCCCTCCAGTGCCCATAGCTCTGCTCACCACAAAAGCCATGGGAGCGGAGGGCAGACTTTGGACACCCACGCGCAGCTTGCAGATGTCCCTCGTTCCCAGGGACATCTCGGATTCTCACCCTCGGTGGCTGGAAATTATTTACATCAGGAGTAAGTGACCCTGGATGGAGCCCTGAGGGGATACAAAATTTGGATCCGCATCCTGTGATCCGCAGAAATGGTCCAGGGATATAAAGCAGATATCCGCGAGTTTGCAGGGCTCTAACCATGGCACTGGGGTTATAGTTTAAATGAAGGGTTTCAGAGTAGCAGCCCTGTTAGTCTGTATCCACAAAAAGAAAAGGAGGACTTGTGGCACCTTAGAGACTAGCAAATTTAAGGAGATTAAACCAACAGCATTTTAAGTTTCTTGCATGAATAATTTTTGTGTTCCTCATTGAGGGTCTGTCACATATTGCGTCTTACTCTTGGGTCTTTGCATAGACACACACACACTATGTGCATTCCACGCAGATGTTTTACAAGTAAATCTTATTTAGTCAAACCCCAATTATCAAAATATTAGGTTATATAAAATTCATTTTTGTCCCCAGAATATGAAATTAATATAGAAAGTGAATTGCATTTATCCACCACCTAGTCAAACGTTTTGGCTGTCTCAAAAGATATTCGGACAACTGGAGTATACCTACATATACAGTGTCTAATACAGTGCAAGTTTAAAGATTCAAGATCCAGTGCATAATATAATACTAGTTAAGTGCTCCTTTCTGTGGCTGGCCAGCTCTCCCAGCTCTCCGTGGTCTAATTTCCTGTCTATCCTGTTAGGGTAGCTAGCTGCACTTGTTCTGCAGTCGTGGCACTCAAATGAGTGCAAGAACGAATTGCACTTATGGCTGTCTGCTGCACAGGACTGCGAGGAGGCAGTAGAGAGTATACAAAAGAACTGGCAAAAATCCAATCCTAAGTGTTTGATACTGCTCCCATTGAAGTCAACGGGAGCAGAAGTGGACACTTATAGTAGGCTCAAAACAGAGGTCCTTATCTCTTAAATGTAAAGAGCTTCTTTAGAGTTCTGAATCAGCAACTTATCATTTTTGAGCATGGGAAACTACACGATGGAAGATGTTTCATTTCAGATATATATTCCTGTTCATTTGTAAACCTGAAAAGTCCATCAATGCAGTAGCCAGGCATACAAGAGATCAGTTCTGCAGCCTATACTCAGGCAGAATTTCCATTTACTTTAATGTCTGAGCAAGGACTACATAATCATGTCTCTAACTCTGTTAATTTCATATGTACAGAAAATGTTTTTGCAAAGTTATAGTTAACTGAAACAAAAAAAATGTAAAAGGAAAAGAAAATTAATGAAATAATTATCTGCAGGGAAAACAGGAGCCTGAAGGTGAAATGAAAGACATGATTATGGTTGGTCATGGAAAGTTAAAGAACACTTACTGAATAAATCTTATTTTCCAGAGAATAATTTAGCAGTTAAACAAGTTTCTGGTATCTGTATGCATATATGTGCCTTCCCTAAGTGTAAAACAGAGAATTAATGCTACAATTATCCATTCTAAATTAGATTTTTTTCCGACTTATTTTTCTTATTTGCAAAGTTTATGGTTCCGAAGATAAACCACAATAAATATTTAACATTTAAAAAGCAGTTTATTTCTTTATGCTACGCACATACAACAAATTATTTTTTTCTCTTCTGTGCCCTGAAGAAATAATATATTTCAGTAAAATTATTAGCAATTGTTTCTTGCAGTATTTTGTTGTTTAGCCAGAATGTGGTAGTGCTTCCTCCAGTGAATTTTTCATAATCTAAAATGATTAGGTACCTTTGCGAACAATTCCCTCTGTCTACATCCACTACATTTTCCAGCCAAGGAATAATATATAAAATTCCAAAAATAACAGAGAAAAATCTGATCTCTTACTTTGCAAACAGGATCATGTTAAAAAAACCACAAAGAAATGGATACAGTTAGTAAAATAACTATTCAGACTATTCTGTGACAGTTTTAATATAAAAACTGATATTTTAGGACAAAAATTATAATAAAATATATTTTAAAATATAATAGTGAAATTTATCTGGCATTGTTGTCAAAAGAAGTTTGAGTCCTTCAGCAGAACAGGGACATTCAGCCCTAATTGACAGCGTCACGGGAATATGGTACTTTAAAGTTACCTTTAAAGTAGGCGTGAGCTCTGGAAGAAACGGGTTCAAGCAAAACCTCTTTCATGTAAGTACTTCACCCACTCTTTTTGTTGCCTATGTATTTGACATTTTAGCTGTTTCACCATTCATTTCTCTTTTGTTCCAGAGAAGGAGAAAGTGAAGAAAAGTGTAGTATTTCAGAAAACCTATCATATAAAGACGGAGGTTAAGTTCCTCCTGAGTTTTCTTTTCTTTTTTCTTAAGAGTTTTTAGCAATGCCTACTGCAAGCACATTTGTATAGATGTCAATACGTAATATTACATTTAGCCACTTAATCTATCAAGTGGATTACAAACGTTTGAGATGTCCTTGCAATGGAGAAGCCAGTTAGCTGCAAAAAAGACTCATATGCTAAATATTTAACCACTTGGCAACTGTTCATCAATTACTCAGGAAAAGAATCAATGTAGAGAAATCCCAGGAATATGGCTAATTTTTCGCCATATTCTTGGGATTTTCTACATTGATATGGGACTATTTTTGCTAATTTATTTCTTGTAAAGGTGATCTCTTTCCCATACTCAGACTGCTGCCAGCTTGCATAAACTGCTTCCTTATGTTCCCAAGATGTTGCTTCTTTGAATAGTTTGGGTAAAGATGGTGGTATTGAAGGTATGACCAACACTGAATTCAAGTTTTCTACTCTCTCCTCCAAGATCTCTTCTCTTTTTGAACATCTTATTCTCTGTCTTCCAGTCTCAAAATCTCTGTGGTATATCAGCCTCCTAAATCCAGCTTCCTCCTTGGGGGAAGGAGAAAACTCTTTAATATCTTCTCCTTGATTGTTGTCTCTTTTGCAGACTTCACCATCACTGGGGACTTGAATGAGCATATCGATAACATCTTTTTATATGTCTTGTAATTTACTTTCCATTTTTGACGGTCACCACTTTGTCTCGTTTATCATCTCATTTAAGAATATCCATAGACATACAATATTTCTCCTCATCCCCCATAATTTGCTTATTTTACTCATGCCATCATAAGAACAGCCAATGGGCCATACTGGATCAGACCAAAGGTCCATGTAGCCCAATATCCTGTCTTTCAACAGCGACCAATGCCAGATCTTCGGAGGGAATGAACAGAACTGGTAATCATCAAGTGATCCATCCCCTGTCACCCATTCCCATCAACACTGACTACTCTGGTTACAGTTGAACATGCTGTCCTTTGCCTTGCTCCTCAGAAAATTACCCTGTCTCACTACTCATTGCTTTGATACCAATAGATTCTCCAGCTGGATTTGCTCGTTCCTTCCTTCTGGCTCATATGTTAATATTTACAGCCCTGACCAGTTTCTGCTTTTAATCACTTGTCTCCATGAAAACCCACACTATTCTTTGCACTTCAAGTCCCCCCGTTACACAGACCAGCTGCACTGAAGGGCACAGACCAGTACCTCAAAAGACAACAGCACAGATTCCATCTCCTTGCCCAGCACAGGAACTGGAAGTTCTCGTCAGACACTTAACCAGGATGCCCATTTGTGATGGGGTGGACTAGGCCGTAAGGCCCCTGCTAGAGGCCTCGGGGTTCTGTCACACCCATACCAAGGAATGAGCAGTAGAGAGGTCCTCCAAGCAGGATAGAGTGGTTGCAGGGGAAGCAACCAATCAGGGCCCAGGAGGGCCATATAAAAGGAGCTGCAGAACAGTACAGTAGTCAGTTGTTGCTTAGAGCAGGAGAAGAAAGGACTGTAGGCCTGGCTGCCTTGAAAAGCAGCAGGGCTTGGGGAGCATTGAGGGAGCCCCTGGCTGGTTGCTAGAACTGTGTAGGGACTGAGCCCGAGGAGGGCTTCAGGAAGATAGTGTCTCCAGGAAGGAAGCTCTGGGGATACAGCCCCATACCAGGGCTTGACTACTTAAAGACCACAGCTCAGGGAGGGCTAGAAAGAGACACCACCAGAGGGGTACTGAAATAGGCCCTGGTGGACCATATACCCCAAAAGGGGTTTGTGCTGGTTAACATGGAGACAGTGTGGCCAGAGTGCTTTGTTACTGACAAACCTGCCTGAGAACCACCAAAAGGGGTTACCAGAACTAAAGAATGTAGACATGCCCAACCAGAAGGGGGCACTTGTGAGAGGTGTGTGCCAACCCTTTTACACCATTGGATTGCAAAGTAAATCTTCGATTCTTATTTCCAATGGTTCTGGTAATACTTGCCCCCTCTCTTCCAGAACATTATCTTCTCCACCCACTCACACCACACGCCAATCCCAGTCATTTCCCAGGAATTTGTTTTCTGTTTTCAGTATAAAGTTGCCTGTTTCATGAGAATATCTCCTCCACCTGCAATACCTGCCCATGCTTTTATAAGCTTCTTTTTCCTCTCCTTACCCTTCCTTGTTCTTTGTGGACGTTTGACATCATCCAGCCCTTTATGAAAATTACCTACTTTCTTGACTCTTTATCTTTTATCGTTAATTCGTGTCTCTTTTCCTTGCTTTCCTATCTTACTCCCATTGTCTGGTACTGTACCTGTTCCCAATGCTTTAAAATCTGCTACTGTCCATAAATTTCTTAAAAACCGTTCTTTAACCATGCAGAGTTGTAGCCATGTTGATCTCAGGATATTAGAGAGACAAGGTGGGTGAGATAATATCTTTTATTGGACCAACTTCTGTTGGGGAAAGAGATAAGCTTTTGAACTTACACAGAGCTCTTCTTCAGGTCTGACCATGACATTCTCTCTTACCACCACTTCAGTTTTAACCTTGCCTTTCTCGGCAAAATTCTTTATAGCCTTTTCTCGTCTCTTCCAGCACATATCAATAGCCTTGAGCATTAGCAATTTGGGGTTTACTTTGGCCATATCAGGGAAACTGTTTTCCTTTTATAGTTATTGACCTTTTTCTGCAGATGTAACTTCCTTCTATCTACTTATTCTCCTTGACCTCAGAAAAGCATTCCATCCTGTGGGACAGCTTCCATTGCTATTGCAAACAATTCTCCTGACAGTTCCATTCTTAGTATACCTATCAAACCTCTGTGTTTGCAGTGATGCCTCCTTATCTGTGCTAAGCCTAAAATTTCTCCTGTATGGAGTCCCACAAGGCTTAATTCTTAGTCTCCTGCTATTTTCTATCTACCTCTCCCTTTCAGTCATCTTAACTCTACCTTTAATCTTAGATATCACGCTGATGATACTCAACTCTCTATATAAAAGAAGCTATACAAAATAGTTGTGTTGTATCTGTATGTAAGCCTTAGAGCTAGAAGGCTTAAAATAGGGGTATCAAAATGTTTCTGTGGTGAGGGCTGAATTACCCTTTCAGCTATAGTCTGTGGACCGAAGTAAAAAACACTGTTAGGAGGCCAATTCTGGAGTCTTCTATGACTTCAGAATACTCCTCTTTAGTTAGCAAAGTTAAACATTGATTTCTTTCCTTTTTTTTTCAAAGGAAATACACTCATACAATCTCCCTTCCTCTGTTCATTAAGTTACCCCTCCGTACACTCCTCCCATGACCAGTATCCCTCTTGCCTTCCAACACTTTGTGAATTTTCCATCTTTCCCATCTTCCCAGCCCCACCTCAGATGTTTTCCTTTCCCCATAATAATTTGGGCATTTTTCTTTCTCCCCACCCACCCACTTACATTTTGGGATTTCTTCCCTTCTTTATCTCTTCCCCACTACTCCCTTTGAGATTCTCCCCATCCCCTTTGGGATTCTTTTCACCCTCTTGTCTTCTCCTTCCCTTCCCACCACTCTGTGTCTCTAGTCCTTTCACACTTGGGGCATTTTTATCCTAGATCCTGTTTTCTTGTGATGGCAGGAACTGGGGGAAGAAGAGGAGTGGGAAGTAAGTGCTCACCTGAGCCTACTGTGGTAGGGGTCCACAGGGGTAAGTGCTCCTCTGAGCCCAGTGCTACAAGGTTGGTGGCAGAGACATAGCAGGAGAGGCTGAAAAGAAGCCCCCATTTTGAGCCATGGCTGTTGTGCTTGGAGCAGATACTTGTGCCCTATCAGGTATGAGGTATGAGCTCTTTTCTCTGTTTCTCCCACTCATGCTCTGTCCCTGTCTCTCTCAGCTTCTTTGAACTAACTACAGAGGAACAGCTGAAAGCTGCTTTGATGTGTCAAAGGTGCACAGTGGGCTGGATCTGGTCCATGAGCAATATATTTAACACCCTAGCTTAAAGGGAACAGGAATTGTCTGCTTACCCTATAGATGTAAGGAGAAAATGTAGCTGTTGGTAGGCTTAATTTATATCATAGGTAGAGCTGGTATCATACTTAAGATTGCCCCACACTTTTGTATTGTAAGACCCTATTTTCAGTTGCTTCTAGCTGCCAATCTTTAATCATCTGGGCTGAAATTTTCCATGTGGTGTGTCTTCCTCTGTAATTATGTTATTCTTTATTTTCCAGTTTGTGTTGGTATTGAGTTAATGATATTACAGTTCTAAAATCATTATAAATTAAAGCAGCATTTATTCAGCAGGGAAGGGCAACTTTTAGACAGGACAGGTGGAGAATCCTTTCATGGAGCCCAGAGCAGCTCTGTGCTAAGGAGCTGGAGGGGTGATGAAGTCAGTAAGCAGGATGTTGCCTGCCCTCAGGGGGGAACTTTAGGTACTTTTGAAAAGTACTTAGGTGAGGTAGGCCTATGGGCAGTGTTGAAGGAGAGGTATGAGCTGGTTATTCTCTGCTCTTATCCCTCCAATACTAGAGAGGAATATTAGGGTTGTAAGGGTTGAAGTTAATAGAAGTTATTTTTGCTTTGAGGCTACTCTCAGTTTAGAGCTGCAGGGGAAAATAAAGCAATCAAAATAACATAAAATATTAATTTATTTTTCAATATTGATGAAGCAGAGGGAAGTTGAAATGTGACATTAGTCATTTACTGGCAAGTCCACCAAGAAATTCCTTATAGTTGCAACAACAGTCCTGAAGAATCTGTAGAGGCAGCTAACAAGGAAATCTCCAAAGGTCTTCACTGTACATTTGTCTTTGCAGATCCATATTTTTCTCCACACAAGCTAAACATTTTATACAAGCACAGTAAGAAATAGTCTAGAAAACATAAAAGCTTTATGGCTTTTTTTGAAAACTTGCTGGTTTTGCTGATACAACTCCCTATGATATGGTTCAATTTTAATAACAATAGAAAGTGTTTCAATTCATAGGGTCTTTTTAATGGATTTTAAGAATCTTTCAAAGGATTTAAGAACTGCTCTTTTGTACAAAGGCTTTCAGCCTTTGGAAAACATTGAGCAGTGCTTCAGATGAACTACAGTGTGAGAACCTGAAATTATCTAGTGCACTGGAATCAATATCAAGCAATATTTTTTTTCTGAAAGAAATTCAGTCTGACAGAAAAGAGTAAGAGCAATGTAAGGAAACCGAGACTCTGGCTAAAGAGCTGGATATAGAAATTCCCTGTAAACCAGTACAAATTAGTTGATGTCACCAGAACAAGAAAACTGGAATGACAGAATAAAATGTTATCCAGGTTCCAGAATACTTTATTATTACCACCTTGGGTCACTAAGCTTCACAAGCTATATCCATCAACTTTGATAGCAATTTATAAACTAACAATGGAGGCTAGACGGTGCAGTGCTTTAATGTCCTAACAATTTACACTGAAACACCTGGGTTCAAAATTGGCTAAGACACAAATAAAAAGGGTTTGTTGGTCTCAGCCTGCTCTCTAGTGGACAATTGCACATACACCCAATCCTCTGACAATTTTATCTGAGAAGGAGAATCTAAAGAATGAGATGCATTAAGATACACTTAAGAATAGAGGGGGTGGTGTTCTGTATTTCCTAGCTTACTTTGAAACCCCATGAGAGGTATTTGTGACGTTGGCAGAGCAGGTGCCAGGTTATGCTAAGGCCCCTGGGCCTCACTGAACACTGATAAATGCATAGTTGGAAACCAGTCTGGCTTGCTTGTGTGTTAGTATTGTTAAAATAGACATTAGAGTTATAAGAATGTGTTTAGTGTTTAGACTTCATGAAATGCTTGTAGGATGCTGCATGTATTACTTTTACTTATAATATCTGTCCCCATGTTATAAGGTAATATTTAAGTATTTGCTTTGTAACTATAAAAGTGTTTGCTGAACCCATAAAATCCCACAGTTAGGAGAGAAGCATTACCAAGTGTGGAATACTAGTTTACCACAAGCAGTGGTATATAGACACTAGACAAACCATTGTGCAACATCAGTGGGCAAAAGACTATGTTTATTGCTTGCCCCACATCGGTGAAGAGGGTACCTGCACAAGCCCTTGTCCCATCACAGCTTGAGTGCTGGGGGAAGGGAATAAAAATCCCCGTTAAAGAGAAATTATCATCACTATTCTGCTTAGAATTCAGAGAATGCAATATTTCTGAGCATCAGTAAGGGATCCCCAAGCTGCTTAATTTGGGTTAGCCCTAAAGGACATGTAGCGCTTGCACATATAGTAGCTACTATCATCTTTTGCAATTTAAGATTGTAACTCATTTGTGTGTGTATGTTACCTGCTTTAACCTTGTAAATAACTCTCATTTCTTTTCTTAGCAAATAAACCTTTAGTTAGGTTGTTAGAGGATTGGCTACAAGCGTTGTCTTTGGTAAGAGATTTAAGGTACAATTAACTTGGCGTAAGTCCTTTGGAACTGAATATTGTTATGATTTTTGGTGTAAGGGACCATCTCTTACAAAGGCAAGCTTGCCTGGGTGGCAAGATAGACCAGCATGTCCAAGGGCATGTGACTCCAAGTTAAAGCTGTTATAGTGCTTGAGGATTTCACACTTGATACTTGGTTGGGGAAATCTAATTATAGAGCACACAACCAGCCATAGGTGTGGGAACGAGGCATGCGGGGGGTGCTGCAGCACCCCCAGGTTTTGCATGGGGTCCTGGTTGCTGGCCCCACGCCCGGGGGCTCTGCTGTCAGCATCGTGCCTGGCTGCCGGCCCCAGTCCCAGGGTCCCAGCTGCCAGCCCCGCACTCATTGTGGCCCCAGCCTCAGCCCCCTTATCCATTCCCCTGCACCAGCCCCAGATCTAGGGGATGGTGAGCGGTGCAGACAGGGGTAAAGGGGAGTGCAGCTGCAGCACTCTAAAAACTTCCAGCGCCACTGCAACCAGCTTGGGGTTTGTACCCTGGTTAATAACAGTCTGCCCTGAAGTTGGCACCCACATTCGTGAACCACTCCAGACAGCCTGACAGTACTGATGGAACATTATCCTCATAAATACTGCATTCCTTTCTTGGACATCCCAGCTCAAAAAGTACACAGTAGAATTGGAAAAAGCCGAAAGAAGGACAACAAAGGTGATCAGAAGCTTCCATATGAGGGGAGATTCTAAAAGATAAGAACTATTTACTTTAGAGAGAAGATAAATAAGTAATGCCATAATAGAGGTATGTAAAATAATAAATGATACAGAGAAAGTAAATTGGGTGCACCTACTTACCCTCTCTCCTAATGCAAGGTCAAGAGATACCTACTGAAATTAAAAGGAGACAAATTTAATAATGACAAAAGGAAGTCATTTCAGAAGTCATAATTAACCTGTGACATTCATTCCTGGAAGACAACATGCAGATGAAGAGTTTAGCAGGACTTATATGTAAGTGCCTAATACTTTTTTACCTGGGCATCTAAATCCAGACTTAGGTACCTTAGTCCCAGCTGTAGGGTCCACAAAACTCCCACCAAAGCCTGTAAATGCCTAAACTCATTCAAAGCCTAAGTTTTCAGGGTAAAAGTTCCCTTGGTGCCTATGTTTCTGCCTCTGGGCATGCACACTGTTGCCTCACTCTGGGTGTCTGGATACCAATCTCACATCCACAAACTGGGGAAGATGAATGTTTGCTCGCTTATCTTGCATGCAGGGTCTGATCTGGTTAGTAAGAATGACTGAGAATGTAGTCTGGTGGTAAGGCTGCCCACCAGGGAAGTATGAGACCCAGGGTCCAAGGTCCTTGCTCCAGTCACTGTTTCATTATTTAGCCACTTTAGAACAACTTCAACAGGAGAGCCTAAGGCACCTCTCGCTCGCTCTCTCTCCATTCATTGTATAGGGAGTCTAGGCACCCAGCTCAGGCTTTGTGGATCACAGTGATTTTTTAGGCACCTAACGGTTAAGTATTGTGATGCTGAGCATTGCAACACTTTGTGGATCTGGGCCTAAGTGGCTGGGGCATAGGGAAAAACTTCTCCCATAGACATCTTATTGCATGACTGTCCACGACAGAGGTTTTACTCCATCTTCTGAAACAGTCAGAACTGGACACTCTTGGAGACAGGTGCTGGACTAGAAGTCATTCTGGAATGACTATGAAGTAAGTTCCTTAAAGAGCCATTACAAAAGTCATCAGTAAAAAGTTCTGTGAAGAACTCTGTGACCTAACTTTAATACAGCTTTACATTATTTAATCTTCTGTAAGTGAGGGGAGAATTTTGCTCAGGGGTAGCTGACTGTTTATGATTACAATCATATACTAACTGCAGTTGCAGGGTGCAAACTTTATCGACTTAAAGTCTTTTGTTAAATGTTTTCAGTTTTTAAAAATATAATATCAGTCAGCATTACCTTGTAATCTACCATTCATTTATTAACACAGGAGGTTGTGAAGGCTAGAACTGTAACAGAGGTGAAAAGAGAACTAGATAAATTCATGGAGGTTAAGTCCATGTTTGTCAGTCTCTGTTTGTCAGAGGGTGGAGATGGATGGCAGGAGAGAGATCACTTGATCCTTACCTGTTCGGTTCACTCCCTCTGGGGCACCTGGCATTGGCCACTGTTGGTAGACAGGATACTGGGCTGGATGGACCTTTGGTCTGACCCAGTATGGCCATTCTTAACTTGTTAACATCCATTGTAAATAACTGACATGATTTGTGCTGGTGTAGAATGATCACTAAATCATGGTGAGCATCATGTCATCTAATTCATTTGTTCACAATCACAATTGTGTTCAGCCAGATAGTTTTATCTTAACATTGCCTCCTGGAATAGGTACTTTCCATGCCATCCTTGGAATGCTAGTTTTATGGATTGTATTAAATTTAAAAGAAAAGTCTCCTGGGATGAATGAAATAGTAGTGTTAATCCTATTAAACAAGAATCTCACTTTCCACCAGCAAATATTTTTGTCATCATTTTTGGTAGGGTGGCAGAAGGATGCTCAAACATTAATTTAATCTTTTTAAAATGTACTCCATTCTCTCTCAATCACTATTTATACCTGCAGGTAGAACTGACCACAGTCCTCCTTCCCAGTTCTTCCCAGTATGCTTCCACAGCGTGACCAACTGTCATGACCTGCCCTTTCTTGGACACACCTTATTCAACACTGGTGTTTCTAGGTCACTAGAACAGCCTTTTGACCCCTCTAATCTCCTGCTCAGGATCACCTGCCTGTAAATATCAAGAAAGCCTTTTCCAAACTTTGTTTCAAAACCTCTGCAGATCTCTTCAAAACCCACCAACTGATGACACCTCTAAACTCCTGGATTTGAGAAAACACTACACTTTTATTTAACCCAAGTAAGCAGAACATAAAACAAAACAATACCATTCAGTGACCTTCCTACTTCTTACTTATAGGGACAGCCTAATCTCATAAGAGCCTAGCAGTGCTTCCCCTCCTGCCACACTCTAGCTCTCTAACCCCTTTTTTGAGCCTGGTCCATCTCTCCAGGAGCTGACAGACAATTCTTCAAATTCATCCCCTGCAAAAGTCCAAACATGCAGTCTGTGTGGAGCTCTTGTCCCGGTGTCCAAGCCTCTGTGTCTCAGTGCACTGAGTGGGATGTGTTCTTTTTTTGATCTTCATCCCACAACATACCATCAGAGAGTTTCATTTAATGCTTATCCTATGCCAGCATCTCATATCAAACAATTTTCAAATCAACACAGCTCCTTCTCCACTTTTATGAGTATCACAATATTTGATGTTTTATTTAAAGGCTGACAACTACTTATGTGAGAACCTCAGCTATCATTTATTTAACATCGCCCCTTCCCCCAAAAAAATTTCTAGCCCTTGTGGTTGTAGAATAAACCTTGAAAATGTGACCCAAGTGCATCATGAAGGCTCAAAAATCAGAACCCAAATAAAAACAGCCCCCAGTTTATTTTATTTTTTAAAAGCTCATGATTTGGATGGTCCTGGCTCATGACTTTTGAACATTTGAGGATGACGGTACTGCTTCCATGGGCAAAATATTGCAGCAAAAATATGTATTTATTGGGGGAATTTGAGCTGTACTATTCCTTATGCATGAGGGAAAATGTAATTATTAATGTTAAATAGGAGCTAATTTTATCAAACATGATGCAGAGGGATGAGGGAGCCAAGAGTCCTACAACTTCAAAAGAATGTGAATTATACATTTAAATTCAGATATGTGGACTGAGATAATTACTAAGAAAGTATCAGCTTGTGCAGTCAATAACAGACATTGCACAGAGTTTGTCAATTTCTGAGCTGACAAATGAAAGATGATATCCGCTGAAATGACTTACAGATTATATGTGAACTGCTATGGCTCATGTGAGCTCATACTTTTAGTCTCAAAGCCAGAAGCCGTAAAGAATATTAATAAAGCTATATACGTTTTTTGCTAGTTGCAATATAACAGATGTCCTCTGACGTAAGAAGCCTTTTGATAGATGTACTGTTCTGTTTCCAACTGGCACCAAACATAGCTCTTTAAAAATATTTGTCCTCACTATTCTCCTGATAGTTTTACAGTAGTAGTAAGAAAATTCTATTGGAGATATAAACTGCTTGTGCAGAATTTCTCTTGTAGATTGTGTGCTGGCAACTACTAACTTATATAACTAAAATGAAGAAAAAATAAGTGGCAGCTAGAAAAGGTGTACTGTATATCTCAAAATGAATGGTGCTGGTGGAAAGGAATATAACAATGGCAAAGAAGTAAATCCTGCTTCTCCCAGCATTGCCACACAGGTAGGGGACAAATGATCAAAACCAGTATGTTTATGCTGTACGAGGGCTTGGATCTAGATTTGTGATCCTGTACAAGGGCTATAGATCCCTTGCACTGTGCAGAGCAGAGCTTCATTCATGCCAGGGGAAGAGCAGACTGGAACCATCACAGACAAGGAACCCCACAGAGTGACAGCTAAGGAGCAGTAATGATTATTGAAGATTCAAGAGTGCTTCTCCCTAGCTCGTGTGAGCCCCCCATGTGAGAAGCTTGTCTCTTTAGACTTGGCATATGGATGTGTGTGGGAGTTAGTGTTTATTTTTACAACACATAGTGGGTTTTGTTTTGTACTAAAATAGTCCCCAATACCATAGCTCTGAATTTTCCTAAAGGTTTCCATCTCTCATGATTTTATTGCAAGCATCACTATATTTGGTGTTTTTCTTAAAGCTCCAAGCTCCTGGACTCATGTGATTCCATGAGAATTTCAGCTTTTGTTTTTTAAAAAAATGCTAGTTTCTGCTGGTGCAGTGAAACATGAACCTAAAGACTCTGACCAGAAGGCAAATAAAAAGAACCCCAAATATATTATTATTTTAACATCACATGATTTTTAAAACCAAACTGGTGATTTTGGGGCGTCTGAATCATAATAGTTGAACACATGGGGTTGGCAGTACTGTCAATTCAAGAAAATGGTAATAGGGATGATGAAGCCTTTCACCTGCAGTTAATTGGTTCAAGTCCAGTCTAGGTTAGTAGTGTCCAAAACTGATACTGTTAGAAGGCTCTTTGGTGATCTGTGTGAAATTATTTGATGGTGTAATTATCAGGGCTGGATTACTCAATAGGCAGACTAAGCACGTGCTTAGGGCACCAGCAAAGAAGGGGGCACCAAAAAAAAGGAGATTTTTTTTGAAAAAAATTGATATTTGATATTTCAAAAAAAGCATCAAAGTAGTCATCAGAAAAATCAGAACTTTGTTAGACTTCCTTACACTTCACTACATACTCTTCACCCGTTTTTCTGTTCTCTTTTTATTACTTATCCGCACCTAAACCAGGGGGGTGTCCTACCTAGGATGAAATAATGTGAGAAAATCAGATCTTGTCATGTATTGCAATAAATTTATGTTTTATTATTGATATATTCTTCTGAGTTATACGTAGTTGATTCTTTTTTTCTTTCTTATATATATATATTATATATATACATAAAAATAGTGTACGTTGTGTAATTTGTTTTTTTTTAAGTTCAGATAACTGTGATAAGGGGCAGGATGAAATGTAAACTGGAGGAAGAAAAGAAACAAAAAACTAGTGAAATTTTCCAAAATCTTCCAAAGCTGACATCATTTTTCAAAGCGAATCCATCAGAAGCAACATCTTCTCTCAGTAGCACAGACATCGTTCCAAAACCTGTAGGTGTTTCAGAGACTGACCCTTCTTCTACTGGTGAAACAAACACCATTCCAGAACATGTGGATGTGTCAAAGACTGTAACTGATCATCCTACTCCTGGTGGTAAAACAGACATTGTTCTAGAAGGTGTGGATGTTTCAGAGACTGAACCTGCTCATACTGTAAATAATAGGAGAAAAGATCCTGGTATGTGGGTTGATTTCAGTATCGATGATGTAGCTTACTGGATAGATCATGGACCAAATGACTGTCAACACCACACTGGGCCATTTGAGAAATCACGTTGGACTTTTACCAATGGCAAACAAACAAGATATTGTCCACAAAAAATATTTTTCGGCATGAAAGTGAATGGTGAGAAATACACTTGAGAATGGCTACTGTATTCACCATCAACAGTGTCTGTGGACTCTTTTGTTTGCAAACTTTTTGAATATAAACCTTTAACATCCCAGTTTGCTGCAGATGGATTTAGTGACTAGCAGAATATTATTTTAATTGAACAACATGAAAATAGCACTACTCACAGAGATTCAATGTTGACATATTTAAATTCAAGACAGGGCTTTGGATTGACACAAAAATTGGAAGAACAAATTAAAGGGAGCGTGAATACTGGCAACATGTCTTGCAGTGTGTTATAGCTAAGAGACTAACCAATTTATTTGAGCATAAGCTTTCATGAGCTATAGCTCACTTCATCGGATGCATACTGTGGAAAGTGTAGAAGATCTTTTTATACACACAAAGCATGAAAAAATACCTCCCCCCACCCCACCCTCCTGCTGGTAATAGCTTATCTAAAGTGATCACTCTCCTTACAGTGTGTATGATAATCAAGTTGGGCCATTTCCAGCACAAATCCAGGTTTTCTCTCCCTCCTCCCCCCCCACAAACCCACTCTCCTGCTGGTAATAGCTTCTCTATTATCATACACATTGTAAGGAGAGCGATCACTTTAGATAAGCTATTACCAGCAGGAGAGTGGGGTGGGGGGAGGTATTTTTTCATGTTTTGTGTGTATAAAAAGATCTTCTACACTTTCCACAGTATGCATCCGATGAAGTGAGCTGTAGCTCACGAAAGCTTATGCTCAAATAAATTGGTTAGTCTCTAAGGTGCCACAAGTACTCCTTTTCTTTTTGCGAATTCAGACTAACACGGCTGTTACTCTGAAATCTGTGTTATAGCTGTTATTCAAACATTAGCTGAACATGGTCTGCCTTTCCGGTGATCAAATGACACATTTGGATCATTGCAGAATGGAAATTTCTTGGGATTGTTGGAGCTTGTGGCTCAGTTTTACCCATTTTTAGCAGGCCATATCTCAAAATATGGGAATGCTGGCAAAGGTAACCCATCATACTTATCCAAGACCATATGTGATGAACTCATTGGTCTAATGAGTGACAAAGTTTGTTCAGCTATTGTGGATGAAATAAGTACTGCTGGGTACTTCAGTTTATCTGTCGACTCTACACCTGATCTTTCACATATTGATCAATTGAGTATTGTACTAAACTATGTGTCTCCCACAGATGGAAAACCAGTTGAACAATTTATAACATTCCTCAATTTGAAAAGCCACACTGGTGAAGAAATGGCAAATCAAGTACTGCATTATCTGTGCCTAGTTTGCAAAATAGATTTCTCAAAGTGCAGAGGTCAGTCTTCTGACAACGCTGCCAGCATGTCAGGGCGTTATCAAGGAAAGCAGAAGAAGCTTTTAGAACAGAACAAATATGCCATATTCATACCATGTGCTGCACCCTCTCTCAATCTTGTTGGCCGCAGTGCAGTTGATTGCTGTCCGGTGGCAGTAAGTTTTTTCTCAACAGTCCAGTTACTTTATACATTTTCTCTGCCTCAACACACCAATGGGCAGTTCTTAAAATATATTTGGGCAATGATCGTGTGTTGAAATCTCTTTCTAAAACTCACTGGGAGGCACATGCAGTGGCAACAAGTGCAATTCTGGAGTCCTACTCAAAGATTGTGGATGCATTAGAAAGTATAGCTGAAGACCAACCACAAAAGGGAGAAACTACAAGAGAGGCAGAAAACATTGCAAACAAGATGCAAGAACTAGAGTCTGTATTCATGTTGATCATGTGGAATGAAATTTTACAACACTTTTACCACACAGGTCAAGCTCTCCAAGAAAAAGAATTGGATTTGAAAACATGTGCAGACCTCTGTCAATCATTAGCAGACCACTTACACACTTTGAGGAATGATTTTGAAAGATTTGAAGACATATCAAAAGATATCTTGCCTGATGCTAACTACAAAGAAGCCCAGTCCCACAAGCAAATAAGGAAAAAACAAGCAAATGATAGCAGTGCAACAGAAACAGCAGTGAATCCTAGAGACAAATTTCATGTATCTACTTATTATGCTATAATCGATACACTTGAAGCTCATATGAAGAGGAGAGGTGAAGTGTACAAAGAAGTATCAAGTAGATTTTCTTTTCTAAATGATATGGACTGATATGGACAAGGTTCCCAAAAACTAGTTGACTCATACCCTGTTGACTTCAACATGAATCTCTGTGGAGAAGTACAGCAGTTCCACTGTTATATGTGTCAAAGTTTAATGAAACAGGAAAAATAAAATTCAGTCACATTGATCTTCGTGACACAATATTGAAAGACAGAATACAATGTGTATTTCCAAATGTAGAGATCGCACTACATATTTTTCTAACATTGATGATTACTAACTGCTCCGCAGAACGCTCTTTTTCTCAGCTGAAAAGAGTAAAAAACCCTCAGAGAACAACAATGTGTCAGGACAGACTTGATTCACTTTCCGTATTATGTATGGAAGTGGACGTGCTTTGTCGAGTCAGCTTAGATGAATTTATTCAGAATTTTGCAATCAGATTTTGCAATCAGAAAATCTAGAAAGAAGCTATTTTAATTTCAGCATACGTGTAAATTTTGTGTCATTTCGAAAAATAAAATTTTATTTTACGGTATGATATTGTTTTTATTTTGAATTACATATGGGGGGCACCATAATCTTTTCAGTGCTTAGGGCCTCTAAAGGTCTTAATCTGGCCCTCGTCATTATAATTCATATTACAGCATAATAGCACCATTGTAAACTGGCACCCTTGTTGCAATCTTAGCAGTGACTTCATGGGGCATGGACACTCAACTATCTTTTTGATTCTTCCTTCAAATCAAGATTGAGGCACACTGAAAGGCAATGTGAGGCAGATTTTCACCTTTACCGCATGGCATGTGGATAAACAGAATACTTCAGTGTCCTGTGATTATCTAGTACCATATACATGAACCAAGAAAACAACAACTTTTCCGATCCCCCTGTTTTCTTGGTGTGTGTTTGTTTCATTAAGAAACTCAGATCAATTAATAAAACAAAAATTAAGTATGATTTGTCTATAATGTGGGCAAAATCAGTGTCACTCAGAGGAGAATATACTGCCCTTGATCTGCACACAGACCTCTTAAAGTCAACAGAAGTTGTGTACATGGGTGTTGTCAATCTGTCTGAAGAGGTTCATAAACATGGTGAGTGCCAACCTCAGGGCAGACTTTCAAGGAATAGGGCACAAACCCCAAACTGGTTGTATATTCTATAATTACATTTCACCAACCATGTAACAAGTGTGAACCCCTAAAGCACTAGAACAGCATTAACATGGAGTCACATGACCTTGGGCACTCCAGTCTATCTTGTCACCCAGGCAAGCTTGCTTTTGTGACAGATGGCTCCCTACACCAAATATCACATCAATATTCAGGTTACTCCCAATCCCAAAGGACCAGTCACTTACCCCCAGGGCAAGTGCACCCTAGATCTCTCATCGAAGACAATGCTTGTAGCCAATCCTTCAATAAACTAACTAAAGGTTTATTAAATAGGGAAAAGAAATGAGAGTTACTTATAAGATTAAATCCAGTACACATACAGACACTGAGATGCAGTCTGAGGTTCCAAAAGGTTATATTAGCTACTATAATAGTAAGCTTTATATGTCCTTTAGGGCTAACCCAAGCTAAACAGCTGGGGACCTTTGTTTATGCTTAGAAACCTTTGCCCCTCAGAGTTCAAGTAGCATAGGGATAAACATTTCTCCGTAGGGATTTTTTATTCCCTTCCCCCAGTGTTCAGGCTATGATGGGATGAGGGCTTGTGAGGTACCCTCTTATGAGTGTGGTGGAAGCAATCAACAAAGTCTTTTGTCCACTGATGTTCCACAATGGTTGTCTGGTGCCCATAGGCCTTCTTTTGTTGGGGAGAGGACACCTAGTTGTTTTTGTGCTTTCCAGCAAACTAGTATTTCACACTTGGTAATGCTCCACCCCTGACTGTGTGGTTTTACAGTCTTAGAAAACATTTTTATGGTTACAGAGCAAACACTTAAATATTACCTTACAACATGAGATACAGATATTATAAGTAAGAGTAATACATGCAGCATCCTACAAGCATTTCATAACGACTAAACACATTCTTATAACTTTAATATCT
The DNA here is from genome assembly GCF_965140295.1 of Lepidochelys olivacea. Taxonomy (NCBI): domain Eukaryota; kingdom Metazoa; phylum Chordata; order Testudines; family Cheloniidae; genus Lepidochelys; species Lepidochelys olivacea. The sequence goes on from NC_140414.1 coordinate 85,634,186, forward strand.
ATTTTAACAATATGAACACACAGGTGAGTCCGACTGGTTCCCAGCTATGCATTTGTCAGTGTTCAGTGAGGCCTAGGGACCTTAACATCAGCTGGTATCTAGTCTGCCAATGTCACAGGGCAACACTGGCCCTTTAAGAGGGAAGAGGCCAATGCAGCTTTGACTGGTCAGCTGACCCCAACTGGGCTTAAAAGAGGGCACCCATGTCACAGAGGAAGATAGGTGAGGACTGCTAGAGATCGAGATAATGTAGGAGCTTGCTGAAGGAAGCTGATGGTGTTTCCTGGGCAAAGGCTGAGGGTAGGACAGCAGTAAAGGGGTTTTCCAAGTGACCTCCCCAAGCCAAAGAACGAGGGCTGAAGTCCAGAGAGCAGCAGAAGCAGTTTTTGGCTAACTTCTAAACTGGAGGGCTGAAGGCAGGGAGGCAGCAGAGGGGCTTATCTGCTAGTGTCTTGATGCTGGAGAGCTGGAGCCAGGGGAATAGGGCAGAGCCAGCTGGTTGGTTTGTTTGAGACAAAAGGTGAACAGAACAGGGGTAGTGATAGATGATCCCCTGAATTCCTAGCAGAGATGCTACAGGGTGGTTCCCGCTGAGAAGAGCAGGGATGCCCTTGAGTTTGAATGGCTGGGGTATTCTCCTGGCAGAAGAATATGAGAGGACTACTAGGTGTAGTGGGAGATGGAGTGTTGTATATGGGGTGTCAAGATTTTACCAACTACATGCACTGGGGGTGATAAATCTGTTATGTTTTGGGATTTTTGTTATGGACTATTTTGCACTATGTTTTTTTTTTAACAAACTGGCTCGAAGGAGAGGTGGTATTGAGGCAAAAATGCTTGTGTGAGGTTACTGGGGACTCTGAAAGAGGGAAAACAAGACAAGCATACCTGTCTGTCACAGCCTGCTGCTGGAGAGTCTCCAGGTGGGGGCTGTCCTACCACAACAGTGGGTCAAGGAAAGTAGATGGCAAAAGGGGCCCAAATTGCACTCGTTGCACAGTCAGAAACTCTCAGTGAACTCATGGGAGTTTAAATGGCAAGGAATTCAGGATCAGGCTCTAAATATATAGCTGCCAAAAAAGGATTAAAAAATTATAAGAATTTTTCCCACATCAAACTTAATGGGCACTTTTTAGATTTAATGTATTTGTGACACTTTTGCAGCCTCATATTTCCTTTGGCTGAATATTGCAGCAGTGTTGACACCCCAGGGTACCTTATGTAACTGAAGTAAACTTGATTGGCAGATTTCTGTGTCTAAAACGTGTTTTATGATGTTTTAAAGTATTTCTTTACAGAATCTATTTTGTTCTCTATTAGACTGTAGTTCATTTCTGTTATGTGAAATCACACTTTTACTCTGGGGAGTGTCACAAATATACTATTTGCTGTACTTGTCTCTCCATAAAATATTAAGTGCTGCCTCTGGCATTACCACAGGTATCCAAAAAATCAAGTTCTCTATTTTAGTAAAATGCTCAGAGCTTCCATGTAAATAGGATTTTAAATATTTCTGTGAAAAGATTACCAAGAGGAAAGTCATGCATAACACACTTGGTTAATTTGAGGAAGTGACGATAAAAGCAGAGAAGAGTGAAGAAGTACACATTATTCACTTGGATTTCAGAAAGGCTTTTAATGCAGTACTTCAAAGGATTAATGCATAAGCTTAGGAAACAGTACTAATGATGTAATACTCAGCTGGATTTAAAAAATGGCTTGGTTACATAGGTCAGTGTGTTTGAGTACAAATGAGGTGATACATGCAGCACCACAGAGACCATTCTTGGGTCCAGTCTTGCTCACAGTAGACATCAATGAACTGGAAAACCGGCTGAACAGCTAGGCGTGCAGCATGCTGGGTATCATGAATGTGGGACAACTGGCCAGTACCAAAGAGGAGGGAGACCAATGGGGGCACTAAATTAACAAGAAACGAGGTCAAAATACGGCCTTAGGTGGAAGGGGCAGGGCTGGGGGGGTCAGTGTCCCCCAGCCAGTCCATCTGCGCTCCCTGGCCCACGCTGCCCAGGGTTCCAGCGGCGATTTAAAGGGCCCAGGGCTCCGGCTGGTGCTCCCGCGGTAGCAGCAGTGGCGGCTGGAGTCCCAGGCCCTTTTAAAGCACGGCCCCTGGGCATCTACTTCCGCCCTTCCCCACTGTCGGCAGCTGGGGGGCAAAAGGGGCAGCGACATTAAAGCGCTGCCACGGCAGGGCTTTAAAGTCAGCAGTTCGGGCCGGTGCCGGCAGCTACCTTTTACCAGTACGCCGAAGCGGCCCGTACCCCCTTACTTTCACCCTGGCTTAAATTATATACATATACAGGGTATGTAAAGGATCTGGGAGTGACAGTGGATGTAAACTTTAAAACATTATTTAATTAGATAAATGAGTTAATTCGTTAATGTTTGTATAGCTCTGTAAAACAATACAGATGCTGTTAGCAGTTTGATGTCTGGCAGAAGCTGGAAAGCACAAAAACAACAATGTAGAGATAGAGGAGTAGTGCACAGTGCCACACAGCTTATAAGGCAGGTGTTCGGGTACAGGGGAATGAGAATGGGAAGTGGAACCTAAATTACCAGTCTGAATCTATCTCAGGCAGCAATTTCCCCAGGAAATTTACAGATGGGGTTAGAAAATGCCAACACTGCAGGGCTGGGGAAGTTCAGAGGGGGTGTAGGGAAATTCCCCTCGGACAGCAGACATTAAAAGTAGTTCCCATCAAGCTGTTGTATGGTGGTCTGGGAATGGACACTGAACTGTTCTCAGGGTTTAGGGGTAGGGTCAGCGGGTCAAGCTGAGGCCCATTGTTAGGGGACAATACCTGTGGGAAGCTTGCACTGCCTCTTCTGGGCATTAGCAGGGATTTTAGTCTCCCGGGTTGGCAGTCTGGTGCCTTTTATAGGGAGTCAAATCATTTAAAAAATCATAAAGCCCAATTTCAATGGGAGTTTTGACACTGACTTTAGTAGGGAGCATAATTGGGCTTTATATCTGGAATAGTGAGAACACATTTGAGGTATTGTAAAAATTTGGGATACCACATTACAAACATGATATTGAATAACTGAAAGCAGGGAGTGAAAGTCCATAAGGACAATGAGGGATCTTGGAGGCTAATATGAGAGGTTGGGAACATTTGACTTAGCCCTGCAAAAATGTTAAGAAGTTAAGGTTAAAAATGTATACCAGTATTTTCAGAAAGATAAAACCCTTTGGGGCATTTTAATTAACAAAAAGCAGCCATTAATAAAACAGCAATTTGAGTTAAATTTTCATGCAAACATTTTAAAGGATGGAAAATCACAGTTAAGGTACCCAAGGTCTTTTAATCTTCTCCCCTAGGGATGTCAGCTCACTGTCCTTGTGGGTGGAGCGTTGAAAATGTACACCACAGAACACAGGTTTTATGATGTGCATATAGAAGGTCAGTCTCCAGTATTGTGCTGCTTTGTCTCCACACTATTTAATTTCTTATACTGCCCACACCATCATCACCACGGCATCTCAGTGCCTGCCTTTGCTTTTTTCCCCACAGAAATTGTCATTTCCTGATCTGAAGGAACAGGGCTGCCTTTCAACAGACACCAGGAGGTGTGCAGGGGTGTATGTGGGGAAGAGAGGATTGAGAACAGATGGTTGTGGGGAAAGAACAAAGTCTAGCCTCCTTTCTCACTGGGTTCTGTGCTGAAGATCTGGGCAGTGAACATTTTTCTCCGTCCTCTCCCTTACCCCTGGATGCCTCCTTATGCTTTCCATCTAAATAGTGGCAATTTCTGAGTTGAATACTTAGCTTTACACAGTAATGTTCATACCATTGACATTGGTAGAGTTGTACCTGACTTGGGAACTAGGCCCACTGGGTTGAAAGGAAAAGGAGGACTTGTGGCACCTTAGAGACTAACCAATTTATTAGAGCATAAGCTTTCGTGAACTACAGCTCACTTCCTCAGATGCATATCGTGGAAACTGCAGCAGGCTTTATATATACACAGAGAATATGAAACAATACCTATTCCCACCCCACTGTCCTGCTGGTAATAGCTTATCTAAAGTGATTTCCAGCACAAATCCAGGTTTTCTCACCCTCCACCCCCCCACACAAATTCACTCTCCTGCTGGTGATAGCCCATCACCAGCAGGAGAGTGAATTTGTGTGGGGGGGTGGAGGGTGAGAAAACCTGGATTTGTGCTGGAAATCACTTTAGATAAGCTATTACCAGCAGGACAGTGGGGTGGGAATAGGTATTGTTTCATATTCTCTGTGTATATATAAAGCCTGCTGCAGTTTCCACGATATGCATCTGAGGAAGTGAGCTGTAGTTCACGAAAGCTTATGCTCTAATAAATTGGTTAGTCTCTAAGGTGCCACAAGTCCTCCTTTTCTTTTTGCGAATACAGACTAACACGGCTGCTACTCTGAAACCTGGGTTGAAAGGGAAGATTTTATTTTGTTGGGGAATACTTTCTTGGGGAGCTCCTTCTGGATACTTATCCACAGAGTTGCTTTATAAAAGTTGCAGGGCACCTAGAGATTTTAGATGGATGCTTGTTTATAATAAGTTGAAAGAAACAAAATAACAATTTGGATAGTTATGTAGTAAATGGAACTACATGGAAAGAATGATGGTACAAGCAGAAACAGAAACTATCTTTCTACATGCAGTGGAAGTCAGCTGCATTGCAAGTTCCCTGCTTTACATTGTTACAGAGAGCAGAATTAATGCATGAAACATCTTCTAGTATATTAGGTATAACCAGCATTTGCCCATCAGTGTGGCCTTTGTGGTGATGCTGAGCACAGTCGTTTGAATTCTCAACCTTTACACACAGTCTGTTTCATTTCCTAAAAGAATCATTGTCAAATGTTTCAGCTGTGATGTTTGTAATAAAAATAAATATGGTTGGAGGCACCAACTGACAATATTCTCTGAACTGGGTGGGGGGAATCATTAATCTTAAGAGACAAACAGTTAAAAACAAATCAGTTATAAAAATATAGGCTCTTCCAGACAGCTTTAATTGCTCATTATCATAAACTCTGAGACTTAGTGTAGATGCCTTAGGCACCAACTGAACAGACCTTGGATAACATTAACAGTGTTGCCGTGATACCAGAGTTAAAGTACTTGAAAAAATTTTATCTTCCTTTTTTTTCCCTCTGTTTGTCACTGAACCTTGAGGAATTGTCTGGTGTTGCCAGCTCCCTAATATGTCCATGTAAATTCAGTGTCATGTCCTAGATCTAAAAGATGACCTATCATGCTGGTGTTTGCATATATAGGTAAATAATATTGTACATGAATACCATGACCTGGAAACACTTTCTCCCCAGAACTGCCCAAATTCAGTCTTGTGTTTTCCTTCCTTGACCAAAAGCACTAAAAGAAAGAATCGCCTGATGCATGTTGGGCCTGATCCAAATCCTTGTGAAGCCAGTGAGCTGTGGATCAGCCTGTTGTGCAGAAAATTCTAGTTGCTTGTTTCGGTGCAGTACTTTTTAAAAATATGTTTGAGTAAGCAAGTTAGGTTTCCATTCAGATTATCACTGACAGAATCTGTAACAATTTATATTACTTACAAACTCCTGCATCTCCTAGGCAAACTAGGCAAAATATAAGCTTTAACCAACACATTTTAAATATTTCATTTTTTTCTTTCCCTCTCCCTCCTTGTGATCTATATGAGGCAGCTTTGCATTGATCTCACTCATTGACGCACACCCCTATCAACACACGCCTTCCCCCACAAAAACAGCAGAATTAAAGAACCAATGCACAGCCAGGACTGGAGTGATGGGTATATTTTATGTATATTTATAATTCCATAGCTCTACATAATCTTCCAAAAATTCAACAGTGGATACAAACCTAATATATGACATGCTTTGACATATCAATCCATCTCACACAATCACCTTACAAAACAACAGTCTGCCATCACATTCTTCTTTCCTGGTTCAATTCCCTTTGGGATTTCAACTTGGGTTTTCCACATCCAAGCTGAGTGTGCTTACTACTGGACTAGACGTTTATACAGTAACTCTCAAAATAACCAGAAGAGGATGAAGAGATAGTTGTCATGTCCTTCCTTTCCTTTGCTTTTTATGTGGAAGAAGTGCCTAGAAAGTAGGTGAAACCTCATGTTTTTGGGTCAAATGAAGCATTCTGTTCAACCCCAAATGAGATTTTTGTCAACTCTTTCAATTCACCAAAATGTCTTTGAATTTTTTGGATTTGGTCTAACCTGAAACCAATTTTTCGGAAATACCAGAGGACATACACACACACATACCCCCCAAAAAGGGGGAGGGGAGGTTTATTAGTGGAGGATGGATAATAAGGGCCTAATTATGTGAGCCTCCCCCCGCCCCCCCGAAGACAGGAAGTCCTGTGAGGCTTAAGTGGTGAACAGACCTCCTGCTTCCCCTCTGAACAGGGTAACCTTCACTCATAGATCTCAAAAGAAGTCCTCCACGAACCTATTTCCACTGTATCAAGAGGAAAAATAAGATCTTTTCAACTTATCACCATTGCCAAACTGTTCTAGATCTCTTTTTGCAAAGAAAAATATCCCATTCAGTTTAATTACAATTATTCTATTGTTTTAAGGTCTAAACAACTTAAAGAGGCACTGAGTTCTCCTGGAAAACTTTGAAAATCTTTCTATTTTAAATCAATGCTGCAGATTTCACTCTTTCAGATTTTTTTCTCCTCTCACTTTTAATTACTAACACATTTGCATGAAAATAGGATCTTTGTTTCTTAAGAGCTCATCTGCTCCTGTTGCTTATTTCTCACTAAGATGTCAGAAGCAGAAGATTATATCTTCAGGTGAAGAATAAGCAGCAAGAACAGATGTTTCGCTTAAGGAACATAGATCTTTTTTTATGTAAATATCCTTTCAAATAAGGACAGGTGAAGACAAAACAGAAAATACATGCTCTGATTGCAAACTTTTTGCATGAGGCATTGGTATCTTTAAAGCAGTAACAATTCAGTGTGTAAAACTTAAAAGCTGAATATAATACATGGGAACACAAGGGCAAAGATAAAATAGACTTTTGTTTGAGATCACTATTAACTTCATATGAAAGAACTATCAGTGACCCAGGCCTGGTCTACACTAAAAATTTAGATTAACATAACTATGTTGCTCAGGGGTGTGAAAAATCCATACCCCTGAACACCTTAGCTATGCTATGACCTAACCCCTGCTGTAGGTGGGGCTAGGTGTATGCTTTTGTCAATCTAGCTACTACCACTCAGGAAGGTGGATTATCTACAGTGACCCTTCTGTCACTGCGGGAGGCATCTACACTATGGCATTATAGCCCTGTAGCTGTGCTGCTGTAGTGCCCATAGTGCGAAGACTGCCCCGGTTAAACTAGTTTGTTATATTGTGGTGAAATGTATTGCTGTGCAGAAGGACAGTGTCAGGTCCATGCTTTTCAGTCCTCAACACAGGATTTACATGGTGCATAGATTTTCGTGTGGCCCACTGTAGAGGAGTCAATTTCACCCACAAGGTTTTAGTATGTGAAGATATAGTGGCAATAGGAAATAAAAATACCAATAGTGCAGCCTGCTGGCAAACTTTCAAAATTCAATATTGTCAGTTATGCATGTCCCCAGAGGCCCTCGTTGGCTCAGTGGGTTGGTACAGCAGTTGGATGCAAAGCCTTTTATTCCCATTCCCTTTTTGAATTGAACCTGTCTTGTATTTACTGAAAGTACAGTTACCTTTTGATAGATGTTTGATCTCTGTAAATGAGCAGGTGGTCTCAATCCAATTCCCAGTGGACAGGCCTCCACATCACAAAATCAGCCTACCAAATCTGTACACACTAATAGGAACTGTTAGTAGGAGAGGCCAAGACTGACTGAGCGTAGAGAATGAATTATCTGTTGGCCCAGAGGTGTTCAGATCCAGTTTGAAACTGAAAGTTTGAAAGTAGAGAGAAGATTGCAATGCCATTTGATTGTGCTGTAGCTGTTCAGGGGCTAAACAGAGGACTTCAGTTTCCAGTAGTTATCAGTTGTAGCAATAAAATCAGTTAAAAATCAAAACAAAACAAAAAATTACATAAACTACATAAATGAATCTACAAGGTGGTTAGAAGTTACTGGGAGCTGAAGGCCCATAATGTATTTCTCTCCTTTCAATAATTTTTGTTTCTTGATAACAGAGCTTGATTTCAGCTAGCAAAATAACTGAGTGTTTGACTGCAACCGTGACAGCCTGGGCATATAAAGAACTAGAAGACTCATCACAAAATCACACACTAAGGTAAAATGTTACTGCTCTGAAACAGCAACATACTCTACCAAATGCTATCAAAGATTAATTGGTCTCAACATAGCACTGGGCATCTTGCACAGCCGTATAATAGATGTGACTGGGAATGACAGTCATTACCTGCATGCAGCCAACCAGACAAGCATCCTAAACGTCTTCATATGCTAGGGCCCATCCTGGCATCCAAGGTAAATGAACAGTTCATCATGTTTTCCAAAACTATGTACAGAAATGTTGGCTGTACAAAAAATTTCAGTTGCAGAACGATAGAACATTAATAACTTCCAAGGTCCAATTGCCATCTCATCTAGAGTAAAATATCAGGCAGTTTAATCTCTGCAGAAGCGGACACAGTTTGTGGGTTTTTTTAAGTTTTGAGTGTGGGTTCTTTTAAAGACAATGCAACTCTGTCAAAAAGCCAGAGGTGAAACTCTACCACTTTTCCCCTAGTACGTGGGATGTCAATTTGCCTGGAGCCAGGAGCAGCATGACGATGCATTCAGAAGATTTCTTTTCATCTATGATCAGAATAAATTAATACTAATAAAAACAGAACACAGATCCCCTTTTGACATCATTTTATACTGTTTAAAAGACAAACATGTGCGCACTGCAAGCCACAAATGGATAAAAGCTCCAGTGAGAATTTATAATCCATCTGTTAGTTTCCTAAAGAGACCAGTAACTATTATTGTTTACAGGTGAACAGTGGGGGTCATGGGTATTTGCTATAATGAAAGAGTCAATTCATTACTGCAGAAGCCAACTACACCTCCCTTTTTTGTTGTTGTTGCAGAAGGCTAATGTAAAATACAATAAAAAAGAAAATTTCAAAAAAACTTCAGATCCACAGAGAAATAGCTCTTGCCAAACTAAATATAACATGCAACACTGTTCTGTTTTCTAGCAGTCTCTGCTGTCAAATTCTGATTACACAAATAAAACCACAGAAAGTTACTCTTTAGAATTTAACTAATAGCTAATCGCCAAGAATTACTTTGCCCCTAGCCATTTAATCTTTGGAAACCTCCTTGTGTTATTTGTGTATCTGAATTTAATTATGAGGTGTGAACTGCCACTGTAACTGTTGCTCTATTTCTATTCGATATAGGTTCCTATACCATACTCAGACACCAATCTGAGTATCTTCCAGTAGTGTATTAAGCACTATAACTACATTTCTGTCACATTTCTGCTTGTTCTTTTGTCCTCTCTGCAGAGGGAGAAGTGTGTGCAGTGGTGTCTTATTTTGATAAGAGTTGTAGGTTTTGTTTGTTTTGTTTTTAAATATACATGCTGTGGATGAAGAGATTGTGATATATGAAAGCTTGGCCCAGCTAGTCTCTTAAAAATTACCTAAAATTTGGCTGAAGATTGTTTAAATGTACCATGTTCTGGGTAATAACATGAAAGTTATCCATATTTCTTAAACTAAACTGGTTCTTTATTAAGAGAACTATTTACTGAGCTACTGCAACTGCAGCAAACATTCCAGCCATGTGCACACAGACCATTTCTCCAGTGCCTCCTCCAGACTTCTTCCTCTTCCAACCTGTGTTCCTCTCTTCAAGTTCCATTCAGGTTTCTACATCTTTCCTTTTAACAGTTGTTGTTGTGACTTTTGTGCAAGTGTTAGCTTACATGCTGGAACCAGAGGTTAGTAGTACAGTAGTGACATGGCCTTTACCAGCAGCCCTTTGTGGCCTGTTAGGCCTCATAGTCCTTCAAGTTTGCTGGTCTTGGAACCAGTCTCCTACTTCCTTATGTTTATTATCTCTGTTTGTTGAGGGGTTCTAGTTCCACCCAGTCATTGCCTTTGTTCTGTTGGTTGGTGTCACAGAATCACAGAAATGTAGGGCTGGAAGGAACCTCAAGAAGCTGCGAACCAGCTGAGCGGCAAACAGCAGAGAGGCTAACAGAGGGAGTTTGCCTGGGATCTGTCTGAGAGGAGGTATGCTTAGGGCTGCATTAGGGAGGCTGTGTTGGTGAGTATCTGAGTGTCTGTTGTGGGGACAGTTTGATAGTTTGACCGTGTGCTTGACTGGTTGTTTGAAAAGTGTGAATTGGGAGTGCTTTGTTCCAGGTGAGCCTTGAGTGGGCCTGATTGTTATAAAAAGCCAGTCAGCTGCAAACCAGTGAACGGCAGAGAGGCTAACAGATGGGGTTTGCCTGGGAGTTCGCCTGGGGAGAGCCCACTGAGGCTTAAATCTTGCCGGCTTCTCTGAGTAGTTACTACAACTCCTGAGGAAGCTCGTAGAAGGAAGGTAATATGGATGGGCAGTGTTCAGCTGTTGTGACCTGCACTGGATGTGCCATGTTTGTCTTTCTTCCACGGGACAGAAGCGACTTTGTACAAAGTGCAAGCTGGTCTCCATATTGGAAGAGAAGGTTCAAGGTCTGGAGAAACAAGTATCGACCCTGCGTTGCATAAGAGAAACTGAAGATTTCCTGGACAGACGTCAGGATATGCTTCTATGGACACAATGTTCTGAAGATTCAGAGCAGGCTGCGCAGAGGGGACAGGAGGATGGTGAAGAAATTTGGCAGCATGTGACCTACACTAGAAGAAAGGGGAGCGTCCATGTACCAGCAGCGCAGATACAGCAACCGTTTTCATGTTCTCTCCACAGGTACTAATGCGGAGAGTGGACTAGATGATACATCTGAGGGAAGGGAACAGAAGGAGACTCCGCCGATTGGAAGGCATGAGATGCACTGTCCTAGGGAAGGCGGTTCCAGGACCACCGCTCCCAAGAGAAGGAGGCAGGTGGTGGTGGTCGGGGACTCTCTCCTCAGGGGCACTGAGTCATCTATCTGCCGTCCAGACCAGGAAAACCGAGAAGTCTGCTGCTTGCCAGGAGGTAGGATTTACGATGTGACGGAGACACTGCCGAGACTCATCAAGCCCTTGGATCGCTACCCCTTCCTGCTTCTCCACGTGGGCACCAATGATACTGCCAAGAATGACCTTGAGCGGATCACTGCAGACTACGTGGCTGTGGGAAGAAGGATAAAGGAGTTTGAGGCGCAAGTGCTGTTCTTGTCCATCCTCCCTGTAGAAGGAACAGGCCTGGGTAGAGACCGTCGAATCATGTCAACGAATGGCTACACAGGTGGTGTGGGAGAGAAGGCTTTGGATTCTTTGACCATCGGATGGTGTTCCAAGAAGGAGGAGTACTCCACCTAACGAAGAGCATCTTCACAAGCAGGCTGGCTAACCTAGTGAGGAGGGCTTTAAACTAGGTTCATTAGGGAAAGGAGACCAAAGCCCTGAGGTAAGTGGGGACGTGGGATACCGGGAGGAAGCATGAGTAGGAGAGCGCAAGGGGGGAGGACTCCTGCCTCATACTAAGAAAACAGGACAATCAGCGAGTTATCTCAAGTGCCTATACACAAATGCAAGAAGTCTGGGAAACAAGCAGGGAGAAGTGGAAATCCTGGCACAGTCAAGGAATTATGATGTGATTGGAATAACAGAGACTTGGTGGGATAATTCACATGACTGGAGTACTGTCATGGATGGATATAAACTGTTCAGGAAGGACAGGCAGGGCAGAAAAGGTGGGGGAGTTGCACTGTATGTAAGAGAGCAGTATGACTGCTCAGAGCTCCGGTATGAAACTGCAGAAAAACCTGAGAGTCTCTGGATTAAGTTTAGAAGTGTGAGCAACAAGGGTGATGTCGTGGTGGGAGTCTGCTATAGACCACCGGACTGGGGGGATGAGGTGGACGAGGCTTTCTTCTGGCAACTAACGGAAGTTACTAGATCACAGGCCCTGGTTCTCATGGGAGACTTCAATCACCCTGATATCTGCTGGGAGAGCAATACAGCAGTGCACAGACAATCCAGGAAGTTTTTGGAAAGTGTAGGGGACAATTTCCTGGTGCAAGTGCTGGAGGAACCAACTAGGGGCAGAGCTCTTCTTGACCTGCTGCTCACAAACCGGGAAGAATTAGTAGGGGAAGCAAAAGTGGATGGGAACCTGGGAGGCAGTGACCATGAGATGGTCGAGTTCAGGATCCTGACACAAGGAAGAAAGGAGAGCAGCAGAATACGGACCCTGGACTTCAGAAAAGCAGACTTTGACAACCTCAGGGAACTGATGGGCAGGATCCTCTGGGAGAATAACATGAGGGGAAAAGGAGTCCAGGAGAGCTGGCTGTTGGGGAGGAGGGATAGCTCAGTGGTTTGAGCATTAGCCTGCTAAACCCAGGGTTGTGAGTTCAATCCTTGAGGGGGCCATTTAGGGATTGGGGCAAAAATTGAGGATTGGTTCTGTTTTGAGCAGGGGGTTGGACTAGATGACCTCCTGAGGTCCCTTCCAACCCTGATATTCTATGATTCTATTTTAAAGAATCCTTATTGAGGTTACAGGGACAAGCCATCCCGATGTGTAGAAAGAATAGTAAATATGGCAGGCGACCAGCTTGGCTTCACAGTGAAATCCTTGCTGATCTTAAACACAAAAAAGAAGCTTACAAGAAGTGGAAGATTGGACAAATGACCAAGGAAGAGTATAAAGATATTGCTCGAGCATGCAGGAGTGAAATCAGGAAGGCCAAATCACACCTGGAGTTGCAGCTAGCCAGAGATCTTAAGAGTAACAAGAAGGGTTTCTTCAGGTATGTGAGCAACAAAGAAGAAATTCAAGGAAAGTGTGGGCCCCTTACTGAATGAGAGAAGCAACCTAGTGACAGAGGATGTGGGAAAAGCTAATGTACTCAGTGCTTTTTTTGCCTCTGTCTTATGAACAAGGTCAGTTCCCAGACTACTGCACTGGGCAGCACAGCATGGGGAGGAGGTGATCAGCCCTCTGTGGAGAAAGAAGTGGTTTGGGTCTATTTAGAAAACCTGGATGAGCACAAGTCCATGGCGCCGGATGCACTGCATCCAAGAGTGCTAAAGGAGTTGGCGGATGTGACTGGAGAGCCATTGGCCATTATCTTTGAAAACTCATGGCGATCGGGGGAGGTCCCGGACGACTGGAAAAAGGCTAATGTAGTACCCATCTTTAAAAAAGGGAAGAAGGAGGATCTGGAGAACTACAGGCCAGTCAGCCTCACCTCAGTCCCTGGAAAAATCATGGAGCAGGTCCTCAAGAAATCAATTCTGAAGCACTTAGAGAGGAAAGTGATCAGGAACAGTCAGCATGGATCCACCAAGGGCAAGTCATGCCTGACTAATCTAATTGCCTTCTATGACGAGATAACTGGCTCTGTGAATATGGGGAAAGCAGTGGACGTGTTGTTCCTTGACTTTAGCAAAGCTTTTGACACGGTCTCCCACAGTATTCTTGCCAGCAAGTTAAAGAAGTATGGGCTGGATAAATGGACTATAAGGTGGATAGAAAGCTGGCTAGATTGTCGGGCTGAAAGGGTAGTGATCAATGGCTCCATATCTAGTTGGCAGCTGGTATCAAGTGGAGTGCCCTAGGGGTCGGTCCTCAGGCCGGTTTTGTTCAATATCTTCATTAATGATCTGGAGGATGGCATGGATTGCACCCTCAGCAAGTTTGCAGATTACACTAAACTGCGAAGAGAGGTAGATATGCTGGAGGGTAGGAATAGGATACAGAGGGACCTAGACAAATTGGAGGATTGGGCCAAAAGAAATCTGATGAGGTTCAACAAGGACAAGTGCAGAGTCCTGCACTTAGGATGGAAGAATCCCATGCACCGCTACAGACTAGGGACCGAATGGCTAGGCAGCAGTTCTGCAGAAAATGACCTAGGGGTTACAGTGGACAAGAAGCTGGATAGGAGTCAACAGTATGCCCTTGTTGCCAAGAAGGCCAATGGCATTTTGGGCTGTATAAGTAGGGGCATTGCCAGCAGATCGAGGGATGTGATCATTCCCCTCTATTCGACACTGGTGAGGCCTCATCTGGAGTACTGTGTCCAGTTTTGGGCCCCACACTACAAGAAGGATGTGGAAAAATTGGAAAACGTCCAGTGGAGGGCAACAAAAATTATTAGGGGGCTGGAACACATGACTTATGAGGAGAGGCTGAGGGAACTGGGATTGTTTAGTCTGCGGAAGAGAAGGACGAGGGGGGATTTGATAGCTGCTTTCAACTACCTGAAAGGGGGTTCCAAAGAGGATGGATCTAGACTGTTCTCAGTGGTGGCAGATGACAGAACAATGAGTAATGGTCTCAAGTTGCAGTGGGGGAGGTTTAGGTTGGATATTAGGAAAAACTTTTTCACTAGGAGGGTTGTGAAACACTGGAATGCGTTACCTAGGGAGGTGGTGGAATCTCCTTCCTTAGAGGTTTTTAAGGTCAGGCTTGACAAAGCCCTGTCTGGGATGATTTAATTGGGGATTAGTCCAACCCCCTGCTCAAAGCAGGACCAATCGACTAGATGACCTCCTGAGGTCCCTGATATTCTATGATTCTAAGTCATGAAGTCCAGCCCTTTGGGCTGAAGCAGAACCAACTAAACCTAGAGCATCCCTGACAGGTGCTTGTCAAATCTATTCTTAAAAATGTCCAGTGGAAGATATTCCACAAGCTCCCTTGAAGCCTATTCCAGATCTTAACTACCCTTACACTTAAGACATTTTTCCTAATGTCTAACCTAAATCTCCCTTGCTACAGATTAAGCCCATTACTTCTTGTCCTACCCTCAGCGGACATGGAGAACAATTGATCACTGTCCTCTTTATAACAGCCCTTAACATATTTGAAATCTGTTATAAGTTCCCCGTGCCCCCCAGTCTAATTTTCTCAGGACTAAACATGCCCAGGTTTTTAATGAGATGAGCTTTTCTAATCTTTTATCATTTTTGTTGTATCATTTTCCTCTGGACTCTCTCCAATTTGCCCACATCTTTGCTAAAGTCAAGGGTCCTGGTGGATTCTCCATTACTGATAATTTTTAAAATCAAGATTGGATGTTTTTCTAAAAGATCTGCTTGAGGAATTATTTTGGGGAAGTTCTATGTCCTGTGTTATACCGGAGGTCAGACTAGATGATCACTGTGGCCCCTTCCGGCCTTGGAATCTATGAATCTAGGCCCTGTAATTTTGATGGTTTAACACTGTCAGGTAGTGATTCCTACCTGTCTGTTCTGCCTTTGCCAACAGCCTCTTGGTCTTTACTGCTGACTCTGCTTTCCTATTGCTTTGTGGGTAATCAGGAGAAGACATATCATGCTCAAATTCCCATTTAGTACTGAATCATTTGAATTCTGCTGACGTGTAATGTAGGCCATTGTCTGAGCATAGCATGTGAGATATGCCACACCATGCAAAATGTGCCTTTCTTTTCCAGATCACAGTTCTTGCCTGAGTGTCCTACAGATTGTCTACCTTCCAGAAACTGGAGGAGTAATATATGACCATGTTGTTCCTGACATTGAAAGTGAACAGAACTGTTCCAACCTTTCCCCAGGGTCTGGTTGGAATTTTATGAGGCTCTACAGTCTCCTTCTGTTGCCAGTCACTATACTCTTTACACACCTCACACAGTTCCATGTGTGCTCTCAATTAGGCATTCATGCCTGGCCAGTAGATACACTCCTTGGTTCATCTCAGGCATGCCTGTATATCCAGGTGTGAAGCACCTATGTTTCATGATATCAGTTTTTAAATCTTCTAAGATGACTGCTTGGTCCCTGTGATTGAGCGTCCGCCCCACACAGCCTGAAAGGGCTTAATGACACTCTAGGGAAGCTGTGTAGAAAGCAACCAATAGGAGAGGGGCTGTGAGGAGCAGCCAATCAGGGCTGGACAGGCCCATATAAGAAGAGCTGCGGGGAAGAGCAGGTTCACTTGCTCTGTGGAGCTTGAGGAATGAGAACTGGCTGCTTGCAGGAGGAAGAAAGCTGGCACTTTGGACACAGAAGTGCTGGTAGCAGGGGCTAGGGAAGAGATTCTGGCTGGCAGCTGGGCGTTGCAGGCTGAGGTCTTAAGGCAAGGATGAAGAAGGTACTGGAGCTGCAGGGAAGTGGCCCAGGAAAATAGAATGAGAGGCTGGAGGAGACGCAGCACGTGGCTGCCATCTCCAGGGTCCCTAGGCTGGGACCTGGAGTAGTGGGCGGGCCTGGGTCCCTTCTGCTCCAACTTGCCACTGATGAAGTGGCTGGACCAATGGACTGTGTGGTACTGTTCCCCTGGAAGGGGGGGAGCACAGAGTGTGGTACAGCAGAAGGCCTGTGTCCTGAAGAGGGTGCTACAGTCCTTGGAGCAACATGGGTCCGCGAGCAGAAGTGACAGCGGGTGAGACACCACTGGGAGTCAGCATACTGACCTGTGGGGCTGATCCGCAAGATGACCAGCAGGAGGCACTAGTGTGGTGAGTCACACCCTGTCACAGTCCCCTTTAAACAAAATCCTGTGTGGCACATTCAGCTTGTCCCCCATTAGTTATCTCCTTTAGCACTTGCCCCTTGTGATCTGGCCATCCCTGGAGTGTGAATAGTTTTACCGTTTGTAACACCCCATCCTGTTTGGTGCTTTGTTGGATTGCCTGGAATGTCCATCAGAGATATGAAGGTGTCGTAGCACATGGATAGACTGTCTCCTGTTTCACAGAGGCATCTGTGTTGTACTCTGTAGACTTTGGCCCAAGGACCTCTTTATGCCAACTAGCAGAGGACAAAGGTGAACTGATGGAATTGTTCCATTCCAAAGAGCACAGCCAGTAGTTCCTTTTGTATTTGAGCATATCCCCTTTCTGTGTCTGTCACGGCTCTTCTAGCACGTGATATAGGCTACTGACTTGGCATCAGTGCTACTCCTGAGCTTTTTTTCGAGGCATCACACTGTAGCTCTAGCTGTTCCAAAGGTGGGACGCTTCCCAAGGTTGTGAGGCACCACGCTACCACCTGCCCTTAGCATGTCTGTGCCTGCCATGGTTCAGCTCCCCAGGTCCACTGGCAACACAAGCACTGCTCCCTAGGCCTTGTAGGTCCCACTGTTATTTTACAGGTCAGTGACTGGCACACCCCAACCCTTGAGCCATCTGAGTGTCTCCTTGAAGTGTCCAGCCCCTGGTCCACTGGATAAGCACAGCATTCAGATTCACTGCTTCCAAAGAAACAGTTCACCCCAGCTTACGAGTTCCACCTCTGATCACCACTCTACTTAACACACAGCACTTAGGCCAGGTCTACACTACAAACTTACATTGGTATCACTACGTCGTTCAGGTGTGTGAAAAATCCACAGCCCTGAGCAACACAGTTATACCGACCTAATCCCCAGCGTAGACACCCCTGTTGGCATAGTAGTAGTAATAGTTCTCTTGTCAGCATAGTAGTGTCTTCACTGAAGTACTACCGCAGCGTTTTAAGTGTAGACCTGCCGTTAGATATGTTTATAGTGAAATCAAGAATGTTTATTTCACAAAGCACAGAGATTAAAGTAATAGCAAGTAGAAGTGTTGGCAACAAATGGTTACATATAAAGTAAACACATTCTGAGCCTAGACTTAATTAACAATATACTCTTATGTCTAACCAAATATTGCTCACCCAAAACCTTTGCAGTACTTTGTGGCCAGGTTGGCTGTGTCCCTGCTTTCATGAGACAAGCGTCCTGTCAGTTTGTCTCCTAGGTGATGGATTCTGTGTGTTTGCTTGCGCTCCAAGATATACCAGAACTATCCTTTGTTCTTTATTCATAAACAGCCCCCTCTGCTGTTTGCTTATTCCGGTAGATTTCCTCTCTTGTGGATTTTGTAATCTTTTCTTTTGCCTGTAGCTCAGCATGCAAATTGGCATACATTGGGAGGCATACAATACACAAATGACCAGACGGGGAGATAGGTGTCTGTTACCTCCTGCCTGAAAGAACATGATTATGATGGCCAGTGGGCTGTTGGCTCTCAGTAGAGACCTCACATGCCACACATCAGTGAACTATATATCCAACTCAGGGGATCCCTATAAAGCCCTGCGCTCTCCTTATGCCCTCTGGCACCAAAGGGCCCTGTGTCACAGCAGGATTGTAATTCTTTAGCACTGGTGCTTCACTTATGATTTCTTTTTACTCTTTTGAATACCTGTTCTTGGGCACACTGCATTATTGGGAGTTAACTATCTCAAAGGCTCACAGGCTAATGATAAGTGTGCACAGAATCTGGAAAGATAGCTGGCCATCACTATAAATCTCTGGACTCCCTTCCCATCCTTTGGTCTGGGCATTTCCTTAATGGCTCTCAGTTTCTCAGGGCCCGGCCAGAGTCAACAGACATCCGACACAGAAGACCTCAGTTCTCCTCAGCCTCAACTTGTCTGCATTCAGTCTAATAATCCACTCCTGGCAGCTCTTTCAGAGTTGTTAGAGTTTGATGTCATGGTCCTGGATCCCATCTTCCCTGACAGCTCCTTTTCCTTCAATAAAAATGCCATCAGCTACATTTGTGATGCCTAGGATTCTCTCTAGTGCCTGGATCAGTTTACACTGGAACATCTCTAGGACGAGGCTGATGCCCATAGGCATTCATATCCAACACTTTTTTGCCAAAAGGTGTGGCAAAGGTTGTCAGGTGGCTGGATGGCTCATCTAGCTCAATATGGCAGAACCCATTCTTGACATCACAAATAATGAACACTTTTGCCTTGGATAAATCAGTTAGTACATCCTCCATTTTTGGTAATGGGTAGTGACTTCTTGTCAATGCTCTGTTAAGTGTTTTTTGGATCAGTGTAGATCCTCAGTTTACCCAAAGGTTTTCTCACTAGGCTGCTAATCCACTCTGTGCTGGTTTCAACAGGTGTAATGACACCTCTTCTTTACAGGCTTACCAGTTCATTCTTCAGGGGCTTGACCAAGGCTAACAGCACTCTGTGTTTCAGTAGTCTCATGGGCTGCCCATTGGAGTCTATTTCTAACTTTTAGGTGGCCCCATTTCCTTGAAATGTGTCCTTATATTCCCATAGAATCTTGGACAGGGCTCATGGTAACTGTTCTCCTCCTCTCTCATATTGAGGATGGCAACAGAGTAGCTGGTCCTTTAAAAGAAATCAGGGGCCCAGCTCTCTTATTCCAGTCCAAGTGCACCCTACTTTAGTGTAATGAGGGGGGTGGGGCTGCCCTGGAAGTTATATATGAGAGACTATCCAAAGGCAAAGGAGGATCCAGAGTCCTGAGAAAGAGAGTATGAGCTCAGAAGGAGAGAAGAGGTGAGTTGAGAGCTTCAGGAAGGGGGGATGCCTCTGAAGAAAGGAGTGGTGAGTTCCCTAGTGAACAGTGGAGCCATATCAGCCTGGTGCAGGCAGTCAGGGGCCAACCTACAAATATCCCTAAGCCAGAGAGCCATGGCCAAAGAGGGCCTGCTGCGGTTCTGAGCCAGGGACCTCGAGCCAGAGGGCCAGAGAGGGCTGGAGAATGATGGACGGGTAAACCTGTTCATCTGTCCGGGCGAGAGCTAGAATCATATCTAAGGATGAAACAGGGCAGAGAATCAACCCAGGAGGGACTGGGGATGAGGTGTGGTGAGAGATGCAAGAGTTGTACATGAAAGCCTGACCATGGTGAGAAATGCCAGAGCTGTATTTGATGTGTTGATGGAGTGTTAGGACTTGAAAGATTGAATGTACTTTTTGGACTGTGCTTGGGGATTATGGTTGTTGGATTTTTTAAATTAACCCTGCAAAGGGCTATTTATGTTCAGACAGTTTACATGGAGTTACTGGGACTCTGGAAGATGGAAATTGAGGTAGGTGGCTGCTTGCAGGGCCACCCTGAGCCCATAAGAAAGAGCCATAGAGGCGGCCACACTCTGAAAAGGCTATTTTGGTATTCTAATGTGATCAAATCCATGGCTTGCACTGCCCTGCTTCTCAGTGGGTGGTATTCCTATGCATCAGTTACTATAAATTCCAAGTGATAATATCTCTTGTTTCTTGTTGACAGCCTGCATTTTCCCACTGGCCTCAAAATGGTTTCATTGTACACCACCTGGTCACACTTCTCCAGTCTAATATCGCTGCTTACCACTGTTGCTGGGATTACGTTGCAGCTGGCTCCATAATCCTCCTGGAATCAAATTTGTCTAATAGCATAGATACAAATATGGTAGTTGAATGGCTGGCAACGTTCTTCTGTAGTGCATATACATTGAAAGACTTTGGATCTGATAAGGTGGCATTGGAAATCTCTGCATCCACAATCACTACACGTATTGCTACTTTTTCTTCCCAGAGTGGCTGCGGCAGTAGGACATAAACGGGTTCTGTTTTCCATACACTTGCACCACTGCATTTTTCTGGGCATGTTTCTGTGCTGGGCATTTTTCTTGCTGCCTTAGGTGTTGCTTTCCACAGTATGTGATGTCTGCATTCTCAGTCAGTGTGTCTCTGTCCTGCTTCCTGGGTTCCTTTAGTTTGAGCCTATGTACTTGTTCTGCACTAGTGGCAGTCATTGTTTTGATCCTTTCTCTGGATAGTTCAGCTGCCCTTGCTATTTGGAGGCATTACTCTAGAGTGAGAACTGTTTCTTTCCACACTCTCTCCTGTGTGTCTCTATCAGGTGTCCCACAATTGATCCTGTCTCTAATTACAGAATCTTTAATATCTCCAAAGTTACATGGGGATACCAGTGTTATCAGCTCCATTCCCTCTCCGACTTGGTCTTGGGTAAGAGATCATCTCTTTACAATTGCATTCTGTCTGGAGTCACCCACTCAATTACCTTTATCAGATGTTCCAGTGCTTTGGGCATTATTCCTAGTAACAGTGTTCACTCACTTTTCCTCCTTTTCCCCAGTGAGATAGTAAAAAAAAACATTGCCTTCATTTTCTCATCTTTATCCCCCAGGGTCAGCTCTGTATATGGACTGAGTTCTTGCTTCCATGCTCATGTAAGGTTTTTAGTCTGGAAATCCAGTATTCCTGGTGGCCTGAGTACTTGCATGCCACCTGTTTGCTCCATTTCAAGGTGCTCTTTGTCTTCCTGTTAATCACAGTCTCTTCCTCACTGTGGGTCTCACTAGACGGACCACTGCCACCAGGTTTCATATACCATGGGCTGGGTACTAACATGAGAGAACTCCATGTTTCTAAAACTAAACTGTCTCTTAATTAAGTGACTTATTTACAGAGAGGGTGCAACTGCAAAAACAGACTGACTTCCTGCTGCCTCCTCCACACTCTTCCCTCCTGCAACCTGTGCTCCTCCCTCCACGTCCCATGCATGTTGCTACAAAGATAAATAGATGCACAACTGTGATATGTGTTTCTGTCTGATACATCACACAGGGAAAAATAATCTTACACCATAACAGTTGATCCCAATATCTAGCAGAAACAGAGAATGATAATTATTGGGGCCCTTGGGTCGTAGAGGGCCCCCAGATTCATGACACTGATGTATTTGTTTTTAAGCTGTATGGATGACCTTGCACCATGTAGTAAGCATGTCGTCTTCACTTGTTCTCTGATTCAGCAAAGCACTAAGCATAAGTCCCAATGCGTATGTGCAAAAAGAAAAAGAGTACTTGTGGCACCTTAGAGACTAACCAATTAATGCGTATGTGCTTTGCTGAACTGGAGCCCCAAACTGACAATGCTGTTCAGAGGTCTTCGTATGCCCTAGATGCTAACAGGCCCATCCTACAGCTCAGCCTGTGAATAGTGCTCTCTTCTCTCTTTTACTTGTAGCATGAGCAGGGAGAAAAAGCCATCAGATAACCATGGAGATAGATGCAGTATAAAAGCCTCAGTAGCTAGCTAGATTGGATTGATAGCAGCTCACTAATCATCAATAGCACCGTACCACTAGATCCTGCAGCAAAGAAAGGCCATGAACAACACTGATACACGACAGCAGTAAGCACTGGGGAGATGTGGAGAGGAATGTGGAGCTTGTTGCTGGAATCAAGTTGAATCCAAAATCAAAGGCAAGAATAAGGATCATAGCTATGGGTAGAGGACTGGACTCTTTGTGGGGATTTTACAGGATGGTGGTGCTATGGTAAGGGAAGAGACAGCAATCGGTGGAATAGTTAGAAAGAGGGTTATAAAAGAAAACAGGCCCAGGACTCTGAAATGCCCTGCGGGTCTAGAATTTCTCTTAGCAGACCTGGCTGGATTTCATCATACAAACTGAGCAAATGAAAGATTTGATCTAGGGATTACAGCCCAGAACTGGAAGCCATGAATGATTGAATTTCAGTTCCTGCTCTGACAATGGCTCTCTCTCTCTCTTTGCCCCATCCCCCCATTTGGGTGAGTCACAATTTCTCTAGCCTAATTCTCTTCAGTGTAAAATGCATGAGCGTACTTATTTACCTAAATCA
Source organism: Lepidochelys olivacea (assembly GCF_965140295.1). Taxonomy (NCBI): domain Eukaryota; kingdom Metazoa; phylum Chordata; order Testudines; family Cheloniidae; genus Lepidochelys; species Lepidochelys olivacea. The sequence goes on from NC_140414.1 coordinate 85,656,732, forward strand.
CAGGCAAACATAAGGGGATATACTTCCTTCCCTAAACTACCAGGGTGCTGTGAAGATGATTTGCAATGTGCTTTGAAGGTAAAGCACTCTAAGTGCTAATTATTAAATCAGCAGTTTATCTGACTGTTATTGAACTGCTAATAAAGTAAGTTACATAGTTACAGGTTTGAAAAGCCACTTTTGCTGTCTAAAAGATATAAAGGTTTTAATTAGCAAATGTTTGGAAAGTGCTTTATGCTAATGGAAACAGTTACAAAATACAAACGCTTGAATGCAACTATAACTTCTGGATGTATTATCTAAAGCTTTGTCCCCTGAAAATAATAATTGCATTTGGTGCTCTTTCTGTAATAGTGCTGAAACTTGATTATGTTTGTAAAATTCTGAAAAACAGAAGCCTTACACTGAGTATATATAATACCAAACTATGTTTAGATGCAGGAAGAGATTAAAAGTATTATTCTTATTAGAGAACAGTAGCATCTACTGTGTTCTAAAATTTTACATATTAAAGGGTTTTCTCAAGCCTAAATTTGCTATTGCTACAAAAAAGAAATGCTCTTAGGCCTGTGCTATTTCAGAGAGCTTCCACTCTCCCAAGGGTTCTGCACTACATATGCACACCTGACCTGCTAACCAGAATGCCATCACAGAATTTCAGGATGTGGTCACATAACTCCAGTATGACCAGGCTGTGGCAAAGATTAGATCCCAAACGGCATTCCTCCATTTGGAAAGCTATGCATCCCCAATCTTTCTGGCTTTGGAATGCTGGTCTTATGAGAGAGGGTAATGATCTGCTAAAACTTGAGACAGCACTACAAGCAGGCCAAATGGAATCTAGGGAGATAAAGTAGATTTTATAGGTATGCAGAGGTAACAGAATCTGATCATGGCTCTAGTCCTGGAATTGGATCCAGGTGGGTTTAGATGCTGGTATAACCCACATTCTTTATACTGCAGCATTTGGCTTTGGCCCTTCAGGAGAGAAGGGAAGCAGTGGGGAGGATACATGGATCTTAACTAGGTAGTCTGTGTTTCTGCAAAACATAGTGCAGGGAGGCATAACTCAGACATAGAAACTTCCAGAACAGGGCATGGCAGTCACCAGACATGCTCACTAGCTGTTTTGAGGCTGTATAGGAAGTTTTCATCGTGGGCAATCCACTAACAGGTCACAGCTTAATTACTTTCTGAGAGCAGAGCCAAGAACAGAGCAAGAATGGGGAGATGGTTTTAAATGCAAGAGTTAAAAAGAGCCCTGTGGACTCAGCCACTGAACTATACAGGATCAAGAACTGTGTTTGTTGTGAGTGCTGGCTCCCAATATCTGCACTACTTTGGATACAAGTGAGAGCTATTCCAGCTTCATTCACTAGGGAAGCCTTCCATTCAGGTAATGTTTGGTCCACTGTGGTGTGTTTTATGAGGGAGAGCTGGAGGGAAGCATTTGTCAACCCTAATGGCTACATCACCTCTGGAAACTTACATTTAGCTATTAGCTGACTATTCTATACTGGGATTCTGTCTCAGTTAAAGAGAGAATGGTGCAACATGTAGTGAGATGAGGGTTTGTGAATTCTTGCCTGACTTACCTGGGCTTATGGGAAGCAAATGTTGCCCTATAGAGTGAGATCCTTACAGAGATCCAGTAAATTTATATTTGATATGCTGATCCAAATATCTCTACCATTCTTCTCAAGCTCTGAAGAGTCCAGGTGTCACACACTACATGCTATGATCTGTTGTATTAAATTAGATGGAATATATGAGCCAAAGGTGTTAATGTAATCCAGTCACTGTTCAATACTGTGTTAAACAAGGTTTGCGGTTTTGTACAGAGGCCTCAGCCTGCTTAGTACTATGGCAAAAACACCATTAAAAATCATTTTAACCTTTTATTAAAGATAAAGAAAAGGAGATCAGATAAACCATTTGAAAAGTGATGTATTAATTATGGCTTTCATCTTAATAACATCCCTTGTTCCCTTTTCTTTTAGCTGGAGAGAGTTTTTAGAAGGGGAAAGCCCTCCCTAATACCATCTAAGACTGTCAAAAGATGCTAATAACTGACACTTGGGGGAAAGGAGAAGTTAGCTGAGATGGGCTGGAGCTGTTGTTGTTAAAGTCCATTCCCATTTCATCACAGGAGATGTTTGGGATTCATATGGAGCTGGTATAGGTGGTGAGATCACTGGGTCCCTCTTACTGATCTGATCTGGTCAGGATATCTCTCAGGAAAAGGATGATGAAGGCCTAGGGTTCTGGGAGATGGTGAGGGTGGCAGTCCTGATAGTGAAGCTTGTTGCAGTAGCCGATTTTTCTTTCAAAGTCTTTCTTTAAGAACCCCAATATGGAATGATGGGTGGAAAAGCTCATCCCCTCATTAGTTTGTCTGCTAATAGGCCTAGTTTCTGATACGCCAATTTTGGTTCACTGGTTTCTGGTTCCACACTTTTCTTGTTTACCATACATGACCTATTCTTAACACAGTCCTTGAGTTATATCAGCAAGCCTTTTTGTTTGGAATAATTCAGTCTGTCTCCTTTTGGCACCTTTTTCCATTAACCTTTTGTTATAGATTATTGTGACATCTTAAGAACTTTCATGTACTGTAGTGAGGAGGCGTGGCCTCCTTTGGGCACAGAGCGAATGCCACAAGCCACCTGGAGGGCGGAGCCAGGAGGGCCATACCCCACATGCCGGAAGCAGAGGGGCAGAACAAGAAGTATAAAAGGATGGCCCAACAGCTCAGTTGACAGGGAGCTGTTGAAGGAGACAAAAAGAACAGGAGTACTTGTGGCACCTTAGAGACTAACAACTTCATGAAGGAGACAGATGCTTTTTCCCTGCTGCTGGAGTGGGACACCAAGGAGAACTGCTGCTGCCCCGGAGACCAGCCTGAGCTTCCAGAGAGCCCTGCCACACCTGATGCTGAGGAGCTGCTGCTGCTGCTACTCTTTGCAGTATATCCCAGGGAGACTGAGGATGATCCCTGGACGCAGGTACACCCAAGGGGGAGAGTAGGAAGCAGCCCAGGGAAACCAGGCAATAGTCTGGTTGAGAGCTGGCCTGATACAGGGTCAGCGTGTTGCAGGCGGATCCCCGCTGCCACTGTTAGGGCCCTGGGCTGGGATGCAGTAGAGTGGGGTGGGCCCGCATCCCTCCCTGCCATCCCAACACTGAGGTGGCAGTACGTCCGCCTCTGTAGGCCAGGAGACCTGCACTCCTTGGGCGTCCCTACCCGAGCTCCATAGACTGTGCGGGGCGCTCACCTCTACCTGAGCTCCAGAGACTGGGCGGGTGCTACAGCTCTGCCTGACTGCAGGCCAGAGCTGTGACTGTTTGCTGTCCTGCTCTGCTTAACAGCTGGGCCAATAAACTACTACTGCCTTGCCTGGTTTCAGGCTAGAGCCCAGACTGTTTACGGCCCTGCCTCGCTCGAAGGCCAGGGCCCATTGAGAACTGCTAATTGTCCCCCTTTTTTTCTTTATGTGCAGAAGACTCTAGCAGTAGCCGACCAAACTGTGAGGAGGTGTGACCTCTTTCTGCCATGGATGCGCGCCAGCTTATGTGTATTTTTTACAGTTCAGAATTAAGGAACACTTGCTGGTCCAATTATCACAACAGGTCACACTATAAAGACTGATAAAACTTTAAGAGAAGATCAGAGGGGTATGTGTGCTGGTGCGATGGCTGAAGCATGTTATATGGAAAGGTTACATCTGTATATGTGTAACAGAAACAAAAGGGGGAAGTCTGTATAATAAACATCAGTAGATTTATTGTCTTAGTAGCTTTTGTTTAAAAGCTATTCTTAGAATTCCAAGTACTATTAACAATGTTCTGTACTATTTACACTGTGTTTGCATGCATCAAATGTTTGTTTTACTAAGAAAGGATACTCTTTGAAATTGGGAAATATATGTAAAACCCTGGTAAATAAAGGTAAATAATAGCCCTGCAGTTTACACTACTAAATTTCTGCCCAAAGAGCAGCCTGGTGATAATGAACAACCAAGAAAGCTGCAGAGAGAGTGGACTTCAATATCACCTGCTGGGCAAATGATAAACTTTGCATTTGTTGCAAGCTGGTGGGTTTTATCTCTTTAAAGACACAAACAGATCTTATTATTCTTCCGAATGTTGCAGGAAAGGGCTGGACGTTGCAGAGCTCATAGGTTTGAGAAAGTTCAGAACTGGGTTTTGTTAGGGTCACCTGCTACCATCAATCAAGTCTGGTGAAGACAAGAGAGTGTCTGTGATAACTGCTGGCAGGCTGTTGGATTCAAAGTGATTGCTGTACAGCCCTCATTCACACCGAACATGAACTGCATGCTGGCTGCATCTGTGTCCTAGGAAGAGAGCCACAAGCAGCAGATGTATTTTGGGGCATTATAATACAAGCAGTGATACAACCTCTCACTGGTCTAAACTGCACCTCAGAACGTGACATAGCATCCCCAAGAAATTGATCAAGCTGATAGAAAACATCTAAAGCAAGTTGAGTGTGGTGAGAGTTAACAAGGAGATGACAGAATGGTTCAGAATGATCATAGAAATGAAACAAAGATGCATATTATCACCGGATTTGTTCAACTTGGTACTGGAAGCAGTAATGACCATAGCACTGAGAAATGAAACAGGAGGAGTCATGTTATGTGGGAGGATAGTGCACCTTAGATTTGCAGATGATATTGACTTCACAGCACTGACCAAGAAGTTTTACAGAGAATAACTGACAGAGCAGAAAATTCTGAAGACTGAGGATGCATTGGATAGGCACAGTGAAGAATGACCTAGAACAAAAAGGTTTACAGATGTATAAAAGCTGTGATGCTGGCACAAGATAAAAAGTGGTGGAAGAATTTAATTCAGCCCTTTCACTGCTGCTGAGCTGGCGGACGGGAATCAAAGAAGAAGCCGGGAGGTTTAGCTCTGTGTAATGCTTTCTGAAAAGACAGAACTTTGACCGGTGCTTCAGCAAAAAGTTAAGCTGAGGTGCAGGAAGAAGGGGAGTGTAGTTATACAGAATACTGCCGGAGCATCCCCTGCTTCCCTCCATTACATCTGCACCTGTGCACAGCCCCATTGACATCAGTAGGGCTCCACGTGGGCAAAGGGCTGTCGGTGCAGAACTGATGGCAGGATTCGGACCCACCTGTGGAGAGCAGGACTGGATAGGTGCACGTTCTACTCCACAAAAGCTAGTGCTGGTGTTTAGTGTTAATCACAAGACTCAGCTTTTTAAGGAGAAACTTGTTTAGCCTGGTAATCCAAATCTTTTTCTTTAGGAAGCTTCTTGCAGACAGAGACCTCTTCAGTACATAGCTACAGGCTAAACTCTGCAGCTGGCATTCTGCATACTGTCACCTCTACAGTAGCTCACTCACTGTGCCCCCACCCCAATGGCAGCTCCCATTTCTCTTATTCTGTAATTTATATCGTATAAACAACATTCAAAAGGATTACTAAACATTCTGAACCTATTTCTAAAATATTGATTGCAGGGACCTCACACTGACCCTGTGCCTTTCTTCTTGAACTCAGACTTTCCCTATGGAATGTATATTATCATTTTATTTGTCAGTGTAACACATGAGGGTGATACACCACCCCAGTTTTACTGGGGCTGTATTAAGGCATAGGCACTATGGGCTTGTGTTTAGGGCCTTGCTCCTGGAATTATTATTACCTCAGAATCTCAGCTTTCAGGGCGGGGGCAGTGAGTTTCTAGTTCTCATGGGTGTGAAGAAAAGTTTAAAATGGGACCTGGTTTAACTGATTCATTAACGTTTGCAGAGAGCCTGCAATGATGGCTTGGAGAAGTGTGTGAAGTCCTGAACACCGTATGGAGATGAATAGCTCCAAGCTCCCCACTGCTCTGGGGTATCCTGCCCTACACCACCCTAAAAGGGGACTGTGTGTGACAGGAAGATAAATGAGCAGGTCCTGCCCACTTACTCAAGCAGATGCATGCTGGAGTAAGAAATGGAGGCACCCTCCCCCCCTCCTGCTGTCACCCCTGTTTCTCCAGACCGTGGGAGGGGACACCTACTACTGCTCCCAAAGGGAGGGAGAGACCCTGTTGCTCCCAGGAATGCCGGGATGCTCCTTGCTGCCTTTCTGGGATGAGAGAGGGCGTCCCAGCTGCTGCCTTATCTTGTGCTGTCCCTAGGGCCCTGCATTGTCCCTAGGGCCCTAGGGCGCTTTTCTTGACCTGCTGCTCACAAACCGGGTAGAATTAGTGGGGGAAGCAAAAGTGGATGGGAATCTGGGAGGCAGTAACCATGAGTTGGTTGAGTTCAGGATCCTGACGCAGGGAAGAAAGGTAAGCAGCAGGATACGGACCCTGGACTTCAGGAAAGCAGACTTCGACTCCCTCAGGGAACGGATGGCCAGGAACCCCTGGGGGACTAACTTGAAGGGGAAAGGAGTCCAGGAGAGCTGGCTGTATTTCAAGGAATCCCTGTTGAGGTTACAGGGACAAACCATCCCAATGAGTCGAAAGAATAGTAAATATGGCAGGCGACCAGCTTGGCTTAATGGTGAAATCCTAGCGGATCTTAAACATAAAAAAGAAGCTTACAAGAAGTGTAAGGTTGGACATATGACCAGGGAAGAGTATAAAAATATTGCTCGGGCATGTAGGAATGATATCAGGAGGGCCAAATCGCACCTGGAGCTGCAGCTAGCGAGAGATGTCAAGAGTAACAAGAAGCGTTTCTTCAGGTATGTTGGCAACAAGAAGAAAGCCAAGGAAAGTGTGGGCCCCTTACTGAATGAGGGAGGCAACCTAGTGACAGAGGATGTGGAAAAAGCTAATGTACTCAATGCTTTTTTTGCCTCTGTCTTCACTAACAAGGTCAGCTCCCAGACTGCTGCGCTGGGCATCACAAAATGGGGAAGAGATGGCCAGCCCTCTGTGGAGATAGAGGTGGTTAGGGACTATTTAGAAAAGCTGGACATGCACAAGTCCATGGGGCCGGACGAGTTGCATCCGAGAGTGCTGAAGGAATTGGCGGCTGTGATTGCAGAGCCATTGGCCATTATCTTTAAAAACTTGTGGCGAACCGGGGAAGTCCCGGATGACTGGAAAAAGGCTAATGTAGTGCCAATCTTTAAAAAAGGGAAGAAGGAGGATCCTGGGAACTACAGGCCAGTCAGCCTCACCTCAGTCCCTGGAAAAATCATGGAGCAGGTCCTCAAAGAATCAATCCTGAAGCACTTGCATGAGAGGAAAGTGATCAGGAACAGCCAGCATGGATTCACCAAAGGAAGGTCATGCCTGACTAATCTAATCGCCTTTTATGATGAGATTACTGGTTCTGTGGATGAAGGGAAAGCAGTGGATGTATTGTTTCTTGACTTTAGCAAAGCTTTTGACACGGTCTCCCACAGTATTCTTGTCAGCAAGTTAAGGAAGTATGGGCTGGATGAATGCACTATAAGGTGGGTAGAAAGCTGGCTAGATTGTCGGGCTGAAAGGGTAGTGATCAATGGCTCCATGTCTAGTTGGCAGCCGGTGTCAAGTGGAGTGCCCCAAGGGTCGGTCCTGGGGCCGGTTTTGTTCAATATCTTCATAAATGATCTGGAGGATGGTGTGGATTGCACTCTCAGCAAATTTGCGGATGATACTAAACTGGGAGGAGTGGTAGATACGCTGGAGGGGAGGGATAGGATACAGAGGGACCTAGACAAATTGGAGGATTGGGCCAAAAGAAATCTGATGAGGTTCAATAAGGATAAGTGCAGGGTCCTGCACTTAGGATGGAAGAATCCAATGCACAGCTACAGACTAGGGACCGAATGGCTAGGCAGCAGTTCTGCGGAAAAGGACCTAGGGGTGACAGTGGACGAGAAGCTGGATATGAGTCAGCAGTGTGCCCTTGTTGCCAAGAAGGCCAATGGCATTTTGGGCTGTATAAGTAGGGGCATAGCGAGCAGATCGAGGGATGTGATCATTCCCCTCTATTCGACATTGGTGAGGCCTCATCTGGAGTACTGTGTCCAGTTTTGGGCCCCACACTACAAGAAGGATGTGGATAAATTGGAGAGAGTCCAGCGAAGGACAACAAAAATGATTAGGGGTCTAGAACACATGACTTATGAGGAGAGGCTGAGGGAGCTGGGATTGTTTAGCCTGCAGAAGAGAAGAATGAGGGGGGGATTTGATAGCTGCTTTCAACTACCTGAAAGGGGGTTCCAAAGAGGTTGGCTCTAGACTGTTCTCAATGGTAGCAGATGACAGAACGAGGAGTAATGGTCTCAAGTTGCAGTGGGGGAGGTTTAGATTGGATATTAGGAAAAACTTTTTCACTAAGAGGGTGGTGAAACACTGGAATGCGTTACCTAGGGAGGTGGTAGAATCTCCTTCCTTAGAGGTTTTTAAGGTCAGGCTTGACAAAGCCCTGGCTGGGATGATTTAACTGGGAATTGGTCCTGCTTCGAGCAGGGGGTTGGACTAGATGACCTTCAGGGGTCCCTTCCAACCCTGATATTCTATGATTCATTGCCTTAGTCTGGCCCTAAATTTATGCCAGAGTAATGCCATTTATTTGAAAACAAATAAGCCTTGTGTCGTGCTGCTTAGTATGGGATACGGCCAAGAGTGCCAATCTCAGGACAGATGGCCAGAATATAGGGCCTATACCCCAGACTGGTGGTGTATTCTACCATAACGCTTCACCACGCCCGTAACAAATGCGTGCTTCCAAAATACTGCCCGTGTTGTTATGGAGCCACAGACAGTCTCCTTCAGGCCCACTAGCCCAGGGGTAGGCAAACTTTTTGGCCCGAAGGCCACATCTGGGTGGGGAAATTTCAAGCAGGGCCATGAATATAGGGCTGGGGCAGGGGGTTTTGTGCGGGAGGGAGTGTGAAGTGTGGGATGGGGCTCAGGACAAGGGATTGGGCAGAGGAGGGATACAGGGTGTACAAGGGGGCTCAAGGCAGGGGATTGGGGTGCAACAGAGGGCTGAGGGAAGGGGGTTGAGGCGCAGGAAGGGTGCAGCAGGGGGCTCAGGGCAGGGGGTTGGGGTGCAGGAGGGGTTTGCGGTGTGGGCTCCAGCTTAGCACCGCTTACCTTAAGTGGCTCCGTGGTGGCAACTGCGTGCAGCGGGGCTAAGGCAGGCTCCGTGCCTGCCCTGGCTCTGCACCAGTCCTGGAAGCAGCCGGCACCACATCCCTTGCAGCCCCTGGGGGAGGTGGGGCAGAAGGCTCCGTGCGCTGCCCTCGCCTGCAAATACCTCCCCCGATGCTCCCATTGGCCACGGTTCCCCTTTCCCAGCCAATGGGAGCTGCAGGGGGATTACCTGCAGGCGAGGGCGGCGTACAGAGCCCTCTGCCCCCCCCTTCCCCCAGGGGCCGCAGGGATATGGTGCCGGATGCTTCTGGGAGTGGTGCAGGACACGTGGCGCCATGGGTGTGGCAGTCCTGCTGGCCAGATCCAAAGCCCAGTTGGGCTCTAGCCCCTCATGCACCACCCAGAGAAACCAGACTTCTATGATTAGTGATTATTAAAACCAGAAATCCCATATATTCGGTTCTTCCAGTTCCAAAGAACCAGACACTCACCCCATGTCAATATATACTCCAGATCTTACCAAATACCATGCTGCAGCCCATCTTTAGTTCAAGATTTACTTATAAAAAAGAAAGTTATTAAATGGTTGAAATGAATCATATACATTACAGTTGATTTCAGAGTTTGTAGATCAGGATAATAGCAGTGATGTTAAATCTCCTAGCCTGCGGTACGTCTCTCTAGATCACCCAAAAGACTGTGGGTCCTCAGTCCGTTGTTCAAAGCTTTCCTTTGTTAGAAATCATAGTCCAGAGCTCTGGAGCAGGAAAGAGACAAAGAGATGTCACAGTTTTCAATATATACCCCCCGCTCCAGTCCATGTGCATGGAAAGTTACTGGCACAAACATGGAGTCAGGGATCACGTTTTCTACCTGCCTCGCTGAGTCCCTGGGGATCCCTTGTCTAAATGCTCTCTGCGGCATCCTCAGGAGGAGCCCATTGAAAGAGCCTGATTCTCCTTAATGGCCTGTCAATGATGGCTGACTGGTCTTGCTGTAAATCTGTCTTGTGGGAGTTACCCAAGAACACAATGTTTGAGATACAAACACAGAGCAAAGATTCATAATTTAATATAAGTGATAATACTCACATGTAAACAGGATAACATTGTTCAACAGATCACAACTTTTCCAATGATACTTTGCAAGGCATATTTTGTATAAGATTTATCACAATTGTGCAATAGTGTTGATAGATCAGTGGTGATCTTTCTTTTTCTACAGCATAACAAGTTGTCCATGAGAGAACTATAAAATCTACTATATGTCTACAAAGAAAATCCAGACAAGTTAAAGCCCCAGGAGTGGTGTTTTTATTATTATTTATTAATTACTTGTCCAGATTTTCTTTGTACAATTATACTAAACATCCTGGTGTCCTCATGGAAAGAGTGAATTGGTTTTGACTTTCATTTAAGGTTGTTGTAAGAGCAGGGGGGAAAATGCTGTGACAGGGGAAAACTCATTATTTGTTCCCTTTGATTCTCAATGCTGCATTCATTAAATCCAAAGAGAGATTTTTCTCTTTGCTGTGGAAAAACATGGAAAGAAATTTCAACTTTTAAAAATTGACTTTGTTGGTAAAGGCAGCCATTGTTTCTTTGAGCTGTGTTTGCCTACCTGCTATTTTTAGTCTGTCTGTTTAAACTGGCTTTTTCACATGCTGACACCAGCATTGGAATTTTTTCATTAGTAGATGGAAATGATGGAATTGTCAATAATGCAGAAAAGGTAAAAGCATTCAATAAACATTTCTGTTCTGAATTTGGGAAAAAGCCAGAAGATGCATTTCATCATCAGTATATGATATGAATACTTTCATTCCAACAGTAGCTAGGAGGATATTAGACCTCTTTTAAATCAGCAGGTCTAGATAAAATCAAAGAGTTTTAAAAGAGTTGGCTGAGGAGCTTACTGGACTGTTAACATTGACTTTGTTCCAACACTCATTTAAAAAAAAAATCAGAAAGTTCCAGAAAGTCTGGAAGAAAGCTAATGTTATGCCAATATTTAAAAAAAGGTAAGTTTGATAACCTGTAAGCCTAACATCGATCCTGGTCAAAATAATAGAACAGCTGAGATGGGATTTGATTAATGAATAATTAAAAGTGGATGATATAGTTAATGCCAATCAACATGGGTTTATGGAAAATTAATCTTGTCACACTGACTACATCTTTTTTTTATGACCACTTTGATTGACAAACATAATAGTGTGGTTGTAATATACTTAAACTTCTGTAAGGCATTTGACTTCATGGTACTGCATAATATTTTGATGAAGAGGCTAGAATGATAAAAAAAATCAATATGGCACACATTAAATGGATTAAAAACTGACAGATCTCAAAAGCAGACTCATCACTGAGTGGGTGTGTTTCTAGTGGGGTCCTGCAAGAATTGATTCTTGGCCTTGGGCTATCTAACATTTTTATCAATGACCAACATAAAATCATAATTGAAAAAGTTTGCAGAAGACACAAAGGGTGGGAGAGTGGTACATAATGAAGAGAACAGGTGACTGATACAGAACAATCCAGTTCACTCTGTAAGCTGGCTATAAACCAACAATAAGTGTTTCTACAGCCAAATGTGTAGTCGTACATCTAGGAACTGAGAAGGAAGGCTATGCTTACAGAAGGGAGGACTCTATCCATCATAACCCACAAAGTCTTTTTCACAGTCTCTGCTTTCCAGGCTAATCAATTGAACATAAGCTTCTAGTGCAATGATGTGGCCAAAAGGCATGGGTGGCATGTGAACTGCTGGCTGGGGGAGGGGAGGCCCTTATGCCTCCTCCACCAGAGCCCAGAGCCCCCTGCCCCACCCCACTGTGGGGGGTGCGTGGCCCCACTCCCAGAGCATGGGAAGGCAGGCACAGGTGCACAGGTGGTGGTGTGCACAGGTGGTGCACAGCCCCAGCCTCCTAGCCCTGGAGCACGGGAAGGCGGGCGGCGTGCCTCTGCAGCCCAGGGGCGCGGCTGGCTGCTGGCCACAGCTGCCCCAGCTCTGGAGCATGGGAAGCCCCAGTGGAGAACTGGGCTGCTGGAGCTGCATGCAGGGAGTGTCACGGCAGGGGGCAGGGTCACACCTGGCTGTTTGCGGAGGCAAAGCCATCCTCCAGTCTATGCGACCCGCTGCCCATGCCCAAAGGGCTAATGTGATCCTGAGATGTATAAACAGGGGAAACTTGAGTAGAAGTAGAGAGGTTTATTTTATCTCTGTATTTGGCATTGGTGCATCTAGTGCTAGAATACTGTGTCCAGTTCTGCTGTTCAGAATTCAGAAGGATGCTGGTAAACTGGAGAAGGTTCAGAGAAGAGCCACAAGAATGATTAAAGGATTGGAAAAAATGTCTTAATGATTGAGCTCCTTGGGTATATTTAGCTTATCAAAGAGAAGGTTAAGGGGTGATTTGATCATAACCTAGAAATACCTACTTCAGGAACATACATTTGATAATACAGGGTGTCTGGTCTGGAGTTAACGACACTTCTTCCCCCTCTGCAGCCTGTTCAGCAGCACCTCTTTAGGTCTCAGGTCTCCAGCTGTCCCCTATTTATGGGCAGGGATCAGCATCCCTCTCCCTCCAGACCAGGGATTTAGGCTTGAAGTCCCCTTTCAATTGCCTGTGACTATCCCAGAAGGTCTGACCTTAGTCCAGCAGGTGCAATTTGTTCTCACACAAGGGACAGAGACAAGGGTTACCAACAACCAGCCAGCTTCCACAAAGCATAGTACATTTATTTTTGGACAAAAACAATGCAGAGAAAAATATTGTAAAACAATAAACAGTCCACATGGAGACTCCAGCAGGTTCTAGTCCTTGATACCTACCAACAGGGTTTTGCTCTCTTTGTTATAAACTCATGACAATTTTTGGATCTAGAGGACGGTCACTCAGTCAGTTCAGGCATATTCCTTATACCACAAGCTCTTTCTTTGTCTTCTGGGCTTCTCATACCTGATATGAACTCCAGGAGTGTATGCCTCTGGAGTTGTTTGCCTGTCCTGGGATCTGCTGTAATTATCTGTCCCCATCTTTGATTTTAATTCTTGGGGGAAGCTTGGTATCTCTTACTCAAGGGGCTAGAATATGACCTCTAGTTCACAAAGATATATAACATTTATAGATCTACAAGTTTTTGACAAATCCCTGGGCTCGTAGTGTCTGGCACTATATATTAGTTTTTTGAAATTTCCACACTTCCAAGGTCTCACATCTGTCACAGTGAGCTTTTCAATTTAGCAGACAAAGGTGCAATAAGATCCAAAGACTGGAATTTGAAGCTAGATAAATTCAGACTAGAAATAAGGTGCACATTTTTAACATTAACAGTAATTAACTACTGGAACAATTTAACCAAGGTTGTGGTGGATTCTCCATCAATGGGAATCCTAAAATCATTTGGATGCTGTGATGGAGCGTCTACCCGACACAAAGCAGAGTAGGTTTAAGGGTATGTCTACACTACGAAATTAGGTCGAATTTATAGAAGTCGTTTTTTTTGAAATCGGTTTTATATATTCGAGTGTGTGTGTCCCCACAGAAAATGCTCTAAGTGCATTAAGTGCATTAACTCGGCGGAGCGCTTCCACAGTACCGAGGCAAGCGTCGACTTCCGGAGCGTTGCACTGTGGGTAGCTATCCCACAGTTCCCGCAGTCTCCGCTGCCCATTGGAATTCTGGGTTGATATCCCAATGCCTGATGGGGCTAAAACATTGTCGCGGGTGGTTCTGGGTACATATCGTCAGGCCCCCGTTCCCACCCTCCCTCCCCCCGTGAAAGCAAGGGCAGACAATCATTTCGCGCCTTTTTTCCTGAGTTACCTGTGCAGACGCCATACCACGGCAAGCATGGAGCCCGCTCAGGTAACCGTCACCCTATGTCTCCTGGATGCTGGCAGACGCGGTACGGCATTGCTACACAGTAGCAGCAACCCCTTGCCTTGTGGCAGCAGACGGTACAGTACGACTGGTAGCCGTCATCGTCATGTCTGAGGTGCTCCTGGTCGCCTCTGTGAGGTCGATCAGGAGCGCCTGGGCAGACATGGGCGCAGGGACTAAATTTGGAGTGACTTGAGCAGGTCATTCTCTTTAGTCCTGCAGTCAGTCCTATTGAACCGTCTTATGGTGAGCGGGCAGGCGATACGGACTGCTAGCAGTCGTACTGTACCATCTTCTGCCGAGCAGCCATGAGATGTGGATGGCATGCAGTCCTTCTGCACCGTCTGCTGCCAGCCAAAGATGTAAAAGATAGATGGAGTGGATCAAAACAAGAAATAGACCAGATTTGCTTCCCCCCCTCCCCTGTCTAGGGGACTCATTCTTCTAGATCACACTGCAGTCACTTACAGAGAAGGTGCAGCGAGGTAAATCTAGCCATGTATCAATCAGAGGCCAGGCTAACCTCTTTGTTCCAATAACAACGATAACTTAGGTGCACCATTTCTTATTGGAACCCTCCGTGAAGTCCTGTCTGAAATACTCCTTGATGTAAAGCCACCCCCTTTGTTGATTTTAGCTCCCTGAAGCCAACCCTGTAAGCGCCCCTCCCAGCGTCAGAGCAATGGCAAACAATCGGGCATCTGAGAGTGCTGTCCAGAGCACTCACAATGGAGCACTCTGATGGGGCTAAAACATTGTCGCGGGTGGTTCTGGGTACGTGTCGTCAGGCCCCCGTTCCCTCCCTCCCTCCGTGAAAGCAAGGGCAGACAATCGTTTCGCGCCTTTTTTCATGAGTTACCTGTGCAGACACCATACCACGGCAAGCATGGAGCCAGCTCAGGTAACCGTCACCCTATGTCTCCTGGGTGCTGGCAGACGCGGTACGGCTTTGCTGCACAGTAGCAGCAACCCATTGCCTTCTGGCAGCAGATGGTGCAATACGATTGGTAGTCGTCCTCGTCGTGTCCGAGGTGCTCCTGGCCACATCGGCTGGGAGCGCCTGGGCAGACATGGGCGCAGGGACTAAATTTGGAGTGACTTGACCAGGTCATTCTCTTTAGTCCTGCAGTCCTATTGAACCGTCTTATGGTGAGCGGGCAGGCGATACGGACTGCTAGCAGTCGTACTGTACCATCTTCTGCCAGGCAGGCAAGAGATGAGGATTGCTAGCAGTCGTATTGTACCATCTTATGCCAGGCAGGCAAGAGATGAAGATGGCTAGCAGTCGTACTGTACCATCTTCTGCCAAGCAGCCATGAGATGTGGATGGCATGCAGTCCTTCTGCACTGTCTGCTGCCAGCCAAAGATGTAAAGGATAGATGGAGTGGGTCAGAACAAGAAATAGACCAGATTTGTTTTGTACTCATTTTCCTCCTCCCCTGTCTAGATCACACTGCAGTCACTCACAGAGAAGGCGCAGCGAGGTTAATCTAGCCATGTATCAATCAGAGGCCAGGCTAACCTCCTTGTTCCAATAAGAACAATAACTTTGGTGCACCATTTCTTATTGGAACCCTCCGTGCAGTCCTGCCTGAAATACTCCTTGATGTACAGGCACACCCTTTGTTGATTTTAGCTCCCTGAAGCCAACCCTGTAAGCCGTGTCGTCAGTCGCCCCTCCCTCCGTCAGAGCAACGGCAGACAATCGTTCCGCGCCTTTTTTCTGTGCGGACACCATACCAAGGCAAGCATGGAGGCCGCTGAGCTCATTTTGGCAATTAGGAGCACATCAACCACCACACGCATTTTCCAGCAGTATATGCAGCACCAGAACATGGCAACGCGATACCGGGCGAGGAGGCGACGTCAGCGCGGTCACGTGAGTGATCAGGACATGGACACAGATTTCTCTGAAAGCATGGGCCCTGCCAATGCATGCATCATGGTGCTAATGGGGCAGGTTCATGCTGTGGAACGCCGATTCTGGGCTCGGGAAACAAGCACAGACTGGTGGGACCGCATAGTGTTGCAGGTCTGGGACGATTCCCAGTGGCTGCGAAACTTTCGCATGCGTAAGGGCACTTTCATGGAACTTTGTGACTTGCTTTCCCCTGCCCTGAAGCGCATGAATACCAGGATGAGAGCAGCCCTCACAGTTGAGAAGCGAGTGGCGATAGCCCTGTGGAAGCTTGCAACGCCAGACAGCTACCGGTCAGTTGGGAATCAATTTGGAGTGGGCAAATCTACTGTGGGGGCTGCTGTGATGCAAGTAGCTCACGCAATCAAAGATCTGCTGATATCAAGGGTAGTGACCCTGGGAAATGTGCAGGTCATAGTGGATGGCTTTGCTGCAATGGGATTCCCTAACTGTGGTGGGGCTATAGACGGAACCCATATCCCTATCTTGGCACCGGAGCACCAAGCCGCCGAGTACATAAACCGCAAGGGGTACTTTTCGATAGTGCTGCAAGCTCTGGTGGATCACAAGGGACGTTTCACCAACATCAACGTGGGATGGCTGGGAAAGGTGCATGACGCTCGCATCTTCAGGAACTCTGGTCTGTTTCAAAAGCTGCAGGAAGGGACTTTATTCCCAGACCAGAAAATAACTGTTGGGGATGTTGAAATGCCTATATGTATCCTTGGGGACCCAGCCTACCCCTTAATGCCATGGCTCATGAAGCTGTACACAGGCAGCCTGGACAGTAGTCAGGAGCTGTTCAACTACAGGCTGAGCAAGTGCAGAATGGTGGTAGAATGTGCATTTGGACGTTTAAAGGTGCGCTGGCGCAGTTTACTGACTCGCTTAGACCTCAGCGAAACCAATATTCCCACTGTTATTACTGCTTGCTGTGTGCTCCACAATATCTGTGAGAGTAAGGGGGAGACGTTTATGGCGGGGTGGGAGGCTGAGGCAAATCGCCTAGCTGCTGGTTACGCGCAGCCAGACACCAGGGCGGTTAGAAGAGCACAGGAGGGCGCGGTACGCATCAGAGAAGCTTTGAAAACCAGTTTCATGACTGGCCAGGCTACGCTGTGAAAGTTCTGTTTGTTTCTCCTTGATGAAACCCCCCGCCCCTTGGTTCACTCTACTTCCCTGTAAGCTAACCACCCTCCCCTCCTCCCTTTAATCACCGCTTGCAGAGGCAATAAAGTCATTGCTGCTTCACAGTCATGCATTCGTTATTCATTCATCACACAAATAGGGAGATGACTACCAAGGTATCCCAGGAGGGGTGGTGGAGGAGGGAAGGAAAATGCCACACAGCACTTTAAGCACAGCACTTTAAAAGTTTACAACTTTAAAATTTATTGAATGACAGCCTTCTTTTTTTTGGGCAATCCTCTGTGGTGGAGTGGCTGGTTGGCCGGAGGCCCCCCCACCGCGTTCTTGGGCGTCTGGGTGTGGAGGCTATGGAACTTGGGGAGGAGGGCGGTTGGTTACAGAGGGGCAGCAGTGGCAGTCTGTGCTCCAGCTGCCTTTGCTGCAGCTCAACCATACACTGGAGCATTCTGGTTTGGTCCTGCAGCAGCCTCAGCATTGAATCCTGCCTCCTCTCATCACGCTGCCGCCACATTTGAGCTTCAGCCCTGTCTTCAGCCCGCCACTTACTCTCTTCAGCCCGCCACTTACTCTCTTCAGCCCTCCACCTCTCCTCCCGGTCATTTTGTGCTTTCCTGCACTCTGACATTATTTGCCTCCACGCATTCGTCTGTGCTCTGTCAGTGTGGGAGGACAGCATGAGCTCGGAGAACATTTCATCGCGAGTGCGTTTTTTTTTCTTTCTAAGCTTCACTAGCCTCTGGGAAGGAGAAGATCCTGTGATCATTGAAACACATGCAGCTGGTGGAGAAAAAAAAAGGGACAGCGGTATTTAAAAAGACACATTTTATAAAACAGTCGCTACACTCTTTCAGGGTAAACCTTGCTGTTAACATTACATACATAGCACATGTGCTTTCGTTACAAGGTCGCATTTTGCCTCCTCCCACCGCGTGACTACCCCCTCAACCTTCCCCCCTCCCTGTGGCTAACAGCGGGGAACATTTCTGTTCAGCCACAGGCAAACAGCACAGCAGGAACGGGCACCTCTGAGTGTCCCTGAAGAAAAGCACTCTATTTCAACCAGGTGACCATGAATTATATCTCACTCTCCTGAGGATAACACAGAGAGATAAAGAACAGATTTTGGTTGAATGCCAGCAAACATACACTGCAATGCTTTGTTCTACAGTGATTCCCGAGTACGTGTTACTGGCCTGGAGTGGTAAAGTGTCCTACCATGAAGGACGAAATAAGGCTGCCCTCCCCAGAAACCTTTTGCAAAGGCTTTAGGACTACATCTAGGAGAACCGCAAATGCCAGGGCAAAGTAATCCTTTCACATGCTTGCTTTTAAACCATGTATAGCATTTTAAAAGGTACACTCACCAGAGGTCCCTTCTCCGCCTGCTGGGTCCAGGAGGCAGCCTTGGGTGGGTTCGGGGGGTACTGGCTCCAGGTCTAGGGTGAGAAACAGTTCCTGGCTGTCGGGAAAACCGGTTTCTCCGCTTGCTTGCTGTGAGCTATCTACAACCTCCTCCTCATCATCATCTTCTTCGTCCCCAAAACCTGCTTCCGTATTGCCTCCATCTCCATTGAAGGAGTCAAACAACACGGCTGGGGTAGTGGTGGCTGAACCCCCTAAAATGGCATGCAGCTCATCATAGAAGCGGCATGTTTGGGGCTCTGACCCAGAGCGGCTGTTCGCCTCTCTGGTTTTCTGGTAGGCTTGCCTCAGCTCCTTCAGTTTCACGCGGCACTGCTTCGGGTCCCTGTTATGGCCTCTGTCCTTCATGCCCTGGGAGATTTTCACAAAGGTTTTGGCATTTCGAAAACTGGAACGGAGTTCTGATAGCACGGATTCCTCTCCCCAAACAGCGATCAGATCCCGTACCTCCCGTTCGGTCCATGCTGGAGCTCTTTTGCGATTCTGGGACTCCATCATGGTCACCTGTGCTGATGAGCTCTGCATGGTCACCTGCAGCTTGCCATGCTGGCCAAACAGGAAATGAGATTCAAAAGTTTGCGGTTCTTTTCCTGTCTACCTGGCCAGTGCATCTGAGTTGAGAGTGCTGTCCAGAGCGGTCAGAATGGAGCACTCTGGGATAGCTCCCGGAGGCCAATACCATCGAATTGTGTCCACAGTACCCCAAATTCGAGCCGGGAACGTCGATTTAAGCGCTAATCCACTTGTCAGGGGTGGAGTAAGGAAATCGATTTTAAGAGCCCTTTAAGTCGAAATAAAGGGCTTCACTGTGTGGACGGGTGCAGGTTTAAATCGATTTAACGTTGCTAAATTCGACCTAAAGTCCTAGTGTAGACCAGGGCCAAGTTAGGTCAATTAATCTTATGCTGAACCGGAAGGAGAGCCAGGACTCAAAACTCAATGAAAGATGAAGTTCAGCAGGGAAGGAGCAGACTGGGCGGGTGTTCTGTGCTAGGCCGGAGGGCTCCGAAAGAACGAGGCCTACACGCAGCAAAGCAGCGAGTTATTGGCTTTATTGAAGGTAAGTGACACACCCGCAACGGGGACTCCAAGCGTTGCTGTGACGGAGGCAGGGAACCCAGCGCACCGGAGCTCTGCCTGGGACGGAGTCCAACAAAGGGGTGACCAGCGAGCCATAATAAGCCATACACGGAAGCAGCTCATGAATATATAATTAGCTGCTGTCCTAAGGGGGCTTTCCGCTACCTGGCAAAGGGCCCTGCAGGGCACCCGAAACCAGCCTGGAGCTGGTTATAGCTGGTTTTCCATGTCCTACAGTGACCCGTCGGCTCCGAGAAAGTGGACAACAGAAGGGGGCTTCAGGGGAAATAATCTGTGGTCGCTCTCTGAGAGACGGGAGGTTTGTTTGGGGCTCTGGAGTCTGGCAAGAAGTCAAAGAGGGGAAGTAGTCTACCATTATTTCCTGGGAGAGCACATTTGGGCTGGTAAGCTCAGAGGGGATGGACCAGAAGGTAGAGAAGAATCATAGAATATCAGGGTTGGAAGGGACCCCAGAAGGTCATCTAGTCCAACCCCCTGCTTGAAGCAGGACCAATTCCCAGTTAAATCATCCCAGCCAGGGCTTTGTCAAGCCTGACCTTAAAAACCTCTAAGGAAGGAGATTCTACCACCTCCCTAGGTAACGCATTCCAGTGTTTCACCACCCTCTTAGTGAAAAAGTTTTTCCTAATATCCAATCTAAACCTCCCCCATTGCAACTTGAGACCATTACTCCTCGTTCTGTCATCTGCTACCATTGAGAACAGTCTAGAGCCATCCTCTTTGGAACCCCCTTTCAGGTAGTTGAAAGCAGCTATCAAATACCCCCTCATTCTTCTCTTCTGCAGGCTAAACAATCCCAGCTCCCTCAGCCTCTCCTCATAAGTCATGTGTTCTAGACCCCTAATCATTTTTGTTGCCCTTCGCTGGACTCTCTCCAATTTATCCACATCCTTCTTGTAGTGTGGGGCCCAAAACTGGACACAGTACTCCAGATGAGGCCTCACCAATGTCGAATAGAGGGGAACGATCACGTCCCTCGATCTGCTCGCTATGCCCCTACTTATACATCCCAAAATGCCATTGGCCTTCTTGGCAACAAGGGCACACTGCTGACTCATATCCAGCTTCTCGTCCACTGTCACCCCTAGGTCCTTTTCCGCAGAACTGCTGCCTAGCCATTCGGTCCCTAGTCTGTAGCTATGCATTGGGTTCTTCTGTCCTAAGTGCAGGACCCTGCACTTATCCTTATTGAACCTCATCAGATTTCTTTTGGCCCAATCCTCCAATTTGTCTAGGTCTTTCTGTATCCTATCCCTCCCCTCCAGCGTATCTACCACTCCTCCCAGTTTAGTATCATCCGCAAATTTGCTGAGAGTGCAATCCACACCATCCTCCAGATCATTTATGAAGATATTGAACAAAACCGGCCCCAGGACCGACCCTTGGGGCACTCCACTTGATACCGGCTGCCAACTAGACATGGAGCCATTGATCACTACCCGTTGAGCCCGACAATCTAGCCAGCTTTCTACTCACCTTATAGTGCATTCATCCAGCCCATACTTCCTTAACTTGCTGACAAGAATACTGTGGGAGACCGTGTCAAAAGCTTTGCTAAAGTCAAGGAACAATACATCCACTGCTTTCCCTTCATCCACAGAACCAGTAATCTCATCAAGAGAAGAAGGAAGGAGTCCAGGGGAATAGCTACAGGGTCTGGAAGCAAGAAGACCGTAGCTTCTGGACATAGGGTTCTGATGCTGGAACCTGGATTAGTGGATGGGCCTGGATTCCCCTACCAGCTGCTGGGGAAGTGACACAGGAAGATTGTCTGGAATGGCATATGGACAGCTGATGTAGGGGACTTTGATACCCTGGAAAGGGAGGACTATACAGCCACCTGGCTGGAGGGCTGAGTCATGAAGCGGGAGCTCTGCGAGCCCTGGAGAATGAAGGGGAACGAGGTGTGAGCAATCAGTGGAAGGTGGAGTATCAGACTTGAAAGGAGCGAAACCCTGGGTGCAGCCACAAGGAGGTGCCTGAAAGGTGACTGAACCCTGCTAGATGCTTTTCTAAAAGGTATGCTCTAGTTCAAACTGGAATTAACTCCTGTTATATGGGAGCTCAGACAAGATGATCACAATGGTCCTATGGTGGAGCAGAGGGTGCCAGAGGGTTGTAACTTACTACACTTCCCCAAGAAGCAATGCCATTGGTTTTTGGATGAGGAGCGAAGCAGCAAAATGTAAAGTCTGAAACCACCAAAAGTTTGGACTCAACTAAAGATTTAATGAGGTAAAAACTCTCTAAACGTCACAGAAGGCAAAGTAGAAAATATTTCTTCTAAAATGCTGGGAATAAGATCTTGTGGTGCAGATCCTGAAACCATGCTGGGCTTCATTTCCTTCTGCCTCACATCACGTGTCGCCATTTACACTTGAGCAAGGTAAGTGTAAAACCCTCCCACTAGTGTAAATGAGTGGAAAATTCTGATTTGGTTACATTTTATACCACCTTTTGCATATTTGTACTTAATTTCTCCAGGTGCAAAGCAATGGAGAATATAACTCAGTAGCTGGATAGCATGCAACATCTGCATGCTTTGTTTTCTTATATATAAAATAGATATATAGTGGAATAAAATAAGAGCCACCAGTCTATAGCTAGTTAGGTTTCATGAGAGTAGTTAGAAAAGAAGCTGTAATTTTTTTTGTGAGATATAGGTAATGATCGGTTAACCTAGCCTCTTTCAGCAACTCTAACTTCCCACCTAGCTTCTTTCAAGAAAATCTTATTTTCAACCTATCTGCACAAATGATCAAAATTGTCCTGGGACTAGTAATAAAAGTAGATTGTCTCAGAGCCCAGCTGCCCTTAATCTCAGATATCAAGCATCTTTTGTGGGCATCTATCTGGATTACATTCCTTTGCTGCTAAAGAAAAGAAAAAGCTTTGCAGAGGCTAAGAAGATTTATCATACTTTGAGACTGACAACAATTGCCTTATAACCAGCTAGACTGCATTTGGAATGTGGAGGTCATACGTATGATTTTAAATCACCAGAAGAAGCTAGACCTGTCCCTGATGCACCCCCACCCAGTCACTCAAAAAAACCTGTCAAGTGAACCAGGAGAGACATCTGACTCATTAATGAGTATAATGATTGTCCATATGGACTAATTTTTGTCATCTTTTGGTATTGTCTGCTTTTGTATGTATGTTTATTATTTGGCATTCATTTTTTAAAATACAATGCTACAAGACATGGTAAATTTTCTGTCATGGATGATCTGGTATGTTGAATATAACTGTTCTGTGAATGGAGTTAAAAACAATAGATGAGAGATCTAGTTTTCCACTTTGATTTGAGGCCCTTGATTTTTATTTTGACTTGGAAAAGATATAGTTTAGTGAAAGTTGTACCAGTGTGGGTTTAATTTGCCAGAATGCTTCTTTAAGATGGAATTGCTAAGGGTTTTATTCCTCTGAGACACATTTGCTATTTTAAATTAACTTCTTTTTTACAAAATGCCTTTTACAATAGTTCTACATTCAGCTTGTTTCCCCTGGAAGTTCTAGAATTAATAGATTATGACAATTAATATACCTGATAGTGCTCCTCCACCTCCTTTGTAGGACCATTGTTTAATAGTTTTGAGAAGGAAGATTAGCAACGGTGACTTGCAGTAGACCTCCCATGTATTAAATGGCAGAGTACTCTGCTTTTTCTTTTGTAACTTGGAAGGTGATTGGACATATACTAGCTTTTGCCATTTGATACAGTAGGTCCTGTTCTGAAAATTCTCAGCTTTCTATTATTTGTATAACTTTCCCTTGCTTACTTCAAATTAAAAATGAAGCAAATATTGACAGTATTTAAAAGATATACTAGAAAAAGTCTTAAAAGTTTTGTGGCCACCTGATCTTTTTATTGTTTGATCTTTCAAAAACCATAGGCTGCGCTCAGTTGCAAATCTCATAAACAATGACTCCAGTCAACATGCGTGCCTACAACTTCTTCTTTTCTTCTCCCACAGTTTTTGTGTTTTCTGTTTAAGTGAATTGTGAAGCAAAATAAAAAAAAACAACCCTGTTTTATTCCATTCATGATCTAGGAAAATGATCTCAAAGTTATTTAATAATATATCTAATTATTTGTTATCAGGTCATTGCTTTAATCTCTTTGCTAGCAAAATCTTTGGAGCATGTAAATGGTGATGTCATATAAAACTGTAACCTGAGCAACAGCTCTCCCTCCCTGTAACTTAGTGGGGAAGGGATACTGATTCTTAGACTGTCTAATGATTGGGTCAATGAGATTGATTTCAATTTAACACCTTCCACTTTAGTCAGTTGCTGAAAGTAATTAATACTATGGGGTCTTTGCCTTCCCTAGAGGCACATCAAATGTCATCGATAGTCAGTGCTTTGTATATGGCATGTGAGACCAAAAAGCTGATATATTCCTCCATGCACAGATGAAGTGACTGACGTGATAAACAATTAGAAAAATTATCTTCTCTTCCGTGTTTGTATGTTGTCTTGCAGTCATAGTCTTGAATGCATATAGTTCCATAGGCGCAGGAATTCTAGCTCTTGGGTTACCAAAGATGGTGGTTAGTCGCAATTGCCAGCAGTGCTTCGTGTATAAACAAAAGAGCTCAGATGCCCATACCACGGCTAAACTCTCCTTCACAGCAAGTGAAGAATTTATGTTCCATTGGCGTCAAACTTCAGTTTGTGTAGGACACAGCCCTTCTTTGGAGTCTGACTCTTGCGTTTTTTAGCACCTAACCCTATGGACTGTCTGACACTGTGTATAGAAAGAAAGATGAGCATGTGTACATTAAAGTATCACCACTATTGCATCACAACAGTTGCACAATTGTGGTAAATATTTGGCAAAGTATGCCTTGTAAGGTATCATTGGAAAAGTTATCAGCTGTTAAGTATTATTATCCTGTTTAAATCTGTGGATCATCATTGTATCTGAAGCTAAGAATATTTGCTATGTGTTTGCATCTCAAATGTGTTGTGTTCCTGGATAACACCCACAAGACAGATTTGCATTGAGGCTAGTCAGCCATGTGTTGATGGTCTATTAAGGAGAATAACTCTTCAGTGAGCCCCTCCTAGGGTAACCAGATGACAAGAACAAAATATCAGGACATATGGGGGGCAGCCACAGGCTCACCCCCCCCCCACCAGGGCCAGCTCTAGGTTTTTTGCCGCCCCAAGCAAAAAAAAAAAAAAAAAAAAAGCCAGAGTGCTGCCGAAACAAAATATCGGGACAAATGGCATCCCGACCATACATCAGTCGGGACGTGGGACAAACAACTAAATATCGGGACAGTCCCGATTTTATCGGGACGTCTGGTCACCCTAGCCCCTCCTGAGGATGTCTCGGAAGGCACAGAGACAATGGATGTCCCATAGCTCAATGATGGCATGTAAGGACATGTGATCCAAGATTCCATGTTTGTGCCAGTGGGCTGGGGATATAAAAATGGAGTCTTGTGACATTACTTCTTTTCCTCTTTCCTGCTCCACATCTCTGGATTATGATTTCTGACAAAAGGAGAGCTTTGAACAATGGACTGAGGACTCCAATGTTTGGGATGAACCAGAGAGACTTATTACAAACTGGCAGATTTAACATCACTGTTATTATCCTGACCTACAAACTCTGAAATCAGCTGTAATGTATATGATTCATTTTAACCTCTTAATAATGCTCTTCCTTTTTTATATTAGTAAACCTTTAGTTGACTAAAGGACTGGCTACTAGCATGGCTTTTGGGTAAGATCTCAAATATATATTGACATGGCGTGGGTGTTTGGTTCTTTGGAACTGGAAGAACCTAATATATGTGATTTCTGGTTTTAATAATCATTTATCACAAAGTCTAGTTTGTCTGGGTGGTGCATGAGGGCCTAGGGGAACTGTCTGTGGCTCCATAATAACTTGTACAGTATTTTGGAAGCACACATTTTTTACTGGTTTGATGCAATATAGGGTATATGCTCTATATTCTGACAGTCTGATCCGAGATTAGTGCTCTTAGCTGTGCCCCATACCAGACAGTGTGACAGACTATTATCAGTCATTAGTTCTGTAAGCAGATCTGGATCCAAATAAATCTTTGTCGTGTCAGATATGATCAATTTCTTGGTTGGATTTTATCAAAAGCTTTCTGGTAAATGCCTTTAAATGGCTTTTTGTTTGCTTTGTATATTCCCATAAAGTTGCAATTACTGTATAGAATCTTTGACATAGTGTGCATACTACTTAGTTATGCTAAAAAGGGAGTGAACTTCATTAGGCTTTGTGGATGTTGTCTTGATCACTGTGACCTTATGTTGCACTACACTTTTTTGGCAGAGAAAACCAAATGGTGGCTTTACTGAGGTTATACTTCCAAGTTTTCAGGTTAAAATTGTCCGCAACACATGTCTGCATGAAAACTATTTGAAGACCTACAGCATCTTTCAGCTGAGATTCTCCATCTACCAAGATTTCATCTGTATAACTGAAGACTTTGAGAATGAACTGAATGATTCCTCTAGAAGTGTCTTGAATTCCTCATCTCCTTTAGCTTTCCTTTCCTTCTAGTCTCCTGAGACTTTCCCCCATCCCAGGAAAACATTGTTCCCCTCCCCCCATCACCAAAAAAAGTGAATGTGAAGGATTTTATATATATATAAAAGGATTTTGTATCTATATATACACACACACACACACACACACCATGTTAAGGTTGTGTTTAAATATTTGGGAGGGGGGAAGAGAAAGGGTAATAACAATATATGGTAGGTATACCTATATAAATCAAGACAATGTAATTATAATATGTTAATGTAATTAACCCAAAATATCAATACATATTTTCCTGGGAAAGATTTTAAAGTATTTATAATATTTATTCGCTTTACACACTTCAACTAACACACAATTTTACAGTGTTTCAGACCAATGTTGCAATACAGTGGTTCTCAAACTATGGTCCATGGATCACCCAGAGTTCATAGTACCAGCCCTTCCAGGTATTCACAGAATAAATGGTGCTGAGAGGAAAGGTGGTCCACAAGCTGCTTGTAAGGATGTCTTGCCCCTTTAAGGGCTAGAGGCTTGGGGCCAACTAACCCTAGTTACTAAGCAGGCACACCTAAGAGGGATCTGTGATTCCCCTATAAAAGAGCATCAGGGAGCTCCAAAGGGAGAGAAGGGAGGAGAGAGCTCTCTAGGCAGGAAGGCCTGAGAGAGACTTGGAACAAACAAAAGAGATTATAAAGCTTTCCTGCCAGGGAGGCCTGTGAGAGACCCTGAGCAAGCCTGAAGCCTTACAGAAGAAAGAGTGGTTGCTGGAACCCAAAGACTTTGTGTTTGGGGACTTAAGTTTTGCCTGGGCTCTGAGATAAGAGCCTGTAAACTGTTGTTTATGTCCATTTCCAGAGGGCTCCATTAAAAAGAGACACACTAATGCAGAATATGGTGTTTGACTTCTCTTTGTGAGCTGTTAAAGTGAACTCATTGTTACTGAACTGAGAGGGAAACTGAGGCAGGGTGATGCCGTGCAGTGATATCTGGCTGTGAGGGAGTGCTCAGGAGGCAGCTGGCCTGCTACAATGCTTCTCTTATAAAGTGGCTCGTACAATGAAAAGCTGGAGTACCCCGTTGGAAAATATCAAGATGCAGACAATAGCAAAATCTCCTTTGTTGAGATTAGCTTGGAAAATACAGTGGCATTACCTAACAGAGGAATAATATAACTAACCTCTGGGGAGATCAATAAAGGAGTTTTGGTGTATGTGAGTTTCATGTCCATGCAAATTGCTGCTCTGGCTGGAATGACTTAGATGAGACCTGTCTGTGCAGGAGAACCACTTATGTGCTCAGCAATGACCTGTTCCTCTAAATTCTTCAGCAGCATATCAGTTTGTTTCCTCAGGTTAAAAGGGGATTATTCTGTGAGGTTCCACAGAAGCACCAATTCATCCTGATGGCACCAATACACCCTCATGCTAGTGAACCTGTGAACTTTTATTTTTTCTCAGTGCTTGAAGTAGTAAGATGGAATTCTGGATAAGGGTATTCATTCACTGTTCATTCACAGTGTTTAGTATCTGAAGTATATCCAGCATCTTGGCAGATGGCATCTAAGTGAACTATAAAATGGTCCTCAGATCCGTGTTTTCTTAGTGTCTTTCAACTCTTCCCGTTGCTGGGGGAAGGGGGGCATTTTGGATTAACAGGAATAGATATGAATATCTACAGGAAAGAATCAATCTTTTGTAAATGTTGTTCATGATGTTCCCTGACAGAATCCCCCAGTAAATGCAATCTTTACCTCTTGTACTGTGTGTCCAGCTAGACCAAAAAGTGGAGAGGCACTGACTTGAAACATTCATCTGCTGACAATCTTTTGTTACACCTACGTTAATCAGAATGCACGGAAGCCAGTTTTCTGTAGGGTTTTCATTCTCTGCATACAATGGAAATATGTGGCAGTCTCAGAGGAGTGGCATGTACTTTGGATGAGGATGGCTTTGTGATTGGTGCCATATATTGGTCCAGTAGCTACACATTTACAAATGTGAGAGGAGTCTGTTTCACTTAGTAACACTTCTGAGTTTTCACAATCTGCTTCAAAGATTTCATTCTGAAAACATTTATCTGACTACTTTGACTTTTGTAGTCTTTGCCTGGTTCTGAATCGTTTCTGCTGTAGCTTGCATGTTTCTAAGAAAACTCCAGTGTGTATGAACCATAATTAGCAGGTCATCCAATACAATTAATGTTTTTTCCCTCAGTGCCTTTCATCTAATGAACTCACAAATATGGAACTATAATTTGTGTCTTTATTTATCCATCTTTACCAAGAAACCCTCACAGGCATGAAAGAGTGCATGCAAGGGTTTTGTGTCTGTGGATTTAAGGCATCTTATAGGAGATGCTTGGCCATATGGAAATTATAATACTCCTACTCTGCATTTACCTGAGTCTCAAATACTCCATAAAATCAACTTTTCATGCAATGCAATCTCTTCCTGGTGATAAGAATTTATCATGTATTCTGTGTACCTCTGAGCCAGCACAGTAAAATAACAGAACTGAGGCAATGTGGTCTAGAAGATTCAGCCCAGGGACTGAGAGGCCCCTATATTCTAATCTTTACTCCATTATTGTCTTGCTTTGAGGATTAAAGTTTGCACAGTGCTTTGAAAAGTGTGAGGCATTGTAAGTGCCATCTTTTGTCAACTATACTGGTCATAATTACCAAGAAATTATCAGTGCAATTCAACAACACTTTCCAGTTCTCTGCTAGTCCAGTGATATTGAATGTCTGTTACAAATGCGTCATTTCCAGTTTGGCATAGACTTGTGGATGTTGGTGATTTTATTTTCAGTGCAGTTTTCACCACGGGGTGGCAGTATAATAGGAAGGGAAGTGCTTTATGGCTTGCCAGGATAGAAACTGTAAAGTAGTCTGAGTTGTTGCAAGGCAACTGTACCTTCCTTTTCTGGGAGAAAGATGAGATTGTCTGTTGGCAAAGAAATGTTTTCTTCTATTAAATCTAAATGTGTCTTTGTACCTGTTTTGTGTTTCAGAATAGAATTCTTTAGCCTGTTAAAATAGGCTTCCATTACTCTTTTGTAATGTAAAGTTCTTTTTTTTTTAATGTGAATGTAGTTGGACTCCCCCCCCATCCCACCCCCATTTTGGTATTTTGAGGTGAGGTTATTTTATTTTCTCATTATATTTAGAAGCCATGTCCTTCCTCTTCCCTATTTCAAAGAAGATTTTTATTGTTTTCATAAAACACTCATGATGGCCCTATCTAAACTAGAGAAAGTTGGCATGTTAACCACTCTGGTTCTCCTTATATGCTTGTAACTAAATGTCCACACACAAGTGCTTCCAGAACCGGAACAGGTGTTACAACCACTTTTTGTAGGCTAACCACTGTGATCCTTCACTGTGCCAGTCCTGACATAACCTCAATGGTGCAAATAGTTCTTCCACTATCACTCCAGAGTGCACTGATCACTGCGCAGGTGGCTTATCTGTTTTCCTTTTATGTATTGCACTGCACAGGAGTCAAACTGAATCTGAACAAATACTGCTATCCACTAAGGCTTATAACACCGCTGGCTTTGGTGCTGGGAGTGAGAAACACAGAATGGGAATGCTATTAATGGTTCCTGCACAATTCAGGAATCCTAACTGTTTAAATCCCTTAACAATCCAGTGCATTAACCACACTTACAAAATGGCTCCACAACAAAACGTTTTCCTGAACGCTTTCACCACAACTCTCCACAAAGATTCTCTTACCCCAAGCAGTTGGACCTCTGGGATAGATTGCTTCCAAAGAACAATTGTTACTCTTTTTCATCTTTATTGTCTGCTGCTACAATTAAGCTAATTCAATATAAAAGAAAAAGCTGTTAGCATGGTTTCTCAGTGAAGTCAGCCCCTGGACTTTGGAATTCGGGTGCTCAATCTAAAATCACAAGCTGTTGGCTTTCAGGAAACATGAAAGCCTTGAGGGGTTTTTTTAAGGGGTCTTTTCGGTGGGAGATGTTGGTTAAGGTATAACTTTGAGGAAGGAAGATATTTGTTATTGGACTGCATTAATTAATGCTGCATAAGGTTGAGGCTGCTGCATTGTTTTTTATGGTGACTTGACTGATTATGGTCCTGATTTTTCTAAATACACCCCCGTTGGCATCACCCATTTCTCCATCACATATCCCAACTACTCATGTACAATCTAGACCGCCTCACCTCTCCAACAGTCACATTCACCCACTAATCTTCTTCTCTGGATCACTAACCCCCACCCATCAGACTTACTCACCTGCAATTGCAGCCTCTACTCCTCTATCCTTATTATATCAATCTCTCTCTTCCCCGTCATTGAATGAGACGGAGTGACATTTCCTTGTAAAACTTGTAACTATGCAAAACTGATCAAGACTCAGTGCATGATTTAGTGAATGTCAATAAAACTTACTGAAATCAGACTTGCTCAAGATTTGCCTTGCCCTCTAGAAACCAGAGGTCTATTATTAATTATTACTACATGCGTTTGTAAACCTGAGAGCTAAAAGACTTGAAGTTCTCTGCTCCCTCCATATGAGAAGGGGGGTAGGGAGTGGGGGGGAGGGTGGGGAGAAAAGCTAGCATTGAGCCTGCCAATCTGCATAAATTTATTCTTCAGTGCATTCCTGTACCGTGTTTTATGTCTTGAGTTTGTGTTCTGTTTTTTGGAATTGATATGATAGAATATGGTGCATGTGATGATATTAATGCAAATAGGGAGAAATTATGAGAAGTATAAGTGGGTCACCCTGACTTGAGAAGTAGTGGGAGCCCAAATTCAACAAGGGAACTTGAGCGGTTTATCTAAGTATTCTACTCTGTGTTTCCTATTGAGAAATTCTGAATCCTGTATGGTACTGACTGTGGGACTAGACAGGGAAGTTTGGATTGTGGGTTTCACTAGAGTGGGACAGACAGTCTGAGGACAGCTGTCTCCTTGTTGTTCCCTGAGTCTAATTGGATTTGTGAGAGAAGCTGGGGCAGGAGAAAGGAAGGGATTGCTTTCTGAATAAGTTCTGGACCTCAACAAGCCATGCCACTGACTACTGGGTCATCCATAACCCTCATACACTAAATTTTTCTAATTGTATTTTATGTATATATGTGGAGATTATGGTTTTTCCTCTCAAAAAAGTGGTTTTGGTGGTTTCATATTCCCAAGGACTGCTTGGAAATATTTGTGAGTGGGGAAGCAACACTCACAAAGGTGATAGAGGGGGTTAAAATTTAAGTTCCTAAGGCCTGGGAGTGGATCAAGTTTGGCTTGATTGTCCCCTTTCCCCAATCTAAATCACTTAATTAATCTTAAAAGGGATCCCCCTGGCAGGATTGAAATCAGAACCTTACTACTGCTAATGGCACCTGGTGAGAGGTTACAGATTTATAAGGTATTAGTCAAGGATATTTGAGCATCCATAAGCCTGACGTGTAACAGAGCTGCTCATTGGGTAGAGACTTTCAAGGCTGGTGGTATTTTGAAAAATGGCTAGATAGCAAAGGAATCCTCAACAGATCTGCTCCCTGGATGTATGCAGTTATCTATACTGACTTCCGTGGGAAAAAAATTACATTTTTACTTTACTGCCATTAGCCCTGCAAAGCCAACTCAGCCAAGAGGACATGAGCTAGATTCTGTTCCTTTCTGCATCTCATCAACGGAATTGTTTACTCAGGTGCAATCCACTATGCCTGTAGACCCCCACATTGAAGGCAGTAGAGTTTTCACAAGTGTCACTGAGGGAATAAATTTAAGACAATGGGATTGCAGAGCTTTAATTTGGCTCCCAGAACTTTTATTACAGGTGGTGATGCACAAGAAGGAGAGAACCCTTTTTGACCCAGATCCCAGGTTCTGTTTGCAGTTAGAAAACACCTTATCTGTAAAATGAACACACTTGTTCTGGGAAATCAGAGGCCGTAAACATGGAACCCTACCATGCCATTTTTTTGGAGTTGCTTTTCAGAGTGCTTTTCAGACACAAGGCCTATATCTGTACATCCCTCATTTTTCTGTGTGTTTGATCCACTGCCCTCTGTTAGATGAAATGTCAAATTTATAGATACGTACACTAGTTCTCGCTTCCAGCTAAGCTGAGAGAGTTTTGCCTAAGTGGTTAGGGGCCTTGTAATGATGCAATACTGGATGGAATTAGACCTGCTCAAATATCTGTTGGGAGTGACAAACTGTCACTTTTGACAAACCAAGGGAACTGTAATAAGAGACATCCCCTCACTCTTCCCTGCTTAAAAGGATAAGTGAATGGAAACCCTCATTGTGTTCTCTATTGCTGGCCTTCTTCCATCTTGTGTTGGGCCAGGAGGTAGATAGAGGAGATAAGGAGCTTGTACTATTTGGTACCTCCACTGGGTATGAACTGAATATGGTGAAGTAATTCCCCTGAGCCATTAAACAGCAATACATCTACATGGTGTCCACAACTGTGTCCCTAGAAAAGGCAGACTTGGTGGACATGTAATACCAATGATTGGCCATTTAATGCCAAAAAGACTGCATGATGTGGTCATTTCCAAGGGAGCAGTAGCATCAAGGCTGCATGCTAGAGGAGCTTCTGCAGGCTGCCACCTTGGAGCCTAACGTGACTATGATCAAGCCCCTGGTTTGCAGAACAAACTACAACTCTGTATCTCATTATCTTTATCCACAGAAACATTTAGCAGTGTGAATCATGGATGTTGGCTGCCTTGAATGATTAATCAATTTGCAACAAGTGTTTCTGAGGTCTTTAGAGAAAGGTTTTATTATTAAGATGCTGTTTACAACTCCATAGTTAAAAGTTGCAGGCAGTGTTTTATTGTAAGATTTCTTATCCCTTCCTTCCCCTTCCTCTTTCCCTGCCTCTAACTTTTTTAGTTGAAGTAGCTATTGGTCTAAATTTTTGTCAGTGATAAGTGTAAGAGAATAGTACATATGCCTCTGTTTTCCAGATGTATATGATCAAAACTACGTTTATGGCAAAGACAAAAAAAAATGCCTTTCACCATGACAAAAAACTTGTATCGGAAGACAAGCTTATTGTGTAAGCTTGAAAATTCACACATCTACACTTGAACGACAGCTCAGTTTTACTGGGACTCTACCCCCGCAGGATATTCCATATCTATTTGTAGGACACCTGAAATGTTGCAATTTTTAATTTAATCAGCCAGAACACCTGAGCTTTTTATAATAAAGTATTTTTTGTAAAGGCATTCTGTAAATTCTGTAATAGTAGAACCTGCTCTATGTTTACCACAAGTAGTTGGTCCAGTGGAACTTCAATAGGAAGAACAGGATTTGGAGTGAAGAGAAAAGTAGACATGATCAAAGCTGTTCTCTTGTTCCAAGTAAATGTCAACACTTCAGTATTTCATGATAAATCCAACCAGAATACTACATTAGTTTTAAACAAATTCTCCATTCCAAGAAATACACATGAATCACTAAGTCAGAAGTTGGCAGTAGCAACACTAGTACCCTGTATTTTTTTTTTTAAATGCACTCCTTGCAACCCTAGAAAAGGTTTTTCGCAACCCAAGGAATTTTGCAACCCTAGAAAAGTTGCTATGCAAGCGTCCCAATTCTTGATATTTTTTTTTTGTTGAAAATATGGTCCCTTTTAATTTGAATTCATTGTTGTGAATCTTGTGACTAACTCCATTCTTTTCACAATGTTGTATTTACATTTTTCAGCATTCTGCAGTGACTGTAATTCAGGGAAGCTGTTGTATAATATCCTTGTTGACTAGACAGATTTGTCATCAAGAACTTCAAGCATCCAAAATCTCAGACAACAAATATGTCATTTCAAACTCATTTATTGTGTGAAGTTTTAAAATCAAAGTTCTGTCAGGATATTTTAGGCTCAATTCTCTACTCCATTCACACCCTAGCCAAACACAGTGGAGTCGGAGGGGTTTGCAAGGAGACAGCTGTGACTCCCTGATCCAGAGCTACTTGGCTCTATCACAAGTTGGTTACTCCTGTGCAGCCCGAACTTACACCGCTAGTGTAAGTTTCCTCAGGGACCTTACACCAGTGGCCGATTAGGTATAGTGGAGCTGTCCCTTATGCCAGGGGTGGGGTCAGATACATATTTTACCTGTAAAGATGGTAGGTACAAAACTTTCATATAGCAATGTTTTTTCAAGTTGGTGTAAAACAAAGTCTTTTCCAGCTCCCTGAGGTACAATACCAAGTAGAGGGAAACAGTAGCTCAACTCATGTTGGTATTAACATTATCATTTACATTGCAGTAATGCCCAGTCTTCTCAACCAAGTCATAGCCCCATTGTGCTAGGCATGGTACAAAGACAGTGTCAGATCCTCTGCCGGTATAAATTAGCACAGGTCCACTGAAATCAACAGAGCTACTTTGACTTACACCAGCTCAGTGTAGCATTACATGGTCACAGGATATTAAGAGTTTGCTCTTCTGTTTTTTTTGACAATCTCTTCACATGCACACTTATGTGTCTCTAAGGCTATGTCTACACTGCAATTAAACACCCCTGGTTGGTCCATACCAGTTGGCTTAGGCTAAGAGGCTGTTTAATTGAGGTGTAGACATTCTGGCTTCAGTCAGCCTGAATGTCTACAACACAATTAAACAGCCCCTCAGCCTGAGCCCTGTGAGCTGGCATGGGTCACCCGTGGTGTTTAATTACAGTGTAGACATTCTAATTTTTTTGAACTATGCTGTGTTGCACAATTAAGCTGAACAATCTTCTGTACTGACATTATCAGTTGAAATGTAGGTATAGTTGCAAAATTGCTTTGTAGTTTTTGGTTTTAAGGTCAGAAGGGACCTTAGTAATCATCTAGTCTGACACAGGCCAATAGACTGGAGAGAGCTGGATTTCTATCAATCTAGTCAACAAAGAGCAAAAGCAAAAGCAAAACTTGATTGAGTAGTCGGGACCCTGTTGCCTACTGTTCTAATATTCCTTTAAAAACCTCCAATTCTTATTGATAAACGGGCCCAATTTCTCATGTACACTAATGTCCCTTTAAACTGCTCTGGCCCCTAAGTTCTCACCTGAAGTGCTTTGCTGGATTGGGCTCTAATATTTTTATTTATGATTAAGGTGTAGTAGTCAAACAATGGGAAGAAAGAAAAACAAGGCCTCTTGCTATTCATGAGTGTTTGTGTATGTAAGCATACAAAAGATCAGGCTGTTATGGATTTGTCTTGATATACATATTCCCCCATAGTAGAGAATCCTCACTTTCATTTGCTTGAGCAAAGAAGGGAAGTTTGAATATTTCTACAGTCGGTTTAACCAAAAGTGTATATATAAGCTTCCAAGCATGGATCTTGTATGAATAAAGCAAAGGCTTTGACCCAAAAATGTTAGCTGTTGGGTACCGTAGCACTGCACTTAATATATTGTTTGAGGGGGTCAAAATTAACTATGGAGGAAGTGGTGAAGTAAATGAGGTTTGTTTTGGCTCAGTACTGTAGATTTTCTGTATCACATGCCTGCCTTTGCTGGGACTCTTTAGACTAGAACAGTGCTGCCCAACCTTATTACACAGGAGGGCCACATAAACCTAAGCACAACCTCCTGTAGGCCAAACAGATTCTATACACATTAATAAGATTTAAAGTCACCTCTATTGATTTTATATTTTAAGTTCAGCTTGTTTTGTATGTATTTAGATGGGTTGTTTCTATGTACAGTATTGTCCGTTTACATCATTTTAATTTACACAAGTGTGTAAACACAATGACAAAATGCTAATGAATTGGCCATTAGTATATTGTATTGAAGTAGGCAGTGGGCCTTATGAAATGTCCTGGCGTGCCCATGGCCTACCGGAGCAAGAAACTATAATAATTGCAGAACAGGCCTGCTTTTTAGCATAGTTAAAGACCATATCTTCTTCTATACTAAGTTCCACACTGATGCCAAAAATAAATAGTGGGCAGCTACTTTCAGAAGACAAGAATCTTCTCTCTAGATTTTTTTCAATGGACATAGCCCTAGATCTTTTATTAAAGGAAAGAACATTTTTAAAAGTGAAAATGAAAACCAGTTTGTCCTTTCCCATACATGTCACATGCATTTGGTCACTGTGGAGACCATATAACACTACAATATAATAAAACTAGAGGTGATTGAGAGGCCCAAATTACAATAGACAGTAGAAATATTCAGCAATATCACTAGAAAACAGGACTCAATTTTATAAACAGACCAGCTCACTTCAATGTAATAGTTTAAATGAAAAACAAAGTATGTCTGTTGCTTGGATAGGCTCTAGTCCTGCAGCAGACAGTGAGTGGGCAGATTACTGAATCTATGCAGGAGCCCCACTGAAGGCAGGTTCTGTGCAGGTGCAGAAGTCTCCTTGCTTGACATCAATTGCAGAGTCGGGGCCTTATATTAATCTCTTATTTCACTGTTACCTTATTATGGTGGATGTGGACACACAACTTCAAGAGACTAATGTAGCTTCTTTTAGGCATATTCTTGGGAGCAAAGAAAGCAGTTTGCTGGGATATGAAAAGAAGACTAACAGTGAAAAAATGGACTACGCCTAACTGTAAATAGGGCTTTGTTCCTCTCTTTCTGACATCCTGCCTAGTGCTGGCCAAATTATAGCCCTTTCTTTCAGGGGCGGGGGGGGGGGGGAAGGAATGAGAGACAGACTCTCAACTAACTTGACAGTTTGAATGTACAATTATGGAGCATGAAGGTAAAAAACCCCTCTAACCTCATAATGCACAATGTGACAGGAAAGTGGTTTTCAACCAGGGTACTCATACCCTTAGGTACGCAGAGGTCTTCCAGGGCGTACATCAACTCATACTGGATCAGATCAAAGGTCCATCTAGCCTAGTATCCTGTCTTCCGACAGTGGCCAATTTCAGGTGCCCTAGAGCAGGGGTGCGCAAACTTTTTGGGCCGAAGGCCACATCTGGGTGGGGAAATTGTATGCAGGGCTGGGGCAGGGGATTGGGGTGCGGGAGGGAGTGCGGGGTGTGGGAGGGGGTGTGGGGTGCAGGAACGGGCTCAGGGCAAGGGATTGGGGCAGAGGAGGGGTGTGGGGTGCATGAGGGGGCTCAGGGAAGGGGGTTGGGGTGCAGAGTGCAGGAGGGGGCTCAGGGCAGGGGGGCAGGAAGGGTGCAGAGTGAAACAGGGGGCTCAGGGCAGGGAGTTGGGGTGCAGGAGAGGTGCAGGGTGAGGCAGGAGGCTCAGGGAAGGGAGTTGGGGTGCAGGAAGGGTGTGGCAGGGGGTGGGGTGCAGGAGGGGTTTGGGCTCTGGCCTGGCGCTGCTTACCTAAAGTGGCTCCAGGGTGGCAGCGGCGCACACCTGGGCCAGGGCAGGCTCCCTGCATGCCTGCCATGGCCCCACGTCATGCTGCTTCGGGAAGCGGCCGGCACCATGTCCCTCCCTGCGGGAGGGGTAGGCACAGGTCTCCGTGCGTGGCCCTTGCCGCGCTTCCAGGTTCCCCGTTCCCGGCCAATGGGAATTGCGGGGGGCGGTGCCTGGAGGCAAGGGCAACGCACGGAGCCCTCTGCCTCCGCCCCCGGGGCTTGAGGGATGTGGTGCCGGCCGCTTCTGAGAGTGGCATGGGGCCTGCGGCACCACGGGGGGCAATCCCACAGGCTGGCTCCAAAGCCTTGATGGGCCGGATCCAGCCCATGGGCCATAGTTTACCCACCCCTGCCCTAGAGGGAATGAACGGAAGAGGTAATCATCCAGTGATCCATCCTCTGTCACCCATTCCCAGCTTCTGGCAAACAGAGGCTAGGGACATCATACCTGCCCATTCTGGCTAATAGCCATTGATGGACCTATCCTCCATGAACTATAGTTCTTTTCTTAACCTTGTTGTAGTCTTGGCCTTCACAACATCCTCTGGCAAGGAGTTCCACAGGTTGACTGCATTTTGTGAAAAAATACTTCCTTTTGTTTGTTTAAAACCTGCTGCCTATTCATTTCATTTGGTAACCCCTAGTTCTTGTGTTATGAGAAGGAGCAAATAACACTTCCCTATTTACTTTCTCCACACCAGTCATGATTTTATAGACCTCTATCATATCCCCCCTTAGTTATCTCTTTTCCAAATAAAAAGTCCCAGTCTTATTAATCTCTCCTCATATGCAAGCCATTCCATACCCCTAATACTTTTTATTGAACCTTTTCCAATTCTAATATATCTTTTGTAGGCTAGGGCGTACCATGGATTTATATAGAGGCAATATGATATTTTCTGGTTTATTATCTATCCCTTTCTTAAAGATTCCCAACATGCTGTTCACTTTTTTGATTGCCACTGCACATTGAGTGAATGTTTTCAGAGAACTACCCACAATGACTGACTCCAAGGTCTCTTTCTTGAGTGGTAACAGCTAATTTAGACCCCATCATTTTATATGTATAGTTGGGATTGTTTTCCAATGTGCATTACTTTGAATTTATCAACATTGAATTTCTATATACTCTATATACTATACACTGAAATGTAAGTACAATATTTATATTCCAATTGATTTATTTTATAATCCTATGCTAAAAATTAGAATGTAAGTAATATTTCAGTAATAGTGTGCCGTGACACTTTTGTATTTTGATGTCTGATTTTGTAAGCAAGTGGTTTTTAAGGGAGGTGAAACTTGGGGGTACGTGAGACAAATCAGACACCTGAAAGGGGTGCAGTAGCCTGGAAAGATTGAGAGCCTCTGGATAAGATGTTCCAAGTGCCAGAGCAGGACAAAAAGTGGGGGAAACTGAGACAATCGTTGCAGCAGTGCCCCAGGCAGCCAGGAGGGGGCGTACTGGGGCAGCAACTTTGCCACACATTTATTATAAAATAGAAGAAATTGGTGATACTGATTTTAGCAGTGAATGTCTGATACTGTGTTTATAACTTCATACAATCCCGCACCAACCACCTTAAAATTTTTAGGTTGCAAAGCTAAACGCTCAAAAGTCAGGAAACTCCTGGATTCAGGTTGTCTCTGCATCGTCACATGCGGTTTCTTCCACACAGCCCCTGGCCTTATTCAGAGTATAGGCTTGATGATTAAGAGAGATCGGGGTTGCAATGTTGCCCAGTTTTGTGATATCTGAGAATTTATTTACATCCCCAGCTACTGGAGACGATTCACTCGGAGAGCATCTCAGCTTACTGGTTTCCACGATATGCATCCGATGAAGTGAGCTGTAGCTCACGACAGCTCATGCTCAAATAAATTGGTTAGTCTCTAAGGTGCCACAAGTCCTCCTTTTCTTTTAACGAATACAGACTAACACGGCTGCTACTCTGAAATCTGAACTCAGCTGACTGGTGTGTTTAAATGAAAGTTCCTGGCCGTTATGGCTGTGGAGGAAAGCTCGAAAACAAAAGCTGAGTGCAACCTCAAGGTTCAGCAACCTGCAGCCAAATAAAGGGAACCCAATATTTAAAAATAAAATAAAACCGATCTGTTTTAAGAGTCATATCTCAGGGTTTCGGGGGGCCTGGGGCACGACTTTCTGACCATTTGAGGTTGGCAACAGCGGGTTGCGGGTCACTAAGGACGGAGGCCGTTGTCTGCGGCGGGCCCTGAGGCGCAAAGACGAGCGGCAGCCCCGTACGGTGCATGCTAGGCACGCCCCCTCCGTGCCCGGGGCCAGCGCCGAGAGCGCGGGAAGGGCACAGTCCTTCCACCAGCCCCGGGGGGAGGGAGGATTCTCCGCTGGCCGCTTCCACCCGCGACGCAGCTCAGCCCGGGCCCACTTAGCTTAGGGGCGCCCAAAGGAGGGCTGGGGGTCAGGGCTACGTGCCGGCTCTCCGGAGGGGGGGGGGGGCGCGCGGTGACCCTTCCACGCTTCCCCGTGCGCTGCTCAGTTGGGAAGCAGCGCCGGGGCGGGGAAGCCCTTCCAGCTCCTGCCTCCCGCTCTCCTTCCCCCTTTCTGCAGCCCTCTCCTTCTTCTCGCCTGCTGCTGCGGGCCCCACCGCGCCGATCGCCCCTTCCCCCTCTCGGCGGGGTCTGTCAGGCCCGGGTCGCCCCCCCCCACCCTCCCGCGCGCTTGCTGTGGGCGGCGGCGGCGGCGGCAGCGGCAGGGTTAAGGCTGAGGAATGCGGCGGCGGCGGCGGCGAGGAATGTGCATGCAGATGAGATGGATGTTAATCTCATGCTAATGAGCGGCGGCGACTGCTGCCCGGGGCTGAGCCGGGCTCCCCCGTTCCGAACCCAGACAGCGGCGGGGCTCGGCCCGGGACCCTGCCCTGGTGCTGCTGCAGCAGGCGGCGGCAGCCTAGACATGGTGGATTGAACCGGAGGAGGGTTTCCTGAGCGATTGCACGAGACTCTCTACTCCCCCCCGCCCCAGGCCCGGCTCCGGACCCCCCCGCCGCCGTCCCCCGGCTCTACTGGGGGCTTTTCCCGCTTCCCTTCTTTCTTCCTGGCCCTATGGAGCAGCTACCCCCGGCGCCCGACCATGCCTAGGAAAGAGGGGAATGGGCAGCTCCCCTTACCCGATGGCTGGGAGGAGGCGAGGGATTACGACGGTAAAGTCTTCTACATTGACCACAACACCAAGCAGACCAGCTGGATCGACCCCCGGGACAGGTGGGCGCGCACGGAGGGAGGGGAGGACCGCAGGGGATGGGATGGGGGCAAGGGCAGGCGTGGGGGAGACCCGGCAGCCGCAGTGTGAACCCGGCTGAGAAGCGGCAGCCGGAGCCCTTCCTGGGGGGGAGGCAGGAGGGTCCCTTCCCGTTATATAATGGGAGAGACAAAGAGGGGGGCAGCCCCGTGGCAGGGGATGAGGGTGGGGATGTGCTGGGACTGGGGGGAGTCTTGCTCTCGCTCAGATGGGAAGCGGACTGAAGAGGAGTGGGGAAGGGAGAGCGCCTTGGAAACTGAGGCAACCCCCCCACAAACAAACGCTGGAAAGGGGGTGGGGTGGAGGGCGTGTGCCTGTTTATCAAG
Organism: Lepidochelys olivacea; assembly: GCF_965140295.1. Lineage (NCBI taxonomy): Eukaryota > Metazoa > Chordata > Testudines > Cheloniidae > Lepidochelys > Lepidochelys olivacea. The sequence goes on from NC_140414.1 coordinate 85,697,771, forward strand.
GGAATCAGCCTGATCCTGTTGGCAGTTCAGTATTTATTGTGTCTCTATTTTGTGATTTTTTTTTTGTGACCCCCACCCTTAATCTTATTAAAAACTAGCTTTCATGCTCTTTATGGTTAATCTATGCAGCCTGTGTGTGTTTATATAGTTGTAGTCTTATGAAATCTTTCCTTAATGTAGTCTGATATTGGGGACCCATAGATCCCAGGAAAGAAGGAGATTTAAAGATAGAAAGTAGTTAGGATTTACTTGCCTGTCCTGTACCAACTTTTATAACAGTCTTTCCAGAGACAACCCAGAGAAGCAAATGCTAGGCGTCCCGCTGACTCCTGAGTATGGTGTACTTGGGTCTGAATCCCTCAGTTTGTGAAAGTGCAGGGCTGTGGCATTTAACTCTCCTTTACTGTGAAACCTTATATCAGGAAACTGCCTGTCTCTTTGCCCCAAGCTCCATGAACTTGCCTGATATTCATAGCCCAAAATATAGTTTTTATTTCTTCTTGTGAAGAAGCTAAGGCTGCAAGAGCTCTACAGGCCTCATCTATTAAGTAGGCCTCAGCCAGGCTAAATCCTTTCAGTCCCCCACCTAGAGACTGGGATGTTCCCTGCATTTTTCAGTCCTATGTATTTAAACAAGAGCCACAAAAGACAAAACTTGGGGGTGGGGGAAGTAAAACCAACTCAGACACTTCTAAGGCACCAACTACTTTATGTAAATCTTTCAGTTTTGAAGAGGCTTTTACTTTATAAAACACTTTTTAAACCTGAGATCTGTTTTAATTTGTGGCCTAAAAAGTTCAGAAATAAAGATTATTCTTTACTTTGTGCATAGTGCAAGCTATAGTATTCTTGTTAAGCCTATTGTAATCCAATGATCAAAAACTTATAAGTGACATTATAAATTTATGGCACAAACCATGATGAATTATCCATGAAGGTCTCGGTTTATATTTCCCTGCAGAAGTTAGAAAAGGCAGTTGTGATGAAGCTAGCTAGTGTCAGAGCCTTGCTGCTTGTTAGATGCATAGTGAAAGTTTTGACAAGCATCATACACAGTCAGACCTACTTTCCTGATATACATGATATTGGAATTAAGTGTTCTAACACTGGTAGCCCTGTTGTTTGACTTCTTTGCACTTTGAAACATCTTAAATATATTGTAAATGTCAGTAACATGGTGGTGGTCACAGGACAGTGATATTTGTTGGAGCTGTTTAAATATTTAGCTTCTGCAGATGTTTTGGTAAATATTTTTGACTTCTGATAGTTAAAATGGAGAGTTTTTCAATGTTCCTTGAAATTAGTGTTTTCAGTTCAGTTTTGTTCTAGATTTGTGTTTACAAAACAGATGACAAGAAAATAGCGTAAAGTAAATAGAAAGTAAAATTATGATTGCGCTTATCTATCTTGCCTTCTGAACAAATTAACACTTTCAAACAAAAGAAACATTTGACACTTATTGTGGATTCTATTGTCCTTAAAATGTTCAGTCATATTTATCCTGTATGTGTGTGATTGGTCTCCTAGTACATTTGAGTCTTTACTCCAATTACTACAGAGGTTTTTGTTTTTTTTTAAATATGAACTAGGAGAATTACACTTTGTATTTCTCTCATCATGCAGGTATTAGTATAAATTAATTGCTTGATTTTTTTTTTTTTTTGAGGCGAGAGAGGATTTAAAACACAATCAAGCTCTGGGCTAGATGTATTTTCTTTAATGAGGACTAATGGAGTGAAGTCCTTGTTAAACAGTGTAGGAGACAGTGTTTGGAGTAACTCCATTAACTCTTGTCAATCTTGTTTCTTACTGTTACAAAACAAACAGAAAGAGGTATGTTGCACGAGGCACTTGAGATAATCCATAAAATAGTGGCTATGGCTCAGCTGAAACTGAATTACCTGCACGGAAAAGAGGCTGATTGTCCATGTATGATAAAATTTTAGTATCTACACATACAATCAATATTTAGATTGCTGACTAGATTTGGAATAGTAGAAATAACTTTTTTGAAATGCCTGTGATTAGTTAACTGTGGGCTACATTATGTTGAAAATATAAGTATATTAGAAAAATGCACGTTGATATCCCATACAGGACAGAATAGATAGCTGTCAGAAGAACTAGAAAGTGAGCCTCCAGGTTTTTGTCAATACAGCAATGTCTGGGTTCTGAATGATCTTGGAATGTATCTAAAACTGTCAAGATGAAGTGTTGAGGTACTGTGGTGATGGTGTACTGGAGAGTCTGAGACTGACTTGACAACATACTTGTATCTATTCAGCTAGTTATTTTCAACTTCTATTTTATTCAGTTCCCTGATGTAAATCATAACAGTTGCATAATGTACTTTTGGAATACACTAATACAGGGATTCTCAAATTATTTCATAACTTTGACTAAATCTTAATAAGATACTGTCTTGTGGGCAGCTTCCTTCCCATTTGCAATTCTATAACAGCCCCATGGAAACCACAGCAATTGCTTAAAGGTAAAAGCAATATTTGGAAAAAATTTAATAGATTTTTAGCTTCTTTGAACTTGATTCAGCAGATGAGAATAGTGGGGGATCCAGCATCTTGTGACTAGGCGGCTCTCTGGACCATCAGCTAATGCTCCCTGGATCACAGTTTGGGAAACTCTTTATTAACAGAGAAAAGACTAGATGTATGAAGCTTCTTTTTGTGTGGAAACTGACCTGGCAATTGAAAATGTTGATGATCCTTCAAAGCTTTGGTGAAACTTGCTTGCATAGGAATATATGAAACTTATAGTACCAAATTTGTGCTAAGCACATTAGACACTCCTAGGACAAGATCCCTGCCCCCCCAAAAGTTTCCAATTTAAAGCCATGTTGCTGAGTATATGGATCAGGCCTGCTGATATAGTGATTGTACTCTACACTACAAAGAAGAAGACCTGGAGTCGATTCATGGACTGGGGCTCAGTTTTGCTCACCTTGCCTGCGTGAGTAATCCTGTTGATTTTAATGGTGCTCATATTTGTCGGTGAGAATGATTTGGCCCCTGTTTTTTGTACTCTCTAAGTCCATGCATGCTGGAAGTGCTGTAGAGGTACTGTAATACACTCAGCTGCTAAGGGGTTTGGAGTGCTTTGCATTGCTTGGCAGCGACCCCCTCCAAACGCTTCAGGAGCTGTGTTGACTGGGCTAAAGGAGACTGGTGGCTTAAAAAGCAGGGCCTCTAAGGTATGGACTGTACAGAGAAGAGAAACTGAGTTGAATTCAAACAGGAATGCAAAGAGGCTGGAGATATTTTTAGTGTTTAAATCTACAGACTTGACTCCCTTACCTATACTTTTGCTGTTTTGCTAAGCTACAGCAGACTGAAAACTGACAAGTTTTGTCAGTTCCACTGCTGCTATTTAGAACCAATTAGGCTACAGTGAAATAAACACAAACCATGTCAGTTTCACTCTGCCTCAGCTTGGAAAGATATGAAAAGCTGCAGAGACCAGCTGTTGACTGGAGAGGAAGACCAAAGTAAGAGGTGGGAGAGGGATAGAAGAACGCACATTTCCCTCCTTGTCCCTTTGTATTAGTTAAGAGACTGAGGCAAGGGCAGAGTAGAATAGCCTAGAGTAGAAGAGAAGGAAACGGTGAAAATATGCTTCTCTTCTGCAGCAGCCAACAGATGTTGGAAGGGCTTCACATTTATTAGACACCTCATTGGAGGCTAGCATGAATGGTGGTGCTGCAATCAGGGTTTAGAAACAGAAGCTAGATAGGAATCTCAGCTCCCTCCAGTTTCCGGAAATTGGATGGTGCTGGATTTCTCGCCAGGGCAGTGGGTCTCCTTGTGTTTTGTGTTGGCTTCTGGGCAGCTAAGTGTCAGATAAATTTTGTATACCCTTGTAATGACTGCCAGTCACCTATAATAGATATCCTTCTAGTCATTTCCATATCATAAAATCTGCTGTCACAGTTGGCCCTGATAGACACACTTATCAACAACCTCAGCAGAGTTTCAGGGAATGAATTAGCATGGGACTGAACTCCCCCTTCCTTCTTTTCTTTGCCTCTTGTAGAGCTGGTAAAATGTATCTCTAGAGAATTTACAGATTACTTTATCAAAGCAGTGATAGATTTATCGTGTTGTGGTGTTTGCCTTTAGAGACTGCCCTAGAAATACCCTGTCTGAATAACCAAAACAAGGGTTTGAAAAATTTACCAGACAGCTAGTAGCTAGAGGACTAAACCTGCTAGTTAGAGGTAGGTGTGAAATATAGTTATCTTGTGAACCTCTGAAGTGGAGAAGAAGTCCAGTTCGCCTTGCTACTTCCAGCTTCTAGGATGGAGAGGGTACTGGGATTTTTACTGGGGATCCCCACATCCTCCAATGGTGCCGTTCTGGCTAGGAGACACTGTGGACATTAAAAGCTCTATTCCCTCCCCTTATGGAAGGGACAAGGAGCTTTATTATTTCTTGTATTACCTAGAGGCCCTTATTGTAGACCAGGACCCCATTGTGTCAGGTGCGCTACAAACATAGAACAAAAAGACGATCCCTGCCCCAATCTTTTTGTCTCTTCTCCATCCCTCTGGAGATTCCTGGTTGCTATCCTATGAATAGCAGGGGGCATAGAAGGGACAGGAGATGGGGAGACTTGAAGCTGCAGCTGCTTGAGGAGTGGAGCTTGCTGCTCAGACATATGTTGCAGGAAGGCTGGGAAGGAGGCATGATTAGAGATGGAAGGGGAGGCAGGGGCATAGAGGAAGCTGGGGTACAGTGCAGGCAAGGGCTTTTGGGGAAGATCCAAGTATGGACCCCAGGCAAGAGAGCTAGTTGGATAGTGGGCAGCATCAGAGGACAGAAGTAACTAGTGGATCTGCTCTTCACAGAACTAAACAATGTTGTCACAGATAAATAAAATGACTTTCTGTTCACATGTGAAGAGTTCAGTATCTGAGGTGCTATGAAAATGTATTTGCATGTGAAACTTGGGGGTTGTGGTAGTAATTTTTTTTTTTAGCTGCAAGGCCTGAAATTTTTTTAAAAAGTGTAAGTTTTAACTTTGACTAAAAAAAAGATGGAAAGTTCAGTTATCTTTTGAAGAGTTGTGGTGTAACATTTGGAGACTAATTGAGTCATTAAACTATGAAATATAGGGATTTTAATACTGTGTTAAGTACAGATCTCAACATGACCTTAACCATGGAGTCACTAGAGTAACTCTATTAAATAAATCCTCTGTATAGTAAGGTACAAATTACCTTTTCTGTTCTGGTAGTGAAGAGGAGGAGTATGCAGCAGATCATCTGACACACCAAGTTGTACAACTTTTCTATAAACAATTCCACTAAGACAGATCATTTGGCATCTATGCCTGTTAGTGTAGTTCCTGACTTGCTTTGGTTTACATGCTAGCACTCCATCTTCCTTTACTCTCACCCCAAATAACTAGGTTCCATCTGTTCCTGCATAGCCTCTCCTGTTCATGACCAGTGTAGTGTGCTCCTTGTGAAACTCCCTGGTTCCTCACTCTGGTTTCAGTGGTAGTTTGGGAATTCCTTTCTCTGTCTGATTGCAGGGTTTTTCTTTAAAATAAACATGCCTGGTGCAGGAATTGAATCCACAATAAAATGCTAAAGGTCCCTGAACTCCTGGCACCAGACCTTCAGCTGCGTATCCTGCCTTCTGCAGGATTATGAAATGGAATGCAAGGCAGAATTCTAATATTATGTGGTGTATGGTACTATGATAGCATCAGCAAGTATGGCAGAACAGCAGTGTTTGTGTTTTTTAACAAAATTCAGACTTGTTCCATATGTGTGGTATAGACACTTCTAAAATAAAATATTGACTTTTTTTAACTATAATTGAAATGCTATGGTGACTCTTGCCTAGGAGTGTTACCCTTATATCTTTAGGGATGATAGAACTCAACTTTTCTCTGATCAAAACAGCTAAAGTTGACTAATCAAAAGATGCTGGAGTAAGTCCACTTATGTATGCAAGGTAAATATATTCTAGTGGCTAGGGCAGAGGATTGTCAGGGTTCTATCCCTGGCCCTACCACTGACTTCCTATGTGACTTTGAGCAAGTTATGTCAAAAAGTAATTGCACGATTTAAAAAAAGAAATAGAATACCATTCATTTTAGTATTTTTGAATGTTTTTTCTATATTTTCAAATATATTGATTTCAATTACAACACAGAATACCAAGTGTACAGTGCTCACTTTATATTTATTTTTGATTACAAGTATTTGCACTGTAAAAAAAACAAATACATTTTTCAATTCACCTAATAAAGACATTGCATTACAGTACTTTTATTCATTAAAGTTGCACTTACAAATGTAGAATTGTGTACAAAAAAAATGCATTCAAAAATAAAACAACATAAAGCTTCAGAGCTTGCAAGTCCACTCAGTCCTACTTCTTGTTCAGCCAATCGCTCGATAACAATCCAAAGCAGTGTGGACTGACGCCTGTTCATTTACATTATCTGAGTCAGATGCCACCAGCAGAAGGTTGATTTTTCTTTTTTTGGTGGTTTGGGTTCTGTAGTTTCCACATCAAAGTATTGCTCTTTTAAGACTTCTGAAAGCATGCTCCAAACTTCATCCCTCTCAGATTTTGGAAGGCACTTCAGATTCTTAAACCTTAGGTCCAGAGCTGTAGCTATCTTTAGAAATCTCACATTGGTACCTTTTTTGCATTTTGTGAAATCTGCACTGAAAGTGTTCTTAAAATGAACAACGTGTGCTGGGTCATCATCTGAGACTGCTATAACATGAAATATATGGCAGAATGCGGATAAAACAGAGAGGGGATGTACAATTCTCCCCCAAGAAGTTCAGTCAGAAATTTAATTATCACATTATTTTTTTAACAATCCTCAGCATGGAAGCATATCTTCTGGAATGGTGGCTGAAGCATGAAGGGGCATATGAATGTTTAGCATATCTGGCACGTAAATATCTTGCAATGCCAGCCACAGAAGTGCCATGCAAATGCCTGTTCTCACTTTCTGATGATATTGTAAATAAGAAGAGGGCAGCATTATCTCCCTTAATGTAAACTAACTTGTTTGTCTTAGCGGTTGGCTGAACAAGAAGTAAGACTGAGTGAACTTGTAGGCTCTGAAGCTTTACATTGTTTTGTTTTTGAGTACAGTTATGTAACAAAAAAAAAATCTACATTTGTAAGTTGCACTTTGATGACTGGGGTTGTACTACAGTACTTGTATGAGGTGAATTGAAAAATACTATTTCTTCTGTTTCATTTTTGCAGTGCAAATATTTGTAAGCAAACATAATATGCACTTTGATTTCAATTACAACACAGAATATGATATATATGAAATGTAGAAAATCATCCAAAATATTTAATACATTTCAATTAGTATTCTATTGTTTAACAGTGTGGTTAATCAAGAGCCCAATTCAGAAATATAAATTACAATTATTAATAGCTGTGTATAATGTCTGTTTAAAGTTGACATCAATAAGAGATGTGAGTCTGATTTTCATAAACAGGGTTTTCAAACAAATATTGATATCATAGCAAGAGAGTAAGGCCCTGGCAATGTGGTTTGTACAGGTGGGCCTCTATGCACATGCAGTATGCCTCCACAAGGCTAGCAGGGTTCTGCCTGTGCCAATTAGACTGCATGATCATGGCCCAAATTATGTAGGGCTCAACTCAAGGGATATTGAGTTTGGTTTTCATATTACACAGGTTCAGTAGGAAGAAGTTCATTTGTGAAAAATGTTTTACTAAGCAAGGAGTGTGAAATAGTTGGGACTGGATGAAATGTAACTTTCTGTGATGGAGGGAGTGGTACCTCTAATGAACTTACAGATTTTGAATAAAGGGTTTTATAACTAATAAACTAGTTTTATAACCATTGATAACAACAGAACACAGCCTCGCAGAGGGAGTGTACTGCATTTTTATTTGAGGTGCATGAAGTATGAAACGTCCTTATTGAAAACAAACATGCCGTTTAGTTCACAGTTTGCTGTTACCCAAAGTTGTTAAAGGAGAAATCCATAAGTCATGTGTCATTCCTTTTTGTTAAATGTGTGCTATCAATTGCGTTTTGATCTAATTTTTAAAACATTTCACTTGCTACCACAGATTGTATTATGTGCTCTATGCTAGGCACTTCTTTGTTTATACACATTCTTACTTAGTACAAGATCCAGTAGCTTGATTTAAAACACTTTTTTTTTTAAAGATATGACAAAAATGCACTGACTCATGAATATTGAGGAATCTTTGGATTATAGAAGTAGTTTTTCAGGATATAATGAGTGGATGTGGATGCATAATTACTACATTACTGTGGTTTTTTTTTTATATTTAGACATTTTAAAAAGAAATGTTTAGGCTTTGAGCCTGTGTCGAGAGCATGGGCTTTTGCTTATGCCTGTGTGATTCTCAATACAGTTTTAGGTTCTGAGATGACAAAAACCAAACAACCCCAGGGTGCCTAGACTTGCCTGTGGACATAGTGCAGTCAATGTTTTTCAAGACCAGTTTTGTTTCTCATCCAACACGTCTGACAACTCCAAAAATCAATCCTCTTCAAACTCCATTCTGGTTGTACCTCCTCTATTGTATTTCCGTTAATCCTGTAAAGCACCTTTGGGTACAGTTTGTAGGATCTGGGCCTTATTTTCCTGCGACCATTCATACAGACCACTTGATCATGTATATGCAAAAAGAAAAGGAGTACTTGTGGCACATTAGAGACTAACAAATTTATTTGAGCATAAGCTTTTGTGAGCTACAGCTCACTTCATCGGATGCACGAAAACTTATGCTCAAATAAATTTGTTGGTCTCTAAGGTGTCACAAGTACTCCTTTTCTTTTTGCGAATACAGACTAACACGGCTGCTACTCTGAAACTTGATCATGTATGTAACTTAACTCACACAAGTTCTTCCATAGAAGTCAATGAGACTACTTATGTGAGTAAATTATGCACATGCTTTAATGTTTGCAGGATCAGGCCTAACTTGTATTGTATTTTTAATTGTTTATGCAGATTAGACACTTTTGTATAAAAAAATTATTTTCTCTAACAAGAGAGAGTGGCTTGATGGTGAAAGATTAGACATGTTCAGATCTTCAGAGGTTTGACTCAAGATTTCAGCTTTGTAAAGTAAATGAATGAGTTAAATTTACTGAGTATGAATGCGGAACTCAGATGAGAATCCAAAAACTGAGGTCCTTCCTGGTTGTTCTGCATGAACATTAGATTTAAACTTTTTTATTAAAGCCAATGTTAAAATTGTCTCCTACACAGGTTAAGAAAGAGTGTCAGTACATCTGGGTATAGTGCTTAAATTTGTACAAAGGTTGGTTTGAAAGTCATAAAATACATAGAGTACAAAATCAGCAACATTCCAAATTAAGGTTAATAAATTTAACTACTAAGGTACTCTGTAAGTACAAGGGCTTGCCCTGGTGTCCTTGAACAGAAGTGCCCCCCAATCCTCCCTCTCCTTATGTTGTTGTTAAGTGTATCAAATGACTTCCTCTTGCCCCAATGTGATTGCCTCCAACAGTGATGTTTATATGGCTTGTGAAGTGAGCTTAGATCCATTGGGATGGAAAGCGCTTCCTGAATACATTTTACACCACTGTAACTGAAGCAAATGACTGCACACAAGGCTATGTGAATTAGGTAACAATCTGGCATGAAGTGAAGACCTTTTTAACCTCTGTATTGCGAGCATTGCAAAGTATAAAATGAACTGTTTATACATTTACAGTTGTCCTAGTGAATGGTGGAATGTTGTGGAAATAATCATATGACATGTTTACAGAACATTCCTCACATAGTATTCAAATGATTAGAGAAATTATGCGATGCAGCCAAGCATTGAGTTGTTCTAGTCAGATGTGATTTACTATTGTGGTAAGTGAGAGATGATACATAGCAGCTCAGATTTAATAATTTTATTAAGATAATGTTGAAATAAGAAACGGTACAGAGTTCAAGCATAGAAGTTTCTGGTTGTTAGGGGATAAGGTACAGATTATCAAGGGGTGTAAAATTCGATTTAGGAGCTGGTGGAGTAAGGATCACATAATAATCTGCAATCTCCCCGACTGGGGGAAAAGTTTAACCGGTCAGAGTACAGACATTGAGATATGGGGTAAGTTATCCACACAACGGCTATGTTCAGTATGCGGAGTATAGTGAGTGGATATGATGGTGGGGATGGGTCTACCCTCATTTGGTGGGGTTTAATGTTCAATGGGTTTATGGTTCCAGTTCATACGGTCCGATGGGGAAGGCCTCTCAGTCTCTTTCCCATAGTGTGTGCACAATGTCGTACCGGCTCACTCCTCCTGGTACTGTCGGTGGCCGGTAATGTGCTCGATGTAGATGTCCCTGGACCATCGGATGGTGTCCGAGACCATGAGGCGCCGCATCAGCCATGCATAGCGTCTACCAATCCCGCAGGTGTGCAGCACATGCTCGTTGCAGGGGTCCCAAGCGCCCAGGGCTCCGACGATCAGGGCTTCCAGCTGCACCTCGTAGCCCTTTGCTCTCAGGGTGTCGGCCAGAGGGGCGTATTTTTCCAGTTTCCGAGCTCGGGCTTCTCGGAAGCCCAGGGTCCTGTTCTCGAAGGGGACCGTGATGTCGATGAGGATGATCTTTTTCTGGGTTTCGTTGGTGACAACCACGTTGGGTTGCAGCGGGCTGTCAGTACCGGGGATGGCGCAGTTCACGGCGACCTCCCCCAGGCACGGTGAGATGGCTTTCACCAGGCAGTTCTGGATGGCGTTGTGGCGCAGCTGCCAGGCTCTGGAGTGGGGCTTGCAGCTGCACAGGACGTGGGGCAGGGTCTCATTGGAGTAGCCGCACTTCCTGCAATGCTTATCTCTGTTCCCGTGGCGGACGGCTCCGGGACCACAGTGAAGCGATGTCGCCCCCATCTCGGCCAAATTCGCCATCCAGGGAACTGCTCAGGAAGCTGGCGGTGTCTTGGCTGAAGGGGGCTCTACCGATCCGCTTTTGTGTTGCGTCATGGAGGGCTTTTGCTGCGATGCTCCTTACCATGGCGTCGGGACACGTCAGCAGGCGGAAGACGTGGGTGGTCACCATGATGTCACACAGGTCACCCATGCGGGGGACATTGGCACCATCATGCCTGTGGGTGATATAGACCAGCTCGTTGCTGGCTCTCTGGGGAAGGAATAACCACTTCTTCACCAGCTGACGGATGATCTTGTCTGCCTTGTTGAGGGGTACCTTTGCCACAGCGGATCCCCTCAGGACGAATGAGATGCGGGGGATCAGGAAGGTGTTCAGGGCGTTTATCTTTTGCCACGGTGCTAGCAGTGAGGTGTCGATCTTGGCGGCATCCTGTAGGATCTCTTGGGTGTCTGTCAGACACGGAAACCCGTCGGTGTGCCGAGGTGTCGGTAGGCCTGCCCCTCTGCCAGGGGATGACGGGCTCGCCCTGGATCTGGAATTCTGTCTCCTGCACGGAGTCCCTTTTGCTGCCATCTATGTGGAGGGATGCGCACTTCTTTGCATTGAAGCGGAGCCCCATCCAGTCGGCAACTCGACTGGTGGCATCTAGCATACGCTGGAGGTTCTCTGGGTTGTCTGTGGTCAGGACCAGGTAATCCGTGTAAGCCAGGATGCTCACCCTCTCACTGTGGAGGTTGAAGCCGTCTGCACCCTTGGAAATCGCTCGCAGCAACGGCTCCATGGTGAGGTTAAAGATGATGGGGCTGAGGGGACAGCCCTGCTTAACTCCGCTCCGGATCGGGATCTCAGTGGTCTCCCCTTCGACCGAGCGAATGGTGGTGCTGCATCCCTCGTACATCTCTTGAATCACACGGCAGAAGTTGTTCTTTGTGCCCAGGGGCCCAATAAATCTTAATCCACCTCTGCCTACGCTATGGGTACTACAGCAGTACAGCTGCATCTATGCCACTGTAGTGTAAATACTTGCTACAGCAATGGAAGGGTTTTTTCTATTTCTGTAGTAAATCCACCCCCTCTGAGACAGTAGGTAGCTAGGTTGACCTAGTGGTGTCTGTACTGAGGCTTAGGTTGTCTTAAAGTCATACCCTTGAGAGATGCAGTTTTTACACCCCTGAGTCACATAGCTAGGTTGACCTAAGTTTTAGCTGTAGATCAGGCCTTAGGTTATCTGCTGAGACTGCCAACCATAATGTAATTGTAATGGTGTGTTTTGAGGCTTGGATGCTTGTCAGTTAGGAAGTGGGTAAACTATCTGCTTGTTTTATGGTGGTCTCCAAACAGTTTTGGATAATGACTTTTGGTTGGAAAGGTGGATTTGAACCTGTGATCTAGAGAGACTGTTCCAGATCCTATTACTAATGCCTTAAACCAGTGCTACTCAAAGTGCTGGTCCGCGGACCGGTGCTGATCCGCGAGCCATCGGCTGTCGGTCTGCATGCACACTGGAAAAAAAAATTGCCGGTCCCCCACATCAGATAGCTTGAGAAGCACTGCCTTAAACAATTCAGTCCACCTGGGAATAGGCTTTCTGTCTGAATGAGTTTGCAGTATCATAGATAACAGCAGTTCATTTTAGTAGTGTGGCATGGTATTTTTGTCATATCCATAGATGTGTGTTAAAACCGAAGTGGGGAGGGGATTGCTGAGCTGGAGTGGATTTTTTTTTCTGTCTGTCTGTCTCTTTCTGTCTTTCTTTCAAGAAGTGATAGAATATATTCAGAAAGTCTGCTTGGTGATTGTCTGAAGGTTTTTATGCACCTGGGCATCCTTAGTGTGCCACAGACCTGAAATGAAGTTGAATAGAGTCAATATCATGAAATTTAATTTATGATGATATGCCACTTGTGTACTGACAGACTAAGGTAGTGTAAAGCTAAGCTCTGGTTTTAAATAACACCAAATGCAAACAGTGTTAGAAAGGTACTTGCATAGAATGTACTGTTAAAATAATGGTCAGTTAGTATCTGTGCTGGGTGTTTCGATGATAGATGAAATGTCAAATATCCAGAAACAATATCCATTGTGCAATAAGGGCAGCTATTGAACAGAAAATGTTTTAATTAGAGAGAATCATCTTTAGTATATTCAGGAGTTATTAATGTTAAAAAGTTGTTTGTTTTTTGCTGACTTCTCTTGAAGATATTATAATAAAGGTGAAAGTACGTCTATGTGGCATATCTTTCAGGAATATGGCTCTATTGGCAGACTTGGGTCAGTCTGCAAAAAGTCAGTTAGCTCTTGTGTGATCAAGTGTCAACCTCAAATCTCACCACTCTTGTATACAAATGCAAAGCTCTTCTTCAACCTTGACTTCCCAAGTAACACAGTCTACCATCTTAATAAATTAAGAAAACACAATTTTACCATAGGGAGGGGAATAAGGTAAACAGCATATGATAGATGTTAACCATCTGTTTTTCTCATTGGAAGGCTTTCTGATAACACAAGCTAAGACCCTGAATGGAAAAAAATACAGTAGGCATAAGAGACTTAATTGTGATATTTGGAATTGTTCATTTAGCAATTTATGGACCAAGTGAAATCCTGTTAGGACTTTCAGAGCTTGAGGCTGAAAAAACATTTTCTCTTTAACTTTATTTTGGTTGCAGGTTAATTAAATTGACTGATTAAAAAAATAAACAGTGAGTGATCCATTTGGGAAGTGTCCATTTAAAACTGCTTTTAGGCAGGATGAGAGCAAAAGAGAAATTTTGTTTGGAAATCTCTTTCAATGAGTCAGTTACCTTGCTTCAGCCAACTAAACTTTGTAAGGTGGAAATTTTGGGGGAGTATAATATCTGCCATAACATGTTGAAATTGAGCATTGGAAAGGTTTCAGATCACTATTGAACAGGTTAACAGAGTGTACCATGTAGGTAGCATTTCAGTCTGGCCACAATCCCTGGAAATTGTACAGAGGTATACAGAAGAAAATGCAGCCTAAAAGAGGCCATGGAAGAGGGAATTGCCAGAGGGACTTCATATACAGTGTGCCCTATGTAAAATGATGGCAGCTGATCACTAGCTAACTTCTAATGTGAAGAAATGGGCTTTGGGAGAGGAATCCCAAAAGACGCTTCTCTTCTGTATGAATTAAACAACTTCAAATAATGGTGACCTACACAGGCGCGGGAAGTAGGGATGCAGGGGGGTGCTGAAGCACCCCTTAGATTTTATGCGGGGTGCTGACTGTGCATGTGGGGTCCCAGCTCCCAGTCCTGCTCCGAGCTGCGCCTGCTGGCTCCACGCCCAGGGGTACATGTGGGGTCCCAACTGCCAGCTCTGCCTCAGCTTTGGTGGTGGTGGTGGGGAGGGAGGCAGCACGAAAAGTTTGGGGATAGTTTTTGCTGGCTCTCAGCACCCTCACTATAAAAAGTGTTCCAGCACCACTGGTGAGCTCTGATAGCTGTGAGGGAGCAGCATGTTCACTATAGCTTTCCCGTTTTAAAATCTGCAAGCAGTTATGTGGGCCCAGTGTCTCCACCTGTTGCTGGACTGCTCTCACTGGATCATTTTGAGCACTGGCAATGTGTTTGGTATTTCACAACACATAGAAGACATGGCCGTTGCTCGAAGAATCTTAGTCTTCAGAGCTGATAGGGAAGTCATACATAGCACTTGGTGACCAAGAAGTAGAAAGGTCACGTAACAGAGCAGCATTTAAACAAAATTAAAAGTAGTACTTATGCTGGTGACACGCTAAAGGCATATTGGATGCCTTTCTGGGAAAACTCTTTAAATGAGAGCGTGCCAAAAAGAGTATCAGTTTGGCTCTCAAAGTTCATGCTGTGAACATAGTGAAATGCAAAATGCAACTGCAAAATGCAATGTTTGACTTCTTTTAATCAGACATGCAGCTTATGATGATGCTCTATTAAAACCAACTTCTCTACAAAACAAGCTCTTGTTTAATTAGAAGCTGGCTAGCCATTTTAAAATCTTCAGTATAGGGAAAGGAAGGTTGTCCCAGTGGTTACGACTTGGGGAACATCTGCTTTGCCACAGGCTTCCTATATGACTGTAGGCAAGTCATTGAATATTTGTGTTTTAGTTCCCATCTGTAAAGTGGGGATGATAACCCTGCTTTACAGGGGTGTGATGGGTGGGGCAGGTAGGTACAAATATGTAAGATATTTTGCCACTGTGCCCAAGCTAAGTTGCAAATGGGAAATGAGGTGGTTTTTTTGTGAACCAGCTGACTCTCAAAATGGAACTCTACCTATTTTGGGTCAAAAAAATCTGGTGGAGAAACACATGGGTTATGATCACTGATGAGTTAAGGAGTCTGTCTGTATACAGTGTATGAATTCTGGTTGACATTATGAAGTTGCTATATCATGGAATGTTTTTATGTGGACATGGCAGCCACCATTTGCTTGTGTCTGCCAGACTAGGGACAATAGTTGATCATTAAACTTTAAATAGTCAACTGTTCAGATGGAAACACCCTGGGTCAATGGATTGACTAAAGATGGGAGAAGCTTGTCCGTTCAATTAATGTGCACTGAGGGAGAGTGGAAAATCCTCAGTAGCAGAGTCCAGGTGTTGGTAGGGGGAGAAATTCACAGAGCAAGAGTCAGGAAGCTTTGGGCAGGAGAGAGGCATGTTTTCATAGCAGGGAGTTTGGTTAAACCAGGGAACCAGCTAAAGTAAGAGAAGGTTAGTTGGCTGAGGGAGGTGCTGTGAGCTGCAGAGAACTATTCCCAAGCCCAAAAAACTCTCCAGAGTGGCAGGGAAAATGCCTACACCCGTGTTTATTTTGTCTAGATCTATCTGTGTATCTTTCATGATAAGTAAAGGGTAATGGTTTTACAGTCCTGTGCAAAGTATCTGTTCGCTTTCATTGTCTTGTGCCCCTGAAGAGTTTAAACAATAAATTCAGAGTGGTGGGAGGAGGTATATTGTAAGCTGCAGAAAGGAAAGTCTAAGGGGCCAGCACTAGTATCAGGGGCTGAGCAATTGGACTTCTGGGTCCCAGCTCTCAGAAGTAGGTGCTAGACAGGATCTACACCCTTGGAATGTGTCTAGAGATCCTAGCCAGGGACAGTGCCTGGAGCCTGATCAGATTCGAGGCTTAAAGAGCACACAGGGTCCATTGAGCTGAGTCCCAAACACAACAGCCTGGAGAGTGTCCAGCCATAGCGGGAGCTCGCACGTGTGTGCACGTGAGAGAGAACATCGCTTACTTCTAGTAGGTGGTTGGAGATAGCTTTGTTCTGGCACAGGAGAGCCTGGTAAACTGTAATCCACATTCTTCAGTCTGTTCAAGAGTTAATCTGTGAAAGAAGCATGATAGGCAGCTTGTCTGTCAGTGGTGGTTCCAGCTGCCAGGGCTCTGTGGCATGCAAGTGACATATCAACGCCATGACAGAGGGAAAAGAATTTATCCGGTATTGTTTTCAGCAGGGAGCAATCTGCAGAATGATGAGGGGAAGGATAGTCTTGTGGGCAGGTGTTGGATTGGGACTCAGTTTTGGGTTCAGTTCCTAATTTTACCATCAACTTCTTTTGTGACCTTTGTACAAATAATTTACTCATCTGTAATATAAGGATTATATCCCCCCCTGCACACATGCATGCACACACACAATCTCTCACCCTTTGTCAGGCTCATAGTCATAGATTTTAAGTGTTTTGGGGCAGGGACTGTCTCTTACTATGTGTTTGTACAGCACCATGCATACGAGGGCCCCAACCTTGGTTGGTGCTTCTTGGTGCTCCTGTAATGTTACTACAGTATTAAATATTTATTAAACCTATGATGGGGATTTCCTGGTGAGACCACATTTCTAGGTGATCCGTCCTTTCAGCGTTGACGCTCATAGAAGCCGTAGACCAAATGTCACGGATAGGCTTGCTGATTAATTCCAGAAAAGAAATATTGGCGGTGAAAGAATACCAAAGAAACTTGTGTTCCAGTCTATGATGAAGATAACTTACTTGGATACCTCTATTGGTAACCTGTTTCTGGGGAAAAGACATTTAGCTGATGCTCTGGTAACCGCAAATATGAATGTGGCAAGTTAGTGCTGTTTCTCAGTGAGTCTCCTGTTCTATGTACAGGAGACAGTGAAAGTTCTTGCAAACCTAGGTTTCATCGAATCCTCGTAGAGCAGCATTCTCTTTGAGAGGCAAGTAAAATTAACTATGCCATCCTTGCTATGTAGAGATTGAAAATTATTATATTCATTCCGATTGTGATGATGCTATAGTTGGGACTCAAAAGGGAAGTTCTTTACAATACAAATAAAAGATGCTATTCCTGTGTACTTTGCTTATTAGGTTTGGTAAACTATGTGGTGGTGGTTTGTATTGCGATAACATATATGGATCCCAGCCATGGATCAGGACCCCCTTGTGCTAGGCACTGTACAGTTAGTAATTTGATTATTTATAATAACATGTCCTTCAAGTATGAAGGCACTCAAAGAAACAAGGGAACAATAAAATACACAATTAATGAATGGGGAGAAAATACCATAAGACTAGCTTGTAAAGAAAATTAAATTAATACATGACCACACTGGAATTGGTACTCCATTCAACCAGATGGAATTAAATGAAAGATTGCTTTATATTTGGGACAGTTTTGCTGGGTCTGAAAGGGGATTGTGATGTCTAGAGTTGGATGAGTCCTGAGAGGGATGAAAATGCAAATAAAATCAGATGAACATAGTGGAAGCACAGAATGGAGAACTTTATATGTAGAAATGATTTAAACCTCTCAAAATAAGTAATCATTTAAATCCAATATAGTAAATAGTGATATGAGATATAGTGCCTAGCAGAGAAGGAGAAAAATATATATTCTGCTGCATTTTGAACTGTCTTTGCAAGAAATCAGTAGAATCAGTCAGGAAGAGCAGCTAAGAATGGCAACTGAAGTAGATGAATGAAATGAATTATTTCTTCCGGTTAGATTTGTTGGAAATTACTGTACGTGTATATGCATACCAATTAAATTTCCATTGCCTTCACTATTTTTCTTTAATCTATGACTCTTCCCTCCTCTCCACCCCCCATCAGCAGTTCTGTGTTTTGGGTTAGTAGGGGATCTTTTTGGTATTGTGATGGGGCAAGGCCAGATGGCTATGGAAAAGTAGTGGGAGATAGATAGATTAGCTCCAGGCTAAACAAATCCCTGGTACCAGGATAAGTGAAATGGAACTGCTCCAGGTCAATTAAGACACCTGGGGCCAATTAAGAACTTTCCAGAAGGCAGGGAGAAGGCTAGGTTGATTGGGACACCTGAAGCCAATCAGGGGCTGGCTGAAGCTAGTTAAAAGCATCCCAGTTAGTCAGGTGGGTGTGCATGTCAGGAGCTGTGGGAGGAAGTTGTGCTGTTGGAGAGGCTGAGTAGTACATACTATATCAGGCAAAAGGAAGGAGGTACCCTGAGGTAAGGGTGAAGTGGAGCTTGAGGAAGTGAGGGCTGCTGTGGGGGAAGTAGCCCAGGGAATTGTACATGTTATGTTTCTAAAAGGTCAGCTACATAGCTGATACTATTAGGGTCCCTGGGCTGGAGCCCGAAGTAGAAGGTGGGCCCAGGCTCCCCCCCCACCTTTGCCCCCGATTAATCACTGAGACTGGGAGACAACAGAGACTGTGCAAGGAAGGAAAACTTCTCCTCACCTCCCTCTCTGGCTTATGATGAAAATGGCTCAGTAGATTGTGACCCTTGTCTCTAGAGAGAGAAGGGTTACGTGGAGGGTCACAGTGAGCCTCTGAGGCTAGCGCAATCCGCCAGGAAACACGGGACCCACGGAGGCAAGGACAGAGCTTTGTCACAGTATATAACCAGAATTTGCTCCCTTCGTGGCATTAGTTAAAAACACTGGGGCAAGTTAATCCCTTCTGAATCTAGATGGACCTTGGGAGTTGCAGTGGGATGAATCTGGGATGCTGTGTTGTATGTTAGCCTGTAACTCGGCAAGTGCATTTTGTACAAGGGGATAGTGAGGGTTTGCATGATAAAATTGGTGTTAGAATTACAGGATAGCTGATCAATTTTAGTTCAACAGTTTGTAATCCATTTCCATATAATAATGAAGATCTTAACTTTTTAACTGTGTTAAATACCAAGATAAAATTCTCTTTACTAAAGGATTCTCTTCTTACAACCAAAGAAGATACAGAGTGCTGAGCCTTTTAAGCTTCATGATGATCATGGTCTTCCAATTATGTATATCCTAGTGTTGTCTGATTATCAGATATTTTTCAGCTTCAAGTTCCATTATGGGATTTTTTACGTTCTAAAGAATTAAATCCATTTTACACTTTGGCTATCCCCACTAACGCTAATATAATCCAAGTTTTGTAATAACGGTATTATGAACCCTGCTTTTGAAGGGTAGTAATAATATGTATCTGGCAAACATTGCAACAAGAGTATATGATTTTATATATAATTAAAATTTGATTGAGTTCTTGGTTCTGTATATAAAATCTAAATTTTGTGTTGGTTTGGTTCTTGTGCAATCTCTTAGTTGAAAAAGAAAAATGAACACTTGCAAAATGCTGAATACAGTTTCTGGCTCCCATTAGCTTAACCCTTGGGACTGAAGCATTCCAAGCATAGTTGTGGTGGGGTATTGCAAGACTGGGTAGGGGAGAAGTTGAAAGTTGGGGCCTACATCATAGAGGGCTCTAAAAGATAATAAGCAGTATGTTGAATTTCACCCTGAAATAAAGCAGTCACTGTAAAGCACAAAGCAGGAGTGATCTATTTAAAATGTGAACTAATAGCTGCTGTGGTAGTGGGTAATGCTACTGAAAGCCACAAGCTGGCCATCCAGTTTAACTTAAGGGGCATTCTTCTGCTTTTTGCAGGCTTTTGTAAAAAGAAAAGGAGTACTTGTGGCACCTTAGAGACTAACAAATTTATTAGAGCATAAGCTTTCGTGAGCTACAGCTCACTTCATCGGATGCATACAGTGGAAAATATAGTGGGGAGATTTTATATACTCAGAGAACATGAAACAATGGGTGTTACCAAACAGACTGTAACAAGAGTGATCAGGAAAGGTGAACTATTACCAGCAGGAGAGCTGGGGGGGGGGGGGGGGGAGGAGACAGGACGCGGGGGACGGACACCTTTTGTAGGGATAATCAAGGTGGGCCATTTCTAGCACTTTACAAGAACAGTAGGAGAGGAAATAAACAAGGGGAAATAGTTTTACTTTGTGTAATGACACATCCATTCCCAGTCTTTAGTCAAGCCTAAGTTAATTGTATCCAGTTTGCAAATTAATACCGATTCAGCAGTCTCTTGTTGGAGTCTGTTTTTGAAGTTTTTTTGGTGAAGAATTGCCACTTTTAGGTCTGTAATCGAATGACCAAAGAGATTGAAGTGTTCTCCGACTGGTTTTTGAATGTTATAATTCTTGACGTCTGATTTGTGTCCATTTATTTTTTTACGTAGAGACTGTCCAGTTTGGCCAACGTACATGGCAGAGGGGCATTGCTGGCACATGATAGCATATATCACATTGGTAGATGCACAGGTGAACGAGCCTCTGATAGTGTGGCTGATGTGATTAGGTCCTATGATAGTGTCCCCTGAATAGATATGGGGACACAGTTGGCAGTGGGCTTTGTTGCAGGCTTTTGTGTGACCATTGCTTCTAATCTGGATTTTACCTGTGGCTAAACTAGGGATTTTATATTTAAGATTTTTAGGGGAAAAAACCACTCACAAATCCCAAAGCTGTAGTGACTACAGTTGAGCATGATCAACAACTGTGTTTGACTGATATATCCATGTTTTTAGCTGATACTGCAATGGCTAGAGGCATGGTGATGCTTGTGTACCAAGAGAGGTTTCAAAAATTAAGTTTCAATTAGCCTTGACAGTAATTGGCAAGGAGAACCTGACTGAAGTTTTCAAATTTATGAAGGGCAGTGTGAAAACTGATTATTTACACGACAAGGTAAATAATCACAAGGACAAGGAGATGCTTGCTGAAATGGAAAAGGTAGTAAAATTAGCCTTCATTAAAGGAAATAATGTTTATAGTCAGTGTGTGGAATTCATCATTGCAGGAGGTTATCAAGGCAAATACTTTTTAAGGTGGATTTAACAACAACAACAACAAAAAAAGCCTTGATGACTTTGACCATTAATGTTTTTCCTTATTGTATCTATGCTAAGACAATCTAACCTTATATTTTATGGTATAAGGAGATTGCCCTCTGGATGACTGAAGAAATTCACCTTCCCCACAAATATAAGCCTGTACAATTGCCTAGATGCATTTTTTAGATTTTTTTACCTCCCTTCAAAGCAATCCCATGTTGGTTACTGCTGGAAATAGACAGACAAGTGGTCTCAGCTGGTATAATAAACATTCATAGTAATGTATTGTTAGGATGACTAACATGGTATCAACATGAACCACTAATATATTGGAATGAAAGGTGCTCAGTCTTAAACAAATACTTACCGTCTTTGCTCAGTTTGGTACTGAAACGTCCATTATCTCTGGGCGGTGCACAGCCCCACGTAGTAATAGTTTGACAAGATGTGAAAAATACCACTTTATCTAACTGAAACATTTAAGAACTTTGTTTATTACTTAATTTGCCTTTTCTTGGACACATTGGCTAATTTCCCTAATCTTATAAAAGAAAAAGTAATAGTACCTTCCTTGACCACCAGGAGAAAGAAAGAAAGGCTTTACATCTCATGCAGTAAACAGCATCTTCAGTAATACAGGGACCACTAACACCATGATGAGGTTCAGTAATGGCTCGTAAGAAGGAATGCTACCTCTCACATTGCCTTCACCATTCTCTGAAACACCTTCTCCTTGAGGTCTCTCATTTGGTTATTGACCAGCCTGATCATGCTCAGCTTACAAGATTTAAAGAAATTTTTAATTTAAATATTTAAAGGGGTTAGTCAAAATAATAATTTTCTAACTGTCCTTTACTATAACTAAGGATATGATTCCATCATACGGGTCATGTATTTTGTGACTTTCTGGGACCTCTGTGATTACTTCTGGGGCAGGACTGGAGTGGTGGCCAGCCCTGGTGCAGTGGCTGGGGTTGGATCAGCCCCAATGGGGCTGGAGCAGCTGCAAGCCCCAGCAGCGTTCTGTTTGTCGTCCTCCCTCCTCCCCCAAGTTTATTTTTAGTAGAAGTGAGGGACAGCTTGAGGGTTTCTGTGAATTTTTGTTTATTGCCTGCAAACTGTCCCTGACTTTTACTAAAAATACCTGTGTCAAAGTTCCTCTCCCACCCTGAACTCTAGGGTACAGATGTGGGGACCTGCATGAAAAACTCCTAAGCTTACTTTTACCAGCTTAGGTTAAAACTTCCCCAAGGTACAAATTAATTTTATCTTTTGTCCTTGGAATAACCACTGCCACTACCAAACTCTAACTGGGTAACGTAGTTTGGACACGTCTTTCCCCCCAAAATCCTCCCAACCCTTGCACCCCACTTCCTGGGAAAGGTTTGGTAAAAATCCTCACCAATTTGCATAGGTGACCACAGACCCAAACCCTTGGATCTGAGAACAATGAAAAAGCATTCAGTTTTCTTACAAGAAGACTTTTAATAGAAATAGAAGTAAGTAAGAGTAAAGGAATCACCCCTGTAAAATCAGGATGGTAGGTACCTTACAGGGTAATTAGATTCAAAACATAGAGAATCCCTCTAGGCAAAACCTTAAGTTACAAAAAAGTCACACAGACAGAAATAGTCATTCTATTCAGCACAATTCTTTTCTCAGCCATTTAAAGAAATCCTAATCTAACGTATACTTAGCTAGATTACTTACTAAAAGTTCTAAGACTCCATTCCTGTTCTATCCCTGGCAAAAACAGCATACCAACAGACACAGACCCTTTGTTTCTCTCCCTCCTCCCAGCTTTTGAAAGTATCTTGTCTCCTCATTGGTCATTTTGGTCAGGTGCCAGCGAGGTTACCTTTAGCTTCTTAACCTTTTACAGGTGAGAGGATTTTTCCTCTGGCCAGGAGGGATTTTAAAGGGGTTTACCCTTCCCTTTACATTTATGACATCCTGTCACAGAATCTTAAAGTTAACTATAATGTAAGGACCATTCCATTTTAAAACATAATATTGGAAGTAAACATGAGGCAGGAAGAGAGAGGAGTTGGGGGAGAACTTAAATAGCCATAGCCAACAGGTCTTGTAAAAAAGAAATCTGAAGAGAAGCAAAGCCATAATTTTATGAATTTCCATATCATTTGTGATTGGTTCTAGAGAAAATGGTTACTACAACACTATATTTCAGTGCTCAGTGTTGTATTGAGAGAAATTTCTTTCAGGGAAGAAAAATCTCATGGTGTAATTTGATAAATAACAATCCAGAGATACCATTCAGCAAATACCGATCAGTAAAAAGTAACAAGGAAGTTTACTCAAAAACATTTTAGTAATTTAGAAAATATTTAATACAGAGAACTCTGAGAATTGCTGTACTCAATATGTTTCCCAGAATATGGAAAATTGATTCCATAGTAAAGAAGCACATTCCATCCCATCTGCCCCTCCTGTTTGTTTTCCTCTGTGCCCATCTATTTTCCATCTGGCATTCCTTCACTAGTCCTGTGCAGATTGCTTTTGAGCTAAAATTTCTCATGCTTGATCTCAACCCAAAGATGACTTGGGGGAAAAAAAAAAGTTCAGATAAGCTAATTTTGAGTTCTGCAGCAGTTAAAGGTGAAAGCATTTCTGATTTTGAAATATCCAATCTTAGATTTTGTTTGGGATTTTGGGGGGCAGCCGATAACTGCGGCTTCATTTTAGGACTTGTTTATGTGCCTAGCCTTCAAAGCGGAAACCTACCTTTAAAAGCTTGCAAAGGTGATGAATCGGATCTTTGCATCTTCTAATCTTGATACGGATGCATTCGAAGGTATGACAAACCTTTCCGCTTTTCATTCCCAGGAGTGGAGGGGAGAAGTGGTGACCATCTTCAGTGTATACCTTATAAATTACTCTAGTCTCCCTTGGTATCCTGCTGTTAATTGATTTATCTTGTTAGACTGACCTCACACTTGGTAAAGCAACCCCCATCCTTTCACGTAATTATACCTTCTCCTGTATTTTCACTCCATGCATCTGATGAAGTGGGTTCTAACCCATGAAAGCTTATACCCAAATAAATTTGTTAGTGTCTAAGGTACCACAAGGACTGCTCATTATTTTTGCTGATACAGATTAACACAGCTACCACTCTAAAACCTATTCACCTTGTAGGTTCTCGTGCTTCAAGTCACCTTTGCCAACTGCTAAAAACTGCCCAAATCTTCCTTTTCCTACATCCGAGTGATTCCTCTAAAGCAGTGGTTCCCAAACTTGTTCCGCCGCTTGTGCAGGGAAAGCCCCTGGCGGGCTGGACCGGTTTGTTTAGCTGCTGTGACCGCAGGTTTGGCTGATCGCGGCTTCCGGTGGCCGCGGTTCGCTGCTCCAGGCCAATGGGAGCTGCTGGAAGTACGTCCCTCGGCCCGTGCCGCTTCCAGCAGCTCCCATTAGCCTGGAGCAGCGAACCGTGGACACTGGGAGCCGCGATCGGCCAAACCTGCGGACACGGCAGGTAAACAAACCAGCCCGGCCTGCCAGGGGCTTTCCCTGCACAAGCAGCGGAACAGGTTTGGGAACCACTGCTGTAATGTAAGCAAATATTGTAAATTTCCGTGTGTGAAATCCAGCTATAGCTGGAGATTGTCCGAACGCCTGCTGACCTTCTGGATGATGACGATTATGATCCCTTTCTCTTGCCCTCTCCTTATAGCAAATTTTATGTCTACACTGCAGTTAACCCACCACTGGCCTGTAACTCAGGTTTGCAGGGCTCAGTCTAAGGCGCTCTTTAACTGCGGTGTAGATGTTCGGGCTGGAGATGCCACCCTGGGACCCTCTCACCTTGCAGGGTCCTAGAGCCTAGACTGCAGCCTGAGCCTGAATGCCTACACCACAGTTACACAGCCCTTTAGCCCAAGTCCTTTAGCCCAAGTCAGCTGGCACGGGCCAATCATGGGTTTTTAATTGCGGTGTAGACATACTCTTAGTGTCATTCCACAAGGTATAACTAGTTTCAGCACTTTCAAGGTGGACCAAGGCAGGATGCTGTCCTAAGGAATCTGAAGACTAAAGGGTGAAGCAATCAGACAACTCTTCATTTTATCACCAAGGGCACTGAAGGCTGTTGTCTGGACCTTTTAGGATGTTTCTTGGAGACCTAAGGGTTAGAGGTCCTCTTTGCTATATGATCTGATCTTATGTGGGTGTCTATCACTCTACCCTTCACCCAGTCAATTTTTTTTGGGCAGGGGTCATTGTCTTCCTCCAATATACTTCCTATTGCTTGGAGTTTTCCTGAACAGCATTTTGAAATTCATCTGATTCTTATTAGTTTCACTGGTGCCCACTTCTTCTATTCAGAAGTTTGTGAAACCTGACAAGACCCTGTTCAGTGTTACCGTATGGCAGTCTGGGGAAATCTCTGAGCAGCAGTACAGAAACTGGCCCTTTCTCTCTGAAGATGTAGGAAGACAACAGTGCATCAGTTTACCCTTAGTGTACATTTGAAAGTGTCTCCCATCCATAAGGGATATTTTTATTAAAGCTTTAGATTTTGCTTATGTTGATAGCATTTACCTGGCAAAGATTTCTGTTGCCACATAGGAGTGGCTCTTTCGAGCCCTGCATTTAGGTGCTAAATTAATTTATGGTGGAGCAATAAGGTTAATGTTCCTGGTTTTTTCTTACTAAATTAGTGTAGTCATAACATGAAAAACATTTTATCTGTCTTTTCCAAACTCAGAACTCTTGGAAGGGACTGCATTTTAAAACCTGATGTCCAGCAGTTCTCCCCTGAAAGTGCTCAGGAGTAGAAGACTGAGTATAACTCTTCTGAATGGCATCTTGCTGTACTCAATAAATCATAGCAGTTCCTGTCCAACAATCCAGTTGTTTTAAACAAGTAAGTGTGAAGAGCACCTAACTTAATTCCATCCCCCAGCTTCAAAAATTATGTCATAAATGGTGAGCCAATTTATGAAAGACTGATATGTTTGGTAATGAGCAAAGTGGAATTTCTTGTGGAATAGCTGTTTTCACCGTCTCCCGTTTAGATTCTAAACTTATGTTTGTGCAAAGGTCTTGGCTTTTCATTGCTTAGCAATCTAGCTTCTAGTCACAAGGCACAGAGTACTCCAAAGTGCTCTACCCTGGGGTTCCAGATTTGTATATAGGGGCCTGATGATATTTTTTAAATATCATCTTTAAAATTACTATTCAGAGAGGAGAGATCTGCAGAGGTTCTTGTCTTTTATGAAGTCTCAAGTTTTAAAATGCTTTTCCTCATTATTCCTGTGACAAGTTCAATATGAAAGATTGATTCAGGTTTTTTATTATTTTTTTTAATATTACTCTACTTTTCTACATACGCTCTGTCTGGATGACACTAATAAATATTGGAGAAATAGTTCTGTGACATGAAATTTGGTCTCCTAACTGAGTTTGGTGAATTCCACTTAAAATAAAGTTTTTGTATTTGGTTTTCATTTCTTACTGACATTTGTGGACTGCAGGTTGCATACTTGATTGGATGGATGTGTTCTGTCTTGAAGTTGTCATGCATTTAAATTACCTGAGGCTGTCAATTTATAGTAGTCTCTTTGAACCCTACTTGTCATATGGCACAATTAGATTTTAAGAAGCTCTTGCAGTGATGAATAATAGGAATATTTTCAATTTTGCAGCTAGAAAATGTGAAGTATTTCAAGTTATGATATATTGCATTTAGAGATGCTTCTGTTTTAAACGTAACTGTATGTTTATAATAGATGTATCTTCTGCTATTCCTCCTTGTGGAATGTTGTTGTTCATTGTATATTCTGTTAAACTGGTTACTGCTTTCATTTGGGCTGTTTTATTTATAAGGGAACACATGCCTTCTGGGGAGCACTTCCACCATGATCCGTAGGAGTTATACTTACATACTGTATATAGTACTGTATTAATATGTTTGTATATTCATGTTGCACTAGTGCCCCAAAATGTGCTATAGTAGAACCTCAGATTTACAAACACCAGAGTTGCGAACTGACCTGTCAACCACACACCTCATTGGGAACTAGAAGTGTGTGGTCAGACAGCAGTAGATACACACCCTCCCAAAAGGCAAATACAATACTGTGTTAAATGTAAACTACTAAAAAAATTAAGGGGAAGCTTAAAAAAAAATTTGTCAAGGTAAGGAAACTGTTTCTATGCTTGTTTAAATTAAGATGGTTCAAAGCAAGCTTTTTCTTCTACGTAGTAAAGTTTCAAAGCTGCGTTAAGTCAAAGTTCATCTGTAAACTCTGAAAGAATAACCATAACGTTTTGTTCAGAGTTACGATCATTTCAGAGTGACAACTTCCATTTCTGAGGAGTTCATGACTCTGAGGTTCTACTGTTTCTGCTTTTCAGATGCAGCGGTGGACATAGTCCTCGGCCCTAAGTATGAACAATCTAAAAAGACAATGGTAAATTAAAGTGGTATAAGCAAACTGATTGGGGTAATAGGTAAAGCTGGTCAGAAAACTCTCAACACAATGAAATTAGACAAAATAGGCTATTTCATCACATCCAAAATGTTTTGCTCAAATGTAGCTGTTTCAATAAAGTTTTGTCAAGAAGATTTTTTTTTTTTTTGAGAGAGAGAGAGAGAGAGAAACTGACCCACAGTCTGGAGCCTGGTGGTTAGGACCCTGTCCTGAAATGTGGGAGACCCGTGTCCAAATCCTGCTCTGCCTGATCACTGGGCAGACCTGGGGATGAAGAAAAACTCTGCTTTGAATAAGGCAGAGCTAGGACTTGAGCCTGGGTCTCCCACATCCTAGACCTGGGCCCTAAACACCAGGACATCTAGATAGAGGCAGAAAAGCTTACGTTTCGATCTGATAACTGACATTTCAACAACTCCGTTTTCTCAAAAACTCCTGAAAGGTCTTACTTTTGTAGCAATGTGGAATAAAAATATGTCAAAACCTCAAAAGTTGCTGAGAAATGGCATTGTAGTTTTCCAGACAGCTCTCGTGATGTGCTTCTCTGACTAGTTACAGATCATTGCTTAGCTTATCACAATAAATGCCTCATAACTTTAACCACAGCAACTGCTAATTTCAGTTTCGGTGTCCTCCGTGTTCTCCCCTCCCCACATTGGATCCTTCCTTTTGAATAAATGAATTCACAAGACAGATTAAATAAGTAGACAACGGTAGGGTCATGGAAAAAGTGGGTCTGCAGGAAGGAATTAAAGAGGGTAGTGGCTTTGTGGTCCCCCTCAGGGAATTCTATGTGTATGAATATTGTGGAATAAACACAGAGGTGGTTAAGGGTGACTAGGTGTGGGAGAACACACAATTTTTCATTGTGTTAATGTCCACATTCCGATGGGTCTTTAGCCTGCTTGTAGCTTGAGGCCAGTATCTGACTTGTCAGTTACTGGCAGCTGGAGAATTCAAAGGGAAGGCAGTTCCTGCCAGTTTTATTCTGCCTCCATACCGGCAGCCAAGTTCAACAAGACCTCCCGGCTGTAGAGCTCTTCTGACGAAAATTTCAGACTAACAGTTGAGTTTAGGGATTTGGCCACCTGAATTCCAGCTTTGTCCTGCGGCTACTTTTGTGTTTTGGGACTTTATTTTTCCTCTTCAATTCTGCTCTCTCCTTCAGTGGTGCTATGGTGACTGGTACCTCTCTGCAGCTGCTTGAGGAGCAAGCAAGACTGAAGAAGATATGAGGGGTGAGGGTAGGAACAAGATCTCCTGCTTCAATCCCCTTCAAGTATCTTAATGGGGAGTTTGACCTCTTCTATAGGCAGAATGTAGGTTGTGCCCCCGCCGCCCCCCCCAGCAGGTCATTCCAGGCTTGGCTTTTCTTTGACCTCCTTCCATAGGCGGAAAAAGAGGCAGGCAGGATTGCTCTGCTACCACATGGAGCCACCATTCCTTCTCCATAAGGCAAATCTCACCTGTCCCCCTGGAGTCTGCAGCCACTTCTCCAGACTGTGGAGCTCGGCCATCTCCACACCTCTACTATGTCTTGGGGCACACCTGGGGGACATTTGAGATAGCTCAAACATTATTGGGGCCAGAGAATGCAGGAAGACTTATCCCCTCTGCTTCCACTGGGCCTCCAAGGAGGTGCGAGACGGATTTTTCAGTGAGTGTTTTGAAGCTGTGCTCAGAATGTCTGGTTAAAAGAAAGAAAGCACCAGGCTAATGTCCCTAGCTGCCACTGCAGGTCACCATGCTCCACCAACCAGATTAATGTCCTCAGCTGCCAGTGAGTGTCACCAAGCACCACTGCTTCCTTCCACTTCTCCCAGCAGCTGGTTGTGGAGAGGGGAGAGCAGCCCAGCACAGGAGAACAAGTAGGCCATAAAGGGCCTCTCAGCCCATTGTTCGTTGCTTTTGAGCCCCCTCAGTGTCAGTTATATAAGGCCATAAACTTCCTCATTGTGCACTTATCCAAATCCAACCAGATATCACTATCAAAGGTAGATGTGGTAATTTCCCCTGGTGCCTGTGGACTCCATGCTTCCTACAAGAGGAGATTTTTTTTTTTTTTTTTTTTGCCTATGTGGTTGGAATGCTGGAGGCACAAAACATGTCCGGACAATGTCTCTCACACTTCATGGTTGTGTTGCATAATATGTGATGATGCTGAGTTGCAGCGATGTGAAGTCAAGAAATAAGTAGTACAGTAAATTGTCAAGACGTCGCATGACAATGAATTTGTGGCTGCTTTGGAGCCATTGGATGAGTTCTCTTGTTCTTCAAGGTGGTATATCTGTTTGTTAAAGGAGCCTGTATACCAAATCAGAAGCCTGGCTCATGATATCAGTTTATGACGATGAAACAACTTTAACCCAGACAATGTAGCAGTGTATAAAGAAAGAGAATATGACAGGGCAGTGCTCTTTGTGTGTCCTTGGCGTATAGCAGTGATATCAGTAAGGGGTGGAGCTTAAGACCCTCTTTTGAATTTCTCCGGAAAGGTAGAGGTAAGGCACAACTATTTTTTATTTAAAAATGTATTTGAGAACAGAGGTTTTGACAAAAATAAAGCAGAAGTAGATCTTCATGGACCATGAGTCACGGGCTGAAAGTCAACAAACTCGAGTCACGTTTAAGAAACAACTTAAACTACTACTTTTTCTGTTTGTTTCAAAGCTCTGCTTTTATTCTGTTTAATTATGAAAGTGCTGGGCAGCTTGGCACAAATAAACACAGTTCACTGAGAACTGGAAATTTTAAGTGATTTCAACTTGCAAATGTGTATTGCTTTTGGAATCCTGTGGTGAAATAATTGTTTTTTCATTGCAAAGATCATTCAAAACTATTTTTTCCCTTTTAAACTTAAAAAAAAAAAACTGACAGAAAAGCAGATTTCGCTTTCTAACTGATTTTAAATCAGTCCTTCTTCAGTTCAAAGACAACATTTCAAAACTCCTTTTAAGATTTATTTTTCTCCCCTCTCGCTAGTTATATCTGCTAAGCCAGAAAATTCTTGCTTCTCTTCAACATGCAAGAGAATTCCCAGAGTCTAAAACAAGGAAAACAGAATTATGTTGGAGTGTAGATAATTGTAGTGTCTCTTCTTTCCTGCACCTCTCCTCTTGCAAAGGTTCTAAAATAGAATGATAGCCACATTTGAGCTCATTCCCAGAGACTCAAAAGTAAGTTCATCCACCACTACCAGTTTGCAGGCAGTCTGTTCCCTCATTAGGCCAAATTCTGTGTCCATATACGTATGTTTAACTCTCACTTAAGCTATTGTGCCTTATATCCAGGAGTAGAATAAGGCTCCAGGAACCAGATTTTCAAGTGTATTTAGGTATGTAAAGATACAGGTGCCTAGTAGGATTTTTTTTTAAAGCACCTTAACAGATTAGGCCCCTAACTCCAATTAATTTAAATGGGAGATAGATGCTTATCTGTATCTTTAAACAAATAAATACCTTTGAAAATCTGACCCTGGATGACTAACCCCAGCAAGGGGAAAATCTGAAGCCAAGCCTCTCTGTATGTAAAGCCTGATCTTTTAAAGGCTTGAACACAGCATGAAGTAAACTGTTTCCCAAAGGAAGGAGGCATATAGCATAGAAAACTGGAGAAGGTAATACTAGCTAAAGTGTGTTAATTTTGTATTACTGCACTATGTACAGAATATTTATGTAGCTAGTAATATGCTTTCATTGAGATTTGTACAGAAACATTATACAGGTTATTTTATGATAGAGGTCTGTATCTGGGGCATCTCATAAGTAAATCTTCACTAGTTAGCTTAAAAGAATAATAAATGGCAAATGGAGACAATCATCTTTTGCCAAGGCAAGTGTTATCACATATTTCAAGTGTATACAAGCTCATATTTTGGTCTTGCATTGCTCAAACTGAATGGGAACTGTACTCTTAGACAAATACTCAGTGATCTTACCAAATAATCCTTTAAAACATGTAGTTTATAAGAAATTCTAGAAGTATGTGAAATTGCAGCTTTTCAGTCTTCTGAAACCTTGCTTTAATGGCATCGTGTCTCATCCAGTACAGAAAATATGTACAGTGTGTGAGATTACTGTTCAATCAATGCTTTATGCTTAGGCACCATGTTTTTGTAAAAGTGCCTCTGTTTAAATTAAGGCAGCATTGTAGCTTTCAGTGCTATCAGCAATTACTTTACTAAGGT
Source organism: Lepidochelys olivacea (assembly GCF_965140295.1). Lineage (NCBI taxonomy): Eukaryota > Metazoa > Chordata > Testudines > Cheloniidae > Lepidochelys > Lepidochelys olivacea. The sequence goes on from NC_140414.1 coordinate 85,729,471, forward strand.
CTAAGACTGTGAACTTTTAAAGGAGAGAAGTTCTGGCTTGAAGGAACAGCCTAGTGCAACTTAAAGCCGCTGAAATCCTGAAGCCTCTCACAGGTAGACTTAATGTTTCTTCAACTTGACTTCAATTAGCTCAGCAATCGTCATCAGTTAGCTGAAGTTAATGGCAAAGCTTCCATTGACTTTAGTGGTGCAGGGTGAGGACCGAAGTTTTACGTGCCCTCAACTCTCATTCTAGAGGTGTTCAGTCCTCTCAGGATCGTGCTCTTTGGCATAAATTTTGACTCTCAGGAATTCAAATGGCCATTAGAATGATCTGCTACAGTAACTGACTGAGAAGCTGTTGCCATTCTTTATATTGCAGCAGAAAATGCATGTTCTCAAAATTCTTCCCGTCATATAACCTTCGCTTTGTAACAATTAAAGGTTGTTGTCCACCTGCCTCTGGTTGTTTTAAAAAAAAATTATGATAATAATAAAAAAAAAAAATCTAGAATCGGGGTGAGATCAAAAGCACATTTTTTTGGCCACCATGAGTTTAGCCTGGACATCCACAAGGAGATACCTGAAAGATAGAATAAGATGCAAGATTGGATGATGAAGAAACAAGAAGAGAAACAGATTTGTCAGGTGTCTGTGTAAAGGTGGTGTGTACTGCCATGCTTCTGGATAAGAGCACCTAGGAACAGTCTTTGGAGAGAGAAGAGCAGGGGTTCAATGCAGGAGCTTTTGGGAACGTTCTATGAAGGTATCTGGAGTACAGGAGTATACACCAAGTGAGACTCTGAAGATGCAATTAGAGAGGTAGGAGGAGGACCGTGAAAAGATATTGAAAGAGCAATGAAAGACAGTGGAGGACAAGGGAGTTTTTGACTCAAACTGTTGAAAGATCAAGGAAACGAAAAAGACTTAGGCTATATCTACACTGTGCACCTTACAATGGAGCAGCTGTGCTGCTACAGCTCTGCTTTTATAAGGTTCGCAGTGTAGCCGCTCTTTGTGATCACCAGGAAAGCTCTCTCCTGCTTAAAATAAAACCACCCCCAACAAAGAGTGGTAGCTTCATCAAAAGCACTATCCACGCCGGTGCTTTTCGTTGTTAAAACTTTTGTTGTTCAGTGGTGTGGTTTTTTCACACCCCTGAGTGACAAAAATTTTAATGATGAAAGTTAGATGTAGCCTTAATGTATTTTTGATGCAGATAAAGCTAAATTCTAATTTTGTACCAAATTAGTTTTTCATAGTAATATTAAAAATAATAGTAAAATTTAATATTAAACATTAATATTGGCTATTTATTAGCTCTAAATGGGGTTAACAACATAAATTCAGAGATGTCAGTTTAAAAAGAATAGCTTGTATTAAATTAGAAACCCTTGTGGGGGCTGGCCTGGGGGCCCCTGCCCCCCCTTCCCCGGATGTTCCTCTGTGCCCTTATAGGGGTGTGCCCCACAGTTTAGGGGACCACTGCTCTAATGTGTCACTGTTTCAGTATCTCCTTTAAATGAATAAATGTTGTCCATAGTAGGGGATACAATCTTAAGGATACTTCCTAACAGGCTCAGTTTTCTGATGTCGTCATCATCATCGGCAACTGTCAATCCAAACTGGATCATGGTATACACATAAGAGGCCTAATCAGGTGCCTGATGAATCAGTTTATGGTTGATAAGCCTAATTTGAGAGCGACATAGCTTGTTACAAATTTCACAGTTCCATGTGTTGTCTGAGTTAGAGTCCAAGGTTACAGCATGCTGTTTTTTTCTTTCTCGCTTTGCTTCCATCTTATGGATCAAAACCACTTCACGTTGAGCTGCACCCAAAGTTCCAGATAATCCCTCCAAATTGAATGGCATTCTGTATGCTTCTCCCAGCTTTCTACATTCAACAGCAATGACTTCATATGATGTTTGCACACATTGTGGTACCACTAAAAGGGCCACCCCACTTTCTAGAGCTATCCTGAATCTCGCTATACAAAATATTCTTGTCGATATGTTCTTCTCCCATTCTCCTGACATCACTGAACCATCGCAACCTCCTCTTCTCGTTATTGATTTTGAAGAGTGTCAGTCCTGTGCGCCCCAGCACCTCTGTGTTTGGTATTTTTGTCTTCCCACTTTATTTTCAGGATCTTATGTAAGCCTCTCATGTGGAAACTGTTCAGTCTCCTGATGTGCCTAGCATATGTAGTCCAGGTTTCTGAACCATAAAGCAGGAATGACCGCACACGAATCTTGTAGATTTGTATCTTCACCTTAGTTGATAGTTTGCTGTTATTTCATGCACGTTTCTGTAATAGCCTGAAATTCTTAGCTGCTTTTCTAATTCTATTAGTCATTTCAGTCTGAAGATCAAGATTCCTGCTGATCGTAGAACACAAGTAGCAAAACATGTTGATGACGCCAAGAGATTTACCCTCCCGAGTGACATCAGGCACAGGTTCTTCCACCCCTAGGTACCTGATCACCGCCTTCTTGAAACTAATTGTCAGTCCAAAGCTCTTGCATAAAGCAGAAAATCTACCCAAGAGATTTTTGCAGGGAAGATTCCCTATAGGCAACCAAGGCTGCATTATCTGCAAACAGGAAATCTCTCAGAACCAGCTCTTTCACCTTGGTTTTCCCTCTAAACTTTGCGATGTTTTCCCAGAATACCAGGCCAGTTCTCAAAACTACATCCAACTCTTGTATTGAAGTTGCCAAGTCACCATTATAATCATCTAAGTTCTAAGAGTTTTCTCAATCTCTTCTTCAAGTTGACGGTAGAAAACATTCTTGTCTTCATCGCTAGCTTGACGGGTAGGCACATATACACTAAATAACGCTATGAATCCGTTCTGGGTGTGCACCCTGAGCGTCATGAGTCTAATAAATACAGCAGTGGGGCTTTCACAAGAAGATAGTAAGCTGTTTCTAATAGCAAAGCCTACTTCCTTTTCTCTCCTTTCTCCTGCTGGCTTCCCATGCCAGAATATAGCATAATCATTCTCTTGGATAGAAACTGTATCTAAGAGCTGAGTTTCTTATAATGCAGCAATGTCAATTCCAAGTTTAACCAATTCATAGTTTTAGTAATGCCGTTTTCCATAAATTAGAGTCTGAATCGAATCCAGGAGTCGAAGTCCGAACATTCCAACATAAAAGTCACTTTATTTCATTTCAGCCAGGATGGGTTGGATTGGAGCATGGCGCTTTTGGCCCACCTTTTCTAGGGCCTACTTAAAGAGGCAAGCAGGCCACTCCTGAAAAGGATTGCTTAGATGTCTTGGTAGCTGCCTCAGGTTCCTTATGTCTCTTATGGAATTGTGCAACCATCACACCAAGACCTTTGACGCGTACACCTAATCAAGAGCATGGAAGAGTGGAGGCTGCCCTAGATCTACTGTCCGCCCTTTTAGATCATTGAGACAGGGTTCTAAGACCAGACCGAGTCCAGATGTTCAGTACCTCAAAGGTTGTAGCTTCTGTCAGGCAGCAACAGATTAGAGCTGCTGCTGATAGCGAGGACACATTTCTGTCAGGGTGATGTCCCTTAGCTTTATTCCAACCAAGGAATACCCACAAGGCAGTGGGAGCTAGGGTTTTGAGGTGCCCTATATATGCCTTACTCTGAAGGTTGCAACATTGTGGTATTTTATAGGAGCTACCCTGCCACATTGCCATCAGGCTCTCTAGTTGGATGCAGTTTACCAGGAGGTATGTAATGTAGGAATAAAGTCACATTCTTTGCCACAGGAAAGCATTGAAAATCGGTTTCATCCATGTGAATTAACTTCTATAGTTTGGAGATGTTGTGGGGATAATTAGCCTAAACATCAACTTCAGGTAAGGAATATTAAACTAACTCATTTGTAAATATATTGTAGCTAAGGCTACGATTTAATCACAGATATTTTTAGTGTAAGTCAGACAGGTCACGGGCAAGAAACAAAAAATCACAACCCATGACCTGTCCATGACTTATACCATAAATTGAACCGTGGCGGGGGAGCCCAGAGGGGCCCGCAGCATGAGTTGCAGGGGGGGGGCAACCGCGGTGTGTGTGTGTAATTTTAAAATTCAAAAAGTCATGAGCTGCAGAGGGAGCAACCCCGGGGGGGGAGGGGGGTGGGCTGCTGCCACTCCAGTTGCCTCAGGACCACTGCTGGGAGCTGTCAAACTGTGGTTGTTCCCACCAGCCCCAGGAACACTGCTCAGGTGGTCCCCAGGGCCAGCCGCATTGGCCCACTCCTCAGGTGGTCCCTGGGGCCAGCTGCCCATGGCCACCAGAGCAGCGGCTGATGTGGCTGGCCCCAGGGCCGGGGCCATTCTAGCAGTAGCTGGCTGTGGGGAAACCTGAGTAGCTGGCTCCAGAGCTGCTCCAGCAGTGGCTGGTGTGGCTGTCTGCAAGGCCGACTGAACAGCTAGCCCCGGAGCAAGTCAGCTCTGGTGTCAGCCTCACTGGCCGCTGCAGAAGTCACAGGGGTCATAGGAAGTCATGGAGTCCTAATTAGAGAACCTACTTTACATGCACACTGAAATTTTGATTTCCAACATTTTCTAAATAAAATTTTTTTTGGGTGCTACTTTGCATCATCACACAGTCAAGATGGCAGCATCCTGTTTAGCTATCTCATTGTTTTTAATATACTTAATTTTACATGTTTTAGTTAATGTCTTGTCTTAGTCATTACTGTGAGGATCAGTGCAGCTTTTGGAAAACACTCCAGAGTTGAAGTATACTTTATTTTGTTATGACCAGAATTGCAGCTGGTATGATTACTTTTCTATTACCAAGGCATAACAGCATCAGTAAAGGAAGGAGTGGCAGATTTAACTCTGTATTCCCTTGCATTTTTGTAGGCTCTTAAAAGAAAAAAGTGAGGGCACACAAACAGTTATCTATGTATGCATGGCAAATTTGGTATCTTTCTCCAGTCAAGAACAGAAAATTAGTGAATCATGTTCCATAGCTGAACTTGTGATCGTATCCAATGGTGAAACTGTCATATTTCTAGAATTACTGAGTCAGAGAAACATAGGGCTGGAAGAGACCTCAAAGTCGTCAGGTCCAGCCCCTTCACACCGTGACAGATGTTTTTCCAGTCTGTTTTTAAATACCCTTAATAATGGGGATTCCACAAACTTCTGGGAAGCCTGTTCATCACTGTGAATTAATTTCTATAGTTTGGAGAGGTTGGGGTTAATCAGCCTAAATATTATTAACTATAGTTATTAGTACAAATGTTCTAAGTATGTCTAACCTAAATGTGCCTTGCTGCTAATTTAAGCCCATTACTACTTGTCGTACCTCCGGTGGCCATGGAGAACAATTGGTCACTGTCTCCTTTATAACAGCCCTTAACATAATTGAAGAATAGCCATTCCCCTCCTTAGTTGTCTTTTCTCAAGACTAAACGTGCCCAGTGTTTTAACTTTTCCTCATAGGTCAGATTTTCTAAGCCTTTTATAATTTGGTCTCTTCGGGACTCTCTCCAATTTATCCACATCTTTCTTGAAGTGTTACACCCAGAACTGGATAGTACTCCAGTACTCAGAGTAACAGCCGTGTTAGTCTGTATTCGCAAAAAGAAAAGGAGTACTTGTGGCACCTTAAAGACTAACCAATTTATTTGAGCATAAGCTTTCGTGAGCTACAGCTCACTTCATTGGATGCATACTGTGGAAAGTACAGAAGATCTTTTTATACACACAAACCATGAAAAAATGGGTGTTTACTGGTAAACACCCAGTTTTTCCGATGAAGTGAGCTGTAGTTCATGAAAGCTTATGCTCAAATAAATTGGTTAGTCTCTAAGGTGCCACAAGTACTCCTTTTCTTTTTACTCCAGTACTGAGGCATCACCAATGCCAAGTAGTATGGAATAATTACCTCCCATATCCTACATATGAACACTCCTGTTAATATACCCCAGAATATTAGATTGGTTGCAGGTGCGTCATATTGTTAACTCATATTGTTAACTCACTCATTCCATTTGTGATCCATTATAACACCCAGATCCTTTTCAGCAGTACTATCACGGATGCTGAACTATCTGACGTTTCTTTCTGTTATTGTCTTAATATGTCTTATTGCCTTAGAGATTATGCACAGCATCTTGATACAAGTGAAAGATGCTATATGAATTAACTTCTTTATTAGTATGGTGGATTATTCTTTTGAATAAGAAATCAAAACAAGATTCTTTTGGCCCTCTTCTTTTGACTAACTTGTTGGAAGTTAAAGTGTCCCATTGCACTTTATCTATGATTGTTTGTGATGTAAAGGCTTAATGTTTGCAATTTGTTTGTATATGGAATCAAATTATGTAAGAAGATATGCATGGAGGGTGGTTCATTTTCAACATGGTAGTAGTCCTAGATGAAATGAAATTGGCACTGCTTCAGTTCTGGCCAGGCTATGCAAAATAATTATATATGAGGAGATCCAATAAATCACAACTAGCAGCCACAACTTTAGATGTCATGAAAGGATCTGTTCTTGACTTCAGTGGAAGCAGGTGAGGGCTCAAGGAGCTATTTTTTTTATCTCCATAGCAGAAGTGTGATTCCTGTGTATCATAGTTTCAACTAGAGCATGTTTAGAAGGCTTTTCTTTTTTCCATTGAATTTTATTTACAAAAATGAACAGGATTCTAGTGTTATCTGCTCTGTAACAGTTTATAAATCAAATATTGCCAGCGCAGCTGTAAGATTAGGAAGGATAAGAACATAACAGTGGCCATTCTGGATCTGACCAATGGTCCGTCTAGTCCAGTATCCTGTCCTGCGACAGTGGTCGGTACCAGTTTCTGGAAATTAGAGGTTTAGGGACACCCAGAGCATGGGGTTGCATCCCTGACATTATTGGCTAATAGCTGTTAATGGACCTATCCTCCATGAACTTATCTAATTCTTTTTTGAACCCTGTTATGCTTTTTGCCTTCACAACATCCGCTGGCAACGAGTTCCACCGGCTAACTTCCTTGTGTTTGTTTTAAATCTGCTGCCTTTTAATGTCACTGGGTGATGCCTGCTTCTTGCGTTATATGAAGGGGTAAATAACATTTACTTTCTCTGCACCATTCATGATTTTATAGACTTCCATCATGTCCCTACTTAGTCATCTCTTTTCTAAACTGAACAGTCCCAGTCCTTTTAATTGCCATACCCCTAATGTTCCATGCCCCTAATCATTGTTGTTGCCCTTCTCTGTACTTTTTCCAATTCTAACATCTTTTCTTTCTTTTTTTTTTTTTTTTGAGCTTGGACAAATGGTGGCTGGCTGACAGGACAAATACTGTATCTGAAAATGTTTGAATTAATACGTTTGCATATAATAGTGAATATGCAAAAAAACCCCTAAAAGAATCCTAACCCCTTGTGCCCCCTCCCCCCCCCCAATGAAAAAGAACTACATGGGCTACTGCACTGAAGGACTTGATCACTTTCACTAACAGGTCTTGTAGGCAACTGATCACTACAATGCTACTTTATATTAAATAGTCATTTACATAAGCTTTATTTTCTTGGGGGTAAGCACTTGCAAGCTAGCAAATGCTCTATATTTTAGTCTTCAACTCTATTAGGAAAAATAAAACCTAGTTTTTTAGAAAACTCACTTGAGTTATGTGTTTTGGTGAAGTATTATGTTCACGAATGGGAGAGATTAATGGTCCTGGTTACAGATAAGCATAATGGTCAGAGCCATTTTCAAACAGCTTCTTGCACAGCAATGCTAATGTACTTCAATCCTTTCCAGATATAATCTCCCCCTGTGATTACTTGTATGGCACTTGTTTGCATAGAAATGTCCTGTATTGTACTTTTCCAATTTGTACCTTTTAGCAGCACATTCTGTGCGAGACACTGACCAATTGTGAACAGCCATGTACTGCTTTTGGTGCTGTAAAGATGAATAATGATCCTGACTGCAACAGGATCATACTATTCGAACATTAAAGCCTAGTCTACACTTAAAATGTATACCAGTGTGGTTATGTTGGTCAGGGGTGTGAAAAAACCACTTCCTTAGAGACATGGCTATGGCAACAAAACCCCCAGAGTTGATACAGCTACGCGAACAGAACTGTTTGAGGTGGTGTTCCTATACTGGAACTCCTGTCGATGTCTGGTGCGTCTATACTAAGTGACTATGCTGGAGTAACTATGCTGATATAAGCTCTGGAGTGTAGATTCAGCCTTGAGCCGCTTCTGAGCAAAAACACAATCTGCTAAACTCATTTTATTTGAGAGATTTGAGCCTGGCTTGCACAGTTTGGTGCCATATCACGTTTTTTGGAGCTAATGTAAAACAGACAGCATGTTTTTCTGTATAAAAGAGCAGCTGATTTTTTCTTTTTTGATTGCTACATACTGAAGTTTTAATTTCAGATGTGACAAGGCATATCAAACTGTAGCTCTGCTTATTAATTTTAACGTGTGGAAGATTGGACCTGGCAGCCAGGATTATTCCTGAATTCTGTTCTTGCTTCTTGGCCACAGACTTATTGTGTGAGCTTTTTTAAAACCTATATTTTGGGAGGCAGGAACTGTCTTCCTCTGTTCGTAAAGCGTCAGAAACGGTTTTGAGTACTTCTGCAATATAAATGAGTGGTCTTTGGTCACTTGCCCAACTTTTCAAATTTAGGTGACTAATGTTAGGCATCTAAGGGCTTGTTTACACTGGCAAGTTTTGTCGCCAAAACTGGCTTTTGGTGACAAAACAGCGATAGCGTACGCGCTGCAATGTGACTTTTTCAAAAAGAAACCCCAAAACCACCTAGTTTTGGTGACAAAAAACTTCCACCCCTGCAAGAAACTTTTGTCTTTTTCCCTCCCTTTATTGTCGACAAACATGCAGTGTAGACACCACAGGGTTTTTTTCAATTTTATTGGCCTCCAGAAAGTATCCCACAATTCCCATGCTGCTGCTCTGGTCAACAGTTCGAACTCCGCTGCCCTGCAGCCAACCTGCTCCTCCTCCCCTACCCCCCCTTTGCAAACCCCAGGAATTTTAAATCTCATTTCCTGTTTGCTGGCTTCCCCGTGGAGCTTCCCAGGTGGCTTCCCAGGTCAGCATGGCTGGCTATCGCACCGAACGCTCTCCTGCTTCGACCACCGCTGAATTGTTGGGGGCGGGAGAGGGATAGCTCAGTGGTTTGAGCTTTGGCCTGCTAAACCCAGGGTTGTGAGTTCAATCCTTGAGGGGGCCATTTAGGGATCTGGGGCAAAAATTGGGGATTGGTCCTGCTTTGAGCAGGGGGTTGGACTAGATGACCTCCTGAGGTCCCTTCCAACCCTGATATTCTCTTATTCTGATCAGTGTATGGGGAGAGGGGTCTGTTCAGTTGCAGCTGCGAGTGACCCGTAGGAATTGGGACACATATGGGCAAATTTCTCAAGGCTTGTGCGAAAAGGGCTATGATCAGGACATGCAGCAGTGCAGAGCGAAGATAAAGGAGCTGAGGCAGGCATACCATAAGGTGCGGGAGGTGAACCATCGCTCTGGTACTGAACCTAAGACCTGCCGCTTCTATAAAGAGCTGAATGCTATCCTCAGTGGTGACCCCGCCTCCATCGCCGATTGCCCCGTGGATGCTTTGGAGACAGCAGAAAGAGGGGGTAACCCGCAGGCTGAAATTCTGGATGAAGAGGTCGAGCCAGAAGAGGATGTGGAACTCCCAGCGGGGTCGCCCAGTGGGGCTGGCAGCCAGGAACTTTTCTCCACTCCAGAAGTGCTCAGCGGGGAACAGGAAGCAGATGAGATGCCTGGTAATTTGCTGTGGCTTGTGTAGGGAATTGAAAAGTGGGAGGCAGTCAGTGTTTTCTGTGAGCTGGACATTGCCCTGTGTAGCTAATCTGCATGGCCAAGCAGGGTGTTAATGGACATCGAGACCTGCAGGGAATTCTCCAGAAAAAGGCTCTGGAAAGTTTCCAAGAGGTACTTGTTAATCCTCTGCCGCGAATTCCAAGGGATTACAGCCTTGTTAGTTCCTTAGTTGTAGGAAACTGCACCATGCCATTTATCAATCACTGGTGCTGGGACCAAGTGACACATAGCTGAGGGATTGTCTACACTTACATTTTATAGCGCTCTAACTTGCTGGCTCAGGGGTGTGAAAAATCACCCCCATGAGCACAGCAAGTCTGAGCGCTTTAAAGCGCTAGTGTAGACAGGCTCCTATTCCAGCGCTCGGAGCTAATTCCCTCATGGAGGTGGATTACTAGGAGCACTGGGAGAGCTGTCTCCCAACGCTTGCGTGCGACCACACTCGCACTTCAAAGCGCTGCCACGGGAGCGCTCCTGCGATAGTGCTTTGAAGTTTCCAGTGTAGCCATGCTCTGAGCTGCATATAGACTGGGTTGAAAGCCGCAAGCATTCAGCAGCTGTGCCGTGGTTTCTCTGGTCATCCTCAGCAGCAAGATGTCAGTCAGCAGGTTGGCCACCTGTGAAAAAGTGTGGGATAATTTTAGAATGATTTCCCTGCAAAGCTGCCCTGCAAGCCGTGACCTTTTTGTCCATATGCACAACCGCCTTCCCCCAGCTCCCGACTCTCACCATGACTGGGGTGCTTGCAGAGCTGTGTGCCTGCCTAGAGTCTGAGAGAAAGTGATTTTTACTAGAAAAAGGCCCTTTTTACTAAAATGTTTCAATCATTTGCTGGAATGTAACAATCCCCCTTGTGTTTAGCACAGACCTTGGGGAACACACCACACACCCCCACGGACCGGCTTCAGCAGATAAGGAAGAACCCTAGGCGCAGCAAAGAAGACCTGTTCCGGGAGGTGCTGCAGCGTGATGAGAGACAGACCAGGGCACGGAAAGAGTGCTGGGAAGCCGAAAGGGAGGACAGAAAAGAGAGTGCTGCTTTTGCTAGGCAAGCAACGGAGCAGATGATAAAAGTGATGGAGGATCAGACGGAGCTGCTCAAGCCTTTGACACGCAGCTGCAGACTGAGCAGATCCGTGGTCGGCCTCCACTGCACCACATGCACGTGCACAATTCTTTGCCAACCCCACCCCCCTCTATGCCCACACATTCCTTTTCACGGCCCTCCTGAGCCTCCCCATCACTCCACCCCCTCTCACAGCTTGCACAATGATCGCTGGAGCTACACACAGTTGTGAGGTTTTACCCTTTTTTAACAATAAATAAAGGCTAAGGTATTTAATGGTACAGCGTTTTTATTCTGTGTTCTACAGAAGCGTACAGCAATCAATTCACTCTTGGGAACAGGCTTCTAAATCATTGTGTTGCATGGATCTTGGACCCCAAAATTGTACACAGATGCACCAGGGAAGCAGCTCCAAAGCAGACGTGTTACTGCCCTCATTGTCAAAGTGGTTCCTCAAAGCCTCTCTGATGTTAATAGCAGCTCTGTGGGCTCCTCTGACAGCCCTAGCATCTGGCTGTTCAAACTGTGCAGCCAATCGCTCTGCCTCAGTGCTCCACACCTGAGCAAATTTTTCACCCTTAGATTCACACAGATTATGCAAGGTGCAGCACATGGCTATGACCACGGGAATATTATCCTCTGTTAGGTCTAGCCTGCCATTTAAACATCTCCAGTGAGCTTTCAAACGGCCAAGGGCACATTTGACTACCATGCGGTACCTGCTCAGCCTGTTGTTAAAACACTCCTTGTTGCTGTCCAGGTGCCCTGTGTAAGGTTTCATGAGCAGGGGCTGTAAGGGGTAAGCCGGATCTCCCAGGATTATTATGCGCATTTCCACATCCCCCACTGTGAACTTGTGGTCTGGAAAGAAAGTCCCCGCCTGCAGCTTTCTGTACAGGCCTCTGTTTCTGAAGATGTGTGCGTCATGCACCTTTCCAGACCAGCCTGCACTGATGTCCGTGAAACGCCCCCGGTGATCCACAAGTGTCTGCAACACCATGGAGAAGTATCCCTTCCTATTTATGTATTCAGAGGCAAGGTGGTCTGGCACTAAAATTGGAATGTGTGCCATCAATCGCTCCGCCACAGTTAGGGAAACCCATCTCTGCAAAGCTATCTACTATTTCATGCACATTTCCCAGAGTCACGGTCCTATGCAGCAGGATACGATTTATTGCTGTACATGCTTGGAGTAATATAGTCCCAACAGTGGACTTTCCTACTCCAAATTGATTTGCGACTGACCGGTAGCAGTCTGAATTCGCCAGCTTCCACACAGTGATTACAACGCGCTTCTCTACCGAAAGGGCAGCTCTCAATCTGCCATCCTTGCACCGCAGGTCAGGGGGCAGCTAAGCACGTAGTTCCATGAAGGTTGTTTCATGCAGCCTAAAGTTCCGTACCCACTGGTCGTCATCCCACACCTGCATGACAATGCGATCCCACCAAACCAATGTTTCCCTCGTCCAAAAGTGACGGTCTACTGTATGCAGCTTCTCTGTGAATGCAGAAAGTGCTGACAACTTGCTGCCATCCATATCACGCTCGGGTGCCTGCGATTCATCCTCTGCGAGTAACTGCTGCCATGCGCAATGTCCTCACGACAGCTAACCGCACATAGGAGATAAGTGTGGGATCCATCCTCTCTTACTGCAGATGCTGGCACACACTACAAAAGACTGACAGCTGGAAAAACGGCACGAAAGGAAGCCAGAAAGCATTGGAGGGCTGGAACACAAAGTGGTGCACGACGGTACACTTTGCACATCCCAGGATGCGCCACGCTCTGTTTCCACATTCCCGCAACACCTAGCCAGGCACTATGGGATACATACCCCCAGTCCATTGCTCTCATTGACAAAGGTGCCCTGAAAGTGGACATGATCTGTCGACAGAGGGAGCAAATGTTGACATGCTTTGGTGACTTTGCTTTTCTCAATTTTTCCTTGTCAACGTTAGTTTCGTTGACAAAACTTGCCAATGTAGACAAGCCCTGAGTAAGTGGCCTGACTTTCAGAGGTTCTGAGTGCCCCCTGCTCCCACTGAAATAATTTACCCACTCTGAAAATCTCTTTACTTTTAGATGCCTACATATGTTTCTATGTGCCTAACTTTAGGCAACTAAGCTTGAAAATGTGGGCCTTAACCTCTTTCTGTTTTTTCCATCTGTAAAATGATGGTGGCGGTGATTGATTACCTACCTCAGAGGGGTATTATGAAGGTGAACGTTTTGTACAATTCTTTGAAGATTTGAAGTGCTGCTACTGATTTTATTAGACTGTTGATAACGGTATTGGTGTACTATGTTTCATAAAGCCATTTTTCTTTACACTGGGCTATGTTTGCCTTCTAAGCCAGTGGTACCAACTACTGGTAAACTATAAGCAAAAAGATGTGATCATGCATTTTTTTATATGTGAGAGTGTGGGCACCAGAATTGTGTATATACAAGAATCTAGAGAGCTAGGGGTTAGCAAAGCCTTAAAGAAGGAAGTCGTAATAGTGAAGGTGCAAAAGGAATGAAGGTATGAATGGTGACTGCCATGCAGTTGGACTTGAGACAGTGGCATCCATATAGTGTTACCAATGTCATAATAGATTTAGAAAGATAATATGCTCATGTCTTGTGGTCTAGACTTGCCACAGTGATGAGCCTCTATGATAGGTTTGCATAGCACTATTCTCAGCTTCCCATTTATTTATGCGCACACTAACCTGGAACAGAATTGAGTTGCTCCAAACACCAGTTTTGTGACTGGGGGCAGTACCAGGTTTACCATGGTGCCAGCGGCACCATGGCACCGGGCCCAGAGTCAGGAGGGGCCCCAGCCAGCCCGATCCCCTGGCTCAGAGCTGCCCTTACCCCCACTTTGCCCCCTCCCCTGTTCTGCCCCAGCCACACCCCTGCTCACCAGAACCGCCCCGCACCTCTTGAGCTGGTGGCCATGGCGTCCACCTGTAGGGTTTCAGGCTCCACTCCGGCCACAGCAGCCATCAGGTGACCCAGGTGAGCCCAGCTAGCCTAGGGCTGGTGGGTACGTGGCGGTTTAGGGGGAGGAGAAGCCCTGACCCCGGCAGGAGCTGTGCTGCAGGGAGGAGGAGGAGAAGCCCTGACCTCGGCAGGACCTGTGCTGGAGGGGAGGAGGAGAAGCCCTGACCCTGGCCGGAGCTGCGGCGCTGAAGCCCCCAGCTGCCCTAGTGCAGAGCTGGCCTGAGCCCCTCTATCTCCCGTTTTCCCCCTGCGTGGAGCTGGCTCTTATTCTCAGGCTGTGGAGAAATTCAGCCCAAATCTACCAACCTTGGTATGTTCATTTCCCTCATCGTGACACAGCCATGGATGGATTTACTCTAGGAGGCAGGGTCAGCATTAGCCCCATTTGGCAGGTGGGATCTAGGGCTGGGGATCTAGGGTGGGATCCGGAGGTGAAGTGACTTTCCCAAGGCTAAGCAGGGAGTCTGTGGCAGAGCAGAGAACCAAACCCAGAACACCTGGCCCCCAGGCCTGTTCCTTAACCACACCCTGGCAAAACCAAAAGTCAGCACTTACGATGGGATGGGGAAGAGAAGGGGATAGGGCAGGGGTCTCAAACACGTGGCCTGTGGGGCTATTTCCTGTGGCCTGCCAAGCAGCCCGCCCCTAGCCTACATGCAGGCCAGGGGTGGGCAAACTATAGCCCATGGGCTGCATCCAGCCTGCAGGATTGCCCCCCGTGGCTCTGCCAGCCCTGCGCCGCTCCCTGAAGTGGCCGGAGCAATGTCCTTGCAGCCGGGGGGGAGGGCAGAGGGCTCAGTGCGTTGCCATGGCTTCCAGGCACCGTCTCCCGCATCTCCCATTGGCCGGGAACGCACCCCTCACCCCTCCTGCACCCCAACCCCCTGCCCTGAGCCCCCTGCCGCACCCCTCCTGCACCTCCTGGGGGCGGAGTTGGGGTGGGGACTTTGGGGAAGGGGTGGGAGGAGGCGGCGCAGGGGTGGGGCCTCATGGAAGGGGTGGAGTGGGGGCAGGGGCAGGGCCAGGGGAAGCGAGGGGGGTGGTGTTAGTGATGTGGCTCTTGGGCCAATGCACTAGTCCTCATGTGGCCCTCGTGGTCACTGAGTTTGAGACCCCTGGGATAGGGGAAGTGGGGGCCCAGCATGCGGATCCCCTTGGCAGCAGCTGGGGCTCCTCTGTTAAGCAGGCCCATCAAACCCTCACCCTGACAAGCCCCACCTCCTCTGCAGCTGTACCACCCTGATGAGCCCCCCCAGATGCCCTCCCCACTGATCCCCAACCACCTACACCTGGACTCCCACGTAAATGAACTCCACTTCCCCTGCCCAGAGACCCTCCCCCCCGAGCTCCAACCACTTTCACTTGGCACCGCTGCAGACTCCCATTGCCCCTGCACCTGGAACCTCGCTGTGTATCCAGATCCCCCACTGAGCTACCCTCACCCAGACTACCCTACACAGAACCCTCTTACCCCCATCTGGATCCCCCCACACTAAGTCCCTCTGAACTTGGATCCTGCTGCCAGGCTGAGCCTCCCTGCCCACATCTGGTGTGCCTGGCACAAAAGGAGCAAGGGCCCCAGGATGTTTCTGTGGCAGGCGTGGCCCTTGTGCTATGTCAGGGCCAGGTTCAGCCTCACTGCCAAGTCCCGGGGGCAGGGGAGGCTGCAGGGTATTCTCCCACCGCAGTGACCTGTGCTCCCCACTGCCATGGTGGAGCTTCCACATGTATTCATTGTAAAGTAAATAAAATTGCAGACTTTTAAAATATTATGCACAGCATTTGATGCAGAATTCCCTCAGGAATATGGGGCGCTGTACAGCTGTGATGGTGGGACTATGAAGGGAGTGCTGGACAGTAGGGGATCTGTGTGTGAGGAAGCTGGGCAGGGGGTGTGGTGGGAGGTCAGCGGGAGGGGTCTCTGGGCAGGCGGCGCTGACATAGCAGGTCCAGGGGCATTGGGCATAGGGATCCGTGGGGGAAGTCTCTGGGTGAGGGGGTGCTGGGCATAAGGGCAGGGCACTGGGCAGGGGGGCAGTGTGGAAGGGGTATGCTGGCAGCGCAGGGCTGGGTGGGCCAGTATGTGTCTAGCAGTTGTTGGTTTGTAAACAGTGCCCTTGTTCTGGGCTGAGTGGGGCCACTCCCACTGCGCTGCACCTCATTGCCCCCAACCGGCCCCTTGCTTTGTGGACCGCCCCCCATCACATGCCCTATTTCCCTAATGGGGGCCCACAAATATGTTTGGCTCCGGGCCCACAAAAAGTTAATCTGGCCCTGATTGGGGGTTGGGGTAGTCCGTGCTCTGAGTAAAAGAGTATGGAATTGCTTGGGTGGAGAGAGCAGACACTGGCTAGTACAAAGGATGTTTCAGTCTGACAAGCTGGTATCGTTGGCTGAAAAAATTGGGGAGCAATTATTCTCAGTGTGTGTAATATATATTCTCTCCAATAAAATAACTGTTTAATTTTGAATGTTTATGTTCTAAATACATTGACTTGATGGATATATAAACTTTTTCACGGGTTCAATGACTTGTTTCTGCTCCTGAAGTGAAAGTTTACAAGAGAGAGTTAAGCAGCTGGGAACTAGGAATAATTTGGGGAAAGTACTCCTACTTTGAGTAATTGTCATGCCAATTGTTGCTCATTAAAGAGGAACTCTTGATCAGTGATTGGTATGTTGAGAATAAAAAAGGGTTTATAATCTTTATAACCACCCCCTTCTGAATTCCATCCTGATAACAGCAGAAAAACACATTTGACCAACAAATTGTTAAATCAGCTTGGACAGCAGGGTTGAGTGGTGGAATGAGCAAGAGAAATGTAATTCAATATAGTGTCCTTGCCTAAACAAATTAAAGAATATGTGCAGTGTTCCTTTTAGTCACTAAGAGTACCAATGCTTGCTTTGCTGTATTAGTTAAAGCTTTTGAAGGAGAGGGTGTGTGTGTTTGAACTCTCAGTGAACACTTGGATATTTACTGTTAGATAATTGTTGCATACTTCTCATGCCTCAAACTTTATTACCAATGGGAGTAAATCCCATCTAAGACTTAAATTCAATTAATATTGCAAGTAAAGAATGTAAAAACATTGGAGGTGCTAGAGGGACTCAATACTGAAATCAGTGGAAACAACACTGTTTTTAATAGGGTGTATGAATGTTACGGATCGGTCTTGAACTGCACATAGAAAAGCATTTTCATTTTACCTAATGCACTGAAAGATGGAATTTTAAATATTCAAGGAATCTGATTCTGTGTGTGTGGAGGTGGGGTTAACAAATCCAAATTGGCACACTTTTATATTACAACAACCACAACAAGTTTTCAGATGTGTGGTTTTAAAGTACTTTGAGATTTCAGTATTAGTGATTTTTAGCTTAATGTTAGACTTTTATGTGGAGTGACTATCTTTGATAAGAAGTTATTTGTTAAACTATAAAAGTTTTTTATGTCTGTTTTCTGTGTTTTTCACTAGTCCTCAAGTCAGCCTGATATTTCCAGGACATTTCACTTTAGTGGGTGGTCTGATGGACTCTGCAAAAGTGTAGTTTCTCTAGAGATTGCTGCTCTTACATGCAATTGCAGGTGAAGTAGTTTGAAGGAACCCCTTGTGTTATCTAGTCTAAGGGTTGTCCAACTTTTTGTGGTTATATCTTAATACAAAGATTGTCTCCAACTCGCTGTCTCATGGACTCAGTCTTTGCAATCACACAAAATCCATGTGCCAACTATATTTTCCATTTAAGCAATTCATAATGTAGTTTTAGTTGTCTTTAATGCAGTTTAGCGGCTGGAAATGGGGAGAACCAGCACCATGTGACCTGCCAGGTCTCTGATGACCACCAGCAAGGACTTGCTGAACCACTTCTTGGGAACCTCTGATCTAGTCCATCCATCTGCTGCACAGGAGGAGAATTGGGCTATATGCCACGTAGTATAGAAACATGTATTAAGAAATGTTGGGAAACAAGTGATTGGCAGTCTAGGCCCCTCAAGAGCCAATCCTACTGCTGCCACTGAAGTACTGTGAGTCTGATCCAAAGACTTCCTTTGGCTTCAGTGGGGCCCTCTGTTAAGGCTGAATGTGACCTTGGACAGTTCACGTAAGTTCTTTCTTACCTGTTTTAAAATGATTATACTTCATTACAGTAGTTCATGTTAAAAGTACACTCAGACATATCTTTTCTCCAGTTCCAAAATTAAACTTGGAAGGAAAAAAAATAAAATTTTCTCTGTCTACAACTTTGAAACTGGAGAAAAAGTATGTCTGAGTGTACTTTTAACCCAAACAGAACATCTGAATAGGAACCTGAATTGAAAACCACCGTCATATTTATACAACAAAGGGCTGCCCAAACTGCTGCTGCTGCCAGAGCCACCGTTTCCTCCCCTTCACCGTATGTTTGGTGGCTAAATATTCCTTGGATCAGTGTCTAAACCAATTTTAAACATCAGTACATGCTCTATGGAGATATAGAAGAGGTTCAGAATGTGAACAGTACATTAAAGAAAAAAAGCAAATGTTCAAAGATAATGGCCAGTGTCTCCAAACCCGGCTGCCTAAAATTTAGGCTCCTGGGTAAAAGTGATCTGATTTCCCGTATAGCGATTCTATAGGAACTTCAGGTGCTATCTTTGGAAAACCCAGGTTCCTCTTATTTTTCCTCTTTCCCAGCAATCATTCAGAGCAATGAAACTTCTTCCTCTGCTACATGTGAACTGAGCTGGAAGAAAATTGCTTTTTAGTCAACAATACAACCAGGGGAAAGATGCTATATTTTAAAATACACTAGTACAATACATTTAAATCAATAATATTAAAGCCAGATTTTAGAAGTTTTCACACATAATTACTGCATTTACATGTGCAGTCGCAGTTGTTGTGCAGGTCCAGCTTATTTCCCAGAGCAAATGCAGTGGATATCATCAGCCTGGTCTGTTCTCTAGATGTCAGGAAAGTCACTTTTATTATTTACTTTCTGAAAACATATAAGGTACAGTATTTTCCCTCTAAGCTGTCGAACTTTTCAAAATATTGGGATAAAAGACTTGATCCCTATAATAAGCTTGTCATTTATGATTATTTCCCTTTCTAAAGCCTCTCATGCAGTATTTCCACTGTAATGTCACTTTGTCCCTCATTATTTGTTGCATCATGTCTGAAATAAGGTTGTAAGCTCTTTGGAACAGACTTTCTCTTATTTGCCTTTGAAATGCCTAACATTCTTGAGCTGTTCAAATAATGCTGCTTGCAAAATCCAGTTGTCTCTGCCTTTGTGTTAAAGGCCTTAAAACCAATACTTCAGTATTCTTTATTTCTCAGTGAAATAGCTGCCCAGCACACAAGAGCAACCCTGTAATAAACAGTGCCTAAAACAAGAAGGAAGGAAGGAAAATTGGTAAGACAAACATTTCCATGTTTAGTTTACAGGTAGTGATTGAACAGAGAGAGGAGAGTTGCGGGGGAGGGAGGGAGGAAGAGAGGATTTAAAAAAAAATATGGAAGTACTTCAACAATAACACATGGACTAATTAAAGTTAGGAATATGTTTTCTTAAAACTTTAATGTACTTAAAGATGATAGTTTCTGTGTTTATCAACATGCACAACTATATTTTAAAATAACCTATAATAGCACCCAACATAATGGCCTTTTTATAATTCTGCTGCTTCTTCGTTTCCTCTGGAAAGCTCAAAGGTCATATCATTTGGTTTATTGCCATGGAATGATCCTTGCACAGGGAATGAGTATCAGACATTCCTAACATTCCATGTGTCTAATATTAAGGTTTTACACGCTAGTGCAGGGCCTACTGCTGTGTGAAAGAAAAATGCAGGAGAAAACTGTCATAGCACCAAAAAGCCCCATAATACGCTTTCAAAATATTCTGCATTGAACATGGTGCCATAGAGTGGCATGCACTACAGTACCCCAGTTTTTTATAGTATAGCATACCTGTGTGAGAAACTGAAAATGCTACTTTGTAACTCTTTTTCTTTCTGCATTTAGTTACTTGATATTTCCAACATTGTGAGCTGATGGAATGATGTTGCAGAAAATATTGCTGCATTCAGCAGGGCCTTTTCTCCAGGGACGATGATTAAACTAAATTAGTTTTCTGCTTACAACATAAGCAGGAACTTGTCAGTATGCAGTTCAACCTAGTCCCATTGACCTGTAGGTGTGGATCTCTTCCTTACCAAAGGTTTAAGAGTAGCAGCCGTGTTAGTCTGTATCCACAAAAAGAAAAGGAGGACTTGTGGCACCTTAGAGACTAACAAATTTATTTGAGCATCAGCTTTCGTGAGCTACAGCTCACTTCATCGGATGCATTCGATGAAGTGAGCTGTAGCTCATGAAAGCTTATGCTCAAATAAATTCCTTAGTCTCTAAGGTGCCACAAGACCTCCTTTTCTTTTTACTTGCTTAGTGTGTGCTACCATTAAAATGAATGGAGGCCATAATGTTCTGCAGAGATATCTTATGTGAAACTGGAACATGCTTATTGTTTTTTAATGGACAAAATTCTTTACACCATAAAACACATGGCCTGAATGAAGTACCTACTTGAATGATGAGATGAATAGTAAATTTTGAATTAAGCAAGTTTTGGAAAGAACATTTTCTGTAATAAGGCTGAAAACAACTTTGTCCAATTGATGCTAGCAGTTAAATCCTGTTCAAAACTGACTCAAGCGGACCAGTTATTGAAAAACATTTGGAGGAATGGGACATCATTTTCTACTGTAGACAGAAACTGAATGTTCAAATAAACCACTCTCCAATGAGACACAGTCAGTTCTGTTGCCAGTTATGACTGTTCAGGAATGTGTGTAGTCTGGTACAATGCGTGCAGTTCTATGTAGGTCAGCATTAAGCAATAATACAGTGATACTGCCATTTCACATGGCAATACTGAGGTACCAGTGGCTGAACAGAGTTCTCTAGATGAGAACTAAAGACCCCAATTCAGCAAACCGCCCCGTTCAGCATAGTACCAAGTTGGGGCTTAAATTCCCGAGAAGAGGCACTTATGTAGAGTAAGAAACTAACAGAGCAGATAAATAATCCCTCTCTCTTCTCCCATTTCAAAATCCCATCACGTATCCAGTCTCAAGACTGCAAATGCTCCTTCCCTAAACCTTGTTGCTTGTTTTCAAACCTAGTTTAGAAAAAAATATCCATTAAATAGAGTGAAACTAGTCACCTCTTGCTTTGGTTGCTTCTTCTCCCTGACACTTTTTTTAGTTGATGGTGACAACAATACTAGGTGGCTCAGAGCTGTGCTTAAAACTTTTAAGAGGAAGAAATATTTTTTCCAGCTTCAATCACATTTTCTAAAATGGGATTCAACATAGTCTGAACTTCCCTCTAAGTTGCGCGGCCACGCAGGCGGGGAGAGGTGCCTCTCCCCCAGCCCTAACCCTGGAGCTGCCGTGGCCGGCGAGAGGCACCTCTCTCCCAGCCCCAGCCCCAGGGCAGCCTGCACCCCAAACCTCTTATCCCCAGCCCCGCCACAGAGCCTGCACTTCCAGCCGGAGCCCTCACCCCCCTGCACCCCAGCCCTTAGCCCCCTCCTGTACCCCTCATCCCCAGTCCTACCCCAGAGCCCGCAACCTCAGCCAGAGCCCCTGCACTCCAAACCCCTCATTGCCAGCCCCACCCCAGAGCCTGCCCTCACGGCCACCTCCTCCCAACACACTGCACCAGCCCTGAGCCCGCTCCCATACTCCAAACCTCTCTGCCCCATGCCCACCAAACGTCACCTCCATATTGGTGCACATAACAAAATTCATTCCGCACATGGATGTAAAAAATTAGAGGGAACATTGGTTTGTCCTTTTTACGCTAGCACTTAAGCTATTTTTAATGCTGATGCAGGGAGATATCACTGAAAATCACTGAGACTTGGTTTCATTAAGTCTTAAGAACCCTTTGTGTCCTTGCCTTGTTCAGCAACACTGGGTTCTACTGCCGTTATGATAATGAGGGCACTATTCTTTTGTCCCTTAATATGGGCAATAGTCTGTATATTTCTGCATTGCACTTCACCAAAAAACCTGAAATTTATTTTCTTCAAACCCATTGACTTGCATAAGCACCTTTTGGTATTTAAAAGGCCTTAGCTTATCATACAAAGCTATTAAAAGAGCAGGAATAATCCAGGACCATGTCAGAATTTTAGAAAACTTCCCAACCTGGACTCAGCAGGGTCCAGTTAGCCTGAGGTTTCAGTGTGTTTGTTAAAAGTTTCTAACAGTTTAGTTTGATCTTCTACCAATAGGATATGCTCCAAACTTTGTAAAGAAAACAAAACTATATAAAATGTAGCCAAGAGGTGTTTATTGATAGAACTATTAAACCTGCTTCCTTTTAAATGTGCATCCTTCCTTTAACTATTTATATCTTATCAACAGTAGACTTCTAAAATGAGGATCCAGTTCAGATCTCAGAATACTTAGCACCACAAATATTGTGTCATCTCCCATGCATGAACATCAAGACTATCGTCATCTGAGTATGTTCCCAAATTGTGGCACCTCAGCCTCAAAGCTGGATCAGATTATTTATATTGTATGTGCATGCACATGAGCAGATCTAATTAACAATATATTTAAGATTGCCAGTGATTCTGGGCACCAGCAACATTACTTGATATAACTGAGGATTTTCACATTTTTAAAAATTTGAGTGACATTTAGTTTGAACTACTCCCAGTAACTTTACATTGGCATAGCTAAAACAACTGGCACACCTTATTTAAAAAGAAAAGAAAAGAAGAAAAAACCACAGCCAAACAAAAAAAAAAAATTCCTGTGTGAATAGAGTACCACATTACGGCAGTGGTTCAGTGTGCAATGCAAAATGACCTTGCAAATCTAATAATGCTGGTCTTAGGACCAAGATAAACACATAGGTACCTAGCCTGCTACATCTAGAGCCACTACTGGAATAGGACAGGGTTCACCACCAAGCCATTCTTGGCTTGTTCTTCTCTGACTGTGGAGTTCCTGCCCACCAAGTGGCCCTTCCAAAAGGGTATCCCTATCTTTTCTCAGTTGTATGCAGTGGGTACCTACGCAGTCCACCTTTTGCATACAGTGAGGTGGGTATCAGTGCCATGACTTTCAGAGATTCCTTTTTAAAGCACTGCCTGCAGGTGTGCAAAGGGTTCACAATGTTTAGACGTTGTAGTTGCTGGCCAGTTGCAGTCAGGAAAGGCAAGGATAACAAAGGCTTTTTTGGACAAGGAAATAATACCAAGGACCAGCTGATTTACAGAACTGGGTGGGTGAAGGAGAGCGTGAATGAATAGTTTGGTGTGGGAATGCAAATTCTGTCATTCTCTAGGGCTAGGCAGGTGATAAATATTGTGCCATCTCTCTTTCGTAATTAAAAAAAAAAAAAGAGAATTGACAGCCATTCTAATAGGCAAGGTTGTCGCAAACAGGTTCAGATGGTCTGAACAGGTGAGATTTTTGTAGAGTAGCTTAGATGATTGGCTTACGTGGATATCCATAACTGCAAGTCAGTGTGACAGGAGTATCCTCTTTTTCTAACCGTGATCTGTGTCATGGAAATTAAGTTCTCTCTCTCCCAGCCCTCCTGTGTGTTGCGCCTTTTATTGGATGATGTCAGAAGCAAACATACTCTGACAAATATGGACCAAATGAACTCACTGACTCTCTTTTGGAAGGGAGTCTGGCAGAGAGTTAGAAGTACTGGTCATAGTGCTGCCAAATTTACTACAACTGTAACTTTTGAGAACTAAGTAAGTGATTTAAAGCACATGAAGATCCACCTCAAGATAGAGTACTAATGAATCCTATAGAACTTCTTCCTCCCCTTCTTTTAATACCACCCTTTTTCCTGGTACAATAACTGAAAGCTTACTTTGGGTTGGCCTACTTCCTGTTTCAGGCAGCGAGTTCACGAATACAGTGTCTTTTCTTTTGAGTATTTGGCATCTTCTGTCTAGCACTTTATAGGCTCGTATAATATGAAGTAACAATATAATCTGGTGCCAAAAAACAAGAAATACCATGCTTGTGTTTACAATTCATATATACACTTTTGCTAATCATTTCAATGAATGACCAGCATTTCCTTTCCTTTTAATTTTTATATTATAAACTTGAGTTCAAAGGACATGAGTACTGTAAGCAGAGAGCAGAAATTTATGCAACCTAGCATGAAGGATCATATCTGTTAATTTCATGCTTTATATTTAACCTGCTCTGTCAAATCAATAGGAGGCAAACCATTACAAAAATACCGTGCTTGACTGGTAGGCATGCAGTTCTGACCTACTTAGACCATTAGGCATGCTGGTCTCTGAACTCCTAACTACAGTAATAATTAGGAACAAAGAAAGGATTTAACATTTTATATCTCCCTTGTGCAAAACAAGATGAAATGGTTGAAGCTGATCGTACATTTCTGTCCATGGTATTTGTCATAATTAAAGTTGTTTGAGATTGGGAAACACCAGGAGGTTAAACAAAAATATATTAGCATTGTATTGTGTCATTGTAAAGTCTTTTGTATGTCATAGAAACCTTTCCTCTGTCCTCATTATGCACCACTGTGAGAAAGTGCATAGTCAAGTGAGTCAGATTGCAGTTAGGTGGTCCTGTGACCTTATTCTGTCACTGGATTGTTGCAGTTATGTTCTAATAAATACTCATTCTGTGAAGTTTAAGTGATAATATATGCATGCTTTGCCTTGCTAATTGCTAGAGCATGGAGTAAAGAGAGATGTGCATTTCTCAGAACACTCGGATATCTATCTACAAAGGTAGTAGCAAAATTTGCATCATAGGACACAATGGACCGTGCAATACTTTATGGAAAGCTAAAGATATACAGTGAACCCTCACTTATTTAAATGAAATGGACATGAAATTTAATTTGTGCAATACATTTAAAGCTTGACACTTAATGTGCAGCAGGGGATATCGGTTCATTTATGGTAAACTTTTGGGAGGTTGTACTAGGAGTAAAAATGCAGAGATGGTAGCTGAATTTGTGTTTGCAGAAGGCATTACATAGAGAAAAGGTGTAGAGGGAGAAGGGAAGGGGACTAAGGACGGAACCTTGTGGAACCCCCACAGAAAGCTGAAGGGGGGCTGAGCAGAATCCTGTGAAGGATGTAGTAGAGGACGGAGGAGAACCAGAAGAAGACTTCTCATGGAATCCAAGGGAGGACTAGATTTCAAGAAGAGCATGATCTACTGTCAAAGGCATCTTGATAGGTCAAGGAGATTAAGGATGGAGTACTGATTCAGACTCTAGCAAGTATGGTTTCTGTTGAGTGCAAGGGGTGGAAGCCAGATTGGAAGGAATCTAGGGTGGGTTAAGAGGAGAACAACTGCAAACAGCGATTGTAAACAATGCATTTAATGATCTTAGAGATAAAGGGAGATGGGGTAGTAGTTGGAGAGGCATGTAAGGTCAAGGGTACATTTTTTAAGATGGAAGAGACTTAAGTATGTTTGTACTGATGGGGAAAGCATCTGAAGAGTGAAGGGTTGAGGAGGAGAGTAAGGGAGGGGGTGGGAGAGTGCAAGAGAGATCGGGATGGGATGGGGTTGCTGGGGGTAAGTGGAGGGGTTAGAGGATAAGGACAGACAAGAAACTTCTGCACCTGTGACAAGGGAGGAGGAAAGAGTTGTCGGAGGGAACGGTAATACAAGCTAAAGGGAGGGGGCATCATATTTTGTCAATTTTCTCTTGAAATAAATAGGCAAGATAGTTTTCAGCGAGAAAAATGGAGGTAGGAGGACATCTGAGGAGTGAGTGGCAGGAAGGTGGGTGTGAGATTCCATTAAGTTGGAGAAGTAGAGTTGTTTAGCTAGGAAGATGGCAGTACTGAAAGAGGAGAACAAATTTGTAATGGAGGAGACACTCTGCAGTGCGAGAGTAGGAGCACAGGAAGTGGATGTTGCAGATGAGCTAGAGCTGAAGGTTGGTAGGGTGGACCTGGCAGTTGGAGAGAGAGGCAAAGAGTCAAGGGTGGAGGAGAGTGAGAATGGAGAGAATCAGCGACCATGTTGATGGAAGAGAGGTAGCTGAGAGCGATGAGATGTCCTCAGTGCTGAAGGATGAAGTCCATAGGAAGGCTGAATGCTAGGGCATGAGGGAGGTTTTAATGTGTGATGTTGAACGAGAGCAAGTGAGGGTTGGAGAGGGAACAGAGAGATCAGAGAATGAGCAGTGCTTGGTGAAGACCAAATCAAGTAAACAGCTCTTTGGCAAGTGGAAGGTGTTAGAGGAGGTTTTGGAACAAATTGGTAAATTAAACAGTAATAAATTGCCAGGATCAGATGGTATTCACTCAAGTGTAATGAAGGAACTCAAATATGAAATTGCAGAACTATTAACTGTGGTATGTAATCTATCATTTCAATCAGCTTCTGTACCAGATGACTCAAGGATACATAATATGACACCAATTTTTAAAATAGGCTCCAAAGGCGATCCTGGGAATTAGAGGCCGGTAAGCCTAACTTCAGTACCAAGCAAATTGGTTGAAACTATAGTAAAGAACAGAATTATCAGACACATAGAGGAACATGATTCGTTGAGGAAGAGTCAAAATGTTTTTTGTCAAAGGAAATCATGCTTCCCCAATCTATTAGTGGTGAGGGGGTCAACAAACATGGACAAGGGTGATCCAGTGGATATAGTGTACTTAGACTTTCAGAAAGCCTTTTCTGGGTCCTTCACCAAAGGCTCTTAAGCAAAGTAAGCAGTCATGGGATAAAAGAGAAGGTCCTCTTGTCTATCAGTAACTGGTTAAAAGATAGGAAATAAAGGATAGGAATAAATGGTCAGTTTTCAGAATGGAGAGAGGTAAATAGTGATGTCCGCCAGGGCCTGTAGTGGGACCAGTACTGTTCAACATATTCATAAATGATCCAGGAAAAGGGGTAAGCAAGGAGGTGGCAAAATTTGCAGATGATGCAAAACTACTCAAGATAGTTAAGTCCGAAGCAGACTGCGAAGAGTTACAAAGGAATCTCACAAAACTGGGTGACTGGGCAACAAAATGGCAGATGAAATTGTGTTGATAACTGCACCAACTATACATACAAAATGATGGGGTCTAAATTAGCTGTTACCACTTGAGAGAGATCTTGGAGTCATTGTGGATAGTTCTCAGAAAACATCCACTCAGCTTTTTTTGACTGCCAGAGCACAGTAACAGAATGTTAGGAACCATTAAGAAAGGGATAGATAACAGGACAGAAAATATCATATTGCCTATATATAAATCCATGGTATGCCCACATCTTGAATACCATGTGCAGATCTGGTTGCTCCATCTCAAAAAAGATCTATTGTAATTGGAAAAGGTACAAAGAAAGGCAACTACAATGATTAGAGGTATGGAACAGCTTCCATATGAGGAGAGATTAAAAAGACTGGGACTTTTGAGCTTGGAAAAGAGGTTACCTCTGGGGGGATATGATAGAGGTCTATAAAGTCTTGACTGGTGTGGAGAAAGTAAATAAGGAAGTGCTGTTTACTCCTTCACATAACACATGAACTGGGGGTCACCCAATGAAATTAATAGGCAGCAGGGTTTAAAACAAACAAAAGGAAGTGCTTCTTCAAACAATGCACAGTCAGCCTGTGAAACTCTTTGCCAGGGGATGTTGTGAAGGCCAAAACTATGACAGGGGTCAAAAAAGAACTATATAAGTTCATGGAGGATAGGTACATCAATGGCTATCAGCCAGGATGGGCAGAGTTGCAACTCCATGCTCTGAGTGTCCCTAGCCTCCATTCACCAGAAGCTGGGAGTGGGTGAAAGGGAATGGATCACCTGATTGCCTGTTCTAACAGTTCATTCCCTCTGAAGCCCTTGGCATTGGCCACTGTCAGAGCACAGGATACTGGGCTAGATGGACCATTGGTCTGACCCAGTATGGCCGTTCTTATGGGAGAGTTGAACCAGGACTGCAGGTGTTTTTAAGATTCAGTTCCTATAATTCTTATAGTGGTTTTGTTTGTGGACCAATTGTTTCTACACCAAACCTGTGCTCTAGTTGCTAGGAGAATCGAACTGCATGAAAAGTTTGGCTTCCTAAAATGAAACTGGGTTTGAGTTACAAAAGAACAACAAAAAGCTTTACCAAAAGTAAAACATTCTAAATTTGTCGCAGCCTTATAATTCCATCCTTTGCCTCAAAAACCAAAACAAACTTCCTTTGACTCAAATTGTAAGAAATAATAATAATAAAAGGGTGGGATGGGGGGAGTAGAGGGGAGAATGGGACAATGTGTGCTTTTTTGTGATAAAGGTGTGTGTCAAACCAAATTTATAGTATGATGATAGTAAAAGTTACAGTGGACTCTTCACTAAGTGCTTTATAATAAAGTGAGTTGAACTAAAGCTGAAATGAGCATGGTCAACACAGTTGTGGGAATTCTACTATAGTATCCCATTATCTTCTCTCATCAAGGTCACTTTATGATGCAACCTCCAATCTTATTGATACTTAGACAGTAAATCCCCAAATCTTTCCTTTTCTTAAAATATATCCGTATTCTGTAAAGCTTCTGGTCTTTCAGCTGGAAAACCAGTACTCATTTTGTTCCAAATGAAATAAAAGTATAATACTGGAAGGCTTTATTCAACCTTAGCTATGGAAGACACTGTCTCTTTCTGATGTGACACAGATGTAACCAATTATGGTTATAGTCTGTTTCATTGTGCCTTGTTAGTAATAGTGGTTCCTATAAAACCTTTTGTTAACCATTCTAAAAAAAAAGTGTTACTGCCTTCTCCCAAAACCATGTATATACATATATATACATACACAAAACAGATAAAATCCATCCAAAGAGAATTCACACTGAGGGGTCTCTCTCTAACACACACCATATGGGAATCTCCACAGGGAAATGTTCAGAGTTGCAGTTTGGCTAGAAGTGATTGTCATTGTTTAGTCATCAAATAAAAAATTAACATGCCTACAGACATTGATTAGGGATAACCATTGAACACTTTAATTTTTTAATGTGGAATGAAGCTTGAAAAGGAGAAAGGAATGAGGGAAGCAAAGACGTAAGCAATGCACAGAAAGGAAAGGAAGTCAGAGATGAGTGAGGAAGAGTGAGACGTGAAGATGTAGACTCTCAAAATGTAATCCTACCAGGGCTTTGATGATGTAATGTCATCCTATAGAGTTCCTCAGGCCTTCTGTTGTGGGTCTAGGTACAAGGTTCAAGGCTGCTGCATCTTGAGAAGAACATTTTTCACATTCCAGTCATGTCTACGCTAACAATTTTTACCTGTTAGCAGTGGATGCAGCTTCACTGATGCTCTAACCAATGAAAGGGCTAATGCATTCAGGACACGTTTGTTCCTACCGCTGTGACATGAAACCCTAGGATTTATGATGGTAAAACTGTTTGTGCCCTGCCTACGCTAGCATTTAAGCAGCTGCTAGCACCAGTGCAGCTGCACCTGCCACTAATAAAGGATTTTAAAAACAACACTAGTGTAGACTCTATTTGGGCTTGATCAGACTTGCACTGAAGTCAGTGGCTACTGGATCAGGCCCCTTTGACACTAGATAAGTCCCATTTCCTCTCTGAGACGGGGAAAGGGTGTGAATTGTTTCAGTAAAATCTCATTGGTGAATACATGCCCCCTTCCTAGGGTGACCAGATGCTCTGATTTTATAGGGACAGTCCTGATTTTTAGGTCTTTTTCTTATATAGGCTCTTATTACCCCCAACCCCCATCCCGATTTTTCACATTTGCTGTCTCGTCACCCTGCTTCCCCCACCCCCTTTTTTTTTTTTTTTGATAGGCTGGTATAGTCATCTTGCTTTGACTGCTGATACATACACAATATACTGACTTCAGTATTCTTCAGTAAGAAGTCTTATCTTGGTGTACTTATGGCCCCCCATCACTGCAGCATGAATTGTGAGCTTCTGAGAAATTTTAATTTTGTGAGCTGCATGCACTCACTCTTACAATTTAGACATTTCTTCTAAGATTTAGTAGTCTTACTTCAGCTGCCACTCATGCTTCCAAGGATAAATGTCCATCAGAATAGGATTACCTGTATGGTACACCATGGGAAGTTATTTTCTGTTCTCTGAATTTTCTGTGTTGACACTGCGGAGGAAGGATGATTTTATGATTAAAGCAGAGGACTGATACTTTGGAAATCAAGGTTGAAACTGTAGGTCCTCCCACTTACAAGAGTCAAGTAGGAGAGTAGATTTTTCAAGCTGTTGTCTGCTGCTATTGTTTAATTACTGGAGAGTTTGAGGATAGCATTACAGTAGATTTCTCAATCGAATGTCTAGGCTAGGCAAATTTGGGGAATAATTTATCTAACTTTTGAGTTAATATAGTCAGGATATCCTTGGAAAGTCATTCAAGAGCTTGAGGTTATTTTTCCATGTCATTTGGCAACTTTTCTTCTCCTTTCCTCCTGCTAGCCCTCTATAGCAATCCCTCGCTTCTAATTATGAACAAGAGGACAGGTCCAGAATTTTTCAAGAAAAACCCCATTGCTTTAATTGCATTACTTTAATTTGTTTTTAGGTTAACAAAGCCTTTGTCATTCGCGGATTGTGTGGGGGATGAACTACCATGGGGATGGGAAGCTGCATATGATCCTCAGATTGGTGTCTACTATATCGATCACATAAACAGTAAGTGGTTTTGGTTTGTTTTATGGATTATATAAGAAGGCTTAGCTGCATTAGACTTTCTTCTCCTAAAGGAGGAGTAAGAGTGGGGAAGGATTTTTTTTTTTTGAGACCTGTAATTCGTAGAAAGCCTGTTCAGTGCCTTGCTTAAAAAAACAGGTCCCTCCCTCACCCCAAAAACAGGTCCCTCACTCACTTTCCTGTGAGTATATATTTTTTCTGAGAGTGAAACTGGCTCAGAACTAACCAAAAGGCTCAGTCTTCTAAGAACTGCTGTGGAAGAAGTATACTGCTCAGAAGTGTACAGTAAGTAGAGAAGGCTTAGTGTTCTTAAATAAGCATTTGCTATAGGACTCAAATAATTGCCAATCGGAGGCATAATGTTAGGACATTTTGAGTCTTTTGAACATTCAGTAATTCACAGTAACAGAGGCAATCTTAGAAGAAGAATGAAATATCAGCTTCAATCTAATGGCAGATAGAACCAGTGAAGATTAGCTGGTGTTGGGTAGGAGTGCTTACTTGGTATAATTTCCAAATGAGGACTGGCAAACGTACTGTAGTTTTAAGAACAGCATTCTTTTAGAATAGATTCTGCGCTGCAAATTATTTCATCTACAGTAATTCAGAAAAATAAAGCCAGTGGAACAAATTCATCCTTCGTGTGACTCCACTGGCTGCAATAGCCTTACAGTAGGGACCTATGTTGGTATAATAGGACAGTTCTCCCTGCCCCTTACGTTTTCAGAGTTGCATTGGGTTTTGTGTCTAGATCCCAAACAACTCTTAGAAAATTTAGGACTCTAATGTATATTAGATTTGTGTAGGTAAATATTTTCCCATAAGCATTTTTGTCTTCTGTGCTTTTCCATGCCTATCTGTTAAATACTGAATGATGCCTTTAGCATTTTCACAAAAAGGCTCCTTAGCATCTAAAATGTGCATATTGTGCTGTTTTAAAAGTCTCGTGTGTAACCGAGTAAAAGAGAGCAGAAATTTCTCACTTGTCTTTTATTATGGTTTGAATATTTCTAAATTAATATGTTTCTATAAAAGTAGGGAAGTATTTTACCAAATCTGCTCTAGAAGCAAGGAAGGAAAAAAATATGCTTCTAAAACTAGAGCAACACTGTCAGAGCAAATTTGTCTTTTTCTCATTCATTTCTCTCTCTATCAGACTTTTTGCTTTGGTTGTTCATGTAATTAAAAAAATCAGAATATGGAATTGTCATAAATATAAAGGGAAGGGTAAACACCTTTTAAATCCCTCCTGGGCAGGGGAAAAACCCTTTCACCTGTAAAGGGTTAAGAAGCTAAGATAACCTCGCTAGCACCTGACAAAAATGGCCAATGAGGAGACAAGATACTTTCAAAGCTGGAGGGCGGGGGGGAGAACAAAGGGTCCTCTCTGTCTGTGTGATGCTTTTGCCGGGGCCAGATCAGGCATGCAGGTCAGAACTCTTGTAAAGAGTTAGTAAGCAATCTAGTTAGATATGCATAAGATTCTGTTTTGTTTAAATGGCTGATAAAATAAGTTGTGCTGAATGGGATGTATATTCCTGTGTTTGTGTCTTTTTGTAAATTAAGGTGTTGCCTAGAGGGATTCTCTATGTTTTGAATCTGATTACCCTGTAAGGTATTTACCATCCTGATTTTACAGAGGTTTTTCTTTTACTTTTTCTTTAATTAAAATTCTCTTTTAAGATCCTGATTGCTTTTTCATTGTTAAGATCCAAGGGTTTGCGTCTGTGTTCACCTATGCAAATTGTTGAGGATTTTTATCAAGCCTTCCCCAGGAAAGGGGGTGTAGTGCTTGGGGGGATATTTTTGGGGGGAGACGTTTCCAAGTGGGCACTTCCCCTGTTATTTTTGTTAGACACTTTGGTGGTGGCAGCATAAGGTCCAGAGACAAAAGGTAAAACAGTTTGTACCTTGCGAAGTTTTAACCTAAGCTGGTAAAAATAAGCTTAGGGGGTCTTTCACACAGGTCCCCACATCTGTACCCTAGAGTTCAGAGTGGGGAAGGAACCTTGACAGGAATTGTTAATGATTTTAAAAAAAACAGTGCCACTGAATCTGAATTAAATATTCTTTGAGGGAATGCAAAATATTACTACTACAAATCCCGTTATACAGCCCAGTGTACAGACTTGTGGTGCATGTCAGTGCTGACACATGATTATAAACTTGGATTTTCAAAAATGACTCATGAGATTTTGAGTGCTTTAGGTTTCTGGGTGCCTAATTTTCAAAAAGCTTGAATACCACCACTCTGAAAAACATGCCCCTTTAAGGTGTTTCAGGTTGGACACCAACTAACAATTGAGGCATTCAGAATTACTAGACACTATTTAAAAATCTTGACCTTTTTTTTAAAAAAAGTTGTTTTCTTTTTATAATCTCTTTCTATACATGGATATGTTCTGTACATGTTGTCTATAAGTGTTACTTTGCACTTCCATGGGAACTTAGATGTGCAAGGTTTTGCTTTAAAATTGTCACTGTAAGACTTCCTAGACAAGAATATTCCCACTTGCCAATTATAACAGGTTATAGAAGAATTGTGTGTGCTTCAGCTGTGTACATGCTTATACTTTCCTGTGACTGCAACAGAATAGAAGTATTTTTAGCTAACTTCCCTTTTTTGTAAGTGTGTTTGATGGATGGTAATGGAATGCAGATAGGTTTGTTGGGTTTTTGTTTAGTTAAACTTTTTTTTTTTTTACCCATTGTTTGGGAGTGAGAGATCTGACATGTACAGCTCTGTTGTATTAATCTATGTTGCCTTGTTGCAATTTCGGTGAAATTTATCAACTTCTATTTTATTTTGGAGGGCAGTAGATGTTAGCTATGTGGCATGTATGAGGTGGTGTTCTGAAGAGAGCACTCTTTGTCTGAGTCGCTGGGAGGCAAGCAGCCTGTGATAAGGGTCAGAGGCAGGTCATTTGTCTAACATGCCAAACGTTGAGATTATAGCTTTAATTCACCTGACTGGAATGAATGTGTTACTCTGATGCTTTTGAAATAAACATCAGTATGGGGTGGTTAATTGCAAAAAGTACCAGCATCTTTCTAAAAAACAATGTTTGCTCCTGTTTGCTACATCATTGACCGCATTGACTGCATCATTGACTGCCCAGAGTAGAATTCTTGAGTCTGTCTTAGAATGGTGGATATACTAGAACTACAAGGAAGGTTATTGTCTATTCTTTCTTACGTAGTAGTCATGGATTTGGTTTTCATCATTCTCCGAGTGTCATATGATAAAAGAAATACATTTTATGAATTCCGGGGTGGGGGGGGGGGGAATCAGACACTGGCTAGTTGGGAGTACAATTTGTCTCTGGCTAATAAGTGTAATAAACTGGGGGATAAGGACCCACCAATGACAATACCATGGGGCAATGCCTTGGTAAAATTCCACGGGGGGTGGGGAAAGTCACTGGGATTCCTACCAAGCTGCTGGCTGTGGATTTTGTTTTGAAGTTCCACTTTAAGTATTGGCCACTGAGTAGGAGGTGTCTGTTAAATGTGAATCCCCCAGCAGCTGATAGAAGGCGCAATCTCGCCTATCCTGTCCCCTCTTGCTTCCTGCATTCTGCAGGCAGGAGGGAGTTGTCCACTGTTCTATTCCCACTGATTTCAGTGGAAACAGTGCTAGGTCAGTGTTGAACATTTATTAAAAAAATGTCATGGGATTTTCAGAAGAACAGTTTAAATGCTACAAAAATCGATGGCTTAGACCAGGAGTGGCCGGCCTGAGAAGGAGCCAGATTTTACCAATCTGCATTGCCAAAGAGCCACAGTAATATATCGGCAGCGCCCTACCAGCTCCCTCCCCTCCCCCGCTCCCAGTGCCTCCCGGCAGCCCGGCCAGTCAGCGCCTCCCGCTCCCTCCCTGCACCTCGCGATCAGCTGTTTCATGGCGTGCAGGAAGCTTGGGGGGTGGGGGGAGAGGAGCGAGGCACGGCAGGCTCAGGGGAGGGGGCGGGAAGGGGTGGAGTGGGGGCAGGGCCTACGGCAGATTGGAAAGTTGGCGCCTGTAGCTCTAGCCCCAGAGTCAGTGCCTATATACAAGGAGCCTCATATTAACTTCTGAAGAGTCACAGGTTGGCCACTCTGGCCGAGATTGTTGTCTGCCCTGCACTATAAATCTACTAGCTAGGAAGTATTGGGAAGCAGGAAATATTCGATAGCAGTGGTGGGCAACCTGCGGGCCGCCCGTGGGCTGCCGGTTGCCCACCACTGCTCCTGCTTTTAAATGGTAACAGTTTTCGCCAAAGTGTATGTGGAGTGTGTGTTGTTTTTTTTTTAATCGAAATTATTATTGAAATGGGTGAGATCGGGTTGGGAATATGTCATACCGTGTTTTTCTTTCGTGTGTGTGTGTGTGTTTTGTTTGCACACCCCTGACTGATGTGGCTATGCCAATATAACTTTTCAGTTATTTTCAGACCAGGCCTCAGATGTTATGTACAATTGTAATAAGTATAATAAAGTCAGGTAGAAATAAGATTTCCAATTTGTGTGCCCTTTTAACACCCAAAATTAAACACTGACATTGCCATAAACAGTGATGGATATGTGTGGGGTCTTTTTGCCTCTTGTTTTCTACATCTACCTACTCAAATTTTGGTATTAAAAGTGATTTTTCAGTTATCCTAACAGAAGGGTCCTCATTTCCTTCTTTCTTCCTGAAGCGACTGTATAAAGCATATTCCCTGAACTGAGTAGAAGTCAATTATTCCTGGGGGAATTCTGCACCAAAAAATTAAAAAGTCTGTGTTAAAAAAAAAAGAATTCTGCACACAATGTTTTAAAATTTACAAAATTCTGCATATTTTATTTGTTAAAATAACACAATGTAACATTCCAGTTTAAATTATTTTGGTAATTTTATTTCAAAATATCTGTTAGCAAGTATGTCTGTAACAATACAGACCAAAAAAAGAGATTCTGTTTTTTGTTTTGGTTTGGTTTGGTTTTTTTGGACAAATAGATTCCTTACTGGGCATGTTAATACAGAACTTTGAGTAATTCATTTAATTTACAACACAGAACTGTATTTCCTGTACCCGTCAGAAGCAATGCAAAGGTTTGTGAGTGTCAGGAGTAATGGAGGAGCTAAGGGAGAGGGAAGGAGCCTGGAGTGAACCTGAAGGGTTGCTGAGTGTGGGTAGAAAAATATGGAACAGGTTTTTTTTGCGGGGGAGAGGTAGGATTGTTGGGGAGCTTCCCCCATGCAGACCCTGGCTGATCCCAAGCCTCTCCCATTCAGTCAGGCACATCTTCCCACCCCGCATCCCAATGGGTCCCTGCAACCTCCTCCTCCATCCCCATGTGTCCCTGCAGCCCCCCTTGCCTGTTCCCATGTGGCCATGCACCCGACTCCCATTCAGCCTCTGGCTCAATGCTGTCACCCCACTAGCTTCTGAGCCCACATCCCAGTCTGTGCCCCCAACTAGCCATTCTGAGCCCCAGTCTGTGACCTTCCCAGCAGCCCCATATGCCCACTCTGTCCTAACCTGGCTCCACGGGCAGGTGCTGTGATGAGCTTCTACTCTTGGGGGAATTCTGTGCCATTGCGCACACGCAGAATTTTTTTCCCCACAGAAAATACATTCTGCCCCAGAAGTTCTGCAGGTCCATCTTTTGCCAACCAGAGGCCACTGTGGCACCAGAACAGCCTGCTGCATTAATGCTGTTGGTTGTTCTGGCACCACAGTGGTCTCTTGTGGGAGAAAGGCAGAACTGCAGCACTTCTGGGGCAGAATGTATTTTCTGCAGAAAAAAATAAAATTCTGCGGGACACATGAATTCTGTGCACACACAGTGGTGCAGAATTCCCCCAGGAGTAGAATAAAATGGATTTCACCCCAAATAATCTAAAAAATCATTGAGTCTGTTTTGAATGCTCAAAACCCCTCAAACGTGTTAGATTAGGAAACCAGTTAAATCCCAGGAATATGATCAACACCAGGGAACTGGCTAAATTGCCTTGGGTTTTCTGGGGCCACTGTGAATTATATGCTGTGAAGAGACTCTGGAGTCGAGCAACTTCTGCCTTGCCTTCATGCTACCTGGAACCTCCCTTTACTCCATCTCCTGCGCTCCCTAAATAATCCACTTCCCCTGCTGGGAATTTGACTGTACCCCTGGGTCAGGAGCCAGCAGGGGGGAAAGAGTTTGCAAGAGGAAGTCAGGCTGGTACTGTAAAACAAGCAGTGTCGGACTGGGCACTATTTGATGGGACAAGACTATGGGGAAGGTAGGGAGGTTGGAATAGCTTTGTATGTTAAATTTTGGGAGAGCAGGAATTGGGGAATGGGAAGTAGGAGAAGCTGAGGAATATATTCTGTGTTGCTCTGAGGATCAAATCTCTATTATCTAGCCCCAGTGGTAATCCAGTCCTTAATGTTGCTCCCACTTTCCCCAATCTGTTTATAGATAGAAACTTTAATCTTTTAAACTGTCTCCATGCTTTTCATGGTTTAAATTAGGACATCATGTTTTCTCAGTGCATCTTTGCTTGCATAGTGTAGGTTATTTGCTGTGTTCAGAATTTGATAGCTGTTTTCCCCCCAAAGTGTCTTTTACTTTCAAATAGATGTAGAGTGTTTCATCCACCTTTTATTTTCTTCCTTTCCCATTTATAGTTTCCAACTCTTCCCTAATTCTCTAAAAACTAGAACTGGGTAGAGAGAGGCATTCCATTTCATGGGGGATTTTGATACTTTGAAAATTTTTTGTTTCTTTTCAATTTGGAAATAAAACAAAAGTTCAGAATTTTCCACAATAGGGGATGGAGCCCATGCCCTGAGGGGCAGTCCACCTGGAGAGCTGCCATAGACCCCTGGAAGCCTAGACTCCCTAGTAGCCCTCAGGAACTATCCCTGGTTTCTGGAAAAAAGTTGTCAAAATCAAAGTCTCCAAAATCTTTAGATTTTGACAAATAACCTTGTCCTGTCCATTCATGTGTGTGATTAAGTGATTGTAGCTAGACTGTCTATGCCATATGCAAAGCTAAAGATTATCTACTATATTTTCTTCTACCTTTTGGCTTTGAAATATGTGCTTACCATCTCAGTGTTTGTGTGTAGTTGATTGTAATAGTGGGTATTACTGAATTAAAGAAAGGAAACCCTCTTTTAAGAAGAAAATAAAAGGCCTTTTTTTTTTAATCTGGAAAAGTAATAAATATTTTAAAGCAATTTAAAAAATCCCTTCCACTCTGAGCTTGGAGAAGAGCAAATATTTGATGTATAAATAATCACTGTAATATGCAATACCACAAGCCTGGGACAGCTTCACAACACAAGAGAGGTGGATACCAGGCAGAATTGTTAGTTTATCGCTTACAAGTTGAATGGAAAGCAGTCCATTGTACATGCTTAGAGTATTGTGTAATATAAGTTCCAATCCACTGTATGTCTTCCTCTTCTCTCAGAATTCCCTACACAGATTTGTTACACCTCTACATGCCAAAAAGTATTTCTATCTAAGTCACTTTTTTGTCTCCTACTCTGGAAGCATGTAACGTGCACCTCATGGGTTGCTTTCAGTCTCAATTCATCGATAGGGAATAAGAGAATAAAAAGAGTAAGGCAGAAGGGACATAGAGAGGAAGAAGACAGACAAGGATGGTGCCCCTACTCCGGATCCCTTGCACTCTGAATGTAAAACTCAGTGGAGGTGCTCATTCCATCCCCCTGCTGCCTCCTTCATGTAGTTTCAGTCCCTGGTGGTTTGGCTAAACTGCTCGACAGCAGTAACTCAGTCTGCAATGTCATGGCAACAGGATCTCCACTCCTGTCACATTTTTGCAGGCCTTAGCACCAGCTTATGCCTGTGACTGATTTGCCCACTGTATGGAGCCTTGCTGATAGGATCACTTTTCTCTCTCCACCAGCCTGGTGCTAATGCATCCACTTCAGGGGAAGGGTATTGGGGGACAGAGGCAGGAATCTTGGGAAGTGAAAAAATACACATATCCTATAATGCGTCTTCAGGTTTTCACATCTTTTATTTCTGGCAGTCCTAGTGAAAGAATCCTCTGTTGCTTGAAGTGTGTGTTCTTGTTTTGAGACCCCACCAAGGGCTGAATCCTGTAAAGCCTAGTGCTTGAAATGTCTGTAGTGCTTGCCTCTGAACTCGCGTTCCCTAGAGCTCTGTTACCAGATATGGAGAGAGACTGGCGCGCCACAAGCTCAGTGACGTGATTACAGGTTTGTTCCATCATTCCTAGTAGAAATCTTTGAGTATAAACTTCTTGAGGAAAGGGGGGTGTGAGTGAATTATTTTAAGTTTATGGGAAGTTGAAGGAAGTGGCTGGAGGAGAGGAGGCTTGTTTTATCTGCAGGTGCCTAACGGAATGAAGAGGACAAAGTGTTCAGAGCATTTCCCCCTTTCTCTGCAATCTAGTGCTCCATGCTGTCCTTATAACTCATAAACTTCCCCATCCATAAAACTGGTGGAATGTGAATTTCTGTGTGTGTGTGACATTTTTATCATTGAGGGATATATACTCCACTACTTCATCTTCTGTATTTTAGATAACTTTGAAACCATGTTATGTGTTATAACTGTGATTTTGAAGGGCCACAGGGTTTTGTCAAACCCACTGTCTTTGTAACATACTCTGTTTATCTTATTCTTCAGATACCCATTGAGCAAATGTATCAAATGGAAATGTGACACTATTTCTTTTGAATCCTTTCTCAGATATGTAGTTGGGAATCTTCTTTTGTGGCTCAAGTTTGAATTGTGCAGTATTTCACAATGTAAATGTTCCTTACAGAAAGCTTTTGGAATGTAAACTATAGCATCCAGTATTGTCTTGTTGCATGTTTTTACTTTTGCTGATCTACCTGAAACTAATGCAGGTGTATTTTTTTTTTAACTATTCATTAAGGCTTCCATTCAGTTACATGTAATGTTTATTTTGTCAGTTTAGATGATTTGAGAAATACTTGCATACTATTTTTAAAAAAGATACTATGTATTTTTGTCTGATAAACAAATCTACCAGAAATGTTAATTACAGAATGGGTACACCCTTTTTAAAATTCATACATCAAAATAAATAGTAATTACGGTAACATTTATAAATGAGTATTACAACTACTAGACACCATTAAGGCCAAATTGTTTTATCTTGCGATAGTTGACACCAGTTCTTCTTTGAGTGCTTGCTCATGTAGATTCTTTTCTAGATGTCCGTGTGCCCACATGTGCGGTCATTGGAAATTTTTGTCTTAACAGCCTTCATAGGGCTGGCTGTGGTGTCCCCTTGAGTGCTGTGCTCATGTGTCGGTACATCAGGTGCGGCCGGCCCTACGCTCTCTCAGTTCCTTCTTACCACCCGTGGTGGTTAGTCAGAGTTCCTTTCCTTGCATAGCAAGGGCTAGCGGTTTCGTCTCTACTGACTTAGAGCCCCAGGGCCTTGTAAATAGTTTGTTTGTAGTGGTTAGTGTTAAGTAGTTGTTAAGTGTACTTAGAAGTTAGAGTCCCAGTGTGGACTTCGCCCCAGGCGGGGCATGCCCTGATCTCCCGGGTTTAAGCCCTGAGTGGACTGTAACAGGTCTATACCTGTAAGTGACCCCCATAGCACCTGCCTCAAGTGCTTGGGGAAATCGCACGCGAAGAACAAGTGCCGTATTTGTAAAAACTTTCAGCCCAGGACTCAGAGGGAGCGGGATAGTCATTTCCGGGCTCTGCGCATGAAGTCTGCCCTTCATCTGGCTTCCAAGCAGTTCCGCCAAGACTCGCCGAGTACCTCAATCTCTGTGCGCAGTACACCTCCGGCATTGGGCTCCATCTGGCATCGATCCCTGTCGCTGGTGCCCAAAAAGAAACCAATGAAGCACGACTCCCTGGCAGCAGGCAAGAAGAGCCATGTGTCATCGGGCAAGAGACCCAGTTCAGACCGCTCGGCCACTCCATAGCCACGTGTACGTGCCTTCCTGGTTGGGGCTCTTAGCCCTTTAAAAAGTCCACCACCAACTCCCGGGAGCAGTATGGGACCCAAACCCCTGATGGCACAGACTCATTCCCAAGCTCCCCTGGAGCCGAGAAAGCAGAGGCCTCCGCCGCCAACACAGCACATGCCGCAGGAAATGGCAAAGGTTCCCCACAGGGGCAAGCCAGCTGCTAAGACCCTTCAGGGGGCAGGAGAGCACCGCCGATTCCCCGAGCCAAGACCGCGCTCTCCATCTCTGTGCCGCAGATCGCCAGAGACTCAGCCCAGATCCTCTGCGGCTTGCCCTCAGTCACCGGCACTGCAATCGCGGTCTCCACCATCTCGATGCGGATTGCCGAGAGCAGGAGCGG
Organism: Lepidochelys olivacea; assembly: GCF_965140295.1. NCBI lineage: Eukaryota > Metazoa > Chordata > Testudines > Cheloniidae > Lepidochelys > Lepidochelys olivacea. Next base: position 85,770,359 of record NC_140414.1, read on the forward strand.
GCAAACTTTTTGGCCTGAGGGCCACATCGGGTTTCCGAAATTGTATGGAGGGCCGGTTAGGGGAGGCCGTGCCTCCCCAAACAGCCAGGCGTGGCCCGGCCCCCACCCCCATCCGACCCCCCCGCTTCTCGCCTCCTGACGGCCCCCCCGGGGCTCCTGCCCCATCCAACTCCCCTGGACCCCCCTCCCCGACTGCCACCCGCCGCCCCATCCAACCCCCCCTCTCCTTCCTGACTGCCCCCTGGGACCCCTGCCCCCATTCAACCCCCCTATTTCCCGCCCTCTGACTGCCCTGATTCCTATCCACACCCCCGCCCCCTGACCCACCACCCTGAACTCCCCTGCCCTCTGTCCAACCCCCGTGCCACCCAGCTGAGCTAGACATGCCAGCGCGCAGCACAGAGCACTGGCTCAGGCCGCGGCTCTGCAGCTGCGCTGCCTGGCAAGAGCTCGCAGCCTCGCTGCCCAGAGCATTGCTCCGGGGGCGCAGTGAGCTGAGGCTGCGGGGTAGAAGGAACAGCAAGGGAGAGGCCAGGGGCTAGCCGGCCAGGCAGGAGGGTCCCCTTTGACCTAGAGGGAGGTGCCGGTCTCCGTACTACCGGCACCGTTTGCCCTGCCACCAGTCATCCTCTTGGCGCAGATCTCAGCCACCTGCTCCTTGTGGGAATGCTCCCCATCACGTCTCCGGCACTGGTCCCCTCAATACCGGCACCGATCCTCTTGCTCATGTCTCCAGTGGCGACGGTCAGCAGCAGACTCAGGCATCGACAACCCCACCATGGTCACCAGAAGGGGATTCCTCCGGCACAGGAGGGCAGTTCAGTCCCTCACCCAGACTCCACTGGCGCGATTGGGCCCCCAAGGCCACGTCAACATCGACAGCAACGCTTTGGCAGCATGAGCAGTGGCCAGTGCAGTGGCCTTATTGGAGCGCATGGGGAGTGCTGGTCATGGTGATGCCCCCTTCACACGGCTCATCTGCCACCACCTTGGAGCAACAGTTGGCGGCACTGACGGCACCAGACTTGAAGCATGAGGCATGCTCGGAGGTCGAGGCAGAGGAGACTACACACACCCTTAAACCTCCCCCCCTCACAGGGGAAGATGCCCCAGGCCTCCCCTGGCGGTACAGTCTTCATCTTCATCCCCGGGCGAGGCAGTTACCGGACCCTCCAGGGCCAGCCCGCTGGACAATTTTAAAGAACACCAGGCCTTGCTTTGATGAGTGGTTGAGAACTTGGGCCTTGAGGTGGAGGAGATGGCCGAGCAGGTGGACATCTTGTTCAGCGTCCTCTCAGCCTCTACCCCTGTCTATGTTGCACTACCAGTGCACGATGGAGTCCTCAAAATTGCCAGGGCCCTCTGGTAAACCCTATCGTCCATCCCTCCCACCTCCAAAAGGGCCGAAAAGAAGTACTTTGTCCCTGCCAAACGGTTTGAGTATCTTTATACCCGCCCTCCCTCAGGCTCACTGGTTGTCTCTGCGGCCAATGAAAAAGACAAGCAGGGGGCACTCCAGCTCAACTCCCAGAAACAAAGAGGGCAAAAGACTGGACTTGTTTGGGAGGAAAATTTATTCAGCAGCCAGCCTGCAATTCCGGGTGGCGAACCATCAGGCCTTCCTAGGCAGATACAATTTTAACTTATGGGATTCCCTCTGTAAGTTCAAGGAGTCCTTCCCACAGCGTTTAGCCCAAGAATTCAGTACCCCTGGTGCAGCACCATGGCAACTAGGTGCTCCCTCCAAATGGCGTGGGATGTGGCTGACTCGGCAGCTAGGGTGGTCGTGTTGATGGTGGTTATGAGGTGCAGCTCCTGGCTTCAGACTGCCAGCCTCTCCCAAGGGATGCAGACCTCGATCCAGGACCTCCCATTCGATGGGAATAGTATTTTTTCAGAACAGACTGATGCAAAGCTGCATGGGTTAAAGGACACTCTACTGGACCTTTCGGTAGCCTGCTGCGGCTACCTCTCTTGCCTGACCTGCTGTCCCAGAACCACGGCAGTCTGCTGCACCCAAACCCAGCAGCATTGCATTTGACTGCATGGCTGAATGTGGTCGAGCAGGAATGCTTGGTCTGGGTTCAACAGGTCTTGTTGGGTAGCAGAAAGCCCTCTACCAGAGCGACTTACTTAACCAAGTGGAAAAGGTTCATGTGCTGGGCTTCAGAATGACATATTCGGGCTGACCAGGCCTTGCTGCAGATGATCCTGGATTATTTTCTGCACCTCAAGCTCCAGGGCTTGTCCCGGTCATCGATCAGGGTCCATCTGGCTGCTATTTTGGCTTTCCACCCTCTGTTCCAAGGTAGGTCGATCTTCATTCACAACATGACGGCTTGGTTTTTGAAAGGTCTGGAGCATCTCTACCCTCACGTCCAGGACCCTCTCCCGCCCTGGGACTTGAACTTTGTGCTGTCGAGGCTCATGGGGTCTCCCTTTGAACATCTGGCTTGCTGCTCTCTTCTCCTTCTCTCCTGGAAGATCTTGTTCCTGGTTGTGATAACGTCTGCCCACAGGGTGTCTTGAGATCAGGGTGCTTACTTCAGAACTGCCCTGTACGGTATCCTACAAGGATACAGTCCAGCTGCAGCCTCATCCAGTGTTCCTCCCAAGGTAGTTTCCCAGTTTCATACTGGCCAGAACATACACTTACCCATCTTCTTTCAGAAGCCTCATACATTGGAAGATGAATGCAGGCTGCACGCCCTGGACGTCAGGAGGGTACTGGCCTTCTGTGTTGGCAGGACAAAGCCATTTCGTAAGTCAACATAGATGTTTGTTGCGGTGGTTGACAGGATGAAGATCACCCAGTGTCTGCTCAAAGGATTTCGTCCCGGATCACAGCCTGCATCCGCTACTGCTATGAGCTGGCAAAAGTGCCTTCACCAGCAGTAGTCATGGTGCACTCAACTAGAGTGCAAGTCTCATCAGCAGCCTTCCTGGCTCAGGTGCTGATCCAAGAAATCTGTAGAGCTGGTACCTGGTCATCTGTCCACATGTTTACGTCCCATTATGCACTTACCTGGCAGGCCAGCAACGATGCTGGCTTCAGCAGAGCAGTGCTGCACACCGCAAGACCATGAACTCCGAGCCCACCTCCATCAAAACTACTTGTGAGTCACCTAGAGTGGAATCGACATGAGCAAGCATTCAAAGAAGGAAAAACGGTTACCTACCTTTTCACAACCGCAGTTCTTTGAGATATGTTGCTCATGTCCATTCTATTAGCTGACCTCCTTCCCCTCTGTTGGAGTTGTCAGCAAGTAGGACCTGAGAGGGCATAGGGCCGGCAGTGCTTGATATACATATGCATGAGCACAGCACTCAAGGGGGCGCCACTGCTGATAGATAGATAACTGTTTATTTTTCCTCCTCTGATCTAGATATAAAAGCGGTGCTGTCTGCATTAATAGCCTAGAAATAGCAAAAGCTAAGATGTTAATAAAAAGTTAAACCCTGAAATGTTGTTGTTTCAAATCCTGATTGTCCTTCTCCACTCTTTTTTTTTTGGATGTGGTGGGTGGGAGAGGAGTTTGATGTGGGTGGGTGAGGTTCTGTGGCATGCAAAGTGCAGGAGGTCAGACTAGATGATCATGATAGTCCCTTCTGGCCTTAAAGTCTGAGTCCCTTCTGGCCTTAAAGTCTGTTTCCAGATGCTGGCGCAACAGTTTCCCCAAGCCTGTTGTTCTAAAATCCTTCTGTTCCGACTGCAATCAGGTTGGAGCTAGTGGCTGAAAATCTTCCTGGATTTAGTTTGGATCTTTTTTTAGTTAATTTTTTATCCTTGTATACCAGCCCCTGGGATGAATCAGCTGAAGGAGAAGCCCCTGGGGAGAAGGTGTGCTGTGAGTGGGCAGTTTTTGTTGAACTTTTGTGGCCAGACTGGAGGCTTGTTGTTTTCAGCTTCTGTTACCCTGGAAGAGCTGGCACTCAGTTTGGCTGGGAGGGTTAAATCACTTTCACCAAAAAGTGAAATTGAGGCAGTGACTGTATAACTATGGGATGAGTTAAGAGATCTATGATGTCAGATGAAATAAAGCTTCCCCCTGTCACTGATTCAGTATTTGAGCAAGAGCAACTGCAGAGAGAAAACATCTATTGGTGGTTGTTCCAGAGCACGCCCCTCTTTGGCATGATCCTGCCGTCACTTTGCCTCCGTTTCCGTTGGTCTCTGATGGTTCTCTGTGTCTTCAGCATAGCTTGGTTGACGAGGTAGCTTAGTCAGAGGACTAAGTTACAAAAATCTACACCTTCCGGGGTAATCAAAGTCTAAAGGAAAACACCAATACCAATCTTTTGCCCTAGGCCCATGCTGAGCTCAGCCCTTCCTCTGAGGTTCTGTCCTGTTGCACACAAGTCTTGGGTCCCTCTCTTCCTGGGCTCAACTCCCAATCCTCTTGGCCTCTGGTCAGTCCCTTCTCCCTCTTCTTAACAGCCGGTGTTGCCGCAGCCCCTCACTGTCCTGAAAGAGGACAGGCCACCCTGTTACAGTTATAAAGTAATATACTAGAGTGACTTAATCTTCAGGTGACATTTTTTCTCCTAGGTGACCTGTATAATCCCATGAGTCTGTACTTTTCTCTTGGTATTCATGTTCCCCTGAAACAACAATCCAGCATCTCTTTGGTATTTTTTTCTGGGAGCCCTAAAAATCTCTCATCTCCCAGCTACACGCCTTCCCTCCCATCCCTCCTCCATGCCTGATTGCTATATCGTTGACCAAGGAGAGCTGCAAGTGATTCACGCTGGAGCAAGTCAACAGTGCTACTTGAGTCTACCAGGGGAGATGCTGAACATTTATTGCTTCCATAGCATTGCTGTCCCTGGAATAAAAATGTCCAACTCTCTCCTGGTTCATAGAATCATAGAATATCAGGGTTAGGAGGGACCTCAGGAGGTCATCTTGTCCAACCCCCTGCTCAAAGCAGGACCAATCCTCAATTTTTGCCCCATCCCTAAATGGCCCCCTCAAGGATTGAACTCACAACCCTGGGTTTAGCAGGCCAATGCTCAAACCACTGAGCTATCCCTCCCCCGTTCTGGTTCTGGTAGGTTGTAAGGTTTTAGTATTATTTATTTTATAGAAGTATGATCTACTGAAGATAAGGTAATTTCCTTTTGTTAAAGACTTTTTTTTTTAAACCAAGACTTGGCAGAGTTACTTTGTAGCAAACAAGAACATAAACGGCTGAAATGAACTCATGAAAAATTGAAATACCTCATGTCCTATGAGGCATTTTGTTTCCCATGCACATGTAATGTGTTGTACTGAAGGTTTTCTGTTTTCCTTCTGGTTCCAACTTTCTTCAAGGGCAGTTTAATATAATTTAAAAAAATCCTAGTGTGTTGGCACTGAATTATTATTTGGCCCAAATTCTTATCCCAAGTTAAGTGTTTTGAACCTTGACTGCGGTTGGCCATGAATCCTGGTGTCCCCACTTTGGCATTAGCACTAAAAGTTATAGTAAGAAACAAAACTGTCCATAAGAGGTATAATAATTCTAGTGCTCAGGAATTTTCTTGGGCAAAATGTGGCATCTTGCTGTTTGTGTAATTCTCCCAGTAGAAGCCATAAGTGTTGGTTTTTCATTTTATAGAATTTCCTGGAAGTATCTCACAGATCTTGAAAATTGGAGGAAGTAAGATTCCCCAGTTGTTCTTGTTTTTAAATAAATAAAAACCTCCAGTGACGGGGATTCTACAGCCTCCCTAGGAAGCCTATTCCAGACTTAGCCCTGGTCTACACTGGATTTACATCAGTATAGCTATGTCTCTCAGGGGTGTGGAAAAACCACACCTTTGAGACATAGCTACATCGATCTAACCCCCAGTGTATACAATGCTGGATGGACAGAACAATTCTCCCTTTGACCTAGCTACTGCCTCTTGGAGAGGTGGATTACCTATGCTGACAGAGAAGCCCTCCTGTTGGCATGGGTACTGTCTGCACTGACGTGCTACAGCTGTGCAGCTGCAGTGGTGCAGGTGCTCTGCAGTAGCGTTTTAAGTGCAGGCACATCCTTAACTACTCTTAAAATAAGTTTTTCCTACTATCTAACCTAAATCTCCCTTGCTGCAGAATAAGCCCATTGTGTCTTGTCCTACCTTCAGTGGACCTGTAAAATAGTTGATAACTGTCCTCCTTATAATAGGTCTTAACATATTTAGAGATTGTCTTAGTCTTCTCTTAAGACTAATTATACCCAGTTTTTAACCTTTCTTCATAGGTCAGGTTTTCTAAACCTTTTGTCATGTTTGTTGCTGTCCTCTGAAGTCTCCAGTTTGTCTACGTCTGGTCCCCACACTGTGGGGCGTGCCCCTGTAGGGGGGTGCGGAGGAACATTCGAGGGGGCGTGGTGGGGTCTGGGCCAGCCCCCGGGGGGTGGTGAGGAAAGGAAGCACTACCTAGCCCTGCTCTGCCCTCAGCTTCACTTTGGCCATGCCCTCGGCTGCAGCACCAGCCCTGACCTTGACCCCTTTCTCCCTGCCGCAGCTCCAGCTCCATCTCTGGCTCCTGGCCGAAGCTCCTGGCTGTGGCTCTGCTTCCCGGGAAGCGCAGACCGGATAAGGGTGGGACCATTGGTCTACATCTTTCTTAAAGTCTGGTGCTCAAAACTTGAAACAATACTCTAACTGAGGCCTCACTAGTGCCGAGTAGAGCAGCACCATTTCCTCCAATGTCTTACATGGGACAGTCCTGTTAGTATTCCCCAGAACATTAGCCTTTTTCACAACGATTTGACATTGTTGACTCTTATTCCATATGTGATCATTATAATCCCTGAATCTTTTCAACAATATTAACCATCTAGACAGTTATTCCCCGTTTTATAGCTGTGCATCTGATTTTTCCTTCCTAACTGATGTACTTTTGCACTTGTCTTCAAATCTCCTCCCCCGGCCCTTCTGCAGACTAAACAAGCCCCGTTCCCTTAGCTTCTCCTCGTAAGTCATGTGCCCCAGCCCCATGATCATTTTTGTTGCCCTCCGCTGGACTTTCTCCACTTTGTCTACATACTTTCTGTAGTGGTGGGCCCAAAACTGGACTCACTACTCCAGATGTGGCTTCACCAGTGCCGAATAGAGGGGAATAATCACTTCCCTCAATCTGCTGGCAATGCTCCTACTAATGCAGTCCAATATGCCGTGAGTCTTCTTGGCAACAAGGGCACACTGCTGACTCTCATCCAGCTTCTCATCCACTGTAATCCCCAGGTCCTTTTTGCAGAACTGCTGCTTAGCCAGTTGGTCCCCAGCCTGTAGCAGTCCCCAGCACTTGTCCTTGTTGAACCTCATCAGATTTCTTTTGGACCAATCCTCCAATTTGTCTAGGTCCCTACCCTCCAGCGTATCTACCTCTTTCCCTCTCCCCCTCCCCCCAACTTAGTGTCATTTGAGACTGCAATCCATCCCCATCCAGATCATTAATAAAGATGTTGAACAAAACTGGCCCAGGACCGACCCCTGGGGCACTCCGCTTGATACCGGCTGCCAACTAGACATTGAGCCGTTGATCGCTACCTGTTGAGCCTGACAATCTAGCCAGATTTCTATCCACCTTATAGCCCATTCATCCAGCCCATACTTTTTTTTAACTTGCAGGCCATATGAAACGCTTTGCTAAAGTCAAGATATATCATGTCCACGGCTTTCCCCATATTCACAGAGCCAGTTATCTCATCATAGAGAGCAATCAGGTTGGTCAGGCATGACTTTCCCTTGGTGAATCCATGTTGACTGTTCCTGATCACCTTCCTTTCCTCCAAGTGCTTCAAAATGGTTTCCTTGAGGACCTGCTCCATGACTTTTCAGGGACTGAGGTCAAGATTGTTTGTCAAGGTTGTTTTGAATTTTGTTTTGAATCTTGAGTGTTTGCAGATGACACCAATATGGGAGTGGTTGCAATTTTATAAGCGTGCTCTCCACTCCATTATCTCAGTTATGAATGAAATATTGAATACTACCAGATCCAGAACAGATCCCTGTATGACCCCACTAGATATATCCTCCCAGTTTGACTAAGAATTGTTGATAACTACTCTTGAATTTATGGTCTTGAAACCAGTTATGCACCCACCATATAATAATTTAATCTAGACCGTGTTTCCCTAGTTTGCATATGAGAATGTAAAAAGCCTTACTAAAATCAAGATATGTAACATCTACTGCTTTCCTCCCCATTCACTAGGTTGGCCAATAACCATGTCAAAAAGAAATTAGGTTGGTTTGGCATGATTTGTTCTTGACAAATCTATTCTGGCTATTATCACAGTATTATCCTCTAGCTGCTTACAAATTGATTATTTGTTTGCTCCGGTATCTTTTCAGGTATCAGATTTGAGCTGACTTGTCTATAATTCCATGGGTCATCTTTGTTTCCCTTTTTAAAGATAGGTACTATATTTGCCCTTCTTCAGTCATCTGGGACCTCACCTGCTCTCCATGAGTTCTCGAAGATGATTGCTAACTGTTCTGAGATTGCTTCAGCTAGTTCCTTTAAATAACCTAGAATTAATTTCTTGAGGCACTACAGACTTGCTTTAACTACTACTTTTCCTATTATGGCTTGCATTCCTTCCCCCTTGTTGTTAATATCAATTGTGTTAGGCATCTAATCAGCTGTAGTCTATTTAATGAAGACTGAAGCAAAATAGGCATTCAGTACCTCAGGCTTCTTTGTCATCCAGTAATAGCAAAATCCCCTCCTTGTGCACCAAAGATAAAGTTGAGGAACTGGTATCTAGCCCACCAGAGTCAGATCTCAGCCATTTACCTTCCAGGAGTCCAGAATGTTACAGCTGATATGCTCATCAGGCACTTCTCCCAGGGCTACTAATAGGATTTGAATGTTCAAATACTTTGTGGGATATTCCAGAGGTGTGAACTTCCTGCTGCTGGATGTGGCAAATAGGTCCACCTCTGGAAGTGCTGCCTATTCTGCTCAAGAGGAGCCTCTCTTTTTGGGAGATGCCTTTCTCTTTCCTTGGACAAAGGGCCTGTCCTACTAATTTCTTCCAACACCACTCATTATAAGAGTGATGAATAAGAACCCTGACCTCAACCGCCTGATATCCTCTTAATACTTACCTGGCCGAGGTAAGCTTATATCTTTACCTGCTTCACCGGTGTGTCCAACAAGTGCTCAAGTTTCTGACCGCCCCCTATCTCCTCTCCCAGGACACAGGTAATGTCCTTCACCCCAATTTAGGGGTCCTTTGTTTCCGAGCATGGCTCATAGATGGTTCATGGGATTAGACTCCACCTGCTTTACAGGAATACAGGTATTACTAAACAGTAGAAGGGAGCCAACTTCAATTATTTACTTTCAGAAATAGAAAAGGTTTAATCACTTTTATCACCATCACCGCCTTGTGCATGAATCTTCTCCGTTTAGAGACATCTTGGATTATCTGATGGATTTTTTTTAAAAACATCTGGTTTATCAATTAGCTCTATTAAGGTTCATCTAGTTGCAATATCAGCATTTCATTTCCCACTAGAGAGGTTTTCTCTTTGCTCCCCCTATGTCCTTGAGATTTATTAAGGGTCTGAATAATCTTTACCACCAGGTTAAGGATCCTATTTGACTCTTGATGGCAGCCTACTACTTAAATGTCTTTATGGGACCTCCATTTGAAACTATGGTGACCTGCTCCTTATTTCACTTACCTATGTAGATGACCTTTCTAGTAGCTATCACCTCAGTCCGCAGGGTTGGAGAAATTGGAGCATTGATGATAGACCCCCACTTCCCCCCAATTCCAGAGTGTGAGATATGAGGAGCTGCTACATGGGCTTCAGTAAGTACCTTTTCTAAACATTTTTTGGTCCATGCCATCCGTTTTAGTGCAGTACTTGGTTCTGCTGTACTGTCTTGGACTTGGACTTGATTCTGAAACTGCCTCTTTTCTGGGAGGATATTTCTCGGGAGTCACCTGAAGTGGAGCACCCCAGGGACGCGACTTGAAGAAGAAGAAGAAGAAAAGGTTGCTCACCTGGTGCAGTAACTGTGGTACTTGGAGAGAGATCCCTATGAGTGCTCCTCTACCTGCCCTCTTTCTCCTGTGCTTTGGACTGTTTTTGTTGCACATACAGATAGAAAAGGAACTGAGGGTGGTTCTCCAGCACAGCGCTGTATACCTTCAGAGCACGGCATGAGGCTGTATAGAGCATATGAGTGGGCCAAATGGACGCTGCTAATGGAAAATGTCTGATCAAGGACTTGAGGGGCACATGCACACCTGGAGTGGAGCACCTACAGGGTCGTGCAAGTCTAAGAACCACAGTTCCTGTACAAGGTGAGTGACCTTTTTTCTTTTCTATTCATCCTTAGCAACATGTCCACGTTACCACAATTTACCCGTGGCTCCACTGGTGATTCCTTTTTTATTTTGGGGGGTCATTAAATAGCTCCTGATTGAGCTGTATTGGTCTCTTACTATTCTTCCTAGCTTTCCTTTGCATTGGGATAGTTGGTAGTTGAGCATTTTAATATTGTCTGAGAAATGGCTCCCTCTCCTGAACTCCTTTTTCTGTTAGATTTTCTTCCTGTAGGACCTTACCTGCCAGTTCTGAGTTTGCTAAAGTCTACTTATTTGATGTCCATTGTCCTTATTCTGCTGTTCTCACTCCTTCCTTTCCTTAGAACCATCAAATTTGTCATTTTATGATCACTTTCACCCAAACTGCCTTCCATCTTCAGATTTGTTAGCAATTCCTTCCTGTTAGTCAGAATCAAGTCTAAAATCGCTTTTCCCTAGTTACTTCCTCCACCTTTTGGAACAAGAAATTATCCCCAATACATTCTATGAACTTATTGGAGATTTTTTTGGGTTTTCCATATTGTTTTTCCAACAGGTGTCCGGCTAGTTCAAGTCTCCCATTATTACCTCGTCTTGTGTTTTTAGATATTTCTGTTTTGTTCTAGAAATACCTGATCCTCCTCCACCACCTCCTGATTTGGTGGTTTTTAGCAGACCCCCTACCATGATGCTGCGCCTATCTATCTTCCCCTCCCCTTCTCCCCCATCATCACCACCTTTTATCTTTACCCAATGACTTTCAGCTGATCTGCCTCTCACCTCTTTTTGGACCTCAGAACAATAGTATATATTGATGTATAGTGCAACACTTGCTTCCTTTTTTCCCCTATCTGTCTCCTTCCTGAATAAGCAGTACCCCTCTACACCAGTAATCCAGGCATGTGAATTGTTCCACCAAGTCTCTGTAATGCCAACTATGTCTTAATTTGGTTTGTGTATTAGGACTTCCAGTTCTTACTGTTTGTTCTGCATACTCCTTACATTAGTGTATGCACTGCTAAGATGTTGAGTAAATTCCTCCACTCATTGTCCTCTTGTTGGTCCAATGACACTGTTGTAACTTTACTTACATGCGTGCACACACGTCTCCAACTTCTAGCTCTTAAGTCTTCTTTTTTATACCTGCTGGTGGGCTTTGGTCACCTGCCAGAGGGATGGATGAGCCTCCTCAATCTTCCCATAATGTCACTGATGTGGGCTCCAGGCAGGCAGCACACCTCTCAAGACATCAGTCAAGTCGATAGATGGATGCCTCTTTTCCCCCTAGAAGGGATTCTGCAACACTAGCATCCTACATTCCCTCCTCTTATGTGTGGTGAATGTGATACCCTCTCACCCTTGAGGGTAGGTGGCTCCCCTTTCTCCAGTCTGCTCCTTATTGCCTGTTGCCCGTACTGCATGCTGATTCTGGACCTTGAAAGATGGGTCTCTGGTGATACAGAAAGTGTTGATATGAAAAGGTAATGACAAGGTATTTTTTTAAGTTGTGGGGATTAAAGTTCTCTTCAGTAGAACAGATCCTTCCCCAGATGTGCTGGATTCCCTTCCATTCTCTGCCAATACGTCTTCATGCTGAGCTGGAGGAATAGCCTGTAATGGTAAGAGTATAGTTCACTATCCATACTCATTAAGTGCTTGTCTCTGACACAGCCAACAAGATTGCTGTTTGTGGTGGAGTGTCTTATGATATAGACTCTTATTCACTGGAAGCTGGACTGAAACCCCCAAACTCATTTCACATAAGCTATTGAACAGCTATTGGATGGAAATGCATTTTTTTGTTGTGCTGGGCTGAATTTCAACTAGTGACTTGGAGAGAAAAGGTTCCATATGCCATTACCACTTCTGAGCAATCCAACCCATTAGTGGCATACCTTTAACTGTCTTGATAAAATTCCCATGTAAAACTTTAAGAACCGGAAGTCAGGTATGACAAAACCAATTCTCATTCAAACAAAAACCTTAGAAGGGCATTGTGGGTCATCTTAGTGTGAAATTCGCTTTGAAAAAAATGAACCCTTAATTTTGAATGTCCCGTGAACATTAGAAAGTATGAAAAAGCAGAGTAAGTCACCCAAATGATCACTGCTTCTAGAACTTTAGCATTACATTATCAGGAAAGGGCAATAAACTTTGTTCTGTCTATGACTCCCATGTAGAAACTGGTAAACTGTTAGATCAGTAATGTGGCTCTGAATTTTCACGTAAACATACATTTAGCAATGTAACTTCACATAAATATATTTCTTTATCAAATGAGTTGTTTTTCACTCCTTTCTAAAAAGCCATATAGTGAAAACTAGCCTTTATTTCGAAAAGCATCTGTTGAGGGGATTTTAAATCCTTATCTACACATGAAGGCTATTCTGGGATAGCTTTGAGTGGAGTAACTATTTCTGAATAAAATCACATTTATAGTGAAATAGAGTTTCCACTCTAGAATAGCAGTGCTGGCCAATTTCCCTGTGTAAATAAGTATCTAGTCCCTTAATCCTGAAGTCACAGAAGGGACCATATTAACAACTTTCCAGGAGGCAGAGGGGTGCTTATGAATGCACATATTCTAAAATAAGCTCACATAACCATAATATTAATTTGTATATGCAGTTTTGAGAGGCAAAAAGAAATTGCTTTATTAAGTTTGTCAGCAATAAAAATCTGCCACTGATCAGCTTTGTCCTTGCCCTGCAGTCACAAGGACGGGGTAGGCTACATTTTTTTAGGACTCTGTAGGCTACAACTGGCCTTGAGGCCACATATTGAGCAATCCTTACTTAAACCTACAGAGCAAGTACCTACAATATGCTTGAAGACAAGACCTTCCAATCTTGTAAAATTATTCTCCATTGTTACTAGTCACTCTTAAAATACAACTACATCATTGTATCCTTTCAAAATCCAACACTACTGCATTTATCTTATTTGATCGCTGACCCATTCAAATCCTGTTCTGCATCTTCCTTCACAAGAATCATAGAATATCAGGGTTGGAAGGGACCTCAGGAGGTCATCTAGTCCAACCTGCTGCTCAAAGGAGGACCAATCCCCAACTAAATCATCCCAGCCAGGCCTTTGTCAAGCCTCACCTTAAAAACTTCTAAGAAAGGAGATTCCACCACCTCCCTAGGTAACGCATTCCAGTGTTTCACCACCCTCCTAGTGAAAAAGTTTTTCCTAATATCCAACCTAAACCTCCCCCACTGCAACTTGAGACCACTAGTCCTCATTCTGTCATCTGCTACCACTGAGAACAGTCTAGATCCATCCTCTTTGGAACCCCCTTTCAGGTAGTTGAAAGCAACTATCAAATCCCCCCTCATTTTTCTTTTCAGCAGACTAAACAATCCCAGTTCCCTCAGCCTCTCCTCATAAGTCATGTGTTCCAGTCCCCTGATCATTTTTGTTGCCTTCTGCTGGATGTTTTCCAATTTTTCCACATCCTTCTTGTAGTGTGGGGCCCAAAACTGGACACAGTACTCCAGATGAGGCCTCACCAATGTCGAATAGAGGGGAACTATCACGTCCCTCGATCTGCTGGCAATGCCCCTACTTATACATCCCAAAATGCCATTGGCCTTCTTGGCAACAAGGGCATACTGTTGACTCCTATCCAGCTTCTTGTCCACTGTAACCCCTAGGTCGTTTTCTGCAGAACTGCTGCCTAGCCATTCGGTCCCTAGTCTGTAGCAGTGCATGGGATTCTTCCATCCTAAGTGCAGGACTCTGCACTGGTCCTTGTTGAACCACATCAGATTTCTTTTGGCCCAATCCTCTAATTTGTCTAGGACTCTCTGTATCTCTACCCTTCAGCGTATCTACCTCTCTTCCCAGTTTAGTGTCATCTGCGAAATTGCTGAGGGTGCAATCCACACCATCCTCCAGATCATTGATGAAGATATTGAACAAAACCAGCCCCAGGACCGACCCCTAGGGCACTCCACTTGATACTGGTTGCCAACTAGACATGGAGCCATTGATCACTACCCGTTGAGCCCGACAATCTAGCCAGATTTCTATCCACCTTATAGTCCATTTATCTAGCCCATACTTCTTTAACTTGCTGGCAAGAATACTGTGGGAGACCGTGTTAAAAGCTTTGCTAAAGTCAAGGAATAACATGTCCACTGCTTTCCCCTCATCCACAGAGCCAGTTATCTCGTCATAGAAGGCAATTAGATTAGTCAGGCATGACTTTCTCTTGGTGAATCCATGCTGACTGTTCCTGATCACTTTCCTCTTCTCTAAGTGCTTCAGAATTGATTCCTTGAGGACTTGCTCCATGATTTTTCCAAGGACTGAGGTGAGGCTGACTGGCCTGTAGTTCCCCAGATCTTCCTCCTTCCCTTTTTTAAAGATAGGCACTACATTAGCCTTTTTCCAGTCGTCCGGGACCTCCCCAGATTGCCATGAGTTTTCAAAGATAATGGCCAATGGCTGCAGTCACATCCACCAACTCCTTTAGCACTCTCGGATGCAGCGCATCCGGCCACATGGACTTGTGCTCGTCCAGGTTTTCAAAATAGTCCCGAACCACTTCTTTCTCCACAGAGGGCTGATCACCTCCTCCTCATGCTGTGGTGCCCAGTGCAGTAGTCTGGGAGCTGACCTTGTTTGTGAAGACAGAGGCAAAAAAAGCATTGAGTACATTAGCTTTTCCCACATCCTCTGTCACTAGGTTGCCTCTCTCCTTCAGTAAGGGGCCCACACTTTCCTTGACTTTCTTCTTGTTGCTAACATACTGGAAGAAACCCTTTTTGTTACTCTTAACATCTCTGGCTAGCTGCAACTCCAGGTATGATTTGGCCTTCCTGATTTCATTCCTGCATGCCCGAGCAACATTTTTATACTCTTCCCTGGTCATTTGTCCAATCTTCCACTTCTTGTAAGCTTCTTTTTTGAGTTTAAGATCAGCAAGGATTTTACTGTTAAGCCAAGCTGATCGCCTGCCATATTTACTATTCTTTCTACACATCGGGATGGTTTGTCCCTGTAACCTCAATAAGGATTCTTTAAAATACAGCCAGCTCTCCTGGACTCCTTTCCCCCTCATGTTATTCTCCCAGGGGATCCTGCCCATCAGTTCCTGAGGGAGTCAAAATCTGCTTTTCTGAAGTTCAGGGTCCGTATTCTGAAGGAACACCTCTGAAAACGCAGCACTCGGTATTTTGTGTAAATAGCTGTGGAGGTGTTTTAAAGCACAATAGCAATAATAAATGTACTGGTTGGGACATGTGTTGCCCATTTGAGGGTAAAAACGTGTTGATTGGCTTCTTTGTGTGTGTCGGCTGTCTCTGTGGAAAAGAGCAGGTGACTGTAAACATGGATTTTGTGTGTGTGTAGCTAAAGTTAGTTTAGAGACAGTTTCCGTGTTGAGCTTGTTGGAAAGCCAACTGTGAATAAAGCTGCCCTGCTTTAATCTTTTATGTACTGCACTTAAGTTTTATATGATGGGTCCTCTCTCTCCCTATGCTTGTGTGATATATACTTTTCCAGTAGAAGTGCACTACACTGTCATGTATCTGTATTTGGAGAAGAGTCACCAACATTATATTCTCAAACCTCTCATTAATTGGGCATCTTGTTGTTTTTGTGAATTTATTTAATGAACTGTCTTATTTTTCTGCCTCCCAGGTATGCCTAATGTTAGCACCAAAAAAGATAAAATTTGAAAGACTATCAAGTATTATTGGTAATTATTATCACCAGGGATCTTGCCTTGGAACAGAAGAAGCTTAAGGTCCTTTACACTAAAAACTTCAGTCAGTACAAATTACTTTGGTGTACAGCTGCTGAAGTCCGTGTATCACTCAGGCATCTGTGCACGATGCTTGCGTCAGCACTGCACCTACTCATCAGGAGTGCTTCTACTGATGCAAGGTACGGTACACCATGATTAGGTATCCCTATGTGCCATGCGCCACTGTCCAGTGATACCTTTGGGGAAATTTTCACAGTGTGTTGTGGGGTTGAAATGGCTGGTGGGATTGCATCATAATGTCGTTTTTGAGATGATGAGCAGTGTCTGCAGAACTTTCAAATGTGAAAGGTCTCGTTCCTGGATCTGTGTGCCAAGCTCGCCCCAGCCCTTCAATGCATGATACTAGAATGACAGCGGAGAAGCGTGTTGTGATTGCACTCTAAAATCTTGCAAAGCCATATTGCTTCTGGTCTGCGGGAAGTCATTTTGGAGTTGGAAAATCCACAGTGGGAGCCATTGCCAGGCAAGTGTGTAGGGCTATTAATTATCTCTGCCTATGGAGGGCTGAGACTCTCGACAATATACCAGATACTCTGGATGGATTTGCATCACGGTCTCTGTTTTGGCACCAGCCCACCTCGCCATAGAGTATATCAACAGAAAGGGCTATTCTTTGATTATGCAAGTGCTGGTGGATCACTGGGGATGCTTCACCAGTATCGATGAGGGCTGGTCAGGGAAGATGCATGAAGCTCACATCTTTAAGAAGGCAGGAATGTTCAGAAAGGTGTGGGTACAGACATTCTTTCCTGACTGGAAACGCCAATTGTGATTCTGCGGGACCCCGCCTACCCCTTGGTCCCCTGGCTTGTGAAGCTGTAAACTGGCCACCTTGATAGCACCAAGGAAAGATCCAACTACTGGGTCAACAGGTGCAAAATGAATGTGCTTTTGATAGATTGAATGGACACTGGTGATGGTGTTCACTCACTAGTTGGGATCTCAGTGATTATTCTCAGTGATATCCCAGTGATTATTGCTGCTTGTTGTGTTTTGAATAATATCTGTGAGGCAAAGGGGGAAAAGCTGCCTCCAGGTTGGAGGACAGAGGTGGAGCGGCATTTAAAGTCAGAGTAAGTGGTTGCAGGAGGCTTTGAAAGAACACTTTAACGGTCAGCCACAATAGTGTTCTGTAGGCCGGGAGCTTTGGGTGTTGCTCAGAATTGAGTAGTGTTTGCTGTACGCTTATAAATGCAGGTGTTGTCCTGAAGCCATTAACTATGTGGGGTGTGCCGTATGTACATTTAAAAGTACTGTTTGCTTTAAGTACCGCTATGCATTCTGCAGTATGTATTGAGAAGTAATAAAGATGATTTTATTCTCCAAAAATAGAACATTGCCTGTGGTTTTTTGCCTATTGTTTTTCTGCCCTGCTTTTCCCACTCAATGCAATATAAATTAACAGCATGGAACTTTAAAACTGGAAAGTCAGTAAACGTTTCTGTCCATTTCAGTGCACACACGTAGTTTGTTATGGCTACACGTACACCAGCAATGGTTCTCACAGGTTAATATATGTGAAACTGTGGTTCTCCTTGCTGTTCCTAGCATAGAGTGATGGGGTAATTATGTGCCCTGTGATGTCACATGGTATGTTGGAGGGTGTTGGTAGGTAGCAGTGACCATGGAGTTCTTCAAGGGCTGCACAGGGTGGAAGTCTGGGATTTTTGGACCTGTAGGTCAACCTGCCTTTGGGTTTGCAGCCTGAGGGGACCTGAAGGTGGCAAAGTAGGAAAATGTCTTTAGTGAGGGGCATGGTAATATCAGGAAGTGGAGTGAAACAGGACACTTGCTTATAATAGAGCAGTTTGTATTCTGTGGGATTAATGTTTTTGAAGTGATCAACATTTATTATTGAATATTCCCTTTTGTCATTTGATATGGAGTTATTGTACCTTTGTCATTTGATATGGAGTTATTGTACCTTTAACTGATAAATCTTTAGCTGATAAAACTTTAATCTTGAAGTGAGCCAAGAGTTTTAATGATTTTCTTGTATGTATAATGGAATTGCAGTGTTTAGGTTTCAGATTGGATAGCTTTGCCATGGGGAAGAGAACATCAGCTTTCCTCTCCTTTATTATTATAACTTGGTGCAAGCTAACATGGCATTAAGCAGCCAGGAAGTGCTAAAGTTAAGGTTGAAAATGCTGCTGTAATTCTGCCCCCTTACATATCTGCATTAAGGCAATCTTATATCATGTGAATCACACTTCTTTCTTGCAATATAATAACCTTTCTACAATCTTGGCTCTCAAAGCCCATGTAAGTATGACTTTAAAGAGTGTGTACCTTGTGCATTTAACAGCATTTTTTGTAGTCAGGTTCACTTTTTCCCATGTTGTTTGTGTGGATAAACATTCCTCCATTAGATTGCTAATGGCAGAAAAAACACAAATACACATTAAGAAAAATAATTTAACATTTTACTCAGCAGAGGTGGGGAGAAAACCCTTTTAAAACATTAGGAAAATGTGATTGTAAAACCACAAAAAAAATGGTAGAGGGACCCCAGAACAGGTGTAATGCTGGTGCCTGAAAGTGCTTTTAATTAACTTTTTTGAAATAAACTAGATTTCAAGTGGTCTGTGCTCCTTTAAGGGCTTTATATGGACCCAGTTATTTATAACAGAACCTTAGCTGTAATTCAGGTGGAAGGCTTTTCCTAAAACGTCAAGGTATTTTATCAGTTCAGAAGACAATGCCAACTGTTTAGAAACTTTTAGAATGTATACTACTATATTACCTACTGTGCATTAGTTGCTCATTTTGAAGTTGGTCTGTTAAACAATATTTAATACACCCTAAAATAATGAAGAAATGCTTTTATAAAAATAAACTACTCCACATGCATACTAGTCAAAGCTTAGTTGTCATTTTAAGTTAACAAGGTAATAAAATGAACTCTTTAAAAAAAGAGAAAAAAAAAAAAAAGCATGTAGTACCAAAGCTGCAACATTGGATCCCTTTTAATTTCTTTGAGACAGCTAAACCAACTGAAGAAACTGTGGAGTATCCAGGCTATTTATACTGGCTTCCCAGCTTCTTCCTCCTGACTTATCTTTTTGTGGAGGGACTAGCCCTACCGTCTAGACTTAAACTAGAACTCTGAATTACAAATAAAACCAAAATTGTAGACACACCAAAAGTGACTAGCACACTGAAGTCTATTCACTTGGCAAATTTAATTCATTTAACTAAGCTGAAGCTTTTAAAACTATATATTTTTAAGAAACCACACAGATAGAAGATCCCCGAAAACAATGGAGGCAAGAACAAGAGCGAATGCTAAAAGACTATCTCATGGTAGCGCAGGATGCGCTCAGTACCCAGAAGGAGTTGTACCAGGTGAAAGAACAGAGATTGGCACTTGCCCTGGATGAGTATGTACGTCTGAATGATGCCTACAAAGAAAAATCAAGCTCTCGTACAAGCTGTAAGTACATTAGAAATGTGTACGCTGTAACTCCTTTGATCGTGTTCTGTAATGGCTCTTGTTCTGCAATTCAAGATTAGTCCTCAGTGTTTTGGGCCCCTGGCTGTTTTTCTGACAGCCTTTCCACTTTTTGCTCCTCAAGGCAACTGTGTTCTGCTGCAGAAAGCTCTGGTCTGTCCAATGCAGTTGAACTCCTGCAGAAATTTGGGCCAGGCATTTGGCTCTGGAATCTGTTCCTTCACATGGTTTGCTGGAATCTAGATTAGGTGGGTTGGTGTTCTAAGGATACAGGATCACTTGTTCCTTTTTGGCATGCAGCCACCAGGTACTCAGTATGTAAACAGGTGGCAATGATAGATGGAGCAGTAGATTTCACTGCTTGCTGTTGGTAACAGTTTATTTTAATTTTTGCAAAAAATGTGCCGATATAAGGCATGGGGCTCAATAAAAATAAGTGAGATCATTTTGGTTTAAATCCTCAGAACAAAGGAGGGAACCTGGTGGCCAGTATAGTGTTTTTGAGAGATCTGTGTTTGGGTTGGTTGACCAAATATCTTACTCTAGGGTGGGTAGTGTTTAAAAAGCAGCAAACTCAACTCCTGAAGAGAAGAGTAGGGGGTCTCGGGCTGTAGGGTTGCCAGGCATCCAGTTTTCGACCGGAATGTTAGAAGTCTGGTTGGCCACCCACAGCAGGCTCTGTGCGGCTCCCATGAAGCTGCCGGCATCTCCCTCTGGCTCCTAAGTGTAGGGGCAGCCAGGGAGGAACCACGGCCAATGGGAACTGCAGTGGCGACGCCTGTATGCAGGGGCAGCATGCAGAGCTGCCTGGCCATGCCCCTGCCTAGGAGCAAGAGGGAGATACCTGCAGCTTTTTGGGAGCTGCCTGAGGTAAATGCCACCCAGAACCTGAACCCCCTCTGGTGCCCCAACCCCCTGCCCCAGCCCTGAGCCCCCCCTGCACCCTAAATCCCTCATCCCACACCCCCAGCCCAGAGCCCCTTCCTGCACCCTTAACCCCTCATTTCTGGCCCCCACTGAGGGGGGCCAAAACGCCCAGCCCAAAGCCCATACCCCCTCCCACACCCTGGCCCCATCCTGGAGCCTCCTCCCACACTCCAACCCCCTCAGCCCCAGCCAGGAGCCCCCTCCTGCACCCCAGAGCCTGCACCCCCACCCCCATCATCCCAACCCTGTGCCCCAGCCCGGGGAAAATGAGTGAGTGAGGGTGGGGGAGAGCGAAGAACAGAGGGAGTGGGAATGGAGTGAGTGGGGGGTGGGGCCTTGGGGAAGGGTGGGGCAAGGGTATTCAGTTTTCTGCAAATAGAAAGTGGGCAACCCTAGTCTCAGCCAGCTGAATAAACCCATCTTCCAGAAAACCTATTTGTTGTGAGAGCTCCTTGAGCTCTGAAGATTCCCTCCCCAACAAAGTGTGCTGCCCAGCTAGAAGATTGGTGGCCAGGTGTTGAAAGCAGGGGGAAATGAGGACTTGCCTTGGGTTCCATCCTAGAGGAAGAGTTTCTCCTCCCTTAAATTTTTGAACTCACCCAAATGATGTTAGCAAAAGTAGACGAAAATGTGTTGAGAATTCATTAATTATTGTCACACAGAGATGCTGACTGTACTGTAATAAGAGGTACACCTTAA
Organism: Lepidochelys olivacea; assembly: GCF_965140295.1. NCBI lineage: Eukaryota > Metazoa > Chordata > Testudines > Cheloniidae > Lepidochelys > Lepidochelys olivacea. The sequence continues at coordinate 85,791,522 of NC_140414.1, forward strand.
AAAATGAATATCTATTTTATCTGCACTATTACGTTAACCTCACAGTTTTGGCGCTAAATGAACTCTTCAAGATTTAATGGTTGAAAGTAGTTAAATTTTTTTTTTTTTTTAAATAAGTATTCTCAGGCTCCTCATCCAGCACAAAATATGACCCTGACATTCTGAAGGCGGAAATCTCCACTACAAGATTAAGGGTAAGAATACTTAATTTAGTTCTACTGGAATTCTGCTCATAAGGTTCGTGACTGCAGTGTGCTGAGCTTGGGCTAGCAGAGATTCAGATTGAGGTCTTTTGCACCCAGACATTGAAACCACCCAGCATTCTGGCTAAATGCTACTCAAGCATTTAATTAAACTGTTAGCCAAATCATCCTAAAAATCAATCCAATTAATTTTTAAAGGGAACACACTTAACTTTGAGAAATATATTCATTGGTTTAAATATGCCTCATAATTTATTTCACCTAGAAAATAATTCAGTAATTGATTGATTCCTTTTTAAAGGCGAAAGCTGGGAAAGGAGAGGGGAAAATCCTTTAAAAGTGCCTAGTATGTGGAGCAACACCCAGTGCTTAATTTAAAATGAGATCCTTTTATTTCTAAAATCAACTTTGGGGCTCTCACAGCAGAATTGGTTTTAAAGTTGTAATGACCAGGATAATTTGGGACTTGTTTTAATCTGCAGATACAAAGTAGTGAACATAAGTGTGCTTCTGTACACAACTACTAAAAGATTTCTGCATATTATAGGCATTGGATTTGGTTATCTTTTTAATAATATGAAAAATAAATAGTTTGATTTATATTTTACACTCTCATGAATTAACCTTAAATAAGGGGGAAATGGTATAGAATAAATTTAAAATCTAAGTAGGAGGAGGGAGTTCCGTTATGTGAACTGTGGCAAACACTGCATTTTGGACAATTTGCGTTGTCCATTTGGTACTGAATTTTTTCTCTTGTCAAAACTTGGTGCTTGAATCGGTGCTAAGGATACATAGTTCTGTATGCATAGAATTTACACAAGGGGTGCCAGTTATAGAGCTTTCAGTGTCCCCTGCTGGACAATTCCCAGCATTTACAGCAGCCCCAAAGTTATGTCTCCTCTTTATATGTAGTCAAAATCACAATTTAGTGTTATCAACAGCCAATATTTGGAAAAATTATGACATCACGTTTAACTTATTTTTTCACATTAACATTTAACACACACACCATACTGCAGTAAATTTGCTTCCCAGATCATGCGCACCCTTCCCACTCCTCTACCAGGTTCATTATTGCCAGTTACTTAATTTTTAGGGAGTGGCTGGCCAGCAGATTACAGAACATATTTCAGCAGCAAGTTTCAGGAACCCTTGAAGAGGTGGGAGCCCTCTGGGAAGAGGGATTTAAGCCTGTAGGAGAGTCTGACAGGACAACAAGGCCAGGGTTGGGAGAAGAACAAGAGCTTCTAAAATAAATATGATGGGGAGGGCAAATGATTGCCTCTACATGTGGATGGCTCCCTTTAGGAATGGCTAAGGCATTTAACCATATTTATTTCCAGAAAACTGGCAGAAAGCTAATGTTTGTACCAATATTTAAAAAGGGTAAACAGGATGACCTGGGTAATTATAGGTCTGTCGGTCTGATGATTCCAAGCAAGATAATGGAGCAGCTGATACGGGACTGGATTAATAGAGAATTAGAGGAGGGTAACATAATTATATGTCAGTCACCATGGGAAAACAGATCTGTCAAACTAATGTGAGATCTTTTTTGATGTGAACACAGGTTTGGTTGATAAAGGTAATAGTGTTGATGTAATGTACTTGGACTTCTGTGAGGTGTTTGACTTGTACTGCATGACATTTTTGAGTAAAAAAAAAACCTTTGATATAAAATTTACATGGCACACATTAAATGGAGTAAAAGCTGGCTGACTGATAGGTCTCAAAATGTAATTGTAACAAAACCCATAGTTAATCATCAAAATTATATTAAAAGTAACTAGAAATTTTGACACAACCAAGTTTTTACCATTTTCTCCTGGCAAAGAAGCGAACCCCACTACTTTTGTCTACCACCACTTTCCCAGTACCCTTCTTGTGACTTACATCGGTCTAATCTCACATTGTAAATTCCTTGGAGTAAGGGCCTTGTCTTTTTCATTTTCCTTGTAAAGCAGCAACTCTACCTGTGGTACCATATATAAAGAATAGACAATGGTGGTATAGAAAGACTATATCTGCATTAGTTTAGGATGTCTGTGCTACTTACTTCAGAGTAGCAGCCGTATTAGTCTGTATTCGCAAAAAGAAAAGGAGTACTTGTGGCACCTTAGAGACTAACCAATTTATTTGAGCATAAGCTTTCGTGAGCTACAGCTCACTTCATTGGATGCATCCGAAAGCTTATGCTCAAATAAATTGGTTAGTCTCTAAGGTGCCACAAGTACTCCTTTTCTTTTTGTGCTACTTATGAGTGCTAAAGCCATGATTTATAGAGGTCATTCTAACTTAATGAGTGCCAAAAAACCTTAATATGAAACCATCCTGTATTCTATTTGCCCTGATACAAAGCCCATTGCAATAAATGGAAAGAATTGATTTTCATGAGTTTTGAATCAGACTCTATTTGCTACACTTCACAGAAAAGAAAATTAAGGCTGTTTTGAGGGGCAAAAAATGTAATGGGTTTTTTTTTTTTATATTGCTTATGAGTCAACTATATGGTTCATAGTAGATGAAGAAGAGAAATGTTATTGAATACAGTTTTTGAAAGCTTTAAAAGTTACATAAATAACACATAAATACAAAATAATGTTGTAATTTTAAATATCCTCTATCTCATGACTTTCCAGGGCTGGGAGCAAGTGCTGTGTGTTTCACTGGAAAGGGGAGAAGCTCCATTTTCCAAATGAGACAGCACTGATTTCTAGCCCTTCTGATTTGTATATTGAACCTTAAACTGGTCACTGGTGCAAGACTGAATATTGTATATCCTGGGCTTCTGGCAAATGTAATATTGAAGCTTAAAGTCCATCATGGCAGGGGAAGGTAGGAAATATTTGGCAGGGTTTTCATTTTCAAATAACAATTTTTTAAAAAGTTAAAAGTAGTCCCAAGGCAGATTGGCTAGTGTGCAGAGTGGAAGTAAGGCTGTCAGAGGTGTCATAAGTGCAATTTATCACAAGACTCCACAATTTCATGTGGGTATTACTGCCACAATGACATCTGTAATGTGTTAAGTAATTATTACTTACTTTAAAGGGACACTGTCCCATAGCTGGCCTCCACAGTTAAGTTTAGTTTATTTGAAAAGTTTTGACATGACATTTAAAAACCGTTCCAACAGAGCTTTTTGTTGTCACTGACAGACATTTTTGGATGGCACATCCCAATCTGTCTGTATTTGAAATAGCAACATTAGGGTGAAAAAATAGGAATATTCCTTTAATCCCCATTGGACTGAGGAGATTTTTTTTTTTTTTTGGTTAGAGTAGGAAAAGTGTTCTCCTCAAATGTTCCTCCTAAATAAATATAGTTGGTGTGTATGCGTTTGTAGCCAAAACAGACCAGCCTTGTGATTGAGAATCTAGAAACTGATTTGTTTAGAAACAAAAGTGAAATTGACTATTCTGTTCTTGTTTCCAGGCTGAGTGAAATGCAAAAAGTAAACAAACAGCCTAAACAGACAAGCCAACATACTAGTTTTATAAAAAGGAACAGTTCATGAGGAGACTAGGAACACTTTCTCTTCTGACTCTATTGAAATATAACCAGCTGAGAGCTTCTTGGAATGACCAAGTGAAAATATTATAATAGAAAACTTAAAAAAATCTGACTGGCTCTCTAAAATAGTTACCATGCATGCTTAACTGGAGAAAAGTAAATTACATTTTAAAATTCTCTCAGGTTTAGTAACCTAGTGTCAATGCTAATAAGAAATGTGTTTTAATCTGATGTTGTCCCTTTAACACAGAGGTAAATTGCACACAGACATCAAGAGGATAACAGAATGCCTTTTTTTTATATAACTGCTAAAAAGCATCACACACAGCAATTTACCTTTTTTTCTGATCTAATGTAGAGTCTGTATTAATTGTTGGAAACCATGTGTTACACTATTTAAAAAGAGGAATTTTCTAATTCTTGCTTTGATTTCACACAAAAGGTTAAGAAGCTGAAGAGGGAGCTCTTTCATATGAAGCAAGAACTGCTCTATAAAGAACAGGGCTTTGAAACATTGCAACAGTAAGTATAAGAAAATAATTGAAATTAACTTAAATAATTCATTCTACTTGTTAGGCTAAACCGAATACAATTATGATTGCACAGATTTGCAGTGAAAAGACTAGGAATAAGAAAATGGCTGGAAAGAATCCACCAAAAATAAACTGTTTCCAAAGGGCTAAAGCTTTTTTTATTAGGCTCCAGAGAATCGATAGAAACCACAAACCTGCTTTGGGAGTAAAAAAAAAAAAATCAGTAAAACAAGTTCCATCGCATATATAACTTGCCCATTACACCAGAGAGTGTTGGAAGAGGGTGGGAAGGAGGCTTTGTCGTAAGTCCCATAAGAAGTGCAGTTAGATCCTGGCTGCCCCTTCAGCTGGAATGGAGAGAGAGGTCTGCTACTATAAGGAGGTATGAACAGTGCACAGCAGAGAAAAGATCAAAATGAGTTGCAGTTTTGGGAGTTAAGGGAGATCTCGCCTTTTTAAACTGATCACTCTTGAGCCCTGCACCATGAATCTTCTCAGGCTTGATCTACACTACAGAGTTTGGTTGCTGTAAGGCAGCTTACGTTGACCTAATTATGTCAGCGTCTCCACTATAGTGCTGCTTCCACTGAAGTAAGCGGCCCACTGCACCGACATAACTCCACCTCCACGAGAGGTATAGTGCTTATGTCGATGTAGTTAGGGCAACACTGTGTCTCTGTAGACATGGGGTTACTTATATCAGCTGTTATATTGGGCACTGGCAGCCTGAGCTGTCAGGGAGTGTAGGCTCACTCCTCCTGCTGCCGCCTCCCAGTGAGGGATTGCAGGGGTCGGAAGCTGGGGGATCTCCAGCTGTGAGGCCCCTGCCGGAGTCTAAACATGAAATTATAGTAGCTAGGAAACAGACAAAAATGGCAATTTCGCTGCTGCTAGGCTTCCTGCTGTGAAATTGCAGCCTGCTCCGGCTCACAGATATGAACCCGGTACCCTGCTGACAGCTCGGGCTGTCAGGTTGGGGTATCCCAGTGGTGAGCCTAACAGCTGGAGACGGGGGAAACCTCTGTGAGCCCCATGCCTACGGCTGAGGATGTCAGCCAGAGGGTTTCAGGGCTCCAGCTGTCAGTGTCCCACAATGCCTGACTTTAGTCAGTGGAAGTGCTCCTGGCTAGACTAACCTCACTAACTAGCGATGTGTTATTTTCCTTTAAAGTCAAGAATGTTACACGGGGTCTAAACCCTAAAATATATATGTTTACACCTTTATAAAATAAATACAAGGATTGGGACTTCTGCTTTCACGTGGGCTCATCCTGGGTATTATATTGATAAAACATCCAGTTGCACCACATAACCAGTTGTGTACCTGCTCAGTATTGTGGATGTTGAAACAATTTCAGATGAGAAAAACTGACCGTTACTGTAGCTGTTAGGTACACATGGTGTCTTTGGTTCAATTATGTAACACACTTCACTGAGACATTGGACCTCCAGTCTACTTTGTGGTTTTTTCCCAGCCTCAATTCCACTGACTTCTATAAAATTACAAAAAACTGTATCGAGACTCAGACTCAGCCTCAGACACTGAGACCACAGACTCAGCCTGGGTTACCCCTAGCAGCTCTATCTTCTCCCTGCAGACTTGGGCTGGATCTGACTGATGTTCAAAATGTCTGCCAGTTTTACCCCTGGTGGAACTCACTACTGGTTGGTCAGGAGTTTCCAGCTGCTAGCTAAAGGTGTATGTACATGCAGGAAAGTCTGTTGTTATGAACGAAGCCTTCCATGCCGGCTTCAACACAGCTACTTAGCAGATTAACTTCCTGCACTCCCTCAAGTGTGTTAAATTGTAACTACTTGTTCGCAGTTACTCACAGCACTATACTGCCACCTTGTCTGGGAATGTTTCCATATCAACTCAGAGCAGAGCAGAGACAGCAGCTATAATTACAGCTGCTAAGGTTTTTGGAGGATCACCAGACAATAAGACAAAATGAGGAGAAGCGAGTTAATAACCATACTCTAAAACAGCTCTATAAACTACCTAGGAGCAGGAAGTGGCATAGTTAGGCTAGTACCATGCACAGGAAAACAATGCAACTTTGTATGTGTCATGGAAATGTATAGCAGTAATTGGAAAACATGTTAACGTGTAGGTTAGCAAGGCCTCAGCCATAGATTGCATCAGTAAATAAAATAGTGCAACTTCTGAGCTGCCTGATGGGCTCTAAAGGTCTCATACTGCAAGGAGTTGATTTAATTCCATGGGAGTTGAGGATGCTCAGCACCTTGCATAGTCGAGCGGTAACAGCCTGGTTTTCAGAGGCTCGGAGCACTGGCGGCTGTGCTTCACTCCTGCAGGTCAGGCCCTAAGTGACTAAGCATTGCTTAGAACTATTACTAAAGAAACTGACAGCATGTTGTGACCCGGTACATACTGTAGCTGTCACCTTGCTAACAAACACGTTTTTCCTGTCTAGTCTGAATAGCATTTTATTAATACCATTATTTGTATTATGGTAATACTTAATGGTCCCGACTGAAACCAGGGATCCTATGGCTCTGAGTTAGGGGTGAAAATAATTTAAAGGACTTACCAGGACGCCGGAGTCCTAAGCAGGGGGCGTGGCCTCAACCGGAAGAGGCAGGGCCTTTAAATACCCAGGCCCTTTAAATCAAGATTTAAAGGCCCTGGGGCTCTGGCTGCGGCTGGGAGACCCAGGGCCTTTAAATCACCCCTGGAGCTAACAGATGCAGAGGCGGCTGGGGGCTCCGGGGCAATTTAAAGGGCCCAGGGCTCCAGCCGCTGCTACTGCAGTGGAACTCCGGGCCCTTTAAATCTCTGATGCCGCTACCCCAGGGCTCCAGCAGCAGGGTTTGGTCGGCAATTTAAAGGGCCCAGGGCTCCAGCTGCTGCACGGAGCCCTGGGCTCTTTAAATCGCCAGCCTGCGGAAGTTGGTCCGGTGCGGCATGGCATACTGGACCGAACCGGCTTAGTTTCACCTCTGCTCTGAATACAGGACAGTCACATAATAATAGATAGTCTTTGTCCTGAAGAACTTACAAAGGCACTGGAGAAGAGAATTATTATCCCTCGTTCACTGATAGTGAACTGAGGCACAGAGAGTGTGACTTGTTTAAGTTCACACACAAACTGGAAGAGCTGAGAATTGAACCTAGATCTCTCTGCTCCCCTGTGCAGTGTCAGGCTATCGTTGTGGCTTATTCTCCAAAGGTATCTTAACTTGTTTTAACTAAAACATACTATAAACTACGTCCTGTGTAGTTTAATAGAACACTTTTACACAACCTGATTCTCTGAGATGGAAGAAATTCCTGGTTCAGGAAACTGCTAGCAAAAAAAAGTGAACACAACTGTTGCTGCTTCAGTCATAGTGCGATGAGAACAAAGGATGGGGATGTAGCTCTAAAGAGAAACTAAATTATTTTCCTTCGTGTTGGCATATAGAGACCAAAGTCAAAGTGGGAGTGGAAGGCATTCAGCAGCTCATAATATCAGCTCCTTGAACTCTTTAATTGTGAATAAAAATGAGATATTAATTATTTAAATCTATAATAGGATGAGAGGAGGGAAAGGGAAAAGATAATTGCCTGGATTTATTTAACTATAAATTAAACTTCACTGGAGGGGCACTTTAAAAAAAAAATAAAAAAAATTCTGAAGCTTAAAGTAATAAAAACTCATGCCACTGTCTCTGGATTAAAGGTTAGCCAAGCATGCTGGCTTTATTATATTAATGCAACAATGAAGTATTGTTTTAAAGCAGTTTGCTTGCAAGTAATTCTGATAGGACTCCAAAGCATGTTTGAGAAACTGTCAGCAGCATACCACAGGAAAACAATGGACATTTGTTGTAGAAATTCAGGCAGTCCCTTCTGAACAGCACTAATCCATTAATTTAAAACAGGAAGACAGAATATTTTATGTGTCCGAGACTCTTCATGTCCATCTTAATTATATACAGAATAAAGAAGTTGCAGTTTGAATGTGGCACATCATTCTATTAAGCAGCATGCAGTTTATTACCTGACCACTCATTATGGCATGTCCTATAGCTATTTGACCTTAGAAATGAGGTAATTCATGAAAAGTCAAGTGACAACTGGCAGTAAATGTCCCCCTGCTCATAAGAGTTTCTGATGTAAATTGGAACCCAGTTTATTTTGTCTGTATAAAACGAGTGCTGAGTGGAAATGTTTCACAAGCTCTTATCTTTATTTCTAAAGCCTATTCTTCCATCACCTCTCTGTTGGGTTATGGTCTCAGTGCTGTGGCACTGTATTCGAATCATGTGGGCTAATAACTAGGTTGGGCCAAAACAAACATATATTTCCACTTCTGTAATGTGCACCCATTGCAATTTCCATGTGTGATAACTGCCTTTGTTTTATGGTGTAAGTGCTCTGGACAAAAAGAGCATTTTTCTGCTGTGAAATAAAAATGAGTCAAAAGGTAAATGTCATGTTTGGTTTGCTGTGGGTATTCATCTTTTGTTTACAGCTACGGAACAAAATTTTCAAAAAGATACACCCAAGTTTCTGTGCAGAATGTGTTATGCACACAGCTGTCAATTAAACAATTTGTGCAGCACTTGCGGATAAAACTGAATATTTGGCTTTGGCAATCCTTTCAGAAAATATGGTCTACCTTATTCCAGCATTTATAATCGTTGGCACTGGTTTTGTTTTTTTTTTTCATTACCAAACGTTTTCACATGGGGGACAAAAACTTAGATTTGTGTGTGCAGACTACATTTCTGCACACACATAGCCGATTTGCTTAGAATCATAGGACTGGACGGGACCTCAAGAGGTCATCTAGTTCAGTCCCCTGCGCTCATGGCAGGACTAAGTATTATCTAGACCATCCCTGACAGGTATTTGTTTAACCTGCTCTTAAAAATCTCCAGTGATGGAGAGTTTTTCCTAATGTCCACCCGAAACCTCCCTTGCTGCAACATAAGCCTATTGCTTCTTGTCCTGTCCTCAGAGGTAAAGAGGAACAATTTTTTTCCCTCCTCATCCTAACAACCTTTTATGTACTTGAAAACTGTTACCATGTCTCCTCTCAGTCTTCTCTTTTCCAGACTACACAAACCCAATTTTTTCAATCTTCCCTTATAGGTCATGTTTACTAGACCTTTAAATCATTATTCTTGCTCTTCTCTGGACTTTCTCCAATTTGTCTACATCTTTCCTGAAATGTGGTGCCCAGAACTGGACACAATACTCCAGCTGAGGCCTAATACACAATACTAGGACACAATACTCCAGTGGGCACGGAGTAAAGCGGAAGAATTACTTCTCGTGTGTTGCTTACAACACTCCTGCCAATACATCCCAGAATGATGTTTGCCTTTTTTGCAACAGTGTTATACTATTGACTCATATTTAGCTTGTGGTCCACTATGACCCCCAGATCCCTTTGCACAGTACTCCTTCTTAGGCAGTCATTTCCCATTGTGTATGTATGCAACTGATTGTTCCTTCCTAAGAGGAGTTCTTTGCATTTATCCAGATTATTTTGAATTATACTCCTATCCTCCAAAGCACTTGCAACCCGTCCCAGATTGGTATCGTCCGCAAACTTTATAAGTGTACTCTCCTTGCCATTATCTAAATCATTGATGAAGATATTGAACAGAACCGGACCAAGAACTGATCCCTGCAGGGCCCCACTCGTTATGCCCTTCCAGCATGACTGTGAACCACTGATGACTACTCTCTGTGAACGGTTTTCCAATCAGTTATGCACCCACCTTATAGTAGCTCCTTCTAGGTTTCTTTTGCCTAGTTTGTTTATGAGAAGGTCATACGAGACAGTATCAAAAGCTTTACTAAAGTCAAGATGTGCCACGTCTACTGCTTCCCCCCATTAGCAAGGCTTGTTAATCTGTCAGAGAAAGCTGTCAGGTTGCTTTGACACGATTTTTTCTTGACAAATCCATGCTGACTGTTACTTATCACCTTATTATCTTCTAGATGTTTGCAAATTGATTGCTTTATTATTTGCTCGATTTATCTTTCTGGGTACAGAAATTAAGCTGACGGGTCTGTAATTCCCTGGGTTGTACTTATTTCCCTTTTTATAGGTTGGCGCTATATTTGCCTTTTTCTAGTCTTCTGGAATGTCTCCCATCTTCCATGACTTTTCAAAGATAATCGCTAATGGCTCAGATATCTCCCCAGTCAGCTTCTTGAGTATTCTAGGATGCATTTCATCAGGCCCTGGTGGCTTGAAGACCTCTAACTTGTCTAAGTAATTTTAAACTTGTACAAATGCAGTTCCTTACACAAAATCTTGAACATGAAAAATTATGGCTGCAATTCTAGCACCTACTTTTGAAAACTGGATCTTAATGTCCAAAGTCAGAGGGAAAAATATAGTTCTCTAATATAAGTATTCTTGTAAGTAACTGTGCATGCACTGGATGCTCAGTATGACTTCTGATCATGGAAGTGTTTATGCATTCCTCACTCACAAGATTAACATCTTCAAGTGAAGATGGTGGACGATGAAAGAAGCAGAAAATGAATTGCATAAAAATGTATTCTCTACTAGGTGCTGATCTTTGTGAAGATGCCTGTTTCTGTTTAAATTCTGCAAGGCACAGCTGTAATAGTTTGCACAATACTATGAAATATTCAGTAAAATAGTACTAGATAGGAGAAATGTGTTTATAAATGGCACTTGTTAAAGTAAACATGGCAAGACCAGATGAAATACTTTTTGTCTTTATGTTCTACGGAGTAAACATCTAAAATGAAAATAAACAAAAAAAACCCCACCAACTTTTAAAAATCATTGATATTCCAAGAATTGTTTACTCTGTAAATTACCTACTATATGGCATATGATGTCAATTCTCCAGAGATTCTGTGGGTAAAAGAGAGCCTGGAGATTGTCTGTGTGAACAGAACTGCTGCTGTTAACCATAGAATGCCTAAGAATAGGATGGATCAAGGGACGCTGAGCCAAGCTTGGTGCTGTTGTTTTCTGCTTACCTGTCAAAGTGCCACAGCATGGATCTGGATATGTGGGGGAGATGAGCGGGAGTGTGTAAAGTAACAAAACAAAAAATTCAGACTATACTGTGATCATTGACAGCAGCAAGAATTCATAATTCCTTCCCCTCCCTCCCCACAATTAAATATTCAAAGTTAGTATTTTATTTAAATTGCACCCAAAGGCTGTGTCTACACTAACAGAATTTAGAAAAAAAATGTCATCAGTGCTACCACCAGTTCAGCTGTATTCATGTTAATATCTGCAGGCGTCCTACTTTTATAGAAGACTCCAACAGCTTCTGATCTCTTTACTGTTGAGTCATTAACCTTGCTGCTGAAGTCTTGTCTGCACTGAGGATTCCAGTGCTATTGCTGAATTGGTGGTGCCACTGGGCATTTTTTCCCAAATTTGTCTAATGGGTACATAGCTATAGAAACTCTCCAGCTTGGAACTGGATGTGGGATGGATTGATTTTTTTTTTCAGTGCATAAACTAAGGCTTACATGATAAACATTTTAATGAAAACTTCCTTTCCCTTTTTCTGTTAAGGTAAGTAGTTATTTAAATAAGGAAGCTGTCTGTCTCATCCCCCATTCTCTAGAAATGAACTGTTCCTAAAATGGACCAGCAAGGATCATTGTTTTCTTTTCTGTGTCAAGCATTCCCAATCTGTCTTTTTACAGAATTGATCAAAAAATGTCTGGAGGTCAGAGTGGGTATGAACTGAGTGAAGCCAAAGCCATTCTGAGCGAGCTGAAGTCTATCAGAAAGGCCATAAGCTCAGGAGAAAGAGAAAAACAAGATTTAATGCAGGTATTTGTACTGATTGATTGACATCAACCCCTCAAGATAACAATTTTTTTTTAAATCCTAACCTGATTTAGTGGTGGTAACTACTCTTCACTTGTACAATGTCTTTAATCAGAGGAACTCAAATAATTTTGCAACACTACATATACCAACTTAGATGAAGAAACTGAGGCATTTAAAGATTACATGATTTGCCCACGGTCACACAGCAAGTTGCTGGCAGCGTCAGGACGAGAACATAAATATCCTGGCTCTGACCAGAAGTTCCTGTGGTGGTAATCGCTTTAAAAGAGCCAAGCATTAACCATACAAATCATAGCTCAGAGAGAGAGAGAGAGAATGCATGTTAAATATTTTTCCTCCTGTACTTAAGAAACCTGGGGGAAATCCTGGCCACATTAAAGTCAATGGAAGTCTTGCTGTTGATTTCGGTGGAGCCAGGATTTCACCCTGAGTCTAACTTCCACTATACCCATTCCGGAAAACATGTTTTGGCATAAGTAGCTAATTAGTCAGTTAGTTGACTCACTTAACAATAACAACAAAAGCGTCTTTCTTGTCATTACACAAAGGGTCATAATGTACCCTTTACTTTGTCTGAGAAGTCTACTTGTCTTAAGCATTTGATTTATTATCTTTTTATCTTCTGCATTTGTGTCATATATTGATTTGATTTAATATTATAAAAATGAACCTGTTGTGAATGCAAGGTCCAAGATTAAATTAGCATTTTCTGCCTTTTTATTTTGAAATGGTTACACTGTTTACTTGGATCAGCAATTCTTTATAAAATATTAGGACATGGAAAGGTTGACTTTCCATCTGCATATGGAATACAAAGGGTTGAAAGATAACAGAGCTCTCTTTCCTTTATTTCATCCTGTCCAGCAGATCACTGAACTTTACTGTGTATTGTGCCATGAAGTTCGATGGACAAATTTGTTTAATTCATGGCACTGCCTGAACAGTAATTTGCCAATATAAGCAAACTAGTTTCATAGGTTGGGACTGGAATCAGGAGACCGTGGTTCTATTCTTGTTTCTGCCTCTCTCTTGCTGTGTGACCTTGAGCAAATCACCCTCTTCAAGACTCAGTTTCTCCATCTATAAAAACAGAAAAGACCATTTATTATTTATATTGAAGTAGTCCACAAAATCTTCTCAAGGTATTCCAAGTACAGGGGAAGATGTAGTGTCTTCCCCAAAGACAGCATACTTCATCTTGAGCAGCTTTATAATGGAGATGTGTTTCTGGGTATAAATAAACCAGTAGAGCTATTTGGATGGCTGGATAACTTAGTGCTAAATGAAAACTGAATGTTTATTCTTTTGGGATTTTTGATTAAATGTCTCAGATACAATTTATGTATGGGATCCTTTTCAGATTACATTGTGGTCCTTCTGCTCCTGAAGACTCTATTGTGCCTTTTAGAAACAGCTTTCTTAAGGGGTCTCCCATGCATTCCCCTCTGCAGCTGGCCAGCTGTGCTGGCTGGTGCAAAAAGGACATGAGGTCAAGGCTCTGATTCTTCTCTTGGAACTTTTGCGGTGGCAGGTGGTACTAGGCTTATGCAGTCCTGGCATTCATCTGAATGCAGCCTGAGTGGACATGTAAAAGGAAGAGAGACACTCAACTGTACACCTCCCCAGGTCTAATCTGGAGCTGAATGAGGAAATAAGCTTCACACTATAGTGCTTAAACTATACATTGATATGTAGCAGTGGTGAAATGTTCCTGAAGTGCGAAGATGTAATAGTAAAGCATTCTCTGATTTCAGAGCCTTGCAAAGTTGAGAGAGCGATTTCACGTTGACCAGACCGTTGGGAGATCTGAACCAGATTTGAGGTCCAGCTCTGTAAACTCTCATTTGTCTCTCTCTAGACAGACTCTGGATGCAGGGTCTCAGACAGACATTTCTGGCGATGTAAGTCCTTTTTATTTTGGCAAGGGTAAAGGGAGAATGATGGTAGAATGCTGCTGTTGATGGGATTGGAATCTTTACTCTTATTGCTGTGTGTGTAACTAGGTGTAAGGGAAAATTACCTACCCCGGTACCGGGTAAGTTTTTTTTTACTTTCCCCTTAAAAATTTAATCTGAATTTTTATTTCAAATTAAATAAATAATTTGCCATGAAGCCTTTGTATAGTAATCTGATTTTATCAAACAATTCTTACATAATATAGATGAACAGTTCTATAACTGGGAAGTATTTTTTATTTATTTATATGAGCCGTTTTATCTTAAAACATATTATGAAAGCCAAGTAACATAGAGGTTAAGTTTAAAGCTGATCTCTTTGAAAAACAGGATTTCAAAATTACCTAATAATTTAATTTTTGTCCAGCTGAAAACCAGTTGGTGAATTAGCCTTTCAGTGATTGTCATTAAAATCTTCTGTATGTAGCTAACCTAGACACCTGTCATGAGTTTGCATTCAGAAATGTTTATCAAACATTGGCATTTTCCTGGGCGTTCATGAGCTAAATGTATAAAGAAAAGATTGTATTAGATTTTCAAGACATAGGCGTTGTCTATACTACTCTGGTAAATCGACCTAAATTACGCTACTCCAGCTACATGAATAACATAGCTAGAGTCAGTGTAGCTTAGGTCGACTTACTGCCGTGTCTACTCTGTGCTGTGTTGATGGGAGACGCTCTCCCATCGACGTACCTTACTCTTCTTGTTCTGGTGGAGTACCAGAGTCAACCGGAGAATGCTCTGTGGTCAATTTAGCGGGTCTTCACTCGACCCACTAAATTGACCCCACTGCATCGATCGCAGCAGCGTGGATTCCCGATAAGTGTAGACATGGCCTCAGGGCGTAACTTAGGTGTGGTTTTAGCAAATGCTATTCCATTGAAGTTCTACTTTGAATTCCATTGAAGTCAGAACTTTGGATGAAACCAATGTGGTTCAAAGTAGGATTTCAGTGGTGTCACAGCTGCTTACACCACATCTGAATGTGGCCCTAATGTCAATTTAGCAGTTGAAAACAAAAATAAACAGAAGAAAAAAATCACAAAACATTATGAATTTGAGTAGTGTATTAATTAGACCTTGTACTGAAAAACAGTTGGCAGACTGTGTTGCTACTACTGGGCATGTTTTCCATTTTAAGTAAGTAATTTCTGTAGTACATGCATTTGCTTTGTGTTGTGGATGTGTCTTGTATAATAATAAAGTTGATTTTTTTTCTCGACAGATTGGAGTGAAAAGTAGATCAAATTTAGCTGAAAAAGTCAGACTAAGTCTTCAATATGAAGAGGCAAAAAGAAGGTAATAGGGTTAGTTGCTTTGTTAAATTAAGTAGAATGTGAATTGGAACATGTTTCAGCATATAATGCATTCTGTAGCAGTACAACTAATCTTGTGCTTGCCATGCCATGACATCTAGTGGAGGGTATTTTTGGACAAATTGCAGCCAATGCATTCATTTCAAGGCTGTTCTCCTGTTTCTTACTTCTGTCAGAGACTTGAGTACTGGTTTATTCTTACTATAAAGTACAAGTTCTAGTTTAATATTAGTTCATGTTTAGAAACAAAAATACAGACGTACAATACAGAAATACAATAATTTGACTGCAGTTCACAGGATTAAGGAAGTGGAGTAAATTAAGTGTTAATTCCCAATCTCACAGAAAGTACTGGCAAACCCTTATGCCCATGTACATCCCACTGCAGGATCAGGGCTTCAGTTTACTATGGCACAAGTGGCTTTTTGGTTTTACAGAGTTGCTTCTTCTCAGCGTGCGAGTTCCAGTATAGTCTCTGATTGGCTTAATGATCTCATTTCCGTTGGGAGCCTGGATAAATTAACCAATTGTAACCTTTTGAATGCTTTGCCCCGGGAGAAAGGAAATCAATATCTCCACAACTGATGAATGTGGGATGTCCTTCAGAGAAAATGCTGCAGTGACTGCTCAGAAAAGTAATGAAATTTTGATTAAAGGCTGCCACAACACCTGTGTAAACCGGTTTTGCAGGGCAGAGTTGTCCTAAATTGTCGGTTGCACTTGATTCTTCTTGACCACCAGAAAATATTATGTAGCACTGGGAAGAGATTTACTATACCTATTTATCAGAGGGGTAGCCATGTTAGTCTGGATCTGTAAAAGCGGCAAAGAGTCCTGTGGCACCTTATAGACTAACAGACGTATTTGAGTATAAGCTTTCGTGGGTGAATACCCACTTTGTCAGATGCACGTCAGATGCATATTATGTCTAAATATGTTTATTTAGACATAATATGTGCATAGGTCACTTGTAACTAGTGTTCCAGTTGTGCTATGTTGATACTATTTCTGGTACTTCTTCATAAAATAGGTGTGTTGAAGTAAGGCTTTTATCAGAAACCAATCTTATTAACCTCACCCAATGAAGGGACTTTTTTCCTTTCATTATAGAGACACAGAAGCCTAGAGGGGCTTTTCACATTGAAGTTTCAATTTCTAAAGAACTAAGGAAATTCCCAGACAAAAATGAGATCTGAGATACTATTAAAGTTGTAAGTAGTGTGATACAGCATGGCCAGAGGGCAGCAGGAGAGTGTTAGAAGGGAGCCTTATGCCCTGTAGAGGGAAGAAAGTTTGCTATAAATTAATTAAAGCACCTGAAGCCAGTCACATGATAAAAAACCCCTGCTTCAATCAGACAAGAGGAGGAGTTGAAGTAGAGTGGATTGGCATTGGAGCGAAGAGCAGTTTGGAGGAGTTGAAACAGAGTGGATTGGTGTTGGAGCAGAGAGCAGTTTGGAGGGAAGCAAAGAAGAGTTTGGAGAAGTGCTGTGGTGGGCTAAGAAGACCAAGACCCTAGGTAAAGTGACACCTGGTTTGTGCAGAGAGACGGCAGGAAGCCGCAGAAGCTGAAGGGCAGGAGAGGGAAGTAGCCCAGGGGAGGGAACCGCTAGTTCTAGTGGTTTACTGCTATCCCTAGGGCCCCTGGGCTGGGCCCCGGAGTAGAGGGCGGGCCCAGGTCCCTCCCTGTCCACTCCCCTCCTCTAGGACACTAGTGGGACAGTTAATACCCCAGTTCAGAGGCAAGAAACGGTGCCCTGAACCCCCACCCAAGAAGAGAAAGCGCAAGACCCATCATAGTAGTGCCGGTAATTTGCCACAGTAGATATCAATTTAATGAGAACATTATAACTTTGGCAGTCAGGGATGGAAGAGGAGACATTTGAAGTCCTAGAAATTAAAACGTAACTTTTTTTAAAAGTAAAAGGCAGGAGATTACACAAACAACCTTTATTGTTCCCCATATAAGCACCTAACAGCTAGTCATCTTATTGGGAAACTGTACCTCAACCACATCTCCCATATAGACCATAATACTTGGTTTTGCCAGTAAATCAGTACTGTCTGCAAAAATGTAAAGACACAGGGCTATGGAGGTTATCTCAGTATCAAAAGTTGTATGATTTTTTTGGCTCTGGTTCATAATGTAAATAACATCAACTACCATCCAGTACTGTAGATACTAACAGACAGCACCTTTCCATAAGGACCGTTAATTTAAACATATGCCGTCCTCCATTTCAACGATGTGTTGGTGTCAAGAAACACGGCATCTCACATCTTCTCTCTATCCATGTAGACCAAAAACACTGACTGCGTCAGTCTACCAAACCCACCGTATAAAGTATATGTTAATACGAATACATAATACTGCACCATCAGATCTAGCTCTCTCCTCCATTACATATGGGATTTGGGTCAGATTTAAGGTTTTTATGAAACCTTAACTTTGAACTTCCAAGTATTTCTTCTTTATAACTAGAACATTTTAGTAATGTCATTTTAATTGAAAGACAGAACACATTTAAAGGCTTCCTTTTAAGGGAAGGGACATTCTGGTTTTATCAGTGACTAGAGAATGCTTTTGATAAAATTCCTGTATCTTGAAATAATGAACGAAGGTAACCAGTTTGTCCTCAGTCTCAATGCATAATCATATCACAGCATCTCCCATGCCAATTACTGTAGCCATAATCATTATTATAAAAGTAGTAAGTATGACCCTTCTTTCTGAAGTGTCAAATGTGTGAGATTCACTTGTCTTGTATTAGAAGAGTCAAGCAAGGGAAAAAACACTTTTTCAAATGGGTTTCCCAATTTGGAAAGTATAAGAAAATATTTTCTTTTTCAAAAGGCTACTTGCTTTTTTTTTTTAATTAAATTAATTAATTCATATTGTTTAGCCAGAAAAATCTCTCTTAAACAGATGGAACTTTGGCTTTAAATACACTTGGGCATTTAGGGAAAACAGCAAATCCTGTGGGACAAACTCAGATGTTGCTACAAAAAGTCAGCTTTACTGGCCTCAACTACAGCAGATAAACACTTTTAAACTATTGTACAATGCTTCAAGTGAATTTTGGTGCTCACAAATTGGGCCCGGCTTTGAATCTTTATTTACAGAGGGCAGGTACTGCATGAGCAATGCTATCTGTGGTGAAGCTCTTACTAATGTGCCTTGACCCGGTTAAGTGGGGAATGCCTCAGAGGGTGAGAGGGTAATTCAGTTTTCATGTCCATTTAATCCCTTTCCCCTCTGATGAGACGGTTAACAAGGTGCCAATTATGATAGTGGATAGCTGGCTACATCAGAGAAAGCTCTGAGACCACCAACTCATCCCATAAGCCATTAAACAGCTGTCAGCAGCATCTATTTTCAGACACGACCAAGGTTAGCTAGATTTGAACCAGTGACTTGGAGATGAAAGTCTCTACATCCCATTCTCAATGTGAAACCAATCAGTTGGTTTCCCTACAAGTCTCTCCTCCCTAACAGAATGTTAAATATAAATAATTGATATATTGAGCAGCTCCAAAATATGTTTACGTATAAATTAAACAGTTTATTTTTTCAGTCTCCCCAGTTGTTTGGTTACTGACTTCGTACTGCAGCTTAAAGTACTGTGTTCAACTTTGGTTTCATTGTTGTTTTATAAAATATCATGCTTCTCACTTGTGGGGTTTTTTTAAGCTGCTGGTATAGAGGTTGGAGTGGGGAGGAAATCTCCAAGATCTCAGTTTGTGATTCAACCACGTTTGTCCTTCTGATTTCTGAATTAAGTAATGGGGCGGACAGGTTATTGAGAGACCTGTTTTTTGTGATCAGTGACGCTAATAATATCATGCTTATTTAGCATTTTGATTATTAATTTTCCAGTACATCGAGGCAGTTGTTTATGGCTTTTCTGGTTGAAGCTAAAGAACAGCTGATGTTGGGTCTTTCCAGACTGCAGAGAGATTGTGAATAACAAATTTACTCTTGTTTGTGAAATATTATATGGGCCAGATCCTCAGATGATGTAAATTGGCATTGAAGTCAGTGTAGTTACACTGATACACCAGCTGAGGATCTGACCCACATTTATTTAACAATGACAAGACACTCACTGCTTCTTACCCTGAGCTATCCTGCAATGTGCTTCTCTCTCACCTTCCCTTGCTCTGACCTTCTCCCAGTCTAGAAGAGGAGAGGTGCTGAATGGCTCTGGGAAATGTTAATGGGTGAGATAAACAGCTTTTGAACTAGGTGGTCTGTTGAAATCCAGCTCATGTTGGTAGTTACTGAAAGTTCCCATCCAGTAATTATGTGGTCCATGTGATGTAAGTTTGATGGTCTTTGAAGCTCCCAGTGGGCTTCTGTATCTATGTAATGAAAAGCCACAATACAAATTTGTGCCCGTTAGTTTCAGCAGAGAGGTTGAGGACTGAATGGTTATGGAGAGGGAGCTACTAGAAGTAGTCCTTCCTAGTCAGGGTTGAGTCATGTTAGCCGGATAATGTTGGGAAGCTTCGACCCGCCCTTAGACATACTACAGTATATCTGTTCTGTCAATAAGCAGAAGACTTGCAGTCTAGCACCTCTGACAATTCACCCAGCCTTTAAAATGTTATCTCCCTTTCCTTTTTGCTTGCAACTGTTAATGGTACTTTACCTTTCAGAAGGGTGATAAGACTTCCTTCATCCTTTGAGACTCATTCATCTATTTGCCACTAGAGTTTGTGCCCAGATATCACGCTCGTTATGTCACAAAGTTGTACAAATATTCCATTACTGCAATTCAACCAGCCTCTAGCACTTTAGGGTAGCTGGGTACCTCTCTTGGTTCCATGGTCTACCCAGTGCTTCTACAGTGTCAGCAGACTGATGTTTTTAAAACATTCTAGCCGTAAACTGTATTTTTAAGTCAGCGTTTGGACTTTAGGAGAAAGAGGTTCACATTTTAAATACATAAATCTTCACATTTTAGTATGCCTCCATATATGAATTAAAAAAAAATAAATGTGTAAGGGAGCACATTTTGGGGCATAAGCCAGTCATTAACTGCCTGGTGTTTGAAAGAAACTTCCCCATATTGGCAAGGAATGGGGTTCGTTGTACCTTCTGATGCATCTGGTACAAATACAGGCTACTGATCTGATGCAGTGTGAAAACTCCTTTTTCGTGAAGCAACATTAATTGTAAGCATAACTTTTTGTGCAAAATCTATATCCTGGTATGTACATGTCACGCACCTTTGTTGGTAGTTATAAAGTCTCCATTTTGCACTCCCAATTCTTTGGAACTGTTCAGTATGCCAGACCCAAATACATGTATCTCTTTTGTTTTAGCATGGCAAACTTAAAGATTGAACTATCTAAATTAGATAGTGAGACCTGGCCTGGAGCACTGGATATTGAGAAGGAAAAACTGATGCTGATCAATGAAAAGGAAGAGCTTTTAAAAGAACTGCAATTTGTCACACCGCGCAAACGCACTCAAGATGAGCTAGAGCACCTGGAAGCCGAAAGAAAGAGGCTGGAAGAAGAGCTGCTGTCTGTGAAAAGCACTCCTAATCAAGCACTTGCTGAGAGGTACGTTTTCATCTTTTGCTAATGTTAAGTACTGTTATCTGCAGTTTAACCTTTGTACTTGTTGCAGGTCTGTGCTGTGCCTTGATGGACCATTTTCCTTCAGTAACTGTTCTGTGCAGATCATAATTACATTTATTATTATTCCACTAAGAGTAACACAGAGGATCCTGTTGTATCATGAAAGAAAACACACACCCTGTATCGGTTGTGCAGTATCGGTTGCTCTGCATTTGTTACCAGCATTAAAATGCCTATGAAAGATGTTGGATAATTGAGGAATGTCAACATACCATCAGGAGGGCAATATATCATTCACTGGTTTCAGATAATAGCTGTAAGCTGTTTGAACTCTGGCTATTTGATTGTTGCAACATCTGAAATCTCTCGCTGGGTTTCATTACACAAATAATGCAGATGTGTCACTGCTTTAAGCTCAGAAGAAGGCAATTGCAGCAGAACTTCACTAATTTGCACTAGTAAATAAGATGCCCACTGCAACATACTGAGTTTTGCCAGCTAGAGAAAGAGCTTGAAAAAATTAATGGAAACTTTGTCACAAAATACGACTTACGTTAAACAATGGTGGATGTAAATTTTATTGGGGATTTTTTTCTCGCGCGTTAGTAAATACACTGTAGTATGTCTGGTAGAAATAAAGAAGTCAATATTCAGACTTTCACTATTGCACTCTGTCAAAGGTCTGATCCTGCTCAGAGTCCCATTAAAGTGAATGGCAATGGGAGCTAGATTGATTTGAGCCCTAAATCATTGAGTAGAGAAGACACTTCCCATTTCTGTGTGCAAATTATGTCAATTGTATATTAGCAAAGGGTAGATTAAGCAAGGTTTGATTTACACCCTTTTCAATCCTTTAAATTGTGGTTTGTTTCAGTTATCCACAGAAGCAGGTTAGGGGTGATCTCAGCCTTATGAAACTACTGAAAAAATTTCCTCTTGACTTTTTGAATAGGAAGATTTGATTTGATGTTTTAAAATGTTAAAACTTTGTCGTCTTTATACAGTTCACCCTTCAATGGAGGGAGCAGGCAAAGACTATCTGTTCTGCACTCAGGAAGTCTAGTTTTGCGAAGGGGACTAGGTTTGAGGATAGGATGTAGGGAGACTTGTGCGAAGGGGCTGGCAGGAAAAATAAGGCAATTTGGAAGGAAGTATAGCAGAGCGGGATTACCTCAGAAGAGAGCCAGCATGCTGGGTGTGTTTAGTAATATTTACAGTCTCAAGAATAATTCCTGAATCATGTGAGAATTAGAAGTGCATAGAGCCTTATAGATGTAGAGATGTGTTTGAATGGAACTAAATTTCCAAGGAAGAAATTAACCAGCTGTGTTAGTAATCTCTCTGATTAAGTTACCAGAGATGTGTTGCCCTCTAACATCCATTGATGAAGTAATAAATAGAAAAAAGAAGAATCATAAAATCACATTTATAACAAATTAAAGAGTGTAAACCAAGGGTTTGATAAGTAGGCTAACTAGTAACAACTGGATCCTGGTTCTTATGCTATGATTTAGCAGTTGATTTATTAGTCTGTGTCTGAATTTGCATGTTTATCACTAAAGATAATTTTGTGCTTATAGGTGTGTGCACATATAAGACAGATTCTTAATTTACATGAGTATAATAAAAAAGTAAGTTACATTTTTTTTCTGCTATCAAGAAGAGATGTGATGATGATATTTTCCAGGACTCTGTTTACTGTGTGGCTGGCTGGTGACCCATTCTGGACTAACATTTCCCTCTGTCCCTCCACAAACTGTCCTCTAACTAGAATGGCAGAATGCTGTGTCTCTTCCGAGGCCGTCAGCAGTTCTGGTATTCTGTCTTCTGACCAGCAGGTGGTACTTGAAGATAGGGTGCTCATGCTTGACTGAACATTATAATGAATCTCAACCTGTAACCTTTATAACTTAACTACATCCCATACCTCCAAAGTAAATATGCTCTTTCCACACTAAGCTTGATTTGTTGCATCTCTTGCTGACTCAGAGGTACTCTAAATTTTGTAAAAAGATTCAAAGGTGAACCTTTCCTGAATTTTTAAACTCTTTTAATTAATGGTCAAACCTCCGAATGTTACTTCCCAGAGGACAAAAGAATCACCCCTGCAGTGATTGTGGGAGCAGCCAGTTCAGAAAACCCATCTTTTCTTCAACAAATGGCAGTGTGGCTGTATTGCAGTCTTCTTTTATAATCTTCAGTGAATACGGTAGGTTTCTGTCTGGTTTGCACGGAAATAGCATTCCATTTTTCCTAGTTATGGAACTATCAAAAGGGCCCCCTGCTGTTTCTCCTTGATTTCCATTTATGGTAGTGAGTTCCTTTATTTCTTTGGCCATAGGAAAGGTCCCCTGATTGATTGTAGGCTGTCTGGTCTTTGAGGGAGTTATCTAGTGAATTGTTTTTCTGTGTCCTTGTCCTTTCATTACTGCTTCCAAAATGGTGGTAAGGTCTTGTGTTTGGCATCGACAACCATGTCCAGATCACGTTGGGAGAAGAAGGTGGCGTGGGGGGCAGAAGAAGTGAAGCTGCTACATTTTGAGGTATTGCCCACTCAATTAGAAAACTTTCTCACGTGAAGGAACTGTCCTTAGTCTAGAAAAATGGCTCTTTAATAATTTTTTTTCACATTTCTGCTCTGTTGTGGAAAAGGACTAAGAAAATTCTCTGAAGTTTTTCAGAAGTTCTCCTGATAATTCAGTTGCATTCCTTTAAATCACACTAAATATTTTTGTTCTTTGTGGGATTTGTTGTTGTTGTTGTTGTTTTGGTTTTTTTTACAAAGGGTCAGATCCTTATCTGATGTAAACTGGTATAGTACCATTTACTTCACTAGAACTATATCAATTTATTAGCAGCTGAAGATCAGGCCTAAAATATTTTTCTTAATGCTATTTTAAGTCTCTTCTAAATCTCTTTATTTTATTTATACATTTGTAGAAATTGCAGATTGTGTAATTAACTTCTGAAAATAAGTTGTTGTTTTTTAAAGTACAACCTATCAGACTGTCTCAAAAACACATATATAATTAAGAACATAAGAATGGACATATTGGGTCAGACCAAATGTCCATCCAGCCTAGTATTCTGTCTGACAGTGGCCAGTTCCATGTGCCCCAGAGGGAGTGAACCTAACAGGTAATGATCAAGTGATCTCTCTCCTGCCATCCATCTCCACCCTCTGACAAACAGAGCCTAGGAACACAATTCCTTACCCATTCTGGCTAATAGCCATTAATGGACTTAGCCTCCATGAATTTATCCAGTTCTCTTTTAATCCCTGTTATAGTCCTAGCCTTCACAACCTCCTCCGGCAAGGAGTTGCACAGGTTGACTGTGCGCTGAGTGAAGAAGAACTTCCTTTGATTTGTTTTAAACCCGCTGCCCATTAATTTCATTTGGTGGCCCCTAGTTCTTATATTATGGGAACAAGTAAATAACTTTTCCTTATTCACTTTCTCCACACCACTCATGATTTTTTATACCTCTATCCTATCCCCCCTTAGTCTCCTCTTTTCCAGTCTGAAAAGTCCTAGCCTCTTTAATCTCTCCTCATATGGGACCCGTTCCAAACCCCTAATCATTTTAGTTGTCCTTTTCTGAACCTTTTCTAATGCCAGTATATCTTTTTTGAGATGAGAGGACCACATTTCTAGGCAGTATTCAAGATGTGGGCGTACCATGGATTTCTATAAGGGCAATAAGATATTCTCCATCTTATTCTCTATCCCTTTTTTAATGATTCCTAACATCCTGTTTGCTTTTTTGACTGCCGCAGCACACTGCGTGGACATCTTCAGAGAATTATCCACGATGACTCCCAAGATATTTCTCCTGACTAGTTGTAGCTAAATTAGCCCCCATCATATTGTGTGTGTATAGCTGGGGTTATTTTTTCCAATGAGCATTACTTTACATTTATCCACATTACATTCCATTTGCCATTTTGTTGCCCAATCACTTAGTTTTGTGAGATCTTTCTGAACTTCTTCACAGTCTGCTTTGGTCTTAACTATCTTGAGCAGTTTAGTATTGTCTGCAAACTTTGCCACCTCACTGTTTACCCCTTTCTCCAGACAATTTATGAATAAATTGGATAGGATTGGTGCTAGGACTGACTCTTGGGGAACACCACTAGTTACCTTCTCCATTCTGAAAATTTACCATTTATTCCTACCCTTTGTTCCCTTTCTTTTAATCCGTTCTCAGTCCATAAGAGGATCTTCCCTCTTATCCCATGACAACTTAATGTACGTAAGATTGAGGGACCTTTGTTGAGGGACCTTGTCAAAGTCTTTCTGGAAATCTAAGTACACTGTGTCCACTGGATCCTCCGTGTCCACGTGTTTGTTGACCCCCCTCAAAAAACTCTGATAGAATAATAAGACATGATCTCCCTTTACAGAAACCAGGCTGACTTTTGCGCAACAATTTATGTTCTTCTATGTGTCTGACAATTTTATTCTTTACTATTGTTTCAACTAATTTGCCTGGTACCAATGTTAGACTTACTAGTCTGTAATTGCCTGGATCACCTCTAGAGCCCTTTTTTAAATATTGGTATTACATTAGCTATCTTCCAGTCATTGGGTACAGCAGTTGATTTAAAGGACAGGTTACAAACCATAGTTAATAGTTCTGCAATTTCACATTTGAGTTCTTTTAGAACTCTTAGGTGAATGCCATCTGGTCCCAGTGACTTGTTACTGTTAAGTTTCTCAATTAATTCCAAGACCTCCTTCAATCTGTGACAATTCCTCAGATTCGTCACCTACAAAAGTTGGCTCAGGTTTGGGAATCTCCCTAACATCCTCAGATGTGAAGACTGAAGCAAAGAATTCATTTAGTTTCTCTGCGATGACTTTATCGTCTTTAAGTGCTCCTTTTGTATCTCGATTTCCTAACACTTTGGCAATGAGCTTTAACAATACATGATCTATTAATAATCACAAAATAAATATTTTTAAAATAGTGCAAATCATTCAGGTAGGATGCTAATGCTTTCCCCTTTACTACTTTTGCAAATTGGCCATCATTTTATGTAACTAGGGCTACAGAAAATCCTTGGCCTAATCATAGTCCGAAACCAAAACCTTCTTGTCTTTAAACTATTATACATTTAGCAGGAAATACAGCATGCAGAAAATACAGCATGTTCTTAAAACAAGAAATACCTTTCTTTTGACTATGCTTACTTTATTTGCATCAGACTTGGGATGAAATCCTAGCTCCACTGAGGTCATGGGTTAAACTTCTGTTGACTTCATTTATCACTGAAAAGAATATTCCCTTTAGATTTCCAGACTTGACTCGAGATTTGTTTACCATCATTGCTGAAACAATGGCAGAGCATATGGTACCAGTAGCAAGGAATATTTAAAGATTACTTAATAGGAAATGAAAAAGTTTAGAAATAGTGACTAGGAGGATTAAATCCAGTAAATGAATTAAATAAACATGAAGCATTATCAGTTAGTCGATTTCCCTTTGATGTAAATAATACCTAAAATATAAATATTGCATGCCTTCAAAAAATTTCCCAAAGTCTCAGATTTTTTAGTTTATATTCTATTGCAGTCTTGTACTCCTGATAGTGATTTTATGCTGTCAACTTCTATTTGTGACTCAGCCATCTTATCATTGAAACCTTTGAGATTTAGCGACAGAATTGACATAGCATTCTAAATTAGATGTAATTTCACTTAACATTAACATTAAATCAGAATAATCAAATGTTATTTCCAGTGACTGAACTACATTAAATATAATAGAGAAATCTTAGAAGTACCAGTAGACTGATTTAGAGGAAATTTCATTTTCAACTGATTGTACAGCCTTGCTAACAGAAATATAGGTATATGAGTAAGGGACACTGATAAGAGCAAAAGGCTTCTTATCACATATTCTCTAGTCTTCATTGTTTCTGGTAACTCAGAAGTTACAAATTTTTGCACCTCCTTCCTTACCTAGTTGCTGCTTCCACAAGGGAAGGTGAAAAGATACCTTTAAAAAGTCACAAAAATATTAATAGAAGATTAACATTGCCTGGGGGAGAAAAACAGGAGAAACTGTAGTTCAATAACTGTAGAAAGAACTGAAAAATTACAAAATGGCTGAAATGGGGGAAAGAGTCTGAAATCATAGATTATAACAAGCAGCAGAAAAAGTAAAAGGGTTTAACTTGGGAGCCTTGAGAGACTATCAACAGCAATATCAAGACACTAAATGGGACCATCCCTACCCAGCATCTGCTTAAGGTTAGGCTTCTCCTTAAGTGCTTTGCTGAGCAAGGATGTGCTTAAACACTCTGCTGAATTGGGGCCTTAACCCCTCCCTAAGGTATTGGTGCCACTAAAGAGGCTTAGTCCTGGGACCCTCTGAGTGTAATAATCTGTTTTTCATGCAGGTATAGTATCTTTGAATGTGTATGCTATATTTGCATATGAACGTTGGTTTGTTCCTGCTGGTACTGAGTGAGGAGTCTAAAGGGAAAGTTTCTGAAATAAGCCTAAAACTTCTTTTTTTAAAATGGCTAAGACTTGTGATTCAGATCAAGTGCTTGAGAAATATTGTGTGTAACTTGACTGAGCAACGGCTAATGGGGAACATAATAATCCACAACTATGGGAAGAGAATTAGTTAACTCCAGCAAGAGATAACAATGTATTTAGCATTATGTCTGAAGAGATCAATAAATGGTATGCTAAGGTAAAATTCTGAACAGGAGTCTAACTGTCAGAAGAGCTTTTCTGACAGATCTGCCGGACTGTTGAATTGTCAGCCAAAAGAAACCAACACATTTCACCACTTGGATCTTTAGAGCTAGACTGGACAAATGTACAGGAGGGAACAGTCCTACGTTGGGATTAAGATGAGCTGGATGATGCGGTGGGGTCTCATCTCTAACTTCTGTGACTCTATGAAGCAAAGACTGGAATGTTTGGGATGCAGTACTGTGTGTCCTGGACTCCTAGATACTATCCAACATCTCTGAATTCTAAACCTACTTGTTAACTTGGATCCTGTTTGGGGTATCAGATATTTTTCTATATCCATATATGAAGCATCTGATGTACAAAGGGACTCTCTCTTGACTCCTGTTTCAAACAGCAGTAGTCAAAGTGCACTACGGAACTTACTGTACCCAGTAGCAGTGTTCACGCAGCAGGTTGCTGCACAAAGCTGGTGAGCTGTTAGATTTACTCCCTGGCCTGCTGCTTGCTAAGTCTCCATGCAGACAAACACTAGTGATTTTGCTTCCATTTTTATTTTTTTTCCACAGTATTCCCCAGAGTTCTTAAATTTTCAGAATTTACACTAATATTTGCTTTCCTGTTTCCTGGGGTTTGTTTGGTTTTTTTGGTGGAACTGTATTAGATAAGTAGCCAATATACAGCTTGCTAAAATGCAATAGATACAGCTTTTACACTTTTTAAGTTATGGATGTTTTCCAAACTCCTATCCCCATTCTTTTTCTTTCTCTTTGCATGCATGACATTTCTCTCTGTATAGTGTGTATACAGATCTTATTTATTACTTGTATGATGACTCAAGTTTGTGTGGTGCCTTAAATTTCACAGTCCCTTTTCTAAATTGCTTAGAATCTTAGCCTGTACAATGTAGTTGAAAGCTAGGGCGAGACCAAGTAGAGTCAGAACTGATTAGCAATGACAAGCAAGGGGAAGGAAATGGTTATAAGGAGGAGTGGGAGGCCTTAGCTTTGTTTCCTAGCTATAAAATATTCTTCCATATTTACTTTGTGTCTTGTATATTTTATAATGTCTTTATATACTTGAATATAGTTTTTTTTTCCAGGTTGAAATTGGAAGAGAGAAGAAAAGAGTTGGTTCAGAAACTTGAAGAAACTACAAAGTTAACTACTTATTTGTATTCGCAGCTTAAAAGGTAAGGCTGCATTTTACATTATGTTTTAACAAGAAAAAAATAAAGACCGGTTTTCAGCTGTGGTGCAGTAGAACTGAATATGTCTGAACTTCATTCTTAGGTATTCTGCTAGCTGGAGACTGAAACAAGTTTGTTTGATAATTGTGGCAAGACACATAGGTGCAGTTGCTTCTAGCATTCTCTGTGCAAATCTGCTGTATCTATATAACTTTAGTAAGTGTACAAGAATGGATTTTTGCACGTTTTATAATTAAGCAGAGAGCAAAGCATCTTCTTGCTTAGATTAAAAAATGGTTGGCAACCATCTTTTAGTACATGAGATGTCTCCAAAAAACCCTTGTTCCTAATGAAAATCCTTGGGGTTTTTTTTGAGTATGACTATATCTATAAGTTTGACTGCACGACCGTCAGCTTTTATTACCGACTGAGCCTCATTGCATGGACATCTTCATAAACATTAATGTAAACCGTTTGTTCTGGTTTTCTTTTTTTCAGTTAACTTATTTTTTCCAGAAATAAAATATTTGTTGCAATGATAATCACAGTGACATTTTCCCCTGTAATTCATTATTTTAAAGTCTGACTTTATGAAATTACATTATTGTTGTTAATTTTATAGTCATGACAGAGGGCTGCCTACTGTACAGAGGATTTAAAGACCCATTCACTGCCCTGACAGGATTATAATTTAAATACCTCATGTCACTGTTATAGGGATAGCATCCCCTTTGTGGTCCAGGAGTGCACCCCTTCAGACCTCATCTTTTACTATTGTGTGCTGGTGGTCAGGTCTATAGTAGATTAATAACATAAATGGTTGTTTGTCCTGTCTTTGCAGTCTCTCCGCCAGTACATTATCTGTCTCTTCAGGGAGCAGCCTGGGATCCCTGGCATCCAGTCGGGGGTCTCTGAACACATCCAGCAGGGGGTCACTAAACTCCCTCAGCTCCACGGATCTCTATTATAACCAAGGCGATCAAATAACAGACTTGGACTATCAGTATAAACTTGACTTCATATTGCAAGAAAAGAGTGGTTACATTCCTTCTGGGCCTATCACTACTATTCATGAAAATGAGGTGGTCAATTCCCATGGGAGATTGGGATACAGTGACTCTTCTGGATCTCTGGCAGTAGGCCACCCTCCAAAATTGACTGAGCCGCCCAAATCTGTGACATCACTGTCTTCAAGATCCTCCCTTTCTTCCTTGTCCCCTCCAGGGTCTCCTTTGGTTTTGGAAGGTGCATTTTCAGTGTCTGCCCAAGATTCCCCCCTGCACCACCTCATCACAGACTTTGAAGACTGTGAATTGCCTGGTGATTTTGCAGGTATTAGTCTCTGTGAGAATCAAATGTCATTGGACTCTGAAGCCAGAGCAACCTCACAAGCTCTTACAGATGATAAAGATCACAATGAAAGTGTTCGGCAGCCTTTGTCACCTTTACGTGAAGGAAATGCAGGTAAAGAAATAATTGTAATCTGAAACCTCTATGGAATGGATAAAAATTATTAACTAGGGTCCTGACTTTTAAGTATAGGTCTGCCTCTAATATGATCAATAACCAATTTGGGCAGGCTACACCTGCGCTTGTGGGCAATCAGTAGATATTAGGAACAACATGTACATTTTTAAATTTAGGGTTCTGTCCTACAAAGTGTGGTGTCTGCAACTTAGATTGAAATCAATCCAATGAACTTTACAGGATGAGTGAGGTCTTTAGTAAGTAGTCAACTATCTTCTTTATTACCTTAGAATATAATTTGTTGTTGGTTTTCCAAAATAGTATCTCAGCATTGGTCGAACTCTTCTCCCATTGAAGTCAGCGGTACAACTCCCATTCAGTTAATTTAAACTGAAGACATTCAAATATTCTTTTTTGGTTAGTTAAATAACTGAGCTGTGCATATGTACTCTAAAAATGTCCAGGCTGAGCTATCCAGATACTTGATGTATTCATGCACTCTATGAGGATTTTTTACAAGCACCAAGATATATAATCTTCTTTGGTTCTTAGGCCCAGAAAGATGTGTTTTCTTTGAAAATTTGCCCAAGAAGGATGAAAACAACAGAAAACAGAGAGAGGCAATTAACATGCAGTTGCACTACTGAGCTAATTAATAGTTGGGATTCAGTAACCACTGTATTGGCTGTTTAGGGAATCCTGTACTAATATGCTTCTTTTCAGTTCTGTATGAAGAACTCTGCTTGTTTAAGTTTTACGGTGGAGAGAGATGTTCAGACCCTGATTTGGGGGAAGAGGAAAGGGGGAGTTGCTTTTGTGTACAGTATTGCACTGCCATCTTCTGGCCAAGATGATAAGTTGCTGTCCAGCCTTGGTTTCTTTCTTATTGCTCTTGTTACTACGTACTCTGTGACTTACGAGAAGAGCTCATACACATCTAATTTTTCAAAAAACAGATTCTGAAATCTGGTTAGCATGGTCACTCTGACCTCATCAGACTGTAGAACTCTGTACGGCACAGTGGTGGTGATAGCCAAATCTGGTGGAACAATAATCCTTGTCAAAGGCTGACTTTTTCAAAGTTGAAAGTCTATGTGATGCATGATCCTCTACCATTTAGTTTCCAACATTTTTTTAAAAAAGTCATTCTCGGGCAGTTGTGAGGAATAACAGGGAATCTGGGCACTACCTAAAGGGCACAAGAAGGTTGCATGAGCATCCTGTGGAACTGTAAGTGACTTCAGAATGAATACCTCAGTTCTCAATAACTAGCAGGTCAAAAGGCAGGAATCCTGAGTAGCAATAGAGCAATGGCCAAATCTCTCATGCCCTGCCATAGCTATCCCTCCTTCTTCTTTGCAGTAATCCCACTAAGGGGAAGGAGGTGGGAGGAATCTATCCGACAGTCGTGGCAAAGTGAGTCTTTCTCTGATGCTTGTAGTTTGTAAGGCCCAAGGAAGGCGTTACTGTCTCCATTCTAGAATCAGCAAAAAATGTGCAGAGGAGATGCCACTAAGGATGCCAACAAATGGAGGATTACATCAATATAGATGCAAAAAAACCCCAACAATTGTTGAATGTTGGAAGGATATTTTCCTCATTCAAGCTATGCAAAGAAGAAGCATCCATATAGATTTGCTGCATGCAATGTAAGAGAGACTTTCATTTGATTACAGTCTTCTGTAATAATATATATTTGTAATTCCCCTGTCAGTGAGTTACCTAATGCCTCCTAAGTGACAGTCGTAACATTATTAAAATCCCAGTTGCCAAGATGTGACCAGTCATTACCAAATCTAAGGTGCTGGCTTTGTTGCAATTGTTGAGATGTATGTTGTGTTATGCCATCCCTGCACGTTTATTATAAGAACATAAAAATGGCCATACTGTGTCAGACCAAATGTCCATCCAGCCTAGTATTCTGTCTGACAGTGGCCAATTCCAGGTGCCCCAGAGGGAGTGAACCTAACAGGTAATGATCAAATGATCTCTCTCCTGCCATCCATCTCCACCCTCTTGCAAACAGAGCCTAGGAACACCATTCTGTACCCATTCTGGCTAATAGCCATTAATGGACTTAGCCTCCATGAATTTATCCAGTTCTCTTTTAATCCCTGTTATAGTCCTAGCCTTCACAACCTCCTCCAGCAAGGAGTTGCACAGGTTGACTGTGCGCTGAGTGAAGAAGAACTTCCTTTGATTTGTTTTAAACCCGCTGCCCATTAATTTCATTTGGTGGCCCCTAGTTCTTATATTATGGGAACAAGTAAATAACTTTTCCTTATTCACTTTCTCCACACCACTCATGATTTTATATACCTCTATCCTATCCCCCCTTAGTCTCCTCTTTTCCAGTCTGAAAAGTCCTAGCCTCTTTAATTTCTCCTCATATGGGACCCGTTCCAAACCCCTAATCATTTTAGTTGGCCCTTTCTGTACCTTTTCTAATGCCAGTATATCTTTTTTGAGATGAGGGGACCACATTTCTAGGCAGTATTCAAGATGTGGGCGTACCATGGATTTCTATAAGGGCAATAAGATATTCTCCATCTTATTCTCTATCCCTTTTTTAATGATTCCTAACATCCCGTTTGCTTTTTTGACTGCCGCACCACACTGCGTGGACATCTTCAGAGAACTATCCACGATGACTCCAAGATATTTCTCCTGACTAGTTGTAGCTAAATTAGCCCCCATCATTGTTGTGTGTGTATAGTTGGGGTTATTTTTTCCAATGAGCATTACTTTACATTTATCCACATTACATTCCATTTGCCATTTTGTTGCCCAATCACTTAGTTTTGTGAGATCTTTTTGAAGTTCTTCACAGTCTGCTTTGGTCTTAACTATCTTGAGTAGTTTAGTATCATCTGCAAACTTTGCCACCTCACTTCTGGCCTTTCTTATGGCACTCCTGGTTGGAGGAGTAATGGATTTATCTTTTCTCATACTATGTCCATTTTTCCATTGAGGAACTGAGGCACAGAGATTAAAGAGCCTAATTCTCAAAGTGCTGAGCCCCTGCTGCCCTATTTGAAGGCTGTGAGAGAACTGAGTTCTCAGCACTTCTAAAAATTGTGACTTGCCTTAGTTCATACGACGACTGTGTGGCAGAGCTAGGAACACAACCTAGATTCTCTTGAGTCCTAGGCCTTAATCACAAGATCATCTGTTATCTTTTTGAATCACCTGTAACAATTATTCCTCAGTATCTGTGGGTACATCCACACTTGGAGCTGGAGGTGTAATTTCCAGCTTGGGGTCATAGCTGTGGTGATGCACCTGGGCAGTGGGGTAGATTAGCCGGCCTGAATGAAGTCCCACCCCAGACTCTAGTTGGACAGGTAGCCCCTTATGCCACCTAGGTCACCACAGCTACCCTGCTATTTTTAGCATGCTAGCTCAATCAAAGCTAATGCATGTGCATTTATTCTAATTGGAAATTACAGCTCCAGGTCAAAGTGTGGGCGGGCCCTGTGTGTCTTGTGTTACTTGGCTTTAGTTGTCCACAACACACTTTCCTTGGGAGAGGGTCCTCCCGTCCTTGCCTTTTAGACCAGAACAAGAGCAGTACCTTTAGATTTAGAGACTTGTGTGTCTTGCAGGCCCCATTGTGTGAGGGCACCTGCAGTCTGAGTCTCCTCTGAGCTGGAAGACAGCGTGCAATCTTTGAATGGGCAGCATTTTTCTCCTTAAAAACCAGTTTTATTAATGAAAAATATAGAAAAATAAATTATAGAAAAACAAACAAATTCCTCAGCATACCTAAGGTTTACATTGCCAAAAGTCTACCTAGGGAGGCTATGGTCAGTTGCATTCATATGCTTCCAAGAGATCAAATCCTTGTGTTGGACCGTCTTGTCTGGCACAACAGAATGTCTCGCCAGAAAGTGTATTTTATTTATTTATTTTATGTTAGGCTGCTTCTCTTTCCTTTAAATAAAAAAAATCCTCCGCCTTTCCAGTGATGTCCAGGTAGGAAGAAATAAACACACACTCAATGTCCTTTGTGTACTGGGGATGTAATTTCCAGGACACACATCCTGCTTTCTGTCCAAGCAATTATAGTAGTCTGTGTGTGTGGATTTGCTCTAGTGATCAAAGGTGAAAAGTTGTTGTGTCGGAATTGCCATATTTCAGGGCTCTCACTACCCATTCAGTGTTGCAGGAGAAGATATTACCCTAATTGTTTGGCATTACCTGTTAACTCTTTCTCTTTTCCATGAATCCTCAAATACAGTTTCAGAAGTTAGTTACATAAATCCCATTTCATTACATATGTTGGGTCTATAAATGCTATTTTCATACTATTCTTCATCTCCCAGCTGCAGAGTTATTGTGAACCAAAATAATGATGTAAATTTTTCAATAATTTGTATTTTTCTAAAAGAACATGTAGCCAACATGGTGATCCAGTTGATTCTTAATTAAGCATTTCAGGGTCTACATTGTCATTTAATTGCCTGACATAGGTATTTGAGCATCTAAGTACTAATTTGATTGTCTAGGTGCATAATGTGGGGGTGCCCAATTTATATGCCCAACTGTGAAAATTGGGGCCACAGACTCAGTCATTTGTGGCTAGAATTTACCAGCAAGGAGCACCTGGAAAAAACAGCCCCAAAAAGGTAAATTTTAAAGGAAAGCTAGAATTAAAATATCTGAATATTAAATGAATATATTGCAGCGTCTTTTTTAGTGGTTTTATCATGCTAAGTGTTTCAATACTTTCCAGTTCATAGCATGGGGAGCCATCAGGGATTGCATGAGGCACTTGGGACTTCCTTTTGTCTCCTTCAGTTATGTACAGAAAGAGATATCAGAAGTTGACTAAGGACTTGTCTACCCAGAGAAATAGCTATTGCAGAATTAGTGGACTAAGCTAAGGGTGCCCACATAGGGAGCTAGTACAGTACTTGCTTTATGGCGCTTTAAACTCGCACCCTGGCTTTTTTTGCGACAGTTTTCCTGTGTAGACACGCTCTAAAGCACAAGTGTTCTGAATCTGTGAAGTGCAAAATTAGAGCTTTACTTTACCTTTACTTCTTGCTGTTCTTTTGTCTTTTCAGTGTAATGGAATTTAGTGTTTTGTCTGCTTTAGAAGCCTCACAGAATCTGATATAAGATGCTGGAGGAATGATTCAATTCAGTTCTTCAGTGGCCAGTTGAGTCACAACCAGTTTTCAAAAAATACAGCTTAGTTTCAACAACTAACTTTATGCTATTTTCGATACTCTAGCTGTTCACAATGTCCAAGTGGGCAGGGCGAATAAAGAGACAGATGTGAAAGGGAGGCATAAGGTGGCCAATGAGAAATCCAGGTCCCTGGTTTTGCTGATTTGAAGGAATATAGCTTTAAATGTTTTGAAGGGATGATACAGAGAAGAGAGGTATAGGTCAGCAAAAAAAGCCCTAAATTGTAGCTCTCGTTCTTGACAGTGCCACTGTATCTTTAATTCTAAAAGCACTTATATTTTTTAAAAAGCTATAAATAGAGTTAATCCTTATGCTGAGATTTCCTATTATTAATATATGTAGTGCCGTGTGTGTATAAATATAAAACACAAAAAAATTAAAAAGCCTACATTAAAAGTACATTAAGGTTGCAAAGTCAAGAACTCAAAAGTTAGGAAATGCAAAAAACAATTTAACCCCACCCCTTTGTAAGCCTGCATTATGATAGTCTAGTCTTTCATTACATGATACGTACAATTTTTTCCACAGGACCCCTGCCTCATTCAGTGCGCAGGATGAATGGTGCTCAGGGAGTGCATTGGGTTGTGTAATGAATGAGGCTGTTTTCTGTGGGACACTTGCAGCTGGCAGGAGCAATTGTAGGAAGCATTCTGCTTAGCCCTGGGATGGAGCATGTTAAGTAGCTGTGTGGATGGTGCATGCATAGTCTGATCAACTGCTAGGCATCTAGGGCATAGAGCTTGCTCAGTGCAGGTGGAATAGTATGAGGCCAGGTCTAAAGTAAAACTTACATTGGTATAACCCTGTTGCTCAGGGGTGTGAAAAATACACACACACACACACGCGCGTGCATGCCCCCCCCCAAGCAATGCACTTCTACTGACCTAACCATGGGTTTGAACAGCATTGTGTCGACAGGAGAAGGCCTCCCATCGACATAGCTACTGTTTCTCATGGAGTTGGATTAATTATGTCAACGGGAAAACTCCCATCGGCGCTGCAGCATTTTAAGGATAGACCTGACTTGACAATTTAGCTGCCAAATTTTAAAAAGCTTTTATGGGTCATGTGCAAACTGCAGGGTTTTTTTTTAATAGGCTTATAATTTGGTCTAATTTATGTGGATTTTCACAAAGCAGCAAAAGGCACATGCCTGACACCAGGGCACTCACCCTACACCACACCAAATTCAAGTTCATGCACCAAAGCGTCAGAGTGTTAGAGCACCTCAGTGAAATGATTATAAGAGTTCTTTGAATGTGGGCAAAACCTGGTTTTCCCTAATCTCGCTCTTGGAAATGGCTGTCCTGTTTTAGCTGAAACTTTCAAAAACTAATTCAGTCTCCGGCAGACCTCTTGCATGGAAAATGTCAGCCGGGATGGTTAAAGTTTGGCAAAGTATTATAAGCAGCTAAAAACAAGGTTCGGTAATGGGAAGCAGATAAATTTAACTACAGGTGGTGCTTCCAGTGCCACCTATTACAGTACAAAACTCCCCGGCAGATAAAGTGTTTCTGTACTTGACTCTTGTAGGCACTTCTGTGTGTAGGGGAAGTACATATAGATTTACTGTTCTGTACAGATCCCTGCCGGCAGCAACCATGAAGTTCTTCCACAGTCAGTCTCTGTCATTGTCAAAGTCAATTGCAGGCTTCTGTAGTTATTCCTGGGGGTAATCAATAAATCGTGTCATCACCTTCATCCCTCGCATGAATCGAGGGGGGAGCACTTTATCATCAAGGAAAAAGCATCCGTACTGCTACAAATAAAAGCAGAAATGTAGCAATCAGTCCTCTAATCAGAAGCCTTAAAATTTTAACATCTTAACAAGATGTAAAGTCATGACTCAGGAGGTGTGCATAACACATACCAATATCCTCACTCCTTTGCAAATTAAAAAACAAACAAACGCCATAGGCCTGCAACTTACTGCATGGTAAAATGATGCTTTCAATGAATGCTGTGTGTTCGTTGCAGGACACTAGCATATGAATATTACTTGGAGGTTAAAATTAAGTAGTAGCTGGTGCTAAAGGTTCTCTAGCGTAAAAAGTTTTTGATGATAGTGTTAGGCATTCCTTTGCTAAACCAAACGGGAGTTTGCATTCTTAGGAGGGAAAACCTGAAGCTTCTATATCACTTCTATATTTTTAATAAAGCGTAGTTGTCAGGACTGGTTTTGTGTGCTGCTGAAATGTTATTACAGTGAGAATTTAAAATTGGAAATGTAGGTTCAAAGCTCAAGATAAAGATGAATAAGGGTGAGAGAAGCTTGTGATTGGAAAGGGAATAATAGTCATACATTTTCAAGCTCATCAGTTGAGATATGTAAACCCCTAACTAGAATATGCGACAATAGTAATACATCCTCTATCTGTTCAGTGGCGTGGAACAGAATTACTCCATGAAATTGAGCTACAGGTCATCACTTTCAACTTGGCAGTGTTCTAAGCTGTGCAGGTACCTTGCTGATAATTGTCTAGAACTAATGTTTATTCTTCCTCCCTTGCTTAGGTGTCAACTTACCAAGAAGAGCGGTAAGTCAGCAGCTTGAGGAGAAAGCAACTTGTGTATCTGCTGCAGTGTCTGATGAGTCTGTGGCTGGAGACAGTGGTGTATATGAAGCTTCTGTAAAACAGTAGGTTTAAGAAACTGTGTGACTTTTTGACTGAAATTAGTGCACTTTGGTCCCAGGAGATGATCTGTCCTGCCCACCCACCCATTTGCAGCTTAATTTATAAAGAAAAGTATATTAACAAAATATTTACTTTTTTATAAACTAGGAAACATGCACATTATAGTGGACTACCAGTGCTACTATAGTTAAGGTTTAGATTAAAATTGTTTTAGGCACCTTAATTTGGCCATGTTGCTCTAATATAATGTTTTCTATTCCCATTTCTCTTGCTAAAAGTATGTCCTAGGCAGAAATGTAATATGTAAACTATAGGTTTCTTAGAACAATAAACAAACTTTAGCACAGATAATAGAATTTTAAGAATATTACAAACAAAAACAAACTAAAGGGAGTCTCTAGGATCTTCTGTGTTCACCTCAACTTTTGCGTGTACCTGATATTAAGAGATCTGGGGAGAGAGGTTTGAGGACTTCAGGATGCGTGTGTTAATGAGATGCTTACCTAATATCCCTCTTTCAAATGTTCCAGCAGCAGCCACAATAACCTTCCTTGATGGGCAAATGAAGGTACATTATGGCAGGGGTTCTCAACCTTTTTCTTTGACCCCTGGTTGAGAACCACTGCATTATGGTATCGTAGAGGGAGTGGGCCTTCATTAAGTTCTGGTAAAACTTTTAGTAGGTTCAAAATTTCTCAAATTAAAAAGACAAAACAAAACCATTCAGATGAAACCTAGCATAGAAGGTCTTGTGAGATTTCTACCATTCTGAACTAAAAGCTTACCAGAACATCTCAGGAGCATCCACTCAGTCCTGTCCTAAAGCTGTGGATCTGTACTTCAGCCTGAACTCTAAGGCCTAACCTAAGCCTATTCCTCATCAGATCTTATCACTACTTCCTTGGTCCCTCTCTAATGTAAGGTTTGGGTGGAATTAGACTTACACAGGTAATTCTTAGCTTGTGCATAAAGTAGTGCTGTCGATTAATCGCAGTTAACTCACATGATTAACTCACGTGATTAACTCAAAAAAATTAATTGTGATTAAAAAAATTAATTGCAATTAATCACAGTTTTAATCACACTGTTAAACAATAGAATACCAATTTACATTTATTAAATATTTTTGGATGTTCTACATTTTCAAATATATTACTTTTGATTACAAATATTTGCACTGTAAAAATGGCAAACAAAAGAAATAGTATTTTTCAATTCACCTCATACAAGTACTGTGGTGCAATCTTTGTCGTGAAAATGCAACTTACAAATGTAAATTTTTTTATTTTTTTTTAACTTAACTGCACTCCACAACAAAACAATGTAAAACATTAAAGCCTACAAGTCCACTCAATCCTACTACTTATTCAGCCAATCGCTAAGAGAAACAAGTTTGTTTACATTTATGGGAGATAATGTTACACCAATAAAATAAAAACCAGCAGGAGCTTATGAAAGGGGATAAGGCAAAATGCCACATTTATTGTGAATACAGAAAGAATCATAGTAAGCAGTTAGTTATAGCTATAACATTCCATTCAATTTATATTTATTTCACACATTCATTCATACACTCACACAGGTTCTGCAAGGTTGTTATCATAGTTACCGGCCTTAGAGTTGCTCGTGCCAAGCCACTGGCCAGGTGGCCTGGACACGAGGAGGGAGCAGGGCCTTGTCAGATGCACATCTGATGCTCCTGGAAGTTGATTTGCAGAATCAGACCCTAAAGTTCTCAGTTTTTAGAGTCCATTTTTATAGGAATTTATTCCTATGCCAGTCTATGGGAATTGCTTCATCATGCTGTTGCTAAGTCAGTCAGCAGATGGCACATTCCTGATGGCTCCGTGCTGCCAGATGTTATCTTGTTCTTTGGTTCTCCCATCCTTGAGGCTGTTGGGTGGATTCCAGTCTGCCCTCTGGGAGTCCTCTGGTTGTTTCCAATTGACACCTTCAGCCAATCAACACTGGATTCTTAGGCTGGCACCTCCCTGATCATTCATTTATTATCCACACCAAGCATCCATCCACATACATCCTCTATCTCTATTTTAATCGCAATTGTTAACAAAGCGAGATAAATACAACAAAAGGGCAGGCAGTCTGTGTGTGCTGTTTCTGTTACAAAGTATGGCTTTGAGAACAGACTCTGTCTTAGGATGCACTAATGCAATTAGCAGCTTGCAAGTTTCACACAGAGAGGGAGAGAAACAGTAAAAACAAGAGACCAAAAACCAAGAGACCTCTTAATTAGTAATACCCTGGAATTTAAACTATGGGGAATCAAACTCATTTGTGATTTTAATACAGAACTTCTTTAATATGATCCAACAATAATGCTCCCCGCTTCTTATTTACAATGTCTCCTAAAAGTGAGAACAGGTGTTTGCATGGCATTGTTGTAGCCAGTGTCACAAGATATTTATGTGCCAGATATGCTAAAGATTCATATGTCCCTTCATGCTTCAACCACCATTCCAGAGGACGTGCTTCCATTCTGATGATGCTTGTTAAAAAAAAAAATGTGTTTGAACTCCTTGGAGGAGAATTGTATGTCTCCTGCTCCATGGTTTTACCTGCACTCTGCCATATATTTTGTGTTATGGTAGTCTTGGATGACAACCCAGCATAAGTTGTTTGATTTAAGAATACTTTCACTACAGATTTGACAAAACACAAAGACGGTTCTAATATCAGATTTCTAAAGATAGCTACAGCACTCGACCCGAGGTTTAAGAATCTGAAGTGCCTTCCAATATCTGACAGGGATGAGATGTGCAGCATGCTTTCAGAAGTCTTAAAAGAGCAACACTCTGATGCAGAAACTACAGAACCCAAACCATCAAAAAAGAGGATCAACCTTCTGCTAGTGGCATCTGATTCAGATGATGAAAATGAACATGCATCCTTCCACACGCTGGCTTTGGATTGTTATTGAGCAGAACCCATCATCGGCATGGATGCATGTCTTCTGGAATGGTAGTTGAAGCAGGAAGGGACCTATGAATCTTTAGCATATCATAAATATCTTGCGAATCTGGCTACAACAGTGCCATGCAAACGCCTGTACTCATTTTCAGGTGACATTGTAAACAAGAAACAGGCAGCATTATCTCCTGCAAATGTAAACAAGCTTGTTTGTCTGAGCGCTTGGCTGAACAAGAAGTAGGACTGAGTGGACTTGTAGGTTCTAAAGTTTTACATTGTTTTGTTTTTGAATGCAGTTTTTTTTGTACATAATTCTACATTTGTAAGTTCAACTTTCATGATAAAGAGATTGCACTTGAATTAGGTGAATTGAAATATACTATTTCTTTTGTTTTTTTCCGTGCAAATATTTGGAAAAAAAAATATAAAGTGAGCACTGTACACTTTGTATTCTGTGTTGTAACTGAAATCAATATATTTGAAAATGTAGAAAACACCCAAAAATATTTGAATAAATGTATTCTATTTTTGTTTTCAGAGAATCATAGAATCATAGAATATCAGGGTTGGAAGGGACCTCAGGAGGTCATCTAGTCCAACCCCCTGCTCAAAAGTAGGACCAATCCCCAATTAAATCATCCCAGCCAGGGCTTTGTCAAGCCTGACCTTAAAAACTTCTAAGGAAGAAGATTCCACCACCTCCCTAGGCAACGCATTCCAGTGTTTCACCACCCTCCTAGTGAAAAAGTTTTTCCTAATATCCAACCTAAACCTCCCCCACTGCAACTTGAGACCATTACTCCTTGTCCTGTCCTCTTCCACCACTGAGAATAGTCTAGAACCATCCTCTCTGGAACTACCTCTCAGGTAGTTGAAAGCAGCTATCAAATCCCCTCTCATTCTTCTCTTCTGCAGACTAAACAATCCCAGTTCCCTCAGCCTCTCCTCATAACTCATGTGTTCCAGACCCCTAATCATTTTTGTTGCCCTTTGCTGGACTCTCTCCAATTTTTCCACATCCTTCTTGTAGTGTGGGGCCCAAAACTGGACACAGTACTCCAGATGAGGCCTCACCAATGTCGAATAGAGGGGGACGATCATGTCCTTCGATCTGCTCGCTATGCCCCTACTTATACATCCCAAAATGCCATTGGCCTTTTGGCAACAAGGGCACACTGCTGGCTCATATCCAGCTTCTCGTCCACTGTCACCCCTAGGTCCTTTTCCACAGAACTGCTGCCTAACCGTTCGGTCCCTAGTCTGTAGCTGTGCATTGGGTTCTTCCGTCCTAAGTGCAGGACCCTGCACTTATCCTTATTGAACCTCATCAGATTTCTTTTGGCCCAATCCTCCAATTTGTCTAGGGCCCTCTGTATCCTATCCCTGCCCTCCAGCGTATCTACCACTCCTCCCAGTTTAGTATCATCCGCAAATTTGCTGAGAGTGCAATCCACACCATCCTCCAGATCATTTATGAAGATATTGAACAAAACCGGCCCCAGGACCGACCCCTGGGGCACTCCACTTGACACCGGCTGCCAACTAGACATGGAGCCATTGATCACTACCCGTTGAGCCCGACAATCTATCCGACAAGTCATCCGGGACTTCCCCCATTCGCCACGAGTTTTCAATGATAATGGCCAATGGCTTTGCAATCACAGCCGCCAATTCCTTTAGCACTCTCAGATGCAACTCGTCCGGCCCCAGGGACTTGTGCACGTCCAGCTTTTCTAAATAGTCCCTAACCACCTCTTTCTCCACAGAGGGCTGGCCATCTATTCCCCATGTTGTGATGCCCAGCGCAGTAGTCTGGGAGCTGACCTTGTTCGTGAAGACAGAGGCAAAAAAAGCATTGAGTACATTAGCTTTTTCCACATCCTCTGTCACTAGGTTGCCTCCCTCATTCATTAAGGGGCCCACACTTTCCTTGGCTTTCTTCTTGTTGCCAACATACCTGAAGAAACCCTTCTTGTTACTCTTGACATCTCTCGCTAGCTGCAGCTCCAGGTGCGATTTGGCCCTCCTGATTTCATTCCTACATGCCCGAGCAATATTTTTATAATCTTCCCTGGTCATATGTCCAACCTTCCACTTCTTGTAAGCTTCTTTTTTATGTTTAAGATCCGCTAGGATTTCACCGTTAAGCCAAGCTGATCGCCTGCCATATTTACTATTCTTTCGACACATCGGGATGGTTTGTCCCTGTAACCTCAACAGGGATTCCTTGAAATACTGCCAGCTCTCCTGGACTCCTTTCCCCTTCATGTTAGTCCCCCAGGGGATCCTACCCATCTGTTCCCTGAGGGAGTCGAAGTCTGCTTTCCTGAAGTCCAGGGTCCGTATCCTGCTGCTTACCTTTCTTCCCTGTGTCAGGATCCTGAACTCAACCAACTCATGGTCACTGCCTCCCAGATTCCCACCCACTTTTGCTTCCCCCACTAATTCTTCCCGGTTTGTGAGCAGCAGGTCAAGAAAAGCTCCCCCCCTAGTTGGCTCCTCTAGCACTTGCACAAGGAAATTGTCCCCTACGCTTTCTAAAAACTTCCTGGATTGTCTATGCACCGCTGTATTGCTCTCCTAGCCGATATCAGGAAAATTAAAGTCACCCATGAGAACCAGGGCGTGCGATCTAGTAGCTTCTGTGAGCTGCCGGAAGAAAGCCTCATCCACCTCATCCCCCTGGTCCGGTGGTCTATAGCAGGCTCCCACCACTATATCACTCTTGTTGCTCACACTTCTAAACTTAATCCAGAGACACTCAGGTTTTTCTGCAGTTTCGTACCGGAGCTCTGAGCAGTCATACTGCTCCCTACTCCCCCACCTTTTCTGCCCTGCCTGTCCTTCCTGAACAGTTTATAACCATCCATGACAGTACTCCAGTCATGTGAGTTATCCCACCAAGTCTCTGTTATTCCAATCACGTCATAATTCCTTGACATCACCAGGACCTCCAGTTCTCCCTGCTTGTTTCCAAGGCTTTGTGCATTCGTATATAAGCACTTGAGATAACCTGCTGATTGCCCCTCATTCTCAGTATGAGGCAGGAGCCCTCCCCTCACAGACATTCCTGCCTGTGCTTCCTCCTGGTATCCCGCTTTCCCACTTACCTCAGGGCTTTGGTCTCCTTCCCCCGATGAACCTAGTTTAAAGCCCTCCTCACTAGGTTAGCTAGCCTGCTCGCAAAGATGCTCTTCCCTCTCTTCGTAAGGTGGAGCCTGTCTCTGCCCAGCACTCCTCCTTCATGGAACACCATCCCATGGTCAAAGAATCGAAAGCCTTCTCTCCGACACCACCTGCGTAGCCATTCGTTGACTTCCACGATTCGACGGTCCCTACCCAGGCCTTTTCCTTCCACGGGGAGGATAGACGAGAACACCACTTGCGCCTCAAACTCCTTTATCCTTCTTCCCAGAGCCACGTAGTCCGTTTTACAGCACGATTAATCATGCAATTAATTGC
Source organism: Lepidochelys olivacea (assembly GCF_965140295.1). Lineage (NCBI taxonomy): Eukaryota > Metazoa > Chordata > Testudines > Cheloniidae > Lepidochelys > Lepidochelys olivacea. The sequence goes on from NC_140414.1 coordinate 85,836,048, forward strand.
GATTAATTTTTTTTATCGCGATTAAGTTTTTTTTATTGCTTGACAGCCCTAGATTAAAGTCATGTGCAGTGATTTGTGCTGCTGCATGTGGCGGTCATGAAGACTGTCTGTTGGATCTCAGTCCATCTTGGTCACAAGAGCACACCTCATGCTGCTTGTGATAATTGCAGCAAGCAGAATATGAATAGGTAGGATCTATGGGGATCTTTCCTGTCCCTCCAAAAAGCTAAGAATGGTGGGGTAGATGGAAGAGAGAAGAAATCCCCTTCCTATCTACTATTCACCAGGAGATGGTGGAAGGAAAGAGGAGAGAGACTTCCTTTGTTTCCAGCAACAAAAGGTGGGGAGAAAGAGTGGGTGTTTTCTCTCTTTTGCTTGCAATCAAGAAGTGATTGGGCAGCTATGAGAAGAGAGAGCTATAAACGTAGATTGGAGTCCCAATCACAAAATAATCATGGCATGATGTCTTGACACTATATTGACTGTGTGCATTGTTCTTTGCATCAGTAAGTGATGTATTTGGCCTGTGTTATCCAGAAGATTAGACTAGATAGTCACAATGGTCACTCCTGGCCTTAAAATCAATGAATCTTGTTAATGCCATGTCCTTCCTCAAACAACCAATCAATTTCCAGTGGCTGGTTTTTAAAACCTATGCTGTTGCAGTACAAACACTGAAATTTTCAGTTGTGCTACAGATAAGTGATTCAATTAAATCTGTCTGTTGGGAGGCTTATGGGGGTTTTTTTGTATTCTTCTATGATAATTGAAAGTTAACTATGATTTTCTCACCCTTGTATCCAATTATTTACTTACCTGATCTAGACCAAATGAAACCGAAGATGCTGTATATAGTGAAGATGACACAACGATTCTAGAGGCTGCCCAAGTGCAAATAGGACTTAGGTAAGTAATAAGCAAATGGGAAACATCTGTTCATATTTAGGGAATCTTGTGGCAAAACTGCCTCACATTGTCTTCTTATCTTAACAGATATGACCGAAGCAGTTCAAGTTTTGTGGTAATTGTAATGCAGCTCAGAAATCTTCATGCCTTCTCTGTCCCCTTTGGTTCCAGAGTGTAAGTAAAATAATCCTTGAGTAGTAATGCTGAAGTGTACATTGCACGATTTCTGTGATTATGCTTTACTCATTCCTTTTGGAAGGTACTGTAGCTTTAAATACTGTATAATTATAAGTTATAGTTTTTAAAAAATAGGTAAAAAATCATTGTTACTATAATCTTTCCAACAATCTCTCAGAAGGTTGTGTATATATGTGGTCTTACGTGTGTATAAAATTTTAAATAATTTTAAAATAGTGTATATTAGTTTTAAACAAGGGCCTGTCATAAGTTTAAGGGGCAATTTCATAAACTCTAAGTGGCTCAGCAAAAATGCTAGACACATCACCTCTAACAAGTGATGTTTGAGGGCTTCTCAAAAATTAGACTCTGTGTTGTGCTGTATAGACAGCAGACATATCAAAACAATAAAAGTGGAAAACAGGTTGATGAAAATATTGAAAAATGGCTGATGTAGGAAGTAATGAAAGAAACAAGAGGGAGTGTTCTTAGTGAACATAAGAATGGCCATACTGGGTCAGACTAGTGGTCCATCTAACCTAGTATCCTGTCTTCTGACAGTGGCTGATGCCAGATGCTCCAGAGGGAATGAAGAAAACAGGGCAGTTATCATGTGATCCATTCCCTGTCATTCAGTCCCAGCTTCTGGCAGTCAGAGATTTAGGGACATGGGATTGCATCCCTGACCATCTTGGCTAACAGCCATTGATGGACCTTACGGTGGTTAGAGTAGGAAACTGGGATTAAAGATCTCTGAGTTCTACACCTAGATCTGTAAATTAACTTGCTGTGTGGCTTTGGGCAAACAACTGCTTAAATTTTCCAGGCTGTAAAATAGGTACAGTAATATTTGAGTATCTCAACAGGCTGTTACCGAGGCTTAATATGATTAGAGGTAGGATGGAGCCAGTCCATGGAGAGATGGTATTTTTAAGGCTATTTTGAACTGGGTTCATTGACCAATAGGAAGCCAGTGAACATGAAGGATGTGTGTGACACAATCTTGTTTTCTGGAGTTAATAGTTTTGTGTGTCTCTCACTATTATACCCCCCCTAAAATTTATAGTGCAGGAATTTAGAAAGACCGTGAAAATGGAAAGTTGAGATGAGATATGGCTAATATAAGCATGAAGAAGGCTATCAAAGTTAAAGCGTTAAAGATCAAGTGGAGTACAAATATTAGCAATGGTCTGAAAATATAGTAAGAAAAACAAGTTGATTCCCAATATTTTTGGCCTTGGGACGAAAGTAGAGGGTTGAAGTCAGAGATCTGGGGCAAAGAATTGTTTACTCCACAAAAAGGACTCAAAGGTATACTGTTAATTTCAAAAACATGAGCTGCTTTCTTCTGATATAAAGCCATAGCTGTTAGAAGTGAAAGAATTTTTAAAATCCAGTATACTTGTCTGTATTTGTAAGCTGTTTACATTTTTCTTAGCTTGTACAATGACAATCAATGAAGTCCGTTTCACTTTTGTTCACTTAGTACTGCCATCTTTGAAACATGCAGGAGAATGAACATTTGTGGAAAAAACACCTGTTTTCATTGATCCCTTATTAAAAAAAATTGTGTTGTGCTGTTGATGGTAGGTTTTATGAAACCTTGTTTTCACAATTTGGAATTTAAGACAGTCAGTTGTCAGTGTCTTTCAGAGTATTCAGCAGTGGAAAGCTTATGCTCAAATAAATTGGTTAGTCTCTAAGGTGCCACAAGTACTCCTTTTCTTTTTGCGAATACAGACTAACACGACTGCTACTCTGAAACCTGACATAGCTGTGACCTGATACAGTCAATAAAAGCAGATACTTGGGAGTCGTAGTTAGAGGATTTCAGTATAGAAGAGAAGTCCAAGGTGGTTGATAATGAGGTGAAAATGAAGCTAGCTAAAGTGAGAAGGTGCATAAAAGAGGGTTAAGGAAAGATCCTTGGAACACTTGATGCATATGTAAAGGCAGGATTCAAATATGGAAACCACACGATTGGCCAGGGTGTTCAATAGGAGTACAGAGACTCTTGAATTTAGGCTACCATATACACGTGGGAGTAGGGGTGTGATTATTAAATACTAGCATAATCTTAATCTCCTTCAAGTACTGCTTCTCATCTTTCCTAGCTGTTTTCTTTCTCTTTTACTAGTTTTCCATTTTTCCTTTTTCTCAGAAATATGAGGTACAATGCATTTCACCATGTGACTGAATTCATTTCTAAGTGTTTAACTTTTCTCTCTCAATTTTCCAACTCTCTCTGTTCCAAAAGGATCTTTCAACTTCCTAGGATTTCTTGTTTCCATTAGGATAATGTATCCCACTGTCTGTGACATGATCTTCAGCGTCTCTCACTTAATACTAAAGCAAAGGATTCATTTGGATAGAGTCAGCAATGCCTACCTCATCTGTCACTACCTTCCCAAGGCACAGAAATAACTTTTGGGGAAATGGCTGTGCAAGGGACAGGTGGGAAGTTAAACTTATCAGCCCCTTCTTTCTCCTTCCTCCCAACTGAATTGTTGCCTGTCCATTTCCCTGGCATGCACTTTTCCTTCAAACCTTGTGGTCAGTTTCCCTCCACAGTGGAAGGCTGGCTGCAGTGATTCACTTTTCCCCTCAGCAGCTGGCACATGATAAGTATAGTGCACATGCAGCTGAGCACGAGACAATTACAGGGGTAAAATGTTAAGCCATTCATTTTGGATTTAGTGAATGATCTTAAATTGTAATTGTGCTTGTACAATAGGTGCTATTTGCTACACATGTACATCATTTTATTTTGCTCCCTTCAGTTATTTTAGGGTAGCAGTACTTCCATCTTCAGTTGATATCAGCTGTCTATTCCGCACTAAAGTCCATCCTGCTATGGAAACCATTTTATTCAATGAGATATTCAGAGTAGCCATTTCCCAAGACGCTTTGCAGCAGAAGACGTTACGTATAGATGTCTGTTCTGTCAGTAAAATTCGACGGGAAGAATGCCTGGTATGCATTTTTTTTATTAGCTTTGCTTGGCATGCATTTGTTTGTTTTATTCCCCACTGATGAATATGGGTTCTAGAATTCTGCAACGCTCGCAGAAGAATTCAGTACCACATCTGAGTTGTCTTAATAGCACTGATGATTAAATTTCTCTGCAATTCCACATGTATACAATACAGTGTTGGATGGAGACAGATTTAAAAGCTCTATCTTGCCATGATATTTCACAGTGACAGTTGATGTGTAGCACACAGATGTAGATCATGAGTAATTTCATCTAAACTTCATTGGAGTTACATCCTTGTAACACTGATGCAAGTCAGAGTAGAATTGGGTCTCCAAAGTGTAAAATACAATATGTAAAACAAAGTGATGCGAACTTGTATTGTAACAAAACACTGCCTGGAATGCAAATCTTTTGTACAACACTGTAGATTGCATTAAGCTACATGTTTTGAGACTAGTATACTTCATTGTAATAATATGTGACATTAACAATCTAGGATACTGTAGACTGTGACATTATCCATTTATTCTGGCTTCTGACATCATTAACTGTGTCATCATCACATAACTAATAACTTGCTTCCATTTACCATTAAGCTTACCATCATGTGAAAAAGACAAAAGGAAATTTCCCTTCCAGGATACTGTCATGGGGAGAGATAATTGGTTTATTTTAAAGTCTTTCCATATTTTCTATTTGTTATCACTGTCATCACATATTGTTGCCCAGCGGCAGTGGTGATGCATATGAGGCACATTGATTAATAATCAAGGACTCTTTAAAATATAAACTGCGAACCATGAACAATGCCTATAGCTCTGAGGAGGAGTCCAAGGAGCCAGTGAACACTGCCCAGAGGAACTCTGCACAGGTATATGAGACAAATAAGGTCCACAAGTAGGCCCCACATTTGTAAAGAACCTCCCCTCGAGCTTCCTCCTCCTGGACCGATGGATGGTTATCTTGGCCAGCGGCAGGAGCTTGATGAGGTGGCCAGCAACTTTGTGGAGTTATAGTCGGGGACTGCGTACAGGCGAGTCGCATCTTAAGCGGGGGTTAGTTTCTAAAGTCAGCGTGTAAGGCGAAAATCGCATATAGTCAAAATTGCCCTTGAAAATCCCTTAAATAGCCCATAAAGTATACTGTACATGGTTTTGTGTATACTGCACAACCCTGTACAGCAGGGGTCGGCAACCTGCGGCACGCGTGCCAAAGGCGGCACACGAGCTGATTTTCGGTGGCACTCTGCTGCCAGCCGGGGTCCCAGTCGCCGGCGCCGCTCAGCCCGCTGCCAGTCTGGGGTTCCAGCCGCTGGCCCCTTTAAATGTAAAATGTATTATTGGCATGCCAAACCTTAAATTAATGAAGACTTGGCACGCCACTTCTCAAAGGTTGCCAACCCCTGCACTAGAATCCACTCAGTGCAGCAAGATGCTCACACACCGGATTGGCAGGCAGCGATCAATCCAGCGGGGATTGACTTATAGCGTCTAGCCTAGGCGCAGTAAATCGACCCCTGAGCGCTCTCCCGTCGACTCCTGTACTCCACTACCGCAAGTGGGAACTGAGACCGACTGAGGGAACAGCAGATTCCCATCTCACGTCTCCCACCTCACGCTCGCTCCAGGGCATACACTCATTGAGTGGAATGGTGGGCAGAATTGTTATTTTTCTTTTTTATTCATTTTTCTTTTTTTTGCCAGGCGCATATAGTTGAATTCGCGTAAGTTAAATGCGTGTATGATGCAACTCGCCTGTACAGGAAAAGATGTGGGGGAAAATGCACTGGAACCTCAGCAGGAGGTTTTGGAGGAGCCAGAAGAGGGGCTGCCATTTAGTGCCTTCCAGGTAGATGTGCACCAGGGTCTCCCTCGCTGCAGAAGGGACACATGTCAGGGCTGTCAGTGAACTTTGCCAACCAGGCACCCAGACTGACAGCCATGGAGAATGAAATCCTCTTTTTAGCTACAAAACAGAGAATTTAAATCTCCAGGGTATAGCCCTGGCAGCAATAGTGCAAATTTCCCCATAGTTCCCAACCAGTAAGCCTCAAACCTCACCTGAAGGCCTCCCTTCCCTGAATGAAAAGGTAGCTTAATCTCCCATACTATTCACTCTTGTTCTTCTTCGCTGATACTGCCAGGAAGGTTCCAGTTAGTATTGGTGGTTGTGGATGATTTTTGTGATGGGCCAACTGTCTGCTGAGAAGTGGACTGAGATCAACCAGAATTGGTATTGTGGCTTTGTCTCTCCAGAACCCAAGCTGTGCACTCTGCAGTGGACTCCAACAGTTGTTCATTATTTAATGCTAGAGAATACCAGAGAAGCATTTTGGGGGTTTTCAGGGGTCTCATTTTTTTGTAACAGGTAAATGCTCAGCTTGGTATTTAATTTAAAAAAAAAAAAGGGGTATATGCAATATTGAGTAGCTTGTACAGATTTCCATTTGCTCTTTAAACTCTGTTACATCGCTGGAAAAAAACAATGCTTTTTGTGCTGTAAAATGCCCAGAAATGCTCGTCAAGTTTGTGGTGCCCTTTGTACAGTGAAAAATACTGTAGAATGAGAGCTCAGCTCTCATAAAGGAAAAATGACCAATTTTAACTTTTTCCTTCCATCTGTCATTCCATGTAGGCTGGAACTCAGCTCAGCCTTGCAGATTTATCATTTTCTAATGAGACCTATACTCTGTGGTATAATCTGCTGCCCTGCAAGCAAATTCCAGGCAAAAAGAACAAGGAACAAAATGAGGAATCGGTGTTTCTGCCTTACAAGCAATTGTCAGGCTCGTATGACTTGGTGAGCAGTGTGCATTGGCTACGCCAGTAAAAGCAAGAAAAAAGGCATTGACCCCTACTCCCTCACCCCACTGAGGCAGTTGCACTAATGTTACATGCACCAAACTGCAGTTCTTATTCATTGACTTTACTAGGGGCTCGGGTCCCGATCCTGCAAGCACTCATGTGCATGCTTAACTTGACTAGTCCCACATGGGTTTGTAAATATTAAGCATGTGCATAGACCCTCATTCTACAAACACTTAACTATGGGTTGTAGGATTGGGTCCTATGTTTCAATCTCTCCTTCCCCTGACCTACCTTACATTGTTTTTAAAATAAGAGTCTCCCTAGCTTCCCTGTTAGTTAATTTGGTTTCTTATTTTCATGTGTATATTTTGGAAACAGCTTTGTTTTTTGTTCTTTGCACTCACATGTTAAAATATTTTCATTGCATTTAAAAATACTTTTTATGCAAATTGTACCTTAATCATTCCAGCTAAAACAAACTTTTCTGCTTTGTGCTTCCATCACAAGAACAGCATGAGACATATGTGATTTTAAGAAATAATCTTTTCTTCCTATTTAGGTGATACTATAATCACCCCTCATTAGAGAAGAAATATACTTCATGGTATCTCCCTTTGAATGTTTTCACACAACTAATTAGTATGTAGCATGTCTGGAATTCTGATTCCTGGCATAAACTTCCATACTTTGCCTTTTTATTATCACTTAATCACATTTTCCTGGTGTAAGGGAATGCCAGGGAAACACAACTCTTGTAAGCATTGTCATTTCTTGCCTAATATACTGTGCCTAGTTTCATTCTATTTATTTACGCCATCAGGATGCTGTTTCGGCTCTGTTGGAGAGGACATCTGCTGAGTTGGAAGCGGTAGAGCAAGAGCTGGCGGAGGAGGAGGAGGAGGAAGAGGGGCAGGAGCACAGGTGTGCTGATGAAGACTGGTAAAGTTGTTCTTTCCATTGACCCTCACTGTAGGCTTAGGAAAAGTGCTTTACCTGCCAGGGGAAAAAAATTAGTTCTTCTGCAGGGACAATCCATTATCTTCACTTAAGTTTACCAAATATACTGAGGCTATGTCTACACTACGAAATTAGGTCGAATTTATAGAAGTCGTTTTTTTAGAAATCGGTTTTATATATTCGAGTGTGTGTGTCCCCACAGAAAATGCTCTAAGTGCATTAAGTGCATTAACTCGGCGAAGCGCTTCCACAGTACCGAGGCTAGAGTAGACTTCCGGAGTGTTGCACTGTGGGTAGCTATCCCACAGTTCCCGCAGTCTCCGCTGCCCATTGGAATTCTGGGTTGAGATCCCAATGCCTGATGGGGCTAAAACATTGTCGCGGGTGGTTCTGGGTACATATCGTCAGGCCCCCGTTCCCTCCCTCCCCCCGTGAAAGCAAGGGCAGACAATCATTTCGCGCCTTTTTTCCTGAGTTACCTGTGCAGACGCCATACCACGGCAAGCATGGAGCCCGCTCAGGTAACCGTCACCCTATGTCTCTTGGGTGCTGGCAGACGCGGTACGGCTTTGCTGCACAGCAGCAGCAACCCATTGCCTTCTGGCAGCAGACGGTGCAATACGACTGGTAGTCGTCCTCGTCGTGTCCGAGGTGCTCCTGGCCACGTCGGCTGGGAGCGCCTGGGCAGACATGGGCGCAGGGACTAAATTTGGAGTGACTTGACCAGGTCATTCTCTTTAGTCCTGCAGTCCTATTGAACCGTCTTATGGTGAGCGGGCAGGCGATACGGACTGCTAGCAGTCATACTGTACCATCTTCTGCCAGGCAGGCAAGAGATGAGGATTGCTAGCAGTCGTACTGTACCATCTTCTGCCGAGCAGCCATGAGATGTGGATGGCATGCAGTCCTTCTGCACCGTCTGCTGCCAGCCAAAGATGTAAAAGATAGATGGAGTGGGTCAGAACAAGAAATAGACCAGATTTGTTTTGTACTCATTTGCCTCCTCCCCTGTCTAGATCACACTGCAGTCACTCACAGAGAAGGTGCAGCGAGGTAAATCTAGCCATGTATCAATCAGAGGCCAGGCTAACCTCCTTGTTCCAATAACAACGATAACTTAGGTGCACCATTTCTTATTGGAACCCTCCGTGCAGTCCTGCCTGAGATACTCCTTGATGTACAGGCACCCCCTTTGTTGATTTTAGCTCCCTGAAGCCAACCCTGTAAGCCGTGTCGTCAGTCGCCCCTCCCTCCGTCAGAGCAACGGCAGACAATCGTTCCGCGCCTTTTTTCTGTGCGGACGCCATACCAAGGCAAGCATGGAGGCCGCTCAGCTCACTTTGGCAATTAGGAGCACATTAACCACCACACGCATTATCTAGCAGTATATGCAGCACCAGAACATGGCAACGCGATACCGGGCGAGGAGGTGACGTCAGCGCGGTCCCGTGAGTGATCAGGACATGGACACAGATTTCTCTGAAAGCATGGGCCCTGACAATGCATGCATCATGGTGCTAATGGGGCAGGTTCATGCTGTGGAACGCCGATTCTGGGCTCGGGAAACAAGCACAGACTGGTGGGACCGCATAGTGTTGCAGGTCTGGGACGATTCCCAGTTGCTGCGAAACTTTCATATGCGTAGGGGCACTTTCATAGAACTTTGTGACTTGCTTTCCCCTGCCCTGAAGCGCATGAATACCAAGATGAGAGCAGCCCTCACAGTTGAGAAGCGAGTGGCGATAGCCCTGTGGAAGCTTGCAACGCCAGACAGCTACCGGTCAGTTGGGAATCAATTTGGAGTGGGCAAATCTACTGTGGGGGCTGCTGTGATGCAAGTAGCTCACGCAATCAAAGATCTGCTGATATCAAGGGTAGTGACCCTGGGAAATGTGCAGGTCATAGTGGATGGCTTTGCTGCAATGGGATTCCCTAACTGTGGTGGGGCTATAGACGGAACCCATATCCCTATCTTGGCACCGGAGCACCAAGCCGGCGAGTACATAAACTGCAAGGGGTACTTTTCGATAGTGCTGCAAGCACTGGTGGATCACAAGGGACATTTCACCAACATCAACGTGGGATGGCCGGGAAAGGTACATGACGCTCGCATCTTCAGGAACTCTGGTCTGTTTCAAAAGCTGCAGGAAGGGACTTTATTCCCAGACCAGAAAATAACTGTTGGGGATGTTGAAATGCCTATAGGTATCCTTGGGGACCCAGCCTACCCCTTAATGCCATGGCTCATGAAGCCATACACAGGCAGCCTGGACAGTAGTCAGGAGCTGTTCAACTACAGGCTGAGCAAGTGCAGAATGGTGGTAGAATGTGCATTTGGACGTTTAAAGGCGCGCTGGCACAGTTTACTGACTCGCTTAGACCTCAGCGAAACCAATATTCCCACTGTTATTACTGCTTGCTGTGTGCTCCACAATATCTGAGAGAGTAAGGGGGAGACGTTTATGGCGGGGTGGGAGGTTGAGGCAAATCGCCTAGCTGCTGGTTACGTGCAGCCAGACACCAGGGCGGTTAGAAGAGCACAGGAGGGCGCGGTACGCATCAGAGAAGCTTTGAAAACCAGTTTCATGACTGGCCAGGCTACGGTGTGAAAGTTCTGTTTGTTTCTCCTTGATGAAACCCCTCGCCCCTTGGTTCACTCTACTTCCCTGTAAGCTAACCACCCTCCCCTCCTCCCTTTAATCATTGCTTGCAGAGGCAATAAAGTCATTGCTGCTTCACAGTCATGCATTCGTTATTCATTCGTCACACAAATAGGGAGATGACTACCAAGGTAGCCCAGGAGGGGTGGTGGAGGAGGGAAGGAAAATGCCACACAGCACTTTAAGCACAGCACTTTAAAAGTTTACAACTTTAAAATTTATTGAATGACAGCCTTCTTTTTTTTGGGCAATCCTCTGTGGTGGAGTGGCTGGTTGGCCGGAGGCCCCCCCACCGCGTTCTTGGGCGTCTGGGTGTGGAGGCTATGGAACTTGGGGAGGAGGGCGGTTGGTTACAGAGGGGCAGCAGTGGCAGTCTGTGCTCCAGCTGCCTTTGCTGCAGCTCAACCATACACTGGAGCATACTGGTTTGGTCCTGCAGCAGCCTCAGCATTGAATCCTGCCTCCTCTCATCACGCTGCCGCCACATTTGAGCTTCAGCCCTGTCTTTAGCCCGCCACTTACTCTCTTCAGCCTGCCACTTACTCTCTTCAGCTCTCCACCTCTCCTCCCGGTCATTTTGTGCTTTCCTGCACTCTGACATTATTTGCCTCCACGCATTCGTCTGTGCTCTGTCAGTGTGGGAGGACAGCATGAGCTCGGAGAACATTTCATCGCGAGTGCGTTTTTTTTTCTTTCTAAGCGTCACTAGCCTCTGGGAAGGAGAAGATCCTGTGATCATTGAAACACATGCAGCTGGTGGAGAAAAAAAAAGGGACAGCGGTATTTAAAAAGACACATTTTATAAAACAGTCGCTACACTCTTTCAGGGTAAACCTTGCTGTTAACATTACATACATAGCACATGTGCTTTTGTTACAAGGTCGCATTTTGCCTCCTCCCACCGCGTGACTACCCCCTCAACCTTCCCCCCTCCCTGTGGCTAACAGCGGGGAACATTTCTGTTTAGCCACAGGCAAACAGCCCAGCAGGAATGGGCTCCTCTGAGTGTCCCCTGAAGAAAAGCACTCTATTTCAACCAGGTGACCATGAATTATATCTCACTCTCCTGAGGATAACACAGAGAGATAAAGAACGGATTTTGGTTGAATGCCAGCAAACATACACTGCAATGCTTTGTTCTACAGTGATTCCCGAGTACGTGTTACTGGCCTGGAGTGGTAAAGTGTCCTACCATGAAGGATGAAATAAGGCTGCCCTCCCCAGAAACCTTTTGCAAAGGCTTTAGGACTACATCTAGGAGAACCGCAAATGCCAGGGCAAAGTAATCCTTTCACATGCTTGCTTTTAAACCATGTGTAGCATTTTAAAAGGTACACGCACCAGAGGTCCCTTCTCCGCCTGCTGGGTCCAGGAGGCAGCCTTGGGTGGGTTCGGGGGGTACTGGCTCCAGGTCTAGGGTGAGAAACAGTTCCTGGCTGTCGGGAAAACCGGTTTCTCCGCTTGCTTGCTGTGAGCTATCTACAACCTCCTCCTCATCATCATCTTCTTCGTCCCCAAAACCTACTTCCGTATTGCCTCCATCTCCATTGAAGGAGTCAAACAACACGGCTGGGGTAGTGGTGGCTGAACCCCCTAAAATGGCATGCAGCTCATCATAGAAGCGGCATGTTTGGGGCTCTGACCCAGAGCGGCTGTTCGCCTCTCTGGTTTTCTGGTAGGCTTGCCTCAGCTCCTTCAGTTTCACGCGGCACTGCTTCATGCCCTGGGAGATTTTCATAAAGGTTTTGGCATTTCGAAAACTGGAACGGAGTTCTGATAGCACGGATTCCTCTCCCCATACAGCGATCAGATCCCGTACCTCCCGTTCGGTCCATGCTGGAGCTCTTTTGCGATTCTGGGACTCCATCATGGTCACCTGTGCTGATGAGCTGATGAGCTCTGCATGGTCACCTGCAGCTTGCCACGCTGGCCAAACAGGAAATGAGATTCAAAAGTTCGCGGTTCTTTTCCTGTCTACCTGGCCAGTGCATCTGAGTTGAGAGCGCTGTCCAGAGCGGTCAGAATGGAGCACTCTGGGATAGCTCCCGGAGGCCAATACCATCGAATTGTGTCCACAGTACCCCAAATTCGAGCCGGCAACGTCGATTTAAGCGCTAATCCACTTGTCAGGGGTGGAGTAAGGAAATCGATTTTAAGAGCCCTTTAAGTCGAAATAAAGGGCTTCATTGTGTGGACGGGTGCAGGTTTAAATCGATTTAATGCTGCTAAATTCAACCTAAAGTCCTAGTGTAGACCAGGGCTGAATGTTCTAATGCCCCACCCCACCCTGCCCTTCTGTGTAATCCACTCAGTTCTTCCTGACTCACTGACAGTTTCCCAAAATGCCACATCACAAATGCTACTTGTCCCATCTTATTGCAATCCATACAACCCATTAACTTGAATGAGAGATGAATAGGATTTAGGGTGAGAGGGCTGCTGCGTGTCATAGACAGGATATGTGCTGTTTGTTCTTGTTCTGGAGGGGCTGTGAACTTTCTTCATGAGTGGGACGGGTTCAGTTGCTAAATTACTGTATCTTGTTGTGTATGTTAAGGAACAGTATTTCCCAGTACTCCTTTTCTGTAGTTATCATACAGAAATGTGTGATCACGTGCAGGAAGCTTTAATAAGGCTTTTTCATAGCATTAAATTTCTCATGTACGTTCTCACCAGAGCAGCATGGTGCTATCAAATTTAGTGTGCTTTGTTAAAATGTTCTCGAAGGTGAATTATAACAGAGCTTTCTGTTTTTTCTTGGAGCATATAATTAAAAATGCATTCACATGAGTAATTTGGAAGCATTTGGTGAGACTATAATCATCCTGTTCTTATCAAGATAACATGTTGATAACAATACACCTCTTGTACAAGGTGCAGGATTTAGGCATTCCAGTACTTTTCTTTTGTGGGTCTTGTCAGTTCAAGGGTAACTTGGGTTACTTTTGTTCTTGCAGGTTAGAAATGCTAGAAGAGGCATCTGATGAAATTGTGGATGAAGAGGAGGATGGAGTTGAATTGGCAGAGGAAGGAGGATATACAGATAACTTGAGATTATGCACCGATACAGCAGAGACAGACGAAAAGAAGGGTGGGGAAGAAAGTGACCATGCTGATGCCCCTGGCAATCAGTTAGCTGCTGTAGTGCTAACTCTGGTGAGTATTTTAGATTGTGCTTCCCTAAAGCATATGGCATGTTTGAAGACACCACTTAGTCTTATGAAATATTTATTTGCTTCTTACCCTAGGAGTATGCCATAATATTATATCGGGTCTGAAAGCTTAAAGATTATCATGACATTTTATTATAGCAATTGTTTGTACAGTAAGTTTGAGAAAAATCAGATTGGTCATTTTTGAGTTAGGCAAGCGTGAACTTCTAACATTCATTCTAGTTGAAAATTTTGCATGCTTTTAACTAAAAAACTACCACCTTAAAACTCCAGTCTGTACTTGGTCTCTGAGTAAGGAAAAAATTCAAGCTGAAAGAAAATCCGTTTAGTAGCTTGAAGGTTATGAATGTGTAAGTTATTTTTTGCTTATGTATGTCATGATTTCATCTTTAGTTTTTTCTTATTTCTCTTAAGATTGTGTTTCAAAAAAAATTAAGATCTTTGAAATTAGCGCAGGGAATTTAAACATAAATCTTCCATCTGAACTTGGAAAAGTTCAATGCCTGGTCTAGTGACTCATTGGGGATTGTAATTAGCTCTCAGTTAGTGCAGGGAGTGGCCAAATGGACTGAGGGTCTTTTGGGGACCAGGCTGGCAGGCACAGATGATAGTCCTGATTCAGCAAGCTGCTTAAGCACATGCCCAGGACAACTCACCTGCTTAAAGTTAGACACATGCTTAAGTAGTTTTCTGAATCATGGCCGAAAGCTGCGATCTAGGCCTTGTTAAGAAGACCTGCATTCAGCAGTGAGTCAGAGGCCTAGCAGCAGGTGGCAGTGCAATGTCTGATTGCAATACTGATTGAAATGTGATCTACTAGTGCCAGATCCTCCTACAGTTGCTGTGCTGCTGCTTAAAATATTCTCTGATCTGTATGGACAACTAGATACGTGAAAACTTCAACCAACAATCAACTTGGCTGTAGAAAAAGGAGAAAAGATACCTAAATGCTTACTTCAGTGGGCACAGTAAATAAAGTAGGACCCAATTAATATTGTATGAATTAGTTGAGTGGGAAGCCCCAGTTCAGATTAGTGAGGTTGGCAGATTAGCAGTTGCCATGGGGTGGGCAAGGAAGAACAACAGCAGTCAGTGATGGAGCCCTGTTTCAAGGTGTTTGCTGCAGGGAGGGAGTCGAGGGGCAATACGAAATGCCCAGTTAATCCTTTAGGCATGTGGCATCACTTCTCAGCCCTGCCCCCAGCACAGCATCAGAGCCTCGCTGTGTAGCCGTAAACTGCAAACCCAACTGTTTGTTCTGAGTACAGACTTTCCGGATTGTGGTTTACAGATTAGTGAGGCCCCTGCTGTAGAAGTTTCAGATGGAAGTGGCAATCGTATTGGGCACAGGGAACACTTGGCAAGGTTTTTCTTACACTTTGCAACTGATTTTTTTTTTTTATTGAATACTGCTACACTTAGTTATGGGTAAGATTCTTTGCTTTCTGTGTTGGCTTTCAACTTAAATGGTCTTGGGAGGGTAATAAACAGTGCTTGCAAGGTATACCGCTGGCAGGGGAGTGTATGTGTCTATGTATTTTTTATTTTAAATTCCTCTTGACAGGTTGATAAAGAGACTAATACTGAGGAAGCCGTTAATGAGAATATGGCAGTCCGGCCCAAGGACAGAGCCAGCTTGAGCTCTAGACAGCGTCCCTTTGTCAGGAACAGCATGATCGTGCGGTCGCAAACCTTCTCTCCAGGAGAGCGGAACCAGTACATCTGTAGGGTAAGAGGAAAAGCACTCTCAATAAGATGCTATTAACTAAATAGTCATTTAATTCCTTGGCAATGGCACATTATTGGCAATGAGTCGTGTACTGGGAAAACCCACTTTTCACCTGCAAGAGTCTAAATTGTGCTTTTCTTGGATTTTCAAAAGAACATATTGATGCCCAGTGGAACAGGCTTACAGTGAAGTCATATATTGTCACAAAACACTTTTACTATGGATGAAAAGCAACCCTTTGCAGAGGGCTTGTATGTATGAAGTGTCTTGTGCTGGACCTCTGCAAAGGGGTGGGTTTCACTGTATAAACAGAATAGTAATTCACACATAGCAATGCACTGAAATAATCTGGCATCTTTGATCTGTTGAAAATGTGTTAGAATAAAGCTCACAATAAGCAAACACTGCATTAGCATTTTTTAATAACGTACAGTGTGAGGGCAACATAGCCTGGAAAAAGCTGTTTGAAGCTTAACCAAACTATCCAATTTGAAATCATGGTAGCATCTACATGATGCAGTTCTGAAACCCTGCTGCAGCTGTGTCCCTGAGCTCTGCCTTGGGCGTTAGTCTCAAATTTGGTTCTGACAATACAGTTTTAGTCCCCCTTTGAACAGTGATAATATGGAGACTGTCTTAGTTTATCAGCAATAGGTATAAGTGTTTGGTATTTAAACAATAAAAACATTAGTTTTAAGATCTAAGAAGTGACCACAAGCTGAGTTACACAAATTTTAATTTAAAAACAAATTGAATGCTTTTTTAAAAAAAAATTGGATATTTGCTTTGATCCCAGTATGGCTTCAGTGGCAAGTATGTAATTTTTTTTCTCAGCATTTTAATTCCTCATCAATCCCACTGCTCAACTGGTCAGAAGTTTCCATTTTAAATATGAAATTTTCAAAGTTGGTCCCAACTTTGTGGTGATTTATCTGATTAAAAAATGAAAATAATTGGTATCAAAACACTTAGCAGTAAGCCATATTTATCCTGTCACAAGGTGAATCTCCTCTGAAATGACCTTTCACTTCCTCTTGCACTCACTAAGCATATTCGGTACTGATAGAATACTATTCTACAAGCTTTCCAAAGTTTGGCTGAATCCAGGGCCCACTGTGTGGTGTTTAACCCCTATGCATTGAGACCTCGTTTACACTGGTGAACCTTGCAGCCCTAATGCTGTTACTTGTGCAGCTCCTCCAGAGGAAATAATGGTGGATGGTGTGATGTAGAGAGGGCCCTGATGGTTTTAGCTACTGTTGTGTAAACTTGGGCATGGCAGTATAAACACCTTAACTTCCACCCATCCTACCAGCAGTGGAGCTGAACTGGTGGTAAATTATGGCTATGAAGTTTGCTGGTATAGATGTAACTAGAGTATGAAACCAAGGTACCATTCTCAGATTGTGACTGTGGCAGGGCCAGGATGCAGAGATTATGACTTGCCAGAAGGTCATATAGGAAGCCACTATTGGAGCTGGTGACAGAATCCAGACCTTCTGGGTCCCATTCCATTCCCTGAACCACAAGACCATCCTTCCTCCCCCACTGTGCAGCACGTCCTGGGCAGAAAACATTTGATGGATATGCACTTCAAGGCCAGAAGGGACCATTGTGATCATCTAGTCTGACCTCCTGAATATTGCAGGTCACAGAACTTGACCCACCACTCCTGTAATAGACCATTGACCTCTTTCAGAGTTTCTGAAGTCCTCAAATTGTGGTTTAAAGACTTCAAGTTACAGACCATTCACTCCAGCTAGCTACCTGCTGATGTCTGCTCCCTTATAGTGAAGCACCTCTTCTCACATGATGATTTGAAAGTGACTCTCATGAAGTATATATAGTCAGAGATTGTAGGGGGAGATTCTCAAAGACACAAAGGACAAGTAGGGACCCAAATCCCATTTGTTCCTTTGAAAAGTGTTTAACAAAAATGTAGATGCTAATGTCTGATCATTAGCATTGATGAGTTAACAGCTGAATTTGTATAGGAGAAGACTGATTTCTCTCTAGGGATATATACCCATGTCACAAGGTTCTTCTTTTTCACATAAATGCTGCATTAGAATGCTGTAGGGCTCTGACTTTGTCAGTCATTGAAATTTCAGCAGCAAAATTCCTGTAGTCCATGTTAATTTTTTCAGCTGTTCAGAAAAGAGTACTAATAATCTTTCAGATAACTGTATAAGACTTTAAACCAGCTTTCTTTTAATTCAGCTACTATATACATTGATATACTTAATAGATATTCAGTTTGAGAACAATCTGTCAACTCATGTACTTTTATAATATAACTAAGGCTATGTCTACAGGGCACTTTCGTCGGTAAACTTTTGTCTGTCAGACGTGTGAAAAAACACACACCCCTGACTGACAAAAGTTTGACTGACGAAAAGCTCCAGTGGGGACAACACTTTGTCGTGGGGAGACGGTCTCCCGCTGACAAAGCTACTGCCGCTCGTTGGGTGGTGTTATTTCCCCAGCAGGAGAGCTCTCGCCTGCTGGCATACAGTAGCTACACGGTGGACCTTACAGTGGCAGAACTGTAGAGGCGCAGCTGTGCCGCGTGTAAGGTACTCAGTGTAGACAAAGCCTAAGAGTCACTGTTGTTGTTTTGTCTGTGGTACTGATTTCTGAGAAGCAGTAATGTTCTTGTAGGAGGATCTGCACATACATACATTCAATCCAGATAAGACTGAGATTGAGGTTGCTGCTTGTTGGCCAGGTGAATGTGTAGAGTAATTTGCTTTTCCCTTTGCAGCTCTGTTGATAATGGTCTACCCCAGGTAGGTGAATAGTATTCACAACCTTGGAAGTAAGAGGACTGTAAAACAACCAATGCTTTGGCAGTATGCCCTGTGCTAAGCTAATTAAACTTCTTAAACAATCCACAATGCATTTTCAGTAAAATATTGTAATTTTTTACTGAAATATTAAAATCCTATTTTAATTTAACCATAATTGATGACTAATGCAACAGTCAATTTCAAGCCATGAGTATCTTCCATCACCTGTGGGTCGTCATTATGCTGTGACGGTAGCATGCTCTAGGAGGAAGAGAATGTGATTGACTAAGCCAGAGTTAGGCATAACTCCCCCAGGGGGGCATATAAGATTGATACATTAAGGTGAGTGGGCCTTTAACAGTACATGAGGTAACAGGGGATTCCCTTCCCTCAAAGGGGGGCTTCACTTTCAAAAGTTTGGGAAATGGGGTCTCAGCTAAGAAGTTAGGTTGCCGACCTACTGGCTGAATCATCGTTTTGCTTGCAAGTAAAAATTGCTGAAATGTCTTGATATGTGTGTGGGGATGCATATATTCATGTTATAGAACCACTGATATTGTCTGGATTGGCAATGTAAATTGAAGAACAAAAATAGCGTCAAATTACCTACTGTTATCCTTCACCACCCCTTAAATAGCCTAGGTTTCAGTATGTGGCTTCAGATTGCTTTCATGAAGTAAATGCCTCTGTGCTCTTTAAGATGCTAACTCTGGACATTTATTTTATCTGACTGAGAGGTTTTATTGAACCGCAAGAATGACCCACCAGCACATCAACATCCTTGAGTTTTTCCTAAATGTTTCTAACTTAAAACCAGAACAAGCCTTGTATTAAAATATACTGCTGTTTTATATCAGAGTGTTTATATCCATATTTTGACAGCTGAATCGAAGTGACAGTGACAGCTCAACACTGGCCAAAAAGTCTCTCTTTGTGAGAAATGCCACAGAACGACGGAGCCTGAGAGTTAAAAGGGTACGTGCCGTCTCACATGAACAGTGATCCACATATTTGCTATTTCATTTTATACCATCAGCTTGATTCTAGGCATCTTGAGTCTATAGAGTGATCTCTTTGAAACACCCAGACTCCCTGGGATCCCAGATCCAAATCTTTACACAAGTGTGACTTGTCCCATCATCTTCCCAAAGCAGATAAACAGAGTTCCATTAATTGTGTCTAGGTCCTTTGAATGAGACCTTTAACAACAAAATTCTCTCCCCTATGGATGGATAGTAATGATCCCATGGCATTTCTTGTGAGAGTAGAGGTTTGCCCTGGTAGCCTGGGGCAGAATTGCACCTTCCTCACTATTAGGATGTGTGTTAGATAGTTGCCACTCTCACATTTAGAGTTAGTTATTTCAGAGATATGCTGTACAGTATATAAAAGTCATCAGGATCCTTCAATAATGCAACACACTATTTAAATAAAAAATAGTATGCATGTTTATATACTGTATACATAAAGAACATTCATCCTAAACATAGTTTTGGTGGAAGGGTTGAGAAAATCCCATACTTTCAAGGGTTCAGCCATACTTAAGTTTTTTTCAAATGAATTTCCTCCAAGAACATTTGTGAATAATGAAGGGATTTGAAGGAGAAAAGGATATTGTAACAATATATAAAATGAAATATACACTCTCACCTAGGGGGCTGTGTCCATTTTTGATTAGTAGGCTTCAGAGATGCAACAAGCATTGAAAGGGTCTAAGGAAGGCTGACTGTACTTAGGATGGCAGAGTTGATGTGGGAGAAGAGATTGCAAAGTCTGGGGGGCTTTACTCGGACCATCTTGTGAGAAAACTCAATTAAATTAAAGGAAGTAAATTTGAAGCACTGAAAGGGAAATACTTGTTTACAGACTATGGTCAATCTCTGGCATTCACTGAGGTCCCAAATCAGCAAGGTACTTCAGAAAATTAATAGTCATGCTGAAATCAATGGGACTACTTGCGCTTAAAGTTAGACATGTATTTGAGTGCCTTGCTGGATTAAGGCCTGCTAGAGGAGGTCATTGAATCAAATGCTACGTCTGGAAAATTAGAAGTCCTGGATAATTTTATGACCATTAATGACACATGCAGAGCTAGGAAAGCTAAAGACTATTAAATCTCATACTTCATAATTGTATTGCTGTGAGGGTCAGAAAGCAGTTTCTCTAAGGCTTTTGATCTACACATAAATTATGTCAGCATAGCTACATCAGTCAAGGGAGTGAAAAAAACACACCCCAACCGACATAGTTATGCCAACAAAACCCCCACTGTAGATGCAGTTGTCTTCACAGGAGAGGGCTTCTGGCAACATAGCTAACATCATTCAGGGAGGTAGCATTCTGATGGACAGAAAAACTCCTGGAAGTGAAGGCTTCATATACATGAAGGGTCTATGCAGGCATAGCCATATGGCATCTGTAATGTATGAACTACAGGAGTTTTACAGCATCTTGTGAAGCTTCAGGCACTGACTGCTGCCAGAAGCAGAGTTCCAGAGTAGATGGCCTATGGACTTTGACCTGATCTGGTATGGCAACTTATGCTCAGAAAAAATAAATGTGAAAATTCCATACTCAACTAGCAACTCATCTCACCTTTGTATATTAAATGTACTCTTACTTTTTATTACATTATCATTCCTGAACAATTCAGGCTGCATGCCAGTCGATCATGCGAAGAGCTACGCAAGAGCACCCTGTACGCACTTCTCTTGACTTGGAGCTGGACCTCCAGGCATCTCGGACCCGACAGAGTCGGCTGAACGATGAACTTCAGGCACTGCGCAATCTTAAACAGAAGCTTGAGGAGATGAAAGCCAGAGCAGAGACTGACCTTCCCCAGTGTGTGTTGGAGGATGAGCGATTCCAAAAGCTCTTGAAACAAGCTGAAAAGCAGGTATAAAGAGTGAACAAAACTCCCCATCATTGTGTGATAAGCACTCATTTATTTCCAGGGAGGGCTGTGCTTAAAAACTTAATAGTTATAGTCTGGTTGTGAAGGAAGCACAAATGAAAAAATGTCCTGTAATGTGCCTATAGATGGAATGGGTCCATAGCAGTGTTAAACAAAGAAAATTAAAAATCCCTTACTATAGGTTCTTGGGTAGATTTGGTTTAGATGTTTTTAGAAGATATTTATAGGAGTATCAAGCTTAGCTAATTACAAAGTTGAATTATGTAGCATGAGTAAAAGATCATGGGAAATCTAAAGAAAAAATCTATTAAAGAATTAATCCAGACTCAATTATTTATTTAAACCTAGAATTCGCTAAACACCAAAAGTAATGTTGTTCTAGAGTTGCACATCAGATTGAGTAGCCAATTAATTTGGAGGTAGAACGCTCTTTTTCATTTGGAGGCGGAGTTTGTGTTCTGAAACAATATAGAAATCCATTTAAAGGTTTAATAATCTTAAATCCCAGTCCTACTCCCATTGAAGTCAATGTTTTTGTTTTGTTGGAGGGAGGGGGGGCGGTTCTATTCAGTGGTAGCTGTCTAGAAACCTCCACGAAGAGGGCACAGAGAGGCAGAGGCCATGATTTGAGACTATAGGCTGTAATAATATCTGCGGCGAGGCTGTGCAACAGCCTCACAGGACCCCCATTCCCACCCCATCTTAGTTTGTCCTTCAGAACACCCTTCTTCTGACTTTGGCCAGGGAGAGCTGAGTTTCACCCACCAAGAGGTAGGTGCATTTCAGAAAAGATTAAAATAAGTAAGAAACTGTATGTAAAATAGTCTACTGATTAGAGCAATGTAGGGGCTCACATTGCCTGGATCAATTACTGGGTCTACCACAGACTCTCTGTATGCAAGGCACATATCCTCTCTGTCCATCAGTTCCTTGTTTTCCAAAATGGTTCTGTAATACTAGCACACAGTAGTGTGGAGAGCTCTGTGTTGGGAAAAGTTTTTGGAGATTCTTGGGTAAAATGTGCTGACAGTGCAAAGTTTGTTGTTTTTATCCACTTGGGTTCTTTGTGTATGTTTAAGCTCCCTCTGGTTGCTTTGTACTTGAAAAGTTTGATTATTTAAGAAAAAGATAAATTTTGTTAAGCAATTAAGTATTATACCTTATTTCTACCTCCACACTTTAGACAAATATGAAGCGATTACCTTATTAAAAACTAAGGGATTACTCCAGTCCATAGTTATCCCCATTACCATGTACATGCTTCTGAATTAGTTAGTACTGTAAAGGTTCCTGTCATGGGGCACAGACTCACCGGCGGTGCCTCCTGCTGGTCATTTTAGGTAATTAGCGTTCCAGCTTCTGGAGTGCCCTCTTCAGGCCGGTTTCTCACCTTGCTGCTGGCTCCCATGTCCCTCCCAGGACCCCGGTGCCCATTTCACTGGGTGCTGCCCCCTGGCAGTACCCCACAGTTCTGGGTCTCCCGCTCCCAGGGGAACCCCCCACCCACTATCCCTACCTTGCCTCAGTTGTAGGCTCCTGCCAGTCACCAGCTAGCCCCCGCACCCTGGGGCAGACTGCAGTATGAGCCACTCATCACAAGCAAGGTTGGGTTTGGGCCTGCTGCCTCTGTTTAACCTTGGGCTGTCCCCTGCAACCCCAGTACCTGTTGGACCTAATGCTAGGCCGCAGCCTGGGGCTTTCCTGGCTGGAGCGCCCCAGCTCCTCAGGCCCTTCCCCAGTCCTGCTCCAATCTAGGTACTCTGCTTAGGTCCCTACAGCGAGGTCCCTCCTTCTCAGAAGCTAGAGAGAGAGTGCTCTTCTGCTCCTGGCTTCCCTGGCTTTTATAAGGCCCACTGGGTCTGTTTGGGGCGTGGCCCCAGCTGCGGCTGCTCTGCCAATCAGCCCAGCTCTTCCCCTGCCCCAGGGCTATCTTAAACCTCTCTGGGCCTGAGCAGGTGTCCACCCCGCTACAGTCCCTTAATACTTATTTTATATTTACTATCTAAATTTAGCCAGTCCCTCGAGGAAGTACCAAAATATTCAATATTTACATCTCTAGTGTCAGGGGACCAGTGGCTGAAGTTCTCATCCCCCCCAGTGCAAAGCCTAGGCTTTTTTGGAGAATTAAGGAGAATGCCATCCACCCCCAAGTTGCATTCAGGTTGTAATGCTACAGTACAGTCCCCTCTAATGCCTCCTGTTCCAGGCTATGAATCAGTCTCTCGGCACCTTCTACAGCTGTCTACACTCAGAGCTGGTAGGATACCCTCCCACGGTTGGGCTGGGTGGTTGTGGTTGGTTGTTTTAGTACTGATGCAGTCCCCAACAGTGCTAGCAATGTTGAGAATGCTATTGTAGACTGGCTGCTGGTGCCACTTTACCACTGTGTTGGCGAAACAGGCTAGTCTACTCAACATGGTCGTATTTCTTTACAAAGCCTGTGAGTCCCATCATAGTTAGGACCGATACGGCTACAGCAAGTGTAGGAGAATTTTAGATAATCTTCTGTGGAAAACAAAACCTGAAGGCGTGGGGGATTTCCCACCAGTGTAAACAAAAATTCAGTGGTCCCTTTGTGGCCTGCTACAACAGTCCCACCACAGCAACCTATTTGGAGCCAATGTGGAGACCTCCCCTGTGCATACAGGGCATATAGCCCCCACTCCAACAGGGCTAGTGTGAGCATCCATAGTGCAGAGAACCTTGTATAGTTCCTCTGCAATAGGATGTATTTCTTCTGGTTTGAATAGGGTTAAGGAGACGGAAGAGATTTAAAAAAAAAAAAAAAATAGAAACATTATCCAGCATTTCAAAACAAGTTTTAGGCGTCTTAATATTTTAATAATAAATCAAATGAGTTCCCCAAAACAACTATCATCACATGCTCAGTATTTACATATCTAGAGTATAGTCCTCTAAAGTTCTGATCCACTGTACAGTTCTGGGAAAGATTTCCATATTTCATTTTAAAAAAAAAAAAGAAAAAAAAAAGCCCATTCTGTTTCCGTTTGGTAAATTAACCTCTTCATATGGAAATAATCTGTAATTATGAGGTTAATGCCACATAGACAAGTCTTTGGTTTTAGCACCCTTTTTATATTTTATGCTTGGAGAATTTATTTTTAAAGTGCAATTGCAGAAATAAAGAAATATACCTTACCAACTGTATATTACAACAAAACTGTCACCCCAGATGTTTCTTTTTAGGCAGTATAAAAACTGATATATATGTTGGGCATGAATTAAAACCTCAGATCTTAAACATCCCCAGACTGAGTTAGTTCAGATTTATGTTTTGGGTGTCTCTCATTTTTAAGAAGTCTTTAACTGGTATCCTGTGCACTTTCATACTGTAATTCAATGTAGGAAATTAGAACAGGTGTTCAGAAATGAATTGTTGCATTGGATCAATATGAAATTTACTCACCCCAGGTATTTATCTGCTCAGAGGTTGCCAAACTGTGCTCTGTAGAGCACTTTTTAATGGTGTGCAGAGAGTTGGGTGATACTGTTCACCTGGTTTTCAGCTGAGAAAATTGAAGCAAGTGGGAAGGAGAAGTGGAAAGAACAGCAAAAGTTAGATATTTTTATCTTTTTTTCCAAAAGATCTTAACACTTGTATTAAAGACAGCTATTGATGTAAAAATACTTTCCTTATATTATTTTTCTGTGTAAGCAAATGCTGTACTTGCCACAGAGATGTTGCCTGATGATTGTAAGGATGTTTTTAGGACCACCAGACAGGCCCACAGGTTACCTTATGAACCTAGCAAAGCAGACAATCACTGCTTGCTGTAACAGACAAAACCACTGCTAACTCCAGTGTTGAGATCCAAGGAACAGGTTTATTTCAGCATAGGTACAAAGTGCCACACCCCAGGGATCAATTGAGGGTGACGGGCCAATGAACAGGCTGTACACACACTAGGCAAAGACTTAATGTCTCAGTACAGTCTTTTATACCCAAGATGATTCTGTACCTTTATCAATACCCCTCTCCTCTGATTCATTGCATAATAATAATAAAGTTTTCTGAACAAATATAACATTCTGCATTGTGCCCTAAATTGTATAACTTGTTTACTTGTAAAAAGAACAGGAGTACTTGTGGCACCTTAGAGACTAACAAATGTATCTGTCAATTCAGTGTCTTTCTGGGTAGACCCAGGGTCTCTGGCTTCAGTTTGGTTTCTCTAGCCCTGTGAGAGTTTGGCAAAGAGCATTGACAGATAAATTTGTTAGTCTCTAAGGTGCCACAAGTACTCCTGTTCTTTTTGCAGATACAAACTAACACGGCTGCTACTCTGAAACCTTGTTTACTTGTATAACTTGTGTATTTGTCTGGGACTTTGGGGACTTTCTTTATTTCTGATTATATTTGGCTGGGTCATTGTAACTTCATCCTTGTTGTGTACCCAAATATCAGGGACATTTCAAGAGTTGAATAAGAAAATACACAGTAAGCTATATCTGAATTAGCCAAATGGCTTTGTTTTGCACTCCTTCCCAAAAAGGGTTATTTACTGGTAACCCTACAAACTAGCCAACTCATTGTATGGATTATATTGGTTATGCACTTGTTTATATATCACTAGCCAATGTGTGGCACGCACGTGTGTGTGTATGTGTGTATATGATTGATTAAGTACACTTAAGCCCTTGCCACTTTACATGAGGTAAATTCACCTAATCACTGTCTCAACTCCTTACACTGATGAAGGGATGATCTCCACATTTATGAATGGGAAAGGGAGGTGGTCCATTCCGTTGGTAATGGGAGAAGAGAAAACATCTATCATCAAGTGGGTCTGTTCTGTAAAATGTTTGAGAACTCATACGCTTAGACGGGGAGAGCTTTCCTGTGCTCAGTTGTCCTGAGGCTCACTCACCTCTTCATCTACAGTGTGCGATGTGGTAGCCTGGTGATGCTGCACTGAGCTTTAATAATACTGGAGTTAGCCAGAGCCAAATGATGTGCGTTGCTTTTTTCAGGGCATCCTTGTCCCCTCCACATCTGCAGGTGAAAGAACCCAGGAGATAGGGGAGAAGCAGTAAAAGCAGAGCGCAGCTTCTGTGGCATCTTTCACTAACCCCATGGAGTCTGCGTTGTGTGTCCTGGGCAGGGTTGGGATAAGGACTGTGTGTGGGTTCTACTGTCAGTGGCAACATTCCTTCATGTAACCCTCTTGTCACCAAAGGGTCTCCAAGAGCAAAGTGTTAGTGGGGGATCCCGATCAGAAACCATACTGTTGTGGGTTCGGAAGAGGCTGGAGGTGAGGGAGGGGCTTGGGAGCCAGTACAGAGGCACAGGGCCTGTTTACTGAGATATCTGCCTCCATGGATTTCCCAAGATCAGTTGAAGCGCCTGCTGCTTCCATTGGGGGAAGGTACAACTCAGCCCCTTCCCGATTAAATATGAGAGTGCAGGCTCATGGTGCCTCCAGTACCTGATGTAGGAATTGCTCAGGTAGGGGAAACAGGGTCTGCAACTCAGTTATTGAAAGTGCTCTGAAAACACACTTCTCTGCTATTATTTTGTTCAGGTTTTGAAATGGGAGCTGCAAGCACTTTGATGAGTGGATTGATGGGCAGGGGTATAACAGGCCATCTCAGGTCTGGCAGAGTGGCCAGTCTGTTGCCCCTGCCTGTAGTGCTAGCACAAACTCCTTGGGTGCTGTTAAGTACTGAAGTGAGTTAATTCAAGGCTTTGAATAACAAAAGCCCTACCAGTCACTCTTTCAAGTGCTGTCCCCAGATAATTACAAACTGTAAGCTGTGGCATGATCATGATGTACTATATTGCTCCCTACATCCATACTAAAAGGTTACCTCGTGTCACCGGAACTTTTGTAAATGCCTCTCTGTCCTTTATTAAAACGATTTTGTAACATTTTGCAGAAGCATTCAGGTGAAACACTGAGACCCACACCTGTCTTACCAGGAAGGGAGAGAATTGGGGCTATTTTATCTTTCTTGAACTGTAGAAGAAAACCATTTACCATGTGGCTGTGACCTTTTCTGCCCTGTGCTGAAAATGCAGATCTGACCCAGAGAGAGCTTTTTCCAGATCTGCAAATTTTCTCTTGACAATCTGTCTTTCTCACTGTAGGTGTTTTGTTTCTGCATTTATCAGAGGCAGCACGTTCCTTTCCTGCTATTTACTCTTAAATGTGGTACAATTTCCAGAAATATCATAGATCTGTGAAGTGAAAATAAAAGTAGAAAACTTGAAATAGTGGATGCTTACATATTCTGATAATCAATATTAGCTGGGAATGCTTGTGATTTTAACACATGGCCACTGACAAAACATGTATTAATTTTCCAAGTGTTACTTTACTTGCCAGCAGTAAGTTGCAGATTGCTATTCTTACTGTGTATATACCATGCCTGCTAGTGTCCAAGAACTAATGGGGAAAATATTTCTGTATTAACCTCAATTTTAAAATCTGACTTGATATTTTGAGGGAAGAGAGGGATTTCCAGGGGGATGGGTGAGTGGTTTCTGCAGTGATACTAATAAACACTGACCATAGCTTTATTCGGGGTGGTAACTTTTCTATAATCACTGGTGCAGAGACACTATGCAAGTATAGTAGAACAATTTTTTACTATAATGGTCGCTTACGTACAAGAAAAACAGCTATTTTTGCTGCTTTCTTTTTCCTTCTCTCACCTTTAAAATGTGTGGTTCAGCATTAATGTTCTGAAGTGGATATTTTCTCTTGTATTATTGCAAAATTGCTTCTATTTAAAAAAATGAAGTGAAAGAAATAGGAGGGTATTAAAAATGTTAGTACAATAGACTTTGTTGTTGAAGGCAAATTAGAGATGTTCATTTTCAACAGGTTGCAGGTGTGCTGCTTTTTGTAGCCTATACATTCAGGGTATGCCTTCATAGAATTTTGGAGCAAGCAGGAGCGAGCCTCCCAGTGTGTGTTGACAGACTTGGGCTAGCAGGGTTCACACTAGCACTTTGAAGCTGTGGCTGAGGCTGGAACTTGGCCTCTGAAGCCTAAGGAGGGGGATGGGCTCTCACTTGCTCCAAAATGCTGTGTGGCACCCCAACTCCACAGTGCAATTTGGTGACTGCCATAGAAATACTATTTTCTAGGGCTGTCAAGTGATTAAAATTAATCACAGTTAATTGTGCGATTAAAAAAATAATAGAATACCATTTATTTAACTATTTTTGGATTTTTCTCCATTTTCAAATATATTGATTTCAATTACAACACAGAATACAATGTACAGTGCTCACTTTATTTTTTATTACAAGTTTTGCACTGTAAAAAAACCAAAAGAAATAATATTTTTCAGTTCACCTAATACAAATACTGTAGTGCAATCTCTTTGTCATGAAAGTTGAAATTACAAATGTAGAATTATGTACAAAAGTAACTGCATTCAAAAATAAAACAATGTAAA
The DNA here is from genome assembly GCF_965140295.1 of Lepidochelys olivacea. Classification (NCBI taxonomy): domain Eukaryota; kingdom Metazoa; phylum Chordata; order Testudines; family Cheloniidae; genus Lepidochelys; species Lepidochelys olivacea. The sequence goes on from NC_140414.1 coordinate 85,864,565, forward strand.
ATTTTAGAGCCTGCAAGTCCACTCAGTCTTACTTCTTGTTCAGCCAATCACTCAGACAAACAAGTTTGTTTATGTTTGCAGAAGATAATGCTGCCTGCTTCTCATTTACAATGTCACCTGAAAGTGAGAACAGGCGTTCTCATAGCACTGTCGTAGCTGGCATCACAAGATATTTACGTGCCAGATGTGTTAAAGATTCATATGTCCCTTCATGCTTCAACCACCGTTCCAGGGGGCATGTGTCCATGCTGATGACAGGTTCTGCTTGATAATAATCCAAAATAATGCGGACCGACGCATGTTCATTTTCATCATCTGAGTCAGATGCCACCAGCAGAAGGTAGATTTTCTTTTTTTGGTGGTTCGGGTCTGTAGCTTTCGGGTTCTGGTGTGTTGCTCTTTTAAGACTTCTGAAAGCATGCTCCACACCTCATCCCTCTCAGATTTTGGAAGGCACTTCAGATTCTTAAACCTTGGGTCAAGTGCTATAGCTATTTTTAGAAATATCACATTGGTACCTTCTTTGTGTTTTGTCAAATCTGCAGTGAAAGTGTTCTTAAAACAAACGTGCTGGACATCATCTGAGACTGCTATACCATGAAATATATGGCAGAATGCAGGTAAAACAGAGCCAGGAACATAAAATTCTCCCCTAAGAAGTTGTCACAAATTTAATTAACACGTTATTTTTTTAAAGAGCGTCATCAGCATGGAAGCATATCCTCTGGAATGGTGACCGAAGCATGAAGGAACATACAGATGTTTTGTAGCTGGCATTGCAAGGTATTTACATGCCAGATATGCTAAAGTGCCATGCGAATGCCTGTTCTCACTTTCTGGTGAAACTGTAAATAAGAGGAGGGCAGCATTATCTCCTGTAAATGTAAACAAACTTGTTTGCAATTGGCTGAACAAGAAGTAGGACTGAGTTGACTTGTAGGCTCTAACATTTTACAGTGTTTTGTTTTTGAGTGCAGTTACGTATCCAAGAAAAATGTACATTTATAAGTTGCACTTTCATGACAAAGTGATTGCACTACAGTACTTGTATGAAGTGAATTGAAAAATACTATTTCTTTTGTTTATCATTTTTACAGTGCAAATATTTGTATTTAAAAATAATGTACACTTTGATTTCAATTACAACACAGAATACAGTATATATGAAATTGTAGAAAAACATCCAAAATATTTAATAAATGTCAATTGGTATTCCATTGTTTAACAGTACAATTAAAACTGCGATTAATCGCAATTAATTTTTTTGAGTTAATCACGTGAGTTAACTGTGATTAATCGACAGCCCTACTATTTTCCATAGCAATCCTAAAGCAAATGGTCATTTGTAAGTAATCGATCTAAAATAGTTAACATAAGAGGGGCTAAGCTCTAATGCCAAGCTGGTCTCTTTTTAAGAAGCTGGTAAGAACAGCATTGTAGAGAAGTATAAATGGGCAGAAGTATTTTAAATATTAGGAAGGCACCTTCTCTTTCCTTTTTGTAACTAAACACTTGGCCAGGCAATGACTGGTACAGTAACTCCTCACTTAGTCGTCCCAGTTAACATTGTCTCATTGTTACGTTGCTGATCAATTAGGGAACATGCTGGTTTAAAGTTGTGCAGTGCTCCCTTATAAGGTTTGGCAGCCGCCTGCTTTGTCCACGGCTTGCAGGAAGAGCAGCCCGTTGGAGCTAGCTGGTGGGAGCTTGGAACCAGGGTGGACCGGCAGCCCCCCATCAGCTCCCTGCTCCCCTAAGTTCCCTGTGCAGCAGCTGCCCAGCAGGCTACCAATTGCCAGCGGTTCAGCTGTCCCTCCCCCCACTGCCATGTGCTGCTCCTGCCCTCTGCCTTGGAGCTGCTCCTGGGAGCCTCCTGCTTGCTGTGCAGGGAAGGGGGGGCTAATATCAGGGTGTCCCCCTCTCCCCTACTCCTGCCCCCCTTACCTCTTCTCCATATAAAGCAGGGTGGGGACAGGACAGGGCTCAGGACAGAGAGAGCTGGCCGCAGCTGCTGTCTCAACTTCCTGATTTTTTTTAAAGGCAATGTACTTAGAATGGGGTCAGTGTACTTAAAGGGGCAATACGCATCTCTCTCTCTCTCCCTCACACAGGGTGTGTGTCGCTGTCTCTCTCTGCCATGCTGTCTTCCCCTCCCTCCATTCATGCTGCCTTGTAGAGTGTGAGGCTACATTAACAACAATGTGTTAACCCTTGAGGGCTCAGCCGAGTGCTAGTTCATCATTTAGCAGTAAGGCGTTCCCTGGGAAATATCCCACCCTCTTCCACCCTCTAACTTCACCACCTCATCCAAACTTCACACTCATCATTGCTGTGCACAGTATTAAACTGTTTGTTTAAAACTGTGTGTGTGTGTGTGTGTGTGTGTGTATATATATATATATAGTTTTTTGTCTGGTGAAAAAAATTTCCCTGGAACCTAACCCCCCCATTTACATTAAGCGAATCCAATTTCCCCATAAGAATTAAAATGATTTAGCTTAAAGTCGCATTTTTCAGGAACATAACTACAACAAACTGACATAGCCCTGGTCTGTTATAAACCCAGGAAATAAATTATCTCACCTCAGGCATCTAGCTAGCAGATGTGCTGGTGCATTCTTTCCATTTCTAAAGTAACGCTCAGCTCCCTATTGAAGCGATGTACACCACTTCTACTTGAGTTCTCGGTAACTTTGTGCTATGTTCCATAAACTCCCTTGTATAAAGAGATTTTGCCTGATGGATTTAACTCCACATTCTTCCTCCTACAGCCTCTTTTGAAATTGTCAATTGCTGGATGTTGTAATTTTCCCCCTCTACAGGCTGAACAATCAAAGGAGGAACAGAAACAGGGTTTAAGTGCTGAAAAATTGATGAGAAAAGCTTCCAAGGATGTGTGTCGGTTACGGGAACAGAGCCAGAAAGTGCCAGTGGAAGTGCAGTCGTTCAGGTACAGCATGTTCTGGTTGGTCTTCTGGCTCTTCTAAATCTGTAGAGTTGGTCAGTCTAAGCTCTCATTTTAAGAACATCCTTTTATTTAGAATTGGTCAATTTGCTGTAGTGTTGGAACATGAATTATCTGAGCGTAAGCCAATATGCCAGTGCAGTATTAGTCAAAACCTACATCTTCTCTTAATCCAGTATGTCCTCACTAAGAGCATTAAATCGGCAGAGTGCGTCCTCACTACCGTGGCTAGCATAGACTCACGGAGCGGTGCACTGTGGGAAGCTATCCCACAGTTCCCTCAGTCTCCGCTGCCCATTGGAATTCTGGGTTAAGCTCCTAATGCCTGAAGGGGCAAAAGCATTGTCGTGGGTGGTTTTGAGTACATGTTATCAGTCTCCCCTCCTTCCTCCATGAAAGCAACTGCAGACAATCATTTTGCACCTTTTTTCCTGGGTTACCTGTGCAGACGCCATTTAGCACAGCAAGCATGGAGCCCGCTCAGCTCACCGCTGCTGTTGTGAGCATTGTAAACACCTCGCGCATTATACTGCAGTATGTGCAGAATCTGGCTAAGAGACAGCAGCACGATTGTGTGAGGACGATTGTGAGGAGGACATGGACACAGACGTTACTGAAAGCATGGGATGTGGCAATTGGGACATCATGGCGGCAGTGGGGCTGGTTGATACAGTGGAACGACAATTCTGGGCCCAGCAAACAATCATAGACTGGTGGGACCACATAGTCTTGGAGGTAGGGGATGATTCCCAGTGGCTGCGAAACTTTCACATGTGTGAGGCCACTTTCCTGGAGTTCTGTGAGTTGCTTTTCCCCGCCTTGAAGCGCAGGAATACTAAGATGAGAGCTTCCCTGACAGTTGAGAAGCGAGTGGCGATAGCCCTGTGGAAGCTTGCAACGCCTGACTGCTATCGGTCAGTCGGGAATCAATTGGAATGGGCAAATCTACTGTTGAGACTGCTGTGATTCAAGTAGCCAGTGCAATCACTGACATTCTGCTATCAAGGGTAGTCACTCTGGGAAATGTTGTGTGTGTTTCTCCTTGAGGCAAACCCGCCTCCTTTCTTGATTTTAATTCCCTGTAAGCCAACCACCTTCGATCACAGCTGGCAAAGGAAATAAAGTCACTATTGTTTTGAAACCATGCATTCTTTATGTATTAATTTTTTTAAAAAGGGCGATAACTGATAAGGTAGCCTGGGTGAGGTGGGGGAGGAGGGGAGAAGGAGACTACAAGGGCACATTGCTTATTGTAGCCACACTAAAAATCAAAACTGTTTGAATGACAGCCTTCTGTTGCTTAGGCCATCCCCTGGAGTTGAGTGGCTGGGTGCCCGGAGCCGCCTTCCCCAACCCGTCTGCGTTCTTGGGCGTGTGGGTGAGGAGAATATGGAACTTGGGGGGGAGGAGGTCAGGAGCTTTTACAGTGGATGCCACGGCAGTTTGTGCTCTTGTTGGCTTTCCTGCAGCTCCACCAGACATCTGAGCATGTCCGTTTGCTCCCCCGTTTGGCTGAGCATTGCATCCTGCCTCTTCTCATTGCACTCACTTAATGCTTTCCTGGACTCTGCCACTGAATGCCTCCACGCATTCAGCTGTGCTCTATCAGTGCGGGAGGACCGCATGAGCTCGGAAAACATGTCATTGCAAGTGCATTTTTTTCGCCTTCTGATCTATGATAATCTCAGGGACGGAGATGATAGGGGGAACATAGAAACACTTGCACCTGTGGGGGGATAAAAAGGGAGAGTAAAATTTAAGATGATACATTTCTGAGAACAAAAGGGAGACTCTTTCCCAGTGAATCAAGCAATTCACAGCAGACAGCACATGTGCTTTAGGTACAAGGTCGCATTTTGCCTTTTATATTGAGCGCCTGCTGGTGTGGTGACACATCACACATGGCTGGCTGGTCAACAGAATTTGGTTTCCAGGCAGCCATGGTAAGCCAAAGGGTGAGCGGGTTTGGCTTCTTACGCCTTCATAACGTGGGAATGTTTTCAAACTGCGGCACCCTCCTTCCCCATAGCAAGCAATGCCGGTTGGGTTTGCCATTTAAAAGGAGGGGCTGCGGTTTTCGTGTGGATGTGCAGCACACACCTCCCTCTACCCCTCCGCGTGGCTATTTGGGATAATTCCTTCACCCCTCCCCCCTCAGTGTGGCTGTGGGATGATCCCTTTTAGCCGAGCACACACAGCCCAGCATAAACGGGGTCCTTTTACTGTTCCCTTACAAAAATTCCCCTATTTCAACCAGGTGACCATGAATGATATCACCCTCCTGAGGCTAACACAGAAAGATAAAAACCGAATGTTTCTTGAATGTGACCAAATCCCTGGACCATTCGCTGCCATGCTTTGTGCTGCAGTGATTCCAGACTACTTGCTACTGGCTTGGCGTAATAAAGTGTCCTACCGTGAAGATTGAAATAAGGCAGCCCTCCGCAGAAACCTTCTGCAAAGGCTTTCAGAGTACCTCTAGGAGAGCTTCATGGAGATCTCCCTGGAGGATTCCTGCTCCATCCCCAGACACATTAACAGACTTTTCCAGCAGCTATACTGACCGCAAATGCATCCCAAGTCTTCAGGGCAAATCAAACATTAAACACTGTTGCTTTTAAACCCTGTACTGTAGTTACAAATGTGCACTCACCAGAGGTGCCTTCTCCACCTTCAGGGTCGGGGATCCTGCCTTGGGAGGGTATTGGCTCCAGGATGATGAAAAGGTCTTGGCTGCCGGGAAGAACGGATTCACCGCTTGCCTGCTGCTCATTCTCCTCCTCCTCCATAAAATCCTCCTCCATATCGCATGAGACTCCCCACTTGCAGGTGTCCACGGACAGTGGTGGGGTAGTGGTATGGTCCCCTCCTAGAATGCCATGCAGCTGATCACAGAAGTGGCATGTATGGGGCTCTGACCCAGAGCAACCATTTGCCTCCTTTGTCTTTTGGTAGGCTTGCCTGAGCTCCTTGACTTTCACGTGGCACTGCTGTGGGTCCCTGTTGTAGCCTCTGTCCATTATGCCCTGTGCCATTTGGCATATATATTAGCATTTCTTCTTTTTGATCGGAGCTCTGCCTGCACAGATTCCTCTCCCCATACGGCAATCAGTTCCAGTGTCTCCCCTTCGCTGCATGCTGGAGTTTGTTTGCGATTCTGAGGAGACTGCATGGTCACCTGTGCTGCTGAGCTCGCCACGCTGACCAAATGGGAAATGAAATTCAAAAGTTGCCAGGGCTTTTCCTGTGTACCTGGCTAGTGCATCGGAGTTGAAAGTGCTGTCCAAAGCGGTCACATTGGAGCACTCTAGGATAGCTCCCGGAGGCCAGTAACGTAGATTTGCATCCGTACTACCCCAAATTTGACCCAGCAAGGTCAATTTTAGCGCTCCTCCCCTCGCCAGGGAGAAGTACAGAAGTCGATTTTAAGAACCCTGGATGGAACGGAGTTTCTAGTGTAGACGCATTCATTATAAAATCGACCTAACCCTGGAGTGTAGACCAGGGCTAACAGAGATTCTTTGGCATAATTTTAGTAAATCTCCCTGATGCCAATCTAGGACACATAATAGTGAGTTAAGTTAGTGTTAAGGCAATATCTATTTGATCAGGAAATCCTCACAACTGGCACCATAATTGGATGGCGGGCTGGGAGGCTTTGGCCCTCTCCAGTCCCTTTTGACAGCCACAAGGGAGAAACAAGGCAGGTAGAGATTGTTTATGGGTTTTCTTCAGCGTAAAGCAGAAATGATATCTTATAAATTTCATTTCTGTTGGTTTTGCCTGTCATTAACTCTTAAGAGGCTGTGGTTCTAGCCTTAGGCTCATGCTGTTAAATGCAAGATTGGTGGTGAATAGTGTCACCTGTGGTGACTGAAGGATGAAGTACCTGATCTTGCTTGCATCACCAAAAGCTGGTAGGATAATACTGATGGATCCATTCTGATGCAGCAGCCAGCTATTTAGTACAGAATCATCCTAAGGAGAATGATCAGGGAGGTAGTATGGCCATGCTGTTTGCCTCCAACTCAGAATACAGCAGTCACTCACTGCAAAATTGGATAAAATATATTGTCTTTATCTTCTGTGTGTGTGTGTGTGTCTTGGAATGGAGTTAATTTGTGACTAATTTTTGGGTGCTGTGACAGGGTCAGGGCAGATGGCTACAAGAGAGTGCTAGAAGGCAGATATATTAGCCCCAGGTTAAGGAGGTCCCTTTTCCCTGGGTAAGGTAATAGGGAAGTTTCCAGAACAATCAGGAACTTTCTGGAAACAATTAAGGCAGACAGGCTGATTAGAACACCTGCAGCCAATCAAGAAGCTGCCAGCATCAATTAAGACAGGCAGGCTAATCAGGGCACCTGGGTTTTTTAAAAAAGGAGCTCACTTCAGTTTGTGGTGTGTGTGCGAGGAGCTGGGAGCAAGAGGCACAAGAAGCCGAGAGTGAGAAGGCATACTACTGGAAGACTGAGCAGTACAGGCATGATCAGACATCAGGAGGAAGGTCCTGGGGTGAGAATAAAGAAGGTGTTGGGAGGAGGCCATGGGGAAGTAGCTCAGGGAGTTGTAGCTGTCACGCAGCTGTTACAGGAGACACTGAAGACAGCTGCAATCCACAGGGCCCTGGGCTGGAACCCGGAGTAGAGGGCGGGCCCGGGTTCCCCCCATCCCTCCATTCTCCCAACTTGATACCGGAGGAGTTGACCTGGACTATGGGTTCCAACAGAGGGGAAGGTCTCTGGCCTGTTCCCCAATCCACTAGGTGGATCAGCAGAGACTGAAGGGATTGTTGATCTTCCTTTTCCCCATGCTGGCCAGTGATGAGGCTAACTGAATGAACAGCAGATTTGAGCCTTGAAAGTGGCCAAACTGAGGGCTGCCGTGAACCTCTGAGGCGAGCAAATCCGCCAATAAGCGCAGGACCCACCAAGGCAGAGGAGGAACTTTGTCAGAGTGCTAATCAACCCATTGCTCTCCCAGATCTTGGCATGAGCTATGGAAGCTCCTAACCGTAGTGTTGTTGGAGGAATTGAGGCAGATAGTTACACAATGACTTCAACATCCATCAGGACGATAAAACCTTGGTATCATCTCCGAAGTTCCTGATGGCCATGTAACTATGTGAACTGGTAGCTACTGGCTCAGTTCAGATAGTTGCACTCTTGACCGAGTGTTTTGAACTGGAGCTCAAGCTTAGGCAGTTGGAATCCAGGCTCCATGTACTGGGGAAATAGCCCCTTATAGTTTGAGTTTAGGGCACGCCTATCCTGTCAGGCGATGGACCTGTTTTAATGGTCCCCACTCAAAAACTAATGAAAGTAGAGCACCTCTAGGAGGCTCTGTGGGAAGATATTCCTGTGAAAGATCACTATTGAGGGGTTGGTAGAATATTGTAAACTTTTATCATCCATAATCTATATGTAAGCAGAGTCAGGATGAGCTCCACCCTGACATCTGGTGGTGAGGTGTGGCAAGTTGTGGAAAAGAACTTCAGGGGCCAATCTCATTTGCATAGGCACACCCACCCCGCCTAGCATGAGCCAATTGCTGCCAAAATGGTCACTTTGGCTGCCGTGGGATCCCCAGTGTCTCTGTTATTGGGGCAGGAATAATAAATTGTTATTACCCTGATTATGGGTATCAAGGACAGTGGACCTGTACTTGGCCTTTTGTTATGACGGAGGGACTCGCCGTCAACTAAGGAGCACTTGCTAGGCAAGGGATATGGGTTCCAAAACTCTGTGACTTGAGAGAGGCTGGGGACAGGTATTAATACTTGGTGGCATGGGCCCCCTCGTGAGGGCCTTACATGCTAATTGCACTGCCTCCTCTCTCCACTGTGGAATATTAGAGCTAATTTTGATTCCATTAGGAGCCTAGTTACAGGCTGCTGAGCTGAATTCACTTTGGGCCAATGGTGCACGAGCACTGAGGCTCCCCTACTACAAGCTGAAGTCACAAAAGAGCTAAACTTACTAAGAGCTGAAATCACTGAGTGTTGTGTTAAGTAGTGGGGGAGCCTGAAGCTATACTGCAGAGCAGTTTGCGGGATGGCGACCAGAGCGGCTGGTGGAGCAGAGCAGTTTGTCAGATGCCTAGAGCAGCTCATGGGGCAGCTGGCAGAGCGGAGCCCCAGGGAGAGGTGGGGCCATCAGCTTGGACCACGTAAGGTGCCCCTTCACCTCCTCCTCCCCCAATCTTCACCCAGGTTGGAAGGTAAAACTCTGCAGATAAACTTTTGAACTCTGATCAGGGACAGAGACTTTTGGGTCGTTGGACTTTTGGGACTTTGGGTGATTTTGGGTTGCTGGACTCAAGAACCAAAGGGAAAGGACACGCCCCAATTTGCTTGGGGTGGATTTTTGCTCATGGGTTGTGTTATGAATCCCGTTGGTGTTGTTTCCCCAACATAATGCCACATTGTTTCTCTCTGTTATTAAAAGGCTTTTTGCTGCATTCAGACTATGCGCTTGTGAGAGGGGAAGTACTGCCTCTTGGAGGCGCCCAGCAGGGGTGGTATAAATTTGTCCCAGGTCACTAGGTGGGGGCTTGAGCCGGTTTTGCATTATGTTATTGGAATGGAACCCCTAGATACTGAACCCGGCCCTTGTTGCTGCCAACTCTGACAGGCAGAAGGTTACATATACGTTGTGTCCTATGCACCATCTTATCTGGCTTTGCCCTCATGCATTTCCTTCGTCTGTAGATAACCTATCACGGGTGAAGTGAGAATGAAGACCGCAAAGTCTCCAGAGACGGAAATCTGGGGCTGATGTTCAGAGATTGAGTCATAAAGAGTCTTTAAATTCTTATGCCATGGTTATGTGGGAGGCAAAGTAAAGATTCTTTGCCTCTGCCATATCATCCAAAACGTCTCAATCAATAGATTAGGTTTGGGTGACAGAGAGCTTGTTGATCAGAGCTGCCTTCCTGGGGTAGTTGATAAAGTTCCTCTAGTTATGAGGGATATGTTGTGAATAAAAGTGAGCAGATTTGGGCTTGGCTGCCTGCTACTGTGAATGAGTGGCAGGAACTGGAGTCAAGTTCAGTCCAATTCAATGAGAGAGATTAGAGGTGTTTTGCTGTCTCTTTGAATTCACTTCCTTCTTGGCTGGTAAGGGTCAGCAGGAGAGCAGTCGGTCTGTTGTTAGTGGAGCTTGTCAACCCCCTCCTTCCGACAGGTCATGTAGGTGGTATCTGTTCAGGGAGCTGGAAACCAATATGTAACATTGGCAATATGGTTAAATGCCACCGGCTGTCTAGTCTCCCATTTTTGGTTAAGGTGATAGAGACAATTAAGAGTATCTAGATGCACCAGATCTGCTTGAAACTTTTCAATCTGGTACAAACGTGGGTACAGGGCTGGCATTGGTAGTAACGGTGGATGATCTCCTACTGAAGTGTGAAGATCCTGGTGCCTGTGCTGATAAATCTGCTGTTTTCAATGCTGTTCATTATGAAATGTTACAGATTTGCTGTAGACTGTAGCAAGAGTAGGCACAACTGCTCTTTGGTGCCACTGTTCCTTCCTTTGCCAAGTACTCCCCAAGAGTAGTGTGGCTCTTTATCTCCTAGGGGCAATGGCTTGTGGAGTTCAAGGCTCTCTTTTGTCCCTATCTCATTCATCGTGTCCATTGGGCTACTGAGAGGGCTAATGGGGAGGTACTTTCTGCATGCTGATGACATTGAGCTCTGTATCTTTCCCTTATAAGCCATGCAGTGCTGTTGAAAGCCAGTTCAGTATCTGGGTGAGACTGGTACATGCATGAGAGCTAGCTAGCTAGCTAACTGAAGTGTAATCCAGATAAGGCTGAGGTGATGATGATAGGCCTGGGGAAGCAACTGGAACATATAGTGACAATTCTACCTACCTCTTTTTGAGGGAATTCATGCAGCTTGTTACTCCTGCCCTGTTTTTCCCTTCCACTAATTTTCTTTCTCAAAGTCTGGATCAGATGTCAAACGCTCTTTTAGCAGTGACTGTTCCCCTTTTAATGCCATATTAGGATATATGGTTACCATGATCGCAATGTTATGATTACGAGTTTTTGTTGCTGCCGCTGCTGTACTGAGAAGCTTCATTTTTTGTTCCCACTGGAGCTTCTCTCTCTTTTGATAAGTGTGCATAATATAGGCCCTTCATTTCAGACTTCTCTGGCAACAGCGTTCTCTGCAAGCATATTCATTGGATACCTTGAAAGCACTGACCCTAAGGATTTTAGTCAATAGAATAAATTATTTGTACTTGAAATTTTTGCATAAAACCGATAGTTTAAAGAGCTGTTCTCTTACGTTATTCATCACATACTGAAGCTGTTGGAGTTCTTGTGGTATTTTAGCTGCTGATCACTTTAAAGGTTTCCTTAAACTTATTTTCTAATTCTAGGGAGAAGATCGCTTACTTCACAAGAGCGAAGATCAACATACCATCCCTACCAGCAGATGATGTATAATTACATTTTTCACTGAAGTATTTTTCCACTCGCTCATCTTTTTAGATGAACGTTTTGTAGTTAGAACCTCCTGCTTTTAAAGATCTTCTATTTTACATCCGACTATAAAGATGTTCATTTGTAAAATACAGCGAACTGAGTTCTTGTCTGTTAAAAGGCACCAAACAAACAAACAAACAAACCACAACTAGCAGAAAACCAAAGTGGAACACTTCTGGTACATGGATGCTAATTTTGTACAGTTTGTATGTATCGCATGTGTGCTCTTATTTTGTAAAGATGGAACAAAGGAAAGTGTGTATCCTGTTGAACCGCACTGTGTTGAGAAATATTACGTTCAACAGAAGATTGTTTGTCTTTTCACTATTTTCACGTGAGCAGACTGTGAAGATGGCTGTTATGCCATGCAATATTTTTGTACAAGTGTGACTTTTATAGTTTGAAATTAACCATGAATGCAAGCTCCTTTCCAAAACAGCAAGGCTGCCTCGTAACAGGTGCAGTTTAGATTTCCATCACCTACGTTGGGATTTTGTTTCTGAAAACCATTTCCTGACTGTCCTTTTTATTTCTGTGAAGAAAGAAAGGTGGAGTACTGAGTGCAGGAGTATAATTTTGTGAATGTACAGTACTTTGGGCTGCACTGTACAGTACTTTGCATCTGCAAGGTGGGGAGGGGAAAGGGCAGACCAGTAACCCTAAAACCTCTTAACAGTGACACTACCAAAAGGGCAGCTGCTTTCTGAAACTGAAGCTGAATCAAATTCACATCAAAGTGTTTATAGATGAGTAGTCATACCACTGCGCTGTCAAATCTTACGTTTAAATGTAACCTTTTGACCTAAATGTTGTCTACTTTTGTCAACAAGCAGTATGTCAAAAAGATCAGGTTCATGAAAAATTAAACCCGTGCTGTTGTCAGAAGAGGAAAAACTACCCATCAAATTCAAATTGAATCCACTGACGCTAGTACCGGAAGTATTGTTGGTGTAGAAATCCATGCTGGAAAAATCTGTGACCTAGAAACCATAAACTATTTCAGTTGGGTATGTACTCCAGTTCTCATTACCTTTTTTTAAGTAAATGAAACACAAGCTGTTTTTCAGAATAATGATGGTTCAAGTTGAACAAACTTAAGGAGTAAATGTGCACAAGATATCTATCAAAATAGAATTTTCACTTATCTGACCAGACCTTTTTGTTTCACAATGTGGATGTGCTTGTCATCGTCCCTGGGGAAGCATGCGACTGCATCAGATCTGGAATAAAGCATCTACAACATGCTGTTGGGTAAAACAAAACTTTGTGGTTGATCTTATAGCCAAAACAATGTAACTCAACTTGTATCTACAGTACCTAATCTCTGAAGGTTTTTGAAAAAAATGTTAAATTCAAAGGTTTTTTTTTATTCTATGGATAGAATCTTTGTCCTTAACCTACAGATTATATTGACAAGCCACCTATACATAGCACTTCACTTTTCCAGAAAGTAATTAGCCTTGTTGAAAGATGAAGAGAACATAGCTACAATATGTTTGCGAATGTTAAGGTAAGAAAATTCTGTGCCTAGAATCTTTTTTGTTAAACACACCAAGGATTTTCTTGTGATACACAAATACATTTAAAGGATTTGAAATAATAAATGTATAACTGGAGGCCACACAGTTCTGAACAAGTGCCAGTCAGGCCAACTGGCTGAGCATCATTCTTCATGAATATCCATTTATTGCTGTTCTTTTAACACACACACACACACACACACACACACACACGACTACTAGAAACAAGAAGATATGATTCATGCTTGTGAGGTCAAACTTTAAAAACAGAAGTTTGACATTTACTGTAGAGGTGAAACGAAGGTTGACTGTTTCAGCTTCTCAGTTTGATTATATAAAGTGTTGGTAGGATGTGTAGAATTGTACCGTATGATTTATTTTTTTATTTATTTACAGTCTTATTTATGTTCTGTTAAATATAGTTCAGTTCTGGCCATTTAAAATGTTTGATGTTAAACTATTGTGGGAAATATTTACAGCTTTCTAAATTCTTGCCAGACTAGCTGCTGTTTGTGTATATGTTGAATAACCTTCAGAGGAGTATAAAAAAATAAATTCTGATTGGGTGTGGCCAAGACGGTCAAGTTCTGATGGCTTTAGTTTGCAAAATTTGCTCATTTTTAAAATGAGACAGACTTAAACATATCAGCTCTTTCTCCTCACTTTCCAACTCATTAGTAGCGTTACAAACTTATTTATAGGCAGCTTTTAACAGTTGTGGGGGTTTTGTTTTTTACTAATTCAAATTATTCACACTGCTGAAACATTCAATAGACTGAACTAAAAGTGGATATGAACAAACCATGAAGTTCAGATTTATAAATCTCACTCTTGAAGAATTAGAGTTTACCCTGTACAGGGAATAACAAATGGAGTAATTAGTTCTCGTGTTTCAGTTATCAGTATGTAATTGCAATTGTGTAATCAAAATTAAGTATTACAGGCACAAAACAATATTATGAATGAAGTTCAGCAGAAATTGTTCTAGGATACAAATCAAATAATTTTAAAATCTTTTTTACTGTTGCTATGTTTATACTGTATTAAGCATCGAATGCTCAGGACTGAACTAAATATTTAATCAGGTTATACTCCGAATGTGTTTCTGTTCTAATTTTGTCTGTAAAAGTATGCAAATACATCACATAGATTAACTTTTGTCTCTGCACTTTCAATGTGTTTCAGTGATTTGAAAAAAAATAAAAAACGTTAACAAAGCCGTTTTGTAGACTAGTGTTTAATTTTAGTGAAATCTTTGATTCCTGGGCTGTTTCTGAGCTCTTTGCAAAAGTAGATGTTCACTTACTATTTTTGTTGTCTTCAGAAAGTCACTGCAGTGTTAACGTCAATCACTGCTAGTCCTTAGGATCGTGGCATATCATGCTAATGGAAGTGCTCTCATCGGTTTTCACTTAAACTCCAGTGTTAATGTCCAAGTAGATTCACTGCTCATTAAAGTGGTGTATAATAGCTATGACCACAACCATCCAAAGTGCAAACTTCCACATGCAGGCAACACAGCTCTGTATTGTCCTGGAATGTATTCTAGGCCTGAGGCTCTTATGAGCTACAGTTTGTGCCAATGCGTGTGGTGCTTTAGTGATAGAGAAAATTGAGGTCTGTATAAACTGATAGTACAAAAAATATATTTACATGTGACATGAGATAGGCATGGAACTCTGGACTCCACTTTCCCACATTAACCTCCCTCCTCTGCTCTCTGTCACCCTAGCACATGAGAGAACAGAGAGACTGAGGTAGAGCCTCAGACGGTGTAAATGGCCATAGCTCTGCTGAAGTCAGTGGAGCTATGACTCCTTGCACCACCTGAGGATCTACCCCACTAGGTCTTGCATAAACATTTTTAATGGACACCGAGAACTTTCTTGCCCATTACCTTCTTGTCACAGCAAATCCACCAATGCAAACTATTTAGGCTTCTTAAGTGTTGGAAATACGCAAGTCAAAGAAAAAATTCTTGCTCAGTTAAGTCACTGGGAGGTTTTTTTTCCATTTAATTGAATAGAATCAAGCCTATATTCCATAATAGAAAATCCAGAACTCATACTTTAGATCCATAGTAAGTTATTTTTATATGACAGATACATTGATCAACACGTGAAAATGTGTGGTAACTTTTTAAACTAAACATCCATATATTATGATTTTGTATTTTATTTACCAGATATGTACAGTCATAAACTGTATTATCATATCGGCAGATACAACCAAAGTAATTAGTCTAATCACTGTTAAGTCTCAATTGTTTTTTCTCTCCACAATGAACATGAAAATGGTTTACCGGACTTGCAGGAAGGGTGCAGTGTTCTAACTTGGTGATTAAAGGGAATAACAAAGTTTTTTAAAAATCTAACACCTTGTAGGTGAGGTGGTTCGTCTGTGTCAGATAAACCTACAAATCCTCAACTGAAAAGTTTGATTCTTCTCGTCGAGTTTGAAAGGAAACGGGTATCTGCCCTTCTTAAAGTCTCTTAAATGTTCAGATCTATATTTCCGATTTACAAAAGTTGATTGTTATGCAGTGGCAGAAATTCAAGATACCTAACTGACTATTCGCGATCTTTAGCTGAACAAGCTGTGCATATAAGTAATGATTCCTTGTATCACAAAGAATCTACCAAACCAGCCAGAAAATAGTGCACCCCCGAATTCCCATCTGGGACAATCTCCAGAATAGCCTCATTCCAAAATGTTTGTGCCATAACATGGGTAACGCAAGAAACTGGGGGTAAGGTTCAGATTCCAGATATCCATAAAAGTATTCCTTTATGCAGTAAACAGTCATTTCTTTTAGTTCATGTTGCGAAGCTCCCATTTTCAGGCAGTCCAAAAACTAGAGATCAGGAGACTCAAAAGCCCAAGCCCATTCGATGTAGACACTAAAATCCTGAACTCTGCAGGCAAAACTAATAAAGAATCAAAGTCCTTACACTGTGTTCCTCTTGATTCGTCTTGAACAGTACGGGTTTGCCAGAGTCCCAAGTCCCAGGTCTCCAGTTCATTTACATCCAAATTGAGATTTTTTCCAGTCTGACAAATTATTATAAGCACCAGTAAAAACCTATCCTAACAAAAATAATAAAATTCCAGCTAATTGCATCCTACTTATGTGGGCTAAATCCATTTTAATAATAGAGTCCAAACGCTTCAGGAATATCTCTACCAACTACTACAGATACATTTTCTGTTTAGTGCTTGTTGCGCTAAACATAAACTTTGTAAGCTGTGAAATAATTCCCTCCTTTTATATGCTATTTCGTAAAAGGACTCTTGACAGATTTCCTTTGATCTGGTTTCTTGTGGATTTGCTTTGAGTATAGAGAAATAACGTGATAAATCAGTAATTCAAAGATGTGGCTGCAGCTGGGCTCATATTCCATTGGTTTTGCTTTTCAGAAAATAGCTGGTCTTTGAACAGAAAAGCATACACTCAATAATAGTGCCCTTTCTATCGCTATTGGGGTAACAATACTCCAACCCTTTTCACTAAGTAGTTTTAATAGTTCTGGATGTTTTTAATTAGCTCATTGTTTGGGATGATAATTCATAACCTGAATAATTCACATTCTGTATATTTGGATAAGCCCATGCAAACTTTATATAGTTTAACAAATAAGGTGGTCTGCCTGTGAGAAATACTGCATTTATTTTACGAAGTTTTAAGAAGTATGTTTGTTTAAAATCAGACTAATTACATGTACAAGAACTGCTATATATGATAAAAGTTTCACCGAATGCCGTTCAAGTATTCATGATTAAAAACTCAGTTCCTATACTCTATAAAATAGCAAATGCTTATGAGCAGATTAACTCTTTCAACTAGGTATTTTTCAGCCACCCCTGGCTCTTTAATTTTTTTCTTTGTATCTGAAATATGCAGGTGCCAGAACATCCAGGTTAACTTTTGTGTCTTGTTTTCCCCATAGTAGGTTGGGATAACAAACGACTAGCTGTTTTGGGACACTGGCCTGTGATGCTGGTGAATTACATGCAGCATTTTTCAGAAACTAAGAGTGCTTTAAAAAAAACGAGATCTCTGCCAGTCTTTTTAGAGTTTTGGGAATTTTCCTGGATAAAGAAACACAGTTCTTACACAGAGATCTCCTTCTCTCTGTAGCAAAAGTCTATACCCGGAACACAAGTATTTTGAGGGTATTTGTAGAGGTGGGAAATACTCTAGATCATGAAAATGTTACTGGATCAGATAGGTGGATGGTTGTGCCATAGGGAGTCAAAGCCTTTGAATTCCACTTAATTGGCTTCGCATGAAAAGGAAACTTAACATTTTTGGCTCTTAAGCAACATACGAGAGAGCAACCTTATACATTTTGGGGGTCTACAGTTCAGCTTTAATAGCAAAACAAAGTAGTGGTTCTTCCATACAGTCATGATAGCTTTAATGTCCTGCTGCAAAACAAAACAGTTTTGCCCCCCGGAGCGACGACACTACGTTGAAAGAACAATTACAGGAAGAAAGAATTAGACACACAACTTTAATGAATCAGCTAAGTAACAAAGGGTCCTTTGAATCATTATTGGAACAAGCTTCTGCCTTGTGCTAGAGTTCTGAAAAGAAAGAGAAGACTGTCTGTACTACTTAAACTCCTAGATTTTCAGGACTATTTTCAGTTTCCAAGTGTTGACAGTGATCTTGCATTTCTGTTACTGTGTAATGGACTGAGGATGGATGGACTTCCGATGAACAGACAGTGCAATTAAGTAGTGACCCTCCTAGTATAAGACATATTCCAGCAAACCAGCCAACAAACAGTGCTTCCCCCAAGTCCCACTTGGGAATAATCTCTGGGATATTCTCATCCATATTTTCCTCGACTACAGTGTGAGCAACCCAAGAAACTGGGGCCATGACTGTAATTGCTGATATCCAGAAGAGTATTCCTCCAAGCAGTAATAGCCGTTTCTTTAGTTCCTGTTGTCTTTCACCGATCTTCAAACAGTCCAACCCAAAACCTGAAAGCAAGAAGCCCAAAAGTCCTAATCCATTTGAAACAAACATCAAAATCCTAGAAATCCTAAACTCTGGAGGCAAAGCCAAGAAAGAATCAAAATCCTTACATTGAATTCCCCCTTCCTCTTGGGAAACACAAACTTGCCAGAGTCCCATGGTCCAGGTCTCGAATTCATTTAACTCTAAAGCGAGATTTTTCCAGTCAGGTAAATAGGTAGTGAGACAGGATAGAAACCATCCAAACAGAGAGAAAAAAATGCCATTTAATTGCATCACAGTTCTGTAGACTAAAGCCATTAGAAGAGCACAGTCCAGAAAGCTTTAGGAGGAATGTCTCTCTAAGGGCTGATACCTTTTGTGGTGGTTGGAGCTATGATGATCTTAGTTCTTTGTGCCCTGAATATAAGCTTAGATATTAACCCTTTGAAAACTCTGAAACACTTTTTTGTTCTTCATGAATATAATGTTTCATGTAAAGGACGAAGGACTCTGCTAAACCATGGGTTAGGCTTTCTGATCAAGATTTGATCTGTTACCTTCCAGTGCCTGATGATTACAAGTCTGCGGATGAACAAAGAAGGCTCTATGACCCCTCACCCTAAATACAACAGAAATCTTTGTGCTTCAATACGGATTAATTAGATTTTAAGTGGTGATAAAAAGCCAGCTCTGTCCTCAACAGGACTTCATTGTAATAGCAAAACTTGACATTTCAGGGATGTAAATCGAGGCCTTGTAAAGAAAGGTAGACTGTTTCCCTATAATCTTTATTCTTAGACTTCCTCAACATACACAGTGGCTTATTCTCCACTCTCTTGTTCTATGTCACAAGCACTGGGAAGACTCTCTGTAAAAGGTCCTTGTATGTTTCATTTTTTCTATGTTTGTTTCTCTTAAAATGGGCTTCTTTTAAGGTCTGACCCATTTAAGGGGCAAAGGAGAAGTGAGTAAATAATCAAAGTGCCATAAAGAAAGCAATCCTTTACAATTCTAGACTCCCACCCATCATAATGAATTCAGAGCAGAAATTCAGTTGTTGTAAACTGAAGAAAATGCAGCTGTGACCATTTTAAATCAGTTGAAGTTGTCCCCTGTACTCTCTGGGCCTAGTCCTGCAAGGTGCTGAGTATTTGCTCAACTCCAATTTCAGTTAGTGGGTGCTGAGGTTGTTTCCTATTCCTGGTGGTAGGAAATGCTCATCACCTTCCCATATGAGGCCCTAAATAAGCAGGGTCAGTGGGAAATCATGGAACCCAGATATAGCATCATGCTTTTGCCCTGGTATGTGCTTCTCTGAAATCTATTTTTTCTCATCCTGACTGAGGGCTGTTCTGCATAGCGTTCCTCCTGGCACAGTACAGCTACTCATGGACACACCACTGCAATGTACTATATCAACACACAGGGAGGAACGTGCTCGTTGCTGCTGTGTCAGGAAGTGATCCCCCTTGAGGAAAAGTGCATCAGTCAGTGTCACACCGATGGGCCTGTCAGGGTTCCCTCCCCACTCTGTACTCTGGGGTGCAGATGTGGGGACCCGCATGAAAGACCCCTTACGCTTATTTCTACCAGTTTAGGTTAAAAACTTCCCCAAGGCACAAATTCTTCCTTGTCCTTGGACGGTATTGCTGCCACTACCGAGTGAGTTAGGCAAAGATTCAGGAAAAGGACCACTTGGCGTTCCTGTTTCCCCAAAATATGCCCCCTATCCCCAAACCAAATAGGTAAACAAGATGAGCACAGACCAGACCCTTGGGTTTTTAGGACACTAAAAACAAATCAGATTCTTAAAAGCAGAACTTTATTATAAAGACAAAAGTAAAAGAAGCACCTCTGTAAAATCAGGATGGAAGGTAATTTTACAGGGTAATAAGATTTAAAACACAGAGGATTCCCTGAAGGGGGATTGAAGGGGACAAATCCTGCACCCAGCCCCAGGCCCCCTCACCTCACAGCCTGGATGCTGGCTAGCTAACATCCACGGATCGATCCTGCTTTTTAATAGTTCAGCACATCTGTTGTGGAAAACGAGTTACACCACAACACATCCTAGCTTGCAACAGAAAGGATTCCACCAGTCTTACCTGTGCTGCTAAATGGAAGAGGCTCTCTGTCTGGGTATCGGGGAATCATCTGTCTCTCTTGGAAGCACTGATGGCTGCCATCCCTGGACTACCTGCTCACGTTAAAATATTTGGCCTTCTCCATCAGCTCCCTTGCAGTGCATCTGGCACCTATCTCTGATCACTATCCTCCGGTGGGAAGGCCAGACTGTTGTCTCATCCGACAGCGGCTAGATTTCTCAAGGGTCTCATTCATGTTTTCCCATGAAGCAGAGACCCTGCCCTTCTGGGACCTCAGTACCGTTTTAACAAGTTTGATGGCACCTCCTTTTGAGCCTTTGGTAGTCTGCCCTTTGGAAGTCTGCTCTTTGTACCACTTATCTATAAAGACTGCCTTCTTAGTGGCCATAACCTTAGACAGAAGAATAAGCAAGATGTAAACCCTTACGGTGGGGCAACTTTATATAGTATTCCAAAAGAACCAAGTGATTTGATGCCCTTATCTAAGGTTACTAATTTCTAATTTCTGATTGTTATCCTAATCAGATGATCCGTTTAGCTGTATGCTTCCCCAAACCTCACTCCACTTTGGAGGAGCTAAACTTCATGCCTTCGATATTATCAAGCTTTTTTTCTTACTATCCAGACTGAACAAAGCCATTTAGGAATTCTCCAAAACGTTCCCTAACGCGTACTGACAGAATGAAGGGCCAACCAATCTCCATTCACACTGTCACAATAGGTCCCAGGTTATAAGACATGTTACAGGGTGACCCATTTTGACCCACCTGTATAGATTAGGATCCATTCCACGAGAGCTCAGGCTCAGGCAACCTCTGCCACCTCTCAAATACCCGGTGAAAATTACATTGTCACTTCAAGTATTAACTCTTTCATTGCTCATCAAAGCACGTAAGAAAGGAGAGCTATAGGATGAAAATCTGCACAAGCTACTGTAAGTGGCAGCTCATTTTGGCACTTCTCAACAGACTTGAGAAAGCTGCCACTTTTCTCCAAGCTTTCCAATCAAGAAAGAGCCTAGCAGAGCCCAGAGGGGCAAGAGGGCCCCCACAAGCAAGTGAAGAAGCCCAGGGGCGTGTACAAACATAGGCAGTGGCTGGCTAGGGCTAGAGGGGGGCCAGATCCTGCCACCTTCATGTGCAGTCCAGCTCTGCAGATCCAGCAGTGCCAGGGACAGCTCAGTGCTGCACCACCTGGCTGCCCAGCAGCAGAATGAGGAGGGAGAGTCCTGAGAGCCCAGTGTCGTGCTGGGGGCAAAGTCTGTCCTGAGTGCCCCCAGCAAGCCAGTTCTGTCTGGTGCCCATGAGTGGAGCTGGTACCAGAGAGGGAGATGAGCAAGATGGAGGACAGAAGAGGCTCAAGAGGAGGGAATCCAGCTGGGGCCACCAGGACACAGCTCCCTCTGCTCCCAGCCCAACCCCTGACCCTGCCCTTCCACTGGCCCCCATCCAATCTCCCTACCATAGCCGCGCAACCTGCCCCTCCCACAGCTCTCCCCTGCTTCCCCTCAAACCCCTCACAGCCCCACCCAGCCCTGCTTAAACCCATCTAGCCCCCTGCTACTTCATCCCCAGATAAAAACACCCAAGCTTCTCCCCCCTCCCCAAATAAACCTCAACGCCACCAAACTTCCTCTGGCCACAGCCTTCCACCTATCCCACCACATCAACCCCCGTCACACAAACACACATCACAAATAAACCCCTCACGTCACAACCTCCCAAATAAATGCTCCATAAATCACCCTGCCAAAACCCTTCTCCAAGCCCTCTGCTCACCATTCCCCCAAACCCCATTCCCCAATACACCCACCTTTTAAAACCTCCCCTCTACTCCTGGCAGCACCAACCCCCGACTTCTTCAATTGCTCCAGTCCCCGATGGCTCACCCAGGAAGTCCCCCATAGGGCCTCTCCCTCCTTGGCATCAGCATCCCATCTTCACTTTAGAGTGTTATGTGGGGTTGATGATCTTTCCCTTCGCCTGTCCCTGTCACCTCCTTGTCCTCTTGGGGTGGTCAGATGGCTAGTGGGTGTCCCTCCATCTGGCGGAGCCCACCACAGCAAAGGTGAAAATGGCAAGAGCTACCAGCCAGAGCGGGAACCCAGGCCCAGCCCAGCAGGTCAGGAGCCTCTGCTCTGGTGTGAGTGCACGGTGGACTCGCTCGCCAACTTCCTCCTCTCCACACCAGGCCATGACATACGCAGTGATCTCGTGCACTGGAGAGCACGGCCTGACAGTTTTACACAAACCCCACAAAGAATATTTTCACCAGCCGCCTGTGCATCCAAGCCTTGCTGAGAAGGCAGCCAAGCTCAAGGAGTCCAGCTGAGCCCATGGGTGTACCTTGACCCCAGTAATGAGCTCAGGGAGCCCACAGAGCATGTGTGATCATATTTTCTGCAACAGCACAATCTATTGTGAGTCCTGTCTCCTGTGGCGAGAGCTTATTCTGTGGGCAGAGCTTGGAAGAGTGCCATCACTGCCCACCCCACTCCCACCCCAGGAGCCCAGCTGACACGGTCAGATCTTTGGGATGAGAGCTGTCTGTCTCATTATACCAGCTCATTTTTAAGTAAAACAAAAGCTGAGACCACACTTCTGTAACGAGTGGTGGCCTGACATAAACACGTCAGAGTTCTTGGGGGTTTCTCAGAGAACTCAGGTTATGTGAGAGATTTTTGGAAAGAGACTTTTTGAATGTAAGGAAGGCCTGTTCAATGCAAAGCCCAGGGGGACTTTCCCACTCTGATTTTGTTACTGGTCCACCATGACACTCTTACTGAATTCTTCCCTGCAACAGCGGGACAGTAGGAATTGCCATACTGGGTCAGACCCATGGTCTCTCGAGTCCAGTGTCCCGTCTCTGACAGTGCCCAACATCTGACACAGAACTGGAACCTATGATTTTAAAAATAACGTGAAAGAATGTTTTGAGAGCGTATCACTCATTTTAAATAGCTCCAAGTATCAGTCTGCAAACTGATGTCTCCAGTTCTTTCCAGCGTGACAAGTCTTAAGTGGGGTGGGGGGGGCGGCGGTTTAAACTCTAGTCTGTCTACATAGCATCCTGTTCAAACAAATACATTAACTTTTCCCTCATTACTTATAAAACCGTTTCCATCTGGATTCTGAATCTTACTCTAATGCGATTTATTTTTCTTCAGAGGTTTTAGAATTACATCATTTCTCCTGGAAATCTTGATGGCCAGAGCTGGTCTCATTAGTATCGAAACCCAATATACATATATTTTCTTCCAAAGAACATTAGGAAGCCGTTGGTTGCTGAAAAACATGAAAACTAAAACAGATCTGTATCCAACAGAAATATTCAGCTTAAGTCCAAGTAGTGAATTTTACTACTCTGATAGCAGGAGTAAGCTGTGTGCCTGGTATTTCCATGAAGTGACTAGGCTATTAATTCTTTGAATAGTGGTCAGTGCATCTCTAACCTATGTGAATATCTTATTTTGTGCCATATAAAGGAATCTTTGTGAGGAAGTAACCTGAGGCAAGCGCTGCAAGGGGAAATTTGATGAAAGTACATTATAATCAGTGCTGAACAGAACCACCAGTCCTTGGTTTTCTGGAGATATTGAAGGTTTAAGTTTTCATCACCTCACTTTTTCATTAATCACTTGACTTTTTCTGTGCTTTCCGGTAAGTGTTTGGGGGTTTCAGCAGAGTGCAGTACACTGCATTGAATTGTTTCCTCCTGTGAACGCTTCATGCACAGAGCAGGAAATCGTGTGCTTAGAGAAATACTATTTTTCAAAATACCCTCCATGTTCTCACCCCCTCCCAAATGTTCTTTATTTAAACATTATCAACTTAGTTTGGACATTAGGTAGAGCTGGACTAGCAGCCGGGGGGGGGGGGGGGGGTGCACAAAAGTTGCCAGTGGTCCATAGTAACTGATGCAATCTGAACACTGACCTGACAAATTGGGGGGGGGAGGAGGAGGGTAGGAGAAAATCCCTAATTATAAATACATATTCTATTAGACCTTGTCATGATAGTGAATTGGAAAAGGGAATTTAGGGACCATGCGGAGGGGTGGGGGTATAGGGGCAAGCTATACAGATTGTTTTCTTCCCCTTTCAAAACAAAAACATATCAGTGGTTTACTTAATCAAACACATAAATCAGTTCAAGGATCATTACTTTTTCATAAAACATCCATTCAAAATTTAGATGAGATCATTTATAAAAAGGGCCAAAAAGTAAGTGACTTCATTTTGGTATAAGTTCTAAAGAATTTGTTTCGGTTTTTTAAAGTCCCCTGTGTTGAGAAGTAGGATTGTTTTGGATGCTGTTAAAGTTAGCAGACAATGGAATAAATGTGAGCATGTTGTGTACGGAGGTTACAAGAGAAAAGGATAGACGCAATTACATTTAATGCCATGGAATTGAATAGAAGCCAGACAAATAACATTGGACCACATTCTCTTGTCCAATCTGGCCCCTTTGCATTGCTTGGCAGCACAAAGAGGGATGGATAGTGGCTGCCTCTGGCCATCTGAAAATTCCCCTCCCCTGGAGGAATTCTCAGGCAGAATAAAATGAATGTAATTGGTTCCTGTGCCACCTCCGTCTTCTGTGGCGTGTGTGTATGGTGTGAGGCTGGAGTAGGGTAGGGTATGGCCAAAGCACCAATGTACTCCTGTAGTTGTTAGCTGATGGTCCTTTGGCATACGCTAAGGAATGGTCTGGAGCTGCACAAGGAAAGAATCAGGGAGCTGTAACCAACTGTATAATGGTTTGCCCCCATCTCCAGCATCCAGCACACCTTAACACAGCAGAGGATTTGGCCCATTATATTGCGTGTTCTGTGTTAAAGTGTATACACAATTTCTTTAAGAAAAGAGAAATATTAGCAGCCACTTGGAACGTTCTTAAATCTAATCTGAAGTAGATCATTTATATCTAATTAAATCTCTTGTATCTTATGATAATGAAGGAACCTGTTGGCTTATTCAGACTTTTGGAAGAAAAGGTGCAACTTGCTTCCTACTGAAACCACCACAGCAGAATTATCCATGTCTCTTACATGGATAGATGAGAGAGAATCTGTTTTACCAACTATTGAAAAGGAAGCAACCAGGCATTTACAGCAGTGTGATATAATGTGATAGATATGTTTTAAAAAGCCCTTGTGAGTATGTAAAAGAAACTGTGAGATCCCTTAAGACTCTAAGATTAGAATATACAAATCTAGTTAGAAGAAATGAAACTCATTCTCTGAAAGCAAGACCTTTCACTCCTATGAAACACCTTATTTCAGATTTTTGACTAATGGGAATTGAACAAGAAGATCTAGGAGGAAAGGGAATAGGAAGAGATAAGTACAAGGTAAAACTTTTCTGTTTCTCCTTTACAGACTTAGTCCAAAGATCAAAATGAAACATGGATTTGCCATCCTTTTTAATAGAAGAATAAAGAATATTCCAAGATTAACTGCACAAGCCTCACAAAACACCTTACTATCACCATCCCAATCCAAAATTAAAAATTAGGGTTAACTAGATTATCTGAACAATAAGGATTTTTAATCTAGAACACAGTAGTTCTGATCTACTGCAAGTATGAAATCTTGTTATTTGACTATTGATGGAGATGTGATTTCCTTGAATGATGTACCTCTTTCCAAGAAAATAATTTGTCTGAGTTGTCAGAAGTGTAATCTTCTCTAGCATTACCCATCACTCATTATAACACTTTGGTTTAACATGGGTGTTATGTTGTCTATATGTCTCCTGTGCTCTTCATATATATACATAGATTTAATATGGGTGTAATATGCAGACACACACTATTCCTGACCCCTGCAGGCAAGCAGCTGAAGCCCTGAAGCATGAGATTTGATTACAATAATTTTCTTAAGGCAGAGATGCAAGTGTTTTGAGCATGCTGAGGGCAATGCAGAGCTTTCTGTTCTCATGGCCATGAAAGGAGGGAATAAACAGGTGCATGTCACAGATTCATAGACCCCAAAGCCAGAAGCAACAAACATCCAGCCTGCCCCCACCATACACACAGGCCATAGAACGTTCTCCAGAAACTGGATGAAAGCATTTCATTTCGACAGTTATCTAATCTCATTTTAAAAGCTCCAAGTGATGGTGAGTCCGCCACCTCCCCTGGTAAGATGATCCAATGTTTGGTGTTTTCCCCTTACATATTAAAACTGAGAAAACTTTCAATTAAAAACCATAATTACAAATAAATTTTAAAAATTAAAAATGCATCAGTTATTCACTAAAACCCATTCATGTTCTTCTCTCCCTTTGTTCCCCCCATCATGACCTCCCCTGCCTCTTTTCTCTCCAGCTTGCTCCACCCCTTTTCCTCCATCCCCTGTCACAAGCAGACAAAACCAAATAGGAAGCAGCTCTGCCTAACCAATTCAGGGTATGGCAGGCCAGTGGCTCCTCTTTCTCTCAGCAGCTGCCAGCTTGCCTTTCACTGGCAGAGGGAGCTGGAGTCAGATGGAGGCTCCAACCTTGAGTCCTCAGCTGTAGCAGCTCCCTGAGGGGGAAAGGGATGGCAGTCATGTTCTTCCTGCTCCAGGGTCTGGGCTGCTGGGGGTGGGGCAGAGGGGGCGGGGGAGAGTATAGCAGCTGTGGGAGCCCACAGTTCACTCTGTGTGCCAAGCTAGTGTCAGAGAGGGCACCATGCACACAGGCACTGCTCTTCCGCCTCCGTCTCTCAGCTGACCCCTGACATTGCATGTGTGGGGTGGAAATGAGAGGCAGGGAGCAGAATCAACGTTAAAGCATGATGTAAAAGATGGTATTGCTGAGTGGTTTGAGATTGCAGGAGTCCTGGTTAATTCTGCTTCACGGGATAGGGATAATGTCATGGCTATATTCATAGAAACCAGGAGAGAGAGAATGTAATGAAAATGGTTGATTGTTTTAAGATCTATATTATTTCATCCCAAGGAATACTTACCTGATGTCATCTCTGGCATTTTAGCCCATTGCCAAGTACTGTCAAGTGCTAAGTGCCTTTTTCTTGTATTCTGGGCATTCAGGATAGTTCGTTTAGAATAGGCCATAGACATGTACTCTGTGGTGGGGAGTTTAGCCTGGTCCTTACGGGCCATTTTGTGTGTTCATAGAATCATAGAATCATAGAATATCAGGGTTGGAAGGGACCCCAGAAGGTCATCTAGTCCAACCCCCTGCTCGAAGCAGGACCAATTCCCAGTTAAATCATCCCAGCCAGGGCTTTGTCAAGCCTGACCTTAAAAACCTCTAAGGAAGGAGATTCTACCACCTCCCTAGGTAACGCACTCCAGTGTTTCACCACCCTCTTAGTGAAAAAGTTTTTCCTAATAATTAATGTTAATAATTAATAAAGAAGCGTTAATAAAGAAGCATTTGTTGAGACCAGGCCTGGAGTGTTGTGCTCCATGCACACCCTCTGAGCAGCTGTAGCATTGGCAACGAGGGTATACTGACTGACAGGTGCAAAACACTGTTCCTGGACTGTGGTGCTCCTGAAAAGCTGGGACGGCTGTTTTCCTGAGAGGAGAGAAGGGGCCTTGCTGACCTGAAAAGCCAGAGTGAGACTCCAAGGAAGCGTGGAGGTGCAGATTCTGGGTTCTTCAGCCACACAAGGGAATGGCATACCACAGCAGGGTGGGGAATTTTAACCCAGTCAGAAGGAAACATGGACATGTTATGTAGAATGCATCTGCTGTTACCTATTGGCTAATGGTGTAATGGGCAAAACAAATCCTCCTCAGTGTTGTGGGTTGAGCGACTTATGGACTGATTATTGATTTCCTGGAGCCAAGAAGTCCTGGAATGGTGACATCTGACGCAGTGACAGATCATTATGAACCAAAACCATCTGTTAGTGTCTTGTGGTTTAAATTTAACTCCTGCCTCAGGGTGCCTTATTAATCTGTCTCGCAGTTTATGGCTCCTCTACGCCAGCTGGCAGCCCAAAGTTTGGAATTTGGAAATGGTTTGGAGGATACGTTGTGCAACTGCATTGTTTCTGGCATCAACAATGAAGGTATGCAGTGAAGGATTCTGGCAAAGCCCACCCTAAAACTCCAAAAGGCCATGAATATTGCTGTGGCACTAGAGATGGCCACCAGAGGCAGCCACGCTCTTTCACAAATCCCGGCCAAGTGGATCAACAGGTTGGGGGATAGGAAAGAGAGAGTCAAGCCACACCGTGAAGGTGACCTGCTATTGCTAGAGGGAATAGGGAATGCTACCGATGTGTGGGGTGGGGGATCATTGTCATACAGTGTGCAGGCATAAAGCCTCAGTGGTGGTGGTGTAACAAGAAGGGACATTTGGCTGGGTGCTGCAGAACTAGAGGCACAGAATATGGGGATACCCGGAACAAAACGGGGGGAATAGGACGTGCCGTGTGAAAGAAGCATCAGCTGGGGACTTTGAATCAGAGGAGGAGGAGTAAGATGAGGTATAGGCTATCTTGAATCAGACTGACTCCTGTAAGAAACCAATCCTAATCGAGCTTCAGTTGAATGGGCAGAATGTGAAAATGGAGTTTGGCACAGGGCTACAGTTTTGGAGGCGAGTGACCTACAAAATTACCTCTGATGTATGCCCCAGCTTGACTTTTTTATCCCCTAACTAAGCAATACTCAAGTCCTTCAAAGGGAAGGGTGGAAGTCAAGGTAAGGTATGGACCGCAGAGGGCTTGTCTACCTCTCTTTGTAGTAGCTGGGACAGGGCCAAACCTTTTTGGATGGAACTGAATCTCCATCTTGAACCTGGACTGGAAAAGACTTCTGGGACCTTCATATCACATAAGCACAAAATCAATCATTGACCTTTTGGAAAAACATGAGCAAGTATTTATAGAGGAGGTGAGAGAGCTCTAGAATCTCCCGGTGAAAATACAGGTAGATACCACTGCATGCTCTCGATTTTGCAAGGCCACCCCATTCCTTATGCTCTACAAGCCAGGGTAGAAGAGAAACTGTGGCATTTAGACACTGTGGGGATTATCTGGCCAGTGACATTCTCTGAATGGGCTGCTCCGGGAGTACCTGTAGTAAAAGCTGACAGCTCCATACCTATCTGCGGCAATTACAAACAAACTGCAAACCAGGCTATCCACTTGCAGCACTATCCCATTCCTCATATTAGATAGAAGATCTTTACAACAAGCTGGCAGGTGGAGTCTTGTTCTACCAAATTAGATATGCTTGCTTACCAACAGTTAGTCTTGAATGAAGATTCGAAAACTGTGGTTGCTATCGATAAACATAAGGGACTCTACTGGTACACCTGCTTACCATTCAGAATTTACAGAATTGCTTGTCCTATCTTCCAAAGGGTCATGGAAGGTTTATTGGCTGCATTGCTCCATATCGTGGTATATCTAGACCATGTTCTTGCAACATGACAGTCAGTAGAACATCTCCAGAACCTAGATGAAGTCCTACGAGGGTTAAGGGAAGTCAGGTTGCAACTCAAGTGCTGAAAGTATGTTTTTATGGCCAAGAAGGTGGGTTATTTAGGGCATTATGTTTTAGGGAAAGGACTGCAACCATTAAAAGAGAAGATTTAAAGCCATCAAAGTAGCCCTGATTCCAGAAAATGTGAATGAGCTCCAGGCATACCTTGGCCTTTAAAACTACTATGGATGATTCATTGCAAATCTGTTCACATAGCTTTCCCCCCTTCATGCATTGCTCAGAAAAGGGGCAGAGTGGCACTGGAATAAGGATTAGGAGATTGCCTTCAAAGAAATCAAAGAGCTTCTGAAGTCAGTCAAACTCCTGGTGCATTTTGACCCCAAGTGTGCCCTGGTACTTACTTGACACTTCACCCTAAAGTGTGGGCACAGTAATTTTGCACTGAATGGAAGAAGGGACTGGCAGGCCAGTCTGTTATGCCTCACGCTCCTTACCATCTGCAGAACAACAGTGTTCCCTATTAGATAAGGAAAGCTTGGCTATTGTCTTTTCAGTCAGGAAGTTCCACCAGTATCTCTTATTCACTGTAATAAGTGACCATAAGACACTTTTAGGACTTCTGGGGGAGGCCAAAGCTATTACCCCTTTGGCTTCTGCATGCCTGCAATGTTGGGCATTATTGCTAACAGCCTATTAGTATCAGCTTATCGCTAAGCCTAGACAAGCAATTGGTGATGTGGACAGCCGCAAATTGGCTGCTGGGGGATTAAGCACCAGAGGACAACCCTGTATCTCAAGAAGTACTTCTAGCTTTAGGCAGAGAAGGAGAAGCTCCACTAACAGCTAAGCAGATTGCTCAGTGGACTAACTGAGATCCTGTTCTGTCCCAAGTCTCATTTTGTACAACATGGATGGCCCAAGTTGATGGTATCTTCAGACATTCATCCTTAGTCTCACAGGCATTGGGAACTAAGTTTCCAAAGTGGGGGCTCTACTCTGGAGATCATGAATCCTAACACCTCCCAAGGAAAGAAAGTTAATACTGGAGGAACTGCACGGAACTCACTGTGGGGCAACCCAAATGAAATCTCTGGACAGAAGTTACACCAGGCAGCCAAGCCTAGAGAGACAGATAGCAAGTGGTACTGGACTGTGGGTTTAACTCCACATTCTTCCTCCTACAACCTCTTTTGAAATTGTCAATTGCTGGATGTTGTAATTTTCCCCCTCTACAGGCTGAACAATCAAAGGAGGAACAGAAACAGGGTTTAAGTGCTGAAAAATTGATGAGAAAAGCTTCCAAGGATGTGTGTCGGTTACGGGAACAGAGCCAGAAAGTGCCAGTGGAAGTGCAGTCGTTCAGGTACAGCATGTTCTGGTTGGTCTTCTGGCTCTTCTAAATCTGTAGAGTTGGTCAGTCTAAGCTCTCATTTTAAGAACATCCTTTTATTTAGAATTGGTCAATTTGCTGTAGTGTTGGAACATGAATTATCTGAGCGTAAGCCAATATGCCAGTGCAGTATTAGTCAAAACCTACATCTTCTCTTAATCCAGTATGTCCTCACTAAGAGCATTAAATCGGCAGAGTGCGTCCTCACTACCGTGGCTAGCATAGACTCACGGAGCGGTGCACTGTGGGAAGCTATCCCACAGTTCCCTCAGTCTCCGCTGCCCATTGGAATTCTGGGTTAAGCTCCTAATGCCTGAAGGGGCAGAAACATTGTCGTGGGTGGTTTTGAGTACATGTTGTCAGTCTCCCCTCCTTCCTCCGTGAAAGCAACTGCAGACAATCATTTTGTACCTTTTCTTCTGGGTTACCTGTGCAGACGCCATTTAGCACGGCAAGCATGGAGCCCGCTCAGCTCACCGCTGCTGTTGTGAGCATTGTAAACACCTCGCGCATTATACTGCAGTATGTGCAGAACCTGGCTAAGAGACAGCAGCACGAGGACGATTGTGAGGAGGACGTGGACACAGACGTTCCTGAAAGAATGGGATGTGGCAATTGGGACATCATGGCGGCAGTGGGGCTGGTTGATACAGTGGAATGCCGATTCTGGGCCCAGCAAACAAGCACATACTGGTGGGACCGCATAGTCTTGGAGGTAGGGGATGATTCCCACTGGCTGCAAAACTTTCACATGTGTAAGGTAACTTTCCTGAAACTCTGTGAGTTGCTTTCCCCTGCCCTGAAGCACAAGAATACCAAGATGAGAGCTGCCCTGACAGTTGAGAAGTGAGTGGCTATAGCCCTGTGGAAGCTTGCAACACCTGACTGTTACCAGTCAGTCGGGAATCCGTTTGGAGTGGGCAAATCTACTGTGGGGACTGCTGTGATTCAAGTAGCCAATGCAATCACTGACATTCTTCTATCAAGGGTAGTCACTCTGGGAAATGGGCAGGTCATAGTGGATGGCTTTGCAATGGGTTTCCCTAACTGTGGTGGGGCAATAGATGGAATGCATATCCCTATCTTGGCACCGGACCACCTTGCCAACCAGTACATAAACCACAAGAGATACTTCTCAATGGTGCTGCAAGCACTGGTGGATCACAAGGGACGTTTCACCGACATCAGTGTGGGATGGCCAGGAAAGGTGCATGATGCTTGCATCTTTAGGTACTCTGGGCTGTTTGAGAGCTGCAAGAAGGGACTTATTTCCAGACCATAAAATTACTTTTGGGGATGTTGAAATGCCAATAGTTATCCTTGGGGACCCAGCCTACCCCTTGCTCCCATGGCTCATGAAGCTATACACAGGCAGCCTGGACAGTAGCAAGGAGCAGCTCAACTATAGGCTGAGCAAGTGCAGAATGGTGGTAGAGTGTGCCTTTAGACATTAAAAAGCTTACTGGCGCTGTTTGCTGATTAGGTTAGAGCTTCATGGAGATGTCCCTGGAGGATTCCCGTTCCATCCCCAGACACGTGAACAGACTTTTCCAGCAGCTGTACTGACCGCGAATGCATCCCAAGTCTTCAGGGCAAATCAAACATTAAACACTGTTGCTTTTAAACCCTGTACTGTAGTTACAAATGTGCACTCACCAGAGGTGCCTTCTCTGCCTTCAGGGTCGGGGATCTCGCCTTGGGAGGGTATTGGCTCCAGGGTGATGAAAAGGTCCTGGCTTCTGGGGAGAATGGATTCACCACTTGCCTGCTATGCATTCTCCTCCTCCTCCTCCTCCATGTTGCATGAGACTCCCCCCTTGCAGGTGTCCACAGACAGTGGTGGGGTAGTGGTAGGGTCCCCTCCTAGAATGCCATGCAGCTGCTCACAGAAGCGGCATGTATGGGGCTCTGACCCAGAGCAACCATTTGCCTCCTTTGTCTTTTGGTAGGTTTGCCTGAGCTCCTTGACTTTCACGCGGCACTGCTGTGTGTCCCTGTTGTAGCCTCTGTCCATCAGGCCCTGTGCGATTTGGCATATATATTAGCATTTCTTCTTTTTGATCGGAGCTCTGTCTGCACAGATTCTTCTCCCCATACGGCAATCAGATCCAGTGTCTCCCCTTCACTGCATGCTGGAGTTTGTTTGCGATTCTGAGGAGACTGCATGGTCACCTGTGCTGCTGAGCTCGCCATGCTGACCAAATGGGAAATGAAATTCAAAAGTTCCCAGGGCTTTTCCTGTGTACCTGGCTAGTGCATCAGAGTTGAAAGTGCTGTCCAAAACTGTCACATTGGAGCACTCTAGGATAGCTCCTGGAGGCCAATAACGTAGATTTGCATCCATACTACCCAAATTCGACCCAGCAAGGTCAATTTTAGTGCTACTTCCCTCGCCAGGGAGGAGTACAGAAGTCAATTTTAAGAGCCCTTTAGGTCGATGGAACGGGGTTTCTTGTGTAGATGCATTCATTATAAAATCGACCTAACCCTGGAGTGTAGACCAGGGCTAACAGAGATTCTTTGGCATAATTTTAAGAAATCTCCCAGATGCCAATCAATCTAGGACACATAATAGTGAGTTAAGTTAGTGTTTCATAGATTCATAGATATTTAGGTCAGAAGGGACCATTATGATCATCTAGTCTGACCTCCTGCACAATGCAGGCCACAGAATTTCACCCACCACTCCTGCAAAAAAACCCTCACACCTATATTTGTGCTATTGAAGTCTTCAAATCGTAGTTTAAAGACTTCAAGGAGCAGAGAATCCTCCAGCAAGTGACCCGTGCCCATGCTACAGAGGAAGGTGAAAAACCTTCCAATCTGCCCTGGAGGAAAATTCCTTCCCGACCCCAAATATGGCGATCAGCTAAACCCTGAGCATATGGGCAAGATTCATCAGCCAGATACTACAGAAAATTCTTTCCTGGGTAACTCAGATCCCACCCCATCTGATATCCCATCACAGGCCATTGGGCCTATTTACCGTGAATATTTAATTACCAAAACCATGTTATCCCATCATACCATCTCCTCCATAAACTTATCGAGTTTAATCTTAAAGCCAGATAGATCTTTTGCCCCCACTGCTTCCCCTGGAAGGCTATTCCAAAACTTCACTCCTCTGATGGTTAGAAACCTTCATCTAATTTCTAGTCTAAATTTCCTGGTGGCCAGTTTATATCCATTTGTTCTTGTGTCCACATTGGTACTGAGATTAAATAATTCCTCTCCCTCTCTGGTATTTATCCCTCTGATATATTTATAGAGAGCAATCATATCTCCCCTCAACCTTCTTTTAGTTAGGCTAAACAAGCCAAGCTCCTTGAGTCTCCTTTCATAAGACAGGTTTTCCATTCCTCGGATCATCCTAGTAGCCCTTCTCTGTACCTGCTCCAGTTTGAATTCATCCTCCTTAAACATGGGAGACCAGAACTGCACACAGTATTCCAGGTGAGGTCTCACCAGTGCCTTGTATAACGGTACTAAAACCTTCTTATCCCTACTGGAAATACCTCTCCTGATGCATCCCAAGACCGCATTAGCTTTCTTCACGGCCATATCACATTGGCGGCTCATAGTCATTCTATGATCAACCAATACTCCAAGGTCCTTCTCCTGGTCCGTTACTTCTAATCCATGCGCCCCTAGCTTATAACTAAAATTCTTGTTATTAATCCCTAAATGCATGACCTTACACTTCTCACTATTAAATTTCATCCTATTACTATTACTCCAGTTTACAAGGTCATCCAGATCCTCCTGTAGGATATCCCTGTCCTTCTCTAAATTGGCAATACCTCCCAGCTTTGTATCATCCGCAAACTTGATTAGCACACTCCCACTTTTTGTGCCAAGGTCAGTAATAAAAAGATTAAATAAGATTGGTCCCAAAACCGATCCTTGAGGAACTCCACTGGTAACCTCCCTCCAGCCTGACAGTTCACCTTTCAGTAGTACCCGTTGTAGTCTCCCCTTTAACCAATTCCTTATCCACCTTTCAATTTTCCTATTGATCCCCATCTTATCCAATTTAACTAATAATTCCCCATGTGGCACGGTATCAAATGCCTTACTGAAATCTAGGTAAATTAGATCCACTGCGTTTCCTTTATCTAAAAAATCTGTTACTTTCTCAAAGAAGGAGATCAAGTGAGCTGTAGCTCACGAAAGCTCATGCTCAAATAAATTGGTTAGTCTCTAAGGTGCCACAAGTACTCCTTTTCTTTTTGAGATCAGGTTGGTTTGGCACGATCTTCCTTTTGTAAAACCATGTTGTATTTTGTCCCATTTACCATTGACTTCAATGTCCTTAACTACCTTCTCCTTCAAAATTTTTTCCAAGACCTTGCATACTACAGATGTCAAACTAACAGGCCTATAATTACACGGATCACTTTTTTTCCCCTTTCTTAAAAATAGGAACTATGTTAGCAATTCTCCAATCATACGGTACAACCCCTGAGTTTACAGATTCATTAAAAATTCTTGCTAATGGGCTTGCAATTTCTTGTGCCAATTCCTTTAATATTATTGGATGAAGATTATCTGGGCCCCCCAATTTAGTCCCATTAAGCTGTTTGAGTTTTGCTTCTACCTCAAATATGGTAATGTCTACCTCCATATCCTCATTCCCATTTGTCATGCTACCATTATCCCTAAGATCCTCTTTAGTCTTATTAAAGACTGAGGCAAAGTATTTGTTTAGATATTGGGCCATGTCTAGATTATCCTTGACCTACACTCCATCCTCAGTGTTTAGCGGTCCCCCTTCTTCTTTCCTTGTTTTCTTCTTATTTATATGGCTAATGAACCTTTTACTATTGGTTTTAATTCCCTTTGCAAGTTCCAACTCTACTTGACTTTTAGCCTGTCTCACTTTATCCCTACATGTTCTGACCTCAATAAGGTAGCTTTCCTTGCTGATCCCTCCCTTCTTCCACTCCCTGTATGCTTTCTGCTTTTTCTTAATCACCTCTCTGAGATGCTTGCTCATCCAGCTTGGTCTACAACTCCTATGAATTTTTTCCCCTTTCTTGGGATGCAGGCTTCCGATAGCTTCTGCAGCTTTGATCTAAAATAATCCCAGGCCTCCTCTACCTTTAGATCCATAAATTCTTCAGTCCAATCCACTTCCCTAACTAATTTCCTTAATTTTTGAAAGTCAGCCCTTTTGAAATCAAAAACCCTAGTTGCAGATTATTTTCATTAATCCTTCCATTCCGTTGAACTGAATTAGCTCATGATCACTTGAGCCAAGATTATCCCCTACAACCATTTCTTCTATGAGGTCCTCACTACTCACCAAAACCAAATATAAAATGGCATCCCCTCTAGTCGGTTCAGCAACTACTTGCTGAAGGAATCCATCAGCTATCGCATCTAGGAAAATCTGAGCCCTATTATTATTACTAGCACTCATCCTCCAGTCTCTATCTGGGAAGTTAAAGTCTCCCATGATCACACAGTTTCCTTTAGTATTTACTTTATTGAACACATTAAAAAGGGCTCTATCCATATCCAAATTAGATCCTGGCGGTCTACAGCACACCCCAAGCACTATCCCAGGGGAGGCTCTAATAGTTTTCTTCCCCAATGTAATTTTTGCCCAGATGGACTCAGTCTTATCCATTTCATCGCTTCTTATTTCTTTACATTCTACCTCATCATTGATATACAGTGCTACTCCACCACCTTTACCTTTATTTCGGTCTTTCCTAAACAGCACATACCCTTCGATACCTGTAGTCCAGTCATGACTACTATTCCACCATGTTTCTGTTATCCCTATAATATCTGGTTTCACTTCCTGCACCAGTAGCTCTAGTGCCTCCATTTTGTTACCTAGGCTCCTCGCATTAGTGTACAAACATCTTAATTTTTGCTGTTTGGCCTCACTCACATTCTGTACCCTATTAGGCCCGGTCATTCTACAGCCAGTATAACCTATTAGACTGGTATCTACACTGCCCTTCCTCCTACCCATGGCTGTATCCTCTCTTACTTCGTTTTCTTTCCTCCCAATGCTAAAATCCGGCATGGAGATTACCTGGACATCTCCCAACCATCTCCCCCAAATTCCTAGTTTAAAGCTCTCTTAATCAGTTGTGCCACCCTCCATCCTAGAAGTCTATTTCCTTCCCTACTCAGATGAAGTCCATCCCGAGAGAACTGTCCTCTGTCCATGAATGCCTCCCAGTGGCCATACATCCCAAAGCCCTCCTTATAGCACCACTGCCTAAGCCATCTGTTGATAGTCATAATCTTGTCACACATTTGTTGCCCTTCTCTAGGAACAGGCAGAATCCCACTAAAGATCTCCTGAGCCTCAATTTCCTTAAGCATCTTCCCCAGCCTAGCATAGTGTCCCTTAATACTTTCCAGCGAGACTCTAGCCGTATCATTTGTTTCACATGAAGGATAATTAGGGGATTCTTTCCTGCTCCCTTTAGAATCCTTTTCAACCTCAGGTCTACATCCCGTATTTTAGCACCTGGAAGACAGCACACCCTCCTATTCTCTGGATCAGCTCTGGTTACAGACCTATCTATTCTTCTCAGTAAAGAGTCCCCAATCACATAGACCTGCCTTTTCCTGGTGACGGTGCTATTCTCCAGTCTATCCCCTGTTCCCTCTGGCTGCAAGATCTTTCCATTCCTATTCTCCCTTGTAATCCTCTTTAACCCATCCTGTATCCTCCTGGGGCTCATAGTTGGTGTAGTCTCCATTAACTCTTCCTCTTTTCCTACAGGACTAGCCGCTCTTCTCTTCTTCTCTCTGTTAAGGCAGTATCTGTTTGATCAGGAAATCCTCACAACTGACATCATAATTGGATGGCTGGCTGGGAGGCTTTGGCCCGCTCTAGTCCCTTTTGACAGTCACAAGGGAGAAACAAGGCAGATAGAGATTGTTTATGGGTTTTGTTCAGCGTAAAGCAGAAATGAAATCTTATAAATTTCATTTCTGTTGGTTTTGCCTTTCATTAGCTCTTAAGAGGCTGTGGTTCTAGCCTTAGGCTCATGCTGTTAAATGCAAGATTGGTGGTGAATAGTGTCACCTGTGGTGACTGAAGGATGAAGTACCTGATCTTGCTTGCATCACCAAAAGCTGGTAGGATAATACTGATGGATCCATTCTGATGCAGCAGCCAGCTATTTAGTACAGAATCAACCTAAGAAGAATGATCAGGGAGGTAGTATGGCCATGCTGTTTGCCTCCAACTCAGAATACAGCAGTCACTCACTGCAAAATTGGATAAAATATATTGTCTTTATCTTCTGTGTGTGTGTGTGTGTGTCTTGGAATGGAGTTAATTTGTGACTAATTTTTGGGTGCTGTGACAGGGTCAGGGCAGATGGCTACAAGAGAGTGCTAGAAGGCAGATATATTAGCCCCAGGTTAAGGAGGTCCCTTTTCCCTGGGTAAGGTAACAGGGAAGTTTCCAGAACAATCAGGAACTTTCTGGAAACAATTAAGGCAGACAGGCTGATTAGAACACCTGCAGCCAATCAAGAAGCTGCCAGCATCAATTAAGACAGGCAGGCTAATCAGGGCACCTGGGTTTTTTAAAAAAGGAGCTCACTTCAGTTTGTGTGTGTGCAAGGAGCTGGGAGCAAGAGGCGCAAGGAGCCGAGAGTGAGAGGGCATACTACTGGAAGACTGAGCAGTACAGGCATTATCAGACATCAGGAGGAAGGTCCTATGGTGAGGATAAAGAAGGTGTTGGGAGGAGGCCATGGGGAAGTAGCCCAGGGAGTTATAGCTGTCACGCAGCTGTTACAGGAGCCACTGTAGACAGCTGCAATCCACAGGGCCCTGGGCTGGAACCCGGAGTAGAGGGTGGGCCCGGGTTCCCCCCATCCCTCCATTCTCCCAACTTGATACCGGAGGAGTTGACCTGGACTGTGGGTTCCAACAGAGGGGAAGGTCTCTGGCCTGTTCCCCAATCCATTAGGTGGATCAGCAGAGACTGAAGGGATTGTTGTTCTTCCTTTTCCCCATGCTGGCCAGTGATGAGGCTAACTGAATGAACAGCAGATTTGAGCCTTGAAAGTGTCCAAACTGAGGGCTGCCGTGAACCTCTGAGGTGAGCAAATCCGCCAATAAGCGCAGGACCCACCAAGGCAGAGGAGGAACTTTGTCAGAGTGCTAATCAACCCATTGCTCTCCCAGATCTTGGCATGAACTATGGAAGCTCCTAACCGTAGTGTTGTTGGAGGAATTGAGGCAGATAGTTACACAATGACTTCAACATCCATCGGGACGATAAAACCTTGGTATCATCTCCGAAGTTCCTGATGGCCATGTAACTATGTGAACTGGTAGCTACTGGCTCAGTTCAGATAGTTGCACTCTTGACCGAGTGTTTTGAACTGGAGCTCAAGCTTAGGCAGTTGGAATCCAGGCTCCATGTACTGGGGAAATAGCCCCCTATAGTTTGAGTTTAGGGCACGCCTATCCTGTCAGGCGATGGACCTGTTTTAATGGTCCCCACTCAAAAACTAATGAAAGTAGAGCACCTCTAGGAGGCTCTGTGGGAAGATATTCCTGTGAAAGATCACTATTGAGGGGTTGGTAGAATATTGTAAACTTTTATCATCCATAATCTATATGTAAGCAGAGTCAGGATGAGCTCCACCCTGACATCTGGTGGTGAGGTGTGGCAAGTTGTGGAAAAGAACTTCAGGGGCCAATCTCATTTGCATAGGCACACCCACCCTGCCTAGCATGAGCCAATTGCTGCCAAAATGGTCACTTTGGCTGCCGTGGGATCCCCAGTGTCTCTGTTATTGGGGCAGGAATAATAAATTGTTATTACCCTGATTATGGGTATCAAGGACAGTGGACCTGTACTTGGCCTTTTGTTATGACGGAGGGACTCGCCGTCAACTAAGGAGCACTTGCTAGGCAAGGGATATGGGTTCCAAAACTCTGTGACTTGAGAGAGGCTGGGGACAGGTATTAATACTTGGTGGCATGGGCCCCCTCGTGAGGGCCTTACATGCTAATTGCACTGCCTCCTCTCTCCACTGTGGAATATTAGAGCTAATTTTGATTCCATTAGGAGCCTAGTTACAGGCTGCTGAGCTGAATTCACTTTGGGCCAATGGTGCACGAGCACTGAGGCTCCCCTACTACAAGCTGAAGTCACAAAAGAGCTAAACTTACTAAGAGCTGAAATCACTGAGTGTTGTGTTAAGTAGTGGGGGAGCCTGAAGCTATACTGCAGAGCAGTTTGCGGGATGGCGACCAGAGCGGCTGGTGGAGCAGAGCAGTTTGTCAGATGCCTAGAGCAGCTCATGGGGCAGCTGGCAGAGCGGAGCCCCAGGGAGAGGTGGGGCCATCAGCTTGGACCACGTAAGGTGCCCCTTCACCTCCTCCTCCCCCAATCTTCACCCAGGTTGGAAGGTAAAACTCTGCAGATAAACTTTTGAACTCTGATCAGGGACAGAGACTTTTGGGTCGTTGGACTTTTGGGACTTTGGGTGATTTTGGGTTGCTGGACTCAAGAACCAAAGGGAAAGGACACGCCCCAATTTGCTTGGGGTGGATTTTTGCTCATGGGTTGTGTTATGAATCCCGTTGGTGTTGTTTCCCCAACATAATGCCACATTGTTTCTCTCTGTTATTAAAAGGCTTTTTGCTGCATTCAGACTATGCGCTTGTGAGAGGGGAAGTACTGCCTCTTGGAGGCGCCCAGCAGGGGTGGTATAAATTTGTCCCAGGTCACTAGGTGGGGGCTTGAGCCGGTTTTGCATTATGTTATTGGAATGGAACCCCTAGATACTGAACCCGGCCCTTGTTGCTGCCAACTCTGACAGGCAGAAGGTTACATATACGTTGTGTCCTATGCACCATCTTATCTGGCTTTGCCCTCATGCATTTCCTTCGTCTGTAGATAACCTATCACGGGTGAAGTGAGAATGAAGACAGCAAAGTCTCCAGAGACGGAAATCTGGGGCTGATGTTCAGAGATTGAGTCATAAAGAGTCTTTAAATTCTTATGCCATGGTTATGTGGGAGGCAAAGTAAAGATTCTTTGCCTCTGCCATATCATCCAAAACGTCTCAATCAATAGATTAGGTTTGGGTGACAGAGAGCTTGTTGATCAGAGCTGCCTTCCTGGGGTAGTTGATAAAGTTCCTCTAGTTATGAGGGATATGTTGTGAATAAAAGTGAGCAGATTTGGGCTTGGCTGCCTGCTACTGTGAATGAGTGGCAGGAACTGGAGTCAAGTTCAGTCCAATTCAATGAGAGAGATTAGAGGTGTTTTGCTGTCTCTTTGAATTCACTTCCTTCTTGGCTGGTAAGGGTCAGCAGGAGAGTAGTCGGTCTGTTGCTAGTAGAGCTTGTCGACCCCCTCCTTCCGACAGGTCATGTAGGTGGTATCTGTTCAGGGAGCTGTTGCGCAAACTTTGCTCAGGAAACCAATATGCAACATTGGCAATATGGTTAAATGCCACCGGCTGTCTAGTCTCCCATTTTTGGTTAAGGTGATAGAGACAATTAAGAGTATCTAGATGCCCCAGATCTGCTTGAAACTTTTCAATCTGGTACAAACGTGGGTACAGGGCTGGCATTGGTAGTAACGGTGGATGATCTCCTACTGAAGTGTGAAGATCCTGGTGCCTGAGCTGATAAATCTGCTGTTTTCAATGCTGTTAATTATGAAATGTTACAGATTTGCTGTAGACTGTAGCAAGAGTAGGCACAACTGCTCTTTGGTGCCGCTGTTCCTTCCTTTGCCAAGTACTCCCCAAGAGTAGTGTGGCTCTTTATCTCCTAGGGGCAATGGCTTGTGGAGTTCAAGGCTCTCTTTTGTCCCTATCTCATTCATCGTGTCCATTGGACTACTGAGAGGGCTAATGGGGAGGTTCTTTCTGTATGCTGATGACATTGAGCTCTGTATCTTTCCCTTATAAGCCATGCAGTGCTGTTGAAAGCCGGTTCAGTATCTGGGTGAGACTGGTACATGCATGAGAGCTAGCTAGCTAGCTAACTGAAGCGTAATCCAGATAAGGCTGAGGTGACGATGATAGGCCTGGGGAAGCAACTGGAACATATAGTGACAATCCTACCTACCTCTTTTTGAGGGAATTCATGCAGCTTGTTACTCCTGCCCTGTTTTTCCCTTCCACTAATTTTCTTTCTCAAAGTCTGGATCAGATGTCAAACGCTCTTTTAGCAGTGACTGTTCCCCTTTTAATGCCATATTAGGATATATGGTTACCATGATCGCAATGTTATGATTACGAGTTTTTGTTGCTGCCGCTGCTGTACTGAGAAGCTTCATTTTTTGTTCCCACTGGAGCTTCTCTCTCTTTTGATAAGTGTGCATAATATAGGCCCTTCATTTCAGACTTCTCTGGCAACAGCGTTCTCTGCAAGCATATTCATTGGATACCTTGAAAGCACTGACCCTAAGGATTTTAGTCAATAGAATAAATTATTTGTACTTGAAATTTTTGCATAAAACCGATAGTTTAAAGAGCTGTTCTCTTACGTTATTCATCACATACTGAAGCTGTTGGAGTTCTTGTGGTATTTTAGCTGCTGATCACTTTAAAGGTTTCCT
Organism: Lepidochelys olivacea; assembly: GCF_965140295.1. Classification (NCBI taxonomy): domain Eukaryota; kingdom Metazoa; phylum Chordata; order Testudines; family Cheloniidae; genus Lepidochelys; species Lepidochelys olivacea. Next base: position 85,906,992 of record NC_140414.1, read on the forward strand.
TAAACTTATTTTCTAATTCTAGGGAGAAGATAGCTTACTTCACAAGAGCGAAGATCAACATACCATCCCTACCAGGAGATGATATATAATTACATTTTTCACTGAAGTATTTTTCCACTCGCTCATCTTTTTAGATGAACGTTTTGTAGTTAGAACCTCCTGCTTTTACAGATCTTCTATTTTACATCCGACTATAAAGATGTTCATTTGTAAAATACAGCGAACTGAGTTCTTGTCTGTTAAAAGGCGCCAAACAAACAAACCACAACTAGCAGAAAACCAAAGTGGAACACTTCTGGTACACGGATGCTAATTTTGTACAGTTTGTATGTATCGCATGTGTGCTCTTATTTTGTAAAGATGGAACAAAGGAAAGTGTGTATCCTGTTGAACCGCACTGTGTTGAGAAATATTACGTTCAACAGAAGATTGTTTGTCTTTTCACTATTTTCACGTGAGCAGACTGTGAAGATGGCTGTTATGCCATGCAATATTTTTGTACAAGTGTGACTTTTATAGTTTGAAATTAACCATGAATGCAAGCTCCTTTCCAAAACAGCAAGGCTGCCTCGTAACAGGTGCAGTTTAGATTTCCATCACCTACGTTGGGATTTTGTTTCTGAAAACCATTTCCTGACTGTCCTTTTTATTTCTGTGAAGAAAGAAAGGTGGAGTACTGAGTGCAGGAGTATAATTTTGTGAATGTACAGTACTTTGGGCTGCACTGTACAGTACTTTGCATCTGCAAGGTGGGGAGGGGAAAGGGCAGACCAGTAACCCTAAAACCTCTTAACAGTGACACTACCAAAAGGGCAGCTGCTTTCTGAAACTGAAGCTGAATCAAATTCACATCAAAGTGTTTATAGATGAGTAGTCATACCACTGCGCTGTCAAATCTTACGTTTAAATGTAACCTTTTGACCTAAATGTTGTCTACTTTTGTCAACAAGCAGTATGTCAAAAAGATCAGGTTCATGAAAAATTAAACCCGTGCTGTTGTCAGAAGAGGAAAAACTACCCATCAAATTCAAATTGAATCCACTGACGCTAGTACCGGAAGTATTGTTGGTGTAGAAATCCATGCTGGAAAAATCTGTGACCTAGAAACCATAAACTATTTCAGTTGGGTATGTACTCCAGTTCTCATTACCTTTTTTTAAGTAAATGAAACACAAGCTGTTTTTCAGAATAATGATGGTTCAAGTTGAACAAACTTAAGGAGTAAATGTGCACAAGATATCTATCAAAATAGAATTTTCACTTATCTGACCAGACCTTTTTGTTTCACAATGTGGATGTGCTTGTCATCGTCCCTGGGGAAGCATGCGACTGCATCAGATCTGGAATAAAGCATCTACAACATGCTGTTGGGTAAAACAAAACTTTGTGGTTGATCTTATAGCCAAAACAATGTAACTCAACTTGTATCTACAGTACCTAATCTCTGAAGGTTTTTGAAAAAAATGTTAAATTCAAAGGTTTTTTTTTATTCTATGGATAGAATCTTTGTCCTTAACCTACAGATTATATTGACAAGCCACCTATACATAGCACTTCACTTTTCCAGAAAGTAATTAGCCTTGTTGAAAGATGAAGAGAACATAGCTACAATATGTTTGCGAATGTTAAGGTAAGAAAATTCTGTGCCTAGAATCTTTTTTGTTAAACACACCAAGGATTTTCTTGTGATACACAAATACATTTAAAGGATTTGAAATAATAAATGTATAACTGGAGGCCACACAGTTCTGAACAAGTGCCAGTCAGGCCAACTGGCTGAGCATCATTCTTCATGAATATCCATTTATTGCTGTTCTTTTAACACACACACACACACACACACACACACACACGACTACTAGAAACAAGAAGATATGATTCATGCTTGTGAGGTCAAACTTTAAAAACAGAAGTTTGACATTTACTGTAGAGGTGAAACGAAGGTTGACTGTTTCAGCTTCTCAGTTTGATTATATAAAGTGTTGGTAGGATGTGTAGAATTGTACCGTATGATTTATTTTTTTATTTATTTACAGTCTTATTTATGTTCTGTTAAATATAGTTCAGTTCTGGCCATTTAAAATGTTTGATGTTAAACTATTGTGGGAAATATTTACAGCTTTCTAAATTCTTGCCAGACTAGCTGCTGTTTGTGTATATGTTGAATAACCTTCAGAGGAGTATAAAAAAATAAATTCTGATTGGGTGTGGCCAAGACGGTCAAGTTCTGATGGCTTTAGTTTGCAAAATTTGCTCATTTTTAAAATGAGACAGACTTAAACATATCAGCTCTTTCTCCTCACTTTCCAACTCATTAGTAGCGTTACAAACTTATTTATAGGCAGCTTTTAACAGTTGTGGGGGTTTTGTTTTTTACTAATTCAAATTATTCACACTGCTGAAACATTCAATAGACTGAACTAAAAGTGGATATGAACAAACCATGAAGTTCAGATTTATAAATCTCACTCTTGAAGAATTAGAGTTTACCCTGTACAGGGAATAACAAATGGAGTAATTAGTTCTCGTGTTTCAGTTATCAGTATGTAATTGCAATTGTGTAATCAAAATTAAGTATTACAGGCACAAAACAATATTATGAATGAAGTTCAGCAGAAATTGTTCTAGGATACAAATCAAATAATTTTAAAATCTTTTTTACTGTTGCTATGTTTATACTGTATTAAGCATCGAATGCTCAGGACTGAACTAAATATTTAATCAGGTTATACTCCGAATGTGTTTCTGTTCTAATTTTGTCTGTAAAAGTATGCAAATACATCACATAGATTAACTTTTGTCTCTGCACTTTCAATGTGTTTCAGTGATTTGAAAAAAAATAAAAAACGTTAACAAAGCCGTTTTGTAGACTAGTGTTTAATTTTAGTGAAATCTTTGATTCCTGGGCTGTTTCTGAGCTCTTTGCAAAAGTAGATGTTCACTTACTATTTTTGTTGTCTTCAGAAAGTCACTGCAGTGTTAACGTCAATCACTGCTAGTCCTTAGGATCGTGGCATATCATGCTAATGGAAGTGCTCTCATCGGTTTTCACTTAAACTCCAGTGTTAATGTCCAAGTAGATTCACTGCTCATTAAAGTGGTGTATAATAGCTATGACCACAACCATCCAAAGTGCAAACTTCCACATGCAGGCAACACAGCTCTGTATTGTCCTGGAATGTATTCTAGGCCTGAGGCTCTTATGAGCTACAGTTTGTGCCAATGCGTGTGGTGCTTTAGTGATAGAGAAAATTGAGGTCTGTATAAACTGATAGTACAAAAAATATATTTACATGTGACATGAGATAGGCATGGAACTCTGGACTCCACTTTCCCACATTAACCTCCCTCCTCTGCTCTCTGTCACCCTAGCACATGAGAGAACAGAGAGACTGAGGTAGAGCCTCAGACGGTGTAAATGGCCATAGCTCTGCTGAAGTCAGTGGAGCTATGACTCCTTGCACCACCTGAGGATCTACCCCACTAGGTCTTGCATAAACATTTTTAATGGACACCGAGAACTTTCTTGCCCATTACCTTCTTGTCACAGCAAATCCACCAATGCAAACTATTTAGGCTTCTTAAGTGTTGGAAATACGCAAGTCAAAGAAAAAATTCTTGCTCAGTTAAGTCACTGGGAGGTTTTTTTTCCATTTAATTGAATAGAATCAAGCCTATATTCCATAATAGAAAATCCAGAACTCATACTTTAGATCCATAGTAAGTTATTTTTATATGACAGATACATTGATCAACACGTGAAAATGTGTGGTAACTTTTTAAACTAAACATCCATATATTATGATTTTGTATTTTATTTACCAGATATGTACAGTCATAAACTGTATTATCATATCGGCAGATACAACCAAAGTAATTAGTCTAATCACTGTTAAGTCTCAATTGTTTTTTCTCTCCACAATGAACATGAAAATGGTTTACCGGACTTGCAGGAAGGGTGCAGTGTTCTAACTTGGTGATTAAAGGGAATAACAAAGTTTTTTAAAAATCTAACACCTTGTAGGTGAGGTGGTTCGTCTGTGTCAGATAAACCTACAAATCCTCAACTGAAAAGTTTGATTCTTCTCGTCGAGTTTGAAAGGAAACGGGTATCTGCCCTTCTTAAAGTCTCTTAAATGTTCAGATCTATATTTCCGATTTACAAAAGTTGATTGTTATGCAGTGGCAGAAATTCAAGATACCTAACTGACTATTCGCGATCTTTAGCTGAACAAGCTGTGCATATAAGTAATGATTCCTTGTATCACAAAGAATCTACCAAACCAGCCAGAAAATAGTGCACCCCCGAATTCCCATCTGGGACAATCTCCAGAATAGCCTCATTCCAAAATGTTTGTGCCATAACATGGGTAACGCAAGAAACTGGGGGTAAGGTTCAGATTCCAGATATCCATAAAAGTATTCCTTTATGCAGTAAACAGTCATTTCTTTTAGTTCATGTTGCGAAGCTCCCATTTTCAGGCAGTCCAAAAACTAGAGATCAGGAGACTCAAAAGCCCAAGCCCATTCGATGTAGACACTAAAATCCTGAACTCTGCAGGCAAAACTAATAAAGAATCAAAGTCCTTACACTGTGTTCCTCTTGATTCGTCTTGAACAGTACGGGTTTGCCAGAGTCCCAAGTCCCAGGTCTCCAGTTCATTTACATCCAAATTGAGATTTTTTCCAGTCTGACAAATTATTATAAGCACCAGTAAAAACCTATCCTAACAAAAATAATAAAATTCCAGCTAATTGCATCCTACTTATGTGGGCTAAATCCATTTTAATAATAGAGTCCAAACGCTTCAGGAATATCTCTACCAACTACTACAGATACATTTTCTGTTTAGTGCTTGTTGCGCTAAACATAAACTTTGTAAGCTGTGAAATAATTCCCTCCTTTTATATGCTATTTCGTAAAAGGACTCTTGACAGATTTCCTTTGATCTGGTTTCTTGTGGATTTGCTTTGAGTATAGAGAAATAACGTGATAAATCAGTAATTCAAAGATGTGGCTGCAGCTGGGCTCATATTCCATTGGTTTTGCTTTTCAGAAAATAGCTGGTCTTTGAACAGAAAAGCATACACTCAATAATAGTGCCCTTTCTATCGCTATTGGGGTAACAATACTCCAACCCTTTTCACTAAGTAGTTTTAATAGTTCTGGATGTTTTTAATTAGCTCATTGTTTGGGATGATAATTCATAACCTGAATAATTCACATTCTGTATATTTGGATAAGCCCATGCAAACTTTATATAGTTTAACAAATAAGGTGGTCTGCCTGTGAGAAATACTGCATTTATTTTACGAAGTTTTAAGAAGTATGTTTGTTTAAAATCAGACTAATTACATGTACAAGAACTGCTATATATGATAAAAGTTTCACCGAATGCCGTTCAAGTATTCATGATTAAAAACTCAGTTCCTATACTCTATAAAATAGCAAATGCTTATGAGCAGATTAACTCTTTCAACTAGGTATTTTTCAGCCACCCCTGGCTCTTTAATTTTTTTCTTTGTATCTGAAATATGCAGGTGCCAGAACATCCAGGTTAACTTTTGTGTCTTGTTTTCCCCATAGTAGGTTGGGATAACAAACGACTAGCTGTTTTGGGACACTGGCCTGTGATGCTGGTGAATTACATGCAGCATTTTTCAGAAACTAAGAGTGCTTTAAAAAAAACGAGATCTCTGCCAGTCTTTTTAGAGTTTTGGGAATTTTCCTGGATAAAGAAACACAGTTCTTACACAGAGATCTCCTTCTCTCTGTAGCAAAAGTCTATACCCGGAACACAAGTATTTTGAGGGTATTTGTAGAGGTGGGAAATACTCTAGATCATGAAAATGTTACTGGATCAGATAGGTGGATGGTTGTGCCATAGGGAGTCAAAGCCTTTGAATTCCACTTAATTGGCTTCGCATGAAAAGGAAACTTAACATTTTTGGCTCTTAAGCAACATACGAGAGAGCAACCTTATACATTTTGGGGGTCTACAGTTCAGCTTTAATAGCAAAACAAAGTAGTGGTTCTTCCATACAGTCATGATAGCTTTAATGTCCTGCTGCAAAACAAAACAGTTTTGCCCCCCGGAGCGACGACACTACGTTGAAAGAACAATTACAGGAAGAAAGAATTAGACACACAACTTTAATGAATCAGCTAAGTAACAAAGGGTCCTTTGAATCATTATTGGAACAAGCTTCTGCCTTGTGCTAGAGTTCTGAAAAGAAAGAGAAGACTGTCTGTACTACTTAAACTCCTAGATTTTCAGGACTATTTTCAGTTTCCAAGTGTTGACAGTGATCTTGCATTTCTGTTACTGTGTAATGGACTGAGGATGGATGGACTTCCGATGAACAGACAGTGCAATTAAGTAGTGACCCTCCTAGTATAAGACATATTCCAGCAAACCAGCCAACAAACAGTGCTTCCCCCAAGTCCCACTTGGGAATAATCTCTGGGATATTCTCATCCATATTTTCCTCGACTACAGTGTGAGCAACCCAAGAAACTGGGGCCATGACTGTAATTGCTGATATCCAGAAGAGTATTCCTCCAAGCAGTAATAGCCGTTTCTTTAGTTCCTGTTGTCTTTCACCGATCTTCAAACAGTCCAACCCAAAACCTGAAAGCAAGAAGCCCAAAAGTCCTAATCCATTTGAAACAAACATCAAAATCCTAGAAATCCTAAACTCTGGAGGCAAAGCCAAGAAAGAATCAAAATCCTTACATTGAATTCCCCCTTCCTCTTGGGAAACACAAACTTGCCAGAGTCCCATGGTCCAGGTCTCGAATTCATTTAACTCTAAAGCGAGATTTTTCCAGTCAGGTAAATAGGTAGTGAGACAGGATAGAAACCATCCAAACAGAGAGAAAAAAATGCCATTTAATTGCATCACAGTTCTGTAGACTAAAGCCATTAGAAGAGCACAGTCCAGAAAGCTTTAGGAGGAATGTCTCTCTAAGGGCTGATACCTTTTGTGGTGGTTGGAGCTATGATGATCTTAGTTCTTTGTGCCCTGAATATAAGCTTAGATATTAACCCTTTGAAAACTCTGAAACACTTTTTTGTTCTTCATGAATATAATGTTTCATGTAAAGGACGAAGGACTCTGCTAAACCATGGGTTAGGCTTTCTGATCAAGATTTGATCTGTTACCTTCCAGTGCCTGATGATTACAAGTCTGCGGATGAACAAAGAAGGCTCTATGACCCCTCACCCTAAATACAACAGAAATCTTTGTGCTTCAATACGGATTAATTAGATTTTAAGTGGTGATAAAAAGCCAGCTCTGTCCTCAACAGGACTTCATTGTAATAGCAAAACTTGACATTTCAGGGATGTAAATCGAGGCCTTGTAAAGAAAGGTAGACTGTTTCCCTATAATCTTTATTCTTAGACTTCCTCAACATACACAGTGGCTTATTCTCCACTCTCTTGTTCTATGTCACAAGCACTGGGAAGACTCTCTGTAAAAGGTCCTTGTATGTTTCATTTTTTCTATGTTTGTTTCTCTTAAAATGGGCTTCTTTTAAGGTCTGACCCATTTAAGGGGCAAAGGAGAAGTGAGTAAATAATCAAAGTGCCATAAAGAAAGCAATCCTTTACAATTCTAGACTCCCACCCATCATAATGAATTCAGAGCAGAAATTCAGTTGTTGTAAACTGAAGAAAATGCAGCTGTGACCATTTTAAATCAGTTGAAGTTGTCCCCTGTACTCTCTGGGCCTAGTCCTGCAAGGTGCTGAGTATTTGCTCAACTCCAATTTCAGTTAGTGGGTGCTGAGGTTGTTTCCTATTCCTGGTGGTAGGAAATGCTCATCACCTTCCCATATGAGGCCCTAAATAAGCAGGGTCAGTGGGAAATCATGGAACCCAGATATAGCATCATGCTTTTGCCCTGGTATGTGCTTCTCTGAAATCTATTTTTTCTCATCCTGACTGAGGGCTGTTCTGCATAGCGTTCCTCCTGGCACAGTACAGCTACTCATGGACACACCACTGCAATGTACTATATCAACACACAGGGAGGAACGTGCTCGTTGCTGCTGTGTCAGGAAGTGATCCCCCTTGAGGAAAAGTGCATCAGTCAGTGTCACACCGATGGGCCTGTCAGGGTTCCCTCCCCACTCTGTACTCTGGGGTGCAGATGTGGGGACCCGCATGAAAGACCCCTTACGCTTATTTCTACCAGTTTAGGTTAAAAACTTCCCCAAGGCACAAATTCTTCCTTGTCCTTGGACGGTATTGCTGCCACTACCGAGTGAGTTAGGCAAAGATTCAGGAAAAGGACCACTTGGCGTTCCTGTTTCCCCAAAATATGCCCCCTATCCCCAAACCAAATAGGTAAACAAGATGAGCACAGACCAGACCCTTGGGTTTTTAGGACACTAAAAACAAATCAGATTCTTAAAAGCAGAACTTTATTATAAAGACAAAAGTAAAAGAAGCACCTCTGTAAAATCAGGATGGAAGGTAATTTTACAGGGTAATAAGATTTAAAACACAGAGGATTCCCTGAAGGGGGATTGAAGGGGACAAATCCTGCACCCAGCCCCAGGCCCCCTCACCTCACAGCCTGGATGCTGGCTAGCTAACATCCACGGATCGATCCTGCTTTTTAATAGTTCAGCACATCTGTTGTGGAAAACGAGTTACACCACAACACATCCTAGCTTGCAACAGAAAGGATTCCACCAGTCTTACCTGTGCTGCTAAATGGAAGAGGCTCTCTGTCTGGGTATCGGGGAATCATCTGTCTCTCTTGGAAGCACTGATGGCTGCCATCCCTGGACTACCTGCTCACGTTAAAATATTTGGCCTTCTCCATCAGCTCCCTTGCAGTGCATCTGGCACCTATCTCTGATCACTATCCTCCGGTGGGAAGGCCAGACTGTTGTCTCATCCGACAGCGGCTAGATTTCTCAAGGGTCTCATTCATGTTTTCCCATGAAGCAGAGACCCTGCCCTTCTGGGACCTCAGTACCGTTTTAACAAGTTTGATGGCACCTCCTTTTGAGCCTTTGGTAGTCTGCCCTTTGGAAGTCTGCTCTTTGTACCACTTATCTATAAAGACTGCCTTCTTAGTGGCCATAACCTTAGACAGAAGAATAAGCAAGATGTAAACCCTTACGGTGGGGCAACTTTATATAGTATTCCAAAAGAACCAAGTGATTTGATGCCCTTATCTAAGGTTACTAATTTCTAATTTCTGATTGTTATCCTAATCAGATGATCCGTTTAGCTGTATGCTTCCCCAAACCTCACTCCACTTTGGAGGAGCTAAACTTCATGCCTTCGATATTATCAAGCTTTTTTTCTTACTATCCAGACTGAACAAAGCCATTTAGGAATTCTCCAAAACGTTCCCTAACGCGTACTGACAGAATGAAGGGCCAACCAATCTCCATTCACACTGTCACAATAGGTCCCAGGTTATAAGACATGTTACAGGGTGACCCATTTTGACCCACCTGTATAGATTAGGATCCATTCCACGAGAGCTCAGGCTCAGGCAACCTCTGCCACCTCTCAAATACCCGGTGAAAATTACATTGTCACTTCAAGTATTAACTCTTTCATTGCTCATCAAAGCACGTAAGAAAGGAGAGCTATAGGATGAAAATCTGCACAAGCTACTGTAAGTGGCAGCTCATTTTGGCACTTCTCAACAGACTTGAGAAAGCTGCCACTTTTCTCCAAGCTTTCCAATCAAGAAAGAGCCTAGCAGAGCCCAGAGGGGCAAGAGGGCCCCCACAAGCAAGTGAAGAAGCCCAGGGGCGTGTACAAACATAGGCAGTGGCTGGCTAGGGCTAGAGGGGGGCCAGATCCTGCCACCTTCATGTGCAGTCCAGCTCTGCAGATCCAGCAGTGCCAGGGACAGCTCAGTGCTGCACCACCTGGCTGCCCAGCAGCAGAATGAGGAGGGAGAGTCCTGAGAGCCCAGTGTCGTGCTGGGGGCAAAGTCTGTCCTGAGTGCCCCCAGCAAGCCAGTTCTGTCTGGTGCCCATGAGTGGAGCTGGTACCAGAGAGGGAGATGAGCAAGATGGAGGACAGAAGAGGCTCAAGAGGAGGGAATCCAGCTGGGGCCACCAGGACACAGCTCCCTCTGCTCCCAGCCCAACCCCTGACCCTGCCCTTCCACTGGCCCCCATCCAATCTCCCTACCATAGCCGCGCAACCTGCCCCTCCCACAGCTCTCCCCTGCTTCCCCTCAAACCCCTCACAGCCCCACCCAGCCCTGCTTAAACCCATCTAGCCCCCTGCTACTTCATCCCCAGATAAAAACACCCAAGCTTCTCCCCCCTCCCCAAATAAACCTCAACGCCACCAAACTTCCTCTGGCCACAGCCTTCCACCTATCCCACCACATCAACCCCCGTCACACAAACACACATCACAAATAAACCCCTCACGTCACAACCTCCCAAATAAATGCTCCATAAATCACCCTGCCAAAACCCTTCTCCAAGCCCTCTGCTCACCATTCCCCCAAACCCCATTCCCCAATACACCCACCTTTTAAAACCTCCCCTCTACTCCTGGCAGCACCAACCCCCGACTTCTTCAATTGCTCCAGTCCCCGATGGCTCACCCAGGAAGTCCCCCATAGGGCCTCTCCCTCCTTGGCATCAGCATCCCATCTTCACTTTAGAGTGTTATGTGGGGTTGATGATCTTTCCCTTCGCCTGTCCCTGTCACCTCCTTGTCCTCTTGGGGTGGTCAGATGGCTAGTGGGTGTCCCTCCATCTGGCGGAGCCCACCACAGCAAAGGTGAAAATGGCAAGAGCTACCAGCCAGAGCGGGAACCCAGGCCCAGCCCAGCAGGTCAGGAGCCTCTGCTCTGGTGTGAGTGCACGGTGGACTCGCTCGCCAACTTCCTCCTCTCCACACCAGGCCATGACATACGCAGTGATCTCGTGCACTGGAGAGCACGGCCTGACAGTTTTACACAAACCCCACAAAGAATATTTTCACCAGCCGCCTGTGCATCCAAGCCTTGCTGAGAAGGCAGCCAAGCTCAAGGAGTCCAGCTGAGCCCATGGGTGTACCTTGACCCCAGTAATGAGCTCAGGGAGCCCACAGAGCATGTGTGATCATATTTTCTGCAACAGCACAATCTATTGTGAGTCCTGTCTCCTGTGGCGAGAGCTTATTCTGTGGGCAGAGCTTGGAAGAGTGCCATCACTGCCCACCCCACTCCCACCCCAGGAGCCCAGCTGACACGGTCAGATCTTTGGGATGAGAGCTGTCTGTCTCATTATACCAGCTCATTTTTAAGTAAAACAAAAGCTGAGACCACACTTCTGTAACGAGTGGTGGCCTGACATAAACACGTCAGAGTTCTTGGGGGTTTCTCAGAGAACTCAGGTTATGTGAGAGATTTTTGGAAAGAGACTTTTTGAATGTAAGGAAGGCCTGTTCAATGCAAAGCCCAGGGGGACTTTCCCACTCTGATTTTGTTACTGGTCCACCATGACACTCTTACTGAATTCTTCCCTGCAACAGCGGGACAGTAGGAATTGCCATACTGGGTCAGACCCATGGTCTCTCGAGTCCAGTGTCCCGTCTCTGACAGTGCCCAACATCTGACACAGAACTGGAACCTATGATTTTAAAAATAACGTGAAAGAATGTTTTGAGAGCGTATCACTCATTTTAAATAGCTCCAAGTATCAGTCTGCAAACTGATGTCTCCAGTTCTTTCCAGCGTGACAAGTCTTAAGTGGGGTGGGGGGGGGCGGCGGTTTAAACTCTAGTCTGTCTACATAGCATCCTGTTCAAACAAATACATTAACTTTTCCCTCATTACTTATAAAACCGTTTCCATCTGGATTCTGAATCTTACTCTAATGCGATTTATTTTTCTTCAGAGGTTTTAGAATTACATCATTTCTCCTGGAAATCTTGATGGCCAGAGCTGGTCTCATTAGTATCGAAACCCAATATACATATATTTTCTTCCAAAGAACATTAGGAAGCCGTTGGTTGCTGAAAAACATGAAAACTAAAACAGATCTGTATCCAACAGAAATATTCAGCTTAAGTCCAAGTAGTGAATTTTACTACTCTGATAGCAGGAGTAAGCTGTGTGCCTGGTATTTCCATGAAGTGACTAGGCTATTAATTCTTTGAATAGTGGTCAGTGCATCTCTAACCTATGTGAATATCTTATTTTGTGCCATATAAAGGAATCTTTGTGAGGAAGTAACCTGAGGCAAGCGCTGCAAGGGGAAATTTGATGAAAGTACATTATAATCAGTGCTGAACAGAACCACCAGTCCTTGGTTTTCTGGAGATATTGAAGGTTTAAGTTTTCATCACCTCACTTTTTCATTAATCACTTGACTTTTTCTGTGCTTTCCGGTAAGTGTTTGGGGGTTTCAGCAGAGTGCAGTACACTGCATTGAATTGTTTCCTCCTGTGAACGCTTCATGCACAGAGCAGGAAATCGTGTGCTTAGAGAAATACTATTTTTCAAAATACCCTCCATGTTCTCACCCCCTCCCAAATGTTCTTTATTTAAACATTATCAACTTAGTTTGGACATTAGGTAGAGCTGGACTAGCAGCCGGGGGGGGGGGGTGCACAAAAGTTGCCAGTGGTCCATAGTAACTGATGCAATCTGAACACTGACCTGACAAATTGGGGGGGGGAGGAGGAGGGTAGGAGAAAATCCCTAATTATAAATACATATTCTATTAGACCTTGTCATGATAGTGAATTGGAAAAGGGAATTTAGGGACCATGCGGAGGGGTGGGGGTATAGGGGCAAGCTATACAGATTGTTTTCTTCCCCTTTCAAAACAAAAACATATCAGTGGTTTACTTAATCAAACACACAAATCAGTTCAAGGATCATTACTTTTTCATAAAACATCCATTCAAAATTTAGATGAGATCATTTATAAAAAGGGCCAAAAAGTAAGTGACTTCATTTTGGTATAAGTTCTAAAGAATTTGTTTCGGTTTTTTAAAGTCCCCTGTGTTGAGAAGTAGGATTGTTTTGGATGCTGTTAAAGTTAGCAGACAATGGAATAAATGTGAGCATGTTGTGTACGGAGGTTACAAGAGAAAAGGATAGACGCAATTACATTTAATGCCATGGAATTGAATAGAAGCCAGACAAATAACATTGGACCACATTCTCTTGTCCAATCTGGCCCCTTTGCATTGCTTGGCAGCACAAAGAGGGATGGATAGTGGCTGCCTCTGGCCATCTGAAAATTCCCCTCCCCTGGAGGAATTCTCAGGCAGAATAAAATGAATGTAATTGGTTCCTGTGCCACCTCCGTCTTCTGTGGCGTGTGTGTATGGTGTGAGGCTGGAGTAGGGTAGGGTATGGCCAAAGCACCAATGTACTCCTGTAGTTGTTAGCTGATGGTCCTTTGGCATACGCTAAGGAATGGTCTGGAGCTGCACAAGGAAAGAATCAGGGAGCTGTAACCAACTGTATAATGGTTTGCCCCCATCTCCAGCATCCAGCACACCTTAACACAGCAGAGGATTTGGCCCATTATATTGCGTGTTCTGTGTTAAAGTGTATACACAATTTCTTTAAGAAAGGAGAAATATTAGCAGCCACTTGGAACGTTCTTAAATCTAATCTGAAGTAGATCATTTATATCTAAATTATCTAATTAAATCTCTTGTATCTTATGATAATGAAGGAACCTGTTGGCTTATTCAGACTTTTGGAAGAAAAGGTGCAACTTGCTTCCTACTGAAACCACCACAGCAGAATTATCCATGTCTCTTACATGGATAGATGAGAGAGAATCTGTTTTACCAACTATTGAAAAGGAAGCAACCAGGCATTTACAGCAGTGTGATATAATGTGATAGATAAGTTTTAAAAAGCCCTTGTGAGTATGTAAAAGAAACTGTGAGATCCCTTAAGACTCTAAGATTAGAATATACAAGTCTAGTTAGAAGAAATGAAACTCATTCTCTGAAAGCAAGACCTTTCACTCCTATGAAACACCTTATTTCAGATTTTTGACTAATGGGAATTGAACAAGAAGATCTAGGAGGAAAGGGAATAGGAAGAGATAAGTACAAGGTAAAACTTTTCTGTTTGTACTTTACAGACTTAGTCCAAAGATCAAAATGAAACATGGATTTGCCATCCTTTTTAATAGAAGAATAAAGAATATTCCAAGATTAACTGCACAAGCCTCACAAAACACCTTACTATCACCATCCCAATCCAAAATTAAAAATTAGGGTTAACTAGATTATCTGAACAATAAGGATTTTTTAATCTAGAACACAGTAGTTCTGATCTACTGCAAGTATGAAATCTTGTTACTTGACTCTTGATGGAGATGTGATTTCCTTGAATGATGTACCTCTTTCCAAGAAAATAATTTGTCTGAGTTGTCAGAAGTGTAATTGTTGGATCACATTAAAGAAGTTCTGTATTAAAATCACAAATGAGTTTGATTCCCCAGAGTTTCAATTCCAGGGTATTACTAATTAAGAGGTCTCTTGGTTTTTGGTGCTGTTTCTCTCCCTCTATGTGTGAAACTTGCAAGCTGCTAATTGTGTTAGTACATTCTAAGACAGAGTCTGTTCTCAAAGCAATTCACAGAGAGAGAGAGACTCAAAGCAATACTCTAACAACAGAAACAGCACCCAGAGACTCCCCGCCCTTTTGTTGTATTAACCATTGTGATTAAAATAGAGATAGAGGATGTATGTGGATGGATGCTTGGTGTGGATAATAACTGAATGATCAGGGAGGTGCCAGCCTAAGAATCCAGTGTCCATCGGCTGAAGAAGGCGTCAAGTGGAAATAACCAGAGGACCCCACCTGGAGGGCAGACTGGAATCCACCCAACAGCCTCAAGGATGGGAGAACCAAAGAACAAGATAACATCTTGGAGCCATCAGGAATGTGCTATCTGCTGATTGATTCAGCAACAGCATGATGAAGCAATTCCCATAGACTGGCATAGGAAGAAATTCCTATAAAAATAGACTCTCTAAAAAGTGAGAATTTTGGGGTCTGATTCTGCAAACCAACTTCCAGGAGCATCAGATGAGCATCTGACAAGGCCCTGCTCCCTCCTCATGTCCAGGCCACCTGGCCAGTGGCTTGGCATGAGCAACTCTAAGGCTGGTAACTATGATAACAACCTTGCAGAACGTGTGTGTGTGGGTGTGTATGTGTGTGTGTGTGTGTTTGTATGAATGAATGTGAGAATAAATATGAGATTGAATGGAATGTTATAGCTATAACTAACTGCTTACTATGATTCTTTCTGTATTCACAATAAATGTGGTATTTTGCCTTTTTCCCTTTAATAAGATCCTGCTGGTTTTTATTTTATTGGTACAACATAATCTTCTCTAGCATTACCCATCACTCATTATAACACTTTGGTTTAACATGGGTGTTATGTTGTCTATATGTCTCCTGTGCTCTTCATATATATACATCGATTTAATATGGGTGTAATATGCAGACACACACTATTCCTGACCCCTGCAGGCAAGCAGCTGAAGCCCTGAAGCATGAGATTTGATTACAATAATTTTCTTAAGACAGAGATGCAAGTGTTTTGAGCATGCTGAGGGCAATGCAGAGCTTTCTGTTCTCCTCATGGCCCATGAAAGGAGGGAATGAACAGGTGCATGTCACAGATTCACAGATTCATAGACCCCAAAGCCAGAAGCAACAAACATCCAGCCTGCCCCCACCATACACACAGGCCATAGAACGTTCTCCAGAAACTGGATGAAAGCATTTCGTTTCGACAGTTATCTAATCTCATTTTAAAAGCTCCAAGTGATGGTGAGTCCGCCACCTCCCCTGGTAAGATGGTCCAATGTTTGGTGTTTTCCCCTTACATATTAAAACTGAGAAAACTTTCAATTAAAAACCATAATTACAAATAAAATTTAAAAATTAAAAATGCACCAATGTGATATATGCCATCATGTGCCAGCAATGCCCCTGTCATTGTTCCTTAGAATGAAGAAAAGGAGTACTTGTGGCACCTTAGAGACTAACCAATTTATTTGAGCACAAGCTTTCATGAGCTACAGCTCACTTCATCGGATGCATACTGTGGAAAGTATAGAAGATCCTTTTATACACACAAAGCATGAAAAAATGGGTGTTTACCACTACAAAAGGTTTTCTCTCCCCACACCCACTCTCCTGCTGGTAATAACTTATCTAAAGTGATCACTCTCCTTACAGTGTGTATGATAATCAAGGTGGGCCATTTCC
Organism: Lepidochelys olivacea; assembly: GCF_965140295.1. Taxonomy (NCBI): domain Eukaryota; kingdom Metazoa; phylum Chordata; order Testudines; family Cheloniidae; genus Lepidochelys; species Lepidochelys olivacea. Next base: position 85,923,240 of record NC_140414.1, read on the forward strand.
AGCACAAATCCAGGGTTTAACAAGAACGTCTGAGGAGGGGGGGAAGGTCGGAAAAAACAAGGGGAGATAGGTTACCTTGCAGAATGACTTAGCCACTCCCAGTCTCTATTCAAGCCTAAGTTAGTTGTATCCAATTTGCAAATGAATTCCAATTCAACAGTCTCTCGCTGGAGTCTGATTTTGAAGTTTTTTTGTTGTAATATCGCAACTTTCATGTCTGTAATCGCGTGACCAGAGAGATTGAAGTGTTCTCTGACTGGTTTATGAATGTTATAATTCTTGACATCTGATTTGTGTCCATTTATTCTTTTACGTAGAGACTGTCCAGTTTGACCAATGTACATGGCAGAGGGGCATTGCTGGCACATGATGGCATATATCACATTGGTGGATGTGCAGGTGAACGAGCCTCTGATAGTGTGGCTGATGTTATTAGGCCCTGTGATGGTGTCCCCTGAATAGATATGTGGGCACAGTTGGCAACGGGCTTTGTTGCAAGGATAGGTTCCTGGGTTAGTGGTTCTGTTGTGTGGTATGTGGTTGCTGGTGAGTATTTGCTTCAGGTTGGGGGGCTGCCTGTAGGCAAGGACTGGCCTGTCTCCCAAGATTTGTGAGAGTGTTGGGTCATCCTTCAGGATAGGTTGTAGATCCTTAATAATGCGTTGGAGGGGTTTAGTTGGGGGCTTCATAAACCAGTCGGAGAACACTTCAATCTCTCTGGTCACGCGATTACAGACATGAAAGTTGCAATATTACAACAAAAAAAACTTCAAAACCAGACTCCAGCGAGAGACTGTTTAATTGGAATTCATTTGCAAATTGGATACAATTAACTTAGACTTGAATAGAGACTGGGAGTGGCAAAGTCATTATGCAAGGTAACCTATTTCCCCTTGTTTTTTCCTACCCCTCCCCCCCCCCAGATGTTCTTGTTAAACCCTGGATTTGTGCTGGAAATGGCCCACCTTGACTATCATACACATTGTAAGGAGAGTGGTCACTTTAGATAAGCTATTACCAGCAGGAGAGTGGGGTGGGGGGGAGAGAAAACCTTTTGTAGTGGTAAACGCCCATTTTTTCATGCTTTGTGTGTATAAAAAGATCTTCTATACTTTCCACAGTATGCATCCGATGAAGTGAGCTGTAGCTCACGAAAGCTTATGCTCAAATAAATTGGTTAGTCTCTAAGGTGCCACAAGTCCTCCTTTTCTTTTTGCGAATACAGACTAACACGGCTGTTACTCTGAAACTGTTCCTTAGAATGTGCATCCACCACAAGTGTATGGAAGTCATGCCAGTCAGAGTCACTACCTTATCTATATCTATTGAGGGGCTTCGGTTCATATTTAGCACACATGGACTGCCTGAGACCGTGGTCTCAGACAATGCTAGTGCCTTTACCAGTGAGGAATTCCAGGACTTTTTGTTCAAATTATAACTTCTGCTTCCTACCACCTATCCACAAATGGTTGGTAAAGGACTAACAGCACTCTCTAAGAATGGACTCAGGAATGTCACTGAGGGGTCACTGCAGACTAGGGTATCTTGGTTTTTAAGTAATTTTAGAACAATCCCTCATGGCACAACAGGTGTATCGCCTGTGGAACTGCTGATGAGGTGGCCAATACTGGAGTTTCTTGAAACCTTGCCTGGAGAAACAAGTGTGTCAACATCAAGAAAACTTGAAACACAATCATGACTGTCAACAGGGTACTCGCGTTTTGTCTCCTGGAATACATGTTTGGATTTGCAATTTTGTGGGAATGCCCAAGTAGTTTTCTGGCATGATCTTAAAAGCTACTGGCCCACTTTCCTATCACTTTGCTTAGGAGATTCCCTCGTGAGATGGCATATATAGATCTTCCGCAAGCACAAGGAGGAGGCGAGGAACCTGAGTCAGGTTCAAAGGACTCCTCATCTCTGGATCAGTAGATGCTTCTGTTCCTGTTGTTCACCCATGTTCAGAGTTGGAGGTAGGGTCTGGTCCTATTAGGGAAGGTACTGGAGGGCACCTCTCAAGGGACTCTGTCTCTTAGTACTGGGAGGGTCTGTGGAACTTCTACCTTTCCTGGCTATGCTGGGACCATCTACTCCAGTCTGCGGCCATTCCATGAGACATCACAAACCCCTCTGTCCACTTGAATCTGTAAGTAGATAGAGTGGGGGGAGTGAGTTGGGGCAGAATAATCCCTTTTTTTTCTTTTTTACCGCACAAGGTTGGGTAGTCTGCCCTGCATCTCTAGTTAGAGTTCTAGTTACTATACTGAGCTGTGGATTTTCCTATCAAGGAATTTTTCTTGAACTTTGACAGGGAGGATGTTGTGTTCTGGGGGTTCAGGATAGTTATTTTAGTATCCTGCCCAAACATGTATTCCAGTGTGGGGAGTTGTGCCTAGTCCCTGGGGTTGAGATCAGACTTGGTGTGTTGTGTTCCCTACATCTCTTGAAAGGATGTATCACTTTTGCAAAGTACAGAACGCATTCTGCAGTCACTAGCTTTAGTGAGAGCTGTGAACGCTCAGCACATTGTCAGATCAGGCCCTTAAACAGAGAAACTTTTAATGCAGATGTAAGCACTTGAGCCAGCATCCCTCTGGTCTGAGGAAAAATAATTGTCAAGGTACTGCCTGAGTGCAGTTGATGTTTTGATATGTTCTTGACTTACACACCATGTTTGCTCACTTCAGACAGACAAAATCTTCTTTATTTCTGGGTCAGGTCAGTCTAGCAGAAGAGTCTACTTTCTACTTCACATACTGCTCAGCAGGAGCTGCTGAAAAATGAGCATTCCAGGATCTGCTTAGAGCTGGGGATTTTGTACAGAGTACAAAAATAAATAAAAACCTAAGATAAAAAAGTGAAGTGGACTTTCCGGGCTGAGACTAACAAACTAATAATGTGAAAGTCAAATTTTAGCAACTAGATTGAGTAAAATGAGTGTAAAGAAAGTGAAAAATATGGCAATTTCATACATAAAGATACAGAAAGTCAATCAGATGTTTAAGTAACATAGTAGCATGCACACTATGTCTAACAGAGTATGGTAATGAAATTACTAGGCAGCAGGTTTAAAACAAATAAAAGGAAGTACTTCACACAAAGCACAGTCAACCTGTGGAAGTTTTTGCCAGAGGATGTTGTGAAGGCCAAGACCATAGCAGGGTTCAAAAAAGAACTAGATAAATTCATGGAGGATAGGTCCATCAATGGCAATTCTCCAGGATGGGCAGGAATGGTGTCCCTAGCCTCTGTTTGCCAGAAGCTTAGAATGAGATACAGGGGATGGATCACTGGATGATTATCTGTTCTGTTCATTCCCTCTGGGGCACCTGGCACTGCCCACTGTCAGAAGACAGGATACTGAGCTAGATGGACCCTTGGTCTGACCCAGTAGGGCCATTTTTATATTCTTATGCTATACATACATCCCCACACACTTATGGGGTTGGGATGTGATTAAATTGCATTTAGTATGCATATTTGATCACCTAGGCCCCTCTCTGCCCAGTAATCCATTTACCTTGGGACTGCTCTCGTGACCAGACTGAGAACTTGAGTTGGTTCAAAAATGGGGAGATATTTCATTAAAAGTTTCATGAAACATTGTCCCTTTTCTTGTTAAAATTTTTTGAAATGTTTTGACCAGTTGTGCTGAGAACCTTCCAACTGATACCTTAAAAACAAAACAACCTGCAGAGAAGTGATTCCCTAAAATGACCTAGTCTGAGACCCAAAATGGGGACAATATTCCTTCCTGGGACAGTGACTTATTTAAGAACCAGGATCTTGTAACATATGGATGCTGGTGTATTTAACAGAAAGGAGCAACCTGCAAGTGGACACACAGCATTTGTTTCTAGCCTTGGAACGTGCCAGCATATCAGAATGTAATATTGTTTGTGACAATATGTACAGAAAAACTATTTTAAGTAACTTTTAGTGGGTTCTAAAGTCTATCCATTTTCTACTTGTTCTACCTATCTGTCAGTCTATCTTAGGTATAGACAGAGTGCCGATCCCCCTTCCAAAGCCTGTACATTAGGACTATTCAGTGCTAAGTGACCCGGGCTTTATTGGTGGAGGAATAAAATGTTGGCACCAGTAATGCTTTTAATAAACTCAAACATTCCTAAAATATTTTTCTGTAAAATGTATGTACTGTTCACAGATGGTAGAGTAAAATTTTATTTTTAAGTTTTATTGGCTCCAGCTTGGGATGATCTTCATAACTTGTAGCTTTACCAGTTGGGAATAATGCAGCCCATCCAAATTCATGTTGTTAAAGCCTTTATCATCATCATGTTTTCTCTCAATCCATTCAGGGACTTATTTTCCAGATTACACATGCATGGAATCTACTGCTGCCCCACGACTGTGCTCCCTGATCCATGTTTTTCCGCCCCACAAAAATTAGGCTTGTCGGGCTTTATGGCTGTGAAGAAAATATTGACATAGTGAACTCAGTGTAACCGCATACAGTGATGTCTTCCTGAGTTTGTAGATAGCCTGAAACAATAGTTCTGAAAGAACTGCCCACCGTCTTCTAAATGGGGCTAACTTTGAAGCCCCATGATGACAATTTAGTAGGGCTGTCAATTAATTGACGTTACCTCATGCAATTAACTCAAAAATATTAATTATAATTAAAAAGATTAATCATGATTAATCGCACTGTTAAGCAATAGAATAACAATTTAAATTTATTAAATATTTAGTTTTTCTACATTTTCAAATATATCGATTTCAATTACAACACAGAATACAAAGTATCCGGTGCTCACTTTATATTATTTTTATGACAAATATTTTCACTGTAAAATGATAAACAAAAGAAATAATATTTTTCAATTCACCTCATACAAGTATTGTAGTGCAATCTCTTTATTATGAAAGTGCAACTTACAAATGTAGTTTTTTGTTACATAACTGCACTCAAAAACAAAATAATGTAAAACTTTACAGCCTATAAGTCCACTCAGTCCTACTTCTTGTTCAGCCAATCACTAAGAGAAATAAGTTTGTTTACATTTACGGGAGATAATGCTGCCTACTTCTTGTTTACAATATCACCTGAAAGTGAGAACAGACGTTCACCTGACACTGTTGTAGCTGGCATCGCAAGATATTTATGTGCTTGATGCGTTAAAGATTCATTTGCCTCTTTATACGTTGGCCATCATTCCAGAGGACATTCTTCCATGCTGATGATGCTTGTTAAAAAAAATAATGCATAAATTACATTTGTGACAACTCCTTGGGGGAGAATTGTATGTCTTCTCCTCTGTTTTATCTGCATTCTGCCATATATCTCATGTTCTAGCAGTCTCGGCTGATGACTCAGAACATGTTGTTTGTTTTAAGAACACTTTCACTGCAGATCTGACAAAATGCAAAGAAGATACCAATGTGAAATTTCTAAAGATAGCTACAGCACTCAACCCAAGATTTAAGAATCTGAAATGCTTTCCAAAAGCTGAGAGAGGGATGAGGTGTGGAGCATGCTTTCAGAAGTCTTAACAGAGCGACACTCTGATGTGGAAACTACAGAACCCAAACAACCAAAAAAGAAAATCAACCTTCTGCTGGTGGCATCTGACTCAGATGATGAAAATGAACATAAGTCGATCCACACTGCTTTGGATTGTTATTGAGCAAAACCTGTCATCAGCATGGATGTATGTGTTCTGGAATGGTGGTTGAAGCATCAAAGGATATATGAATATTTAGCACATCTGGCATGTCAATATCTTGCGATGCCGGCTACAACAGTGCCATGCAAACACTTGTTCTCATTTTCAGGTGACATAAAGAAGAAGCAGGCAGCATTATCTTCTGCAAATGTAAACAAACTTGTTTGTCTGAGTGATTGGCTGATTAAGAAGTAGGACTGATTGGACTTGTAGGCTCTAAAGTTTTACATTTTTATTTTTGAATGCAGGTTTTTTGTACATAATTCTACATTTGTAAGTTCAACTTTCATTATAAAGAGATTGCACTATAGCACTTGTATTAGGTAAATTGAAAAATACTATTTCTTTTGTTTTTTACAGTGCAAATATTCGTAATAAAAATAAATATAAAGTGAGCACTGTACACTTTGTATTGTGTTGTAAATGAAATTAATGCATTTTTAAATGTAGAAAATATCCAAAAATATTTAAAGATATGGTATTCTACTATTGTTTAAAGGAAAGGAGTACTTGTGGCACTTTAGAGACTAACACATTTATTTATAATATATAACATCAAACTGTCAGTTTTGTAACTTATAAATAGTAACATTAATCCAACTGTTTAACTGTCCCTTCTTTAGCTGTGAAACCCTGGGCTAAGGGGACAAGTCATTCTGTTTACCTACTATGTTATAACAGGACTCCAGATTCTTAAAGGCTCTTAATTAAGGTAAGTTGTCATGAGATAAGAAGGAAGGTCTTCATGTGGATCGGTAACTGGTTAAAAGATAGGAAACAAAAGGTAGGAATAAATGGTCAGTTTTCAGAATGGAGAAAGGTAAATAGTGGTGTCCCCCAGCAGTCTGTACTGGGACTAATACTACTCAACATATTCATAAATGATCTGGAAAAAGGGGTAAACAGTGAGGTGGCAAAATTTGCAGATGATGCAAAACTAGTCAAGATAGTTAAGAACCAAGCAGACTCCGAAGAGCTACAAAAGGATCTCACAAAATGGCAGATGAAATTCAATGTGGATAAATGCAAAGTAATGCACACTGGAAAACATAATCTCAACTATATATATAAAATAATGGAGTCTAAATTAGCTGTTACCACACAAAAAAGAGATCTTGGAATCATTGTGGATAGTTCTCTGAAAAATTCAATGTCCAGCGGCAGTCAAAAAAGTGAACAGAATGTTAGGAACCTTTAGGAAAGGGACAGATAATAAGACAGAAAATATCATATTGCCTCTATATAAATCCATGGTATACCTACATTTTGAATATTGCGCACTAATGTGGTTGCCCCATCTCAAAAAAGATATATTGGAATTGGAAAAGGTTCAGAAAAGGGCAACAAAAATTATTAGGGGTATGGAAGAGCTTCCATATGAGGAGAGATTAATAAGGCTGGGCCTTTTCAGCTTGGAAAAGAGACAACGAAGGGCGGGTGGAGCTATGATAGAGATCTAGAGAATCATGACGAGTGTGAAGAAAGTAAATAAGGAAGTGTTATTTACTCCTCATAACACAAGAACTAGGGGTCACCAAATGAAATTAATAGTCAGCAGGTTTAAAACAAACAAAAGGAAGTATTTCTTCACACAACACACAGTCAACCTGTGGAACTCTTTGCCAGAGGATGTTGTGAAGGCCAAGACCATAACAGGGTTCAAAAAAGAACTAGATAAATTCATGGAGGATAGGTCCATCAATGGCTATTAGCCAGGATGGGCAGGGATGGTGTCCCTAGCCTCTGTTTGCCAGCAGCTGGGAATGGGTGACAGGATGGATCACTTGATGATTATCTGTTCTATTCATTCCCTCTGTGGCATCTGGCATTGGCCACTGTCAGAAAACAAGACACTGGGCTAGATGGACCTTTGCTCTGGTCTGACTCAGTATGGCTGTTCTTATGTTCAGACTAAAGTGAGCATTCTTTGGATTTTCTCCAATGGCACAGAAAACATTTTCTTAGCTTGCTCATGTTGCCTTGCATCATTCTTCAGTAACTAACTCTGATTGCCACTCAGAGCAGACATTTCCCTGCTATCTGTACATCCACCTTTCCTGTCTTCAGACTGTCTTCCATAAAACAAGATGTAAATCAATCTCTATCTGAATGTGTTTTAGAAAACTTAGTTCTGTGTGCTGCTGACCTGGAGGCTCAAGAAGCTCAAAGCTGGCATTGTTTCCTGGGACTAATATGCCATTCAGAACCAGACAGCCATTAGAAATTGATAGAAGTGGGACACAGTTTTTAGCTTCTCATCAAAGTGATGCACCTTTAATAGTGCATCACCTTCCTGCTACAGCACTGCAGTAAACTGACCATCTGGCACACTGTCTGAGTCCATTGAACCATGCAAATGGTCTTGTTTGTGTATGACACACAGAGAGCCATTAACTAGTTAGCCAAATTTCAGGAGCTGGTGTGACCAAAAGCCTAAAGAGTCTACAAAGTTATAGCTTCTTTGTCTTATCTCTATGGAATCTTTTTATACCACAAAACAGCAAAAATGGGAAGCTATGAGAGACCAATGAACAATGGGACACCAGGGTCTTGTTGACAAGTGATGGAATGAAAATTTGAATGGTTCAGCTGCAGGACTGAGATTGTCAAATACATCAGTGTAACTGGGATTATTTGTCAAGATCTGAGAAGACTGAGGCTAGTTGAAATAACGAACAACCAATAAAGCCAGCAGCAAAAATGCATAATGTATCATGTGAGAGGGAAACAATGGTTTTAAATTTCTGACATGAAAGATTCCAAAAGCTCAGCCAAGAAATATGAAGGTTAAAAGATAAAGCCAGTATTTCAGTGGCAGAAGAAAAAAGATTATTTATGGTCTGCTGGGCAAATGAACTCATGGACATTTCTTTGAAAAAATGCCTTGCAGAAATGTTGCAAATTGAAACACAAAAAGATTTTTGAAATTCTAGATACAGTTTGTATTATATAATTAATATTGCATACTTGAAACACTGCATGACCATGGGCATCTGATAATATAAATGAGCTATTTTATAAGGACAGCAGTAAGATCTATAAGGAAAAAGGAGGGGGAAAAGAATTTCTGATCCCAAAGGAAAGATGAGCTGTTTCAATATTTTACATAAACAATACCCTAGAAAGGTGGGGCAAAGCAGGAGTCAGAAGAAAGTTTGGCTTCTCAGAATATCTAAATGTGTCTTGAAACATCTTAAAGTTTGATCTCTGCATTTTACAGGGGATTAGTTTCTCTCTGTGACTCCTCAACACTACCAAATAGAGAGCTGCAAGTGAGGCATTTAAACTATTGCCCATAACAGTAATAAGAGGGCTCCCTTGCCAAGTCTCCTTTATATAATACCATGTAAAAGCCAAGCAAATTTTTCTATTCTGCTGGGAAAAAAAGCTGCTTCTGACCTCTGAAGGCTTAGGTCTACATGTAAAACTTTTGGTGATATAGCAATGACAGTTAGGGGTGTTTTACAACATTTTTATACTGTAAAAGCCCAAGTCTAGATGCAGTTATTCTGGCAAAAAAAGTGTTTTCCCCATATAGCTTATTTTGTTCAGGGAATTGGTATAAACTTCTTTAGCACAAAACACTTTTTTGCTGATATAATCTGCATCTAAACTAGGAGGGTCTGCCAGTAGAGTTGTACCTATATCATTATACCAGCAAACATTTTCTAGTGTAGACTTAGACTTTAGAAAATTTACACCAATTCCTGGAGCAAATTATCTAGCCGATGGCAAAGAAGGGAACAAGTTTTATACACATAATTTTTACAAGTTCATCAATCACATTAATAGCTGAGCTATACATTTTTATATGTCACTATGCAAAAGTGATCCCGTACCTGTTCCTGGTTTTATTTTTCATGAATTGAAGCTTGTTTTTTATTTATTTTATTTTATTTCTTACAACTAATCTTTCTTCATTTTGATAGCCTGGCCTCTCCCATTTGTCAGGTTAATTCTTACAGTCCACGGGTTTTGCATATTTATGAGACACTCATTTCACAGTCTTGAAAGAAAAAACAAACCTAAAAGGCTGGGTCAACATTTTTCTGTACAGTACATTTAGGAATAAATCTAGTGGAGTTAGTATTCTGATGAGGACAGTGGTCCTGAGGATTGATACATCCCATGACTGTAGAAGAGTTGACAGCAGAAATGGATTCTTTGATGTTTTCTTTAAAAGTTTTGCTCAGTAATTCAATAAAGAGATCCATTGTAATAATCAAACAGTAAGAATGTGCCATGAATACACTAAAATAATAAGTAAAACAAACTAGTGCAACTTTAGCAAACATTTACAGTTCAAGGGGTGTGTTGTTCATTGAGTTACAACTGATGCACTACTGATGTCACAAGTACTGGGATGTAAGTCAGCACAGATTTTTTTTGGCCCTAAGTAACTGACCCCATTGCAATTTTCTCATCCCTGGTAGAGTGAAAGAATAAAAACCAAAGATAAGTGTATGTTTTTATTAGCAGAAATGGAATTCTCTTGCTGACATGATCATCTAATGACACCAGACATGTTTCCTCAATAAAAGCTGAAGATCAAAGTTAAAAAGAAAAACAGGCTTCCAGTAAATATTTGGTTTTCCTTGCATCTTTGTCAGCTATTCAAGCATGTGCAGTGGGTATCATAGGCTGGGGGAGGCTGTCCCTCCCCTAACAGCCAGGTGTGGCCTTGCCCACGCTCTTGCCCCAGGCCTCCTTCTAAATCCCACTCTGCAGCTCCCCCTGTGTGGTGGCCCTGGGTCGGGCTGGGGCCACGCTGCTTGCCCTCCTGGTGCTCCGGGATTGGGAGGGTCTGTTGCTGCACCCTCCTGGCACTCTGGGGCTGTGGCTGCACCACCCAGCCTCCCAGCACCCGGGGGTGGGGGCTGGGGCCATGCCATCCGCCCTCCTAGCATTCCGGGGCTGGGAGCGCTAACCTAGAGTGGGGGCCCAGTGGCCACGGTGGAGGAGCTCTGGGCTCTGGTGGGGGGGTGCAGGGCCTCAAGCAGAAGGGGTGGGGTTCGGGGCTAACTTCCCACAGCCAGTGGTTCATGCACCGCCCACATATTCAAATACTGCCAGGTCAGTCTCTAATACTCCCAAGACAATAATTATTTGTATTGCTGTAGCACCTAAGAGCCCCAGTCCTGGGACAAGATCCCATTGTGCTAGGTGCTGTACAAACACACAACAAAGAGAAGGTTGAGACATGCCAGGTCAAAATCATTAATGAGTCCCATTAAATAAGGTAAGTGTTTCCATTAAGCAGACATATTTATAAAAAAGCTTAATTGGGCATTGCATTGCCTTTGGGCTTAAACTGGTTACCCCAGAGATGACTCAATTAACTGGATTTCCTGATTAAAGCTTTCCCAATTAATGTGTTTAAATGTGTATGAAAAAGAAAGTAAAAAAATCTGCATTTTCAGTAATATGCGTGCCTTTCTTCATGTTCTTTTGTAGCAGTTGAGACCAATGTGTGAACTTTCAGCTATTTAATGGCCCCTAGACTTGAACATGTGAGGCTGGATGCAGTGAATTCTTCACTGAATGAATTCTTCATCCTCTGGACAGCTGACTTTGTGATGGGATCCCTAGGGGACAACCTGGAACTGGGGTACTGCTGTGTCCTTTTAACTCTCCAGCCTAGGCTGTCTCTCACAAAGCTTTGCTAGAACTGTACCATCTTGCCCTGGCCAGAAGCTTGATCACTGTAAGTTCATTACCCAGTCTGCCCCTCCCTCACTGTGGAGAGGATATGCACTAAACTTTGTGAACTCAGCTGAGATTTCCCAAGCACTTCAACCAAACCACACTGTTTTAGGTAAAATATAAAACACATCTATTAAGTACAGAAAGATAGATTTTAAGTGATTATAAGTGGTAGGCACAAAAAGTCAGAGATAGTCACCAAAAAAAAAAAAGTAAGCATATAGTCTAATCTTAAACTTTATTACGCTAGGCACTATTTGTATCATAGAATCATAGAAGATTAGGGTTGGAAGAGACCTCAGGAGGTCATCTAGTCCAACACCCTGCTCAAAGCAGGACCAACCCCAACTAACTCAAGCTGGATCAAGCCATTTTTCTCACTTCATTGGATGTTGCCAGTATGTTACAGTACACACGGGCTCCCCCTTTAAGCCTGCATGATCTTCTCAAAACATGATCTTCTTGCAGCACTTCTCAAAACATGTCCTTACTCCTCCTCATTCATCTCCTTACCTGAAGGAGGCACTCTGCTGATGTGTAGGAGCCTCGGGCACATCTGCAGAAGCAAAAATAAATACATAAAAAATAGAGAGTCAATATTGTGAGGGTACTCAGTCTTGAATCATAAAAGTTACATACACTTCTTTCTCATTTTCCCTTGGCAAGAACGCAGCCTAGCCAGAGCACTAAACATGGTGAGTTCGGCCATGGGGGGAAAGTTGCAAGATGGGACAAAGGGTCTGCGTGTTTAAGAAGGGGGATCACTACAAGCACATAGGGACTACTCTGAATACTGGCACCATTTTCCACAGGCAGGTGTGATCAAAGCTGATATCTCACTGCTGAGAGTAACCCAGGATGCAAGGGTGCATCTCCTACATGCATGCGGCTTCAGACTGGGTCCGTATGCTGCTCGCCCGTGTACTGCTTTAGTTCCTACAGAAGTAATTTCCAATTGGTGCAGCAAAGTTTCCTAAAACAGGGGAAGAAACAAAGCAGTTCTGCCAAGGAACCTTTGGCACAGGATTGCAGAGTATCTGCAGGAAAGTTTCCTAGAGCTCTCTATGGAGGATTCCTGGGAGATCCCACTTTGCATTAACAAACTTTTCCATGGGACCCCCACTGAGTAGCTGCACATGGGAATGAGAAGCAAATGCAACATATCCACTGTTGATAATTTCTATCCCTTCTCCCACATGCACCATGTTACAAAATAAAGGACACCTCTACCTCATGTCACTGGGCAGTATCAAAGCAAAATGAATACTTACCGGCACTCCCCTCTCCTGCTTCAGGCATGCCAGAGCCAGACCACTGGAACTGACTAGACCCCCTCTCCAGAGTCAAAAAGAGGTCCTGAATCACCACGCTACTGGACAAGCCTGTTGCCTGTCCCACATCCTCCTCCAGCTCGACCTCCTCATCCACCACTTCATCCCTGGGGCTGACTCCGCTGCCTCCACTCCCCCTGAAGCATCCACGGGGCTCTTGGCAGTGGAGGAGGAGGTCACTGCTAGGATGGCATGCAGCTCCTTGAAGAAGCGGCATGTTTTTGGTGCTGCAGACCAACAATTGGCCTCTCTTTTCCTTCTGAAAAGCTGACCATATAAAGCAGTAGCAAGCAAAAAAGAACCCATGTTCCTGGAGCCCAACTCCATAGCACAGGAAAAATGAGGGGGGGGGGCTGGCCAATTCTCCATGCAGTTCCCCCTTCAGCTGATCATACTACTTTTGTGGTGCTTGAGCTCTACCTAGATGGTGTTGCAACAAAATCCTGTTTCCTGTTGCAATGTAAACAGGTTTTGAATAACAGGTTTTGATTCAGATTCACCACGCCTGTAACAGATAGTGTAAGCCTTAACATGTAGCCGGCATGCAACAGCTGTGCGGTCATTCATCACTTGTATAGTTCTGTCATGTAACCGCATGTGAATGACTCAGGCTGGCCTGTTACCACTGTCTAGGTTTTTGTGCTCAGCACCTTAAAATGACACCAAATTAAGCAATCAATGGCCCACAGATTGAGAAACTCTGGGAAAGAGTATAATAATCACAGGTATGATAATAATCAGTCAGCATTGTAAGGGGAAACTTCTTGGTCATGTTATGTGCAATTCCCGTCTGCATTCACTTAACCAAGGACAAAATTTAGTGTTCAGTGCTCAAAAAATGGAAAGTAAAGAAAATAAAACTTCTCTTTAATTGTTTAGCATTTCCAAATAATTAGGAAGGAACAGCCCTAGAGTTCTGTGGGTTCATGCTATTAAGAAGAGATTATGCTCTCAATAAACTTTGCCAGATATTTGACCCTTCAGAATGTAGTCAGTTCTGGTTAATAGTCTGCAAATGCCATTTTCATTTGGATTATACATTATTTAATCTAAAATGCATCCTGCAAAATGGGCTTTGACTTAAATCATTCAGATAACCAAGACACACGGTATGAATAAACCAAGAAAAAATAAATGCTAGCTGACTGTAAGTAACAAGGATAGTTCCCCCTCCCAATGCCCTTCTTTGAAAAGACCAGTGCCTACAATTTATAAAGAGGTAAGTGTGCTGAGAGGTAGGCCTCTGACTAATTGTCTGATATGTATGTTAGAAGATCACATGGTATGGAAATGACTTAGTATAAAATCAGTTCTATTGTAATCATCCAAAACATTTTATTTTCTTGAAAGTCTATTTTGAGTTTCCTGGAAAATTAATAGGATGGAGACAGACTCATTCTTTCTTCTAACTTTATTAAATCTAAACTGTCTGGTTTACAACCATATATTAAGCAGCCACAGCATGTGCTATGACAGATACAAAATTTAATATATTTTACTATACTTTTTCAGCTGCCTTTTATGAACTGATTTCTTCTAAATTAACAAAGAAAGTACTTTTTAAAAACCTGGCAAAGGTCTCTGCCTCAGACTTTTAGACATCACGGTAACAAATTACTATTGTTATCTATAGACTCAGATTTTAAATCCAGAAGACTACTATGATCATCTACTCTGACCTTCTGAATAATTACAGGAGTCTTTGAATTTCATCTAGTAATTCCTGCAGAGGAGGAAATTACCCTCCTCCCAGGCCACTGATAAAAATATATCAGCACCTGGCTGGGAACCAATCTTCATAGAACCCCACCAGAAATACCCCACACTAGTTGATTCCCCATTAACAGTTACACGTTGAGATCTATCAGTTAGCCAATTTTCAATCCACTTAATACTGGACACTTTGATTTTGTTCTAATTTTTTAAGCAGATTGTCATGTGACTAAGTTCAAATGCCTTCCAAAAATGCAAGTGTATTATGTCAACACAATTATCTCTATCTGATAGACTAGTAATCTTGCTAAGACAAATATCAAATTTGTTTGACAAAATCTATTTTCCCTTTATAAAGGACACAGAGCTCCATTTTAACTCCATGATAAACACAGACAGAGATCACATAGTTCTCCCTCGCTCTCTAACTCTCAGACTGCCTGTGATGTCTAAAGCCAACATAGATGGTCTCTGTAAACTCTTACTTGGATAAAGCAGTTATTAGGCCAAATTCTGCTCTGATCCCACCGATTCCAGTTAATTTGCATAGTGAGAATGGTACACTTGGTTCTTTCTGACTTAACAACAGGTGATGGCAAACCTTAAAATACTTGGGAAATGTGATCTAAATGAAATTACTCTACAGTGCAGTGCACAACTGATTGAAAGACTGTACTCAAAGAATACTTAAAAGTGGCTCACTGTCTAATTGGGAGGATATATCTACTGCAGTCCCGCAGAAGACAGTCCTGGGACTGGTACTATTCAATATTTCCATTAATGACTTGGATAATGGGGAAGAGAATATTCTTATAAAATTTGCAGATGACGCCAAGCTGGGAGGGGTTGCAAGCACTTTGGAGGACAGGATTATAATTCAAAATGACCTTGACAAATTGGACAGCTGGTCTGAATTCAACTAGATGAAGTTCAGTAAAGACAAATGCAAAGTATTTCCACTTAGGAAGGAGAAATCAAGTGTACAACTACAAAACTGTGAATAACTGGCTAGGTGGCAGTACTGCTGAAAAGGATCTGCGGATTATAGTGGATCACAAACTGAACATGAATCAACCATGTGATGCAGTTGCAAAAAAGGCTAATATCATTTTGGGATGTACCAATAGGAATGTTGTATGTAAGGCACAGGAGGTAATTGGTCTGTGATACTTGACACAGGTCAGGCCTCAGCTGGAGTATTGTGTCCAGTTTGAGGCACTGTCATGAATTCAGCTGCTTCTGAGCTAAGTTGCCTAAAAACCCGATGAGCTCAGCGAGGCCCAATAAACCAGCACGAAGTGACTGTGCTCCCTGATTTGTCAGAAGAGCCAACAGATCATCATTTAAACTCTGTAGCAACTGCAGCAAAGCAGCTGCTCAGTGCTTTCCATGCCCTCAGCTGTGCCAGACCTGCTACCTGCCCAGCCTTTGCTCCAGCCCCAGTTTCTGACTGCCTCTCAACTCCTGATTCCTAACTCTCTTTCTCTGTCTGCCCTTTGGGTCTGTTCTGGCTCCTGACCCCTGCCTCCAGTTCTGCCTTCTGATTCTGCTCTGACCAGTAGGCCAGATTCCTCCTCAGACAACTGAGTCACACCATCTACCCCTCAGGGTGTGACAGGCAGCAAACTTTAAGAAAGATGTGGACAAATTGGAGAGAGTCCAGTGGGAAAAAAATGATAAAACCTGTAACACATGAGAAAAGGTTAATAAACCCAAGTGTGTTTAGTCTTGAGAAAAGAAGACTGAGGCGGGATCTGATAGCAGTCTTCAAATATGTTAAGGGTCATTATAAAGAGGACAGTGCTCAATTGTTCTCCATGTCCCCTGAAGATAGGAGAAGAAATAATGAGCTCCATTTGCAGCACGGGAGATTTAGGTTAGATATTTAGGTTAGATTAAAAACTTTCTGACTGTGAGGATAGTTAAGTACTTGAACTGGTTACCAAGGGAGGTTGCAGAATCCTTGTCATTGGAGGTTTTTAAGAACGGGTTAGACAAACACTGTCCGGGATGGTCTAAGATATAATTGCATAGGGGGAGTCCCCGGGTAACACAGAGCTTGTGTAGTGGCTTTGCACCTCCCACACTTGTAGCCTTTGGCAAAGAGGCCAACCAATAATTCTGCCTCTCTTTTCCCATCCTGACCGAGTCCTTTGGCTGTGGAAAGTGATTTGCTGACAGCATTAACCTTCTTTTAGTCCGTTTTAATGTATGTTGCACTGACTGATTCCTGGTCAAAAAGCTGATGTGCACAAGGCAGAAAACAATACGCATTTCATACAAAAAAACCCAGGAGGCCCAAACACAATACAAGTTGTGCTTCATTCATCAGCTTTTCAGAGTTAGAAAACAGGACCTCACATTTGTGGTTTTATATTTTTATCTATCTGTCCGTCCTAAGTCTGAGTTTCTTCTCAGAACCCACAACCTTTAAACTTTCACAAGCAAACTTCTTGGGAAATTCTGATCATGCGTTCAGAACTTCAGTAGTTAGCTACCAATGACATGTGCCTAAACCATCCTTTCAAAAGATCTCTTCCTCTGCCAATGTAGCTCTGTAGTCTTTGTAAAACTTCTGTGGAGCCTATCTGTTTGGGGTGCTGTAACTTCCTTGGCTAATCTTGCAGAGCTCCGTGTTCTTTCTCAGGCTGAAGTTTCTCTATCAGAGATTTTATTTATTTGCAGAAATCTTCATTTTGAAGATTTCTGGTCTTTACGTAGAGTATTTCCATATTCTCTGATGTTTTTATAAACATATTTAATCAGTCCACTACTCAGCAAATAATAACCATTTGAGTTATATGTTAGCATGTCACTACCCCAGCAGGATGAAATAGCTGAATCAGTCTTTAACCCCCCATGACAGTGCTGTTCTTTTTATTTCTTCCCATCTAAAACTGGAATGGATTGTGTGTACTTCTGATCTGTGTGACTGTGAACTTCCAAACAAGCACTTATCAGGCATTGTGAACACTCAGTTCTTATAACTCTTTGTCTGTGTTTGCTTTGCAGACTTTCACTTCACATTGACTTCTCAACATATCAATTAAATGTTTCACCCAGTCTTATATGGAACGTAGATAATTTTGAAACTGTTGTTCGTTATCTGCTAAGAATGTCCATTAAGCAATGTTTCTTGTTTAAATAAGAAACATCTTGACATTTGGTGATTAGTCTCCCAGCAAAAGAATTTTCTACTGAATCTTGTCATTGTAATGAGTCCGCATCCAAACGATGGGGGATACAGTGCCCATGCTGACTAGGAGGGATTAATGAGAGCCTGTCAGCCCAGGCAGCTCCACCCCATTACACCTTTTCAAGGTGTCAAGCCTGGAAGGAGGAGGTAAAAGAAGAAAAGTCTAGCTCAGTGGTTGTTGACTGAGAAAGGGAGTAGACTTCTTGAGCTAGCCCAGTGAAGGCCTGGCTAGGGCCAGAGTCTAATTGGAGACTGTCTTGCAGCTGCCTGGAACGAAGGATCAGCTGGGGCTAGAACCCAACTGGAGACACATGAGAGTCAGATCCTCTTTAGGACAGGTAGGCCTGGTGCAGGACTTCTTTGTTTCTCATTAAAAGTTCAGCTCCGCTTTGTTTTGGGACCTGCAGAAAAGTCAGCTGGGGAAGAGAGTCCAGGGAAGGCCTAGCTACAGCCCATGGTAGGAAGCAGCTCAGGGAAACAGCAGGTGGTCCGAAAAAACAGGCCTCCTCTTCTTTATACAGGGTCCCTGGGCTGGAACCTGAATAGACGAGTCTGCATTCCCCTTTTGGTCTATGAAGGTAAGGGAGTGAAGACCCTGGAGCCAAGGACAGCAGGCCCCAAAAGCCTGAAACTGGACTGAACCCGTGGTATGATGCTGCCAGACAATTGGCGTGCTGACTTGGGCTTCCCAGGAAAGGGCAGGACTAAAAGTGAGTTGGCTGGAAGGCCAAGTCACAGGAAGAGGTAGACCACTGCAGGACTAAAGCAGCTGTCATCAGGAGGCAGATGCCTTAAATAATCTTAATTATATGTATAGTTTCTCAAAAATAGTCCTTTTCTTTTACCTTGTTTTTTATTAAAAAAAAAAGGGTTGTTGTTTTTTTCCTCAGTCTTAGCTACAGTATCAAAATGATCACTTTAAACCATCATCTGACATTTAATAGTAAACCAAATCCCAAAGTGAAAAAAGCAAAGCTCTTCTTTACAAATTCAGAAGTTTGTGGTTAGGAGACTTGTTGTTTCTCAAGTTGAAAACTCAAAATTTTTACTAGTAATTCATATTTTATGGGTATGAGGGAGGGTGCTCAGAGGGCCGGGTGGCCTAGCTGTTAGTGCATCTGACCTCCAGCCCCTTTGTCTGTCTGTCTGGGGCAGTAGAGATGTCTGGTTTTTGACCCCAGGACAGGAGTGCGTAGAGTCAACACCTGCCTCTGGGCCTTTTCCCTTATGTGGGGTGTGATGGGGAACCTGGGTCTTTCCTTTCCACAGGGCCCCACCCAGGGCCCTGTGGAAAGTAACATCAGCAAACTTCTCTCTGTAGAGATCTAAGCCTGCCACCCTGGCCTACTTACTAACTATGTGCTGGCTCCCTTAGTTTGGGGCATGGCCCCTATTGTTCAAACAATCAATTGCTTAACAAAAAGTCCAAATGATCAGGCTCTGCAGAATCTCAAAGGGGGTGGTTGGAGAAGGCTCTGCCTGTGGGCCTGACCCACTCTGTGATCCCCTCTCAAGCTCAACCTTCTGTCTGGATTCCCAGAGAAAGTGACATTTCTCCGGCAGCCTGTCGACCACCCCGTGTCTGGGCTCCTGAGCAACTTTCAACCCACTCCTCCAGGCACAGCATGCTTGGCAGGCCAGAAGAGCAGGGCTACCTGGGTCCACTATTGCCTTTTAACCCCTTCAGGCCCAGTGTGAGGTTTGTAGCTAATATAGAGCGTTATCATCACATCTGTTTTGTTTTACAAGTGATCCATATACAAACATGGTTGCAAACCCCACCCTTATGGCACCAGAATGGCATTCTATTTTTGCAACCATGTTACATTTTGAGCTTCTATCCACAGTAATTAATCTGCTCTTGCTTGCAAGCCTTTCCTCCCATGACTGTTTTCTAAACAGCAGCCTCCCATTTTGATTATTATTTCTTCCCCGGTGTACTACCTTACATTTATCTATATTAAATCTCATTCCTTTTTCTTCTGGCCATCTCTCAACGTTTGTCCCCTAGCTCTACTCTCCAGTGAGGACAGAGCCCTACTCAGGGCTGCTTTGCATACATGATGCATTGCTACTAGGGTGTTACATCTAAAAGAACTGGTGAGCTCTTCTGGAGTTCTCATTTCCTCTGTTGTAGGTCTTGATTCTGCTCATTCTGATCTGGTCATTTACTTCAGTGTGATCAAGAATGGACATTTAAAGAGCTGGCTCATTGTCTGGATGCTGGCATTGTTCCAGATATTAAATTTTCCTAAGCCTTTGTATTGATTAAACTTCCTGTTCTCACCAGAAACAGGCATAGGAGAGGCGAGAGAGTAATTTATGTTCTGCTACATCTCAAATCTGCAAAAAGATTTTTTGCAAAGGCTGGCTATCGGTAATCTGGGTGTCTTTAATATTTATTCTTCCAAAGCAGGTTGTTCAATTTCACACACAAAACATTTGGTCTATTTAGATCTATTTGTTTTTGCACTGGACCCACTTTTGATTTTTAACTGACATGTTTTTGTTTTATATTTTACGTCTGGCACGGCGAATCCAGTGCTGTAGTCATCATTAATTTTCATCTTGATCTCTTTAATCTATTAAGATTCCTTGAGTGTGTCAACAAAACCGTGGATGAAGGAAAAGCAACTGATATAATTTATTTGGCCTTTAGAAAGTCTTTGACAAACTTTGCGTATGCCATGGATTTGCCCTGATTCCAGCCATTGGTGGCCAGCCTCCAGAACCAGTGCAAACCCCTAGTATGGATGGGGAAAGCTACTATTTCAGTTGTTGACCCTTACTCTTTGAAACCAGGATATGCTGCACTGGCAGAAATAACTGTTTTGCCAGTCTACACTGGGTGTTACACTGGTGCAGCTAAACTAGAGGCCTCCAATGTCTGTAATAGGGGCAAATCCCCAGTCTAGGTAAGACCAAAATCCCTCACAATAGGCTATCAAAGAAACTAAGTCATCAAGGAATGAAAGATGACATTGGTCATGAATTAGAAAGTGTCTGAGGGAGAAAATAGGGTAGGGAAAAAATATCAATTTACCACAGATTAACAATATGGTGCCCCTAGGAGTGAGACTAGGACCAATGTGTTTAACATATTCATTTAGGATCTTGGAAAGAGTGGCAAAACAATGGCTGACAATTATTTAGAATAGTCAAGACTAAGGAAACTCGAAGGAACTTGAGTCAGATGTAATGTAGCTGGGTGGTGAGGCATCACAAAAGGAAATAACATTCAGTCTTGACAGATGCAAGGTAATGCACATTGGATGAAAAAACATGAACTACTCACACAAACTGCTGAGTTTGAAATTAATCATAACCATTCAGGAAAAAGATGTGGGCTTCAGGGTGGACAGCTGAGGCTTTGTTCTGACTAGCCTTTAAAGGTGTGATAATAGATCACGTTAGCTAGTTAAATCTAACATCTCCTACAGCTCTAGTCAAAACATAGCAATTTGTTCTTTAACATGTTCTTGTTAAGGAAGAAGTGGGATAAGAAGTGCGGATGTGGGATACCGGGAGGAAGCACGAGCAGGAGAGCGCAAGAGGGCAGGACTCCTGCCTCATACTGAGAAAGCAGGACAATCAGCGAGTTATCTCAGGTGCCTATACACAAATGCAAGAAGCCTGGGAAACAAGCAAGGAGAACTGGAAGTCCTGGCACAGTCAAGGAATTATGATGTGATTGGAATAACAGAGACTTGGTGGGATAACTCACATGACTGCAGTACTGTCACAGGTGGATATAAACTGTTCAGGAAGGACAGGCAAGGCAGAAAAGGTGGGGGAGTTGCATTGTATGTAAGAGAGCAGTATGACTGCTCAGAGCTCCGGTATGAAACTGCAGCAAAAACCTGAGTGTCTCTGGATTAGGTTTAGAAGTGTGAGCAACAAGGGTGATGTCATGGTGGGGGTCTGCTCTCCCCCATTCCCCTTCATCCTCACTCAATCCTCTCCACCTCCCTCCCCCCTGCTGGGCTCCCTCTGCTCTGGGGCTGGGACAGGAGCTGCAGGCTGATGCAGAGCCTTCCTGCCTGGAGGTAGGAGGTGACCCCAGCTGAGCAGGGGCTGGTGAGGGTTGATGACTGGCACCTCCCACACCTGCAGGAACCAGACTTTTGGTGTCCAGTCAGAACATCTGACTGGACACTGCTCCAGACACATGGCAATTCTAAGTTACAAGAATGGACCATGTTCGGAACAAATGAATTAAAAGAACTGTGACAGTGATACCAAGTATAGAAAAGCTGAGGCTTATATGGCTTGAGCATGTGACAAGAAGATTGGAATAATATATAGGAAATAGGGTGTTACCCTCTACCTCTAAGTTTAAGAGAAGAGTTTGGGAGATCCAAAACTACATAGATTCGTAGACTTAAAGGCCAGAAGGGACGATCAAGATCACATTGCAGGCCACAGAACTTCACCCACCCACTCCTGAAATAGACCCTTAATCTCTGGCTGAGTTACCAAAGTCCTCAAAATTATTTAAAGACTTAAGGTTACAGAGAATTCACCACTGACACTCGTTTAAACCTGCAAGTGATTCAGGCCCCAAGCTGCAGAGGAAGACAAAAAACCTCCAGGGTCTCTGTCAATCTGACACAGGGGAAAATTCCTTCCCAACCCCAGATATAATGATCAGTTAAACCCTGAGCATGTGGACAAGACCCACCAGCCAGATACCTGGGAAATAATTCTCTGTAGTAACTCAGAGCCCTCCCCATCTAGTGCCCCATCTCTAGCTGTTGGAGATATTTGCTTCTAGCAGTCACAGATCGGCTACATGCCATTGTAGGCAGTCTCCTCATTGTAGGCAGTCCCCTCCATAAACTTATCAAGCTCAGTCTTGAAGCCAGTTAGGTTTTTTGCCCCCACTGCTCCCCTTGGAAGGCTGTTTCAGAACTTCACTCCTCTGGTGGTTAGAAACCTTCTTCTAATTTCAAGCCTAAATTTGTTGATGGCCAGTTTATATCCATTTGTTCTTGTGTCCACAATGTTGCTTAACTTAAATAACTCCTCTCCCTTCCTAGTATTTATCCCTCTGATGCATTTATAGATGGACTCATATCTCCCCTCAGCCTTTGTTTGGTTTTGGATTGATGGATGGGTGTCATACAAAAGGATTTGATTAGCTGTGGCGTTTCCAAGGAACTGCTTCAAGACAGACTGGAATGGAAGACAAGGACTCAAAGTGCAAACCCTATATTGATGAGACTAAGGCTATAAGAAGAAGATGATGTTTGTAATACATATCTGTTATAAGGTTAAAGAGGAGACAACACAGATAAGAACTAGGTGAAAGGAAACCCTGTAGTTGGTGTACTATGCCACTGACGCCCCATTTCCCTGCCCCTTGTATAGTCATTTAAACTTAATCATAAAATCATAGAATCGTAGGCCTGGACGGACCTCAAGAGGTCATCTAGTCCAGTCCCCTGCACTCATGGCAGGACTTGTGCAAATTTGGTGCAAGATGCTACCATTTTTTTCTGGTGGCATGTTATGCCCACTTTTGCGTTGATGCGAATGACTACACATGGTGCAAGGCACTGGATAATCAAGTCTGTGATATTCATGAGTGATTTTCTTGGGCAGTTCAATTCCCCCCAGTTCCTAGCTTTTGGGAGTGTTTTGTTTCCCAAAGCCCAGATTCTGTATCACCTCATCATTGTATACACATAAACTTGAGGTTTCAAATTGACACACATAGATATATACACATAAAGGATGCCATTTGCCATAGGTAACATGGTAGAAGTAGGTCTTGAGGAGAGATCTGACGGACAGAGTAGTGGAATAGTTCAGTGAGGGCATTGTGTGTGTGAGGGGTGGCCTATTGGGAAGCATGACCATGCTTATGAAGATGACATAAGATTTGGGTGAGGTCAGGATGTGCAGGTTAAGAGAGAGTGAGGAGCCAAAAATGACTCCCAGGTTATGGGCTGGAGTGACTGGGAAGGATTGTGTACCTTCAAGGCATGATGTTGTAGTTCCTAAACAGAGAGGCCCTATGTAGGAAATTGTAGTACAAGGTCCCAAATGTGGATGTTCTCCTAAACACTGCACTACTTATCAGATTGCAGGTCAAAGTTTTTAATTCAAGGAGATTCATAGCTGCAAACTCTTATGTATTTGTGAAAAAGATGTGATTACCAGCTAATATCCTTTAAAATTAGTCAGTTTGTAAGTATAAGAGTTACTAATTTTTACATCTTTCCTAAGTGTCATGAAAGACATCTTAAGTTTTCAGTGCAAAATCTTGAAATCTGAACCTAGGAGTGGGTCAAAATCAAATCCTTACATCTGCATGCATTGGGGGAGGAGTATGCTTAGATTCAGGGTCCCAGTCTCAGGCTCAACTCTGCAACTTTGCTTCTTCCACAAACTTACTTGTAACCACAGTTAACAATGCTTAAGAGAGAGCTTTGATTACAAATATATCAGAATTGAAAACTATGCCAGCATTTGCCTGATATTTCAGCAGTAGCTTGAACAAGGAAGCCATTGTCACTTTAAAAAGTTATATTGAACTTCTGGAACTGCTTACATGCCATCTTGTCTCCTTCAGTGCCATCCAGTGGAATTAATGTGAAATATCACGGTTATACGGAAGCTAGAAAGAAATATTATAGTATACAAAACAACCCTTTATCTTCAGGATGTACTGTTCATGGCAGGTAAATTGCAGGTTGTTGGGCTATTGGTATAAATAACACTGAAAAACAGAACCATGATTTTCTATAACAATAAATCACATTACACTTGACATCTTTGCCTGGAGTCCCAATAAAACTCTCTATAGCATTTCTAAAGTAGCTATGTGTGTCCACAAAATATGTGGCATATACAAAATTCATGATGGTGCAGTGTGGTATAAAGATTTAATAGCATCCATTTGTGTAATGCAGCCATCCCCAGCTCTTGCCAACAAAATATTAGTTATTTTTCTCTCCTTCCAAGATCTGGGCAGTTTGACTCAAGGAACTAAGGGATCCAGATTTACGGGTACTCTTAACCTCATACACTATATGTATGAAGCAAGTACAAGAAGGTATGGTGTTGTATTACTGTGATAACCAGGGTCCACACACCCCATGTGGAGAACTTGGAGTCTAAACCCCAAAGTATAAGAGACTGAATCAACAGATTGTATACAATATTATTGTACTATTAAAATGTATCGAGTAAGGTATCATACAAAAATTGGTAACACACTGGTCATGAAAATCATTGAGTAATGTAGTAACTCCTTGCTTTATGTTGTAGTTACGTTCCTGAAAAATGCTACTTTAAGCGAAACGATATTAAGCAAATCCAATTTCCCCATAAGAATTAATCTGAATAGGGAAGTTTAGGTTACAGGAAAATGTTTTTCGCCAGACAAAAGACATTATATACATATACATTATAAGTTTTAAATAATTTTGAACCAATAGTTTAATACTGTACTCACCAATGATAACTGTAAAGCTTGGTTGAGGCAGGGGCATAGTGGGGTCAGTGTACTGGAGCTTGTCCTGCTCTGCCTGCCCGGTGCTCCTGCTGGGGAGAAGAGTGGGGGCGTGGGGGCTTGCCCCATTCCACCTGCTTGGCACTCCTGTCAGGAAGCAGGGTCGGGGGCTTGTCTGCTCCGCAGCTGGAATGCTGGGTGGGTGGAGTGGGGTAGGCCCCCAGCCCCAACCCCGCTTCCCAGCTGGAACGCCAGACAGGTGGAATGCGGCAAGCCCCCACTCCCCGACCCTGCTCCCCATCTGGAACACCAGATCGGCGGAGCAGGGCAAGCCCCTGCAACCCGACCCCACTCCACAGCAGGAGTGCCACGTGGGTGGAATGGGGCAGGCCCTCACATCCCAACTCCACTCCCTGGCAGGAGTGCCGGGCGGGCATGCGGAGTGGGGTGAGCCAAACAACCCTATAACAGAACATTGCAAGAATTTAAATGAGTATGTTCTCTAATAGATCAGCAACCTAATAATGAAACAATGTTAACCTGGACGACTTTAAATGAGGAGTTACTGTATGTATGGGTTGTGAATAAAGAGTTATATATGTGTCTTGCAAATATGTTCTTAAAATGTGTTTGGGAGGCCATGCATATATCAACTCTGCCCCAGACAAAGGAAAGTGGATTCCTCTATCTGACTGGCTTGATTACAGCAGAGGCTAATGAAAGTATATGTACATGTAACTTAAACAAAGCAATCAAGTTAAGAAGCAACAGAGGAAGAAGCTTAGTGAGCTCACTTCAGGGGTCAGAGTCTGCACCCCAGGAAGTCTTCCCGGCTCTTGAGGCAGAGACAATGGGCTTTGGTAACATAAGAGGAGCAAAAAGATGTTTCAGTTATCCATCACTTAGGAGACATTGGGTACAGCACTCCCTGAGCCTGTGAAAGTTGGATCCTCTTGCCTGGAAAGTTAGAGATGTAGATAACTTGCTGTAAGTAAGAAAACTGCTTAAGCAAAGATTGTAACTTACTAAAATTAAGTTTTAGACACTAGAAAAACTGTTTAATTTTCATTTGTAAGTATTGTAAGTATCATTTAAGTGATAATTTTCTCTTGCTTATTATCACTTAAATCTCTGGTGTTTGTTAACATACTTATTCTTGTTTTATTACAAAACCTTCTGAGTGCTGTGTATCAAGCTGAAGTGTGAGTCTTCAGCTAGCCAACAGGCTGGAGTATACACAGTCTCTTTGGATGTACCAGAGAATAATTAGTGAGTGTCACAGTGAGAGGGACTGGACAATGCAGTCCAGATGTCCCTCAGGAACTAGGGTTCACTGTATGTTACGGCAATGCAAGGTTTAGCCTGGAAGAGTCTCAAGGAGTTTGTTGGTGAAGCAGACAGATTGGTGTGGCAGGGAGCTGATGCAATCTAATTATCAGTAAAGCTCTCACCTGCTAAGGCAAAGGTGTGACAGGGATGTATGTCTACACTGCAATAAAGAAACCTGCTGCACCAAGTGTCAGAGCTCAGGTTAATTGACTTGGTCTTGTGGGGCTTGGGCTTTGGGACTAAAAGTTGTAGTGTAGATGTTTGGGCTCAAGCTGGAGTCTGGGCTCTGAGACTCTCCCCCCACCGGGGTTTCACAGCCTGGGCTCCAGCCCAAGCCTGAACATCTTTGGGTCTTCTCATCTATTTCTTGGATTCTCTGGTTCTGGTATACAGCTGTCATATGAAACCCTAACATTATATCCGCAAACCCTTTAAAGGTGACCTGCAAGAAAAAACATTGGGCTTGATCAATTTTTTGTTTCTTTATGATGTACAAAGACTTTTATAGATAGAATATAAACTCTTATATAAAAAGTATCTTCTCCTTATTTTTGTACCATACAGATTCAGGTCTTGTTGACTCTAAAAGAAATTATGGCCCTAAACTCTTTGTTTACTTTTGCTAACTCTATTAACTCAAATGCCAAATGAGCATTGGGAAGAAGGGATGTCTTTGTAGATTGAGCTCCCTTTTCCCAACTCGCTGGGGAGTGGTACTCTGCCAGGCTCTGTCTACAAATAAGTTATGCATGTGGATTGCCAAGATAAGACTGCTCACAATAGACAGTGCAATGTTCAGAATATGATTGTGCTGCCACTTGGTTCCACTGGGCTCCATTAGCTTGGCTTCCTTTTGGTGGGGCTTCAATAAGCCCCTGAGCTCAAGTAGGCTCCTTGGGGTTGGCTTTGCCTTGATTGGTGAAAAACAAGAGTTGTGGAATTTTCCAAACACCCCTCACTTCAGGCACCAAAATGAGACCTCACTCAGTGTAAACAGGGCAGCTCCATAGCCTCCCTCTGCTAGTAACTTGGCATGTAAGATCACACCTCATTGAGATGAATTGGTACTTCACACCTCTCAAAACTATTGTTCCAGACTTTTTTTAATTTTTTATGTTTTTTTCATAACCATAATGGCAACAGACTTGTTTTCAAAAACAAAAACAAAAAACAAACAAAACAAAATCTGAGCTTCTAAAGGACAAGTTCTGGTGCAGTAATGGTAATCGTTGCCATCATTCTTCATATCTGTAAGTTTCTCCATCAGCAGAGACTTAAGAAAAATGTTCTACTTCAGAGAATTCCACAAAGAACTGCCTTTTTTCAAAATGGCCACTATCTCCTATTATTCTCCGTGACACAGAGGCCACAGCTTGTCTTTAGAAAAGATAGCTACTGCTTCCGCTTACCTGCTCCTTCCAGTGTCCCCTCTGACTCCTGACAGCATAGGAGGCCATCATCTTCCCTGAGGGCAGCTTGACTTCACTCTCATTGTAAACAATGGAAGACTGGTCGTTTTGAAAGAGGGCATTTTAACTGAGGGCCATCTGTAGCTTCAGTCTCATTGAGAATGCATTTTTGGTATTTAATTTCCTAGGTTTTTCAAAAAGAGAAAACTGAAAAAAAGAAAAGAAAAGAAATGTCATCATGTGGCATCATATTGACACCTACACAGGTCATCAGTAGGGTTGGAACTTGAGATCCACCTCATGGATCTCTGCCACTTGAGCTAGTGGAATAACTGACAGGAATAGTAGGTTGTCATATCTATGTGTTCCAGCACTGGAGGGAGATAGGACACATTTTGCCAGTGAGTTTCACAGGTACCTACTGATGGCAGAGGAATGATGAAACTCAGCAATCTTGGGTTCCATTCCATGCTCTGGAGGGGACTGTTCTCTAATGGGCATAGACTCTTCTGCCCATTTCCCCCAAAGTTGACACCTGCCCTCTCCACAGCTGGCTCTTCGCCCCAGTCACAATCTCCTTGCCAATGCAGTACCAGCCATCACTCCTCAGGCTTCTCGCCTCCGTCCCAGACTTCTTGCCCAGCCAGTCCCAGTTCCCCAGTCCCAGCTTCTCATTTGACTTGTCTCACCTCTCCTCCACTCACTGGCTCCCAATACCAGTCTCTCTCCCCAAGCTCCTCATCCAATCCCGGTCTTCCCTCCCTGACTCTTTGTCCCAGTGCCTTTGCCCAGCCAGTCCCAGTTCTCCCCCTACATCCCACCTCCTTGGCAGATCTGGCTCTCCTCCCCCTGTTTCATTCATCCCTCCCTTGCTGGCTTGTCCAGCCAGCCCCAGTATCCACCCTTCCCACCAGCTCTTCATTCACTGTGTTCCCCTCCCTCAGCGGACTCGTTGCCAGTCCAACCGGCCCCCATGCATTTCCTTCACCAGCTGCCAGTCCCAGCCTCCCCTGGCTCACAGTTTCCTTGCTCAGTCAGTTCCAGTTCTCTCCTGCTAACTCTTCATCCAATCTGTCTCCCTAGTCCCACTCCCACACTGGCTCCAATTCCCAATCTTGTCATTCAATCTCAGTCTCTCTCCTATCCCCCTCTTCCACTCCCTGCCGGCTTCTTCTCACATTCTCTTTGCTCAGCCAGTCCCGGTTCTCCCCCCACACCTCAGCTCCTTGGCAGATCTGTCTCTCCTCTTCTCTTGCCCCAGTTTCCCCCACCCCAGCAATATTAGTTCCTATCTCCAGTCTCTTTCTCCAGTAAGTCCGTCTCCCCCTCCATTCATGCAATTTCAGTATTCTCCCTGTGTCCCAGGGACTTCTTGATGCCAGCTGGCAGTGGACATAAGAGATGAATAAGGGTTACAGGATCCACCTCATAATTACATTCTAGTTCACCAAAAACTGTCATATGAGACCTCTAATAAAAGCCTGAGTCACACTGGTCATCAATATCATTGCAAAATGCATGTACAGATGTTATCTAAGGAGCTATGTACATACACTGAAAATTATGTTCTGAAGTCTGTGTCTAGGCTCTGATTACCAACAAAGGTGAAAAACAAGTTTTCTTTCCGACAAGAGATGTTTCTGCCATCTAACTGTTTACATGTAAACTGAGTATTTCCTGGTTCACAATGGGCCTCCAGTCTTAGCCAAATGCTAATAAAGCATTGTGAAAACTTCAGCGAGAGGATAACTAACAGGAAGAAGTAAACAGCACCGGGTGGTACCCTGTCCTGAGATGCACATCAAAGGTTTGTTCTGGTATATTTATGGGCCAAAGACTTCAGCTAGGAAATAATTGGACAGCGAGTTTGCTTCATGAAAGAAGGATCTCAGCCAGCCTTGATTGAAAATGCTGGGGAGAACTTTGGGAGAGAGAGAAGCTTCTTTAGACAGGAGGATAACTTGTTATTTAAATTGAGTCTCTAGAAAGCATGTTATGATTTTGTGTTATATGTAACATTTAGTTCCCAATATTCTTACTCGCTGTCACTTCAGTGTCTGTTCTTTGATAATAAACTTATTCTTGTTTTCACTATAAATAATCTAAGTGCTGTGGTGTTAAGCAAAGTGGTGATCTGAGTTGAGTCGTACAAACTGGTGTGTACTGTTCCTTTGGGACTAGTGGATCTAAGAGTTCTGTGAGTGCTTAGTGGCGCAGGGACTAAGCACTCTAGAGGGATGTTTGGAGGACTCAGGGGTTGGCATGTACCTATTGCTTACTTGGACAGAGTGAGGCCTGTGGAGGCCTGGAAGGAAGTGCTTGTGTTGCCAAAGACAGGTGGTTTCAGGGAGCTGATCCACAGCAAACACATACAAGACTTCTTCACACCTTCAAGTCAGGCGGTTGTGAGGTGCGTCACAACCCTGGGTGATCCTGGGAAGCATTACACTTCCCCCAACCATCTCCTAGTCCCCATTTCACTTGGTGGCTCCTAACCCCAGTCTTCTTCCTCAGTGAGTCCCAATCCCAGTTTCCTGGCCCAACCAGCCCCAACTTTGTTCTCTCTCCCTGCTCCAACTCCCAGTCACAGTTTCCCTCTTGTCCCTTCCAATCTCATTCTCATCAGACTCCTTGTCCCAGTCTAATCCTTTCCTTCCACCTGGTCTGGCTTTTGTCCCCTCCGTATTTGAATCAGTCAGCACCCTCCTCTGTTCTATTCAGGTTTATATACTGTT
The DNA here is from genome assembly GCF_965140295.1 of Lepidochelys olivacea. Classification (NCBI taxonomy): domain Eukaryota; kingdom Metazoa; phylum Chordata; order Testudines; family Cheloniidae; genus Lepidochelys; species Lepidochelys olivacea. The sequence goes on from NC_140414.1 coordinate 85,953,805, forward strand.
TTCATCACCTCCATGCTGCCTGTGTGCCAGCAACATCGAGAGCACAGGAGAGAGAGGCTCCCAAGCTCTCAGTTCCAATGGCTGGCCCCACCATGGCCTGGTGCAGTAATTACAGTGAACGCCCTTCTTAGCCCCATTGCTCTGCACTGGAGCATGCTCTGTAGGGATTGTGCATGTGCAGTCCTGACACACTGGAGTGGTGAGGGGATGGTGCATGGACAGTTGTTTTGTGGGGATAGCATGTGCACAATTTGCTCAGCACTAGGAGCTGTGAGAACCTTCAGAGACTTTAGCTACTAATATCGAAGACATGTCTATTGAGAATTTGCAAACTGCAATTTTTCAGAGGCTGATAACTTGGCCACATAATGCAGATTTTCACAAGGATGCACAAGGCACATCCCTGACACAAAGGCCAACCCTCCTGCCAAATGTCAAACCCCCGCTTCAAACCAGGTTGGCAATGGAGCTTTCCAAAAGAAGGGTCTCAAGAATTTAAGATGGGCAAAATATATTTTTCCCTAGTTTCATTCTCAGAAACAAATGTTTTTAAAAAATCATACTGAGGCAGACCCCCAGTATGGAAATTTTCAGCCCGAATAGTGGAAGTTTAGCAAAGTTATAAACAGCTGGAAACAGGGTCATATAATGGGAAGTGTCAGGTAGCCTTAGTGTCAGGTAGCCTTACCAGCCCCACATATAAATTTGTTATTATTAACAAAAGAATATTTAAAGCAACCATGAAGGTGTTGAGAACACACACATATGCACATAGGGAAGAGATTCAGTTAAGACCTTCATTTCTCTCTGTAATTTTACTCTCTAAGCTTACACTACATGGTTCTTGATTATGATGAAGTCTCACAACAGAGGGTGATGTTACACTGCAGAGCTGTTTACAGTGGCACAACAGAGGGAAGTAAGAATTTAATAAAAAGAAAAGGAGTACTTCTGGCACCTTAGAGACTAACCAATTTATTTGAGCATAAGCTTTCGTGAGCTACAGCTCACTTCATCGGATGCAGTATGCATCCGATGAAGTGAGCTGTAGCTCACGAAAGCTTATGCTCAAATAAATTGGTTAGTTGCTAAGGTGCCACAAGTCCTCCTTTTCTTTTTGTGAATACAGACTAACACGGCTGTTACTCTGAAACCTAAGAATTTAATAGTAGTCTTCATCCTGAATTTCCATCTGCTGATGGAATTAAATAAAGTCCTTGATGCTGTTTTAACAAGCATTTCCTTTTTGTATTGAGGATTCTTTGAAGACGTGGTATCTAATAAAATTCCATGGTCTGAGACAATTAGATTGGAAACAGTCATTTGCATTCTCCCATGTTTTCTGGTCCATTGGCTGGGAGACAGTGGGAAGGGGTACACACCCACACATGCATCAGTAGAATTGAAATACATTGATGTCCCTTGCTTGACTGTGAGGATTTTGGTGTGCTGCACTAGTGGAACATGAATGCCATCTTGTGTGATGGTGAGAGGTCGGTTGCAATTTTGTTTTCCTGGTGACGGTGTCAAGATGCTTTTTTAACACAGTCCAATCTGGAGCTTTCATTGTAAGTGCCTGATGATAATTACTTCTTCTTTCAAGGATCCACCCATGGATGGCGCTCTAAGAATTTATTACAGTGTGGTGATAAGAGCCCTTAGTTCTCACCCTACTCTGATAATAACTCTGAGCTCTCTTTACTTTGCTGTGCTCTTAGGTGCAGACTGCTCATATTAAGCTGTGTAAATAGTATCACGGCATATTATCCTTATAGCACAAAATATAATTGAACTCACTGGGGAAACTGCCCTATTCATTTCAGTGGGACTTTGCTTCACAGAAATAATTGGATCTGGCTACACTAGTTTCAGGAGCAGAAATAAACCTTCCTAATATAGCAAGTGAGGGTGCACTGGTGTGACAATAGCCATTGGAGGGTTTCACCTGGAGATTTTAGGTTTTTTTACCAAGAGAAGCTATTATGGAGCCCCAAATGACTAACAATACCACCATCAATGAGGTGTTTAAAACTGCTTTGCCTAGTGGGAACAAAAACACCTCTCTTTTTTGTTCCTATCTTGAAAATTAAATGCACAGTATTAGCACCATCAATGAGGTGTTTAGAAGTGCCTTCCCTGGTGAGAATGAAAGCATTGCTTCTTTCTTTCTTTTTTCTACCTCTTTTTTTTTTTTTAAATTAACAGCACATTCTTTCTTTCTTTTCTCTTCTACGAACACTTCCTTAATCACCCTACCTACACGCCTATGTGACGCTGTATGGATTCTGGGGGACACTTTGGGATATTATGAGTACCAATATTGTAAAATTGCAATGAGTTATGCCAGATACGTTATTTAAGGTATCTGCAAAAATGTTGACAGGTTTCAGAGTAGCAGCCGTGTTAGTCTGTATTTGCAAAAAGAAAAGGAGGACTTGTGGCACCTTAGAGACTAACCAATTTATTAGAGCATAAGCTTTCGTGAGCTACAGCTCACTTCCTCAGATGCATATCGTGGAAACTGCAGCAGGCTTTATATATACACAGAGAATATGAAACAATACCTATTCCCACCCCACTGTCCTGCTGGTAATAGCTTATCTAAAGTGATTTCCAGCACAAATCCAGGTTTTCTCACCCTCCACCCCCCCACACAAATTCACTCTCCTGCTGGTGATAGCCCATCCAAAGTGACAACTCTTTACACAATGTGCATGACAATCAAGCTGGGCTATTTCCTGCATAAATCCAGGTTCTCACATCCCCCCACCCCCATACACACAGAAACTCACTCTCCTGCTGGTAATAGCTCATCCAAACTGACCACTCTTCAAGTTAAAATCCAAGTTAAACCAGAACATCTGGGGGGGGGGGGTAGGAAAAAACAAGAGGAAACAGGCTACCTTGCATAATGACTTAGCCACTCCAAGTCTCTATTTAAGCCTAAATTAATAGTATCCAATTTGCAAATGAATTCCAATTCAGCAGTTTCTCGCTGGAGTCTGGATTTGAAGTTTTTTTGTTTTAAGATAGCGACCTTCATGTCTGTGATCGCGTGACCAGAGAGATTGAAGTGTTCTCCGACTGGTTTATGAATGTTACAATTCTTGACATCTGATTTGTGTCCATTTATTCTTTTACGTAGAGACTGTCCAGTTTGACCAATGTACATGGCAGAGGGGCATTGCTGGCACATGATGGCATATATCACATTGGTGGATGTGCAGGTGAACGAGCCTCTGATAGTGTGGCTGATGTTATTAGGCCCTGTGATGGTGTCCCCTGAATAGATATGTGGGCACAGTTGGCAACGGGCTTTGTTGCAAGGATAAGTTCCTGGGTTAGTGGTTCTGTTGTGTGGTATGTGGTTGTTGGTGAGTATTTGCTTCAGGTTGCGGGGCTGTCTGTAGGCAAGGACTGGCCTGTCTCCCAAGATTTGTGAGAGTGTTGGGTCATCCTTTAGGATAGGTTGTAGATCCTTAATAATGCGTTGGAGGGGTTTTAGTTGGGGGCTGAAGGTGACGGCTAGTGGCGTTCTGTTATTTTCTTTGTTAGGCCTGTCCTGTAGTAGGTAACTTCTGGGAACTCTTCTGGCTCTATCAATCTGTTTCTTTACTTCTGCAGGTGGGTATTGTAGTTGTAAGAAAGCTTGACAGAGATCTTGTAGGTGTTTGTCTCTGTCTGAGGGGTTGGAGCAAATGCGGTTGTATCGCAGAGCTTGGCTGTAGACGATGGATCGTGTGGTGTGGTCAGGGTGAAAGCTGGAGGCATGCAGGTAGGAATAGCGGTCAGTAGGTTTCCGGTATAGGGTGGTGTTTATGTGACCATTGTTTATTAGCACTGTAGTGTCCAGGAAGTGGATCTCTTGTGTGGACTGGACCAGGCTGAGGTTGGTGGTGGGATGGAAATTGTTGAAATCATGGTGGAATTCCTCAAGGGCTTCTTTTCCATGGGTCCAGATGATGAAGATGTCATCAATATAGCGCAAGTAGAGTAGGGGCTTTAGGGGACGAGAGCTGAGGAAGCGTTGTTCTAAATCAGCCATAAAAATGTTGGCATACTGTGGGGCCATGCGGGTACCCATAGCAGTGCCGCTGATCTGAAGGTATACATTGTCCCCAAATGTGAAGTAGTTATGGGTAAGGACAAAGTCACAAAGTTCAGCCACCAGGTTAGCCGTGACATTATCGGGGATAGTGTTCTTGACGGCTTGTAGTCCATCTTTGTGTGGAATGTTGGTGTAGAGGGCTTCTACATCCATAGTGGCCAGGATGGTGTTATCAGGAAGATCACCGATGGATTGTAGTTTCCTCAGGAAGTCAGTGGTGTCTCGAAGGTAGCTGGGAGTGCTGGTAGCGTAGGGCCTGAGGAGGGAGTCTACATAGCCAGACAATCCTGCTGTCAGGGTGCCAATGCCTGAGATGATGGGGCGCCCAGGATTTCCAGGTTTATGGATCTTGGGTAGTAGATAGAATATCCCAGGTCGGGGTTCCAGGGGTGTGTCTGTGCGGATTTGATCTTGTGCTTTTTCAGGAAGTTTCTTGAGCAAATGCTGTAGTTGCTTTTGGTAACTCTCAGTGGGATCAGAGGGTAATGGCTTGTAGAAACTCGTGTTGGAGAGCTGCCGAGCAGCCTCTTGTTCATATTCCGACCTATTCATGACGACAACAGCACCTCCTTTGTCAGCCTTTTTGATTATGATGTCAGAGTTGTTTCTGAGGCTGTGGATGGCATTGCGTTCCGCATGGCTGAGGTTATGGGGCAACTTCCTCGTGGCTGGATTTTACTAAAACTAGACAAGCCATTTACAACGCACATTTTGCTTCTCTACAAAAGAAAAAGGACACTAAACTTTCTAAACTACTACATGCTACAAGGGGCCACAGCAATGGTTCCCTCAACCCACCTAGCAATATTGTTAACCTATCCAACTATACTCTCAGCCCAGCAGAAGCAGCTGTTCTATCTCGGGGCCTCTCCTTCTGCCCCTCCACCCCCACGAACATGATACAGTTCTGTGGTGACCTAGAATCCTATTTTCGACGTCTCCGACTCAAGGAATATTTCCAAAATACCTCTGAACAGCATACTAATCCACAGAGGTCTCCCTACCAACACTACAGAAAGAGGGATTCTAGGTGGACTCCTCCTGAAGGTCGAAACAGCAGACTGGACTTCTACATAGAGTGCTTCCGCCGACGTGCACGGGCTGAAATTGTGGAAAAGCAGCATCACTTGCCCCATAACCTCAGCCATGCGGAACGCAATGCCATCCACAGCCTCAGAAACAACTCTGACATCATAATCAAAAAGGCTGACAAAGGAGGTGCTGTTGTCGTCATGAATAGGTCGGAATATGAACAAGAGGCTGCTCGGCAGCTCTCCAACACGAGTTTCTACAAGCCATTACCCTCTGATCCCACTGAGAGTTACCAAAAGCAACTACAGCATTTGCTCAAGAAACTTCCTGAAAAAGCACAAGATCAAATCCGCACAGACACACCCCTGGAACCCCGACCTGGGATATTCTATCTACTACCCAAGATCCATAAACCTGGAAATCCTGGGCGCCCCATCATCTCAGGCATTGGCACCCTGACAGCAGGATTGTCTGGCTATGTAGACTCCCTCCTCAGGCCCTACGCTACCAGCACTCCCAGCTACCTTCGAGACACCACTGACTTCCTGAGGAAACTACAATCCATCGGTGATCTTCCTGATAACACCATCCTGGCCACTATGGATGTAGAAGCCCTCTACACCAACATTCCACACAAAGATGGACTACAAGCCGTCAAGAACACTATCCCCGATAATGTCACGGCTAACCTGGTGGCTGAACTTTGTGACTTTGTCCTTACCCATAACTACTTCACATTTGGGGACAATGTATACCTTCAGATCAGCGGCACTGCTATGGGTACCCGCATGGCCCCACAGTATGCCAACATTTTTATGGCTGATTTAGAACAACGCTTCCTCAGCTCTCGTCCCCTAAAGCCCCTACTCTACTTGCGCTATATTGATGACATCTTCATCATCTGGACCCATGGAAAAGAAGCCCTTGAGGAATTCCACCATGATTTCAACAATTTCCATCCCACCACCAACCTCAGCCTGGTCCAGTCCACACAAGAGATCCACTTCCTGGACACTACAGTGCTAATAAACAATGGTCACATAAACACCACCCTATACCGGAAACCTACTGACCGCTATTCCTACCTGCATGCCTCCAGCTTTCACCCTGACCACACCACACGATCCATCGTCTACAGCCAAGCTCTGCGATACAACCGCATTTGCTCCAACCCCTCAGACAGAGACAAACACCTACAAGATCTCTGTCAAGCTTTCTTACAACTACAATACCCACCTGCAGAAGTAAAGAAACAGATTGATAGAGCCAGAAGAGTTCCCAGAAGTTACCTACTACAGGACAGGCCTAACAAAGAAAATAACAGAACGCCACTAGCCGTCACCTTCAGCCCCCAACTAAAACCCCTCCAACGCATTATTAAGGATCTACAACCTATCCTAAAGGATGACCCAACACTCTCACAAATCTTGGGAGACAGGCCAGTCCTTGCCTACAGACAGCCCCGCAACCTGAAGCAAATACTCACCAACAACCACATACCACACAACAGAACCACTAACCCAGGAACTTATCCTTGCAACAAAGCCCGTTGCCAACTGTGCCCACATATCTATTCAGGGGACACCATCACAGGGCCTAATAACATCAGCCACACTATCAGAGGCTCGTTCACCTGCACATCCACCAATGTGATATATGCCATCATGTGCCAGCAATGCCCCTCTGCCATGTACATTGGTCAAACTGGACAGTCTCTACGTAAAAGAATAAATGGACACAAATCAGATGTCAAGAATTGTAACATTCATAAACCAGTCGGAGAACACTTCAATCTCTCTGGTCACGCGATCACAGACATGAAGGTCGCTATCTTAAAACAAAAAAACTTCAAATCCAGACTCCAGCGAGAAACTGCTGAATTGGAATTCATTTGCAAATTGGATACTATTAATTTAGGCTTAAATAGAGACTTGGAGTGGCTAAGTCATTATGCAAGGTAGCCTGTTTCCTCTTGTTTTTTCCTACCCCCCCCCCCCAGATGTTCTGGTTTAACTTGGATTTTAACTTGAAGAGTGGTCAGTTTGGATGAGCTATTACCAGCAGGAGAGTGAGTTTCTGTGTGTATGGGGGTGGGGGGATGTGAGAACCTGGATTTATGCAGGAAATAGCCCAGCTTGATTGTCATGCACATTGTGTAAAGAGTTGTCACTTTGGATGGGCTATCACCAGCAGGAGAGTGAATTTGTGTGGGGGGGTGGAGGGTGAGAAAACCTGGATTTGTGCTGGAAATCACTTTAGATAAGCTATTACCAGCAGGACAGTGGGGTGGGAATAGGTATTGTTTCATATTCTCTGTGTATATATAAAGCCTGCTGCAGTTTCCACGATATGCATCTGAGGAAGTGAGCTGTAGCTCACGAAAGCTTATGCTCTAATAAATTGGTTAGTCTCTAAGGTGCCACAAGTCCTCCTTTTCTTTTTGCAAATACAGACTAACACGGCTGCTACTCTGAAACCTGTCATTATGCAAGGCACTGCATTTAGCCGTATGGAGTGGAAATCTATCAACTGCATGAAAAAACTTGTACAGATACAGACAGACATCATCTTCCTTTCCAAATGCAAACAGATGGACATCGTACCAAAAGGACTGAAGGTAAAAAATCCATTACAATCTACATACCACACAGACTATGCTGACAGCTTGTGCCACACGCTCTCAAAGAAACTGCGGAATCACCTGATCAACATCCTCTACAGCAAACAGGGAAAGATTAAGAATGAGCTCTCAAAAATGGATACTCTCATAAAAAACCAACCTTCCACACAAACTTCCTCGTGGCTGGATTTTACTAAAACTAGACAAGCCATTTACAACGCACATTTTGCTTCTCTACAAAAGAAAAAGGACACTAAACTTTCTAAACTACTACATGCTACAAGGGGCCACAGCAATGGTTCCCTCAACCCACCTAGCAATATTGTTAACCTATCCAACTATACTCTCAGCCCAGCAGAAGCAGCTGTTCTATCTCGGGGCCTCTCCTTCTGCCCCTCCACCCCCACGAACATGATACAGTTCTGTGGTGACCTAGAATCCTATTTTCGACGTCTCCGACTCAAGGAATATTTCCAAAATACCTCTGAACAGCATACTAATCCACAGAGGTCTCCCTACCAACACTACAGAAAGAGGGATTCTAGGTGGACTCCTCCTGAAGGTCGAAACAGCAGACTGGACTTCTACATAGAGTGCTTCCGCCGACGTGCACGGGCTGAAATTGTGGAAAAGCAGCATCACTTGCCCCATAACCTCAGCCATGCGGAACGCAATGCCATCCACAGCCTCAGAAACAACTCTGACATCATAATCAAAAAGGCTGACAAAGGAGGTGCTGTTGTCGTCATGAATAGGTCGGAATATGAACAAGAGGCTGCTCGGCAGCTCTCCAACACGAGTTTCTACAAGCCATTACCCTCTGATCCCACTGAGAGTTACCAAAAGCAACTACAGCATTTGCTCAAGAAACTTCCTGAAAAAGCACAAGATCAAATCCGCACAGACACACCCCTGGAACCCCGACCTGGGATATTCTATCTACTACCCAAGATCCATAAACCTGGAAATCCTGGGCGCCCCATCATCTCAGGCATTGGCACCCTGACAGCAGGATTGTCTGGCTATGTAGACTCCCTCCTCAGGCCCTACGCTACCAGCACTCCCAGCTACCTTCGAGACACCACTGACTTCCTGAGGAAACTACAATCCATCGGTGATCTTCCTGATAACACCATCCTGGCCACTATGGATGTAGAAGCCCTCTACACCAACATTCCACACAAAGATGGACTACAAGCCGTCAAGAACACTATCCCCGATAATGTCACGGCTAACCTGGTGGCTGAACTTTGTGACTTTGTCCTTACCCATAACTACTTCACATTTGGGGACAATGTATACCTTCAGATCAGCGGCACTGCTATGGGTACCCGCATGGCCCCACAGTATGCCAACATTTTTATGGCTGATTTAGAACAACGCTTCCTCAGCTCTCGTCCCCTAAAGCCCCTACTCTACTTGCGCTATATTGATGACATCTTCATCATCTGGACCCATGGAAAAGAAGCCCTTGAGGAATTCCACCATGATTTCAACAATTTCCATCCCACCACCAACCTCAGCCTGGTCCAGTCCACACAAGAGATCCACTTCCTGGACACTACAGTGCTAATAAACAATGGTCACATAAACACCACCCTATACCGGAAACCTACTGACCGCTATTCCTACCTGCATGCCTCCAGCTTTCACCCTGACCACACCACACGATCCATCGTCTACAGCCAAGCTCTGCGATACAACCGCATTTGCTCCAACCCCTCAGACAGAGACAAACACCTACAAGATCTCTGTCAAGCTTTCTTACAACTACAATACCCACCTGCAGAAGTAAAGAAACAGATTGATAGAGCCAGAAGAGTTCCCAGAAGTTACCTACTACAGGACAGGCCTAACAAAGAAAATAACAGAACGCCACTAGCCGTCACCTTCAGCCCCCAACTAAAACCCCTCCAACGCATTATTAAGGATCTACAACCTATCCTAAAGGATGACCCAACACTCTCACAAATCTTGGGAGACAGGCCAGTCCTTGCCTACAGACAGCCCCGCAACCTGAAGCAAATACTCACCAACAACCACATACCACACAACAGAACCACTAACCCAGGAACTTATCCTTGCAACAAAGCCCGTTGCCAACTGTGCCCACATATCTATTCAGGGGACACCATCACAGGGCCTAATAACATCAGCCACACTATCAGAGGCTCGTTCACCTGCACATCCACCAATGTGATATATGCCATCATGTGCCAGCAATGCCCCTCTGCCATGTACATTGGTCAAACTGGACAGTCTCTACGTAAAAGAATAAATGGACACAAATCAGATGTCAAGAATTGTAACATTCATAAACCAGTCGGAGAACACTTCAATCTCTCTGGTCACGCGATCACAGACATGAAGGTCGCTATCTTAAAACAAAAAAACTTCAAATCCAGACTCCAGCGAGAAACTGCTGAATTGGAATTCATTTGCAAATTGGATACTATTAATTTAGGCTTAAATAGAGACTTGGAGTGGCTAAGTCATTATGCAAGGTAGCCTGTTTCCTCTTGTTTTTTCCTACCCCCCCCCCCCAGATGTTCTGGTTTAACTTGGATTTTAACTTGAAGAGTGGTCAGTTTGGATGAGCTATTACCAGCAGGAGAGTGAGTTTCTGTGTGTATGGGGGTGGGGGGATGTGAGAACCTGGATTTATGCAGGAAATAGCCCAGCTTGATTGTCATGCACATTGTGTAAAGAGTTGTCACTTTGGATGGGCTATCACCAGCAGGAGAGTGAATTTGTGTGGGGGGGTGGAGGGTGAGAAAACCTGGATTTGTGCTGGAAATCACTTTAGATAAGCTATTACCAGCAGGACAGTGGGGTGGGAATAGGTATTGTTTCATATTCTCTGTGTATATATAAAGCCTGCTGCAGTTTCCACGATATGCATCTGAGGAAGTGAGCTGTAGCTCACGAAAGCTTATGCTCTAATAAATTGGTTAGTCTCTAAGGTGCCACAAGTCCTCCTTTTCTTTTTGCAAAAATGTTATAATTTGCCAGGTATGATAATCTTGTTTATGTGTTTGTATCACCTTTGTATTGTAAGTTATATGTATGGTATGTCTGTACTTCCAAACTTGTGCTGTGCATCTGGATGGCATCCCCAGACAGTTTGGCATCAGCACTGCCTAGCCTGCTTGACTTCCCATCCAGGGACATTAGCTATACAACTGACCCATTGAAAGAAGGCAAGGGCTACACCTTATGACTCAGCAAGGCATGCAGGGGCATGCCTATGGCCAGAACTCTAAGGCTGCCTGGCCATATGCTGGGCAGCTTGTGTTTGGAACAAAGGAAATACAAGCTGCATGGCAAAAGACTGAAAAAGGCAGCCGCATCTTCTCCATTTTGTCTTCATTCCTGCTTCCACTGGAGTAACCTTTCTACAGACGAACCTCTGAACAAAGGACTGAATGACCCATCCAAGCTGTGGATGTGTTCCAGAGGGACTTTCAAGCCAGCAAACTCACCAATACGGATAGGAACCTGATATATGGACTTAGAAATCTTTGTATGTATGTGACTGCTTTACCATTTAACATCTCTCTTCTTGTTCTTTCTTTTTTCTCCATAATAAACCTTTAGTTTTAGACACTAAAGGATTGGCCGGCAGCGTGGTATTTTGAGTAAGATCCAAACCTATACTGACCTGGTAATGTGGCTGACCCTTTGGGGTCAGAAGAACATTTTGTATTACGTGAGCAGCGTTTTTTAAACAGCTTCTCACTGTGTGGGACCTAGGTGCTGATTGGGGACCAGAGAACTGGAATGCAATAAAGGGGGCTGTGTGATTTCTTTTTTGCTTCTTGATAACCAGTATGGGGGATCAGAAGCACAGTTCGTGACTGATTGGGGAGTTTAACTTCAGCATTATCCACCAGTCTTGGGAGTATCTGCTCTCCCTTTTGCAGCTTGCCTCTGACCTTGGCATTTCCAGGGAGGGCTGCCCCAGGCACACCAGGTCACAAGCTATATAAGGCCCAATTCATCATTACCCTCAGTCACTTTGTACCAAAGAAGAGGCTATGCTCAGTACTTAATTTGTGCCAGGGCTTCCTAGAGCTGAGCCCCAACACCTCTAGGCTTGACAGTTCATAGCCCTGGCACCTCTGGGCTTGTCACATCAGTTATGAAAGTAAAAAAATTGTTTGAACCACACCACAACTTTCATTACAAATTAAGCACTGGCTGTGCTGGTGCAAAGAGACCAGCTACATGCAAAGCCCTTCCCCAGTGACAATTACCAGCACCGGGGGCCTCTGCACTCAATCAGTATGAGCCTTCAGCACAGTAGATATTCCTGGAGCATGTCAGAGGTGCAAAAGGCAGTCCTCTTTCCTAGCAGTTACAATGTCTTTGGGGGCCAAGCCAGTCAGTGTGCAATCAGACAAAATGGACAGTAGCTCCAGATTTGGGGAAATACAAGCCGTCTCCCTCCAGTTTAGGCATCAGCCTAGTACCAGAGAATGGATGAATTCCCTCAAATACAGAGTAACAAAGAAGGGATTATAAAGCCATATCTACGCTACATGCTTTGGTCAATGCACATTACATTAGTGTAGAGCCACCAAAGTTTGTATATCGCTCCTGTGCGTACATACTTGGCTGCTTGCGTCCGTGCTGCGCATGCTCACCAGGAGTGTAGTGTTGATGTGAAATGTGGTACACAACAGGTAAGTATCCCAGTGTGTAGCACGCTGCCATCTGGAGTTACGCCTTTTGGAGCTTTTTTGCAATTTGTTATGGGGTAAAAATGACTCACCCAGGGATCTTGGGACCTAAGATCCAAGTTCCCAGCATGAAACTTTCTCTATACCATAATAGCATCCATATCTCATAATTTTTGCACTTTTTTTTTTAAACCCACAAACCTGCATGGCAGTTTTCAGCTTCCACCATCTCTGACAGAAGAATGGAGCCTGCACAGATCTTCAGTATTCTCATGAACATTGCAAACACAGGATTCTGCAAGCACAATTCTCCTGTGTATGCAGACCCATGGGAAGTACTGCAACAACACGAGACATGAGAATTTCTTGGAGGACAGTTGGCTGAGGGACATAGCAAAAAACAATTCAAGATTGTTAGTGGCATTAACAAAGCAGCTACAGATGGTGGAGCAGTGGGTGCAGAACTTTCAGACATGAAAGACCACACTCCTGAATCTGTGTACCCAGCTTGTCCCAGCCTTCCAGAGCAGGGACACCAGAATAAGAGCTGCACTGACAGCGGAGAAGCAAATGGTGATTGGAAGCTTGCAGTGCCAGACTGCTACCAGTCAATGGGGAATCATTTTTTGTTTGGAAAATCTACAGTGGGACCATTGCCATATAAACGTGTAGAGCCATTAATCAGATCCTGTTACACACAGCTAGGACTACAGGCAACTGCAGGACATAGTGGATGGATCTGCAGCAATGGGATTTCCCAGCTCTGGTGAGGTGATAAACAGCATGCACATGAATATTTTGGCAACAGCCTACTTTCCACAGACTTCATCAACAGAAAGGGCTATTTTTCTACAGTTATGCAAGCATTGGTGGATCACTGGGGACGATTCATCAGTATCAGTGTGGCTGGTCAGGGAAGGTGCATGAGGCTCACATCTTTAAGAACACAGGACTGTTCAGAAAGCTGCAAGTAGGGACATTCTTTCCCAACTGGTGGATTACCATTGGCAACATTGAAATGCCAATTGTGATTCTAGGGGACCCAACCTACCCCTTGCTCTCCAGGCTCATAAAACTGAACACTGGTCACCTCAACAGTATGAAGGACAAATTCAGCTAGCTGTTCAGCAGGTGCAGAATGACTGAATATGCTATTGGTAGATTGAAGGGACCCTGGTGGTGTTTACTCATCAGATTGAATCTCAGTGAGAAAATTATCCCTATGTTTATGGCTACCTATTGTGTCCTGCATAATATCTGTGAGGCAAAGGGGAAAAAGCTGCTGCCAGGACAGAGGTGGAGCTGCTGTCTGCTGACCTTGAAAAGCCAGACAAAAGGGCCATTACAAGAGCTAAGCATGGATCTATGCCATTGAGGGAGGCTTTGAAAGAACATTTTAACAGTCAGCCACAGTAGCATTCTGTGCTGGACTGTTGTTCTCTGGGCCTGGAGCTTCGGTGCTGCTAGGAATGTGTAGTGCTTGCTATACCTTTATAAATAGCACTGTGTGTTTTTCTGAAGCTGAGTTGTATGGTGCTTGCTCTACATTTGCAAGTACTGTGTGCTAGGAGTATGGCTATGCATTCTGCAACATGTGTTGTGAACTAATAAAGATAGTTCTTGTCTCCAAAACCAGAAAATTGAGTGGCAAAACCAAGGCAGAAAACCAATGTAGCCTGCAATATAATCTTTGAGCACAGATTAACAGAATGTAACTTTAAACTTAGAAAGGCAGCAAACATGTCTGTCCATTTCAGTGCACAAATGTAGTCTGTTGCAGCTACACATACACCAACCATGGTTCTAAGAGGCCAGTGATTGTGAAGCTGTGGGCTTATCTGCTCTTTCCTTCTCCATGCCATCTGCTATACTAGCCCTCCAAGCCATTTATTTGCAGTCCAGAGGAGGGGACCCAGCTCTCAGGGTGACCATGAGCTGCCCCCGAACAGTGAGCACCGTGACACAGAAGGACACGAAGGCATTGCCCAGGTTCTTTCCCTGGGGGGGTTTCACAAAGGGTCTCGTGTGGTCACGGTGCCGGGACCCGGGGGCCACGCGCTGAACCAGTCCTTGACCCTCCAGCCGGGTATCTTGGGCATGGAGCTTGGACAAGGCCCTCAGCGACGTCATAATCACTCGTGGAACGGGACGGGACGGACGTTCCTATTTATGACGGCGGTGCAAGCGGCCGCTTCCCTAAGCGCTCCCGGCTCCTGGTGGGAGGCCCCGGGGGAGACAATAGACACCAGTTCTGAACCGCAGAGCCCGCTGGGAAGGCAGCGGGTTCCCGCGGCTCCGTTTCTCTCGCGGAGGCCGCACCGGTAGTGAGGTCATAATCGACAGACGGAAGGAAGCGGCGGATTGGCTGAATCCGTTGTTCTTGGCTCCGAGAGCGGTCTCCGCGCGCCCGGTGCAGCGGCTCGAGGCGGGAGCGGGTCAGGGCTCGCCGGTGGCCGGGCTCGCGAGGCGCGTGCAGACGGGAAGCCGGTGCAGTAGCGGCCTCAGGCCGGGGCGAGGCGGGCAGGGCCGCGGGGCCGAGCCGCGAACATGGCGGAGGCCGCGGCCTCGGAGCCGCTGGGCCGGAGCCGGCAGGAGGCGGCCTGGGTGGAGACGCTGCGCGGGGACTGCGAGCCCGAGCACCACTGGCGGCACCGCCGCGAGTTCCTGCTGCGCAACGCGGGGGGCCCGCCGGCCGGGGACAGCGGGGCCCTGCAGCGCCTCGTCTCTCTCTCCATGGTGTGGGCCAACCACGTCTTCCTCGGCTGCCGGTGAGTGGCGTGGGCAGTGGCGGGGGGCTCTGGCAAGGGTCGGGGCGCCCCGTTGGCGGGCTGGCGGGCGCGCGTTTCCCTTGGAGACGCGCCGAGCTCGCTCCCGTTGTCTTCCCCTGCCCAGGTACCCGCTGTCGGTGATGGAAAAGGTGCTGGAAATGGCTGAAGGCATCAAAGTGACCGATGCGCCCGCCCACACGACGAGAGATGAACTGGTTGCCAAGGTGAAGAAAAGAGGCATATCAAGTAGCAATGGTTAGCAGATCATAGCTGTGACAATTCCTAGGAGTCTAGAAAACGATTTTCAAATGTTGAGAACTTGCCTTTGCCCATCTTTAGTAAAGTAATCGCTGACATAACCAGGATTTAAAACCTCCCAGGATAATGTCAGTGCAAACTCTCATTTGTCTGTCTCAGTGTTCAACTTTAAACATGAGAGTACAGTATCTTGCTATTTTAAGCCATAGTGTTGCTGTTTGACTGCATCAAATGCGTCTGAATTACTGAGTTAAAAGTATTCTTTAAATAGGTTTGTTGCAGGCATTTGTGCTCTGCAATTTGTGCTCTGACCTTTCACCCCATTATATTGTGCTCACAGTAAGCTTTTCTAATAGAAATGACCAAATGTGAAGCATATCCACCTTTATACTCATATCGGCTGTAAATGTGTCTAGTTTTAAAGAAATTGCCAAAAGAAAACAGTGCTTTGAAGAGCTTTGTAGTAATAGTAAATAAAATAGAGAGGTGTCCAAATCAAAACCTTGCATTTGAACCCTGGGTCTATGTTCGTATCATAGCACCCAGTTTAGCATATCTCTTTGAGATTGAAATGCCTTGGAATTTCAAGGTAACATTTGGAATCAGATTTCAAACTCTTGAGTTTGTGGGTGTTTAAACTAGTGGTTCTCAACCTTTCCAGACTATTGTACCCCTTTCAGGGAGTCTGATTTGTCTTGCATACCCCAAGTTTCACCTCACTTAAAAACTACTTGCTTACAAAATCAGACCTAAAAATACAAAAGTGTCACAGTCACACTATTACTGAAAAATTGCTTGCTTTCTCATTTTGTCTGTATAAAATTTAGTATGTACTGTCTTTTCTAGTTCTTTTTATGTAGCCTGTTGTAAAACTTGGCAAATATATAGACGAGTTGATATACCCCCTATAAGATTTCTGCCTAGGGGTACGCATACCTCTGGTTGAGAACCACTGGTTTAAATTAATCAGTTTTAGGGCCAGGAGAGATTTTTTTTGGCCTAATCGTTCTAGAAACTTTAAATCAATTGCCAGTAGACAGGGAGCTATGCTTTATAGTTATGGAAGTAAGGACATAACTCTATTTGTGTTTTTTAGAAGGGGTAGAGGAACCTTGCAAGAAACGAGCTGTTGACAAAAGCAGAGATTCTAAGGATGTTGGAAATGATGCTAAGTTGGCAAAGACAGAAGTTTCCAAGAAGACGGAGAGCATGTTGCTGAAGAAAGAGGAAAAAGATGCGGGAAAAGATTCAGAGCGTTCACTGACATCCTCTAGCTCAAACCAAGAAAAGAGCACAGTGCCAGAAACAAAAGCAGCTAATTATGAAACCACTGCCAAGCATAATTCAGCTGTAGCATCTGCTTCATCTGGAACGGAATCAAAAATGAATGATCATTCAAGTATGGAAACCAAACATGAAAAGAAGAGTACATTGCCTGGTGTTCCGCCGCCGGCGGTGGCGCCTACCAAAAGCAGCTCCCCGGCCAGCGCGCCGGCGGTGGCGCCTACCAAAAGCAGCTCCCCGGCCAGCGCGCCGGCGGTGGCGCCTACCAAAAGCAGCTCCCCGGCCAGCGCGCCGGCGGTGGCGCCTACCAAAAGCAGCTCCCCGGCCAGCGCGCCGGCGGTGGCGCCTACCAAAAGCAGCTCCCCGGCCAGCGCGCCGGCGGTGGCGCCTACCAAAAGCAGCTCCCCGGCCAGCGCGCCGGCGGTGGCGCCTACCAAAAGCAGCTCCCCGGCCAGCGCGCCGGCGGTGGCGCCTACCAAAAGCAGCTCCCCGGCCAGCGCGCCGGCGGTGGCGCCTACCAAAAGCAGCTCCCCGGCCAGCGCGCCGGCGGTGGCGCCTACCAAAAGCAGCTCCCCGGCCAGCGCGCCGGCGGTGGCGCCTACCAAAAGCAGCTCCCCGGCCAGCGCGCCGGCGGTGGCGCCTACCAAAAGCAGCTCCCCGGCCAGCGCGCCGGCGGTGGCGCCTACCAAAAGCAGCTCCCCGGCCAGCGCGCCGGCGGTGGCGCCTACCAAAAGCAGCTCCCCGGCCAGCGCGCCGGCGGTGGCGCCTACCAAAAGCAGCTCCCCGGCCAGCGCGCCGGCGGTGGCGCCTATCAAAAGCAGCTCCCCGGCCAGCGCGCCGGCGGTGGCGCCTATCAAAAGCAGCTCCCCGGCCAGCGCGCCGGCGGTGGCGCCTACCAAAAGCAGCTCCCCGGCCAGTGCTTTGTTGGCGGCGGCGGCAGCCGCCAAAGGCAGCTCCCCGGCCAGTGTGCCGGCGGCGGCAGCCGCCAAAGGCAGCTCCCCGGCCAGTGTGCCGGCGGCCGCCAAAGGCAGCTCCCCGGCCAAGGTTCCGGCGCCGGCGGCCACCAAAGGCAGCTCCCCGGCCAGCGTGCCGCCGGCGGCAGCCGCCAAAAACAGCTCCCCGGCCAGTGTGCCGGCGGCGGCAGCCGCCAAAGGCAGCTCCCCGGCCAGTGTGCCGGCGGCCGCCAAAGGCAGCTCCCCGGCCAAGGTTCCGGCGCTGGCGGCCGCCAAAGGCAGCTCCCCGGCCAGTGTGCCGGCGGCGGCAGCCGCCAAAGGCAGCTCCCCGGCCAGTGTGCCGGCGGCCGCCAAAGGCAGCTCCCCGGCCAAGGTTCCGGCGCCGGCGGCCGCCAAAGGCAGCTCCCCGGCCAGTGCGCCGGCGGCCGCCAAAGGCAGCTCCCCGGCCAGCGCGCCGGCGGCCGCCAAAGGCAGCTCCCCGGCCAGCGCGCCGCCAGCAGCGGCGGCCGCCAAAGGCAGCTCCCCGGCCAGCGCGCCGCCGGCCGCCAAAGGCAGCTCCCCGGCCAGCGCGCCGGCAGCGGCGGCGGCCGCCAAAGGCGGCTCCCCGGCCAGCGCGCCGGCGGCGGCGGCGGCCGCCAAAGGCAGCTCCCCGGCCAGCGCGCCGGCGGCGGCGGCGGCCGCCAAAGGCAGCTCCCCGGCCAGCGCGCCGGCGGCGGCGGCGGCCGCCAAAGGCAGCTCCCCGGCCAGCGCGCCGGCGGCGGCGGCGGCCGCCAAAGGCAGCTCCCCGGCCAGCGCGCCGGCGGCGGCCGCCAAAGGCAGCTCCCCGGCCAGCGCGCCGGCAGCGGCGGCGGCCGCCAAAGGCAGCTCCCCGGCCAGCGCGCCGGCAGCGGCGGCGGCCGCCAAAGGCAGCTCCCCGGCCAGCGCGCCGGCAGCGGCGGCGGCCGCCAAAGGCAGCTCCCCGGCCAGCTCCCCGGCCAGCGCGCCGCCGGCGGCCGCCAAAGGCAGCTCCCCGGCCAGCGCGCCGCCGGCGGCCGCCAAAGGCAGCTCCCCGGCCAGCGCGCCGCCGGCGGCCGCCAAAGGCAGCTCCCCGGCCAGCGTTCTACTGGTGGCTTCCAAAAGCAGCTCCCAGGCCAGCGCTCCACCGGTGGCTTCCAAAAGCAGCTCCCAGGCTAGTGAAAATCCTGCTAAAGTGTCATGGAAGCCATTAACAAGTGAAGATGCAAAAGAAAGACAGCCTTTTTTCAATAGACTGTACAAAGCTGTGGCCTGGAAATTGGTTGCTGTTGGAGGTTTTAGTCCCAACGTGAATCATGCAGAACTTCTAAACTCATCCATTCAGTCTGTGAAAGCTACTTTAGATGTAACTTTTGTTCCACTGAAAGAACTTGCAGACTTGCCTCAAAATAAAAGCTCTCATGAAAATATAGTTTGTGAACTGAGGTGCAAGTCTGTTTATTTGGGTACTGGCTGTGGAAAAAGTAAGGAAAATGCCAAAGCTATAGCTTCTAGGGAAGCTTTGAAATTATTTCTCAAGAAGAAAGTTATTGTAAAGATATGTAAAAGAAAGTACAAAGGACGTGAAATTGAAGATTTGGTACTTCTTGATGAAGAGTCAAAACCCTCAAATTTACCCCCAGCTTTAAGAAATCCTCAAGAGATCCTGTAGGACACATAGTAACTAAGGGTTACTTTTGTACTCTGAAAATGTAGGCTTCCAGAAATTTTGTATTTCTCAGTTTTGCAGAACAATTACATTATTGTTCCTTTCACGCGGTAGCAATTGTAAATATCTTCTTATAGATCACAAGAAGTGTGCATTTAAAGGTATGCCTTAATATAGAGCACACTGGCGTGCTGTTTTATTTGCTAAATAGTCTACCTAAGTCTTCTATTTTTAATTAAAAGATTAAGGTACAATTTGATTAAAGTCTAATAATTTTGTAATTCTTACGATTTGGTGGTAGTGTGCTCAGTTGTCTACCATGTCTTTTTAGCTGCATAGGAATATATATGGGACCATAGTACTTGAATGGTTGAAAGTTGTTACATTTCAAGGAAAAGTTTATCTGTTTGAAATTTGTTGCCCATAATGTTCACTATTCCTGTTGAAAAGAGAGAAAATAGTTGGCTGACTATTTTTATGAAAAGTTGTAACATTTTAAAATTAATCCTAAAATAATATGTGATCCTGTTTAACATTATTACAATAGCAAATTGTCAGTAAACAATCAGGGTGATTTAAACCACCAAAACTCTTTAAGCAAATTAAACTTACATTTTGTGAAATACCATTTACACTTCGTTTTTCAGATAAATGTGGATTTCTATATAAGCATATTTTATGACTGCTACTATTAAAAACAATAAACTTCTGGGATGTCCTCACTTTTAATACTTTGTTTTAGCTATTAAATGCTTTGAAAACTGACAATTTTGATAAATGTTAGTAACATCTCTTTTGAAAAAAAATCTTAGACATTAAACTGGGTCAGGAGCATCTGTGAAAATGATCAACAGAGCAGTACTTTTTTTTATATAAAAAGAAAAATGTACACTGTCTTCAGTGTGGATGGGTTTCAAGGTGTAGTTACTGGTGGTTCTTATTGTTTTATTAAGATGCACAAGAGATAGTAATGTAAAACTAGAATAACAATATTTTCCAATAAATAATGGAATGTATACTGTTCCCACTCTGCTATCCTCAATTAAATGTGCGGGCAGAGGAAAATGCAGGTGCTTCTGTTGAGTGTGTCTTTTGAAACGAGTTTACACATATTTTGAGCCTTATTTTACTCTGTTTACACACTCAGTACTCACAGTGATATCTGGAAGTTTCATACAAAGATCATGGGAAACCATGGCCCTTTAGGTGCAGCAGTCTGGAAAGAATTATATAAATGTGAGGTATAAAAAACTGGATAATAAAAGTAATGGCTGAGAGCATGCTGATCATAGTGTTTTTTCAATGCAGTGAGAGGAGTTTCCCAAATTTAAAATAATGCTAGTTAGGCACTTTTTCTATGTAAAAATGGTGCGATCTTACTCAACAGATCTGTTCTATATTGTCAACATCAAATTCTACAACTGTTAGCACTGTAGAACTAATAAAAGTTGATGAATAGTCTGCATGGTTCTCTTCAGTCCTGTGAATTGACAAAACTGAACTACTTTCAGATTCCTGAATCTCTGATGGTATCATAGAAGGCAGAGTACAGCTTGATGGTGAGTTTGCCGCACCAACAGTTGGAAAAACAACTTGTCATTAGATAAAATTTGATAGGTAAGAAAATGTATTGGATGGTTGGTGTAGTGGTTAGGGTACTAGCTTAGTCTACTGGAGACTGGGTTCATTTTCCTGCTCTGCCACGGGCTTGGTGTGTGACCTTGGACAAAGCAGATTTCTAAATACCTTTTGAAGATCTGGATCTTAGTCTCTGTCTCAGTTTCCCATTTGTAAAATGGGGATAATAGTACTTCCCTACTTCAGGGGGTTGTTGTGAGGATAAATACATTAAAGACTGTAAAGCACTCAGATTCCATGGTAACATCTTAAAAGTACCTAAGCTCTAGACACTTGATTGCAATACGTTAAAGTGATGATTCTACAGCTGTTTTGCATAATGAACTAATTGGGGGTAAGGTATGTAGCTTTTGATTTCAACAAGAGTTGTGTGTGCAGTGAAGCTGAAGAAGTGGCCCCAACAAACAAGTGCTTGAATAAGTATTAACCAAAGCAACAATTTCACTCCACTTTTTAAAAGGTTGTGGGGGGTCAGTCAGAATTTCTCCTAACTCGTCATGGAAGGAAATGGTGTTTACTGAACACATCACAGCACTGAGTCAGAAAGTTGTATTTCATTTCCTGCTGTTCTGATGCCTTTGTAAACTCCAGGTCTCCCAGTTTCCTGATCTGCAACATATAATAAGGGTATTGAGCCTTAATTGTTAAGCCCTGTGCAATTCATAAATAAAAACATACAGGACATGAATGATTAATAATAAAAAAAAACCTTCTATAACCATGGAGTGTATAAAATAGGTGGAGGATCACAAAGTAAAGATCTGTGACTTGTGTGCAGAAATGCAGGAAAGAATATAGTGGGTTAGTTAAATTGCTTTAAGTTAAACTAAATCAAATCAAGGACGCTAATTCAAACTAAGTGTCTACGAGGGAGTTCATACTTTAAAGCCTTGTGTGCACTTAAAACTTGAAGAGCTTTCCCCGATAGTGTACAGCCCCTGTCGTTGGACACACTCAGTTAATAACCAAATTTGTTACTCCCAAGGGAATAGTGTGTACACATTAGCTTGTTTGATTCAACTGGGTATCAGGTCCATACAATAACTGAGCACTGTAATCTATAGTGAAAACAAATACAGGTTTATTAACAAAAGTTAACTTGGTGAGCAAGGGTGATAAGAACCACGGGTTACAAATAAAACAAAAGTATAATGCTTTCTAGAGCCTAAAACAACAGACTGTATTCCTTGTCTAAAGCAGTCTCATCACACCTAACTAAGGGCGTGGCTATACTTGCAGATGTAGAGCGCTTTGAGTTAAACCTACCTTCGGAGAGCGCAGTAGGGAAAGCGCTGGCGTCTGTCCGCACTGACAGCTGCAAGCGCACTGGCGTGGCCACATTTGCAGCACTTGCAGCAGCATTGGGAGCGGTGCATTATGTGCAGCTATCCCACAGAGCACCTCTTCCCATTCTGGCGCTGTGGCTTGTGGGAAAGCGGCGGGGGGGCGGGCCATTCTGGGTCCTGTCCCAACGCCCCGTGATGCATCGGTTCACATCCCTGCAACCCCTGTGCTTCTGTCCACATTTGGCACCACCTTTCAACATTTTTTGTACTGCGTGCTCTGTCTTCCCTTTCAGTCTGCGGGTATGGAGTATGCGTCACGTTTGGCAGTCGAGTTATTCCTTATGATCCAAAGTGACAGTGACGGCTCTCAGAGTAACAGCCGTGTTAGTCTGTATTCGCAAAAAGAAAAGGAGTACTTGTGGCACCTTAGAGGCTAACCAATTTATTTGAGCATGAGCTTTCGTGAGTTACAGCTCACTTCATCAGATGCATACCGTGGAAACTGCAGCAGACTTTATATACACACAGAGAATATGACAATATCAACTTGAGTAACGCATATGGCACGAGTTTGCTTGTGGCATTCACGGCCATGCTCACCACCGTGGAACGCTGCTTTTGGGCTCGGGAAACAAGCACTGAAGTGGTGGGATCTCATGAAAGTCTGGGATGACGAGCAGTGACTGCAGAACTTTCGGATGAGAAAAGCCACTTTCATGGGACTGTGAGGAGCTCACCCCACCCTGCGGCACAAGGACATGAGATTGAGAGCTGCCATGACAGTGGAGAAGCGGGTGGCTGTTGCAGTCTGGAAGCTGGCAACTCCAGACAGCTACCGATCGGTCGCTAACCAGTTTGGAGTGGGGAAGTCGACTGATGGAATTGTGTTGATGCAAGTTTGCAGGGCCATTAATCGCATCCTGCTCGGAAGAATCGTGACTCTGTGGAACGTGCATGACATGGATGGCTTTGCACAAATGGGTTTTCCTAACTGCGGAGGGGTGATAGATGGCACACACATTCCAATTCTGGCACCAGCTCACCTAGCCTCCAAGTATGTTAATCAGAAGGGGTATTTCTCTATGGTTCTCCAGGTGCTTGTGGATCACTGTGGGCATTTCATTGACATTAACACAGGCTGGCCCGGAAAGGTGCATGATGCACCCATCTTTCGGAACACTGCAGGAAGCTGCAAGCCGGGACTTTTTTTCCAGACCAGAAGATCACCGTAGGGGAAATTGAAATGCCCATTGTGATCCTTGGAGGACCCCGCTTACCGTTTAATGCTGTGGCTCATGAAACCCTACACAGGGAGCCGTGACAGCAGCAAGGAGCGGTTCAACAACAGGCTGAGCCGGTGCAGAATGACTGTGGAGTGTGTGTTTGGCTGTTTAAAGGGCCACTGGCGCTCTCTGTATGGGAAGCTGAACCTGGCTGATGACAGCATCCCCGTGGTTATATTCATGTGCTATACCCTCCATAACATATGTGAAGGGAAGGGTGAACAATTCGCTCAGGCATGGAACTTGGAGGTTCAACACCTGGAGCCTGAATTTGAACAGCCAGAGAGCAGGGCTATTAGAGGGGCCCAGCATGGGGCTGCAAGGATTAGGGATGCCTTGAGGGAGCAATTTGAGGCTGAAAGCCACCAGTAATGTCTGGTGCCCTGCGCGGAGTGAAGTGCAGTGGTTCCAATGTTAGTAGGAATCTGTTTGCTATGCTGACTTGTAGTGCTTGTTTCTTTCCTGGGCTAAGGTATCTTTTACTTTATGCAATAATAAAGAATGTTTTCAAAGCTAAAAAATCCATTTATTGGAAAGAAAATTCATGTATTGAAAAGAAACACAACTGCTTGGGAAACACAAAGGGCAAGGGGGTGGGGTGGGGAATGGTACAATCACAGATTTGCTTATGTCCTGTTGTTATACTCAACCTTCCTGGCTGAAGTGCTGTGCATTGAGTGCTGCACTTCAGGATGGCTGTACTGCATAGTGATGAGGGTTGAGTGCAGTGGGTAATGGTTGAAGTTTTAAGGGCTGGGTGGTGAAGCTACCTGTGTTGGAGGCAGCTGGTGGCGGTAAGAACCCGGATGTTGGGGAAAGTGGGTTGGAGGTGACATGGGGGCACAAGAGAAAGAGTTTTGGGACAAGGGCTGCGGGGGTAGCGGCGGTAATGCTCTGCCTTCATGGCTACGAGCACCTGGATAGAGTCCGCTTGGCTCTCTGTTATGCTTATCAGCCGATCCGTGCTTTGCTGCTGGAGAACCGCGCTTTTGTGCCGGTGCTCCTCATTCTGCTGGCAGATCCTCCTTTCGCTGTCCCGCCACTCCTGCACTTTCTGATTTTCACTACTTGAATGCTACATTACTTCACGCAACATGTCTTCCTTGCTTCTACGTGGCCTCTTTCTGATTCTTTGGAGTCTTTCGGCCGGTGATAACATGGACGGCTGAGATCTCAAGGTTGCATCTGTAAAGGCAAAATGCAACACTGAACAGAAGCACCATTGTTCACACCAGACAGAGCAATAAATCCCCCATACTTTAGGGCAAGCACAGTCTACACAATAGCATAATTTTCCTGTCCCAAAGCGAGCTCATATAACCCACAGGAGCCCCAAAATGGTGAGTAAGCACAGGGTCAAGCGTGCCTGATCGTTTCACGGCTGTACTGTCCTCTGGATTTCTGTCCCTTGGGGAGAGCCAACAGCTGCAGGGGGCCCCTATACTGAACACTGTCTCCACATTTTCCACAGGAGTTCGTCCTGGAAGATACCTCGCTGCTGAGGGTGACCTGGGAAGCAAGGGAGGGTCTTCTACAATGTGGCTTCCGCCCTGGCCCATATGCAGCTTGCCTGTGTGCAGCAATGGTCCTCCCGCCCCTCATGGCACAGTGGTGTGGACAAGTTATCCTTACTGGGACAAGGACCACAGTGGCTCTCCCGAGAAACCTGCACAAGCGCATTGCCCAAGTTCTGGATGAGACCTTTGAAGAGATCACTGAGGCCAATTACTGGGATGTGAGAGAGCACATCAATGCCCTATTCTGCATCTAGGCATGCATGCAGCCCTAACCCTCACCCCAAGAGCCCACACTGAATAACTTCCTTCCCAAAGTAAAAGCCGCTTATTGGGAACCTCCTCTGGTGTTTGTCCTTCCCCTAAGTACTGGCTGCTGCAGCTGGCTACCTTCCTCCTGGCTTGAGAACAGCTCCTGGCTGCATGCATCTAGGGATTCCCGGGTGTCTTCCTCCGCCTCAGCATCCTCGCTCCCGCTTTCCTCCTCTTCCTCCTCCTCCGGCTTTGTTTAACTGGGCTCTGAAGTGTCCATGGTGGTACTCAGAGTGGAGGTGGGGTCGCCCCCACGTATTATGTCCAGCTCTTTGTAGAAATGGCAGATTGCGGGGGCAGCTGTTTGCCTCGCGGGCTTTGCAGTAGACATTCCGCAGCTCTTCACTTTAACCCTGCACTACACGGGTCCCTTGCTATCTGCCCGAAGGTATTGTAATTCCTACAGCTGGAGCGCAACTGGGACTGGACACCTTCCTCCCCACAAACACTGATGAGGTCCAGCACCTTGCCATTGCTCCATACTGGGGCTTGCCTGGCATGTAGAGGCATGGTCACCTGGAAAGATTCGCTGAGAGCACTCCACAGCTGGCTGAGCAAACAGGAAGGGGATTTTCAAAATTCCCAGAGAATTTAAAGGGCGGGTCTGACGGTTGGTCACCTGAGGGCAAGGCAGTAGAGTTCAAAGTGATGACCAGAGTGGCTAGAACAAGCATTGTGGGACACTTCTGGAGGTCAATCAGAGCGCACTAAGAGACCAGGGTGTCCACACCGGCACTGCAGCGCTCAAGCAGGGGTGCACAAAAAGGTAGAGTATCAGGAGTGGTCTAGCCGCAGAGTCAGAGTGCTCCGTGTGCCTTGCCAGTGTGGATGGGTAGTGAGCTAGTGCGCCCAGGGCTCCTTTAATGCGCTCTAACTCGCAAGTGTAGCCAAGCCCTAAGTCTTTTGTGAAGCATTTCAATGCAGGATCATTGAGAACCTGTTTTCATGAATGTTACTGCACTACCTGATTAACACTTCAAGTGCAGGATAAACAATGTGTCCTTTTGCCTTTATACCCCAAAGTTCATTGTCTTTGCACCCCAGAGATGACATCTCCCTGTGGTTTAGTCTCTGGTGTCTTTCCATCCCATTTATGCGATAATGGCTTACAATGCTTAATTTACATTTCACAGATCCACATCTTATTTCCTTTCTGGAAGAAATCTTTTCATCTGTCCCTGGTTACAGACTTTAAAACATAATTCTAGTAAGTCACATAATCACCAGTACATACATTTCACAGAACATTAATGACCTGTGTGATCCCAGCTTCCATTTGATACCTTACAAGACACTATTTATGGATTAATACTATTGAAAGAAATGTGTTCGGTGTAGTGAGTTTGTCAGGCCTGTTAAGAATTGCTGATACAGAGTAGTGAAGCCTTTGCCAGCTGGCACCAACGGTTGCGTCACACTTACGTAGCTCAATCTAACTAAGACTAAGGAAACCAGACTCCAACATGAAGTTGTAAAGTTCATTGGCTGACTAGTGAGGCAGTGCTGATAAAAAGGATCTGGACTTGATGGCTTCAAACCCTAACATTAGACCTTTGTTTTTAAATAGTAGTTTTGAGTTAAATTTGTCACAATCTATTCTTATGTGCTTGTAGCATGTGGCTTCAAGCTTTTCTACAATATCACAAATGGGAAATGACTGCCTCTGCAGGACTGGTCTAGATAATACTTAGTCCTGCCATGAGTGCAGGGGACTGTACTAGATGACCTCTCAAGGGTCCCTTCCAGTCCTATGATTCTATGAAATGTGTGATGTTATGTTTAGGTAGGTGGCTCAATTGAACATCACAAATTTAAGTCTTAAGCTACTGTCTGCTCAGTACACACCTTCTGCACTAGAGACATAGCCTATCTGGAAAACAGCATCTACAAGGAACGACTGGCTCTACCTTAACTAGAGGTGTAACATGCAGCAATGCAAACTTGAAGAGCACTGCATATAATTTGTTGTGCCAGGAATGTTTTAGTATTGCAACTGCAGTGTGTGGCCATGATGGCTTGAATCTAGAGCTAAGCAGCTCCTGTCTCGTGCCCACTGAAGCTTACCACATAGTGACAACCAGCAGGAAGGGTAACCCCTATAATATGGATGGACAGGACTGTGTAGTAACTAATTACAAGGAATTTATAAATGGAGGCCTCCTTTGTAATGTCATTATTCCATATTTTTGTTTTACTCCTCATGTTCATAGCACTGTGGGACACACTGTAATAATGCCTATTCCAGTTTTCAAAATGAATCTATGATAGGAAGTGAGGCCCAATAACAGGATGAAGTTGAAACTTACCTATCAGTTTCTAACGGGCATATTGATCCACTCACTTTAAATTTAAAATTATTACTAGACAGAAAAGACACATTATTCAGATTAGCAATGATATGCACAAGGCAGAACAAGCCTTAAATGACCTTATCCATAATGGGGAATCTTGAAATACTGATTTCCCACACTTTGCTTGTGTTATAAGGTGTATTAGTTTTAGTTGTGTTAATTATGTGTTGTCACGCAGTTTGGTAAAACAAGTTACATATAAAGGCCCTCACCACTGTTTTACATATTAATTTAGCAAAGGTATTGCCTTAACTATAACAATTATCAAGGCAACAAGCAAGGATATGTTGACCAATATATGGTGGCTAACATGCATCTATCTATCTATCATATTAATATGCCCACACCTTATATATCTATTCATATGCAGTAAGTACAAACAGCATTAAACACAAATATTATAGCAGTTATATAGGTTAAATTGACCTATATCTTTACTACTATCCAGTTCACTTATGCTGAGTATCCCATAACACCTTGCTTTAGCTGAAGTAGATCAGAAAAATGTCAGAATCAGGAAATATGATGATTTTACCAAAGCAACAGGCAGGGAGTTATTCTTACAGGCCTGTACTGGAATGTCCCAAAGGAAGAGGACAAAACATATGATTGTTCTACTGTAGTACAGACCTAGCAGGTGCCTTCACACTCCGTAGTACCTAGAACGCATCTATTCAGAACAAAGAGATAAGGTGTACACCATGGTACCCAAAAACCAAAGTAGAAAGATGACTGGTTAAATCTAATTTTGGAAGATGCACACAGTATCTTTCACTTGTAAACGGGGTACAAGAAGATAACTTTAGGGGTATAGCTTTGGGTGCACACCTTTTGAGTAAAGCAAATGTATAGGGCCCTACCAAATTCATGGCCATGAACAATGCGTCACGGACCGTGAAATCTGGTCTTCCCCCGTGAAATCTGGTCTTTTGTGTGCTTTTAACCTATGTTATACAGATTTCACAGGGGAGACCAGCATTTCTCAAATTGGGGGTCCTGACCCAAAAGGGAGTTGCAGGGGGGGGTCACAAGGTTATTTTAGGGGAAGTCACAGTGTTGCTACCCTTACTTCTGCACTGCCTTCAGATCTGGGTCGCTGGAGAGCGGCGGCTGTTAGCTAGTCACCCTGTTCTGAATGCCATGCCCCTCTAGTAGAAGAGCAGAAGTAAGGTTGGCAATACCATACCATGCCACCATTACTTTTGCGCTGCTGCCTTCAGAACTGGGCAGCCGGAGAGTAGCGGCTGTTGACTGAGGGGCCAACTCTGCAGGCAGCAACACAGAAGTAAGGGAGGCAATACCATACCATACCATCCTTACTTCTGTGCTGCTGCTGGTGGCGGCACTGCCTTCAGAGCTGGGCTCCCAGCCAGCAGCCACTAATCTCCAGCTGGCCAGCTCTGAAGACAGTGCCACTGCCATCAGCGGTGTAAAAGTAAGGATAGCAGTACTGCAGCCCCCTCTACAATAACCTTCCCCCCCCAACTGCTTTATGGGTCAGGACACCTAAAATTACAACACTGTGAAATTTCAGATTTAAATAGCTGAAATCATTAAAATTATTATTTTAAAAATCCTATGATCATGTGGACCGTGAGTTTGTTAGAGCCCTATGAATATAACAACACTGCACGAGATGGCTTCCCGGAAACTGGTATCACATAGAACCTGTACTACACTATTACTGACATATAATAATAAACCTGACTGACATTGGTTATTTGGTCTCTTACGTTTATTTCATAATCGACGAAAGTGTGATCATGCAATTGACTATACCATTTACCAATACACCCCAGTGGGTGACATCTCTCTGGAGATGTTTGCACTCCTTAATCACCCTCCACTATTTTTAGTTCCTGGAGGAGCTGTGGTAACCCATCTCCGCCATGAAGCAGAACACAATCATATATAAACCATTCATAAATTTAGTGGTCCCCAAAGATACTGCATGGGATATCAATATCTGTCATAGTGCCCAGATATCACATCAGATAATATACTGATGCTAGAGAATTGTACATATTTTAGCTTTTCAGGCCAAAGTCACTGCATGTACCAGGGGCTCCCTGCATTCATCCATTCCCCCTCAAAAATTCCCGGGGTGTCACCATCCATTCCCTTTATTTCATGTACTCTCTAGAACTCCACTTCCTCACCTCATGCCAGGGGCCCTGTGTCCCCTATTCCCCCACTCCCTCCATAACAAAATCCCCCATTTTCCTTCTATCCATGCTAAGGCTGTGTGAACCTTCCTACTACCACCATTCCTCTTCCCTTTCTTCCCATGCTTCCTCCCCTGTACCCTCCTTTTTCCCCTTCCACAAAGGCGAGGGTCCCCTTTTCTCCTCCCCACTCCGCCCCAGCAGAGGTTCTGTGTGTATCCCCCCAACCCCCTATGCCAGGGGCTCTGTGTGCCCTCATTCCCCTTCTCCCCATCCCAGGTGCTCCCATTCTGCCTCACATGACAGGAGCTCTGTGTGCCCTTCCCCACCCCACCCCACCAGGATTCCCCATTCTCTGACTTACACGGCTGGCACATGATGGCACATATCACATTGGTAAATGTGCAGGTGAATGAGCCCCTGATGGTGTGGCTGATGTGATGTGATCATAGGACCTATCCAGATCAGCCACACCATCAGGGGCTCGTTCACCTGCACATCTATCAATGTGATATATGCCATCATGTGCCAGCAATGCCCCTCTGCCATGTACATTGGCCAAACCGGAGAGTCTCTTGTCACGGTTCCTCCCCCACTCTGAACTCTAGGGTACAGATGTGGGGACCTGCATGAAAAACCTCCTAAGCTTATCTTTACCAGCTTAGGTCAAAACTTCCCCAAGGTACAAAATATTACCCCCGTTATCCTTGGACTGGCCGCTACCACCACCAAACTAATACTGGTTACTGGGGAAGAGCTGTTTGGACGCATCCTTCCCCCCAAAATACTTCCCAAAACCTTGCACCCCACTTCCGGGACAAGGTTTGGTAAAAAGCCTCACCAATTTGCCTAGGTGACTACAGACCCAGACCCTTGGATCTTAAGAACAATGAACAATCCTCCCAACACTTGCACCCCCCCTTTCCTGGGAAATGTTGGATAAAAAGCCTCACCAATTTGCATAGGTGACCACAGACCCAAACCCTTGGATCTGAGAACAATGAAAAAGCATTCAGTGTTTTACAAGAAGACTTTTAATAAAAAATAGAAGTAAATAGAAATAAAGAAATCCCCCCTGTAAAATCAGGATGGTAGATATCTTACAGGGTAATTAGATTCAAAAACATAGAGAACCCCTCTAGGTAAAACCTTAAGTTACAAAAAAGATACACAGACAGAAATAGTTATTCTATTCAGCACAATTCTTTTCTCAGCCATTTAAAGAAATCATAATCTAACACATACCTAGCTAGATTACTTACTAAAAGTTCTAAGACTCCATTCCTGTTCTGTCCCTGGCCAAGACGACTACAGACAGACACAGACCCTTTGTTTCTCTCCCTCCTCCCAGCTTTTGAAAGTATCTTGTCTCCTCATTGGTCATTTTGGTCAGGTGCCAGCGAGGTTACCTTTAGCTTCTTAACCCTTTACAGGTGAGAGGAGCTTTCCCCTGGCCAGGAGGGATTTCAAAGGGGTTTACCCTTCCCTTTATATTTATGACACTCTCTACACAAAAGAATAAATGGACACAAATCTGACATCAGGAATTATAACATTCAAAAACCAGTAGGAGAACACTTCAATCTCCCTGGACGCTCAATAACAGACTTAAAAGTGGCAATTCTTCAACAAAATAACTTCAAAAACAGACTCCAACGAGAAACTGCATAATTGGAATTAATTTGCAAACTGGACACCATCAAATTAGGCCTGAATAAAGACTGGGAGTGGATGGGTCACTACAAAAACTAATTTCCCCCTGCTGATACTCACACCTTCTTGTCAACTGTTTAAAATGGGCCACCTTGTTTACACTGGCCTCATTCGCACTACAAAAGTGATTTCCACCCCTTCTTGTCAACCGTTGAGAATATCACACTTCCACCTTAACTGAATTGGATCCTTAGCACTGACCCCCCACTTGGTAAGGCAACTCCCATCTTTTCATAGGTCGTGTATTTATACCTCCCTACTGTATGTTCCACTCATGCATCTGATGAAGTGGGTTTTAGCCCACAAAAGCTTATGCCCGAATAAATTTGTTAGTCAGTGGCCCAAGGCAGATGCAGCTGGGCCCTCTGGGCACCCACGTTTG
The DNA here is from genome assembly GCF_965140295.1 of Lepidochelys olivacea. Taxonomy (NCBI): domain Eukaryota; kingdom Metazoa; phylum Chordata; order Testudines; family Cheloniidae; genus Lepidochelys; species Lepidochelys olivacea. Next base: position 85,985,817 of record NC_140414.1, read on the forward strand.
AAGGAGGGAAGCGTGAAACATAGAATCATAGGTTTCAGAGTAGCAGCCATGTTAGTCTGTATCCGCAAAAAGAACAGAAGTACTTGTGGTACCTTAGAGACTAACAAATTAATCTGCGCATAAGCGTTTGTGGGCTACAGCCCACTTTGTCGGATGCATAGAATGGAACATATAGTAAGAAGATATATATATATACATACAGAGAATATGAAAAGGTGGAGTAAGAGGCTAATTAATTAAGATGAGCTATTATCAGCAGGAGAAAAAAACTTTTGTAGTGATAATCAAGATGGCCCATTTAGACAGTTGACAAGAAGGTGTGAGGATACTTAACATAGGGAAATAGATTCAATATGTGTAATGACCCAGCCACTGCCAGTCTCTATTCAAACCCAAGTTAATATTATCTAGTTTGCATATTAATTCAAGCTCAGCAGTTTCTCATTGGAGTCTGTTTTTGAAGCTTTTCTGTTGTGAAATTGCCACCCTTAAATCTGTTACTGAGTGGCCAGAGAGGTTAGTGTTCTCCTCCCGGTTTTTGAATGTTATGATTCCTGATGTCAGATTTGTGTCCATTTATTCTTTTGCATAGAGACTGTCCGGTTTGGCCAATGTACATGGCAGAGGGGCATTGCTGACACATGATGGCATAGATCACATTGGAGATGTGCAGGTGAATGAGCCCCTGATGCTGTGGCTAATGTGATTAGGTCCTATGATGGTGTCACTTGAATAAATATGTGGACAGAGTTGGCATCCGGCTTTGTTGCAAGGATAGGTTCCTGGGTTAGTGTTTTTGTTGTGTGGTGTGTGGTTGCTGGAGAGTATTTGCTTCAGGTTGGGGGGCTATCTGTAAGTGAGGTCTGGTCTGTCTCCCAAGATCTGTGAGAGTGAGGGATCATTTTTCAGGATAGGTTGTAGATCTTTGATGACGCACTGGAGAGGTTTTAGTTGGGGGCTGAAGGTGACAGCTAGTGGCATTCTGTTATTTTCTTTGTTGGGCCTGTCCTGTAGTAGGTAACTTCTGGGTACTCTTCTGGCTCTGTCAATCTGTTTTTTCACTTCAGCAGGTGGGTATTGTAGTTTTAAGAATGCTTGATAGAGATCTTTTAGGTGTTTGTCTCTGTCTGAGGGATTGGAGCAAATGCGATTGTATCTTAGAGCTTGGCTGTAGACAATAGATCGTGTGGTGTGTCCTGGATGGAAGCTGGAGGCATGTAGGTAAGTATAGCGGTCAGTAGGTTTCCGGTATAGGGTGGTGTTTATGTGACCATAGCTTATTAGCACAGTAGTGTCCAGGAAATGGACTGCTTGTGTGGATTGGTCTAGGCTGAGGTTGAAGGTGGGATGGAAATTGTTGAAATCATGGTGGAATTCCTCAAAGGCTTCTTTTCCTTGGATCTAGACAATGAAGATATTATCAATGTAGCGCAAGTAGAGTACGGGCGTTAGGGGATGAGAGGTAAGGAAGTGTTGTTCTAAGTGAGCCATAAAAATGTTGGCATACTGTGGGGCCATGCCCATAGCAGTGCCGCTGACTTGAAGGTATATATTGTCCCCAAATGTGAAATAGTTGTGGGTGAGGACAAAGTCACAAAGGTCAGCCACCAGGTTTGCCGTGACATGATTGGGGATACTGTTCCTGATAGCCTGTAGTCTCTCTTTGTGTGGAATGTTGGTGCAGAGGTCTTCTACATCCACAGGTTTCAGAGTAGCAGCCGTGTTAGTCTGTATCCGCAAAAACAAAAGGAGGACTTGTGGCACCTTAGAGACTAACAAATTTATTTGAGCATAAGCTTTCGTGAGCTACAGCTCACTTTATCGGATGCATTCAGTAGAAAATACTACATCCATAGTGGCCAGAATGGTGTTTTCTGGAAGATCACCAGTGGATTGTAGTTTCCTCAGGAAGTCAGTGGTGTCTCGAAGGTAGCTGGGAGTGTAGGGCCTAAGGAGGGAGTCTACATAGCCAGACAATGCTGCTGTCAGGGTGCCAATGCCTGAGATGATGGGGTGTCCAGGATTTCCAGGTTTATGGGTCTTGGGTAGCAAACAGAATACCCCTGCTCGGGGTCCTACACATGTGGTCAGAAGGGACCATTATGATCACCTCCTCTGACCTCCTGCACAACGTTATGGTCCCTGCAGAAGAAGGATTATGAGTGATGTATTGGAGAAAGAAGGCAGAGGGTCTGACGACCAGGGACAGCTGGGACAGGACACGTGCATTGCTACCAAAGCTTCTGCACGCCATAGCGCCCAGCATCCCCCAGCTGAGCAGAATTAGGAAGCTGTGCTGCAGCCCTCACCCTGCTGACGTAACTCCACCGTACTGAGACACCAAAAAACGTCCCGTCCCCGCCCCTCCATTGCAGACTGTACTCTGCTGCAGCTCCGCCCCATTGGGAAGGGAGGGGGCCACGGCGACGTTAATCTGCATAATATATTCATACGTGATGTGCGCAACAAGCTCTGAGGTAAATGTTCGTCTGTAGCGGGGGCAGTTGCTTTTCGTTTAAGCAGGGCGCGGAGTATGTGGAGCCCCGCTCTCTGTGTGGGTCTCTGGGGGGTGTACGACAAACCATCTCCCTGTGTGGGGTTGTGGCCCGTTGCCGCGCTGGTCACTGTGAGTGCAAAGTAATGGGACATGCAGGGCGATATAAGGGCGCCCGCAGCACTTCGTTAACAGGGCGTTCTGAAGACCTGCTCTCTAGGCCACATGCGGAGGACACGGTTCCTCTAGGGCTCCCGAGCCCGCCTAGGGGAAAGTCCCCGGACCCCGGGCAGAGAGTGCCGCGCGCTCCGCAGCGTGCAGTGACCCGCCTCGCAGGCTCACGTTCTCCCCGCCGAGAAGCCCCCCGGGCTGAGCGGGTGGGCGCGGGATGGGCTGCCCGTCACTCCCACAGGAACGCAGGTAGTGCGCAGGCGTGTTCCCCTCCTGGGGGCTCCCGCTGCTGCACCAACAGAACGGGGCTCATTCTCAGAGCGCCCTGCCTTTTGCCAGCACCCCTCCCGGGCACAAGCCGCGAGCGCCCCGCGACACCGTAAACGTGCAAATCCGCTGAGAGAGCAACTCAACCTAACTATAGTAGGTGACTGCAACAAGAGTAGGTTCTGCACGAAGAAGACAGGTTATCTGTCGCAACTTTTTTGACACACACTGAAGTGCAGCACCACTAGTGATAGCAATAGCGAAAGTTTAGTGTAAAGAGAACTTGGGTGTTTTTATCGGGGCCAGATGACACAGTGGTGAAAACTCCATAGGCTTTCTAGTAATTTGAACGACACGGGATTTGGACAAGGTATTAGGCTGATCTAGTATCAGAGGGGTAGCTTCAAGGTATTAGGTTGATCTAGGTTTTATCTTTAATTATAAACTGTTTTTTTTCTTTAAACTTGTTTATTTAATGGCTTTCTTTACCTTACACTACTAACAAGTAACTGAACTGCTCCTTTTCTCTGTGCCAAACGTCAATGCTGTCCAAATTCCCTTGTGCTTTTTCTGTTTCTGACTTTTTCTCTGGGGTAGCATTCAGAATGTGGGAAGAAAAGTGGTGATACTGATACATCCACAAAATAAGTTCGACCCATGTGAATCTCCAAAAGGAGACACCACTCACAATTAATTGTATAGGTGTTCAAAAGATGACAGGTTTCAGAGTAGCAGCCCTGTTAGTCTGTATTCGCAAAAAGAAAAGGAGGACTTGTGGCACCTTAGAGACTAACCAATTTATTTGAGCATGAGCTTTCGTGATGAAGTGAGCTGTAGCTCACGAAAGCTTATGCTCAAATAAATTGGTTAGTCTCTAAGGTGCCACAAGTACTCCTTTTCTTTTTGCAAAAGATGATAGTGTTGCTACTTGATTCCCCTTTGGTGGGGCTTCTGTATGCTCAGGGGCCCTGCCAGACTTCTTGGACTGGGGTCCTTCCTGATAGGGGAAAAACAAAAGCTAGTGAATCTCCCAAACATCACCTAGCCCCAAAATGATACTTTACACCCCGTAAATTATGCAGATATGTGATCTGTCCTCTTCTAGCTTACACTGCCTTACACCAGGGATAAAATAGTTAACAATGTTAACACTTAGATGATTATCATGACTTACCAAGATTAAAAAAAGGAATGGATATTTATATGGATATCGATATAACCAGAATATCCAGAGTTATAGTTAATTATGACAAATTCTGGAAGGGATATTAAACCTGTGCATTAGGACTTAAATCAGTCTATTAACTATTGTAGTATGAGACCCAAGGAGGGCAGACTACTTCTACTTCTGCCTACTATAGGTTTTTACACATTGCTCTTAAGCATCTGGTATTTGCAACTGTCCAGGATACTGGACCAGATGGACCTTGGGTCTGATCTAGTATTGCAATTTCCGTGTTCCTATCATGGGACATCTGCCTTAGTTTCTCACTGAGATGAATAGGACAGTTCAGATCTCTAAAAGCTGTTGTTCCAGGCTCTCTGCTGACTCATCTCTGCAATGAGAGATTTGCATTCTGAGGTTTTTCACTTCAACCATAACAGATAGAGATTTTCTTTAAAAAAATTAAGAAACAAGCTGACATTCTGAAGGACAAGATAATATCTTCAGATAATTGCTGGCTGTTCCTGAGCCTTGGTCTGGGTCTGGGGCCTCTCTGAGATGGAGCTTGTTGAGCTTCTAAACCAATAGTATATGTAGCAGACATTTATATTACAATCCGGAAACTCATCCACCATTTTATACTGTTTCTTTCTTTACCTCTTTTCTCCTCTGATTTGTCATACTGAACAGCCATATGTTAGTGTAGCTATGTTAAATGAATCAAATAACAAAATTCTGTCAAAGAACCATTCATAAAGAAAGCACTGAGGGATGGCATGGATCTGTGAAGTTATTTTGGGAGAAACTGTAAAGAAAACTCAGTATTTAGATGGCTTTGTTATTTGCTGCTACTACAGAAGAGGTGTTCCCATTTTCCCAAGTTTTTCCTTGAAAGTATTCTAGTCATTTAAAATTGTTTTAATATTTCATGTAATATTTTGTAATCTGGTGTCAGATTGTATAGATTTATCTAGAAAAAAATATTATTCCCCTTCCTTGTAGGAATAAAAGACAGAATTGACTGAAGACCTATGGTGACATTAGGAATATGAAGAGTATATTCTGAAAAAAGAAAAGGAGTACTTGTGGCACCTTAGAGACTAACCAATTTATTTGAGCATAAGCTTTCGTGAGCTACAGCTCACTTCATCGGCTGCTCAAATAAACTGGTTAGTCTCTAAGGTGCCACAAGTCCTCCTTTTCTTTTTGCGAATACAGACTAACACGGCTGCTACTCTGAAACCTGTCAGTATATTCTGAGTGATCTAGGATTATGAATAACGTACTGCTTGCACATGACTAATCAGACACACTCAGTTCTACCTGCATTTAAGATAACTCCATGTTTGAAAATAACTGCTACCTGGTAATATTTTCAACGTTTATAAAAATCAGTGAGAGAGGAGTGGAAATATTATACTGAGTGCTGTTGCAGATAGATGACATGAAAATGGTGTGTGAAGATTTGCAGGTACCACATACAATTGTCTATAAATAAGGCCAATACATAGCTGACTTCCAATGAGTCCAGTTAAATATTTGTCCCCCACCAGCAATGTTCCTGTTACAGAAAATGTATTTTCAGCTCTGACATCTGAAACTAGAGCCTTTTAAAGAATTGGAGTACTTGTGGCACCTTAGAGACTAACAAATTTATTTGAGCATAAGCTGTAGCTCACAAAAGCTTATGCTCAAATAAATTTGTTAGTCTCTAAGGTGCCACAAGTCCTCCTTTTCTTTTTGTGGATACAGACTAACACGGCTGTTACTCTGAAACCTTTTAAAGAATTGCCACTTGCAGTTGACTGAGTGTGGCTCTAGTAGGCTGTGCTCAAATAGGCTGCAAAGTTACTTAGTGTGCTGTTATCTTAGATGAGCTCACTTTGAACAAAAATATTTGTTACATAAGAAGAATTACAGATTTAACCACCCTCTCCCACTTTTCTAACTCTTCTTGTGTTTTTAACATTAATTGTGTTTTAAGAGATGTAATGATGCTGAGTAACTCAGTGAGGTGTTTCCAATATTTTAATAATCTTCTGCAAAAAAATTCCTTCCTTGATCTGTGGGGAATATCATGCCTTGGATTAATATGTTTGGGTAAAGGAGGGATGAAGGGCTGAGGAATTATTATTATTTATTATGATGATTTGTATTACCTTAGTGCCAAGGAGCTATAGTCATGGACCAGGACCCCATCATGCTGGATTTCGTACAAATACAGAACAAAAAGAGAGTCCCTACTCCCAAAGAGCTTCAAATCTAAAAAAGAAAAGAGACAACAGATGAATATAGACACAGTATGGAGAGTACAAGGAAACAATGAGACAATAAGGTCAGCATGCTAGGCAGTGGTCTCACACCAACAGCCTAACAATTGTTGAGCTGTTTGTAGGCATCATGGAAAAAGAGAATTTTAAGGATAGTATTGAAGGAGGATAATGAGGTAGTTTTTGCAGATGTTTACAAGCAGCTCCTCCCAAGAGTGAAGAGAAGCATGGGAGAAAGTACAAAGGTGCTTGTTTGAAAGTTGAACAAGTGTGTGGTGGAGGCTGACATCTTGATAGAGAATCAGAGATGATAGCCAGGGTGGGAGGTTGACTGTGAAGGGCCTTCAAAGTGAAAACAAGTTTCTTATGTTAAATGTGACCGAGAAGGGGGAGCCAGTGGAGGGATCAAAGGTGACATGGTCAAAGTGATGGGCTCGGAAAATTATCTTTGCATCAGTATTTGAAACGGATATGTGCAGGGCAAGATTGCATTTGTCAAGGCCAGAGAGGAAGATGTCAAAGTAATCGAGACTAGAGATAATGAGAGCTTGGACAAGAGTTTTAGCTGTGTGGATGGATAGGAAAGGCCACATCTTAGAGATGTTATGCAGAAAGAATCATCAAGATTTAGATGTAGCCTGGATGTGAGGACCTAGAGAGGTCCAAGTTAAAGATGATGCTCAAGTTACAGGCTTGAGTGCTAGACATAATAGTGGTGGTGTCCACAGTGACAGAGAAAGAAGGTAGCAGGAAGGTTTGAGGGGAAGCTTATGAGCTATTTAGCGCTTGATCTGACAGTTACACATCCAGGAAGAGATATCAGAGAGATTTTTAGTTTGGACAGAAGGAAACAGGTCTGGAAAAGAGAGCGAGATTTGTGAGTCATCAGCATAAAGTTGGTGGTTGAAGTTGTGTTTACAGATGAGATTACCCAGAGATAAGGTATAGAGGGAGAAAAGAAAAGGATCAAGGGCAAAGCTGTTTGGGGAACCCCCACAGACAGGTGGAGGAGGGGAAAAGGAGGATCCTCCAAAAGACACCCGAAGAAGTGATTGGACTGGTATTAGGAGGAGAACCAGGACACAACAGTCACAGAAGCCAAGGGAGGACAAGATTTCGGAAAGAGCATGGTTGATTGTGTTGAAGGTGGCTGACAGGTCAAGGAGGATGAGGATAGAGTACAAATTCTGAGATTTTGCTAGGAAGAGGTCATTCCATTAATTATTTTCTTGTTTAAACAAAAATGTTTTGTCATAACTAGAACCCAAAGAATAAGACAAAGCTATACTTTATTGAAAATACTAATAATTTTTTTTTGAAAAACGTGTATATCGGTAGTATAGCACACTGTTCCACTTGGGTAATTTGAAGTGATGGTGGCAGTGAATGCCTCCCTGGGAACTATTTAAAGATACCTGCCAGTGAGGACTACTTGATTATTTCATAAGTAAAAAATTGCTCTTCAGCAGTACTTTTAGTTACTCTCTTTTTCATCCTCATCAGGGATGAGTCATCTCTGGAAGGGATGGTTCAGCATTTTCCAGACGGACAATGAATTCATGAAAGTTAAGGAAATTGCCTCAAGTTTCATTTCAGATTGGTGGCAAAATTTTAACAAGAGTTCCTAGGAACTTCCAAGAATCTTTAACTCATCAGTGGAGTGACTGTAATATTTGAATTTAGTAAATGCTGACCATTGACTCAAAATAGTACTCAAAATTCAGGATACTTATTGCCTGACCTGGAGAGAAAATGAACAGAAGCACATGCAAATATCATTATAAGGGTCCAGAATAATCAGTCATTGAGTCTTCCTGAAGTTGCACAGCATACTTCTTTCTCACCAACTTGCTGAGTTTCCCTTTGTTGCAGAGGTGTGGTTCTTTGTATACTTCTCTGTTTCCCTCAAAAAGGGACTGCTACTGTAGAAACATGTCAGCAAGATCCTTATTTTTCTTGGGCAAAAATGGCTTGCTCCTTTTCCATATGAAGCCTTCTGTCTCAGGAATGCAACCTAGTCAAAACCATAATCTACCCAGACTGAGTATCGAGACTCCTTTTGTAATAATGTAGTAACAGCTTTAAGTTTAAATTGGTTCTTCCTTTAAATCAAGTATGTGGTAGCAGTTAAGGCAGAAATATTTCTATATGAGATGATGTTCAAACTTTCCCTATCTGCCATTATACCAGTATCCATATATTCCATGCTGTTATCAATCATCCAAAAGAGTGTTATAAGACACATAAGACACAGAAAGAGTGTCTCTGCCTCAGATAAATTACAATCTACAGTTTAGACATGACAAGCCTAATAAAATTGGCAAATAGTAGGAGGTATTCAGGCAAGGAAGGCCAAGGGTTGTATCAATACAGTCCGCTGCTTGTGGGGCTCCCGAGATGATGGATTTAATCAGTTCATCATTGGCTGCTTTGGCAGTGCCTCTTCTCCAGACAGCACTATACAGTTTTGGGGTTGCACTGGCCCTCTGGTACACTCCCAACAGAAAGGATGTTGTGGTTGTTGCTGTCATCATAGCTTTCCCCTTGGTGGATTTTCTCCCAGATGGCCTTGTGTTTGGTCTTCTACTCATGGAAGCCAGTATAAACCTAGGCTGAGTCTGGTCCAATGTCTTGAAACATCAGTTCAATGGTAAAAAGTGAACTAGAGTGAATCTTGCAAGAGATTTCATCCTGGTTCAAGCTTCAGTCTATGAGAAACTAGCTTCATTTTCCCTTCAATATCAGCTGTGTTTACCATCACAAAGTACCCAGGCACATTGGAATTTTCAGAAAAGTGAAACTCCCACAACTCTCCTCCTGCAAATATGAACACATTTTAGAATCACATTTGTCATCTAAAGGATGAAACATGAAACTAAAACAGCTAACACAGATAAAGGTATCCTCTGAGCTTTACAAATCAGGCTCAGGTATGAGCCAGGAACAACCCAGCAAATAATTCTGACAATTACTATAATCCATTTGTAAAGATCACCCAAGAATACTCAGGTTAAACATTTTAGCCTGGTTTCCCATTTGTTTCACAGGACTACCCAAACTTTCATTTTGAAAATATGGCTGGCCGGTGTTTATTCATCAGTTTTAGCCTCTGATCAATCCCCTGGAGCCTACGCCACAGAAACTTCCATTTTTAGTTCATTGTGGTTGCGTGGCTTCTCAGAATATCATCTGCAGTTCTATTCCAAATGGCATTACCAGCTTTAGAGCCCAAAAGCAAGGCTCTTATCTTGTGTTCTTTGAAATAGCAGGTGAGGAAGGACTAGAGTCCCATTTTGAAAATCACTTATATGTAAAATAATGGTAGATTCCTTAATGTAGCTCAACCTACATTTGGAATCCCTGAAAACACTGGAGCACCTTGACAAATGCAATTAAGCCAGAACATAGAACTCAGGTCGAAAGAACTACAGTATTCAAATAGAATAAGCAGTTATTGGGAGATGGAGCATCACATAAATTTGATTTACTGCCATATTTCTACACAATCAGTTTTTAATTCTGTCTCAGAGGATACAGACAGAATTCACTTTACTAGTATCTGAGGGAAAAATGGACAATTACTTGGATATTAATCATGGATTCCTCCTCTCATGAATATGAACTCAGGAAGGAATTTTTACCTAAGGCATTGTGATGAGATATATCTACGCCAAACTGGCCCAGCTGAGATTAACCACACAATGTGGGCTGAAGAGGCCAGCAGCCGTTCCCCCTTGCCTCTGTTGGGCATGCTCCAATTAGAAACAGGATATAAAAGGGAGCAGCTCATCTCAGTGAGGGCTGACTGAAGAGGAGAGCAGTTGCATGCTGCAGACACTGCCAGAGAATTGTGGGAGTTCCAGATGGCGGGGACTGAATGAGCTGCATCAATGGTGGAACCCCATCCAACCATGAGAGAGATGGAAGGACGTCACTCCCAGAGGAACTGGCAGAGCAGGAAACAAAGGTAGGAAACAGCCCAGGGAATGCGATTGTTGAATCAGAAACCCAAACCTGAGTTAAGAATGACCGATTTCCCAGGGTCTTGGGTTGGGACCTGGTTGAGTAGATTGGGCTCAGGGGACCTTATCCTGACCTGCACCTACTGCTGGGAGGGTTGGGCACAACTGCCCATAGGGCAGCTTTAAGGACTCTGACCACTAGGTTATGCTATCCTGAAGCTAGTGTAGCCATTTTGACTCTAGCAATTAGGCCCAGTTGCCCTGCAGATGGGCAGCTCTAGCGACAATTGCCATACTGAAGCGGTTGCTTCCCAATTTTTGGTCTTCCTTGACCCAACACCCCATGATAGCGTGTCTCTATCCCATGACAAGCATATTGGTAGACACCTTGGAGATCAAATTCTTGAAACGGTAGGAGACAGGCATTGGTAGCTCTTTTTGCAAGAGTATTACAGAAGCAAAGGGTGTCCTCAACCTCTGCTCCACTACTCGGTACTGTGGAATTGGATGGTAGGACTGACTAAGAAGGGCACATGGCTGGCTACCCAGAAGAAGTGTTGATTTAGCACATCTCTTGGGCAGCTTCATCAAGGGGTTCTTTTGGTGTCCCACATATAATTTTAAAGCTGCCCTCCACATGTGGAACCCCAGAAGAAGGTGATGATATTTGCAGAGCACCTGCTTTTGTGGATGAATCCCTTTGTGCCACCCAGATGAATCAAGCCCATTATGATGTTTAAAAAGAAGATATCCATGTTTGAAGTTACAGGCAAGCATGTTTTTGGCTAACTCCATATTGAAAAAGTTGTTCAAGAACAGCGATCAGTGGTAAAATATTAGCCCTGTTGCACTGCAAAGGAAAACATCTTGGATTATCAGCTAAGTGCCAACTATATAAATTACATCTGCCTGGGGGCTAATCTATCTTGGTATACTGGACTCCTGAATACAAAATTTAGGATTTTTTTTTTAATTAATAGGCAAAACTTGCTTGTTTGTGCAGATTCTTTATTTTTATGGTCGTTTTTTGGTTGCATGGCAGCTTTCTGGATTTCTTCACCAGTGATGTACTGGCATATAAAAAGTCATAGACTTTAAGCCAGAAGGGTCCACTAAATTATCTAGTGTAACGTCCTGTATATTGTAGACCACTAATACCACCCAGCACCTGCACACTAAACCCAGTAACTGAAATGAGACCAAAGCATTATAGCCCACGGGAGACTGGACTGTTATGTGTCACAGGAAGAGAATCAGAAGGAGGAAGATGTGGCCAAGAAATCTGTGTGGCTATTAATTTCTTTCCACTTGCTTGGAAAAAGCATATTATGTGATCCTTGGGACACCTCCACTTAATGCTAAACATATCTTTTGTGACTGGAGCCACTTATGCACTTCTTCTAACTGATGACCTTGCTTTTCGTTAACCTGTCACATGCTGCGACTTTTTAGAGGGTTAAAGAAATGGCTGCATTCATCAATAAAAAATCCTTAACAAATTATTGCACTACTTAGTAACAGAAGTCGATCATTAGATAGGACATGATAACTGTCTACTTGTATTTGGAGGGTGTAAGAAAGTGATTGTTTAAGGATTGTTTACAGTGGGGTAAAACTGGTAATGAGATGCAAACGAGAAAAGGAAAATTTAGGACTGTAGACCTGGAACAATTTATCATTGTGAGGTCTACTAGACAGTGGGATAATCTCCCTCGAGAAAGGATGGATGCAGTGCTTGAGACTCTTAAGACTAAACTGGACAATGACTGAACAAATATACTGTTGGGAACAATCCTGCACTAACAGTGCGGGTGGGCTAGGTGACTTAGTACCTCTTCTCCAAATCTAAAATTCTCTGATTTCTACTATGTATTATTTCAGTACATAAGATAAAAATTTAATTAGGTTTGATTACTACAGTGCATCCTACATGGGGTCATGCCTGAAAATCACTTTCAGTGTTCAACTTGTACAGCATGTGGTGACTTGTCGTCTGCTTAATGGAGTGAATCAGTGTGAATGCATTACAGCTGTGCTCTGTAAGATGTATTAGTATCTAATGTGCTTTGAGAGTATCTACAGGATTTTAGTTCTAATCTTGAATCATATATAGTTTGGGACCTGTCTTCCTTCGTTCCTGGTAACTCGGCATTCTCAAAGTCAATGCAAGCTAGGGGGCTCAGCATCTTTAGGGACTGCTTCTCTCCTTCTGCACCAGATGGACCTCTAAAAGACATTTGATTTAGTACTACATGACATTATGATTTAAAAAGTTAGCAAAAATCAATATGGGACGTATTAAGGGTAACTAACTGTTAGCTCTCAAAATATAATTGTTAATACAGAATCATCATTAAATGGATTTATTTCTACTGGAGTTCTGCAGAGATCAGTTCTTGGCCCAATCATATTTAATATTTTTATCAATGATCTTGAAGAAAATATAAAATCATAGAATCATAGAATATCAGGGTTGGAAGGGACCCCAGAAGGTCATCTAGTCCAACCCCCTGCTCGAAGCAGGACCAATTCCCAGTTAAATCATCCCAGCCAGGGCTTTGTCAAGCCTGACCTTAAAAACCTCTAAGGAAGGAGATTCTACCACCTCCCTAGGTAACGCATTCCAGTGTTTCACCACCCTCTTAGTGAAAAAGTTTTTCCTAATATCCAATCTAAACCTCCCCCACTGCAACTTGATCATTGCTTACAAAATCATTGCTTACAAAATTTATGGATGACACAAAGACTAGTGATGTAGAAAATACAATCCTGAGGACAGGTCAGTTATGCAATGCAATCGGTATCACTTGGCAAACTGGGCACAAATGAGCATTTTAATATAGCCAAGACAAAGTAATACATCTAGTAACAAAAAATGTAGGCCAAGCCTACAGAATGAGGGACTGAATACTGAAAAGCATGACTGAAAAGTATATAGGGGTCCTGATGGAAAAACAAATGAACTGTGCAATGCTGTAGTCAATCCTTAGACATGTAAACAGGGAAACACTGAGCAGAATAGGAAGATGTCATATCTTTTTACATAGCACTGGTAAGGTTACTACTGAAACTCTGCAGTGTCACACAATTTGCAAACTTTTAGCAGTATTAGTAAGATTACACAGAAGATAGCCATCTATAAAACCATTTTCATGCCCTCTCTCTGAATTATTCAAAACTAATTTTATTGAATATTACTCTACCAATGGTGCATGCATAATCCTAGATTATAGAAATAGATTGGGATTTAGCAGTTTAAACATGCTGTCATCAACATAAGAGAAAATTACGATTATGGCTTTATTTATGGCTCTTCAATGGAAACTTGTATTTTCAGTTGAATTCTGTTATAAGATTGCAGAATGATACAGATGTCCATACTCATTACAAGTGTAATGACAACAGCTCAAAATATACAACTTCTTTTAAAAGCATTTTGTACCAGTTAAATGAATCTAGTAATTTTGCATTGGAAGAAAAGTACATAAAGTCCTCGATTTACACTATAAATGTTATTTATAGCACCAGTAGATATTGCATTGACAGTGTGGACTGAATCATCCATAGAGTGATGATCAGAGCCGTAAAATGAAACTCTTTAACAACTTACCACAAATTAAAATGAAACTGGCTAGTTTCACTTTAGAAACTGATCTCTGAAAAAAATCCATGGTGGCATGGATGGTGTTCTGAGGGAGGTTGTTAATGTTGTGGAGTTTCTGGTGAAAGTTGGTTGTGTCTTGGAGGAAGTTGGCCCTTTGTGTGGTGAGTGGTTTGAGAATTGTTTCTATGAGTCCTGATATTCCTTCAGTAAGAGTGCCATGGCCACCTATGATGGAGCTGCCTGGGTTCCCTTGTTTGTATATCGTGGGAAGCATGTAGAAGGTCCCTGGTGGAATTGTGGGAGATGAGGTTGTAGAGTTTCTCTTGGAATTGTTTCAGGCAGAAGTTGATGAAATCCTTAAATTCCTGGGTAAACTGTGCAGTTGAGTCCTCTCTGAGTTCTTCATAGTAGATGGAGTAGCTGCTCGAGTTGTCAGTTGGCCATGTTGTGATAGCAAATATTGTCAACGTAGCAGAGTTCATATGAAAATGTCTGAAAAGAGTTTTGTAGATTAAATCCAAATTTCTTTGTAACTAAACGTGCATAATTGTTCCAAGTCTTTCACTGCTAAGAAATGTAAGCCTATGTTTCTTGTTGCTAATGTCTGAGACAAATTCTGCATCAGACTTTGGGGAGACAGGAAGCTCTATTAAAATTTGAGACTTTGATGGCAGGCAAGTGGATTTTAAAAGACTAAATTTCTTTGAGGCTTTATTTATAATTCTCTGAAATTACTCCTGGGGATAAATTGTCATTGAGCTTTTCTAAATAATAGTTTTTAATGAATTGTTGATTTTCTTGATGAAGGAATAAGATAACTCTTATTGTGGGCTAGAATGGCCTAAGATAGAGCTACTTGCAACTCAAAGACTATAATTAATTAGAGATCACATCATATAAATTGCCATTGTGAGAAAAGTGTGCTTTTGGAGCATATTCTAGTGTAGTGGAAATGTATCGTTTGCCTGCTTATAGCCTATTAATATACTACTGGTACAAATCTCTCCCCATTCTAAAGAATGCGTTTCTGCTTAGAAATAAATTAGCCATAGCTGCTGGAGATGTTTCGGTAATAAAGGTACCAGCTACCCACAGACACTTTTTACCTGCATATACATTGCACTGCAATAGAACTTCCCTCCCCTTCGCTGTACCCCCAATGTAGTGCTATTGGAAACCAGAAATTAGGTTTCAGCATGGTGAATTCTTCTTTCAGATGCTGAAATGGTTCCAAAGATGATACTTACAGAAAGGAAAGTGCAGTGGAAGAAGCATCAGTTTTCAAAATACATCTTATAACAGCACCTCATCATCACCAGGCGCAGCTATGGCATTCCACTGCCTTGAGACAAAATCTGTTCTGATTTACACCTGTGCACCTCCTGCCTTTAATAGAGAAGGGCAGTGGTGTATCCCCACTTACATTTAACAAGTGTGACACGCCTCCTTCTTCCCCCCAGCTCCCTGCAGCCCGACACTGCCCCAGTACGGGGCAAGCCGCAGCCGACATGGGACGGGTGACGGTGTGACACAGGGTCCCACCGCCCACGCGCTGGGAGCGCCCCCTGTCTGCCAGCCGCACCGTGGGGCAGAGCCCCTCTGAGAGCAGGCGAGAGAACGCAGTGCTAAGGCGGAAGGGGCTGGAAGGGGTGTCTCTTTCCCTTTAAGAGAGCCACGCCTCCCCACTGACGTCCAGTCCCCGAACCAATAGGAACGGCCCGGAGGGGAAGGCGGGAGAATGCGAACCCCTCACAGCGCCGCCAGCCGCGCCTTATTAGGGCAGGGCCTCGCGCATGCGCAAAGTCCACTGTGCGGCCGGGGGCGGGGGCTCAAAGTGGTTTGCCTCGGCAGCGGCCGGGGAGAAGCCCAGGGACCCCGGGACCTGCCCGTCCCGTGGGGGCAGCGGCGGGAGCAGAGCCCGAGCCGGCCAGCCCCGTACGCCGCCTGCAGGGAGCCGCGGCGGGAGGGCCCGGGGATCCGGCCCAGGGGGGCGCCCCCGGCAGGGTGTGAGCGCCGGGAGGGAGGGAGGGGGCGGCGGGGCCCTGGGGCCGGGGGTGCATGTGCTGCTGGCGCGGGGGGATGATGCTGGGGGGGCCGCAGCTGGTGCCGGGCCCGGCGGCGCTGGCGGGGCCCGGCGGGGAGCGGGCCCGGCTGCTCTCGCTCTACGTGCAGGACTATCTGGAGTGCGTGGAGTCGCTGCCGCTGGACATCCAGCGCAACGTGTCCCTGCTGCGGGAGCTGGACACGCAGTGCCAAGGTGAGCGCGGGCCGGGGCCGGGGCCGGGCCCGGCCGAGTCCCGGCTGCGAGGGGGAGACGCGCCCTCCGGGCCGAAGGGGGCGGAGTCCAGCCTCTGAGGCGCGGGCCGGGGGGATGCGGGGCCGGGGCTGGTTATTGGCCCCAGGGCGGGCCGGGCTTGGCGGACCCGACCCCTCCCGCCCGCTGCCTCAGCCCTGTCACCCCCCGCGCTCGCTTGGAGAGGCTCCGGGGCCGCGGGAAGCCCCCCGTCCCTGCTGCGGCTGGGGAGGGAGCGGGCAGCGCGGGGCTTCAGCACCCCGGGGAGTCGAGGGGCGGCGGCTCCTGTATCTCTTTTCCACTCCCGCGTCCGGTAGCTACGGGAACCCCCGTAGCTGGGGGTGGAGGAGCCCTTCTGTGTGCGGCGGAGCTGGCTCTGAGAGGCCGAGCCCCTGAGAGTGGCTGAAAGGGGTCTCCGCTCTGCCCCAGCCTGGGCAGGGTGACATGTGCTGGCCGGCGACTCGTGCGTGGGCAAGTCTCTGAGCTGCTCGATGTTATGTCTGTGTTCCGGTGGGACGATCATCTGCCGAGGGGGGCTTGAGGGGGAGTGCTGTGGAAGGGCAAAATAGCACTTACTCTTGGCCTAGAGCAGAGAACCCGCCTCCTTAGAAAGTTTGGTAAAATTCCGCTTGGCTGTTTTGAGTGGGTGCTCGAGAGCCTAGGTCTTTATCTGCAACTGCAGAGGCACGGTGGACTTAAGACATCCCCTCTGAGGATCAAGGAATTGAGTTTAGAAGTAATGCTGCAAGCAGGTTCGGCTAATTACAGTATATTTATCTTTCTAGAAAAGAATCTGGGGGAGGGTAACGGTATTGAAGAAACTGATGTATAGGTAGCTTATGGTTAATTTAGATATGTTTGGTAATACCTTCTAAACGGCTAAGATTAATTTAAAGCCTTATTTGTTCATTTTAACCTTTCTCCATCTCTTCATTCTGACAAGCTGTTCTTTCGAGAATCCCATCCTGCTATGATTTTATTAGATTGCAGTTCAGTTCCCAGTGTATATGCTGTCTGGGGTTTTGTACGCTGTAGTGTGAGGCACACTAGGCTGTGAAATTGCTCCTTGCAGAGTTTGCTTGTCCCTTAACCTCACCACACTTGGACCCTCACATTTAGCATGATCTGTAGGGTAAAGTGTGCTGTGGGATGGAGATATATGAAATTCTTGGATGAAAGGTAATGTAACTTCTAAGTGTTTTACCTCTAGTTTTACAAATGGGGGTGGGGAGGTTGTGGAAGTGGCACAGGGTTAAGGAATTGACATGGGTATTGGTTAGTCTCTAAGGTGCCACAAGTACTCCTTTTTAGTAAGGCAATGGAAGACTTCCAGTTCTATCTACTAGGCTGTACAGTGCAGCATGACTGAATGCACAACTGAATAGTTTGGTTCAAATGAACCTCTCTGAATGTGGACTGCACCAGAATTTTTCTTTTATAAAGAACTTATTTGTATTATCATAGTATATAGGAGTTCACCTTACAGACAAATGTTTCTTAAATTGAGCAATAATGTAGTGTTGGGACTCTTAAAAGTGCAAGTCATTCATAGTTCCCACGACAGCTGTAAGTTAGTTACTCTGTATGTATGTTGAGGCATTAGTTTATCACAGGGGTCGGCAACCTTTTAGAAGTGGTGTGCTGAGTCTTCATTTATTCACTTTAATTTAAGGTTTCGCGTGCCAATACTACATTTTAACGTTTTTTAGAAGGTCTCTCTCTGTAAGTCTATATATTATATAACTAAACTATTGTTGTATGTAAACAAGGTTTTCAAAATGTTTAAGAAGCTTCATTTAAAATTAAATTAAAATGCCGATCTTGCACCACTGGCCCGCTCAGCCCGCTGCCAGCCTGAGGTTCTGTTCACCTAGGCCAGCAGCAGGCTGAGTGGGACCTGCAGCCGGGACCCTGGCTGGCAAGGGGCTGGCAGCCAGAACCCCGGGCTGGCAGCCAGAACCCCAGACTGGCAGTGGGCTGAGCGGCTCAGCCCGCTGCTAGTCTGGGATTCCGTCCGCCGGCTCCTGTCAGCCAGGATCCTGGCTGCCGGCCCCGCTCAGCCCACTGTCGGCCAGGATCCCAGCCCTGTCCACGTAGAGTAGGTACCTCCTTTCTCCCTGGTTCTGGCCCATTCTCTTACCCTCTCTGCACTGAGAGGAGGGTGGGAGTGCTCTGAGAACAGGGCTGGGGGTGAAGAAGCAGGCTGGGGGTTGGGGTGCAGGGTCTGGCCAGGAGCTAGAATGAGGGAGGGGGCTCAGGGTTGGGGAAGGAGATTTGGGTCTGGAGCGCTTACCTGAGAAGCTCCCATTTGGTGCAAGGGGTGCAGGTGGGAATGTGAGTGTGTGTGTGTGCAGGAGCTCCTGTTGGTGCAAGGGGTGGGGATGAGGATGTGGGGATACAAGGGTCAGGGCATGGGGTGGGGGGGGGGACTGGGTATGTGGGGGGTGGGTGCAGAAGTCAGGGCTGGGGTCGTGGGGATGCTCCCTGAGCGGCTCACAGCACGGGGCTGGAGGGGATATGCCGATTCCACCCCCTTCCCCAATGTCCCTGGAGCAGAGAGCGCGCTGTGGCTCTGCTTTTCCCTCTTGTGCTCCGTAGCAAGGCCCCGGCAGGGAGGGAGAGAAGGAGGAGCAGGAACCCTGCACACTGGGGGAAGAGGCAGGGGGAGGGGGAAGCTTGCCTGCCCTGCAAGGAGAGAGTGGTGGGTGGAGAAGAGTGGGCTGGGCCGGGCAGGATTTTTAATAGCACGCTGCTGGCAGACAGCAGTGTGCCATTAAAAATTGGTTCGCGTGCCATAGGTTGCCGACCCCTTGTTTATCATATGGTAATACTCATTGACAAGGTAAAGAGTCAAAAGTCTGTTTATAAAACTACATTGAATATAAACACAATTAACATTCACTTCTCTGGGATGTGAGGTCACGTGCTTGACCCTGATCACGCTAAAGAATTGGTAACAAGGAATAATCAAACTAGTAACATTGTCTTATTCAAATCCTTCGTTAAACATTGGAAGAGATTTGTAGTACAGCAAAACAATCTGAGCAGTCATTAAAATGTTATCTGCAACTGAAGTGTAAATTAAACATATATTTAAAACATTCCATTCCAGACAAACTATTCAGATTCTTGTTTGGGCTATCCTAAAGCCCTTCATTCTAATTATTGCTGGGATCTGTAACTCAGTGGAGTTATCAGCTGAAAGATTGAAGAGATACCAGATTGAATCAAAAACTTATTGCTAGGACGGCGGAGTTCCAATCCTTATGATGTATCAACTAAAAGGCTAGAGAGAGCACAACTGGATACATATTACCCAGCTTTGTAACAAAATATTATTCATATTTGGGTGAAAGGAGATATTTCAGTTGTGTCAATTCCCTTAAGGTGGCCTGTATGGCAATTGAAAAGGTGTTCTTTGAATTTATCATTCTAATTAATCAGGAAAGATGCATGAGACTAGGCTTTTGTAAACTTTCTGGAATCCAGAAAGCTTACAACTATCTTATTTGCTGAGGTACACTGAATCCTGTTGTAAAGGTCAAACAGTTTCTCTTAACCACACAAGCTTATGTGGATGTTCCTGTGCAACCACTTTCTGAATCCTTGGTAGATTCAATCTCTAAGAAATGGTATGTATTCTTGTTGCATACGTTAATGTGAAATTGTTTCTCTGTTGATCTTATAGCTAGTTATGACTTTTTATATATTTTTATTGCTTTTTGAGGACATTGAACCTCAGAGGATTTTCTCCAAATATTCCCGGATGAGTTTGAAGACATTTTGATATCATGGCTAGTATAATTTAGATCATTTTAAAGTTGTTGGTGTTGCTTCATGGGGGGGAGGAGAGGGAGGGTGTCTGACCTTTAGTCAGACAGTATCGGTCTTGCATGATCAGTCTAAAGTGATCTCTTGGGGGGGGGGTGTTAAACTTATGACAGGAGGCAAGCATTAATTCTTGCTCTACATGATGGCTGAATTGCAGTTGCCAAGAGCCATCACTCTGAAAACCCTGATTTTTATGCTTTTTTGCTTTTAACTATAATATTTCAGTATCTTGAATTTGTTTTCCCTCTGAATGTTTTTTGCTCTTGCTTTTGCTATAAAGAAGCAGCATCAGTGACTGGTGGTGGTGGAGCTGGAGTCTAGGAGCCTGGGAAAAGAGGGAAGGAACCTGGTGTGTGTTGTCCCTTGTCTCAAACTCTAAGAAATAGAGAATGTATGCTTTTTGTAAATTGCATTGCAAGAATAAATTTAAAAGCTACCTTATATCTGGCTTTTGTTCCCAAATCAGCAATATACAGGTTGAAAAGGCTCTCAAGAAAAAACTCTGGCCTTTTACAGAAATGCTACATTATGAAAAATAGCTTAACCTGTAGTGTAAACTGAGGTACAGCATCAGGTAATCAAATACCATCAAAGTATCTAACCCAAGGAAGCCTAGACAAGTGGTCTGTCAAAGACAGTAGAACGGTACCAGCAAGTAAACTGGCTTTCAGATTTGGTTTCCCGTAACTAACTGTATAGAACTGACTTTAGTAAGGGTGGACTGAATGTATTGCACCCCTCTCCCAGTCCTCCAGGAAACTAGGTTAGCTATTTTCCCCCAGGTCCAATCTAGTGTCTTCCCTCCCCACAAAAATAACATTTTGTTAGTTTTGAGAGGGCTGAACCACCAAGTGCTACAGCAGCCTCTTGTTGGGGGGGGGAAAAAAGCACAACTTTGTCCAGGCTAATTTAAGTTTAGAAAGTCTGGAGAAATCACACTGTTTTGAATAGATGGGGAGCTCAGGTAAGTGAGATTTCAATGATTTGAAGTCCTGTTAAATTTGGTTAAGCTTGAAGAAACTATCTGTAGATAAACATGGTGGAGTAATTAAGGTATGCACCCAAGGAAAAAAGGGGACATCCTAATTTTGTGGTGGTCCCTTCCTCTACCCTTACCCATTTATATTTTAATATCCGGACAAGGTCCTGTTTTAGGCCTGGTCTGCATGGTTTTTATAATGACATTACTATGTTGGTTATAAGTGAGATCTTTTGTCTTACGAATATAGATGCAGTTATACTGGTATACTGTGCCTTATGCTGGTGGTATATCTTATTTTCTTCCCATATGAGAATAAGCTATATAAGCATATTTATACTTGGTATAATTGTGTCCAGACTAGGAGAGTTGTACTGCTTTAACTATACTAGTATTGTTAAAGCCATATGATTTTTGTGTAGATTTGGCTTATTATTTCTGTACTCTGGGTCAGAACACAATGTGTACTTACCTAAAGTAGTTGCATATATTCAGGAGTGTATACTGTCTCCATCCCTCACCCCATTTCGGTTAAAAGTTGCACTAAAGGAACACCGTCAAATCAAACTTATACAAAACTTCTTAATGTTACCTAATGCCTTAGATTGTTAAAACTGGAATATTTAAAAACTGGTGCTTGTATGGCTTGCTTCTTGCATTTGTCACGTGAGCAACTGAAATACTAGTCCCATAGTTCTTAAACTGTGGCACCCTTCTTGGGGAGAAATCTTACAAAGTGATCCAAAGAATAAAAAATGGAGAAATGGAAGGCTAGCTATTTTCACTTGACCTTCACATGCACTATGTTTCAATGTCTGGGGGCTGGTCTACACTAGGAACTTGCATTGGTATAGTTATGTCTCTCGGGGGTGACAAATTCACACACCCCTAGAGGAGTAGGTGTACTAACTTATACCCTGCTTTCCCCACCTGATAGAGACAGTACTCGGTTGACGGAAGAATTCTTCCATCGACCTAGGTACTGCCTCTTTGGAAGGTAGATTATCTGGGTGATGGAAGAACCCCTCCCATCTGTGTAGGCAGTGCCTACAAGGTGCCACTGTAGCACTTCAGTGGAAACACCCACTCCACAGGATCTGCCCATAGAAGAAATCCCCACTGGGGACTTGCAAGTGATATCTGCTTCCCATTTCACCTGAATGGCAAAGGGAGACGCACGGGACAGAGAATCTACTTCAGAGCATTGACTGCAGCCCCATGACCTTTATGAAGTAATATGTTCAGCCTTTAGGCTGAAGAGATTGGACTCAACTGACTTTTTTTGGATGACACTGCTCTAGGATTTCAAGTCCTCTGGGTGGAATAGTGTAGATGACACAATGTCTCATGTATAGACTTCAAAGGGATGTTGTCAGTTTAAGTTTAGATGTTTCAGAACATGTGTGGTCTTTTTATTACAATGGGAACAGCTGTTACATAAGCTATTTACCTGCATCATTTGCAACTCAGGGTATGTTTACACTGCAAACACTACAGGCAAACAAAATATTTACTTACAGGACCGTTGTACCTGTACTTTTTTCCACTGACACTTCAGTAAGTCACAACTCTGTATCTAATATTACCACAGTGACACACTGTGCATAAGACTTTAAAGATGCCATATTAGCAGTTGGCTATTCCACGTTTAGCAAAGCCTTTATCATTGTTTTAAGTGTAATAAAGGTTCTAGGTCACCATGAGTTTGGGGAAGAATACTTCTAACAGAACAAAAGAAAACTGAAGTTCAGTGCACTCATAACTTGCACTGAAGATTCTTTGTTGCTTTTTTGGAAGAGGGAGGCATGAGAGTGCATGATTTGCCAAACCCAAAAAAAGGAGGGGGGGAATAAACCTATACTAAGACATGCAAATGCCTCTAGAAGTTTAGTGAACACTTAATTAGTAAAATTATCTTTGAACTGTTGTTGAAAATCTCTTAGGATGCACCAAACATAGAAGATGTGGCCCCTGCCCTGAAAAGTTCACAATCTAAGGCCTTGTCTAAACAAGTTTAACCAAAATCTGTTTTAAATTGGTTCTGTTAAACCAGTGGAAAAGCTTGTGTGGACATGCCTAAATTGACTTATAGTTGGCCTACATCAAAGTAGCTTTGTTCATTCACTTTTCAAAGTGATTTCTCATAACTGACTGAAAACTTAGCCCTAAATTAGGCATAAAAAGTCTGTCTTGAACAAAATATGGTAGAAAAAAGCTAAACTTATTGGTAAAACTGACTGTTCTTAATTTGGTTTCAGAGTAGCAGCCGTGTTAGTCTGTATCCGCAAAAAGAATAGGAGTGCTTGTGGCACCTTAGAGACTAACAAATTTATTAGAGCATAAGCTTTCATGGGCTACAGTCCACTTCATTGGATGCATAGAATGGAATGTATAGTAAGAAGATACAGATAAATTGGAAGTTGCCATACAAACTGAGAGGCTAATTAGTTAAGATGAGCTATTATCGGCAGGAGGAAAAAAAACTTTTGTAGTGATAATCAAGATAATTTGGCCGATTATCCCTAGCCATTGTAGATGGACGCTTTTCTATTATGGAATAGCAAAAAAAACCCACACCCCATATAATAAAGCAACACTCTTAATATTGCATATTTTAATCTATCCTATTACTGTTCTTTGGCAAAAGTGAGCTATGCACGACTATAATTCATTGGTGGATTGCTGTGCATTACAAACACTGCTTCAGTGCCATTTGAGGTTAGGTTAATCTTATATAAAGATAAACTGAGACACAGAGGCTATTTAACTAGTCTTTGGCAGAGCAGTAAATCTTGCTTTAATCATTACAGAAATTTCCCCCTTCTATTGTCTTTACCACTGGATGGGCTAAGGAATTGCTAACTCTAAATTCCTGGCTTGTCAGTTGGACTCTTTAACTATTGCAATCTAGCATATACCAAGGATTCCTGCCAGTTGTGTACTAGTCTTTCCAGTGTCTTGAATAGCTTTTTTTTTTTTTGTTCCTTACAATTTGCAAAAACTCTATTGCAGCAGACTGTTCTGTTGATCATTAAATCAGAGTTCCTTATCTGAGGGCCTGTCTTATAGTAGCACTAAATATTGAATTTATTCCATGAATGTAGGCTATAGGTCAAGTTTTCTGCTAACTGAAGTATATGGTATGCATGTTAGACTGAACTACCGCTTGGAATAAATGTATCTACATTTTCTTGATCCACTTTGTGATGCATAATTCTTCCTCTCTCCCCCCTTACTAAAAATTTGTGCTGATTCTTCTTTTATAGAAGCATTAAAAGAAATCGATGATGTCTATGAGAAATATAAGACAGAAAGTGATCCCATTCAGAAGAAACGGTTGCAACAGCATCTTCAGCGAGCACTAATCAACAGCCAAGAACTGGGAGATGAGAAAATTCAAATAGTTACTCAGATGCTTGAACTGGTAGAGAATAGGGCCCGGCAAATGGAGATTCACTCTCAGTGTTTCCAAGAGTCAGATAACGAAAAGCCTCTAGAAAAGGCAAAAGTGGAATCTTGCCAACCAGAAAGATCTTCACGTAGACCCCGTCGCCAGCGGACTAGCGAAAGTCGTGATCTGTGCCATATAACAAATGGGATTGAAGACTGCGATGACCAGCCACCTAAAGAAAAGAGATCCAAATCGGCCAAGAAAAAGAAACGCTCCAAGGCCAAACAAGAAAGAGACGTTTCACCTGTTGAATTTGCAATAGATCCCAATGAACCAACTTACTGCTTATGTAACCAAGTGTCCTATGGAGAGATGATAGGATGTGACAATGAACAGTGTCCCATTGAGTGGTTTCATTTTTCATGTGTTGGACTCACCTATAAACCAAAGGGGAAATGGTATTGTCCCAAGTGCAGAGGAGATAATGAGAAAACTATGGACAAATGTACTGACAAATCAAAAAAGGATAGAAGATCGAGGTAGTGAATGCTATAAATGTTTTAAAGGGTTCTGTGTCTTTTATATAAAAATTGTTTAATTTACAGAGAACAATGTTTTAGGAAAAATGCATAAGACTATGCAATATTTTTTAATCTATAGTATTAATGGAGTGTTAAAATCTGTTAAACTTTCTGTGATCTTTAACTTTCTGCACTGAATAACCAAATAATTAAAACAGGGTGGCCTCAGAACTGCACAGATGGAATTACAAGTAGTGTTGTGGGGTTTTTTGGTTTTGTTTCATTTAAACTCCCTGTTGTGTTAGCATTTAAAAAAAAAAATCCTGAAATTAATGGTGGTGGGGAAGCACTGAAAGACTGGTCGTATTACAGTAATGGTATTTAACCTCTCTAGCACTGTTTCACAACCTCAGACAGTTACTAGAATCTCCATTTGTTGTGAACATCACATAATATCTGGAGCAGGGGTTCAAGAATTCAGCTGTTAACTGTAAAATAGTCTTCCAAGCTAGAAAGCAACCTGTTTCTTCAGTGGCTTTCATATGATGAATGTATTATTTCCAGGAAGAAAATGCCACTAATTTATGCTTTTTATGTCAATATTAAACTGTTGCCTTGGTGACTTTACACTTGGGAGTCAGTTTCTGGATAGGGTAGCAATTATGGTAGTCTTGAACTTGACTGTCTTGTGTATACTTCTTTTGTATGTCTTTTGTAGAAGGATTCTAGCAAGCATCCTAATGGGGTTTCCTTTGGTCCTGATTTTAAGTGGTGTGCAGGAGTGCTAGTCTGTCGTGAAGCTCTTTTTCTTGCACCACTGGAATTCTGTATCACTCTGCAATGCAGAATTTGTGCAGGATTAATATTCAGCATATAATTTTAATTTTTCCTGCAGAACTTGTGATTTCCTCTGCCCCCCGTCCAGGCTCCCACTGTCAAAATTATGATGTTTTGACGAAATACGCAATTTTTAAAATAGTATGCACAAAATTTTTTATTTTTTTGGCACACAATTCCCCCAGGAATATCACTTCTCTGATATTTCTGTGCTTCACAATTGCCACTATGCTATGTCTTGCTGCTACCTCTACAAGTCTTGAGTTGGTGCTGGCAGAGGAATATTGATAAACTCAACTCCTCAAGTTTATGTAGACGTGCAAAATATGATTGCACATGCTTTGCTGGGCTCCTCAAACTTGACCTCCACTTTAGTGGAGTTAAGATATATCCATGGACAGACCTGGATTAAGGCATAGGTGTGTGCCTGTGGCTGCAGCTCCCAGAGTCATATGAGCGTGAGATTGAAAGGTTTCCATCCCCCAGATATATGAAAAGCTTGAAAATATGACCAGCAACTCTATGTAACACATGCAACGATGTCTGTAGGAAACCTCCAAGGGCTTTTCTAGATAGTCTAGGAGATTGTTGCTTTAAAACACTTCAGCCAGCATGGTTTTTAAACACCTCTTAGCATCTAGTATAGACAAAGACATTATGGTTTAAAAGCAGACTAACTGGCTTTACTCCTAAGGGAGGCTGGGAAGTAGGGAGGTGCAAAGAGCTGGTCTCTTTCAGGTGGGAAGGAGTGCAGCCCATGGAGAAGATAAGCTCATGGTGGGTCTTGTATTTGTCCAGGAATGTGGCAGTCTGAGGAGCCTTCCGAAGAGAGGGACCCAGAAGCTACTGGGTGCATGATATGGGTTTGATATTCACAGTATCCATGAAGCCACTTCTCCAGTAGCCTGCTTCCTTGGTGACTTCTTGGTCCCTAATGCTCTTCTGCATTCCAAATTTCCTTCTAAATTAGGCAAAGCCAGCAGTTGCAGCCTTACGCTGCCACTTGTAAGATGGCCACTTCTGTCTTTCCTAGCTGGTAAGTACCTGTTATGTTTCTCTTTTTATTGGTGAGAAGATGCCCCTTTCTTACCCACAAGCCCAATGCACCGTATGATGATTGCAGATTGCCACATCTCTCACAAGCTAAATAATTATAAATTAAATGGGGGTGATGGTCCAGGTACTTCTCCACAGGCTTGTCTTAATCTGTGGGTCTGTATGTATTCAGGAAATTTTCAAATACTATTGCTAGCTATATAAAATGTGCTATGATATTGTGGGTAGCTTAGTGAAAACATACTTATTTTGGATTCTGAAAGGGGAAAGTCCTACTATTTGGATATTTCAGTTAAACTTTTTTATTTTGAAAAGTTTAATGTTAAGCATATAGTATTAGGAAAGCATTTAGCTATGTCAATATCCCCTCCAATTGTCCCCAGATTACTAAGGGTAATGTGTACTGGTCTGAAATGAACAGTTAACCCCAAAATGCTACATTAACCCAGTTTAAGCAATTGTGCATCTTTTTTTCGTGCTTTGGCTGATGATGCTTCAAAGGGAGTATGGTTTGTGAAATCGGAGTATATTTAGCACGCTATTCAACTGACAGAAATTCTTGTGGCCAAAGAACTGGGGAAGTGAGCCCCACCTTGTGCAGTCATGTATTTTACCTCACCTATGGAATAGCCAATATAGGAAGCCTTGTTCTTTCTTAGTGGCAGGGACACCAAATGGGTCATGTGGTAGCTTAAAGTGTTGGTTGTCTAATACCCTCCCTGTTTCCTAGTGTTTCTCTGGAAAAACCAAAGGATATATCCATTTGGTTAGTTTCAAAGGGTTCAATCATCATGACTGCTGCAGAATTGGGGTTTTTACTTCATACCTTTCAAGCTAATTTTATCTAGTGGATATGGAATAGGTCAGTAAACTTAAGGATACTGAAGATGGAAGTCCTTTCAGCTAACTGCTGCAGGAAAAAAGATATTTTGGGTCTCCCTGTACTTAGATCTCTTCAGTCTTCAGAAATACAGGGATTTAACATGATGTGTGGCAGTGTGCCATAACCCATACTAAAAACAAGGAGGAGTACTTGTGGCACCTTGTAGACTAACATATTTATTTGGGCATAAGCTTTTTTTGGTTAAAACCCATTCCATCTGATCTATAAGGTGCCACAAGTACTCCTTGTTGTTTTTGCTGATAGACTAACACGGCTACCACTCTGAAACCTATAATCTATAAGTTTAAGTATACTCTGTGATTCTAAAATTAACCTTTCTGTTTTATTCTCTGGTTGTCACTGGAAACTTTCAGTGTCTTCAACTCCACTGTTACTGCAGGGTACTGTGTTCCCCAGCTCAGTATCTGAGTTCATTTGGGCTTGGAAAACAGCTCTTCTCCACAAATGAACTAAGAGTAATGAGGTAAAATGATTAAGGCTGTACTTAAGCTATTCTTGTAACCAACTGGGAATGTTGTGTATGGGAACTCATACTTCCAGTTGTTCTTCACAGTGCATATAAATGTGCTGTACACTTTTGAGAAGTATCAGTGTGAATCTTGTGTTTGAACTTGAATACCCTCTCAGTCATATTTAAACTACTGCATATACTTGTACATACGCCAAATTTTTTTGGTAAAAAAGTGAAGCATCAAAGAGCGGGGGTTGGCTTATCAACGGATCTATAGCAAAATTTGATGATTTTAAGCTCTAGTGAATTGAATATCTAATACAGTGTCGTTTTGTTTACCTGGAGCATTCGCAGACACGGAGCCCCTCAGCTCCCAGTGGCCGCAGTTTGTCGTTGCAGCTCCCATTGGCTGGGAACGGCGAACCGCAGCCATTGGGAGCTGAGGGGCTCCGTGCCTGCCAACTCTCCAGGTAAACAAAATGTACAGGCCCACTAGCGGCTTAGCCTGATGGGCTGGAAGGCAAAGTTTGCTGACCCTGAAGTATAAGGTTGGCTTATGAAAGGGTCATACCATTTTTGCTGTTTTTTACCTATCCATCTTGAGGGGTCGGCTTATAAACGAATGGGCTAATGAACAAGTATATACAATAGTTCTTATCATAAAATGTGATCCTGTAAATGTAAGATGGAGGAAGAAATTTAAGGCAGGTTACATAAAATAAGCAGGGAATTAAGTGCAAAATGTGGTGCTGGGCTGGGAAAAATCCTCGTGAGCAGAGTCTTTGACTGCAGTGCATGCCCATCCAGATTATTGCACTAGAATACCGGCACTCTGTCCTAACTCTTTCAGCAGAGCAGGGCATTGCTTCCCTAATGTGGAGGATCTTACACAGGCACTCCATCAAGAGGAGCATTTTAACTTAAGACCTATGGCTCTTTCTAATGCTTATTCTTTTCATTATTTTAATTCTATTGCCAAAGAAAAACAGCACCCAGTGCAAACTCTAGACACTGACATTTTCTTTAATGAAGACACACAAAATAAATAACTGCATTTTATTTTCAGAACACCGTACCTGGTCCATGGCAAAGTGACTTAAATTCTCCACCATGCGCATAGAAACCCACTAGACTCTTCTCCTTTGACCCCACCTCTCCAGTCTCCTCCTTTATAATGAGCTGGGGGGCGGGGAGGGAGGGGCGACTTTGCATCACAGTTAAATTCTGGCTATTAAAACTACAAAATGATTGAAAACTTGTTAACAGTAACTTGTACTAGGAACTGTTTTCTCATCTGTAATAAAGGAGTGGGTGTCAGATAAGTGAGTGGTTGATAGGCAGTTCTAACAATCTTTTTTTAAATAAGCCTCTAAAGATGCTTGGTGACAGCTGCTTCCTTGGAGATGAGTCTAAGAAGCCTGAGGAGACCTTAAATAAATTTTAAAACTTGCTTTGCTTTTGTACAGCAGAAGTGTATCTATCCTAAACTGCAGGCAGCCTGACAATTAAAATATAATCCAAACCAATCAAACTCTACCTTCTAACAGAACAAATATTAAGAATTATTTAGAATCTACAAATAAATTCTTTTGATATTTCAGTACCATACTCTGTGTCATTGAACATCAGATTTGCTAAGCATCTCATTCAGCTGCCTGCACTGTTCGTGTGTCTCTTAGCTGTATGCAGTAATTCTCATGTTTTTGTTCTGGACTTGATGGAACCCTGACAGTTAAATCTTGCATATGTTTTTCTAAGGCAGGGGTGGATCTTTGTTTTGCATCTGGTTAGGTAAAATCTTCCTAGTGATGCAGAATTACTGGTTTTCTTCTGGGAAGGTTTTATTCCCTTGTGCTGCCTGTGCTTACTGGATTTTGCATTAATGTCCCAATTTTTGCAACATGGCTGCCATTTTTTTGTTTGACACTATACCAATATACATGCACAAAATTGATAAGTGCATAAGTGTTGTTTGCTTGTACAAATTGTTTGTATCAAAATTATCTTAAATTAGTTCCTTGTGCTGTGAACTCTACTTCCATCATGCTATAGGGGATTACACTGCATGTGTGGGTAGTGAACCAGTTAGAAGCGCCATAAAGCTATGGCGTAGAGAGGATGTGGAGTAAGGGGTTTTGACTAATACCCTAGTTCTCGAAGAATATCCAAGGATTCCTTATGGATTTTAGGAAGCCACAGGGTTGGAGAGCACCGCTCCATACCTGCTGTGGTTGATGGAAATTAGTAAGTGTAGCTTTGCAGAAAACACCACATGTTGGGGAATGCACAGTTTCCTTGCCCTTGTGTGGTTATTTCCCTTAAGAAGACATGCTCTGCCTCAGTTTAGGCCCTTGTGAGCCTTGATTTTTATCTCCTTTAAAGGGATATCTACTGCTTCCTAACATGTCAAGCCTCCATGCTTGTCTCACTTCATTCACAAGCTACGTAATTTGCATTAAAACCAACAATAAATACTCTTCCTCCCAACACACATGTTCTACTCTCTCCTGTCACATGCCCTCAAATTTCAGAACCGCTTTAAATAAGCTGAGGTCTGGGGATTTCGTGTGTGGGTCTTGTACCCTTTCCTCCCTACCACTGAGTAAGCTTAAGAGAAGTGAGGGAAAGTAGGCCAGGCTGGGTCCAAGGACCAGGGAAATAACAGCAGAGGTTACCAGATGAGGGAAGCTGAGGAATTTAGACCCTACAGCTTGGCACACAATACCTTCACCTGAGCACCTTTTATATATTACTCTCTGTATCACTTGGAGGGTAGCGGAAAACAAGTTAAAGGAGGAAAACTGCAAGCTTTGACAAGTCCCTACATTTAAAACAAAGATCTAATCAGTAGCTCTGTTTCTACCTTCCATCCCTTACACTGTCTGCAATTCTAATAGAGGAAAGAGGAAACACACAATGTTTGCGATCGGGTAATATCCAACTGAAGAAGAGGTGAGATCATATTAATAGGTATAATTCCTAGGCAGTTGAGATGGGGCTCAAATGTTTCACATACTCAAGCTGCAGCAATTATCCAAGTCACTTTACAAGCTATACCATGCACTGCTTGTAAAACTGTTTAGGTATCTGACAAACCAGCCACTAAATACTCATATTTGAAGTGTCAATGCTGGGAATTGAGTGGTGAATGATGCCACTTTTGGAAACAGGAATATGAAAGAAAGATAGTTGTTTCCAATACTAGCAGTTTACAATTACATTGTCTGAGTCCTTATACGTTTCTTGATTGAAGCTATTTTAACTTGCGTTTGGATGATCGTGTTCCATTTGGTTTTAATTTTGTGGCCTTTGCGATGCTTTGGTGTTCAGCAAGGGATTAAGTCATGCCTGTCTGTCATCTCTGGGTGCCTTAAATGTTTTGCTGCTGTGGTTCACAGCTCTGACACCAACAGCCAGTATACAAGCATGCATGTCACATGTTGGCCTCCCTCCCCAGTTACTCTTTTGCAGGGGGACCTCGAGGATCCTTTTAGCTCTGTCTGCAGTGTTCAGCCCCTCTTCCTATAGCACCAACAAAACCTTATCAAGTTTTCTGCTCCTTTACAGAGAGTACACAGCAGTTTAGCTAGGGTTGACAAACCGTCTGCTTCAATCAAAGCACTGAGTTGGTAAAATTAAATATGCTTATTACAAAAGGACATAGGTTTAAGTGATACCACATATAAAAGAATAAGGATAGACATGATACAAAAATAAAAGTATGCTTAAGACTTTGAATAGTTGAGTTTTAAAGAAGGTTCTCTCACCAGTCCTTCAGCCAGGCTCCAACACACAGAGCTCCAAGTGCTTGGTTTCTTTGACTCCTTAGCTGAGGATAATTTAGGGGTTCACTCACCCTCTCTTTGTAGCCCAGGCACCCTTTGAAATGTGGTGGTCTGAAATGTATCCCCAGATCAAGTTCCTTTTCCCTCCTGGGTGCTGATGCCATGCTAGTTTGTGTTTTTTACAATACAAATGATCTTCCTGTAATCTCAGATACAACTGCCTAGCCCACTGTCTTTGGGTCACACCAGGCTTGAGGTAGTTGCCCCTTTCCTTTGTCTGTAAGAACCTGTTAATCAACTTCCCCTGACATGCCTGGTTTAGACACATTTTAGTCACATTTCCAACACATCTGTATAATTCTTTGTCCGTTAACCATACGTTAATCATGCAAGAATGTTAGTGAGCTATTAGTTTTTTAATGATCTAATACATGCTACTTTCTGGATAAACATAATGACAGCAGTTTGTGCGGGACAGTGAGTGTCAGATCTGACAAGCGCTGACACAGTAGTGAACCATCAGTAGGCCTCTCTGTCACACTTACTTTAATTCTTTTTTTTCAGATCTTGTCACATGTCTAAGGATTAATGGACTGGGATATGTGTGACTACTATTGTTATGCAAGAATACATTTGCTGAATTATGGAAGCCAGATGCATCCCTGGTGTAACTACCTACTTCAATTTACTAGTTTTAAAATGCATTGTATGTAACTGGAGCCGCAACAACTTGTGGTCATTAGATGAATGTGACTTTTAAGTGTTGCATTATTAGTCTCAAAGGCAAAGACAAATTGGTTGAAATCCTGGCTCTACTCAGTGTATGGGTGTAGATAATTCAGATATACTAAATGTTTAAGTATCAATATCTTTAGATTCCTTAATTGTTGTTCTCTAGTTTTCTTCAGATTCTTCCTCACTGCTAGTAGATTCTTCTCCAAATAAGTCTCGATCAGTAAAATTCAGTGACTTTGGCACTCTATTTTTTTCAAGATGATAAGAGCAGGGCTGTCACTCATACCCACAAGAATTGTCTTCCTATCCAGAGCTACTGTTAGGCAGGAGATCTTGCTGTCAGGTGTAAAGACAGACATAACTGAACAGTCGTCCAAGTCCCACAGACTTACTTCACCTAAAAGAAATAAAGATGTCACACCACTGTACGTAATTTGTCCTAATTAAAACAAATGCTTTGTTTCTGGCTTGGCAGATATTGGTGGCTTCAAAACAAGCAGTTTTGATATTTGCATCGTGACTCTTGCTAGACGGCTGACTTCCTTAAGACTCTTACCTGAATATAGAATTCCATTATGGCGAGGACTCGAACCCCCAGATGGCACAGTTCGTTGTCTGACCGGAGAGAGACGGGCAACACCAGCAAGGTCCGAACACAAAGCTCTTTATTGAAGAGTGCACACAACAATAGAGAGCAGCCCGTCTCCAAACAGAACCAGCAGCTTCTAAGTAAAACTAATAGGTTTTTATAGATTTATTCATAAAGCAGCCCACCCCTCCCCTATGTTAGTTAAAATCCTCTCTCTCTATTATGCATGCACTTCTACCCCCTTATTGTAGATAACTTTTAGCAAATTGCAATGCTTCACTAACTTTATCGGTATGGATGACAACCAGGAGACGAGGAGTTAAGAACAGACATAACACAAGAACAGGGAGTGGAAAACAGTGCCTCCTATCTCAACAAACTGTTCCTAGAACATTTGGTGCAAGAATGCAGGCCTCCCATTTTTTCTTACTCCCTGCAACTTAAACAAGTATTCTTTTATTCTATCTATCTCGTTCAGGAACTTTCCCAGCAACCTTTATTGGCCTGACTTTGGTCTGGTTGGCATAACTGCTTCATATTTAATTTCTCACCTAACAATTAGAACTAGACAGAAACTGACCATTCTGATTTGCAAAACTTCTACATAACAAAACCAAAACCTTGGGAAATTTTTCACAAAACTCAGTGGTCAAAACATCAGATTTTAAATTAAAATGGTCATGTTTCTGAACTTTCCAACCCTGGACTTGTCACCTGGATTGGCTGAAACTGATGTCTTCTCAAAACCTTTTGGTTTTGACAAAATTACTTCTATTTAAAAAAAAATTAGGTCAAATTTTGTGCTTCATCTTAAATTCCACCTCTTCCTTCCTAGGAAGGGCAATTCCATAAGGTCCTAGTCAGAGATACAAGTTTGCCTGTGAGCCCCCAGTAAATATTTTCAAATTGAGCTGCAAATACCTGGGGTGTGCTGTCCTATTCATAACAATAGTGATAGCTGAACCATTACTCCCAAATGAGGCAGAGCCTTTGAACAGCAGGTTCAGATCAGGTTTCTCTCTTTACTCCCTATCTTCTGCATCAGAGGTTAAGGGAGGGGGAGGAGAAATATAGTTACAACAACCTCCTCCTGTGATCCTATAGCCCAGACTGTTACTATTTACATTAGCTGGTAGCAGAAGGCTGTGCTTTTTCCAGAGTAGGGGATGGATTGCTGGGTTGGGGTTAGTTGAGGGGGAGCCCAGTGTGGCTCTCAGCTGCCCAAGAGTGGGAAGTTCCTGTCTTGTTGCCTCAAGAAGAGGGGATTGGCACCATGTGCACAGACCACCCCACTTCCACCTGGGAGCTGGGAAAAGCTTCTGCTTCATCTCCCCGTGGGGGAGATGTAAAATGGGTTACTAGAGCCACATGCTGGGTTCAGGGGCTTACAAGGACCCTGCTCCCGTCTTACCAGTCAGATCTCTAGTAATCTCACTCGCGTTACAAGAAGTTTTTGGCTTTAATACCA
Organism: Lepidochelys olivacea; assembly: GCF_965140295.1. NCBI lineage: Eukaryota > Metazoa > Chordata > Testudines > Cheloniidae > Lepidochelys > Lepidochelys olivacea. The sequence continues at coordinate 86,020,590 of NC_140414.1, forward strand.
CTAAAACAAATACAATTAAGAGATACAGTAAAGTCTCTTTTCATATTTATCATTCAGTCTTGATAGTACTTTTTAGAACAAGATGGAGAATAGAATTGTAGAAGGTTTAACTGCGGAATAGTAAGTTTCACAAACCTGCAAGTAGTACTGCTTTTGCCCCTCCTTCTAACATATGCAGTTTGCTGTTTATAGTGAGTTGAAGACTTTCATAACCTGGAATAATCTTGTGTTTATGGTGAAATGTATCCCAAACTTTAATCCTAGGAACAGTCAACCAAAAAATATACTTGGTCAATTTTGTAAGAAAAGCCACTCATGAAATACAAGTGACAGTTTTCCAGTGACCTGTTATGAGGTGGGGAACACTTGCAGCTCCTGTTGAAGTCAGTTTGAAATCAACAAGAGGAGTAACCTGTATTTGATAACTGAACTGTGCTGCTTTACTCTTATCAAAATGGGTTGTGGGGCATCTCTGAAAATTGGAAAACTGAAATTTTGATTTGGGGGGGGGTCTGAACTTCAGAGATCCCAAAATTTAGATAACTGGGATTTCTCTGTATCTACAGAGAACTGTTCATGATTGTTTTACCTTTAAGATTGTAATGAGAAATAGAAAATCTGAGAAATTCACAGTCCATTCAGGACCTACTGTAAACAGATTAAATTTGGACACATTTGGTTTAATTTATTCCTTCCAATTGTTACCCACATGAAAGAGCAACTACATTTAGTTAGGGTTGACTGTATAAAAATGGCTGATTAAATGTCAAGTATTTTCAGGCTTTCCCCTGTAGTAACTAAATCACTCAACTCTTGCATTGCAAATGTAATGACTTCTGGGAGATCATTGGTAAAGAACCTTATAACAAATCTATCGTAAAACTGGATTTAGTGATTGTCATATTGTTGAATTCTGGGACAGAACTGAGATCCCTCTGCTCTGAATGCTTCAGCTAAAAGAATCTATATTAGCAGTCATGGCTCCAAATCATATGGCTCATAAGTGTTTCTGTCCAGCAAAGGGAAGGGGTACCCAGGCACACCACTAGCTTATTACAGAAATAAGGAATTTAAAAATACCTTTTCAAACCTTCTGCCTTACTATAAATGTGCTACAGACTTTTGAAGCTTGCTTAGAAGATGAAATCTGATGCTTCAAAAGCAACACTTCAAGTGTTTCCATTTCTCTGGAGATGAATTCAGAAGTGTTCTATTGCATACCTGTGGCTGTTGTCATGGAAACAATACCAGCTCAGGGGATTCAGGTCAGACAAAAGTCTCTTTATTAAATGATTCTAAAAACTATCGGCCCTGTTGTTAATGATCTGTCATCTGTGCTTGTTGGCATGAGCTACAGGGACAGTAGTGAGAATACTTGTAGATTTCAAAAGTTCTGCTCCTCAAAGAGCAAGAGAGTATTTGAACTACTGCTTTATTAATGCTCACTTTAAAAGGTTACTGAAATTTGTAGTGTTCATTAAACTGAAAACTTTTCCTAATCTAAGTCTGTCCATTCAACAAAAACAAGGGAACCTACTGAACGTAGATAGTTTACTGAGGATGGGATCTCTAGGATGCCCCTTCCTGGCAAAGTTCTGGGTAATGCAGGATAACAAGACTGACGTTTTCAGATACGTCCTCTATGTAGTAACTTCTACAGTAAAGTATTGATTGAAGGGTGAAACTACTGTTTGTATAACAATAGGACCTAGAGGCCCCAACTAAGATCAGGTTCCCATTGTTCTGGCAATATATAAACATATGGTAAGAGACAGTCTCTGTCCCTAATATCTTACAACCTAAACAGACCAGTAGTGGCCAGTGTCTCAGTAGCGACAGAGCCCCAGACCCAGGTCTCCCGTGACCAGGCCACCTCTAACTGAACGAATCACAGATTCTGAAATGGAATCTTCGTGTCTGTCAATTTCTTCTTTACTAGATTTCCTCAAACTATTCTTCCTAGAGACTGATGGCACTGTTATGTTTCCTACTTTCTTTTCTGATATAAACACAACTAGCTTCTTCTGATAACTTCAACTCTTTCCCCATATTACTGCACAGACTTTGTTTCCTTCTTTTTCCTTGCTCTAGTGCCTTCATTAGTTACATCACTGAGTGCTCTATTTGTTGTTCAACATAGAAGGTTAAGACTGAACTGTAACTGAGTGTAAATTAATTATATTTTGTCACAATTAGCTATTATTAGATATTAATATCTATAGTATATTTTGTCCAGTAGCTATACTATAGATTAATATCTACTTTTATTTAACAGCTAGCTTTATATTTAAACATTAATTTTAAAAATCCTCCACAAATAATCTTGGCCTGGATCCCCAAAGGGACTTTGGCATTGCTGTGCCTAACCTTTTAGGCACCTGGAACAACACTGTGATCAACAAGGCTGGAGTTAGGCACCGAGGCTACCTATACAATGAGTGGGAAGAGAGAGTCACCTCAAAATGCAATCAGCAAAAGCCAGCACCCTACTTTAGGCAACTCCCTAACCAATGGGGTATGCTAATGACAGAGGTGTGTGCTAATCCTGGCCCCTCTTGGAGACAGGAACCTATCTCTGCTTAGTGATCCACAAATGGGAACCTGTCTCCTTAAGTGCTGTCAAGGTTCCTTCCCCACTCTGAACTCTAGGGTACAGATGTGGGGACCTGCATGAAAACCTCCTAAACTTATTTTTACCAGCTTAGGTTAAAACTTCCCTAAGGTACAAACTATTTTCCTTTTTCCCTTGGACTTTCACTGCCACCACCAAGCGTCTAACAAATATAGACCTGAGAAAGAGCCCGCTTAGACACGTCTTCCCCCAAAAAAATCCTCCCCAAACCCAACACCCCCTTTCCTGGGGAAGGCTTGATAAAAATCCTCACAATTTGCATAGGTGAACACAGACCCAAACCCTTGGATCTTAAGAACAATAAAAAAGCAATCAGGTTCTTAAAAGAAGAATTTTAATAGAAGAAAAAGTAAAAGAATCACCTCTGTAAAATCAGGATGGTAAATACCTTACAGGTAATTAGATTCAAAACAGAGAATCCCTCTAGGTAAAACCTTAAGTTACAAAAAGACACAAAAACAGGAATATCCATTCCATTCAGCACAGCTTATTTTCTCAGCCATTTAAACAAACAGAATCTAACGCATATCTAGCTAGATTACTTACTAAGTTCTAAGACTCCATTCCTTTTCTGTTCCCGGCAAAAGCATCACACAGACAGAGAGCACCTTTGTTTCTCCCCTCCTCCAGCTTTTGAAAGTATCTTGTCTCCTCATTGGTCATTTTGGGTCAGGTGCCAGCGAGGTTATCTTAGCTTCTTAACCCTTTACAGGTGAAAAGGGTTTTTCCTCTGGTCAGAGGGATTTTAAAGGTGTTTACCCTTCCCTTTTATATTTATGACAGGTGCCTACAGCATTTGTTGCAGAAATGAGTTAGGTGTGTCTGCCTTGCTCCATGCAAAATGGCCAGAGGAGGAAGGTAACTTTTAGCCCTGTAGATATGGGAGACCCAGGTTCAATTCCTTCCTCCTCAGGCAGAAGGGGAGAGAAGGTTTGAACAGGGGTCTCCTAGTGCCCTAACCACTGAGAGATGGGCTAATCTGAGGTGGGGGCTCCCCCAGAGAACATAACAATGATGCTGTAGTGCAATGGTTAGGACACCCACCTGGGAGGTGCACACAGGGTTGCCAACCCTCCAGGACTTAAAGATTAATCTTTAATTAAAGAGTGTGTCAAGTGATGAAACCTCCAGGAATATGTCCAACCAAAACTGGCAACCCTAGGTGGAAGACCCCAGGGTCTGGTCTCCCTGCGCCAATCACTCTTTCAATTTTTATCCACAGTGGAACAGCTTCCACAGGAGAGAGTGAGGGAGCCCCACATTAGAATGTCCCATAACTCAGTGGTCAGAGCACTCTCCTGAGAGGTGGGAGACCCTTGCTCCCCTGCTGCCTGAGAGGGGAATTGAACCTGGTGCTACCACATTCCAAGTGAGTGCCCTAACAATTGGGCTAAAAGCTATAAAGGGGATAGCATCACCTCCTGCTTCAGCCAGATTCTCAATGGGACCTAATCTGGTAGGTGGCCTCTGAGCATGCCAACGGGATCCAGCCCTACATGCGACATAGGTGGCTGAATGCATATTCTTCTCCTCTTCCCTGCACCTTCAATCTGGTTTGTGAATCGCTCTGGGGCTTACGTGGGAGATAGGCCCCCAGATACCTAGAATGGGGCAACAGTGCACATGCCCAAAGGCAGAAACATTGGCACCTAGGGAACTTTTTGCTATGCCAAGTGAGTTTAGATGCCCACAGGATTTCACAATGGCCTGTAGGATCAGGCTGCTGGATTCTGAACAGCTGGAACCCATTGCCAGTGAACTAGAGGTCTCCTTATTTTATTCCTATTTTCTTGTTACTGTTTCAAGCAGTGATGAACAGGAAGCAATTGAAGTGCTCACTACTGCTCTTTCCCAACAAAGATTTTCACCAGACCGTGCATTTTAGCTGAGTGTACCACTACTATAAACAAATCCAGAGCCTTTTGGATAGCAGAGCTCGCCACTGAAATACTGCCTGCCAAATAAGCTTTTGGTTTGTGTGTTATGTTGAGACAAAAATACAAGCACTGGTTTTAATTTTAAATTTTTAAAAAACTAGAGCTAGAACTATTTGGTGCCCCGGGGGGGGTGGGGGAGCAAAGTTGTTTGCATATAGCAAAGCAGAATTCCCTTAACTGGGCACTGTGATAAACAAGAAGTGAGATGGGGGCACTGATGCTTTCCTCAACAATGCATTTCACTTACTCTAAACAATCAAATGGCGCACTTTGCTCTATCTGAAAATCTATCCAATGTAGCTTACTCCTCCTTAAAATTTTGGCATTCGCCAGAGAATAATATAAATGGAGTTTTGTTCTCAGTGGGTTTTTTTTGTGATTGTGGTCATGAATATTTGCACAGGAAGCTTGATTTGATCAGTTATGCTTATTCAATCAAGCAGAAACATGCCCTTTTACTGCTGTCTAATCCAACCAGCTTGAATATTGAATCATCACAATGCACACTTTGTTTATGGAAACTTGTGAACATCATAGAATGTGTTACTATTTATGTGCCCAATTCTATTATAAAAATAACTATCTGCATCAAGCCACTACTTTAACCACTGAAAGGTTTCTGACATTAGTCTTATCACAAGGTACCGCTAAGCCTTGAGCATTGCTAACGAAACAAATGTAGGAATTCTGAAATTGGAAGAATGCTGTTTGTACGACCAAAGAAACAAACAAACAAATCACACGACATATTAACTCTTCTCACTTGCTTATTACACAGTGATGATCTCTATCAAGAATGCCAACATAATATTCAGGCTCTGGAAATGTTAGAGAGCTATAATTTATTATTTTTTTAAAAGACCAGATAGTCTCCTTGGAGAAGTCATTCCATTTACTTTGAAGTAATTAGCAGATTAGCCCATTGAAATCTTACACTAATGGCTAAAGTAAAGTGGTTTTAAAATATTGCGGTTTAACATCATTCCTGTCATTTTTATAGTATTCTAAGACTAGTAAGGTGAAAACATTGATTCGCAAGTCAAATTTAAGTGTACTAACATTTCAAGATTAGCAAGGAAATTTATAATGGCAGATTGTGAGACCAGTATCTACCATGGAACCACATTAAACAGACATAATAATTGATGCATGTGAGAATGGACTTCACTCCAGAACTAAATCAGCATCCTGCGTGCTGGTTGTTTGTGATTAGATTAAATTAAATCTGAAATGTCTTAAAAATGTTCATGATAATTAATTAGAATATTATAGTATTGCCAACTCTTGCAATTTTATCACGGGACTTGAAATATTTGGTGGTTTTCTTACAACCCCAGCTATTGGAACTGAGTGAATAGGAAAGAATCTCAGTTTTCGTTTAAAAAATAAAATAAAAATCGAGCTCCTGTGATTGCAGAGAAAAATTTAAAAGCATGAGCTGAGTGTGGCCCAAGAGTTCAAAAACCAGAAGGCAAATAAAAAGAGAGCCATTTATTTTTAAAAAATCATGACTTTGTGGAGCCTGACTTCTGATTTTTTTTATTTTTATTTTTTTGAAATGCCTTGGCGTGGCAATAGTACCGTTGTCAGCATCTTTCCTTGGCGAGGGGGTTGTGATTTCCAGTGCACGATGCCAGCCTCACCAGCATTATCCATGCCTTTGTAACCTTCACATTGGATTACTGCAGTGGGGTTACAATGGAAGACCACTGAAAGTTTTAGGTAGTATAAAATGCAGCTGGCTATGTAGCTGTGTTTCACAGACGTAGAATACTACATCTTTATTGCAGAGAACAGAGTAGTTTCTTATTAGTTTCCAGCTGCAATTCAAAGCATTGGCTGCCTGATTTTTTTTAATAGTTTGGGGTGCTGTATGTCTTTGAGACAGACTTTCTCTGTGGTGTAGCCCCAACAGTTAAGCTCAGCGGGGACACTTGACTATGCCTAGAATTCAGCAGGGTGTTCTCAGTGAAGACTGCTAAGTACTGGAAATTGCTTGGTCCAACAGCACCAGAATTTGATGCTGCAGGCTCACTGTGAGGCTTATATAATAAGCTTTTTCGGGAGGGAAGTGAGGATGTTGAAGAAGCAGAGGATTGTGGGATGGGGAGCCATTTTAATGTCATTCTTTACATTTTGTTAATGATCGGTTACTATTGCTCTATATCTTTTTGTTCTTTGAAGACACATTTTTGGATGCGGGCCTAGAGATGTAATCGGCATAACTATACAAGAACACTTTTTTGAAGGGAGCTATTTACAAACAATGCAAATGGGACTTGTTTCAGGCGTTAAGTTTTTAATCATTAGAAATGTTGATTTGTAGTCACTAGGTATTAGAGGCTATAGGAGCGAAATGACATTTAAAAACCCTTTCTATTTCTACAGTCAGTTCAACAAGACTATTGAGATGCCCTATTGCAAATAGCAAAAATCACTTTTTGTGTTTTTTCAGTTTGTGGTGTCCTACTCCAGGATAATGAGAATGAAGAAATGGGTTTGCTTTGGGGTCTGCACACCAGCTTCTATTGCAGCAGATCCTTGTAGGGAGAGGGCCTCCAGTAGCAGAGTCTGCCCAGCAGGGAGCTGTGGTAGTGAAAAATATCTTTAGTTTCCTCTGGTACAGGAGAGTGGCAGGGGCCATCACAGCCATGCAAAGTAGGCAGTATTGGGTGTCAGGGGATCATTGCAAGCAGCTAGGCCAACAGTCTGATTCAGCACATCTCTGTTGAACCATCTGGCTCATTGGGATCCCACCAACCTGACAGATTTGATCAGTGGAACCTTAAAGAGTGGGTGAGGCACTATCTGCCCTCCTCTAATAGAGAACTTCCCCTAGGTGAGTGGCCCTGGCTAGTGTTAGGTGCACAGTGTACCTCCATTCTCTGTATAGAGGCTGAATCTGACTCAGCAAAGCCATCTGAGTCTGTGTGTTGGTTGTGTCACTAAAGACTTTCTATTTTTTAATTAGAGAGGAATGATCATCTCTCCCAGCTGGGGATACTTGCAACTAAGTCCTATCTGAATCTTTTGGGACTGGTAGATATTATTCATTTCAGCCAGATAGAAAGGAAGCACGGATCTGATGAAACAGTGTGAAAAAGATAGACAATGCTAACATAGTTTTCGGTTCACAATGTGTGACCCATGATGATGGAACACCACAGAGCATACCATAATTCTTAAGAGGACACCCAACTCACAATGAATGGGAAACATCTCATGACTCTCCTACTTAGCAGATCTGTATAGTGTGAGTAGAGGATTTGCTGAACATTTGAGCAGGACTTCCCTGTAATTTTTCATTCTGAAGTAACAGTAATCTGTTATTTGGTCACATTTTCTCACAGGCATCTCTTATTATACAAGAAACCCAGGCATCAAACACACAACACTGTTTTGACTTTTGTGTGTAGGAGAAAGTGGTATGCAAGAGACATTTTGTTTGAAAGGAGACTTCAAAGTACTTATTCTAGCCATGCAGTCATTGTGTCAGTTTACCAGTCCATGCACAAAATCTATTCACTTATCCTTTGCTCTCCAGTAGGTGGCTTGATCAGCATCAGCCCAAATAATCAGGGAGTTGTATCCGATTTCCCCGTGCCATTCTCCTGCACTGAGCAGATCTTGGCACAGGGGAGAATGTGGGCTAATATCTCGACAATGCACTATAGGTATAAAGAGGCATTACTATGTTCAGGAGTTTCCTTTACCTGTTTTCCATCATGACCCCAAAAATAATTTGACTGGCATCATCTGTAATGGCCACACAACACACACTTGGCTCATTTTTTAATCACTTCTTAACCTACAAATTTAGAAAAACATACACTTTTAGTATCTGCCACATATTGCCACTCATTTCATTTGTCTTAAGTCTTATGTTTCTAATGTGTATTTGAGAGAATCGGGTATGAAAAAATACCAAACATTCCATTTTACATGGTTTAATAATATTTCTGCTCATAGAAAGATCTGATGTGCATTAAGATATTAAGCAGCTTTTTAGAGTAAACCTAAATGCTGTTCTACAGACCTTAACTGTTAAAACAAGATCTCATAGACTAGTTCATATTATCTTTTTCAGCAAGTTTCACGTTTTCTTTTGTTTGCATACTGTTCATGAAGAGGTTGGCAAAACTGATTGTATGTTTTTAGAAATATTTTGGGAATATCTTGAGCAAATAATTTGTGCTCTGCAGATCATTCATGAGCAGTTAGATGTGACTATTTAGAATCTGCACTGTTTTGATTGTAAAAGCACTTTTTTAGCAGCCACTTTCTCGCATGAAACTGCATTTAAAGTTGCAAAAAACAAGGTTACCTTCCTAGTTTCTAAGTTCCACAATGTTATGTAAGTGATTTTCTCATCATCACTGTAGCTGGAAAGCACCAGGTGGCTTCCAGTATAGGTCAAGGCAGCATTCTGTAAGAAAAGCATGGATGTTGTACTTTCAAGAGTGTGGAGATGGGACAGGGTTTACAAACTGAACACAGAAAGGTGGTGTGCATAGTATGAACACACTATTACCTAGGAGAAGACCTCTGCCAGTCACAAGTTTAAGTACTCATCTGCATTCAGATTTATTTCATTTCTTTTCTCTCTCTTTTTAACTTGTTTAGATTTAACCAAACAAAATTTTATGAAACACACAAACTTCCAGAAAAAATCATCTTTCTGTTTCTTTAGAAATAATTCTTAGTGCATTTTGAACCCAAAAGCAATTAGTAGTATTGGTGTTGGTCAAAAAAGAATGGACTCTGGAAGCTGAGTGACTCTAATGACTTGCAGTTGAGTTCTGTAGCTTAAACATAAACCTTTGCATATGGCTGCACCTATGGACTTATCTCAATGATCACCTTCTCTGAAGAAAAGATGCCAGTCAACCTCTCTGTTGGCTCAGTGCTATAATGACAGAATACTATTAACATACTTGGGGAGGATGGGTATCATAAGCCAGACTGGGAAATTCTTAAAAACTAAAACCATTAACCGTACACAGGAAATGTGTTATGTACACAGAGTCTAAAAAGGCTGATAACAACCTGGCTATTTATACAGACTTTAAAGAAAGAAATTCAGACTGCAGTACTCCAGAACTGCAATCGTTTTGCTACAAGTTAAAAATTTGTTTTTGGACCCACAAAAGGAGAAAAAAAATGGCTTCCATTTAAATAAATTAATTATCCTTACATTTTAACCCTTAGCAACTAGTGACACCCCACTGCCCATGCAAAATCGAGTTTTTGCTTAGTCATGAACATTATTATATTCTCCCCTGAAAACACCTATTTCAAGCTCTTCTTGAGAAGCAGATCATGATGGAACCAATGGAGTGAACATAACATAGAAGGTGCATACAAGAAAAATGAAAATGCAAAGCAATACAAAGGCATTTGTTGAAATGTTTGTGGTGACATATAACCCGCTCATGAGTATTACAGAATGCATGTCAGTAGCCAGAACCAAATTTTGGTGGTGAAGAAAAATTTTGTAAATATAGTATTGTATTGTCATAACTCTTCAGCATATCAAATGATGAAATCATTTGTGCTGCACCCTGGGATGCCATTTTTTATTAATTTGCATGAGGACAAAATTGATTATTTGTATACTAGTCCCTACGGTGTATAAGACACCATGCAGCCTTTTGAAAACACAATCCCAGCCCAAAGAGTTTAAAGTTCTAGGTCCCAATTCTACAAATACTTACCTAGCCTCAACGGAACAATTCATGTGCATACACTTACCTATGCATATGTTTAGCAGATTGCGGTCTACAGTGTAGACTCTCAGCTCTCCTGGAAGAGTAATTGTGAGGCTTAATTAATGCACACTTGTAAAGTGCTTTGAGAACCTCAGATGAAAGGCATTATATAAGTGCAAAGTATTAACATTACAATAGAAAATATAATGTACTTATGATGTTATTCCTCACCTTTTCATCTCCACTGAGCAGGTACTGATCAATAGCACTGTACTTCTCATTAGCAAGTTGCTGTAGCTTCTCCAGCTCCTGTTTTACCTCATTCTCCAGCCTCCTTTTCTTTGCAGTTTTACTTTCATTACGTCTTTCCCAGGGCATCTGAATTACTAAAATAACAGGATTGATGGGAGGAACAGGGCTAGGGCTTCTATGGGAGACATCTTATTAAAACAAAAGGTAAGTCTGCTGTCTGTTTGCTGTATTACTGAAGCAAAATCCCACACAGGGAAAGCAGCACAACTCAGAAATATGGAGTCACTATAGCCTTAAGGCTTCTATCTAATTTAGTCTATGCTCATCACTATGGTAATTTAAGTAGGTTTTAGCAATTTGGGTCTTAAGTAATTGCCATGAACTAGTCACAGTGGATTCAAGATTACACTTCTACATTCACTTACAAGTCAAAACAGAAACATTTGGATTTTTTGATTACTCATCTCTCCGCCTGAAAAATCTTTTGGTCAGGGAGAAACTGCTTTGAGAGGTGCAGGTAGCTGTGATGTAATATCTTTTATGGGACCAACTTCTGGTGGTGAGAGAGACATAAGCTGAAGAAGAGTTCTATGTAAGCTCAAAAGTGTGTCTCTCTCACCACCAGAAGTTGGTCCCATAAAAGATATTACCTCACCCATCTTTTCTTTGAGATGTGCAGGCATTTTAAAATTATTTTTTCTAGCTGAATGACATCTAGGTAGCCAAGGAAACACCATGCTACTCTAGCAACAGATCACTTAGACATCCTTGGTGTCATTTCCAGGAACCCAACTATGAACCATGTGATGACTGCGATGGGCCACCTTGAGTAGTTTTCATCAATATCGACTTTAGGGCTTCCTAGTGAAGCTGTTGGAGATGCTGTCTGACTTAGTAACCACGTTCACAAATCTCATTGTGTTGGGATAGATCAACATCCACCCAGACAATGTTGGATTCCATCACACACTCTATCTGAGCTCTCTAACTTAGGCTTCTCAGAGGCACTCTCCAAATTTACCCACACATCAGTAATCCAGCAGGTTAATTTTGCCTGAACAGAGCCTTCAAATTTCAAATTAATTTATCTCAAGTTGGAGTGAATAATAGGCTCCAGTTCTTATTTACTGATGCTGCCTAGGAAGATCTCCATTTAGGAGCATTATAGATCCATGCATTATAACTAGGGCTGTCGATTTAATTGCAGTTAACTCATGTGATTAACTCAAAACAATTAATCGCGGTTAATCACAGTTTTAATTGCACTGTTAAACAGTAGAATACCAAATAAATTTATTAAATATTTTTGGACGTTTTTCTACATTTTCAAGTAGATTGATCTCAGTTACAACACAGAATACAAAATGTACAGTATTTTTCAATTCACCTCATACAAGTATTGTAGTGCAATCTGTTTATCGTGAAAATGCAACTTACAAATGTAGATTTTTTTTGTTACATAACTGTACTCAAAAACAAAACAATGTAAAACTTTAGAGCTAACAAGTCCACTGAGTCCTACTTCTTGCTCAGCCAATCGCTAAGAAAAACAAGTTTGTTTACATTTACGGGAGATATGCTGCCTGCTTCTTTTTTTACAATGTCACCTGAAAGTGAGAACAGGTGTTCACATGGCACTTTTGTAGCCAGGATTGCAAGGTATTTACACACCAGATATGTTATACATTCGTATGCCCCTTCACGTTTCAGCCACCATTCCAGAGGACATGCTTCCATGCTGATGATACCCATTATATATATATATAATATATATATATAAAATAATTTGAGAGTGAACTCCTTGGGTGCGAATTGTATGTCTCTTCTGTTTTACCTGCATTCTACCATATATTTAATGGTTTTGCAGTCTCAGATGATGATCCAGCACATGTTGTTCATTTTAAAAACACTTTCACTGCAGATTTGACAAAATGCAAAGAAGGTACTAATGTGAGATTTCTAAAGATAGCTACAGCACTCGACCCAAGGTTTAAGAATCTGAAGTACCTTCCAAAATCTGAGAGGGATGAGGTGTGGAACATGCTTTCAGAAGTCTTAAAAGAGCAATACTCTGATGCAGAAACTATAGAATCCAAACCACCAAAAAAGAAAATCAACCTTCTGCTGGTGGCATCTGACTCAGACGATGAATGTGAACATGCATCAGGTCACACTGCTTTGGATCATTATCAAGCAGAGCTCGTCATCAGCATGCACGCATGTCCTCTGGAATGGTGGTTGAAGCATGAAGGGACATATGAATCTTTAGCACATCTGGCACGTAAATATCTTGTGATGCCAGCTACAACAGTGCCATGAGAACACCAGTTCTCACTTTTCAGGTGACATTGCAAATAAGAAGAAGTGGGCAGCATTATCTCCAGCAAATATAAACAAACTCATTTGTCTGAGTGATTGGCTGGATAAGAAGTAGGACTCAGTAGACTTGTTGGCTCTAAAGTTTTACATTGTTTTGTTTTTGAGTGCAGTTATTTTTTGTACATGATTCTACATTTGTAAGTTAAACTTCCATAATAAAGAGATTATGCTACAGTACTTGTATTAGGTGAATTGAAAAACACTATTTCTTTTGTTTTTTACAGTGTAAATATTTGTAATAAAAAATACAGTGAGCACTGTACAGTGTGTGTGTTGTAATTGAAATCAATATGTTTGAAAATGTAGAAAACATCAAAAAATATTTAAATTAATAGTATTCTATTATTATTATTTAACAGTGCGATTAATCGCACAATTAATCACGATCAATTTTTTTAATCACTTGACAGCCCTAATTATAACACTATTGGTGAAAAATCCCTGAGGAAAATATCTTTATGTATAGAAATAAATTTTACATTGCCATTTAAAGTCTGGAGTTTGCTCCAATATAATAATAGTAAATCACATCACAAATATTACATTCAAATAACATTAAGAGCTATACGATAGCATTAAGGGATAGTTATACATTGTGGGCTGTGCTAAGCCACTCTGTCCACCAGGGAACGTTGATCAGCATTGTGTCTAGAGCTCCTGGGGACAGTCACCACTGCACCAATCTGGAAGAAAAGACAGTGTGCACTCCCTTCTGTGGAAAGAAAAGGAGTACTCGTGGCACCTTAGAGACTAACCAATTTATTAGAGCATAAGCTTTCGTGAGCTACAGTCTGGTGCAGAAATGGGGGGTAGCTACTGCTGCTTCTCCTCATCTTGCCTTTGACAGCTAATGGTACTGGTTCTTGTGATCAGGGGAACACAAGGACTGCAAGTGCAGCCAGTCCTTGCCTGTGTGCAGAAGCTCTTTGCTCCTTCTCCACCATGTGCTTTTAGGGTGTGGCTATACCGCAATTAGACACCTGCGGCTGAGCCACCTGGCAGGGTCCTAGAGCCCAGGCTCCAGCCCAAGCATGAACATCTACGTTGCAATTAAACAGCCCCTCAGCCCAAGCCCTGTGAGCCCAGAACAGCTGGCATGGGCCAGCCACAGGTTTTTAATTGCACCATAGACATACCTTAGGCAGGGGATAGTCACAGCCTGGCCCTACGGGTATTAGCCAAACCAAGAAATTTGCATTGGAAGGTTATGACTTTATCTGAATAATCCAAATTTCAGTGACAAATGTGTGACTCTAACCCTCTAGACAATGGTCATTTCAATTGTAGCTCCACAGCCTTAAGTTAAAATAAGGCATTTGTAACCTGTTGTTCCCTTCCCTCTTTTCCTTTTGGATAGAATATCCTTGTACAGGGTCCTGGTGTCCTTAGACAGGAGATGGCCAAGCAGAATGGGTTGCGGGGGAGCCTGGTCTTTGTACTCTGCCTTTATCCGATCCTTTACAAATCCAGTTTCCATGTTCCAAATGACAAAATGGTCTCTGAAAAGATCAGAATATGCTTTTACCTCACATGATCCAGCAGGAACTGAGCTTAGCAGAACAGTTCTCGCAGGCCTCACAAAACTAGAAGGGCCTGAATCAGCCAAACAGGCACAGGGAAGTGTAAGTTGTACTTCTCTGTCCCCCCCAAACCCCGAGGACCCTGGTACTACAATAGGAATTTACCTCAAGAGGGGTGTTGCCTTTCATTTGGGGCTCCATAGCAGCCCTGCTGGTGAGGCTGGTGAGGAAATGTGTGGATTCAACCTCCAGGTGCCCTAACACCCCCCAACCCCATTCTTTGGCCTGCAGTCATCCCCTCTGCTCCCCCAACACAAAAGAGGTTGTGATCACTTTCTGTCCCTTCAATCTACTCCCCTGCAGATTACCTGCCTCAGGGTCCCTCTGTCAGTGTTTACATTGGCCAAGATATACAATTCTCCTTAAGGAATCTTTTCAAATGATGTTAGCTGGCATCACAAAGATGGGGGACAATCCTGTTCAAGCTGAGGTCAATGGGAATTTTGTCACTGAGTTTTATGGAACCAAATTTTCACCTCAGATGCAGTGTATATGCAAAGAATTGCTCCTGGTCAGTTTTCAGCTTTACTTTGAGGCACATTCCACTAGACTTTCACTCCCCCCCTCTCCCCCAATCAATGTTGGCCCTATAATTTTCTGGGGAAGCAACTTTAGCCAGTTTTGATGCGTTCTAAGTAGTAAAATAAAGCAGTTGCAGACTGAGAGGACAGAAACCTCCAAGCTCCCTGGATTCTTTCCAGCTACCATAGGGGATGGGTCTTTATACAGAATACATTTTGAATTTGTAAGATCAGCAAGGCAGGAAGTTTTCCAGCTTTGGGGGTTTTTTTAAACAACTGGAAAAAGACAGCAAAATCAACAGGGCCAAATTCTGCCATCTGTTAAACCCTGCAGTCTCACTGATGTTAATGAGACAGTACAGGTTTCATTGAAGACAGCAACAAGTATGTCTAGGATATCAATGAGTCCAAGCTTCTAGTGATTTTTAAGGAGATGTGTATTAATGCCTTATGCCAGCGGTTTTCAAACTTTAGTAACCCGAGGACCCCCATTTTGATTTAAAATTCTGCCGCAGACTCCCAAGAGCTCTGCTCAGACCCAGGCCCTGTCCCCACTCCACTACTTCCCACAAAGCCCCCACCCCAGCAATAACTCTTCCTGCCCTCGCTCCACCCCTACCCCTCCTCTTCCTCGCCTCTTTCCGCCCCTTCCCCCAAGCGCCCCAGTCCCCCCTGCTCCCCCTCCCTCCCAGCGCCTCCTGCACTCTGGGGAACAGCTGTTCCACGGCATGCAGGAGACACTGGGAGGGAGGAGTTGATCAGTGGGGCTGGTGGCCCTGGACATGATTTTGCCCTATCGCCTAAGTGTGCCTTGTCCCTGCTCCTCCCTCTCCATCTCAGCGCCTCCTGCATACAGGGGAACAGCTGTTCTGCAGGGTGCAGGAGGTGCTGGGAGGAAGAGGGAGGAGTTGATCAGTGGGGCCCTGGACCCCCGTCCGCGGAACCCAGTTTGAGAAACACTGCCCTATGCTAATGAGAATTTTTAATAATAGCATCTTACAAAAAAAGCGAGAGAGTTGACTGAACTATGAAACCCACAATCCTGGTATTAATGTGTAGTTAACTGAACAGAACATGAACTATGGTTTTGTTATTTTATATGTAGCAGTTTAGAGCTTTGTGTATTATCTGTTCAGTAATAGAAATAAACTCTTACCTATTCTCGGAGAGGCCGAATAACAGACCTCCCTCAAGAATCTTGTACTCATTATTTTGGCAAGAAATAATGTAAAGGCCTGTCTTTTTCTTTATATACTTCTTTTTCAGAAGGTCATAAGTTAGCAGAGTCTGGAAAATCAAAAAAGAAACTACGTTGTCTACGTTGTATGATGAAGAATATATGTAAATATGTTCTTGTGCATGTTAGCATCAGGTTTAATACAAATAAGTGAAAGATGTGCATGTGTACTTACACAAACACATTGTGATGGGCTTCCTGCCCCGCACTGGGCTCTAAGGGGTTAATTGAGTCCTAGGGAGGCTGTGCAGGAGGCAGCCAACCAGAGAAGAGCTGAGGGGAGCAGCCAATCAGGCCCCTATAAGAAGAGCTTTAGGGCAGAACAGCTTCAGTCACTCCCCGCAGCTTGAGGAGGACTGGCTGCTTTGCAGGCTGAAGGCAGTAACTACTGTGACAGAGCAGTGCTACAGGCAGCAGGAATCTGTAGGCTGAGGCAAGGGCAAAGAGGATGCTGGTGCTGAAGAGAAGTGGCCCGGGGAAATCTACTGAGGAGTTGGAGGGGGTGCCTCAAGCAGTGGCCTTCTACAGGGTCCCTGAGCTGGGACCTGGAGTAGTGGGCAGGCCTGGATTTTCCCCCAACCCCTTGCCACTGGGGAAGTGGCTAGATAGTTGACTGCAGTTGCCACTGAGAGAAGTGACTGGACAGGGATTGCAGAGATGCCCCCCAGAAAGGGGGAACACAGAGTGTGGCATAATTGGAGGGCTGTGTCACTGAAGAGGACACCGTGGTCCTTGGAGAGAGGTGGGTCCAGGAGCAGAAGAGGTGATGGGTGGAGCACGACCAGAGCAGGATGCACTGGCTGCTAGAGTTATATTCCCGTATTTGCTGGAGGAGGCGTTGGAGTGGTGAGTGAACCCTGTTCACATGTTGTTCTTTCTGAATAAATCTGCATTTAGTACCTGGAAAAATTGGTCTTGAAGCCTCTGTAAAGGAGGCCATCCCTCTGTTGGTAAGGACAAAGAGTTTCATGTCTCTAACCAGCACAATGTCTGTGTTCTCCACCAGTCCTCTCTCCACTGTTACAGTGTTGCCTTTGCACTTTGATTTCACTATGTTCCACACTGTAATGACTCAAGAACTTAGACTTCTGCATACAACATACCTTTAAAACAACATTAAAACATTAAAAATAAATGTGTGGTTCATAAACCTCAACCTACAGAGCCTTCAACCATTCAACCTAGCAGATATTCAGCAGGGCATTCCTGGCCCCACTGAACTCAAGTGGGACTTTTGGCATTGTCTTCAGTGGGACCCAGGATCTCACCCTAGAAGATGCTTTGATTACAGGTTTTGAAATATTTCATCTTTTCTTCTTCCCCTGTTTTTGGTGCATTACTCAGTGCAACTTGGTTTGCACAGAGTTGTGGCTCATTATGTTGCTTCATGTGATCTTGCATGATGAGCTGTGACATAAATAACAGTAATTTAGAATGGTTGGCAGTCTTTGCACACAAAGCCTGTATAGGGACCAAATGAGAATTCAGGTGGAGATCTGGGCAGTCAATGAAAATGTAAGTAATTGCAATATTCAGTCTCTTTTGGTGGACTAGTTAGGAGAACATAAAAAAATGAGATCAGTTAGTAGCTCCACTTTTGGTAGAGACAATATTAAACAGGAATCCTAAAAGAGCTCTCCTTTGTACATAAAGGGGACCCTCCCCGCCCGTCCAGACTGCCGGTTCTGGGGTTGATCCTGCATTCTTTCTGGAGAGAAGATATTAAAGGCTGGAAGATTTGTTAAAGAGACTTCGGGTTACAACCTTCTTAAATAAAGAGAGTTTACTGTACTGCTTATGAAAGAAACTGGATTCAGCCTCAGAGAATCAAGTTCTCTGTTTACTCACAGAACAGCGATCGCATGGATGGCAGGAGTGAAAGCTCCACACTGCTCTGCCAGTATGTTCCAGACCTGAACTGGAGGCATCACCTCTAGAGGGAAGAAGATAGTTTTCATGCCCACAATTTATCTAAGTGTCACTAACAGTGGGAACTAGATTGGGACCAGCAATTTATTTCACTTAGGGCACAAACCAGTTGTCAGATGAGAATATACAGTAACCGATTTGGACTGACAAGCCTATTATGAGAACAAAAAGTTATGCTACCTAAAGTTATTGTGAGCTCAAGGCACATTTGTGGAAGTCTTCAGTGAGAAAACAGTTGTGTATTGACTGACATGCTTTTTTTCATTAAAAACCTGAGGATGCTCAGCAAGGTACAAATATAAATTATACTGCCCCAAGCAGTGTATGATCTAAATCAGACAATGCAACTCGGACACAAATGATACATAGGTTCAACCTCAAAGTAGCACAAAGATGTTGAGGGCATAGAGAGGGGTGGAATCTCTTTTTAAAATGCTTTACCAGTGGCTTGCCAAATCTAGCACCCTACTTTAAATGCTGCCTGATCTAAAACAGCAAAGAGTGCTTTAAATCAAAGAACTGTCTTATTTGCACTTGCCTGGGATAGTTTTGCATAGTCACAATCTCCTGAATTCCATTTGTTTTGTTTTCTTTCCTTTGTTTGCAGTAGCAGTCAAAGATTGGTCATTGATCTTGGAAGCCAAGTTCCATGATCGAAGGTAGTTCTCTCCATTGCAAAATGCTAAGCAATAGCGAAGGTCAGAGCAAACGCCTACACATTTAAGATTAAATTGAAAAAAAATGTTTGTAGCTTGGGAATAAATTATGATGTAGGTTATATAGGGTGTCAGCTGCGGTATACATGGGGCTAATCTTGAAGGCCACTTAGATGGTCTAGCTGAATTTAGTTGCCCACATTTTAGTGAAAACTGGTCAAATACAACATATTACACCTTGTTCTGCTCTGCACTGGCTGTCAGTTCATCTTCTAGGTGAAATGCAAGGTGCTGATTACCATTTATAAAGTCCTAAATGTTTTGTGCCATGGATACTTAGGAAACTAGCGCTCTCTCTCTCTCTCTCTCTGCCTGCTTATCATGACAACTGAGCTCAGAAGGAATACTTTGACTTTCTGTCTCTATGGTAAGGTTGATGGGATTTGGGGACTAGACATTCTTGGTAAAAGGCCCTGGCCCTTGACTCTGATCCCATCAAACGTATGTTGGAACCCCATGCTGGCCTCATATACAACAAAAATTCACATTTATCCTTTTTGTTCACTCTACTAACTGAGGGCCCTGACATATTATATTGGCTGCTGTCTCTTGTCTTTCAGGGAAGCTAATGTGAGCAGGAGACAGACAGCTGTTTTAATGTCAGATTGTAAACACTCTAGTTAAGAAAACTCAAAACTAGATCTTCATTAACAATAATTTTACTGGCAAAGTGGAAGCTATAGCAAGCCTGAATTTAGTACAAAATAAATGCACACAATTTGAAATTCTGAGTTTGGATTTGGGATTGTGTTAGAACATTTTAGAGACCAACGGCCAGTCATTCAATTTGCATCTCATTCTAAATTTCCACCAAGTTTGGGAGTGTTCCACCGGAGCTTTTGGTTCATGCCCCTCTATATTTTTGACAGGGAGGGGAAGCATTTGCACAGCATTTAAATCATGCAACAAAAGGGAATATTTTTATTTCACAGCCCTCCGTCATCCTTCTACTATAGGCTGTAAAGTTTTGTAGGGTAGTCTTTGTTACATCTGTTCTAAGTAATATCCAGCCACATGACACATCATGGGGGTTTCTAACAAAAAGCAGACTGTACTCATCTAGCAGCTACAATAGCTTAGTGTGGTAATAAGGAGCAAGGATGACAGTGACAATCTGAGGCTTCTGCTGTACACAATTTCTGTGTAACACAGTCTAACAATAAAATAATATTATTTTATTATATTTAGAAGAATATAATAAAAAGAAACCTTTAAAAGAAACCTCAGTAGATATGGAGCCACTCACCTCCAACAGGGACTGAAGATAGTTTGGCCAGGTGTTTATGGTCCCCAGATTCCACAGTATTATCTCAGTGGTGTTGGTGCTGGGAATGGGGCTGAATGCCACAAGATGAGAGGCCAGATGATGAATGAAGAAGGTGGAAATAAAGTCATTGCAGCAAACCTTCAGAGTGTGTGTGTAGGTGAAGGTACAAACACTGAAGAGCTTTATATGCAGAATATCCCGCTGTCTCATGAAGGGACACCTACAGTAAATGGAGGAGTTGCGCAGACAATGTGATGTATAACAAATACTGAAAAATATGCCCTGAGTCCTACGCTCAGAAAAGTTGTTTTTTAAAACAAAAAAATTAAATAAAATCACAATATGTAAATGAAAAAAATAGTGTGACTCTCCGAAAAAAGTTGGGGTCCAAATTCATCCTAGTGTAAAACAGGTGCAACTCGAATGGGGTTGGGTTAATGTAGGGCTGAATTAGGCCCTCAAACTGTCATTAGACATAGGAGTATGTACAATCTGAGTTTGAAAGGCTAAGCAAGAATTTTCAGTCTTTCCTCCACTGAAATGAAATGGGTCAGAAGGAGGGAACCATCTGGGTGAAGGGATAGGGACAGAAGCTCAGATTTGTAAAGCTATTTAGGTGCCTAAAAGTGTAAGTAGGCTCCTAGTGGGATTTTTGAAAGCACCTATCTACCTATTTAGACACCTAAATATCTTTAAAAAGCTGGCCCTGAGTTCCTTCTCTGGAATATAGTTTGATTTTTCTAAATATTCTCTACCTGAAGATCACAAGGAAATATTCCTTAGTTACAGCTACTCCTTGAATCGCAGCTACTGGCTCTTGACTTGTCAGTTTAGCAACAGCCTCTCCCTTTCTGGCACTGAACACCAGGGCTTCTTTTCCATTCCTGTAAAAGAAAAGAAGAAATGAAACTAGAGAAGTTATGTCAGCAGCCTCGCTGTCATACCATAAAGCAAAGCTCACAAAGGCAGTGCTCACATAGGAGCAAATTCTGTCCACAGATGTACATATGCAACTCAGTGGGAGGTGCACATGGATATATGAGAGAAGAATTGGGCCCATACTTTGAGAACCAACTAGATCAGTGATACTCAGACCTCAGAGGTTCAGGAACCAAATTAGTGATCAACATTACCCAAAAGAGACACAGAAGTGTGAATTCATTGTTTCATTTACTATAGTATTATATGTTAATATTTAGTTTATATTATCCTCACAGCAAAATGACTGATCAAGTATTTTATCAACTACAATTGGTTAGGAACATAGTGAAAGCATCCCGATTGGTTGTTAATTAAATCACAGAGTGTTTTAATATCATGTGCTGCAAAGAGCCACAAGAGACACATTAAAGAGCCACTTGTGGCTTGCAAGCCTCAGTCTGAGTATCACTGAACTAGATGAAAAGGTACAGAAAGGTACTAATTATGCTAGGAAGCATGTATTGGGAGAAAGGGGCGAGGAAGGCAATATTGCTGCTGAAAAACGCCTTTTCACCACCCTGAGGAGGATCAGCTGATGGCAATCCTGGGGTATATAACTGACAGAGCTATCAGAAATGTGCAGATCAAACATCCAGCCCACATTTTTGGGCTTGAAAATGACTGACATGCAGGCTATTAAGGTTTTACTGTGCTTTACTTTTGCTTGCATTGAAATACTATTGCCACTATCTCCTAATGCAGCTGAATTCTTTGAATCTGGTTGCATTGCACTTTGCTGTTTGTTGTGCTTCCAATATCATTACCATCTGCACATCTTGCTTTTTAACACCCTCAGTCATAATTTTTTATCAGTTATTTGGCTAATTCAGGTCCTCAAACTCAAATTGCCCTCTAGGATATTCTTGGGGGCAGAACGCTTGGGGGTGGAGCGGGGGGCAGAAAGAGGTGGGGTCGGGCCTTGGGGGAAGGGGTGGAGTGGGGGCAGGCTGGGGGTTGAGCACCCCCTGGCACTTTGGAAAGTTGGCGCCTGTGCCACTGTGCATGTGCCGACTGGCGGAGGGAGTGGCGCACTGCAGCAGGATAGCGTGGGTTCATCATCACGTTCAGTTTCCGCAGGGAAGTGTTTGCAGCCACTGCCATGCGTCTATTGTGTCTCCTCCCTCCTGCCTCCATCCATGCTGCCTTGTAGAGTGTGAGGCGACATTAACAACAACGTGTTAACCCTGGAGGGCTCAGCCGAGCGCTAGTTCATCATTTAGCAGCAAGGCGTTCCCTGGGAAATATCCCACCTGATATCAACATAGTTGCTTTAGGAGAAGCTCAGGGAGCTCATGAGCAGGTCCTGAGACAATTCTCTGATTAGAACTTGTTTAAAACTTATACTGTGTGTGTGTGTTTGGCAAAAAATATTTTCCTGGAACCTCAGCCCACCCCCCCACCCCCACCCATATACATTAATTCTTATGGCAAAATTGGATTAGCTTAACATCGTTTTGCTTAAAATCACATTTTTCAAGAATGTAACTACAATGTCCAGCGAGGATTTACTGTATCCCCTAGTCTTAAACCAGTCTTCTGCTCAACACCTTATTTTACCCCACGTTGTATGACTGTACCTTTTAGCCTTAAGTCTTTTGATGTAGAATATTTTTCAATGCTGTTTAAAAATCTAAGTAGGTGGCATTCACTGGCTTTCTCCTATACTTCATGACTACACTATTAGCTAATCTGAGGGCATTCTTTGACAAGTATGGCTTTCCCTGCATGAGTCTGTGCTGTCTCATTTGAGTTTTAATATGGGTATATGTTTTGAGAAGGGCACTGAAGCATGCTTGGGGAAACCTATCATTTTTCAGCGAATACATCAAATAAATGAGTACACTATTTACATGGAACATTTGTTATGCATCTTCTAATTGGCAAGAAAGTTTTCATCCAGCTTTAGCACAAATCCTGCTCTCATATGTATGAGCTCTACTCCAGGTTTTCAGCTTGGCAGTCTAGCTGACCCAGGCATCTGTAAGAAGCTGCATGCTATACTGGGATACTGAAACCAAAGGAAGAGCATCCTCACATACTGAAGCACTTCAAGGTAGTGGGTTTTTTTTGTTTTGTTTTGTTGGGTTTTTTTTTTTTTTGAGGGGATCCTTACAACATCTGCTTAGTGGAGGAATATACACTTCAAATCATTGGGGAGGATCGTGTGCAGATGGGAGGCCATACCTACAAAAGGCTCCTGTTTGTTTAATTCCCAATATAATTCAAACTATTTACTGACAATAAAAACAAGTATAAAGAGAGCCAGAGCAGAGAGGACTGAAACAGAAATGTAGTGACAGAAGGCAGGCAAGAGCACTGAATTCTGAGGAGGAATTTCAGTCAGTCATGTTCATGTGCTAAGATACTTTCTACTCACCTATAAGCAAAAAGAACATAATCTTTCACTGAATTATTTGATACCAAAATGGAGTGATCCTTGTGGATAGGAATATCCTCTGAAGAAATGTGCACTTGATGGAGCCGCTGGCATGAGTCAGTCAGATCAAAAACCTGAAATAATATGACACATGTATAGTCAAACACACAAATGAACACATCTCCCTAGCATCCTGCTATACTCCTTTCCTCTTCCCATCCTCAGAACATAAAACAACTGAAGTTCTGAGGGAGTTGGGAGGATGTAAAAGGAGAAAAATAGAAACCCTGCAGAAGGACCCCAAAAAGTGAGAGGGGAGAAGGAACTTCAAACAATAAATAGAAAGAAACTGCAGGGAAAAAAAGGGGGCAGAAAGAGATTGAAATGAAAATGGAGAAGAAATCAACAGCCAGAACAGAAATGAGAAACTGGCTGAAATAATTAGGAAGGGAGAAAAAAGTATTTCATAGTGAAAGAGATGGTCTCATAGTTTTGTTAGTTAACTGGTAGGTAAGAGAAATTCAAATATAATCTAATTCCCATTTCAAAAAACTGTGATCCACTTTTTCTCCTTGTTTCATTTCTCTTTATTAAACAATACTACCGTACATTACAGAAATTGTTCAGAACATGGCAACATAGCTATTATTATTTATTTAACACCAACTGGTTGCTAAGTGCTATTGTAAGCTTTTTGATTGTGGGTATTTTTAAAAACAATTCTAAATAAGGCTTCCTCCCCCACCAATCTTTCTGCATTTTGTACGTTTCTCTTTCTTACCACTACAGCTGGTAGACCACTTTCCATTTAAACACTTTTTTGCTGAAAAAGGTCCACAAGGAAAAAAACATTGACAAGTTCTACTGACTATTCACTGCCCCTTTACTTAACTGGGGCTGTTAACTTGATTGATAAATTAAATTTAGAAATAAATCTTCCTCCCTAAAATTTTGAAATATTGATACTGAGAACATCCATAGGATTCCATTAGATGGGATAAAACATTTTTATAAGGTATATTAAAACCTTATGCTTCAGAACAAAAGACATCTACTAACTGATGGGGTTAGGAAGGAACTTCACCTATGAGCAAGTTATTCCATTATGGGGATTTCTGCCCCTTCCTCTGAAGCATCTGGCACCAGCTGCTGTCAGAGAGATGATACTGGATTAGATTGGTCTCTGGTCTGGAACATAGGATTGAAAAGGTCCTCCTGGATCACTGAGTCCAGGCAACCCCATCATATACTCCTGTTCATAAACTATGGCAATGACTGTGTTCTCATGTGCAGGGAGTCAACAAACATGTGGACAGGTGTGTTCCAGCTGACCTAGTGTACTCGGGCTTTCAGAAAGCCTTTGACAAGCTCCCTCACCAAAGACTCTTAAGCAAAATAAGCAGTCAAGAGGGAAGGTCCTCTCATGGATCAGTAACTGGTTAAAAAATAGGAAACAAAGGACAGGACTAAATAGTCAGTTTTCACAGTGGACAGAGGTAAATAGTGGTGTCCCCAAGGACCTGCAATGGGACCAGTGCTGTTCAACATATTTCATAAATGATCTGGAAATCGGGGTAAACAGTGGGGTGGCAATGGTTGCAGACAATACAAAATTACTCAAGATAGTTAAGCCTAAAGCTGACTACGAAGAGTTACAAAGGGATCTTGCAAAACTGAGTGACTGGCCAACAAAATGGCAGATGAAATTCAATGTTGATAAATGCAAGGTAATGCACGCTGGAAAGCCTAATCCCAATTATACATACAAAATGACAGGGTCTCAATTAGCTGTAACCACTCAAGAAAGAGATCTTTGAGTCATCACGGATAGTTCTCTAAAAACAGCTGCTCAATGTGCAGCAGCAGTCAAAAAAGCTAACAGAATGTTAGGAACCAGTAGGAAAGGGATAGATAGTAAGACAGAAAATATCATAAGGCCATTATATAAATCCTTAGTACGCCCACACCCTGAATACTGCATGCAGTTCTGGTTTCCCCATCTAAAAAAAAAGATATATTAGAATTGGAAAAAGTACAGACAAAGAGAACAAAAATGATTATGGGTATGGAACAGCCTCTATATGAGGGGAAATTAAAAAGACAGACTGTTGATCTTAGTAAAGAGACAGCCAAAGTGGGATATGATCAAAAAATCATGAATGGTGTAAAGAAAGTGAATAAGGGACTGTTGTTCATCCCTTCCCACAAAAAAAATCCAACAACCTGGGGTCACACAAGGAAATTAATAGGCAGCAGGTTTAAAACACACAAAAGGAAATACCACTTCATGCAACACACAGTCAACCGTAGAACTTGTTGTCAGGGGATGTTGTGAAGGCCAGAAGTATAACTGGGTAAAAAAGAGAAGTAGATAAGTTCATGGAAAATAGGTCCATCAATGGCTATTAGCCAAGATGGTCAGAGATACAACACCATGCTTTGGGTATCCCTAAGCCTCTGATTGCCAGAAGCTGGGACTGGATGACAGGGGATGGATCACTTGACAAATTACCCTGTTCTGTCATTCCCTCTGATGCATCTGGGACTGGCCACTGTTTGAAGACCGGATACTGGGCTAGTTGGACCATTGGGCTGACCCAGTATGGCCATTTTTATGTTCTCATGTAGGGATTTTGAATTCTATTATAAATGTTGCAGGTTTGTTCAGATAGTTCTTTTCCTATGATCAGGGTTACTGTAGCAAGTATATGTAGGTTCTGTCTGGGCAAGTCATTAACTTCTCCACCTCAACTTTCCTCCACTTGATAGGAATATTAAGAAGATTAATTTAGCTAATAATTTAAGGTGTATTGAAGATGAACAGTGCCATAATAGTGATGAGGTATTATACTGTCATGCCAACATTTACCTATGCCTGTCAAGGGCTACCTCAGAGAACCTGTCAGCACAGACTCCTGCACCTCTCAAATTTACATTTTGTCTGAATTACAGTGGCTTACAGTTTCTTTCCATTAAGATTATCTAACTGTCCATCCATCTTCCAGTCCATGTGCTATATGTCTATTTTATTCAAATTTACTTTTAACTATTGTTGATAAGCATCCCAACACTTACAGGAGAGTCTAAATTCTAAAAATATGTACACTCTGTCATCAACTCATTCACACTTTCCATTGACTTGTCAGTTCTGAATAAATATTGTAGCTTCTCTGAATGCCTACAAGTTTTCAAGAGGATCTCCAAAATGCCTTCTAAATCATTTCAAGGAGCTCTCACTTTCTTGAATACAAAGAGCAATATCAAGCTGAAAGTTTGGTATACATATTTTTAGCTTTTCTTTTTTTAAAAAACTATAGTTCATCCATTACAGGCATTCAGATTTTTCATTCTGTGGGCCACTTAATAAGAAAAAGATGGTCCCATGCTCATACCACTTGCAGACATGCCAATCTTTCATCACTCTCAAAATGTTTTATTCTCTGGACTACCAGGAAAGGATCATCTAGATGACTTGTGGTCCACAGACAACAGCTGGAAAACCATTGGCATGTTATTTAAAAATGTTAATGTTCTTTGTTACTGCCTGAACAAATACTTTCTGTAAAATGCCTAGGGAATGCTTGTTAAGTGTTCCTGAAATACAAGCTGTCCTTATCTTTCATTCAAAGAACATTTAAAAAAAAAATCTCACCTTGACTAACTGGCTGCCATCAAAAAAAATTAAAAGGAATTGTCCATTCATTGTAGATGTCAGTATTGGTGTGTCCAGAAAACCACCAGCTGTATGGATCACTTTTTCCAAGGAAAGGTCCCAGTCTGTAAAGGACTCGTTTTCAGTCACTGCCACCAGCCTATTCTCCAGGCATACAACAATTGAGTCAATATTTTTCCCAACACCATGCAGAGTAAAGGTGGCTTTGCCAGCACCAAAATCCCAGAATTTCAAAGTACCATCCTGAGACGTTGTCACAATTGTGAGATCCTTCTGTGTTTCTGCAACTGCAGTGATTTTTGTCCATGTGACCTAGAAGCTCATAGCAGTGAGAGGTTCAAAATGATTAGTAGTATACATTCCAATATGTCAAAACTATTAATTTATTAATAACTATAGCTCATTTTGTATTTGCAGCACATTAGGTCATGATGAGGTTCCTATTATTAACTATGTTTGTGTTCCCTCATGGATTTCTACTCAAATATATGAATATTCTCAGCAAAAAACTACCATCAATTCAACATTGGGATTGAGAAATCAACTGCTCAGAATTCAGGAAATTCAGAGTTAAGTCTGAAAAGTTCAATAAGAACAGCCATACTGAGTCAGACCAATGATCCATCTAGCCCAGTATCCTGTCTTCTGACAGTGGCTAGTGCCAGTGAACCCTGGTTCTTGTGTTATGGTTGGGGGTAAATTACACTTCCTTATTCACTTTCTCCACACCAATCATGCTTTTATAGACCTCGATCATATGCCCCTTAGCTGTCTTTTTTTCAAAGCTGAACTGTCCCTGTCTTTATAATCTCTCCTTATCTGGAAGTGGTTCCATGCCCCCTAATACATTTTCTTCCCCTTCCCTTTACGTTTTCCAGTTCTAATATCTTTTTTTTTTTTTTTAAATGGGGTGACCAGAACTGCATGCAGTAGTCAAGATGTGGGCATTCCATGGATTTATATTGTGGCATTAAGTTATTTTCTGTCTTATTATTTATCCCTTTTCTAATGGTTCCTAACATTTTGCTAGCTTTTTTGACTGCCGCTGCACATTGAGCAGATGTTTTCAGAGAATTATTCACCACAATGACTCCAAGATCTTTCTTGAGTAGTAACAGCTAATTTAATTGCCATCATTTTGTATGTATAGTTGGGATTACGTTTTCCAGTGTGCTGCTTTACCTTGCGTTTATCTACGCTGAATTTCATCTGCCATTTTGTTGCCAAGTCACGCAGTTTTGTGAGATTCCTTTGTAACCCTTCAGTGTCTACTTTGGACTTAACTGTCCAAACTATATAAGTCTCTCTCACCAACAGAAGTTGATCCAATAAATGTTACCTCACCCACCTTGTCTCAATATCCTGACATCAACATGCCTACAACACTGCATTAACTATCTTGAATAATTTTGTATTGTCTGCACACTTTGCCACCTCACTGTTTCCCCTTTCTCCGGATCATTTATGAATATGTTAAACAGCACCAGTCCCAGTATAGATCCTTGGGGGACCTCACTATTTACCTCTCCCCGCTGTGAAAACTAACCATTTATTCCTAACCTTTGTTTCCTATCTTTAAACCAGTTACTGATCCATGAGAGGACCTTTCCTCTTATCCCATGACAGCGTACTTTTCTTAAGAGCCTTTGGTAAGGGACCTTATTAAAGGCTTTCTGAAAGTCCAAATTCACTATATCAACTGGATCACCCTTGTTCACATGCTTGACACCCTCAAAGAATTCTTATAGGTTGGTAAGGAACGATTTTTCCT
This sequence comes from Lepidochelys olivacea, assembly GCF_965140295.1. Lineage (NCBI taxonomy): Eukaryota > Metazoa > Chordata > Testudines > Cheloniidae > Lepidochelys > Lepidochelys olivacea. The sequence continues at coordinate 86,049,550 of NC_140414.1, forward strand.
TTAGGAAAGCCATGTTGACTTCCCCCAACATATTTTGTTCATCTATGAATCTGATAATTCTGTTTTTTACTTTAATATCAAATTTTGCCTGCAAATGAAGCTCGGCTTACTAGCCTTTAATTGCCAGGATTCCTTCTTGTCCCTTTTTAAAAATTAGTGTTTTATTGGCGAGCCTCCACTCATCTGGTGCAGAGGCTGATTTAAGCAATAAGTTACATACCACAGTCAGTACTTCTGAAGGAACTCAGGTATGAAATTGCAGAACTCTTGTGTGAATACCATCTGGTCCTGGTGACTTATTACTGTTAAATTTATTCTAAAACCTCCTCTTTTGACATCTCAATCTGGGAAAGTCCCTCAGATCTGTCACCTAAAAAAAATGGTGTGGGAACTTCCTCAAATCCTCAATAGTGAAGACCAATGCAAAGAATTAATTTAGCTTCTCCACAATGGCCTTGTTTTCTTTGAGTGCTCCTTTAGCATCTCAATTTTCCAGTGGCCCCACTGATTGTTTGGAAGACTTTCTGCTTCTTAGGTGCTGAAAAATTTTGTTGCTGTTGCTCTTAATTCTTTTTTGGCCTGCCTAATTATACTTGACTTGCCAGAGTTTATGCTCCATTCTGTTTTCCTCAGTAGGATTTGACTTCCAATTTTTAAAGGATGCCTTTTTGTCTCTAACTACCATTCCTCTGTTGTTTAGCTATGGTGGCATTTTTTGGTCCTCTCACTGCTTTTTTTTTTTTTATTTGGGGTACACACTTTATTATGGTGTTTTTATAAAGTTTTTCCATGCAGCTTGCAGGCATTTCATTCTTGTGACTGTTCCTATTTAATTCCATTTAACTAGATTCTTCATTTTTCTGTAGTTCCCCTTTTGGAAGTTAAATGCTATTGTGGTGTGTTTCTTTGGTATTCTTCTCCCCCCCCCCCAAGAATGTTAAATTTAATTACATTCTGGTTGCTGTTACTGAGAAGTTCAGCTATATTCACCTCTTGGACCAGATCCTGTGTGCTACTTAGGACTAAATCAAGAATTGCCTCTCCCCTTGTGGGGTCCACGATTAACTTCTAAAAGAAACAGTCATTAATGGTGCTGAGAAATTTTATCTGTGCATCCCATCCTGAGGTGACATATTCAGGCAATATGGGGGTAGTTGAAATCCCCCATTATTATTGAATTTCCTGTTTTTTGTAGTCTCTCTCTCTCTCTAATTTCCCTCAGCATTTCACAATTACTGTCAGCATCCTAGTCAGGTGGTCGGTAGTATATTCCTACTGCTACACTCTTATTATTCAAGCATGGAATTTCTATCCTTAGAAATTCTATGGTACAGTGTGATTCATTTAAGATTTTTACTATAGTTAACTCTATGCTTTCTTTCACATATGCCACAACTCCAGTAGCACAACCTACTCGGTCACCTCTATATACTTTCATGTGGTATTACCACGTCCCATTGATTATAATCATTCTACCAAGTTTCTGTGATGCCTATTCTATCAATATCCTCATTTAATACCAGGCATTCAACTTCATGCATCTAAATAGTGACACATTTTATAAGTGGTTGTATTCAAATGCTAAAAGTCTAAATACAAAGATGCATGTTGGCTTTCCCCAGTCGTTTTGTTTAAAAAATCCTCTATGACCTGTTTAATCTTACATGCCAGCAGTCTGGCTCCATTTTGGTTTAGGTGGAGCCTATCCTTTCTGTACAGGCTCCTCCTTTCCCAAACATTTCCCCAGTTTCTAATATAACTAAATCCCTCCGCCAAACACCATCATCTCAGCCATGAATTGAGACCCTGCAGTTCTTCCTGTTTAACTGGCAATGCGTGTGGAACTGGAAGCATTTCAGAGAATGCTACCATGGAGGTCCTGGAGTTTAATCTCTTACTTAGCAGCCTAAATTTATCCTCCAGGATCTCTCTCCTATCTTTCCCTATGTCACTGGAACCACAATCACTGGCACCTCCCTAGGACTGCACATAAATCTATCTAGATATCTTGAGATATCTGCAACCTTCGCACCCGATAGGCAACTCACCAACTCAACAAACCAAACTACCTAGATCTCTGGTAATCTAATCCCCCATTACTATTACCTGTCTCTTTCTAATAAATGGCGTTGTGATGGGTTGGATCACAGAAACCCCCATTGGGACTGCCACCTGATGTGCTGAGACTACCTCTGAGCCTGTTTTCCCTGCCAGCTTGGGACTTCAGTGACCTGCCTGGTTGTGCCAGACACACTAGCCTGGTAAAAACACAGACCCCAGGTTTAAACAACCTCCCCCAGAAAGCTGCAGGCTTAACTGAAAACATCTTAAGAAGTGCTCCTGTCTCCAGCACTCAGATACCCAACTCCCAATGGGGTCCAAACCCCAAATAAATCCATTTTACCCTGTATAAAGCTTATACAGGGTAAATGAATAAATTGTTCACCCTCTCTAACACTGATAGAGAGAGATGCACAGCTGTTTGCCCCCCCCAGGTATTAATACGTCCTCTGGGTTAATTTAATAAGTAAAAAGTGATTTTATTAAATACAAAAAGTAGGATTTAAGTGGTTCCTGGTAATAGACAGAACAAAGTAAATTGCCAAGCAAAATAAAACAAAACATGCAAGTCTAACCCTAATACAGTAAGAAAACTGAATACAGATAAAGTCTCACCCTCAGATGTTTCAATAAGCTTCTATCACAGACCGGACACCTTCCTAGTCCGGGCACAATCCTTTCCCCTGTTCCAGCTCAGGTGGTAGCTAGGGGATTTCTCATGACTGCCACCCCCCTTGTTCTGTTCCACCCCCTTATATATCTTTTGCACAAGGTGGGAATCCTTTGTCCCCCTGTGGATTCCCACCTCTCCTTCTAAATGGAAAAGCACCAGGTTAAAGATGGATTCCAGTTCAGGTGACATGATCACATATCACTGTAAGATTTCATTACCCACTTGCCAGCACACAGGCATACAGGAAGACTTACAAGTAAACAGAGCCATCTACAGTCAATTGTCCTAGTTGATGGGTTTCAGAGTAACAGCCGTGTTAGTCTGTATTCGCAAAAAGAAAAGGAGTACTTGTGGCACCTTAGAGACTAACCAATTTATTTGAGCGAAAGCTCATGCTCAAATAAATTGGTTAGTCTCTAAGGTGCCACAAGTACTCCTTTTCTAGTTGATGGGAGCCATCAAGATTCCAAACCACCATCAATGGCCCACACTTTGCATAATTACAGTAGGACCTCAGAGTTATATTTCATATTTCTTCTTTCAGATACAAGAGTGATACATTTGTACAAATAGGATGATCACACTCAGTAGATTACAAATTTTGTAATGATACCTTACAAGAGACCTTTTGCATGAAGCATATTTCAGTTACATTATATTCACACTCATTAGCATATTTTCATAAAATCATATAGAGTGCAACATCACAGGGATCCACTCCCCTGGAGGCGTATCCTCAGTGCAAGAGGCTACCATGACATCATCTAGAAGGAGGATTATGTATTTGTCAACTAATACCATAAATACATAAAATGAGTAATACAAACTGGAAAGACTGATCCAGCCATGCATATAGTAAGTTACAGATTGAAAAAAACTAGTTAACTTCAAACTATGGACTGCCTCAAATTCCTGCTTAATCAAAAATCAGAGAGCAAAATTCTACTATTACTCCTCAAATTTTAAAATTGAAACAATCCTAACTTCAAAACTACTCAAACAACTTTCCTCAAACCAGGCTCATTACTTAGCATTCAAGAAGAGGCACAAAATAATGATGTGATACGAACTTTCTCGCTTCAGCAGTATGGAATCTGACTGTAACGCAAAGTGTACCCTTCCCTCACCCTCTTCCCCGCAACCTAATGTTCACAACACTGAATTGGATCAATGATTTTGCTCTAACTTTTGAAAAGAAATCATCTCTGGTCTGCAACCAAGCACAGCAAATTTCAACCCAAAAGAAACTTAAAGTTATGAGCAACTGAAAAAAGATCAGAATATAAGTTTTTATACAACTTAGATATTTTAATCATGGTCAAGACACTTATACTGGAGAAAATCCATAGTTAATAGGCAGATTTACCCCAGTATACTTTGGAGCAAAAAAGGGTCCATCACTTTAGCTTACAAAATACAATTAATTATTGGTCTGACGTCAGGGCTTATGGAAACAGCAAAGAAAACCCATTAGCTCTGCTCAATATATGAACTCCCTTTCATCTGCTCTAGAGGTTCCTCTGTTAAAGTTTCATTTTACTTATTCATCGCTCACATCATTCAGTTCAACATTGATTGATTGCTTAGTAGGGCCATTAAAGTATGCTTGCAAGCTTTATACCTTTTGGGACCTATTTTCTCATTCATGTGGAAAAAAATGTACGAGAGTAATAGTGCTAATGGGAGCTAATGCATAAATCCTCCATGCATCCATTGGAGAATTAGACCCCTTTATACTTCAGTAATTAAACAGAACTGTTTATTAATGGGACTTCTCAGGCTCTTAGCCAACTCAATCTAGCATGGAAAATTACAGTTTTAAAGCTTTCTGTATTTTGTTCCAAATAATTCAAAAAATAGCTTGAGCTTTAACAGCCTTTTGTTGATTAGTTCAAAAAGGGCTCATGATCCTACCTGAAAACATAAAAACCCTAACATAATTGTAATAAGCAGAGCTGAGTGAAAATTGGAATTTACATCCTGCAAGAAATTCTGGTATTTCAACATTTGTTTTCATCCCAAATTGGCACCAAAAAATCAAAATATCATTTTGCCTTAGATTTAGATATGTCAAAACCATTTTGTTTGAACATTCCCAAATCCAAACATTTCGTTTTGATGTAGTGAACTGGATCAAAATTTCTATTTTGCAGGAACTGTATTTTCCATAAAAAAAATTTCCTGATTAGCTTGTAGTGCTCAATAAAAAAAATCTGTTCTAAAGGTGTAACAGAAATAACCTTTAGTGTGTATCCTCTAATATGAGGAAAGCAGGATAGACTACCCTCTCTTCCTATTTTCTGTCCCTTGGTGGGTTTTTTTTCTAGGAACATCACACGTCTTAGTCCCAAATTCACCTACCTTCTACACAATTCTAGTGTCCCCTCACTTTTACAGTTAAATTTTAAAAGTTAAAAATTATTTACAACAGAAACACAGAATTGTGAAACTGAGATTATAGAAAGAGTTATTTGGAATGATTCCAAGAGTGTGTTAAGTTTCCTGTGTAAATATTTTTTGTTAGTCTCATTTTAGATTTTTGTCCCAACCTTTGGGCCTTGGACAGGTTGAGAGAGATGATACCCACTATCCAGTGGCTGTTTTCTAGCTTCTCTTTTTCATCTTCCCTAAGCTTTTTTGACCCTGCTTGCCTCACCGTCTGTAAGCTGTTTGCCTGTGAAGGCTCAACAGGCAGAGATGGTCATTTTATTTTATTACTACCCAGTAAAACGGAACTATTGGCAAATGTATTTCTTTTGATCTCAACACATAACGTGAAAAAGGAAATTGTTGATGTTGATAGCATAGAGGTAATTCATGAATATCCAAAGTAAAAACTTGTCCTGTTGGATTTGATATCTTTTATCAAACAGCAAACAAAAATGAAACTTTTTTTGTAAAAAGTCAGTCTAAAAGTGCCACGTCTTTGTTCATAGTCCTCACTTTGAGCAACAGGATTCTTTTGCTAAATTGAGAAAGGGGGGCTGGTGGGGAAAGATTTCAGGTTAGATTATTTTAAACTATAACATTTTTAGTGATGTTATGTGTGGGAATGCACAGCCTGTAGCCATTTTCAGAACCTCAGATTGCTGACAAAGGTCCCAATCCTACAGCTTTTACTCTTACTGAAGTCAGGCCATTGAGTAAGGACTATGGATTTTAGCCCTAAAGTCTTTACAAAGTTGTTTACAAACGTAGTTCCCTCCTACCTGACAGAAGGTCACAGAGAAGGCCACCAGGGGCTAGAAGACAAGATGTTGAAGGCAAAAGAACAGGGATGGAAGACTCTTGGCACTGGGATAGCAGGACTGGCAGGTGAAGGTATTTTTTAGGATCACCTTAATTAACATAAAAGATTGTTTCTATAGAGCACAGTTTTATATTGCATACCATTAAAAACAATGGAAATATCAATGTCTGCATTTATCATGCTGCAATGTCTATTAGAAGCGATATTGCTGAGAATGAGTCAAGTCTTCTAGTATACTGGGTTTCCTAACATCTTTCAATAGTATACTTTCAGTGAGACAATAACCAGTAGCTCACTGGTTCTGTTATAACAACTTTTTTTCACCACCTCTAAAACTTCAGATAAGTGGTTATGCAAGATAATATTTAGCAACATTGTATATTGTTATACACTGAATCTCAGTTTGAACAAAAATGTCTTTATTGACTCAGTTACTTTGATGTTTGTTTTTTTTAAATTCATTATTTTTAAACCTGTTTTTAAAGTATAAGCAGTTTAAAATCCACTTCCTCAGCAGAGAATACCAGATTCAGATTCAATAGTCATGAAAGTTAAACTGAAAAATAATAATATATATGCTACCTGGTGCCACTGGTTTATCTGCAGCTACAATTTGATGTAGACGGCCTATAAGCTGTGAAGCCAGCTGACAAGGATCCTTCAGTAAAACTTTCTTGGATAACTTGAGAGCTTCACCTAATAGATTCAAATCAAATATTGTCCTGTGGATGAAAAACCTATCAAATACCATATTGCTTTTATATATAAAGTCAGTACAGGGCCTGGGCACTTCTAGTGTTTCATTTAAAGAGGTCAGTTTTCATTGTTTTCCATTCTTGCTGTTTGCTGGGAATAAAGTTGGACTGAGGCTGAAAGACCCATTCTTAGGGTGTCAAAGCTGCACTCAGCTTTGCAGTTCTTTTGACAAAATCGTAAGAAAAGAGGCCAACACTACTTTAACTGCAAATGGGATGAATAATTATTTTTGCTATCTAACCAAGTACCCAACAGGGATCATGATTATTTATTAAATAATGAATACACACAACTTTAAAAAAACCTACAACCAAATCAGAGAACATTTATATTGAAGATGCTTTCAAATAAAGTTTATGCTAAAATCATAAGGCACAGTAACTAATGCACACAAAGCCAGACTGTGATAGCCTTGCTCACACTGAGTACTGCCATCTGCCTTACTTCACAAACAGCCCCACTGGAATCAATGGGACCACTCAGGGAGTAAGGTGCCTCTTAATATGAGTGAGGATATGACAGTCTAGCCCTTAGAGCTAGATATTGATTTCAGTGGGTTTACCCAAGAGGTAAGGTACTACTCAGCATAAGGTATCAGAATCTGGCCTTTATTATGTATTAACTACAACTATGTGAGTGATGGCTTACTTGTAGAGCTGGTCAGAATTATTTTATTATTAAATAAAGCCAACTTAAAAATAAAAGTGGCAACTGTTGACTGAAAACTGAAAATTTCAGTTCAGAAATGCCACTGTATTTGCTCAAAGGAGTTGTTTTGGTACTTCATGTCCCTATTCTCCCCGATGGGCCAGGCTCCTTGGGATTATATCTTCCATGATTCACCACACTCTCTCTTTTGCTGAGTCACTGCAGTGCATCATGGGAGATGTGATACAGCTGGAGAACTCAACCTATAGATGAAAGCAGGGCACAAGGCACACAAACTACAGCAAAGCCCTGTGGTGCCATTTCTAAATCAAAACGTTTTGGTGTTTGAACAGACATTTTGGTTTTAGGGTTTGGTGGTTGTTGTTTTGAATGAAAAGTTGAAACTTTCAGCAAAAAGCAGACACTTTTAAAAAAAATTGTCAAAATGACAATTTTGCATAGAAAAGCAATCTTGACGGAAAATTTTCAATCATTCCTACTTATTTAAAATTGTATGGGTCCCCATAATAAACTGAACTAGGGACCTCAAACTATCTTGAAGATCATGAAAATTATAGCCATTATAAGCCCCACTTTCACAGAAATGAAGAGTGAGGTGTATGTGGTTGTAGGTAATACTGGTACCTAAGGTTAACCCAGATGAGTGCACCTTATCCTTTTTGCTGTAACTCAGTAACTAAAGAGTGTAACACAATGTTCTCTAGCATTTACCTGCTGGTCTGGAAGTTAAAGGGGTTAAAAAGCCTAATAAAAACATAATCCAGCAAATCGCTTTCACTTTTCACTGGAACAATGTGTTTAACACAATAACATTTCCAGCCTACCTCCTTTATTTTAGGCTGTGCATTTGCACAATTCCTTCAAACCAGGTAGATTCAGAGAGACATTTCATTTTTGGGTATTTTGAAACTAGATGTCAGAAGAAATGGCTTTATCTGAATTTTTTTTTTGTTCCTTTTAGCTTTCTAGTTCTGAATTCCAGTGTGATGGGGGGAGGGGGAGGATCCCTATCAGTCTAGTCTCCTAGTACCATGATAGCTTTCTTTCTTGGCTTTAGCTTTTCTGTACAATAGATTTCGAAAGTACATTATGCAGGCAGCAGCCTTGCTAAGTCTACTCACCCATGACAAATAATTTTTTTATGGGTGAGTAAGATATCATTATTTTTCATTACCATCAATCACCATGGCAAAAGTGGTCAAGTAGATTTTTGAGCCAGAGATAAGCAATTTTTCATGAAAAATGTCAGGGCCGGCATACAGTATGGCACAATTTTTATTCATCCCACTTGTAGCATTACATACTCAAATAACCCCTCTTTTTATAAATAACCAGAGTACAGATATGAAACTATCTGAATCATGAGATCTCTTACAAACTGCCTGCTGTGTGAAGACAGTGGAGATCCATTGTGTTAAGTAAGAGATAAGTGTCATTGGCCAAAATATCTCTTCCCCTGTGATGTACAGTGTTGCTCTGCAGCTGCTGGTTGTCTCCCCTAGACACAGTTTCTGAAACATTTTGAGATGACAGGTGCTAAATAACTATTAATTATTACCTATACATATTTAAAAAAACGGCTAACTGGAAAAGTAGGTTGTACAACAAATCCAGAACTACTGGAATACTTAGTGTGTTACCAGAATTTCCGATTGTGAAAGTCTAGTTATAGTGATAAAAAATGAATTTGTTAAAGTGAAATAGACTGGTCCATGCTAACGTGTCATATTGTTGTACAGATCTACTATATGTGATGCTGGAATCATGGATGGGGATGGAGGAGAAAGGAGGCTCAGGATTCACTAGTTTTCCAGATCCATTATTATTGCTTTTATTAGGTATTACTGTGAATTCACCTCCCAGCACTGATAGCTGCTTTTAAATCCTCTTCTATACTGATAACTGATGAAGCCCATGCTTTATGCAAGAGAAATTCATAATTAAACAGACATTCTGTTATTAGCAAGGAGCTATTGTTAGATCTGATCAGGTGATATGAAGTTCCAAAAAGTTTACGAAGATTGAAAACATAATTGACTTTGAATTCTTTCTTCACTTCCCAGCCTCTGGCCTGGGTTTTGATCACTTCACCATGCTTCCCAAGACCATGAGGAAGCCTGCACCCTAGGTAGTAATCTGCAAAGGCAGCATAAAAAGACAGCTGTGAATCATACGCTTTCAGATATCTCTCCATACAGATATGCTTCAAAGATGAATGAGCCCAGTTGAAAACATAAGTGTTATCAGTCCTTTCTTCTGTCAGATGTTCTCCAAGATCATCCTGAAGTTTCATCCATAACACTAGCGGGAACACTGAAATGGACACCTTTTGGTATTTTGTTATTTCCTGAATTACTGCATCATCCAGAGACAAAGTTCTTCCAGTGCTATACCGTTTCTTGACAGGGTGATGTAAGCTGCCATTCTTTTGAGGACTTGCTCCCCATGTTTTTTTTTCCATTCTGTCCAGTAACCGTGAGTACATTTTAGAAAGGTTTGGCGGGAGATACACCTCTGTCTCTGGGGTGAAGGATGCCTACAAATATGACTCTTTATAGGCACAAAACACACAGAGTGGCAATGGGCAGGCTGCACAAGCCTTCACTAAAAGTTGCTGTTGGTAACTTGAGAGTCTTCGATGGTCCCTTTCCAACCAGTAAGTGATCATTTAATTTATCTCTGTAGGTGTGAGATGAGGTATTTGTAGAACATTTTGTTCCACTGTAATTTTCTGCAGAAATGAAATAATTCTTAATTAATTAAAACAAAACAGGTTGTGTGAGAGATTTCAGTGGTGATGTCCTCTCCAAAAACTGACCCTAATTAGGTGGTTTCACTCTTTCTTAATTGCCATCCCTTACACAGTGCTGTGGCTAGCACGATAATCTAGCCCAAATTTATGTACTGAATGTCCCCACCAAATTGAAAGAGAATTCAGCACCAAAACAAATTTCAACTAACCCTGCATTAATCCTTTTGGTATTTTTAGCTTCACTGACAATATTACAGAAGTTTTAGTAATTAATTGAAACCACATATTGTGGTTTCAATTAATTACTAAAACTTCTGTATAATTAGTAAGACTACTGGTATTTGTGATGTGACATTCTGGATATGTTCTGTAAACTGGGATAACCAAGATACCAAAGATGAACTTGATTTGCAACATCTGCATTGCAGCTCTGTCATGGCATACAATAGACATACACTAAATTTATTCTAGTTATTGTTGTGATTTGTTCACTGATACACATTGAACATGTTTATAGAACATAATCATAAAAATCTGCATTGCATTTTAATATTACATCTATTTCTAATATGTCCAAAACCTAAAATTCCACAAAAATGCCTGTTAAAATTGGTTTGTAATGGTCATAAATTGGTATTACCTGTTTAACAATCTAGATAACTAACAGAATATTTCAGAGTGGTAGCCGTGTTAGTCTGTATCAGCAAAAAAACCCGAGTATTTGTGGCACCTTAGTTGGTGTGGCAACACCCATTTTTTCATGTTCTCTGTGTATATATCTCTTCATCGGACGCATGCAGTGGAAAATACAGTAGGAAGTGGGATTTAGCCCACGAAAGCTTATGTCCAAATAAATGTGTTAGTCTCTAAGGTGCCACAAGTCGTCCTCATTTTTTTTAACAGAATTGTGTGTGTGGTTAAAAATTACAAATCAGATATATTTTTTTAAAAATCTGTTCAAAATCATTCTCTTTCACCTACCAGTTGAGAATTGAGGCCACCACAATTCTGGGTTTCTCCTGCTACAGTTGTGACAACGCTAATGCCTGTTGTTTCAATCCTGCAACAGGTCTTTTCTGGCAGGCCTGTGGGTCCCATACATCTCCACTAACTCCAGTGGAGCTCTGAACAATGCAGGGGGGTCTGATCCCATGGATCTGACTCCAGTACTGGGGCCTAAATCAATAGGAGTTGAGGACTCTCAGGTCATTGCAGGATTGGATCTTTACAGATTAAGGACATGATCCAGCAAAACCTCGTTTACAAGCACAGGCGGTAGCCACCGCCACCCCCTGCTGGACACCTGGGCTGTGGTGGCCCTGCCTGTGTTCCACCTCTTCCCCTCCCTGCTCTGCCCATTCCCCAAGGCTCCCACTGCTTCCAGGTGAGTCCCTCCTCTCCTCCACTGCACCCCTACTGCCTGGAGTTCCCCACCACTCTCCGCGTTCCTCCTCTCCTCCACCCTCCTCCCCTGTGAGGCCATTCCCGCCTGCTGCTTGCAGCTCAGCACGTCCCTGCGGGCAGTGGGGGCCTCACAGGGGAGGGGGAGAGGAGAGGAGGAATGCAGCGAGCGGTGGCGGGGGTCTGAGCAGGGAGGAGGCTGAGTGGGAGCGGGGGGGGGGTGGAGTGTGGGCAGGGCTGTGGGTAGAAGAAATGGGACAGGGTGCTAGCCTTCCCCAGGGGAAGCCCATGTTTACAAGCCTAATTCCATTGAAGCCAATGGAACTAGGCTTGTGAGTAAAGATTACTCACATGAGGAAGGGCTACAGGATCCAGCCCTAATTTTCAAGCACAATGTTGTTCAAATAATTGGAATTATTTCTTTAGTGGTGTGGGGATCAGAATAGAAATGGTTCTTGCTTGTGTTCTAGAAAGTTAGTATAGTATCTTTTTCCTTTTTTTTTTTTTTTGATTTTTTTTTGTTTTGTTTGAAACTTTTCTAACCACATCCCATTATTCCCTTAATAAATAAAAAGATACTTAAACAAAGAGGTAAAAACAAGTCATATTACATGCTAAATATTATCATTACACTCATTATTAGGTACATTACTTTCAGTGTTTTTAAGGATGAGCAATTTGATTCTGTACATGTAGAAACAATAAAACAGACATTTTCAGGTAGCTCAGCATGTATCCAGGAAAAGTCGGATCCATATTCCTCTGACAACTCATCTACACTATCCAGACTTATCAACAGTGCTTTATCCTCTGTAGCGAATTCCAGCAATGAGGCATACTCCTTAACCAGTGCGTCAAAATCCTTATTTTAAAAAAAGAGTAATTTTAGCCACATGAAAATAGTTTGACATAATCTATTTGTTGTATTTTGTAGTTATTTATAATGCATTATTTATTAATATAATATAAAGGTAAAGAATAAGAGTTTGTTTAGGGAAAGTGATTCAGCGGAAACAGGGAAAGCCAGGTAAGGTTCTTACGGAGAACACCAGAATAAGTAACCACAACTGAAAGACTCTGGTTCCCATGGGAGGTTTTGGGACCTGATGGGGAGAGATCCAAAGCACGAAGAAGAATGCAAATCCTACACAGGTGTCTGCTAGACAAATACTGTACTGGTTAGTGCAAGGCAGCCTGGTACATTCAGACACTTGTTAAAACTTCAGTGTTATACTCCTGGTAGGGTTTGGTTCTGCTTTCAAAATATATTGGCAGTCCCAGAGCTTGTTCTGACACAAGACCTGCACTCAGTTATACTGCAAACTTAAACAAGTACTGAAAGAAGTGGTTGGATTATGTTCAGAACTCAGTTACTCAGGGAGGAGAAAGGTGAAGGGGGAGGGAGTAGAAAAAAACAAGGGGAAATAGGCTACCTTGCATAATGACTTAGCCACTCCCAGTCTCTATTTAAGTCTAAATTAATAGTATCCAATTTGCAAATGAATTCCAATTCAGCAGTTTCTCGCTGGAGTCTGGATTTGAAGTTTTTTTTGTTTTAAGATAGTGACCTTCATGTCTGTGATTGCGTGACCAGAGAGATTGAAGTGTTCTCCGACTGGTTTTTGACTGTTATAATTCTTGACATCTGATTTGTGTCCATTTATTCTTTTACGTAGAGATTGTCCAGTTTGACCAATGTACATGGCAGAGGGGCATTGCTGGCACATGATGGCATATATCACATTGGTGGATGTGCAGGTGAACGAGCCTCTGATAGTGTGGCTGATGTTATTAGCCCCTTTGATGGTGTCCCCTGAATAGATATGTGGGCACAGTTGGCAACGGGCTTTGTTGCAAGGATAGGTTCCTGGGTTATTGGTTCTGTTGTGTGGTATGTGGTTGTTGGTGAGTATTTGCTTCAGGTTGGGGGGCTGTCTGTAGGCAAGGACTGGCCTGTCTCCCAAGATTTGTGAGAGTGTTGGGTCATCCTTCAGGATAGGTTGTAGATCCTTAATAATGCGTTGGAGGGGTTTTAGTTGGGGGCTGAAGGTGACAGCTAGTGGCGTTCTGTTATTTTCTTTGTTAGGCCTGTCCTGTAGTAGGTGACTTCTGGGAACTCTTCTGGCTCTATCAATCTGTTTCTTCACTTCCACAGGTGGGTATTGTAAGAATGCTTGATAGAGATCTTGTAGGTGTTTATCTCTGTCTGAGGGGTTGGAGCAAATGCGGTTGTATCACAGAGCTTGGCTGTAGACGATGGATCGTGTGGTGTGGTCAGGGTGAAAGCTGGAGGCATGTAGGTAGGAATAGCGGTCAGTAGGTTTCCGGTATAGGGTGGTGTTTATGTGACCATTGTTTATTAGCACTGTAGTGTCCAGGAAGTGGATCTCTTGTGTGGACTGGACCAGGCTGAGGTTGATGGTGGGATGGAAATTGTTGAAATCATGGTGGAATTCCTCAAGGGCTTCTTTTCCATAGGTCCAGATGATGAAGATGTCATCAATATAGCGCGAGTAGGGGCGTTAGGGGACGAGAGCTGAGGAAGCGTTGTTCTAAGTCAGCCATAAAAATGTTGGCATACTGTGGGGCCATGCGGGTACCCATAGCAGTGCCGCTGATCTGAAGGTATACATTGTCCCCAAATGTAAAATAGTTATGGGTAAGGACAAAGTCACAAAGTTCAGCCACCAGGTTAGCCGTGACATTATCGGGGATAGTGTTCTTGACGGCTTGTAGTCCATCTTTGTGTGGAATGTTGGTGTAGAGGGCTTCTACATCCATAGTGGCCAGGATGGTGTTATCAGGAAGATCACCGATGGATTGTAGTTTCCTCAGGAAGTCAGTGGTGTCTCGAAGGTAGCTGGGAGTGCTGGTAGCGTAGGGTCTGAGGAGGGAGTCTACATAGCCAGACAATCCTGCTGTTAGGGTGCCAATGCCTGAGATGATGGGGCACCCAGGATGATGGGGCACCCAGGATTTCCAGGTTTATGGATCTTGGGTAGTAGATAGAATATCCCAGGTCGGGGTTCCAGGGGTGTGTCTGTGCAGATTTGATCTTGTGCTTTTTCAGGAAGTTTCTTGAGCAAATGCTGTAGTTGCTTTTGGTAACTCTCAGTGGGATCAGAGGATAATGGCTTGTAGAAACTCGTGTTGGAGAGCTGCCGAGCAGCCTCTTGTTCATATTCCGACCTATTCATGATGACAACAGCACCTCCTTTGTCAGCCTTTTTGATTATGATGTCAGAGTTGTTTCTGAGGCTGTGGATGGCATTGTGTTCTGCACGGCTGAGGTTATGGGGCAAGTGATGCTCCTTTTCCACAATTTCAGCCCGTGCACATCGGTGGAAGCACTCTATGTAGAAGTCCAGTCTGCTGTTTCGACCTTCAGGAGGAGTCCACCTAGAATCCTTCTTTTTGTAATGTTGGTAGGGAGGCCTCTATAGATTAGTATGTTGTTCAGAGGTATTTTGGAAATATTCCTTGAGTCAGAGACGTCGAAAATAGGATTCTAGGTCACCACAGAACTGTATCATGTTCGTGGGGGTGGAGGGGCAGAAGGAGAGGCCCCAAGATAAGACTGCTGCTTCTGCTGGGCTGAGAGTATAGTTGGATAGGTTAACAATATTGCTGGGTGGGTTGAGGGAACCATTGCTGTGGCCCCTTGTAGCATGTAGTAGTTTAGAAAGTTTAGTGTCCTTTTTCTTTTGTAGAGAAGCAAAGTGTGCGTTGTAAATGGCTTGTCTAGTTTTAGTAAAATCCAGCCAAGAGGAAGTTTGTGTGGAAGGTTGGTTTTTTATGAGAGTATCCATTTTTGAGAGCTCATTCTTAATCTTTCCCTGTTTGCTGCAGAGGATGTTGATCAGGTGATTCTGCAGTTTCTTTGAGAGCGTGTGGCACAAGCTGTCAGCATAGTCTGTGTGGTATGTAGATTGTCTGTGTATATAATGTCTTCTGCAGTTTCCACAGTATGCATCCGATGAAGTGAGCTGTAGCTCACGAAAGCTCATGCTCAAATAAATTGGTTAGTCTCTAAGGTGCCACAAGTCCTCCTTTTCTTTTTGCGAATACAGACTAACACGGTTGCTACTCTGAAACCTGTCCAGAACTTGTTTAAAGGCAGTTTTTCTTTTACATTTCCATCATTTGGAGAGTGATTTAAAAAGTAATGACAGGTTTCAGAGTAGAAGCCATGTTAGTCTGTATCCACAAAAAGAACAGTACTTGTGGCACCTTAGAGACTAACAAATTTATTTGAGCATAAGCTTTCGTGGGCTACAGCTCACTTCATCAGAGGCATGCAGCCTCCCACGAAAGCTTATGCTCAAATAAATTTGTTAGTCTCTAAGGTGCCACAAATATTCCTGTTTTTTAAAAAGTAATGGTTTTTTTTCCTTCCCAGTTTTGGCGTTTGCTATTGGAGAAATATTGATTTCTCTTTCCCCGTTTCTAACTGAGCATGAAATTGACATCAATTTAGGTTTATGTACATGATCACAGTGATCCCTTCTGGTCTTAGACTTTATGAATCCTTATTTATGTGCTACCATCACCACCCGAAAAGACTCTTTGGGTTCTGTCCTGCAAGCTATCCAAACACATAAGCCAATAGGAGTTCTGCAGCAGAACATGCAGGGATTGACTATTAAGTACAAAAGAGACACCCAGAAAGTCCGTCATGTTACTCCTGAGGGCATTCTGCACCAAAAAATTAAATTGTGGCACAATATTTTAAGATTCTGCAAAATTCTGCAAATTTTATTTGTCAAATAAATGTGGAAGCTTCAGGATGGCACTGGGGAGCACAGGCCACTGGCTGCACAGAAGTGGGAGATCACTGTGCAGCTCCCACCCAGGACATGGACTCAGCAGTGAGGCTGCACCCAATGCTGACACTGCTCAAGGACCGGGCCTGCCCCAGAAACACGCCAGGGCCCTGCCCCTCCATGCCAGGTGCACCAGGTGTGAGCTCAGCAAGGCAGGATCCAAGAGTGGAGAGGCTTAGTGTGGGGGGGATCCAGGTGTGGGTTGAGAGGGATCTGTGTGGAGCAATCTGGGTGTGGGTGGCTAGTAGGGGATCCAGGTGTGTGTGTGGGGGGGATCTGGGTGCACTGCGGCTTGTTGCGGGGGTCGGTGTAATGGTGATGGGACTCTGCGGGGGGGGTCCAGGTGAAGGTGGTTGCGCTTGGGGGAGGGGGTCTGAGTGTGGGAGGGGATAGAGCTCAGCAGGGGGTCTGGCTGTGGGGGGCTTAGTGGGTGGTCCAGATGCTGGAAAAGTGGGGCTCAGTGGGGTGGGAATCCAGGTGCAGTTGATTGGGGCTTGGTGGGGTGGGGACTGGGGTGTGGGTGGCTCTACGGGGTGGTCCAGGCGCACGGGGAGTGGGACTCATGGGGGGGGTTCTGAGTGCGGTGGGGGTGAGGCTCAGCGGGAGGGTCTGGGTATGAGGGGATCTGGATGCACAGGGGTTGGGTGGATGCGGGAGCACCTCCCCATTACAGGGATACCTCCCCCTGCAGCTGAGAAATGATGGGCATGGGAAGCGAGGGCAGGGGGAAGTTTGCAGAGCTTCCTGCAGCAGGGGGAAAATCTGGGGGTGGGTCTGACCCAGCCCCATATGCCGTGAAGGGGAAGAGGAAGTCCCGTCCTCCCCAGCCCAGCTGGGACTAGCAGCTGAGCCTGGCGCAGGGTAGGGGCCACCAGCCAGGACTTCTCCAGTCCCGCCCCATGCCTCACAGTGATTTACCACTCTGCCAGCTGCTCTGAGCACACAAAACATACTGCTGGGGAGGGTTGTGTGACTGCTCTTGTGGCTTCCCTCTGCTTTCCTGTCAGAAAGTTGTTTTTCTGTGGGGAAGTAACAAAATCTGCAGGGGACATAAATTCTGCGCATGTGCAGTGGCGCAGAATTCCCCCAGGAGTACTCATGTGCACAGTTCCCATTGAAGTCAATAGGAGTTCTGCATGTGGTGGACTTGCAGGGTTAGCCCATTTGTTTAGTACTTGATTTCAGCTTCCTCTGCTGGTTACACAGCAGGACACCACAGAAAACAACAGGTACTAATCAGGTGTCTTTAAAAAAATATTGAGCCGGTTTTTTTTTTTAAGAAGTACATACCTAAAATTCAGAAACTATTCTCAGAATGTAGGAATTCTAATTTTGATCAAATTTTTCTCAAACTTTTTGACAGAGACCCTTTAAAAAGTAAGGATGGGCCTAAGCTGCACCATTTGGGTGCAGGTCTGAACTCCCCCAAAATTCAGGAGTGGGTATTCAGAGCTGGGCTTTTGGTTCAAGCTCATCCCTATTTACAGCACTTGGCATTGGCTGCTGGAGGAGCGAGATGTCTCCTATGAGTTCCTGAGCTGGGAAGCTACTGCAGACCCCAAGGGAATCATAGAATCATAGAATATCAGGGTTGGAAGGGACCCCTGAAGGTCATCTAGTCCAACCCCCTGCTCGAAGCAGGACCAATTCCCAGTTAAATCATCCCAGCCAGGGCTTTGTCAAGCCTGACCTTAAAAACCTCTAAGGAAGGAGATTCTACCACCTCCCTAGGTAACACATTCCAGTGTTTCACCACCCTCTTAGTGAAAAAGTTTTTCCTAATATCCAATCTAAACCTCCCCCACTGCAACTTGAGACCATTACTCCTCGTTCTGTCATCTGCTACCATTGAGAACAGTCTAGAGCCATCCTCTTTGGAACCCCCTTTCAGGTAGTTGAAAGCAGCTATCAAATCCCTCCTCATTCTTCTCTTCTGCAGGCTAAACAATCCCAGCTCCCTCAGCCTCTCCTCATAAGTCATGTGTTCCAGTCCCCTAATCATTTTTGTTGCCCTTCGCTGGACTCTCTCCAATTTATCCACATCCTTCTTGTAGTGTGGGGCCCAAAACTGGACACAGTACTCCAGATGAGGCCTTACCAATGTCGAATAGAGGGGAACGATCACGTCCCTCGATCTGCTCGCTATGCCCCTACTTATACATCCCAAAATGCCATTGGCCTTTTTGGCAACAAGGGCACACTGCTGACTCATATCCAGCTTCTCGTCCACTGTCACCCCTAGGTCCTTTTCCGCAGAACTGCTGCCTAGCCATTCGGTCCCTAGTCTGTAGCGGTGCATTGGATTCTTCGATCCTAAGTGCAGTACCCTGCACTTATCCTTATTGAACCTCATCAGATTTCTTTTGGCCCAATCCTCCAATTTGTCTAGGTCCTTCTGTATCCTATCCCTCCCCTCCAGCGTATCTACCACTCCTCCCAGTTTAGTATCATCCGCAAATTTGCTGAGAGTGCAATCCACACCATCCTCCAGATCATTTATGAAGATATTGAACAAAACCGGCCCCAGGACCGACCCTTGGGGCACTCCACTTGATACCGGCTGCCAACTAGACATGGAGCCATTGATCACTACCCGTTGAGCCCGACAATCTAGCCAGCTTTCTATCCACCTTATAGTGCATTCATCCAGCCCATACTTCCTTAACTTGCTGACAAGAATACTGAGGGAGCTGAGGACTAGCCAGAGCCATGTGCAGACCTGAGCACGGAGGAGCTGCAAGTGCTGACAGAGGCCTTCTTCCCTGATGACCAACACAACCCTCTACAGAGCCAAGTATGCCCCGAGGGGGAGTTGGGATGTTGCCCAGGGATAGCCAACCCCTGTTTGGCTGCAATGCTGACAGTGAGTGAGTCAGCATGTTTAGGTCAGGATCCCCGCTGACCCAGTGGCAGACCACTCTGCCGCTGCTAGTGCCCTGGGCCGTGACACAGTGGAGTGGGTGGGCACTGCATCTCCCCCGCCACCCCAATCTATGGCTGGCAGTCTCCCCCTCTCTTAGGCAAGAAGCCTGCACTTGTCAGCCCTCCACCAGAGCTAGGAAGTCTGTTTGCTGCCCAGCCTGAGAATAGGCCTAAGCCAGAGACTCTTTGCTGCCCCGTCCCGACCAGGGGCTTGGGCTCCGTAACTGTGTTTGTTCAGCCCTAATCACAGGCCCGAGCTCATATCTCCCATCACCCCACTGATTCCCCATGTCAGTGACCCCCAGAGACATAGTGGGGAGAATTGGCCACTCCCCCCCCAATGGACTACAAAGATGCACATCTATACAGGATTGTCCATAAAAAGAAGACTGTGAAAATTAAAGAGTGCTTTATATTCAGCTGCTTTATCATAAAAATCCATTGCTCCCACAGGAATGATATTGTACACAGTCATGTGTCACACTTTATTAGTGCAGTGCCTATGTGATTTGGTGGTGATAGTGTGAGGTCACCATATAGATAGTTATAATCTAATATTATATCAAGATAATTGATCCCTGAACTGAAAAAGGAGAAATGAGATGTATTTTTGTTACCTCAGATAAATTGATGGAGACATTGTAAATATAAGCAATCTGGTAGCAAAGGCTTAAGAGAGCCAATCGGATATTTCTGCTTTCACCAGTGATGCCAACAAATTGAATAATAGCTCTGAGGTCCCTGTGATAAAAGAAATAATTGAAATACTTTTTTTGCTCAGAAGCTTACTTGATCTCAAGTAGGAGCTGGTAATTGGTTTGTTGGCAGAATGACAACCGTCTCTTTCCAAAATAGTGATAATTTCTAGATAGTATTTCATTAATGGCATTCCATTAATGTCTGTAAACTGAAGTTCTTAAGTTGATGCATTCCACATTTTTCTCACATAGTGCCCATTGAACCAGGTTTGTAATTTTTTCATTTGTCAAATGGCTTATGATATCAGCAATATAACTGCAAAGACAAACCCCTTCAAGAAGGTTAAATTGCAACAATATATGTCTTGCACCTCTATTTTTCTTTTGAAAGAATCTGTCTAATTTACAAAAGGCACTTCTCTTAAATTAATGTTTCTCCTAGTAGTGAAATCTTTATCCAATCTTAATGAACATCTGCAAGCCCTCCATATGCAGAATTTTTCACTGACTTCCAGTTTTTCTTCCTTGGAATTCCAAAAATATCCCACAAAGTTCCTCTAAAATTATTTTGTTCCTTCTCCCCCCCACTTCTCGTTTCAACCTCTGTGCTTGTTCCACACTTCCACATATTTCTCTCATATTAATTAACATTATACAGTATATAATAGTATATCATTTATTTGAATGCAGAAATCCCTAAGCTAATTAAACATTAAGATTACATAGCCAAATTAAAAAGTCAGAAAATACCAAAAATAAGGCTTCAACAGCAAAATTAATTCAACTGGAACCTTAAACATTTAAAGTGGACAAAGCAGCAAACCTGAGAAAGAGGCTTTAGTGATGTTAGTAGTGTCCATTAGATGGCACTAGCTATTGCTGGTGGTGACTCAGGGACAGAGAGAACGTCTGTCCCCTGTAGCTGTATAAATTCTCTCTCCTTAATGAATCTGAGCGATCCTCACCCTGGTATCCAGTTAGAAGCTAAAGATGCTGACGCTTTTTCCACATCCAGCCTCACCATGTACTATAAGCAGTCTTCTGCTGAAAGACAGAATCTGATTCTTCAGGTCACACAAGTTTCTCTTCCTACAACACAGGTAACCCTATATCGGGGGAGACAACAGGGAGAGGAACAGGGGCACTGATAAAAGTTTGGAGAAGAAAGTCAAGATAATCTACCATCCTGACACTAGTTCTCTGTCATAAACAAGAGTTCAGTTTCTCACCACACCCAGATGTATAATCAGACAAAACTCTCACCATGTTTTCTATGGTAAATCAAAGACACAACTTTCCCATGCTAAAGTAATCCCTCCCTAAAATCCCCTTTTACACCCTTTCTTGGTTGTAACTTCATTTTTATATGTACTGTTTTTTCCATGAATTCATCTTTTTGCATGAAGGTGTCTGCCCTTATGCTAAGTACAAGGGAAACTTTTCTAGGCTGCTGTGTCATCATGTAACTATCTGTTATACAATTAGCTTATGAAATATCTCAATGCCACATTATTTCTGAACTGACGCTACCAGATCAAACTAACCTACTTGCTCACTGATGGATATTCCATTGAGGAAACAGAGGATAGAGGAAGTGAGACTTCACCTACAAGCCTCTAGGTTGCCTATCTGGACAAATCCAATGAAGAACTGTTGCAAGCTCTAATACGCTTTCCATTTATTGAGCGTGAGGGAGCACATTCAGGTGGTTGCATGGAGGGTGAATATGTAGAGGACACATATGGAAATGTGCTGTGGTTTCATTTAATTTCCACAGAAACTCATTTTTGACAAACATTCTGGCATCCACTTTGATGGAACCCATGAAAGATTCTGAGTTTGCTAGGACTGTGCTATCAGAGATACAGTTGTGCCCACATCCCTTCTCATACTAAGGTTCTGCTACCTAATGAATAGTGCATTGCCGGTTATAGAGACCCTGTGGCGGAGATAAGTCAACACTCTTCCTATCTTGTTCCTCTTCTCAATTAATTTTTATACTGCAGTCCTACTGGTTGAAATATGAACCTCTTTCTCAGTTTATTCACATACTATTGCAACCATAACTCTAGCTGCTTGTGAGCATTTATTATAACCCACTCTTTCGTTACTTGATCATGTGTTATTTCTGGAATAATTAAATGATACCACAGACTAGAGTTTCTCCTGAGACCCTTGATACTAATGTGTATCTAAGTTAATGCATGATCATGAATTTACACTGGATCATAATGCACATTATCATACTTCAGAAAAGACCTGGCCCTGACTTACCAGCTGCAGAGCTTTTTCTCCTCCTCCATCACATCCCCCACAAATGGCTGATCTCCGGTGACTCACCCCAGCTCCCAGAAGATGATGCTCCCCTATACTAGACCTTGAGAAGGAGAAAGGCAAAGGTAAACCTTAGCCACAGTAAGTCCCAGAATTTGTAGCCTGGGAGCGCCTCTAACAGGCCTTTCAGTTCATCTAAACAGTGCCCTGGTATGCTCTGCCTCATCTGGAAAATGGAGACAGGTGGGGATAGGGAAGGGAATGAGAATTTGATCTAAAATTTTACTTGTAAACTATCTTTAAAAAAGAAGCAGCCTAGCTTGGTGTTACTGTAGAAACCCTTTATGTGGCTGGGGAGACTATAAGGCAATACCCACACTTGAAAGGAAAAACCTCGGCAACATTTAAATCAGGTGAACTATTCTATTTGTCTATTTTTTTAAGTGAAAATTGTACTCCTAGACATAGCTGAGTGATCTGCATATTTTGAGAAATAGACGAGGCAGGCCTTCATGAGGGTGTGCAAAACTTAGAATGATCTTCAGTTTGAATTACCCAACTCAGTGGCACTTCTAAAAAAAAACTCTATGCTTTTGTGTGTGCACTTTTATATGCTTAAGTCCCTAACACTACATTTAACCTGGACTCCATTTGGTATGTATATTTAACAGTGCAGGATAAGATTTTTACACCCGTCACATGAAGACAGTGGGATTGCAGAATTATCACTGAAGGCAGAATTTAACCTGAAGTCCTTGTATCCTCAAAATCTTGTATTCTGTTGAACTGCATTATTTCCACATTCTTTTGGAATTCTTTTAGATCAGAAAATGTACTAATGCATCAAAGAACTGGATGTATTTGCAGCTCTGACATGCTAAGTAATGAGCAAACTTTGAACAAAAGTAATCTGTCAACTGACCAAAAACTCATCATCTCCTTTATCCCAATTTGCTCCAGCTTTTGTTAAGGAAAAGCCTGGTTTGCGACTAACCCCAACACAAGAGGATTCTTCACTATAACTTTTCAATACAGCTGGAGCCCAGCATAATGGCAGTAACTCTTACTCTCTATGCTACTTATTTCTTCCCCTCTTATGGGGTCATCTTCATAGACATCACTATGTAACTGACCTGTTGAAGTGGGTGATGACAATTTTCTGAAAGTCATTGCACAGGCGTTCAAGGTAGCAGGCATGGGATCTGTTGCTGATGGGGTTGATTCTATCCTTTTCCTTAGCTAACACTCGTTTCATAGATATTAGTGTGACGAAGCTGTAAAGAAAGAACAGAGCTATAGCAGCTTACTTAACAAATCTTGGAAAGGATCCCAGGATGACTGTTCTCATAATAAAATCATTTCTGGGTTATAAAATGTGCAATAACATTGTCATTGGGTGTGACTTTTTGCCACAAGATATTGCAAGGTTTAAGTTATAACAACCCTGTAAGATAATTTGTACTTTAATGTTTTTATGTTACAGTTTTAGGCTTGTAGAGAGAAATGAGACAAATGAAAGAGAGCCTAAAGATCAGGGAAATGGGAAAGAAGATGCCAGAAGGTGGAAGAAGAGAAATCATCAAGGGGAAGAGTTGAAAGATTAGACAGATAAAGTCAGACTGAAATGAAGGAGTGGGGGCAGAGAGCTAGTAGTGGAGAAGGGAAGAACATAGACAGCATGTTCTTGTTTGATGTTAATTTTGTTTTTAAAACTTGCACAATCCTGTGCAGAGATGGATGCAGAGCAGGAGAAAGCTGGAAAAAGGGCTTAAGAAGAAAACAAAAGGTAAAGAGAAGCCAAAAATAATTATGTGCATGTAATGTTTGTGTTTGCATTTTATTTTTTGACAGATGAATACAAATTGCTTGGTCTGAGAGTTAACTGGCCCCCAAACAAAAATAAATTAGAATTAGTCAACTAAGTTCTTATGCTACAGTTATAGAAAGATGGGTAACCATAGGCCAGATTTTAATACTTCATGGGCTGCTTTTTTGGCCCTCATGGCATGCTTTAAGTGCTTCTGGTACAAGAAATGGATAACAGTAAATGACCATATATTGTTAATTAAATATTTACTGTTACTACTAGTATTAAACATTCAGGTTCAAATTCGCAGCTCACAATGAGCAGCATATTACTCCATGATTAGGCCCATTGATTTCAATAGGACTACTTATGGAATAGGTGAAATCAAGGTGAATTAAGGGTGGTATAATTTGAGATTTATATAGCATCATAATTTTGCACTTTAAGGACTATAAAAAGATATGGCCTCTCTCAGAGAGCCTGCCAGGAATACTGAACATAAAGAGAACAGACAAAACAAGGGGTTAGGGAAAAGAGGGATAAAGGTTAAAATAAATGGGAGTAATATTAGATAGTGAGTGAATCTTAGAAGACTGAGCTGGGGTAAGAAAGAAGTAAATAACACAGGAATGAAGGTCACTAGGGGATAAGCAAGATGAAAGAAGTGGCTTTGGAGAAGGGATTTGAAGGAAGAGGAGGACACTTGGCTTTCAGGAACAGGGATGTTGTTGCAGATGTAAGGAGCAGTATAAAAAAGCACAAATGGTGAGGGAAAGTGAAGATGAAAAAGCTCTATGGTTTTCGTCGTCTTTCCCTGGCCACTGGACTAATGCATGATGTAAAGAGATCCTTTGACATGGTGGTGATAAGAACCAAAATAATGGAAAAGGACTATTAGCATACTCTGGCATGGATGCTGTCTATGAAGTTCTGGTGTGCTTCATACAGTCTTGCATTGACCACCGGTCTCAGTTGGTGGATATCAGTATATTTTGAAGCCTGTTTGCTTGACAGGTAGTATTGTATGTCACTGATGTTTCTCTTGAAGCAATGACAGTGATCTTCTGGAGAGCCCTGGACCTGGAATCCTTGATTAACCTCTTGCTGCAAAACTTACAAAGGGGAAATATGTTCTGATTCTTAATGCATTTTTTTAAACTTAATCTTAGAACGCTTACAAAAATAAATGGCATGCTGGAAGAATGGCTTAGAGAATATGATAGCTACTAGGACAGCAATAAAGATATGAGCATTGTGTTTTATCAGCATCACAAACCCTGTAGATTCTAATGAGATCTAGTAAACTGTGCTGAATTAAACATAATTGTTTGTTTGATTTTATGAATTTTCTATAAATTGCATGGTTAACATAGCAAATGGCAGGGAGAAATCTAGAAGACAATAACACTATGAAAAAGACCTAGAAATGATAGTGGACAGCAAGTCATCCCAGAATTTGCAAAGTGATATGGATGTAATAAAAGGCCTGTGCAATTTTGGGTTGCAAGCTCAAAGGGTTCTTCTTATGGAGCAAGGCAGTAATAGCCTGGCTCCATTTGGTTCCAGGTGTGGTCACACCTGGAATACCGCAACCAATTCTAGAACCTTAACAGAAAGGTATTGACAAACAGGAGGGAGTTCAGAGGAGAGTATCAAAACAGAATGGGGGACTGGAAGGATTGACCTAGGAGGAATGCGGAAGAACTTAGTGCATACAACTTGTCTAAACAATAACCTACAGGAGAAATGATAACAGTCTACAAATATATCAAAGGATATTAATGCCAAAGGTTTAGAGGATTTCAGTGTGGTAAATGGGGAATAATTAAGAGCAAGTATCAAGATGGTGAACATTTAGGCTGAATATAAGGGAAAACTTCCTGACCTGTGATGGCAAGTAACAATGCTCTTGCCAGGGCTTTGGTGATGGTAAGTAAGGTATAATTCCTCCCAAAACACACTTATGCCTGTGGATAACTTCTATTATAGCCTCTTAACTTTAGGGTTTATTTAAATCAAGGAAGCACCTACACACCAGAGATTTTAACTGTTACCCTTTTATTTTATAAGTCCAGTGTTGTATGAAGACAGAAAATCTTCAAGAAAGACTCATGAGACACTAACTTCCCTAGTCAGAAGAAAAAATACCAGTCATAGGATGAGATCTCTATTTTCTTAAGTGTCAGGGCCTCACTCTCTTCGCTGGATTGTGTTCTAACTACATTATATTCTAAGTGAGTCAACTGTTCATGAACATGCTATTTTGTGGAGAGGCTGCCAGACTGAGAATTAAAGTGTTGGGGTATATTCTGAGCATGGGGGAAGTCATTTAACCTCCTTGTTTCTCCATCTGAAAAATAGGGATACCCATCATTTTCCTCCCTTGAAAACAACTTTTTGACTTACCAATGAAAAGTGCTGTATTAGTGCTAAATTATTTTTACACTAATCCTGCAGCAAAAGTCAGATCATCACTCTGTACTTTGCACTGAGTGTTATTAACAGTATTTCACAGTGCATATTTTATTTTGCCTGTCCAAAACCCAGGCTGCTTGCTCTTCTAGTAAAGCCCAAATAATAAGCCTGCAGACGGCATTACATATGCTAATCCAACCATATGCACCAATCCGACCATACATTGAACTGAGACAGGCACTTAGGGTTATTGAGGGAAAGTAATTTAATCTCTTAAGTATTTATGGTGCTCTAATAATCATAAATATCCAGGCACTTACAGGCTTCTGAACCATACTAGGCATGTAGATGTCTGCAGCTCCCACAAGCGATTTGTCCATCCCTACTGACTAGAACAATCTGTTTAATTTGTTTCTCCTAAAAACAGTGTATTGATCACTCTAACTGACACATTTTCTACTTCTGGATTCCAGTCTCACCTGTTTTAAGTAGTGCAGTGGCAGTCTCTTGGCCGAGAGCAACTGGAGCATGTTCCTGAAATATCTCACACAGTTTCTGGAAAGAGCTCAGCCATTTGCTCTTAGCATGTTGTTTGTGTACAGGATCCTTACTGAAAATATCCTGGTAAAAGGTGCTGTGTGGAAGAATGAGAGACCCCACAGACGCGTGAAAGAGAAGAGAAGATGTGTGAAAACTAAGAAGCTGCTCTAAGCTCCAAATGTGATTAGAGAAACAAGCAAGTTAACTTCAGGAGCCTAGTGAATTGAGCATGCTGCTAGGAGTCAGACATTAATTCTAATCCTGACTCTGCCATTGACTTCCTGACTGGGTCTCATTAAGCCTCAGTTACCCCACGTCTGGAACAGGGGATAACAAAATACCTATCTGCCTTCAAGATCTGCAGATGTCAGAACTATTAGCATCATTATTAAGCAATACCTTCTGCTGGTGCATTCTCCCTATAAAGGGAGAAGCGCTGTTCATTTAAACAGTGATAACTTTAGTTCATAGATGATAGTGATCCAGGCAGTTCCATTCAACACTGAGTCTCACCCCCTCTGCAACTCTACAGGCTGAAATGTTTCTTCCATATAGCTGTTTAGAAATGGATCTTTCCATTGATTTTTTTTCCCCATTGATTCCATTTAAAATGAATGGAGAACAAATGAATCTCTTAAATGGTTTGGAATCTTCTTCTTAGCGTATGCACAACGAGCCTCAGGTGGCATGTGACCAGGATTCATCACTGAATTTAGTCTGCTGGTTTGGAATGAAAAACATTTATATTCTTTAACCAAAGGACTTCCAAAGAGAATTGACAAAATATGAACCTGATGGGTAGAAGCCTCTAAACTCTTGGGTCATAATTTTCATACAGTTTGTACCATTGGTTAAGAAGCTGCAGTTCTTTCTCATATTTCAACTGCAGGTTTATGTTGTATGAGTAGAGATGCATGAGCCAAATCCTGCTCATCTGAAATATTTGATTCTGGTTCTTTATTGAGGTGGGTCTCAACTGTCTTTTCTTTTGATGACTTGTCAGTTCCCAGAAAATTTTGTGTAACACCAGCCTGATGATCCTCTACCTGTTCTATTCTCTCAGTCAGAGCTGCCTCTTTTGATCCACCATGTAGTACACCACTCAGCATATTCTGCTTTGGCTTTATTTCAACCAGTTTTATACTTTCAATTGTGTCTTTAATTGCGTCTAAGTTTTCCTTTGATATGATTTCTGGGATGACAGGATTGTCATGCTTTTATCCAATGAAAACCTGAAAACAGAACAAACAGCCATATAAAGGGGACACAATACAGCCCTGGTATACACTTTGTGCAAAAATCAAGGCATTAAGATTCCACAGGGTGTAACGCAGTGTAGTATTTACCAGTTACCTCAATACACTAGATCTGTGAGATGTGCATTATTCAGAAAGTAAAATAAACAAACAATCCCTAGAAAATATACTAGAAATTAATCATACCCAATTAAACCCAAACTTATAAAAAACATTTGGTGTCCCAACTCCTGGCACTTCAGCATTTTCAAGTGAGGTAAAACCATGTGGTGATCATTGCTGACACCATCTTTTAGCCCCCATCTTAGGTCCAGAATCCGAAAGTTGTAACCCTCTTTCTTTACAGTAATTGTACAGACGAGGGTATGACTTTTCCATTCATGCATTTCTTTCTGCCTTTGAATCTGGCTCAAAAAACAAGCATACTGAGGCTAAATGGTTATATTGGTATAAAATACAGCTTTGCAGCATTTCATGCTACCACAAAGATTTAAATGCGTTAATGGGATAAATATTTCCCAAATAAAAGAGATGTTTAGAGATTATTTCATGGTTTGATATGCTTTTTCATTCATGACCAGATGGTACTACATATAATACAGTCACCATCTGCACACATCTTCCCAATCACATTCTAGCTGTTTTGCTCATAGGGTGTTGTACACTGTAACTAAAGATTTAAACACTCCCAACCCTCTGGATGTTCACAAATTTTGTAAGTAGCTCCTTTCTCTAAAATCGGACTGCCAAACCCCAAGACTTTAGCACCCCTGAATGTTAGGATGAAAAGTTGAAGGCAAATTTTGATCACCATCTCTTTACATGCTGGGAACTGCACTTGCCTGAAGTACACAAACCTCACTGCAGATTTGTTCCTGTGTGCAACCTTTGTAGGGTGGTTTCCCCTCCCATCTTTACATGCATTTTATTATTAGCATCTTCTAAAAACTCTTTTGTCATCTTTTAAACATATAGGTATAAATACCAAAATGCAGAATGCTTGACAGCTGTATTTTTAAAGGGACATGGGAGAATTCACACCCTTTATATAGACAGCCCAAATGCACAGTTACTGGAACCTCCACACCACTGTTAGGAAAAAAGAAATGTAACCAGACTTCTTCTGAAGGGTTGGGTTGGGCACGGCAGATTGGGAGTATTTTCGTGCTGACATCATGTGAAAATTTTAATGTGTGTTTCTTTTTTAATAGACTGACTTGTTCATACTCATTTGACGTTTCACATGCTAGGGCCCTGGAACTCGTATTTAAATGTAAAAGAAGTCTAGTGATGACTGACATTTCCACTAACAAACACCGTTTTTGTTTGTTTGTTTTTGTTTTTGTTTTTTTGCCTAAATGATGTCTATTTGGATGGCAAGTCTTTCAGGGCAGGTACCTGTCTGTCTTCCCACGTGCCATCCCATTTTACATGTGCATAGCACTTCATACGTTCAGAGCACTGTACAAACAATAACACATTAACCCAGGAGGTAGACAGGTAGGTACATATTATTATTCTTACTTTACAGATGGGGAAACGGAGACAATAAATGCAGCAACTTGCTGTAGGCCAAACAGTGAGTCAAAGGCAGTCAGATTTAGAACAACCTCCTGACTCCCAGTCTTATGCTCTTTCCCCCAAACTAGATTTCCTAGCAAAATTGTGGGCACTATATAAATAGTGAATAATAATAATTAGCCCAGATGTGATACATGATGGTCCAGGAATCTCAGGGTGTGGGAGTGTCTGTGGTGGGAATGGGGCTGGTTTCTAATCGCTCTACCTTGATAACCTCTAGAAATGTAGACCATAAAGACTTTCTTTCCAGCTGAATATGGTATATTGATGTGTCCCCTAAACATAGTCCTGTCTGTGTCACTATCAGGAGGGTCCCGTTGTTTATCTTCTCCCAGATTAGCAGGCACCTCCCAGCTCCTCAGTAACAAAGGAGTAGAAGGTTTCAGAGTAGCAGCCATGTTACTCTGTATTCTCAAAAAGAAAAGGAGTACTTGTGGCACCTTAGAGACTAACCAATTTATTTGAGCATAAGCTTTCGTGAGCTACAGCTCACTTCATCGGATGGCATCACAAAAGCTTATGCTCAAATAAATTGGTTAGTCTCTAAGGTGCCACTAGTACTCCTTTTCTTTTTTTAAAGGAGTAGAAGACTTTGTTTTTTCAGCCCTGCTCGCAGACGGGGGCTCAACTGAACTGTACTTTGTGATGAGGATTCACTGTCGACAAGTCTGTCTCCTCCATTATCCTGACTGGAATGCTCATTTTCAGCTAAAGCAACAGTTTCTAACAAAGCACTCTTCAATGAGTCTGTCATCGCTCTGTTGTCTCCCTTGTCATCACTAATCTTAGGGCTCTTCAAGCAAGGTATTTCATCTGTTCTCAGTGTTGGTAGGACCCAAATATTTACATTTACCCTTCTCTTTATTGCCGTCATGTGCCTTTTGAAGAATAACTCCTCTTCTGATAAACAGGTTTTATCCATCTGTGGAAATCCATCTGAAAGTGCACTGGAATTTGCATGCATCTGCAGTTTTTTCTTTGGACTGAAGAGAAATAAAATTTTCACATAAGAAACCTTACTGCAGCACCATGTCAAAATATGTACAGATTAGGGCCAAATACTGCAACACAAATTCACACACAATTGTCACCAACTTCAGTGGGAGTTACATATCTGTATGGACTGCAGGGGGTGAACTAGTGGCCCAGTGGTAGAGTTCAGCATTGTCATGTGAAAGACCTAAATTTGAGTGTTCGTCTCTTGTGGGAGTGGCGCAGACAGCACATCAAACCTATGTGCCAAAGGGAGGGCCTTGTGTTGCTAAATGGAAAACCCTCTAGACTCTCCCATTTTACTTATTGTCTCTTACTACAACAAATGTAAGCTCCTGTTCCTCATCTGCAGGCTTCTACATAATCTTCCCCGCACCAGAATAGTTGTTTTCATTTCCTTCTGCTTCCCATGTCATTTCCTACACTTTTCCCCAATCAGCTTGCCTTTCTCTCCTCTTAGAGTCATAGAGTTTAAGACTAGAAGGCCTCCTTTGTAACCTCCTTTATATCAGAGGCCACCAATATCTCCCAGCACCTGCATGTTAAACCCAGCAACTGACATTAGACCAAAGTGTTACAGTCCACAGGAGACTGAACCATTACGTGCCACAGCTAGAGCCTGGCAGACATGCCAACTCTCGCAAATTGATCATGAAAGACACGATTTCTAAGTAAAATTAAGTCTGACTCATGATCTTGTGAGAGAACTCTCAAATGTCAGGATTAGGGCTGTCAAACAATTAAAATAATTAATCATGATTAATCACAGTTTTAATCGCACTATTAAACAAGAATAGAATACCAATTTAAATTTATTATAAATATTTTTGGATGCTTTTCTACATTTTCAAATATATTGATTTCAATTACAACACAGAATACAAAGTGTAGAGTGCTTACTTTACATATTATTTTTGATTATTTTGTGCTTTCTCCTCTTCCACATCTCTTTTCCATACTCACTGGTATTAATCCTGTTAATCCCTCCTTGTATGGAAGAATGCAATTATATCAATAATTTGCCCACAAAGCATGGGAGGGAAGAAAAAGATACTGAGAAAATGCCCTGCCCAAGGACCTGTTGGAAAACTCCCTTCACTACATGGGATGGGGGAGATCAAAAGAGCCGCAGCTGATGACCTCATTCCCTACATATACTTTTTGGGCTTCCATCATTCCCCAACAGAATCAGATGCAGCATGTCTTCATTTGAAACCTTACTGACACACATTTAAAGTACAGCTCTATTTGTAAGTCTATTGGACAATTGGTTTGATGTTTGATGTTTGATGTAAGTCTATTGGACAATTGGTTTGATGTTTTTCACTGATTCTTACCCTCAGAGTAAAAGCCTCTGTATTTCCCAAGGCAGCTCGACTTTCATCCTCAAGTGCTGCCTGACGTCCAACAGACTGCTTTAGCCTTCAAGCAAGGCGATGCTCCAAATGATGCTAGAAACATGCATAAGAGATGAAATAGCAAACTTTAATTTTCAGCTATTCCAAGCAATCTGAAAACAAGAGAAGTTAATACATACCTTTAAATGGGACTTCACTTGTATGTCCGTTTCTCCACTTATTTTTGTACTGGGTACATGCCAATGCCAATATTGTCTCTAGATATCACAAACAAAAATTAAGAGGTTCCTTAACTGTACATTTACACTTAATCCAGAAAGTTCTGTTGTTGTTTTTTAAGAAAAAACTTGAGAGGGTATATCCATAGCTAAAACCAAAAAAAGTCAATGAGTTAAATTCAAACGCTAGTTCAAGCCTCCTTCTGAAGAGTCACAATGTAAAGGTAATTTCTGAAGATTTGTAATAAGGTATCAGCTTTGACAAATGATCTTAAAATGATGATAATTGAGCCATTCCTGAGAAACCCATTTCTCAGATAAGAATATACAGGACTGCTAGATACCTAACACATATTAAGGGCCAAATCCTGATTGCCTTACTTACATGAATAGTTCCACTGACATCAATATAAAGACTAGCATGAATAAGTGAACTACAGTATGGTTCACACTTCCTCTGGGGCTCACAATCCCCAGACTGAGAGCTCTTGATCTACAGTAATGGAAATATTTACATTAGTTAGGGCCCAGTCTTGCTTGCTTTACTCTACTTTCTATTGCTTAATTGTGTTATTAGTTGGTACATTTCTTGAAATTCTACGATTTTAAACTGAGCAAGGAAGAAAACACATTCCTGCAGTTAAAATGTTTTCATTGTCTTTATTCAATATTTTTTGGAAATACTTTAGATTTGTTTCCATAACTCAAGAAGTTAACTCACCCCAGCGCACTTAGAGCTGACAGCTTTGTACAGAGATTGCTGGGAACATGAAATCTGTGGAGAGAAGAACAATTCCTGAAGGGTTTTGGATGATGTCTGGCTGTTTAAATTACTGTGCTGCTGAAAATACAGAGAAACTTTTTATTAAAAATTTAAAATTTTTCTCCAGACTTAAATTTTAGGGACACGATTTGGTTCACTGAGTTTGAATAAACTGTTATTATGGACCTTCTAATAAAGTAATAATTTCAGAGTATAACACAATTTGTCTTTACAGTTTGTAGAGTACCAAATGTGAGGTATATACCAAAGCAACATGCATTTACGAACAGCAGGCAGGGGTTAAACTGATGGAGAAAAAGTAGAGGTTCTCTTCAAAGCTCTGTCTACAACCAAACTCTACCTACCAGAGATACTACAGTGTGACACCACAATGAAACAAGTTGAAAAGTGATTGTTTAAATTGAGTGATTGGTATATCATCTCTCTCATTTATTTGTAGAGGAAAGCAGCTTTGTAATGTCTGATTACATACATCAGGGATGGCCAAACTTACTGACCCTCCGAGCTGCATACGATAATCTTCAGAAGTTCAAGAGCTGGGTCCACCTGCTGGGGCTCGGGGCTTCAGCCCTGCAGGGCACACTTGCTGGGGATTGGGGTTTCAGCCCTGCTCCTGCTGAAGCCCCGAGCCCCAGCAGGTGCCTCCCGCAGGGCTGAAGGCCCAAGACCCCCCTCCCCGCAAGGCAGAAGCCCCTAACCCCATCACCCTGCCACAGGGCAAAAGCCCTGAGGTCCCCACCCCCAGACTGGTGGGTAGAAAATGAGAGGGGGCTCCGAGAGCTGCACTTTAACTGTAGAAGAGCCACTAGCGGTTCGCAAACTGCAGTTTGGCCACCCCTGACATATATGATGTGGTGTACAAACTCCCACAAGGCCCAGAAGGGGATTAATGACAGCCTGTGTGATGAACCAGCTATACCTGCGGGGAGGGGAGGGGGGGTGTCAAGCTTGGAGGGAGGAATTAAAAGGGCTGAATAGGGCTCAGCTGGGGGCTAGTCAGGAAGGAGAGCAGATGGCTGGTGCTCTCTCTCTCTCTCTGTGAGAGACACCTGGCTGGAGTCAGGGAGCTGAGCTGGATGGCTAGCAGACAGAATCTCCCTGAAGGAAAGGTAAACCTGCAATGGGGAGCACCACACAGTTGTGAAACAAAGCTGGGGAGCGTCTGCCCAGGGTTCTCTATGCTGGCAGAGAGGCCTTCAGGGAGCAGGAAGAATTCTGCAGGTTCAGGGACTGCCCTGTGAGAGAAATGAATGGCTCAATGTGCCAAGGAGCTCTGCTGTGAGCCTAGGCAATATAGTGGTCCAGGGAGGCAGCAATGGGTCTGTACAGACAAACCTTGACTGCCTAATCAACGGTCCCTGGACCAGAACCCAAAGGTGAGGAAGGGGTGGGATCATATGGGTATGTTTACATTACAGCTGGGCCCGAGCTTCCCAGCCCAGGTCAGCAGGCCCATGGTAGCATGTGTGGGGCAAATTAATGCACCAAAAATAGCAGCGTGGACATTCTGGATTGGCCCCTCTAGCCTAGGGGGTTGGTGGGCTTGACTGCCCAAGCTGCAATGGCCACAGTGCTATTTTTAGCACATAAGCTTGAGCCACATCTACACTAGTACGAGTTTGTCTACCTGCGCTGGGACGCTCACTCCCAGTGGCAGTGTATACATACCCAAAGTGACCTGGCCAGTGAGGCACAAGAAAAACCAGACCACCACAGCGGGCACCAATGGAGGTGAGCTTATTATGCCTGCCCAGCCACAAGAGGGCATATCAGCTGGTAAGTCACATTTTACACTCAAAAGAGCTGATCTTTCAGTGATCTGGGCCAGTGTTTAGGCTGCTACTCTGGAATTTGTGTGACCTTGGGTTCAATTCTTGCTCCCCCACAGATTGCTTGTATGGGCTAGTCACTTAACCTCTCAGTGCCTCAGTTCTCCATTTGAAAAATGAGGCTAACAGTACTTCCTTACCTCACAGGGACATCATGATGATAAATGCATTAAAGACTGTCTGTGAAGCACTCAGAGACTATGGTAACAGGGGACATAAGTACCAATGACCGATTTTAACTGAATGAGCCAAATTCCTTACTCAAGGCAAATACACAGTGTTAGGATATAGATATTCAGGCCTGTCTGCAAAGGCCTGTACTTTAAGAATTTAGGTGTATTCTTATCACTTGGCTAGTTAGAGATATAAAAGAAAGAATCAAAATCACTGTCTGCCAGTGTACGGTCCTTCTCTTACTGTAACAGTCTGAGGCCCTGTTCTTAGGCTAAGGCCTTTGGCTAAGCAGCAGAGGCAGCCATAAGCTGGGAAGTGACCGGTCACATTCCAAACTAGTCACATTGAAAGAAGGTGCTATTGGGCTGTTAGGAATACAGTCCTGTCCTGATAGTGCCTATCACCTCCAGAGAAAGGGAAGTGCCTAGAAGATGTAAAAGGAAATTTAGGTTGATAGTTTTCTGTCTGGTAAGAACTCACTTATCAATAGACACAGCTGGGAAACCCTTATGTCTTTATAGATGTAGCTGTGAAATCCTCACTTCTGTATTGTTTTGTCATTATAGTTCCCACTTTGCTATTGTTTATTGGCATGGTCTCTGTCTGGCTCTGTGATTGTTTCTGTCTGCTGTATAATTAATTTTTCTGAGTGTAAACTAATTAAGGTGGTGGGATATAATTGGTTAGCTAATCATGTTACAGTATGTTAGGATTGGTTAGTTAAATTTCAGTAGAATGATTGGTTAAGGTATAGCTAAGAATATTACTATATAAATTAGGGGCAAACAGGAAGTAAGTTGGGATTCGAAAATAAGGAAAAAGGAACTTGGATTTAAGCTTGCTGGAAGTTCACCCCAATAAACATTGAATTGTTTGCACCTTCGGACTTCAAGTATTGTTGCTCTCTGTTCATGGGAGAAGGACCAGGGAAGTGGGAAAGTGAAGGAATAAGCTCTCTAACATCTGGATAGGGTACTGTTTCTGTGGGGGAGGGTCCCCTCCCTCCATCAGTACCTCCATGCTGCCCCTACCACAATCCAGGTTATCCTTCGCCCACACATGGATGTGTTCCCACCCAGCCGGGGATGGGGGTGGTGGGAGGGCATGTGCCGCTTTAATGGTCATAGTGGCTATTCCCATGGGAATGGTATAGCCCTGACCGTCCTGTGTTTGCCCCAGTAAACACACCCAATTGGCTAAATCCAGTACAAGTCCCAGTTTGTGTAAATCTCCTGCCCCCAACAGATTAAGCATATCATTACAACCCCACATAATCTCACCTTCCCCCCAGATTCCTTTGGTTTGTCTCCGCCTCAGGGTTAATTGTGTCTCCCCTCCCATTGCCCCTACAATTGTCACAGTCCCTTCTGAGGGTCTCCCCTGCCCCCATGTGGTTAAACTGATGGCTGCTCCAGTGTCTATCAAAAAATCCCTCATGGGACTCCCTTCGATTGCCCCCTGGAGTGTGGGGTGAACAGATGCATCCCGTCCTAAACTGTGAACATGGACAGGACGCCTCCCAGGGCACCCCTAAGTTGCAGCACCCACCTCTGTCTCCCCCACTGGTTCACAGGGGGACCGGGGGTCCACCGAACACATTCCTGTCTCCACGCAAAATTGTGTGTCTGGCATTTCAGGCAGTCCCAGTCCCTTGGCCTCCGGGGCCACTTTCCCCTGATCTGGTAAGATCCTGGGTAGTCAGTTTAGCCTGCAGTCTCTAGATCTGTTGCTCTATAGCTGCCGGCTCGTCCCTGGCTACCCCCACCAAAGCCAGGAACTCTCCCTCTACCTCCTCCTCTCCAGGCTGACCCACCCCTTTCCACCTTGTATTGATCCCCCGCAGGAATAGCATGGACTGGCTCTTCCCCCTGATGCATCTGCCTCCACACATCTGCCTGTTCCAGAACCTGGGGTAGCTGATTGGGAGCAAGTTCAGGGTGCTGCAACCTTAAATGCCCCACGAACTGCGGATCGCTCAGCTCCAACCATTTCTCCAGCAATTCTACACCCCTACCCAGCTCCACATCCCCACCAGGTCCCAGTGCCCCTGCCTGGGGCATCACCCATGGACCGTCCAGGGGATCCACCCAGCACCGTGCCCAGGCCTGTATGCGATTAAGTGTATCCCGCCCTGTTTCCCCAGGGATTCGCTTCACCTTATTCATCCCCGCAGTACGAGAGTACACCCCAAACCCCAAACAACTGTTTTGCCACCTGTCCGGGAATTAGAAATGGGTGTGCCACTCCTGCCACATCGATTCCCAAGGTACCTCGTCCCAAAAGACTACCTCATAAGATCACCTGGTCCTCACGAGTTAGACCCTCCATCTCCCTGCCCACCTCCACTAGCCACAGCACAAACTGATCCCAATCATTCCGGGGTACCTTTCCCAAGCGGCCCAGTACTGCCTCCCGGTCCTTCAGGGACAAGGGGCGGATTTCTGCCTATTCTACTATTGGTGGGGCATGGTCCCCCCCACCCCGCAACCGGGCCACTATTCCTGCCTCCTGCAGTTCTTCCCGGGTAGCCTCTCTCGCAGGGGCTGTAACTGTGGATCGCCAGCTTACAACATCCACCGGCAGTGGTGGGTACAGTGTTTTTTCAGGGTAGGGTGGTGGAGGTGTCTCCTTCAGTTCCATTAGTGGGGCGGATGGTTTGGGGTCCCCAAGTCCATTGCCCCCATGTTTACAATGATACAATTCCTCCTCTAAGTCTCCTACTCTCCCCAGCAGTTCGTCCCTCTCTCTCCGGATTGCCTCACAAGACTCCTCTGTCCGTGCAGCATCCCGTGCCTTCAAATCCGCTACCTCTACTGCTAACACAGATTTTTCTGTTAAAATCTGTTGCTGATTCACAATCCCCTCCAAATCCTTAATGTGTTGGAGGAGATCAGCTTCCCTTTTTACCCAGTATGCCATGCCAGCACACAAACCTTGTAATACCATTCCCTTTTTCCTACACTCCTTTCCCTTGGGGTCTCCCAAAACCTCTCCCATCTCCTTCTCAATCTCATCCCAGGTGAACCCCTGCACCTGGTATGGGCCCTGATTCTTCCTTATCCATTTGTTCAAAAAATCCGTTACCCCAGCTTGCCAGAACCCGCAACTACCATCACGAGAGTTCGCCATACCCCCTCCAAGCTGCTGCGTGGACTGTTAGGGAGGGGGACTTACAGGCTGCCACTCACCTATCCAGTGCGATGTATCCAAGTCACGGCACCAAGATGTTAGAGAGCTTATTCCTTCACTCTCCCACTTCCCTGGTCCTCGCATGAACAGAGAGCGACAATACCTGAAGTCCAAAGGTGCAAACAATTCAATGTTTATTGGGGTGAACTTCCAGCAAGCTTAAATCCAAGTTCCTTTTTCCTTATTTTCGAATCCCAACTTACTTCCTGTTTGCCCCTAATTTATATAGTAATATTCTTAGCTATACCTTAACCAATCATTCTACTGAAATTTAACTAACCAATCCTAACATATTGTAACATGATTAGCTAACCAATTATATCCCACCACCTTAATTAGTTTACACCCAGAAAAATTAATTATACAGCAGACAGAAACAATCACAGAGCCAGACAGAGACCATGCCAATAAACAATAGCAAAGTGGGAACTATAATGACAAAACAATACAGAAGTGAGGATTTCACAACTACATCTATAAAGACATAAGGGTTTCCCAGCTGTGTCTATTGATAAGTGAGTTCTTACCAGACAGGTTTCAGAGTAACAGCCGTGTTAGTCTGTATTCGCAAAAAGAAAAGGAGGACTTGTGGCACCTTAGAGACTAACCAATTTATTAGAGCATAAGCTTTTGTGAGCTACAGCTCACTTCCTCAGATGCATATCGTGGAAACTGCAGCAGGCTTTATATATACACAGAGAATATGAAACAATACCTATACCTATACCTATACCTTACCAGACAGAAAACTATCAACCTAAATTTCCTTTTACATCTTCTAGGCACTTCCCTTTCTCTGGAGGTGATAGGCACTATCAGGACAGGACTGTATTCTTAACAGCCCAATAGCACCTTCTTTCAATGTGACTAGTTTGGAATGTGACCGGTCACTTCCCAGCTTATGGCTGCCTTTGCTGCTTAGCCAAAGGCCTTAGCCTAAGAACAGGGCCTCAGACTGTCACAGTAAGAGAAGGACCGTACACTGGCAGACAGCGATTTTGATTCTTTCTTTTATACCTCTAACTAGCCAAGTGATAAGAATACACCTAAATTCTTAAAGTACAGGCCTTTGCAGACAGGCCTGAATATCTATATCCTAACACACAGCTCCCTTTCAAATCAGCTGAAGCCATCCGAGAATGTACCAAAGCAAAGCTTGGTTCAAAGAGTCAGACAACTTTTTCTTTGTGTTAATTTTAGTAGGCTTTAGTACCTATGCATAAGATTATGTTCTGGTTTATAGCCCTTGTAGGAGCATCACAAACTGCTTTTGAAGGGAGCCTGACAAATACATTATTCAAATGCTTACACTTTTTGTGTTTTCCAGGGACTTCTTGGAAATTGAAGGGAAAGCAGTTGTTTCTTTATATCCCTGAAGGAAAACAGTACAATCTAAAATGTTATATCCCAACCTTGCAACGTCATATTCACCTGAGGCAAGTAAACTCTTTTTTTCTCATCACTGTGGTACAGCTGGGCAAGCAGATTTTGTGCCTGGTTTGGAAAACATTCATGTCCTTTTAACAAGCCTGATTTAACCACACTGATAGACTTTGTTCTTTTCTTAACTTTTGTGCAATAATGGGCTCACCTACTTTAGACTTTTAGCATAAATATCAACACATATATAAAATAAAACCATTACATTGTGGCAGTGAAAAGAAAGTCCTTAGCTAAGGCCCCTCCACTCAATGACTGATATAAATATGAAGGTTTCCGCATGTTAGATTTAAGAAGCATAAGCTGAAAACATAATTAAAATATAAGTGATCAAGTATTCATATGAAAGCTGCTCAAATATTACTTACTCTGTGCTGAGGTTTCTGAGGAAAAATCTCCTTTGCATAAGCTGACGACATGCTGTTTTTGCAGATTTTTAAATACATTAACCTGACGAAATTATGAAAAAGGGGATGATGTTCCACTTCTTTGTGTATTGCCAGTTTCACTAGCTATTTTCAACTAGGAAACTTTGCAGTTTTAGGCAAAACTCTCTTCTGAGCAGCTTCTTAAACACCCTTCAAGAAAATAAAATTAGTTACAGGGTAATAGTAAAGGAAGCTGACAAAACACATTCAAGGTCCTCTCATTTAAATGAATGAATGTCAGAGTATTGCAGCCTTTCAGTGTTCCACCTTTCTGAATTTTGCCCAGAAAACAAGAGCAGCAGCACTTATTTCCAAAGTGCCCATGAAATGGGGAGATGGTGTTGCCCTCTCATAGATTCTCCTCATGCAGCAAAGAGAAAATATTCATCCATTTCCCCTCAAGTCCTTCTGACCCTTTAGGAGGTTGAGTTTACTAGCTCCTAAGTAGCTCTAGTCCATAGCAACGTCCTCTTGTTCTACCTGTTTGGGTGGTTTGTGCCTTCCACACACAAGGAGTTTCTCTTCTAATTATATCCACGCTTTCAATACACTCTCAGCTCATATGCAAACATTACTGCTGCCAGGATTCATAACAAACCATTCAACAGCTCAACAAGAAAAAAACTTCTGATTTACTTCTCCAGAAGGGGAGAGGCATTAGAAGACTAATATTTTATTGTACTACTCAATTCCACAAGTCCCCTTTCCCTTTGTGAGACAGATTTTTTTGGTTTTTGTTTTTCTGATAAAACGTCTACTTTTTTTTAGGACAATCTGTCTCTGTCTCTACTAGGTACATATAAGGGGCCGATCACCTCAGTATCTCAGCATCAAAACAGCTACAAATGTTTTGTGCAATTGTTTCACAGAAGCATAATTAAAATGTAAAAAGAGGCAGAGCTTTTGTTTTTACTCCAACTTTTAGAGTACAGTACAAAGTCGCCTCAGGCCACTAGTCAGCAAAGGTTCCATGGCCCTAAATGAGCTCTGTATCTGCGGACATTAGTCTGCTCTGAGAGGAACAGTGATGTGAGCCAGAATTTAGCCTTATGACCATGAGCAGCACATGACTTCTGCATTTGGGGAGGCTGGACATGAGTGCTGGAAGCTCCCTAGAAGGGGGGTGGGTGGGAAGAGGAATCGGCACCCAGATCATGGCCCCACCCTCTATCCTAAGACTCTGCCCATGGTCTACCCCCACTCCGCCCCAGGCCCCGTTTGGCCTCCTCCCCCAAGGCCCGCCACTCATGCCGCTCTGCCCTCTCCCCCGAGTACCCCCACCCACTCACTGCTCATGCCTCTCCGCCCCGTCCATTAAGGACCCCCTCGCCCCTTCCACCAAGGCCCCCAGCCTGCCTGCCACTTCTCTAAATCTAAAGTGAAAAGCAATGTCCCTCGTTACTGGGAGCTTGTTAAACCAGCATGCTGAGACTCTATATTGAAGTACATAACTACAAGCATCACTTGTGACTGTATTGCTTGAGTATCCTCATAGCACTGGGCAGACTTCCGTTCCAGCATGAACTGAGCTCAGGGTAAAAGATAGTCCTATATTAGGACACAGACTAACTGGGAACAGTACCTTTTCTACTTGTTCCAAAAACCCATCCCAAGATGTTGTATACCTTATCAACTGAGAAGACGTCTCCCAAATTAAGCTCTTAAACTGGCCTAATTGAGCATTTACACAAGCATATACATAAATAAGGTAATTAGATATTTGTCTCCTCATATCACAAGCAGCTCACCTTAACACTGAATATTTTTAAACATTAAAATAAAGAAAATATGATCCTGGAACTGCCAACAAACAAAAATGTACAGAAGTATAAGAAACACAAACACAATGTTTCTGATTTTAAAACAATACCTTTTTAACTCTTCCAGACCATTTGTAATTTCTGCTAATCAGGCCATTCCAGCACTTTTGAAAAACATGTGTTTTGATTTCTCTCCTTCCAGAGAAGTCTGCTGTATAGATTCTCGGAATAGGCTCCATATGCTGAATTGTCCTTCAGCCAGTATCTTTCAATGAGAAGTAAAGAGGTCACATGAGTTCATTAATCTATTAGAATCTGTGCCAATATTTACAAAACATGCACATTAATTACAAACAGTCATGTGTACTGAGATATATGTGACAACTTGCAGTGTGTGTTTGTTCTTAAAAAATCTGAACTCTTTTGGAAAAATATTTTTAAAAAAGTGAATTTTGTATTTGTAAAATGTGTTAACTTGCTTACTCAATGTAGTATTTGCCCTGAGGAACTATATTTAACCCAATCCGGAAAACAACCTCATTCTCTACATGACCTTAGTTCATTTGCCTAGCACCATCCATCCCAAGCCCTGCATGAGGCAGGAATCCTCATGGGGTAGGGGAAATAGTCTCTAATTACATGATCACATACTATCACAGTGTTCGTGCAAAAGAGGGCAACCTTCATTCTGGCATTTCCTCACTTTTGAGTGATTGACTTTGCAACCTTAGCACTAGATTTTTTTTTGTATGTGAGATTATATGGGATGTTATAAGGAAAAGATATAGGACGTGGGGGAAAGATGCAAACAAAACCATGGTGTAGATCAGTAGTTTAGCTGAAAACTTGTAGTACTCTTGTGCCAATATTCATTGGAGAAAAAAATAAAACTAATACTACATCCTCTTGTGAGGCAGCTATGGAGTCCGTGTACTTAGCCCACTGATGAAAATCTGGTATGTTCCCCTTTGCCGTTATAACACCTCTTCGAGGTCAAGGGACCAACAATCTTCCAATTAGTAGAGACTAAACAGCTCCCTATACTGGAGATTCGCAAAAAGAAAAGGAGGACTTGTGGCACCTTAGAGACTAACCCATTTATTTGAGAAGCTTATGCTCAAATAAATTGGTTTCAGAGTAACAGCCGTGTTAGTCTGTATTCGCAAAAAGAAAAGGAGCCACAAGTCCTCCTTTTCTTTTTTCAAATAAATGGGTTAGTCTCTAAGGTGCCACAAGTCCTCCTTTTCTTTTTGCGAATACAGACTAACATGGCTGCTACTCTGAAACCTATGCTGGAGATTGTATCTCACTAGATAAAAATATTTTTCACATTCTTATTTTCCTTGCAGGAAATCATAAAATGTATTATTGACACAGATACTTATTCCATTTAAACTAAAAGTCTACTCTTAAAAGTGAGTCTACACAAGATGTATCATAGGGTTTGTCTCAATGACGCCCTAACAGATTCTTGGCTTATGAGAAAAAGATGATCTATTCTGAATGATACTCTGCAAACTCACCGTGAAAGTCATGTTGAACTCTGTCACTGATTATTACCAGTAATAGAGGCTGCAGACAAAATTATGCCCTCAGACACCTGCACAACCCTCTTAGTCTCCAGTAAGGTGATGCAGTTATAATTTGGCCTGCTGTCTCTGCCATACCTTCTAATGCTGTGACCTTATCAGCTCTCACAACCCAGGCAGCATAGGATCCACACTCAGATGAGAGAGAAATCCAAATCTGTCAGAAATTTGGGGACTTGGACAAATTTGTGTATCAAGCACTTGACATCACACATGCTGCCAACATGGGTGCTCTTATACTATGGTGATGTGCAGCACCAGCGTATAACCTCTAAGGCAGGGATCTCAAACTCAAATCATCATGAGGGCCACATGAGGACTAGTACATTGGCCTGAAGGCCACATCACTGAAACCTTTTCATACAATATAAAAGCTCCCCACACCTCTGTCCCGCCCTGCCTGACCCCTTCCATGAGACCCCGCCCCGCCTCTTCCCACCCCTTCTCTGCCCAAATTCCAACCCCTTCCCCCAAAGTCCCCACCCCAACTCTGCCCCCTCCCTGCCCCTATTCCAACCCCTTCCCCAAATTCCCGCCCCTTCTCTGCCTCCTCCCAAGCGCACCATGTCCCTGCTCATCCCCCCTCCTTCCTGGAAAGTCCTAAGCACCGCCAAACAGCTGTTTGGCAGTGGGAAGCGCTGGGATGTAGGCAGAGGAGTGGGGACACGGAGCCCTGGGGGTGAAGGGAGTTTGGCTGCCAGTAGAGTCAGCGCCTGTGGTGGGCCACAGGAAATAACTATGCAGGCTGCATGTTTGAGACCCCTGCTCTAAGGTATATGGGAGTTGTAGGAAGCCCTTTGAGTTTTACAAAGACCTTCTGAGCCAATCAGTGTTTAGATTTAGACTGTCATGTGACCTGTTTTGGGCACTGGTACACAGTGGATGCAGTTTGTTGTTTCTGTCATCTTCATTAAATCTCAACATGCTTACCAGTGCCTCAGCCAAAATAAATACTCCCTCTAGCTGTTCTTATGAGGCTTAAGGAGCATGTTGATGAATGTGAGACTCTAGATTTTCAAACTGAAAAACTGACAGCTAGGATATCTATTTTGGTGCAGTCAGGGAGGCCAGCACAGGAGCATTTATAACACAGGGGAAGAACAGTGTAAAGGGTGCCCACTCGTCCCCCTGCAGCCATGTAACACCCAGATCTCCCTTCACCACAAAT
Organism: Lepidochelys olivacea; assembly: GCF_965140295.1. Classification (NCBI taxonomy): domain Eukaryota; kingdom Metazoa; phylum Chordata; order Testudines; family Cheloniidae; genus Lepidochelys; species Lepidochelys olivacea. The sequence goes on from NC_140414.1 coordinate 86,094,358, forward strand.
CCCTCCCCCCCCCTTTCAAAATAAATCTGGAGCCAAGAACTATAGAAAAGGAGTATGTTAGAACGATAGGAAACAATATCTACGCTTCAATCTTTTGTCCCATCCCAACATCATCACTGAAGTTTCAGCTCCGTAGCGGGAGGCCCAGCTTTTATTTTAAGATTCTGGAGCAATGCAGATTTATTGTCCTCATTCCTTCTGAGTTTTTTGTGCTATATTCTGTGCATTTGTCTTTTGCTCATTTTCTACTCTAATCTCCTCTAATGCTCCCTTCTTCCATCCCTAATTCTCACATTTCTAATATTTAGTTACTTAACCTTTATACTTTATACACTTTACATGCTGTACAAACATTTCCTCCTCACTCTCTCCGCTGCCCCTATTCACCCTCTCGTTCGGTTTTAGGGCTGGTTTACGCTTGAAATTTAGATTGACGTAGTTACATGGCTCAGAGGTGTACAAATCTCCCATGCCTTAGTGCTGTAGCTATGCCAAACTAACTCCCGCTGTAGACACAGCTCGGTTGAGAAAAGAATGGTTCTGTTGACCTAGTGACCAGGCTTTCTATTGTTTCCCATCCTCCTGTGTCTCTCCAAATGCTAATGTGAGCAGCAGGGCACAATCACTGCCTGAATGTGGTGCTGATGCAGTTGAGTTCCTACAGGCTTCCCAGCAACACTATTACTTCCTGAAATCAGAGTAAGGCTCTGAATTGGACTAACCTACAGTAATTCTGCTTCTTGGCAGCTCGTGCAGGTAATCTGGCTGTACAGTTCACAAAAATCCAGGACAAAACATGTATAACTGACAGGAACATCCAGACAGATCCTGACAAAGTGGATGTTCTGGGTTTGTCGAGACACAGTCATCCCAAAGCAAAGGATATACATGAGCTGTGTAGCTGCCTGCTGCCATGGAGGGGCTGGGAAGTGCACCTAGCAACATGGCAAGGGATGAAGGGAAAGGGACATAGCAGAGAAGGGAAAAAAATGTGACCTGATGCTGAGATGTTTTGCTTATTTTTCTAGATAGAAAATGCAGTAAGTTTTAATGTATAAAACTCTGTTCCAATTTTAGTGTGCATCAGCTAAAATAACTTCACCTAGTACTAGGGGATAAACTTTCAGAATAATTCCATTTATCATGGACAAAGGGTGGCTCACCAAGCAAGCTACTAGAATAGGGATGCATGTTAGTGTTCAGAAAACAATTTTCATGTGAAGTATTTTTTCTCTAACACACAAATATGGTACTAAAAAAAAAAAAAAGACAAAAACAAAAACCAACCCCAACCCTTCCACCCAAGAGAATGAATCTATCAAATTTCTGCTCTTCAAAGCATTATAAAATTAAGAGGAGGAATCAGAATTTGGTTTAAGGTGTGGTTGTGGCAATACGTATCTTGCCTAAAAGAGTAAAAACTACTATCATGCATAGTTTCTATTAAGGAAAGAGTACTGATAAAAAAATATGTATGAGAATCCAAGTAACTGCTGTTTATAGTTAAAAAGTCTTTACAACTTAGTAAAATATTAATATTGCTTTCAACTGTGCTCTGTATGTCACAAAACTACATAAATCCACTCTTTCCTCTTCATTCTATCTGATAAAACCCTAACTAGAGCTTTTGATCATTCTGCACATTGGATATTGCAACTTCTTTTCTCTGGCATTCCTCACTTATCCTCCTCTTTCACTCCAGTGCAAAAAAACCACTCCAACTTTACCAGATATTATGGCCCTACACTCAAGAAACCATTACCCCAGCAAATTCTTGGGTTGCATGACCACCCTATTCCTACTGCCAGTAATGCTACTGGTTTACCAAGTGTCTTAAAAGGTACTCTTCCTTCAACAAGGTTTTAGTTCAGCTGCCAGTAGCAGAGATCCCTTATTTTCAGTGACTATCTTTCCAGCAGGAGGTACCAGAGCTTCTTTTTCTGTTATAAAAGTTTAGCTCTTGTATAATTCATTTTCCTTCCCCCTCCCTCCAAGCCCCATGATAAACCATTTTCTATTAGCACAAACAACATTACCTTTCCAGCTCCCCCAAGAAACCAGCAAGTGTACAGGGCTGAATTGTTGCTTATCCAGACTATTGTCTTGGAGACAGGCTTGCTACATCTATTAAATTAGTAGAAAGAATAGAGCTGGAAGATAAGTTGTTTTGCAGTCGCAGATCTCCTTGGGGTATGAAGTGCTGGGATAACTTCAGAACAGCCCACACCCTAGAAGCCAGCCCAGGCAGCTGATGATCAAGCAGTTCAGAGCCACATGCTCTACTACACTTGCTTGCCTTTCTGTGCAGCAATAGGAAAGGAAGAGGCAGGAGGTGGTTCCTGTTTGTCCCCCTGCCTCCCCACAACTGATCTATTCAGATAAATTGTCATGGTTACTAAATTCATACACCAAGGAAACGAACAGCATGCTCAGGGAGCTTTTGAATAAAAAAGCCAAATCCCATCTGAGCCTGGGAGAGACTTAAGTTGCAGTGTTTTTTTTCCTCCTCTGAAATATACCAGCCCACCTAAGGGACCTTCTCCTAAGGTGTTATTGCCTTCCTGGTGTTCTTAGCTTGATTTCTTATACAAAAGTATTATTAGTTTAAGAAGCCAACCAATATATTTGACAAACTAAATACTTATGGCTGCAAACACTTAGTTTTCTTCAGATGATATAATCTTATCTAGTCTATTTAAATTTTTGATAACTGTGGTTCAAAACTGAAAAACCACATTTTCTGATGATTAAAATTCCATCAGAACTAATGGTTGGTGGTTCCTTTATTAAAAGACCCTGCACATTCAAATCCTGTTCACTTTTGGTTTGCACTGACCTATATATCATTCCAATACAAAGTACAACACCTTAAATCATTATTTGAACAGGGACTTGTCAGATCCCACTCTTTTATAGGTCTCCTGGACCTCCCTCTCTTCAGAAGAGCTTGTAAGCAGAGAGCAATGACTTCCAGCAGACTTTTCTTCTGCAGACTTAATGGTGTTTCATACCACTGCTTTTTCAGAAGAAACTACAGCTGTAATTTTAAGTGAATTTATTCCACCCTCCTGGAGAGCATGCGTGAGTGTAAGTAGTTTGTTGGAATTTGCAACTGCAATCATGTTTGCAGTTTATAAGCCCTCTAGTGGCATATCAATAACCTATACCTTCCAATAATCAAACAAGCCCATTGGCTGAAAATGTAAAGTTAATTTATGCTACTGTCTTTACAGGGGACCTCTCTAGTACTTGGCTGCTCAGACGCATGACTCAGTCCAAGTCTTCTAGAGGCACCCAGTCTGCATCCTTAACACTAAATGCTGTGATTATTACATGCAACAGGGTACACTTTTTAAATGAACTTTGGTTGCTGCATGCATACTTTGAGCATGACGTGCACCTCAGCAAATGTGTATCTAATTGCTGCACACCCAAAAGCGTGACAGACCGAGTCCTAAAGAAGGGAGCTGCAACAATTATCCTGAAAAGTATACAGTGCACCTACTGAAGAAAAAGGAATTCTCTTGACAACTTTAAGAATCTTTCTTCATAATGAGAGGAATTTGATGCAAACCTAAATATACAACTATATGCATAACAGGCATTATGCAAGAAAAGCCTCACACCATGGCAGATAAATAGCATTTATTAAGATCAAAGTCTCAAATATTAAATGACATTAAGGCATTTAGTATTCAGTTACCATTTATAGTACAGTAAAGAGGATTTTTTTCTTTGATACAAGACAACAAACCTGTACAAAAAATGTTTTCCAACATGGGAGAGTGGCTTGTTTTTTTCCCCCAATGTCCCGTAATTCATACAATAAAATCCACATGGTAAACTACTGATTATCCAATGGAAAAAACCCAACAAGTCATAACATTCAGAAAGTCACTATCAGTAGGACAGCTCCACCCTGATCTCCTGTAAAGATATACACGAGGAGGACTACAACAGATGCACACTGGGCTGAACTGAGAACACATACTGGTATTGTAACCACTTGTTCTTTCAATTTGAATTTGTCTAGACTAGGTGTGTGGTCCTTTTTGCACTAGCATTTACAAGCGTCACGTGTTGCTACCTTCTCTACCCTTAACTTGGAGCTAGTTAGTCAAAATCACAGAGCCAGAAACTTACTCTGATTTTAGGTAATAGTGTTACTAGCAAGCCTATAGAAACTCAGCTGCATCACCACCACGTGCAGGCTGTTTAACTCGAGTTAAAGCAGGACCAAAAGCTTCAGGCTTTGTCTCCACTAGCACTTCTGCTGGTAAAACTTTTGTTGGTCAGGGACGTGGAATAAAACCCAAACCTCTGACCAACATAAGTTTTACCAACAAAAGCACCAGTGTGGACAGAGCTATGTCTGTGGGACACTCTCCTGCCAACATAGCTACCGCCGCTTGTTGGGGGTGAGTTAATTATGCCAGCGGGAGAGCTCTCTCCCATCCTCATAGAGTGGCTATGCTCTTACAGCAGTGCAGCAGCAGTGGTACAGCTGTGCAGCTATAAGGTCAGTAGTGTAGACATAGCTCTCTCCTGGCGACAAAGAGCAGCTACACTGCTTACCTTACAACAGCGCGGCTGCAGCAGCACAACCCTACTGTTGTGAGGTGTGCAATGTAGACATGGCCTAGGTCTAGACAAATCCTTTGATATAATTGTGTTATGTTCCCTTTCTGCATTTGTAGAGGAACACATCAAGAAGGCTTTATTTAAAGGGAGTTTATTTTAAATGAACTATGCTGTCAAGTGATTAACCACTTTTAATATTTTTATTCCATTGGAATGAACTTCAGGAAATGGTCACAATATCAGAGGATTCACTAACAGAATTTTACTATATTCTTACTGCAGAGTAAAACAATATAAATTAACACTGCATATTTCACTATTCTTTTCAGCATTCGACAGTTAGAAACCAAATAGGCTTTCTAAAAGTTCAATATAGAAAAGGCGCACTTATCTTCCCTTTAAGGCAAGTTTTTGTTTGTGAAGAAAAATGTAATACCAGAATAATCTCTGGATAAACATCTGTGCTCAGGTTTAATAGTTAGAAAATTGTCCTTTCATAAAATGTTCCACTCTGACAAGAGGAAAAAGCTATTAAGAGAAAGATGTTGACCCAAATTGCACTGTATTAAAAGGTGAAGTTTCCTTGTATCAAAGTCCATTATTCATCATCTTTAGAACCCGTTTTGCTTAACTATAAAAGACAAAGAAAAAATGTTCAGACACATTGCATTTATTAGGAATTAGGAACTATATTTCTTTTTTACACTACATACAGGCCTATTCAGTTAGCACAAACTCATCAACCTAATGCATCAAAAAGTTCAAATGACTCAAAACTAATCGTTTATAGCTTTTATACATTTGACTCATTGTCATCTGAATTTAAGACTCTGCTTTCCCATTTTTATGAACTATTTTACATCCAAAACAGTATATTCTACAGTTAATCTTAGAATCAGTGTAGTTAATCTTAGAGCGAGTTTAAGCTTCATTAAAGACATTAGCTGAAGTTATGAACGTTTCCATTTAATAAGAAAAGGCTGATACCAGTCCACAAACACATTTTCGAAAGTCAAACAGATTCAGTTCCACACATTTCTGCAACAAATTGTCATGAGTGGATTATTTAGAGTTTAAAAACCTTGATAGGGCCCCTTTGCTGTAGTTTCAACACTATGCTCTGAGGTACGCTGACAATAGGTCATACCAGTGTTCAATCAAATATGTTTTGTTATAAAGTAGAACTTGTTAAAAATAGCAATGTTAATTTATATTCCAGCAGAAGAATGGTGGAAATGGCCAATGGAGGAACTAACAGACCAATACTGTCTGTTTCTTTGTACTCCCCATTCTGCCTATATCCATCTGTCTCTTGTCTTCCAGTTAGTCCCTGCCCCAAAGAGCTTATAATCTATCTTTTTTTTGTTCTGTTAGTACATCCCCTAGCACAGTGGGATCCTGATCCTAGGTGCTCCAGTAGTACAAATCAATAATTGATATTGATTAGGCCGGGGAAAAGTTCTTTGTGGGGAGAGGAAGGCAGAAGGTGCAGGCATGCAGGAGACAATGTGGGGCTACTGCTTAGGAGAAACGCAATTGCTGAAGTGGCTCCTTGCTTCTATTTATCCAGGTCCCTGAAAATCCTGGCTGCATCCCTATTAGTTGCCCATGTGAAGTCAGCACATTCAGCGCATTCTGGAATTCACAGCTAAATTACATACTGAAAGTTCTCACCTCAAAAACTTCATTTGAAATGGTCAAAAGATAAACCCTGAGTTTAAAGGAGGAATGTAAGACAGTTAATGCTTTCACATGGGATACATCTTAAGTTTCAGAAGAAATATGTATTTTTAAAGTCCTTATAAGGGATTATCCTTAGGCTCTATAGAGAAATGGGTAACCATAATCACTAATTCTTGCAGATTTTTTTTAAAAACGATTTCTAAAACTTGAAAATACTTACATGCTGGATGTATACAGAAAATCAGAGACCACAGTCAAATCCAAATGTTGTTAGGAAGAAAAGCAAAAAGACAGATTAAATATAATTTATCATTACATCTGCAGAAAAACCAATGTTCTGATGCAATAATTTCACAGTTGTAACAGTCATGTTACCTTAATTACATCCACCCAGTTCCATCCTCGAGGAAGCTCCCCTTTGTGATCTATAGAAGAAGCAGTGTTTATTTTCAGCTCTGAGACTACAACAGCTAGACTCTAGCAAGATGTCATATCTTTAAAAGCTGAACTCTCATATTACTGGTCTGGCCAACACAATATCCAACAAGAGAATGCATGGAAAGCAAGGAACTCGCAGTCCTAACTTGAGGCAGGTGTAGTGTGCAACTCTGTGCAAACTTCCCCAGTCAGGAATTGAGGTGAATAAGCAGAGCTAACTGCCATATCACTGCTATGCCAGACAGTTTCTGCTTCAGGCTGCTGTCACTGGTGAAAAATTGTTTGGTAGCTTTATGAGTTGAGCAAGTGAAAACTGGGGTGAGACCCAATTCATTCTCACTCGTGACCCAAGTTGTATCTGAACCTGTCTTTGAAGGTACAAAACTATCCCGAACACACTGTACCATTTTCAAGACTATATTGCACAAACCTGTTTTGTCTGCTAGCTTTCGTTTCTGGGTTTTGGACAACTGCTCCTTTTTGTGACTTTTCTTACTTGATGGAGCTACTTCATGAGTTCTAATTGAGATGTTATTGCCTACAGATGTCTGAGAAATATAAAAAGTATAATTTAAATGCCTCTCCAACAGTGACTGAGCTGGCAGTTGATATCTAGGTGTCACCCTGATGGGTAAATTCCAAATGTTTGATTTCTTATTGAGACCTCCCAAATGTTTTAAATTACATTAGTACTGAAAGATACCTGTGCTTTATCACACAACAACCATGATCATAGTTCTCAGCAATAATTTAAAAGTAGTACTAATATTTCTTATGTGCTTACTGTGGTAGCTAGACTGATTACTTCCATAACCCCTGCAACTGCATATGTCCTGACTACTGCTTAGTGGGGATAGAAGTGGTTCCCTGTTGGTGTTGCCAGTACCACTCACCAGTTTAAAAGCTCAGTGAAATGAGTTAGAAGTGTGGATCGGACTCCCTGCATGCTCATACAATTCTTTATTCACAGCACAAATATACAATGCCACAAGGGCTATTTATAATGCTACGTGTATAGTAGAGCCAATATGGAAAGGCAGAGAGTGAGTCTACAGAAGGAACCTGTGTGATTCTAGCATTGAAAGACAGTATGATTGTACAATCATTTCCAAGGAAGGTTTCAGTAATGTGTTTGAGCAAAACACTGTCACTTTAAGTAGAGCTAAAATTCCAGTTTCAAAGTCAAACATGAACTAACTCTGCAAAAACTAACTTTTTCAACTAACTTGGTCAGTTTATTTTCAAACCGAGGGCAGGTCTACACTTAACACTGCATCGGCACAGCTACACTGATGCAACACTTTAATGAAGATGCTCTATCCTGATGGGAGAGAGCTCTTCCATTTGCATAGTAATCCACCTTCCCGAGACGTGATAGCAATGTTGATGGGAGAAGCTCTTTCTCTGACACAGCACTGTCTATCCCGGAAGTTAAGTCGGTATAACTGTGTCACTTGAAGTGTGGATTTTTCATACCCTTGAGTGACTTAGTTATACCAATGTAAGGTTCCGTCTACACTGGCACCCCACTGAATGGCAAAAGTTTTAATGACTGAAAGCTCCGGTGTGGACAGCACTTCATTGGTGGGAGCCACACTCTAGGCAATGAAGCTACCACCCCTTGTTAGAGGTGGTTTTATTTTGTCGGTGACTACACAATGCACCTTACAGTGGCAGAGCCGCGCCGTTGTAAGTTGAGCAGTGTAAACATAGCATAAGGGCTTGTCTACCCTACTGGCCAGATCGATGGACAGCAACTGATCCAGCAGGGGGTTGATTTATCATGTCTAGTATAGACGTGATAAATCAATTGCCGCTCGCTCTAGCATAGACTGCAGTACTACGCCTCAACGAGAAGGGCAAGGGGAATCGACAGGAGACACACCACAGTGAAGACACCGTGGTAAGTAGATCTAAGTATGTCTCCTTCCACTACATTATTCACATAGCTGAAGTTGCTTAACTTAGATCGATCCCCATCCCCGTAGTATAGACCAGCCCTTAGTCTGTAGTGTAGACCTTAGAGTTTGAACTCTGTTAAATTCAAGGCTCTTGGGATGCCTAAAAACAAAGGCCCTTTGTTTGTTTTCAAAAAAGAGTACATTTACTGCTCATCAAAAAGAGAACAGATTGACAGTCATGGAGTGTGAAAACTCTTATTAACACACACAAAAAAACCCTCAGGTACAGTACAGGACAAAAGTACCATTTAGTTCTCATGCCCATTTGATCCTTGGCCTCTTCAGTAAGGTGGATAAAAGATCTGAATTACTTCCAGAAGGTGGTAGTTGTATTTCCAATATTGACACTTGTCCAAAAGGAACCATCACGAGACCACCAATTCACTATATTCTGGCCACTACTAAAGTATGTGGATTTAAATCTAGTCATCTAGCAGTTAAGGTTCAATATCTTATAACGAATACCATTAGCCACTTGTCCCAGTCTCAAACCTTTCCTACCTACATTTAGCTTCTTGCTTTCCCAGGCCCTCTACAGAGAAAAAACTACATCAATGGGGGCCCAAAACTAGAGGCTTCTCTAATACAAAAGAGAATAACAGCGAGCATGGAAAATTTGAATAGGAGGCTGAATAATATGAAGGATATTTTTCTGGTTCAAGTGGAAGCTCTCAGGAGTCAGAACATCTATGACAGGATAATTCTAATGTAGTTCTGAACAAAAATTATAGATGAAGCAGATAAAAAATGGTGCATAAGTGCTTTCTAGAAACACTTTCATCAAGTTTCTCACTCCAGGTGAAATGCTGCTTTAACAGATCGGGTTAAAAGTGAAGGTCCCCACTCAAGCCAGCTTGATGGAATCACTTTGAGCAGAGTTAATGTGCTTGGCATGTGCTTCATGTTCTAAACTACTGAGCCATTTAAAGTAGAATCAAGAAGTGTCATTTAACAAAATTTAATATTTTTATTTCCATCACTAAATAATTTCATTGATTGGTTGTGTCTGCTATTCCTTCCCTCACTCAAATATTTAATTGTTCAGAGCACAAGCATAGCTTATCCATTCTAGAGACTTTCTTCATGCTGCAAGTCAAAACCCACATTGGCTCTCATTAACTGTGTCTTGAACTAGTTCTGTAGTCACCATTGGATACAAACTGGCTGTGTTAGATTAGGAAGTTGTTTCTAATCACTGCTTCTCTCTCATTTCTCTTCCAGAAACTTTTTGGTAAGGTGGCTGAACACCAAATAAACTTCCAGGTTACAGCCACAGAGCTGTGCTACACTTCCTTTCATCTACTTTTTTCTAGCCACTATCTTGGTGACATAGCATACTGGCTTGCACCTCACAGACATGCTCCGGAAGTTTTCCAGTAGCGATGTGAGGTGTTTAAATATATAGTAATTAAACATTCTATTCTCTTTGTTGTATTAAAAAAAAGTTCATATTTATAGAAACTATTTATAAAACTAAAATAGATCAAAACACAAGTTATAGACTTACCACAATATGAACAGGTTGATTTTCCATGAACAATTCTTTATTATCTTTGGCATATTCAAAAAGTGTGTATGTCATGGCAGTTCCAAGATTAACTTCAACTTCTTCCATTAATTTATCCAATATACTTTGTTTTATAGATAAAGATCTAAAAGAGATCATAAAATCAAATTACAGGCCCAAAGAATTCAAGAATTTTGTAAGAGAAAGACCACATGTAAAACGAAAGAGGAAGTAACTAAAATACTTACATAGTGTTGTTGAAGAAAGCATTCATGGATATGTTTGGAGCTGTCTGTGGGTATGTTTCTGGCCATGAAATTTCTATTAGGAAGGCTTTGGGATCGCCATTTTCACCTATCTGAAAGGAGGTAAAACACTTTAAAATGGGAAGCCTCAGTCTGTTATCAAACCTTAGAGACAAGGTGGGTGAGGTAATGTCTTTTTATTGCACCAACTTCTGTTGAGAGAGACAAGCTTTCCAACTGACACAGCTCTTCCTCTCAGAACTTAAAAAGAGCTTCTGTGTAGGTCAAAAGCTTGTCTCTCTCATCAACAGAAGTTGGTGCAATAAAAGATATTACCTCACCTACCTTGTCTCTCTAATATCCTGGGACCAACACAGATACAAAAACACTGCATCAAACCTTAGTGTCGTTTAGTATGTGAATCTTTCATTTGACTTTGTTTACCCAGGTTATTTTTAAGGCTATGGCTATTCACAGTAACCAACCATCAAACTATGCTTGAAAAAACATTACTGATAGTCATTTTAAATTTAGATATACAATAGTATAACCTGTACTCCTCAAACTTTTGACAGAACTCAATAGATGTTTAAAATTTCTATAAAAAGTCTTGTGCAAATTTAAACATTTTCTGTCAGTGTTTGCAATCCAAATATTTTAGCATTCTACATGAGAACCAGAAAATGAAACCTGCTTTCTCTTCACTGTCTAATCTAAATAAAAACCAAGCAGCATAATGATGGGGAAAAGACATATGTTTTAGTGACCTTTGATGTCATAAGTAATGGGTAAGATTTTTAAGACTTATTAAATTGCAATAATTGTCTCTAGGGATGGGAGGCAATAAAGACAAACTAACAAGACAGCTAATAAAAATTGTTCATCTAAGCCCATCATACTCAGGCAACTCCTAAGGGAAAGCCTTGTCCACATTTAAAGCGTGCATTACTTTAACTAAAGGTGTCATTTAAAACAGATTTAATTAAACCTGCATAAATCCTTCTGTGGCCACTTATTTCAGTTTCTGTAGTGTATTCCTATACATGCTCCCACCGGGGTTTTCGCTGGCCTAACTATAGTGATTTTAAAAGCACCAAGTAAAAGTGTGAATTTTTTTTTTTTCTTGTGGACAAGGCCTATTCTTTTCAGGGCATGCTGCAAGGCTAACTCAGGCATGCTGCAAGGCTAACTCTGGCTTTGTTGGATCTACGTGGAAGGAGCAAGAGAAGGGACAGAAAAGATTATGTAAAGAGGATTGTGAGCAATAGGAACCTAATATACTCAATATTAAATATAGTTTATATTTACATTGACTCAGTTTCAAATTTCTTCATAGTAAGCTTTTCGGGAGTGATGTGTTGCATGTTGCCACTATTTGAGAAATCTTTGTCATGTCTTCTTTTGGTCTTATTTTATAATTTAACTAATCTATGTGCTGGGCAGTACACTAACTATGTTCAAGAGAACAGCAGACTAATCCTTTCAACTCTATTCCACTGACTTTCTACCTAATGAAAAGTATAGCCAGATCTGATGCTGTCAGATTATTCTTTCTATTATAATGGATTGGTTTTCTTTGCCTTTCAGTAAAGATTCAGCAACATTATTGCATTCACTTGATACTTGCAGTTTTGAAAGTTACACAAGATTTTTTTTTTAAATGTCATGATCTATTTTCAATATACCTTGTGTGTCATAATAATTAGTGAAAGACCCAAACCTGCAAATACTTACTTAACTATACTCTTGTGAGAAAAGTCAGCAGGACTATTCATGTGAGTAAAATGAAAGAAATCTGTGTTTGCAGGACTGGAGCACAAGTTATTTACTTACTCCATCTGTATTAGTTCCCTACAAGTTCAATTACAGTTGTTCAGGTTTTTTCATGACAAATTATACTTTACTTATTCCTCTATTACTACTGATGATTACTATTGTGATGTTTGCTTCTGTTCAAAAAGGTAACTATCATTACATTTAAGTTTCTCAGGGCAAGTTATTTTGAAATTATGTAAAAAGGTACTTAGTGCCTTTATTGCTAAGTAGTTTCAAGAAATACCATCTGTCTCAAGAAAATGCTTTGTAATGACAATGTGCAGAATAACTTTAAATGAATGATGTATTACACCTAATTAAAGCTTCATGTGGTCTTACCCTATACTGAAAGGAAACAGGACTAAGTTCTTTGAAACACTCATCTCCTTCATAAATAGAACGTAATGCTTCTAGCTCCATCTGAAAAGAACAGATGGAGAAAAAGGTTAGCAATTTCAATCCGATACTGAACTTTGTATAAACAGATGAGTGTCAGCAAAATATACAGAAATCCACATTTTGTTTTTCATTAAAAAAATAAACAAATTAAAATTTAGGCAATAATTGGTCTAGATATCTTGTCTGATAGTTCAATAATCCTATTTTAGGTTAGTGGAATGTGAGTTCAGCAAACCTGGCATGCTAGTCTGAATTCAATTTACTTTCTACAAACCCATTCCCCATCTTGGCACATTTTACTGAACTCTAGAAGCCTGCTTTTTAAAAAAAACCAAAACTTTATTAACTTCCCCAAGAAAATACCAAACATCTGTTTCAAGAATGTTTCCATCCTCCCCATATTACTTTCTACAAAACTACAAGAAAGGGATTTTATAAGTGAGAAGGGCCCAGAATATCTATTAACCCCCAAGTAATTATCACAGAATGACAGGTTTCAGTGTTAGTCTGTATTTGCAAAAAGAAAAGGAGTACTAGTGGCACCTTAGAGACTAACCAATTTATTTGAGCATAAGCTTTCGTGAGCTACAGTACTCCCTTTTCTTATCACAGAATGACTTTCTACGGGGTATTTGCCATTAACAAAATATAACATGCTGTTGGCCGAATTAATACGATCACATATGATATGTACATTGCATATGATCAATGTATTAAAATATTTTTAAGAATTTACCAAGTACAAAGATAACTATCTAGGACTATGCCACCCAAGAAACAATTGGATTGATGTAGCATTCAGTTAAAAGTGCAAATGCTCTGAAGCTGACCTGAAGTCTCCCAGACAGACTCTTCGTATAAAAAAGAGTAAGGAAAAAGTGCGCGCCAGAACGCTTTAGGTTACGAGTAGAGGACGCCGTCGGCTGACTCTTCTTGGAGCGTGTTAGCTAAAACTCTGGCAGGAGACAGGTGTGGTTTCTGCTAACGTTACTGATTTATTTTTGCACCATCTTTCCAAGTTAGGTTTTAAAAACTAGCCCGGGAGGAGCGGTCAGCGCCGCGATGGGCCGAGCAGGGCGGGCCGGAGCCCTCGGAGCCCTGGATCGCGGAGCGAGGGGGCAGCCTCCGTCCCGCAACCGCCCCCGCGTTCCCGGGCCAGGCAGGGCGGGCAACAGCCCCAGAGACACCCCCCCAACCCCCAGCCAGAGCGCGGTGAGGCTGAGCGGCAGCTGCCGCCGCGGAGAAGCCGGGTCGGTGTCTCACCTCCTGGTCCTCGTTCGCCGCCATGGCCCCGGGCCGGCAGCCCCCGCCTCGGCCTCAGCCCAGGGATTCTCACAGAGTGCAGCAACCGCGACCCGACCCAGAAACCGCACGCGAACACAGCGCGCACGCGCAGGGGACCGTCACCACGACCCTCACTGACTGCCCTAGCCACGCCGGGGCTGCTGTGTTGACTACCTATCTTGCGCTATGATTGGGCTCTCTTCCATAGCGTCATCACTCCCGCTCATCAATTGGCTAAATCTTGTGGCCGAGCCTCTTTTCTCTTTCTCTCATTGGCTCCTACGACAGTTCTCGAGACCCAATATTTGACGTTGTCGTTGAGCAGGCAACGCTGATTGGTGGAATGGACTGTCACTCCTATCCTCAAGCTCTTGCTTCCGGAGGCGAATCTCAATTTCTGTTGCCGCTCAGTAGTTGGTTGCCGGCCTCTGCTGCGGGCGGCGCCGTTGGGTCGGGGCCTGCGGAGAGCTCGCTCCCTGGAGGTGGTAGGACGGAGCCGCTGCTGGCCGCGCCGGCGGCTGTTCACTGTGTGGCTGCCCGGCCGGCGGGGCAGGGTCCGGGGCGGGCAGGGGAAGAGGGTTGAGGCGGGTCGCCGTGGCGCTGGCGGTGGGTCAGAGGCGGTGGAGGGGCTGCCCATGGGAACTGGGTTGGGGCTGGGGCTGGGTGGGGGCGGGGGTCTAGCGGTAGGGGCTGAGCCTGGTCTTTAGGCGGGGGGGCGGGGGGGGAGATAGGTCGTGGTGCCTCTCCCGCCGGGAGCTGCTCCTGGCTGTCCTGCTCATCACTCGCTCTCTGAGCTTTTGGCACATAATGCTAGGTTTCAAGAAACGCTTTGTCCCTCCCCGCCCCCGCGTATGTCTGTTACTGGCAGGTTGGGCTATGCCTGGGGTCAAGCTCCACTGCCCAAAAACCCCACTTTTCCTTCAGTGAAAACATGATTCCTTAATATAATTTATATAAATTAAACAACAATCCGTACTGTTGTTCTATTCCTATTTCTCCCAATGCACCATGTCTATAGACATCATGCTTTTCAGAGCAGGGACCATCTTTGTGTGTATATATGTAATCCTATTATATTTTCCACTCCATTCATCTGGTGAAGTGAGTTTTAGCCCACGAAAGCTTGTGTCCAAAAAAATTTGTTAGTCTCTAAGGTGCCACAAGGACTCCTTGTTGTTTTTGCATCAAACATGAGGGTGCTAAAAATGACAATGCCACAGTGAGGAAGAACATGCTTCTTGCTGTATGCAGTACGTGGCTGATGCAAACCTTATTTAAGCAGGCTGCTTTTTCTAGTAATAACAGATATAAGCCCTAGCCTGTAATTGACTCTGCCTGAGTAGAACCTGGGCTCTGCAAGCTAATGGGTTTGTTTATGCAGATACAACTGCAGGACTGGGACCATCAGAGTTCTCAAACCAGCCCCAACTTACCTCCTCAACTTCCAGTTGCAGCCCCATCCGCATCTGGGGTAGGAGGGTACTTGATGAGCTTATCTGTATGCCTATAGTTAGTGGCCCTTTGGCTCACAACTTCGCTAATAGTGCCAGTGTCTGAGCAGTATGAATAAAAACAGAAAAGTTTGATCTTGCTTGAGATGCACTGGGTGGGTTTTTTTCCCCTTTCTGGTTCTTCCCTACCCTCCAAAAAACACTATTGGCTGATTCTTATTGGAGTGTGTTTTTTTGTTTTTTGGGTTTTTTTTAAATCCCTGTATCTTAAAATTGCCTGTATACCTTTGCCCAAATAAGTTTTAAGGTGAGTGAGCAGGCTGGATTTAACTTGAATCTTAAGTGAAAAGACTAGTTTAGTGCATTTTTCTCAAAAAGATATCTTTTGTGTCTAATCAGAAATTGCATGTTTGAAAGGGGATTTGAAATAGGGAGTATTCTTGTTTTTCAGGCATTCTGTAAAACTTCAAGATGAGCCCAACACAGTGGGACTTCCCTGTGGAACTATGTTGTCGACCTATGGCCTTTGTAACCCTCACTGGCTTGGATGTAGTATATAATGCTGTTCATCGTGCAGTTTGGGATGCCTTTTGTGCAAACAGGAGAGCTGACCGAGTACCAATTTCTTTCAAAGTTCTTCCTGGTGACCATGAATATCCAAAATGCAGAACAAAGGTATATAGTCTGTGGGGTTTTCTTGTGAAGACTTAAAATACATTTAACATATTATGCAAACTATAAAATGACTTACTGTAAAGTGTTTGCTGTTTGTGATTATTCTGTGTAAATATTCAGTCAGAATAAATTAACTATTAGAAAGTTAATTGAAATCTGGAAACATTGCATGATAAGGGAGCACTATCAGTCTTAAATCAAAAATTTGAACAGTTTCATTTTCATTTCAAATATCCATTTTTTAGATGTTCCGGAATTTTTTTAAAACTGCTGTTCGGGTGAGACAGAGCAAAATACAGTATATGCAGTCTACTTGAATCTCTACAGTGAAACTGAGCCGATGTAAACTAGTGTGACACTTGATAAGCAGCATAGTCCAGTGGTTACTTATTACAGTGGAGAGTTGGAAATACAGAAACCTGGATTCTATTCCCTAATTTTGCGTTTAATTGTCTGTGATTTAGGGCAAGTAACTTGCATCTTTTGTCAGTTTCCCGCTCTGTAAAATGCGGGTAATACTTACTTAACTTTATAAAGCATGTTGTGATCATTGGATGACAGGTACTATGGAAGTTCAAAGTATTTTATTTTTCCTGAAGTTGACTTTTCTTTACTGTCAGAATCTCTCCTCCTTCCAACACCCCCTCCCCTCTCACCTATGGAAATCTATTTTTGATAATGTTTCAGTGGCATACATCTGGTTCTTGAGCCAATGATGGGGGAAGGATGGTTTAAAAAAAAAAAATCCCACCACACCTTCTCCATTAGGAAGCAGACACTTGAG
This sequence comes from Lepidochelys olivacea, assembly GCF_965140295.1. NCBI lineage: Eukaryota > Metazoa > Chordata > Testudines > Cheloniidae > Lepidochelys > Lepidochelys olivacea. Next base: position 86,111,181 of record NC_140414.1, read on the forward strand.
AGCAAGATTGATAGAGGAAAGATCAAGTCCTCAGGACTGATCATGGACACATGGAATTCCCCATGCACGTGATACAGCAAAAATAAACATGGTTGGTAGCTCGTTTTAATAAGTTTAAATTAATATTTTCAGAGAACATCCTATGAGTGGTACATTCCAAAAGGGATATTAAAGACTGGCTGGATGAACAAACATCTGAATCTGGTGCCAGCTCTTGTTGTGGTGTTCTATGAACTGGACTGGGATGAGCCACAGTGGAAAGAAAAACAGTCAGAATGTGCTACTAGAGTTGAAATTGTCAGGTACAGTTGTTTGTTAGGTTATAAGTATTAACTTGTATTTGTATTAAGTGTAGGTTTCAAAATACTTGTACGTACCGTAAAGCAATTTCATCTTTTTTGTTTTAAAAACATAATTTTGTGCTAGGCTGATGGGGCTCTTGATTGATTTTATTTTTGAAATTTATTTTTGAATATTTAATATATATTTAAGAGGATCTAAAGATGTCTTATTTTAGAATGTAAATTGGCAAAGTTGCTTTGGATCCGCCCTTATTTCCTGTTTTCTAAAATCGGTGAGATTAAATGCAGTTGTTACGATCTATCCGAGAAAAGGAGAGAGAATATGTATCTCGTGGGTGGTGATGTGCCTTTTATACACAATTTTTAATGACTTTAAAAGTAGACTGAAAGTCATTGTATAAACATGAAATATGAGCTTGTCATTGCAACTCTTCTATTTCAGGCAAAGTTTGCAGGGAAGAAACACAAAAGTTGCTGTGGTTTTGATTCAAAAGAAAACACCCTTACCTCCAGGTACTAAAAGGCTAATCAAACTGCAGTGTATGCAAATATGAGGACCACATTTTCAAAGGGACTTTTTATCCTGGTCGTCATTTGTGCACTTTGCATGCAGTTCTCATGCACAATGATTTGTGTGCACAAAAATTCACTCCCCATTACATGCACGTACACAATGGATGCTTTGCTCTGAAAAATTGGCCCTAAAAGTCCAGGTGCTTTTTCATTACCTTTTTTAACCAATTTAAGTTTCTCAGAACTATGACTCTTTTTTTTTTTATGTCCAGCTTCTGATACTGTGTATCAAGCCTAGTGCAAATATGACTGTATCCTATCCTACAAAGCAGTTGTCACTTAATGCTTACCTGGGATCAGTTAAAAATAAACTCTAATTGCAGCTGATTAAAATGCTGCAGCTTCAGTGCAGCTTTTAAGTGTAAGAATATTCAGTTGTCATGATGAATATTTCCCTTATTAAAATGTCAGATTGGAGCAGGTACGATGCTTCAGGTTCTTCATTAAGCCCTTGCATTTCACCATTCTCCATACTTATTTCTGCTCACTCAAACTGTTATGGGAGCCATATTTTGAATGGGGGTGAGAGGTGTTTGTTATGAAGTGTACACTGTACATTTTTACTCTCTTGCCAAACTTTGGCAAGGGATAAATTCGTCACTGTCTGACTGAATGTCAGTCATTGAGGAAAGAAATTTGAAGGGGTTGCATCCTAAATCAATCTATCCCAAGCTGTAATTACATGAAATCATGGAGCTTGTTTGTTTTTACTTTTTACACCTTTAAAAGTCACTGGTGCAGAGCTACAGAAGTGTGAGTTTTTTTTCTGTCAGTGGCTGTTTTTTGGATTTTTTTAAATCACATGACTAGTACCATAAATTCATCTGTAAAGTGTTTTGTGAGTACCCAGCCTGTTCCTCAGGTCTTCTGGGGATTATTCAGCCACAACGGTATTCTGCTAATCAGAGCCTTGGTGTTTCAGATGACCTGAGAGAAAGTCCTATATTTTTCGGTGTATCACCTTTTCCATAGCTTGTGATAGTCCAGCTTTGAAAAGAGTGTATTTGACACTGCTCTGCTTGTTTGCATGCTCTTTTGATTTAATTAGGGGAAGATGTTATTGCTTCAGAAAGAGCAGCAGCTTTATGTAATGCTTGTGACCTCTCTGGAAAATCCTTGTTTGTGCTGCCACACACTGATCATCTGGTTGGTTATATTATAAGGTAAGTGAATTGGTAAAAGACTTTTCCTACAACGCATTTTTTCCAGTCTATTAAGGAACATATGATATGCAGATATCAATTCTCCCCTACATCAGCTGTAGAGCAATTGCAAACTTACATTACTCATATTTTAGTCCGTCGTTGAAACACTCCACATCATGCTGAGTCCTGATGAATCCAATGGGATTTTTTTAACCGTTGTCCTTTTTCCATAAGGTCATGTTATGATTGGCACCTTCCCTCTGAGTAGGCCATAAAACTTGCTACTACATGGACTTCTGGGAGATATTGGCAGGAAACCCAAAGACTGCCTTTGGTTCACTCTGGGTCTTTTTAGACACTTGTATAGTATGTCTAGGCCTATTGGTTAAGGGAGATTGAAGCTACTGCTAGGTTTTTTCTGACCTATTTTACCATAATGTTAAGATAGAGATCTTGTCTAGACCTTGGCATGTGTTTGCTTTTTCCTTGTCTGCCTTCATTAGGGGTCTTACTTTTTCTGTATACACCAAGTACAATACAAGCTGTTTTATCCGGCATGTTGGGGGAATCGGGGGTGCTGGTAAGTGAAAAATGTTGGTTAACTAATGTAGGTCGACCTACAGCCACTGAAGTAAGTCAATTGGTTCTTGGTGGCCAGGCTACACTCCCTCTGCCTGTGGTGTGTCCTCCCCAGGAGCACTTGCACTGTCTGAAGTGGGGCACTGAGAGCTGTGCGGGGCTCACGGTGGGAGCCCCCCACCCACCCGGGATGACAGCCTGAGTTGTGAGGCCAGCCTGGGCTCAGTTTCATACCAGACAGAGTACCAGCAGTGAAATTGATGTTCTTGTCTGTTTCATGGCTTCAGCTGTGAGCCCCATGCTGCTGCTCTGACAAGAATGATAGCCAACTGTTGATGTCAGTAACCGTGTCTAAACAGACACTGTCGCCCTAACTACACCAATATAAATCTCTCGTGGAGGTGGAGTTGTTATGTCGGTGTAACAGGCCACTTACTTTGTCAGCAGCAGCATTCTAGTGTAGACACTGACATAATTAGGCTGACACAAACTGCCTTATGTCGATCTAACTTGTTGGTGTAAACCGGGGTAGGCAACCTATGGCACGTGTGCCAAAGGCGGCACAAGAGCTGATTTTCAGTGGCACTAACACTACCTGGGTTTTAATTCAATTTTAAAGGAAGCTTCTTAAACATTTTAAAAACCTTATTTACTTTACAACATACAACAGTAGGTTAGTTATATATTATAGATTTATAGAAAGAAACCTTCTAAAAACGTTAAAATGTATTACGGGCAAGCCAAACCTTAAATTAGAGTAAATAAATGAAGACTTGGCGCACACCTTCTGAAAGGTTGCCAACCCCTGGTGTAAACCAAGCCTGAGTAGCTTTTCCAACCTGAAGCGCTCTTTGTAGCTCAAAAGTGTATCTCTCATCAACAGAAGTTGATCCAATAAAAGATATGACCTCACCCACCTTGTCTCAAAAATATTCTAGGCAGATAAGGTAGGTTAAAACAAATATCACAAGAACGTCTAATTTAGTGATTTCCTGTTGGTACCAAAAACTTAAGTTTGTATGTTTTGGGGTTGTGTGTCTCTTTTTTTTTTTTTTTTTTTGTCGGCTTACAGTGATTGTAGACGGAATAGTGTTAAATAGACTAATTTAAAGTACTTTAGATTCTCTATATACTAAAAGAACTTCTTTATTTGCTTACAAAGTGATGAGCAATTCTCTCTTACAGATTAGAGAATGCTTTTTATGAGCATGCACAGACCTACTACTATACAGAAATAAGAAGGGTAAAATCTCATAAAGAATTCTTGAATAAAACAACACATCAGGTAATGCTACTCCTTTTTAAATAAAATAATTCTAAAAATATAGTTGACGTATCCTATATATGATACACAGGATATACATATATTTTTTTAAATATCAGAATGTTAAAACAAAACACAATTATTTTCACACTTTTTTTTCTTTTTCACTTTTATCCTAGATATGGTCCTTTTCTTACCTTACATCAACTAAAATGAAATCACCTTTAAAAGGTGAAACTTTAAATAAAAAATGACAGTGGAATTAAATCCAGAGTTACATACTGAGAACTCCCACTTCTCAGACTTGTAGTAGTAGTGTTTTTCAGAATAGAAACGAGTTTTCAACTCACTTTTTGAAAATAGAATTTCTGTGCTGAAATCCTTTTGATACTTCAGGCTGACTTAAGGTATTCCAGAAAATAACACACCAAATTCCAGGTGTCTTGCTGCAATCTCTGCTGTTTGCGATGTCATGGATTGATGTATTTTGGGATATCCTCTCTGAAACGGGAAGTGTTAAGCAGATTTTTAAAACTTTGCAAGTGGGGAGAAATTATAAGGAAGCTTTAGTGTTTTTCTGTGCAGTGCTCTAACTCAGGCAGTAGAGGGCACTTACTACAGACTTCCGGGCTTAACTTGGTTCTCATTTGTTTCTTTTCAATTCACCAAATACTGGTTTTGGCACACGAACTTGTGTTGCAACCACCCAACTATCCTCCAACAGGACAAGGTTGCCTGTAGAGCCACAAGATGTGTCCTTAAGGTGTCTATTCAAGATCATTGATGGATGGTACAAGGCTGTCCCTCTTTCTTTTGGGGTGGGAGCAATAAATTAGATTCAGCAAAAGAGCTCTGTGTGTCATGCTATTAAACAACTACTCATAATTGTTTTCTGTGATATCAATACACTTTCTTATAATTCTGCATACTTCCAACTAAGTTATCTGTGATTTCTCTGAGTATTAATTATATTCCAATTTTGTAAATGTACTCCGTTTAGATTATTGGGACCATTAAAATATTGATTGTGTTTCTCAGCTTTTATTTGTGAGACATCAGTTCAAAATAGCATTCTTCAGTGAGCTGAAACAGGATACACAGAATGCTCTAAAGTAAGTAAACTTTCTTTTTTCACAGTGACTTCTCTTACTATTATGATAGCTTCAAGGTTAGTGAAATGTAAAACTTAAATTTATATTTGGGCAATTGTAACAAATCAAGCAGTCAATATTTTTGAGCTTATTCTACAGTGTAACAACTTGTGTTTTTGTTAGTCTGTTTTGTTCAGAGTAAATGTTGATACAAAGAATCTTCTTGAGTTTGTGTTCAACTTCTTCATACTTCAAATATGTTTCTGAAATTACACTGATATAAAATAACTTTTAGAAGTACAAAGGTTAAGGTTCCAACTTCAACTCTAACGGATGTGTTGTACATTAAGACCTAAATAGCAATGAATTAAACTCTACCTTTAAGACAAAGGGCATAGAAAATACTCTAGACACATACGCACTCACACGCCCCTTTCTTCCCCCCCCACAATTGCTCTTGGAGCCTTAACGGTTGCATTTCCTTAATGATGTGCAGCTGTGCAATCTTAATGTTGCTTTAAAATGACTTTTGCATCTAATTCCATGTTTATTTACTTTCTTTAATGAAAATTTGGAGAGGCATGTATTTGCCTATTCTTAATGTCAGCATTTAAATGGTCTCAATTGGGCTCTAAAGGTCACATTTCTATTAAGATGAATGGAATATAGGAAAGGTAAGCTCCTAATCTTTACTATTATTTGTCAGTATCTTCTTAATAAAAAAAAAGAGTCCACCAGTTGACCGGTTTCTTACTCATGTTTAAAGTTGAGCGTGTGCTTAATTGCTTTTGTTGGATAGACTTCATAGTCAGTTGCATGCTTAGAGCTGACCCTGAGGTGGTATTACTTAGCGTATCTTGCCAAGGAAAAGCATTTCATGGATACTTTCTGCCAAGATTTCTGAATTTCACTTTTGGATATTTTTATATGTATCTCTGAAACCAAAAGCTGTAACTCAATCCAAACTTCACAATATCCTCATTTACTTTTTTGTTGCTTAACAAAAAAAAGTCAGCTTCTGACTTCTGTGCTACATCCTTGAATATGTGCTACTATTTATGAAATCTGAAGATGTACTAGTATTTCAGAAATGTCTTTAACATTCTTTTGGGAACATGTAACCCCAGTGTTCTTTTGACTATTGCAGTTTGTGTTCAGTCTGCCTGTTTGTAGAGATCAATGAAGCAAAAAAGCACAGAGTTTGAGGGGGTTTTTTCTTTTTAAATCACCCTTAAACTGCTGATTGGAAAAAGGCAGGAAAGTTTTGTCATGACCAATAAATAGAAAGTTTGCTTGAGGATGTTGTGAATGCAGAGTCAGTTGTATGTGTTACTGTTATCAATGAGCTTTTCACCAAAAAAAATATTTTCATTGAATGCAGATTTTCTTTTTCAATAGTCATTCATGAATAATTGTTTTGGTACTGCCAACACACCTAACTTCTAAACATTCATATTTAGAAATTACAGAACTGCATATAATCTTGTACATGAATTGAGGGCGCATGAAACGAACATGTTGGAAATCAAGACCATGGCAGGATTTATAAACTACAAGGTAACAAATGTGGTGTAACCTTTAGCAAACCTGTAAATTTTAAAAAATGAAGGTAGCTGAAGGACTCAATCTGTAAAGATTTAATTTTAAAAATACATCTCCTATATTACTGCTTTTAGAGCATTATCTAGCTCTAAATTACTACCCGACTGCAGGCCCCCTAAATTCCAGCTTGTGGAGGTTACTTCAAATTCCAAGGAGAAAATACCTTCTCAGTAGAAGTTGAGTTCAGGTGTTTAAAACTGTGATTTTATTTTTTTAAGGGGCTAGACCTTACATGGGGCTCAATCCCATGAAGAGCTTAGCACCCCCTCAATTCCCAATTGAAGTCAGTGGGAATAAACAGCACTTTACAGAAACAAGTTCATGTAGCCTATAGATTATTGATCCCCCCCCCGTTTTTAAAGGTGGAGAAGGAAAAGTAATCCTGAGGAAAGAATGGCTCTTCCTTTGGAAGAACAGATTTTAGAGGTCCTTGGGTCAGCAAAGTGTCTTCCTACCTACCAATTTAAAAAAAAAAAAAAAAAATGTTGTTGGAGCTGGTCCTCAACCAGGCCCTTGAAAAGGACATCCAGCAGGTTTGGATTACTGCAGACTTCATAGCCTCTGTGGGGAAGATCTCCAAAGCGTTTCTGGCACTGTCCATCCCTCCTCTCCCAAGTAGCTCAGCAATTCTATGCTGGATTTGGGAGTGTGTGTGGTGGTCACTCTCTTCTGAGGTGAGGTTTGGTCTGTGCCTTTGATCTTTTTTTTTTTTTCTGGAGAGAACTCATCATTCAGTTCTTGCCATAATTTATATGGAGGGCCATGGGGATAATATGTGGCACAGAACCCTGCTTGCTTCATATAAAATGCTATAAGGTGTTATATCTAACCTTCATTTTTATATTGTTTTTACTTCTAAATTGTTTGGGATCTTATCATTTACCTACTACGTTTCTAATGTTAGATTTACTTTTAGAAATTTGAACTTTGATTAGACTGATAAAGATTTTCAAGTCTTTCTTTTATTTTGATTCTTGTAGATTTGTCGCCTCTGTTTTCAGCATAACACCCCATTGGATGCAATTGCTCAGTTCAGGAAGCACATTGACTTGTGCAAGAAAAAAATAGGCAGTGCAGAGTTGGCTTTTGAGCATGCTGCCTGGATGTCTAAACAGTATGTTTTTACTAAGTAATACTTCCATTGTAGCTCATGTATAAGTATTTCACAAAGTTAATTTTTTATGTCTAGAGAAGCATGAAATTCTGAATTTTCCTTCATGAAAGAGATGTAATAGATATTAAAAGATATGATATATCATAGTTATGCATTTATTAGTTTAATTGTTCTGTGTCAGTGTGCTCTGCATTAATAACGGATAGTAATTCATAACTGGTGGGAATCAACATGTGGTACCTACTGTGAGATTGAGTCTGGTCCTACAGTTGTTATTAGAAGCTTTGTCTAACTGATTTCAGCGGGAATTTAATCTAAAACTTCATAATGTATGCCAAGCTCACAAAGACATCATATTATCATAACATTATACTGGGTATAATGCAGGCCATAGCTATAAATATTGCTCTCCTCTGGGGGGGAAGGGAGTGGCGTGGGGGAGGGTTCTGCATGTTGGGATTGCCCCAAGTTAGTGAGGAGGAGTTAGGAGGCATTCATTGTCATTGCCCAGTCTTTATTTGTTCTGCATGTAAAGGGAGGACTTCAGTATCCAGGGCAGCATCGCTCATGAGCACTGAATGCATGTGGAAATTAAAACCCAACACATTTTACAAAACATATAACAAATATTTCAAAATAGCTATGCCCTGACCCTAGCAGTTCTGCACCCACATGAATGCAGTTGTAGGAATGGGTCATTGAGATTCAAAAACCTATGAAAGCCTTGGATGAACTGGAGCTTTAATTTAATTTACAGTGACACTTTAGTTCAAATCTGTTGTGTATTGTACTTAACCATAGCCACATATATCATACAGTTAAAGCTTAATCTTACATTTTATAGTAAATATTAAGGTAAAAAATGTTGTTGTTTTTAAAGATTTCAGGCCTTTGGAGACTTGTTTGATGAGGCTATTAAACTAGGCTTGACAGCAATTCAGACTCAGAATCCAGGTTTCTATTACCAGCAAGCGGCATACTACGCACAGGAGCGGAAGCAACTAGCAAACATACTCTGTAACCATGACGTAAGTTGCATACTGTTTGCCAATCAGCTAACTTTTTGTTCTAAAACTTTATTTATTAAAGTTTCACTGTAGTATAGATGAAGCCAAATCCAACAATATGCCTTTATTAGCAAATCTAGGAACAGAAATACCCAGTACGGTATTTGGAAGGATTGACCATGAGTGAATAAATAATCATCACTTTATCCCAAATGACCTCAACTGTAAAAAAAACAAACAAAAAAACAACAATTTTTAGTTATGTAGCAGATTTTAAGTAAAATATTTTCTAAATGTTTTATAAATTTTTCAGCACTTATCTGGCAGAAAAAGTCTGAAAGAGGAGCCCAATTTGTACTTCGCTATGAACACTTATGTGTAATTATACCTAAGTATACTTTCACACTGACCTGTGTCAATCATTTAAAATATGATGCTGAATTCCTACTGATGCTACTTACCTGTCACATGCTGGGTAATCTAGGTAAGCACCAGTTAAAAAGGATATACAAAACTGCCTATGACTGTGCAGACTTTAAAAGGAAAAGTAATTAGTTTACACCAATTGCAAGTTATGCTAAAAACAAATGAAAGCAAATAGGCTGTGGTGTTAGACTGAATTGAGAACGTAAGAATGGTCTGACCCACTACAGCCAATGGTGCATCTAGCCCGGTATCCTGACTTCTGACCGTGACTAGTGCCAGATGCTTCAGGGGGAATGAACACAACAGGGCAATGCCATCCCATCATCCAGTCCCAGCATCTGGCAGTCAGAGGCTTAGGTACACCCAGAGCACGTGGTTGCATCCCTGACCATATTGGCTGCTAGCCTTGATGGACCTATTTTCCTATTCTCCTATCTAATTCTTTTTTGAACCCATTTATACTTTTCACCTTCACAACAACCCCTGGCAATGAGTTCCACAGGTTGACTGTGTATTGTATGAAGAAGTACTTCTTTATATTTGTTTTAAACCTGCCGCCTATTAATGTCATTGAGTGACCCCTCCTTCTTGTATTATGGGAAGGGGTAAATAACACTTCCTTATTCACTTTCTCCATACCATTCATGATTTTATGGTGTCATCTCTCTCCCTTAATCATCTCTTTTCTAAACTAAACAGTTCCAGTCATTTTAATCTCTCCTCATATAAAAGCTGTTCCATACCAGTCGTTTTTGTTGTTCTCTGTACCTTTTCCAATTCTAATATATCTTTTTTGAGATGGGGTGATGAGAACTGCATGCAGCATTGAAGTTGTGGGTGTGCCATGGATTTATATAGCGACATTATTATTATCTATCCCTTTTCTAATGGTTCCTAACATTCTGTTAGCTATTTTTACTGCCACTGCACATTGAGCAGATGTTTTCAGAGTTCTATCCACAATGACTCCAAGATCTCTTTCTTGAGTGGTAACGGCTAATTTAGATCCCATCAATTTATATGTATAGCTGGGATTATGTTTTTCAATGTGCATTTTTTTTACTTATACCAGTATTGAATTTTATCTGACTTTTGTTGCCCAGTCACCCAGTTTTGTGAAATCCTTTGTAACTCTTCAGTCTGTTTTGGACTTAACTATCTTGAGTAATTTTGTATCGTATTGTCTGCCATCTTTGTCCCTCACCATTCACCCCTTTTTCCAGATCATTTATGAATATGTCGAACAGCTCTGGTTCCAGTGCAGATCCTTGCAGGACCTTATTATTTAAGTCTTTCCATTGTGAAAACTGACCATTTATTCCTACCCTTTCATACCTTTTAACCAGGTACTGATCCATGATAGGACCTTCTCTCTTATCCCATGACTGCTTAGTTTGCTCAAGATCCTTTGAGTAACCTTGTCAAAGACTTTCCGAGAGTCCAGTACGCTATATCAACTGGATCACCTTTGTCCACCTGCTTTATGACACCCTCAGAGAATTCTAATAGATTGGTGAGACATAATTCCCTTTACAAAAGCAGTGTTGACTCTTCCCCAACATATTGTGTTCATCTGTGTGTTTGGTAATTCTGTTCTTTACTACAGTTTCAACCAGTTTGCACGTTACTGAAGTTAGGCTTACTGACCTGTAATTGGCAAGATTTGCCTCTGGAGCCTTTTTTTTTTTTTTTAAAAATTTGTATTACATTAGTTATTCTCCAATCTTCTGGTGCAGAGGCTGATTTAAGCAATAGGTTTCATACCACAGTTAATAGTTCTGCAATAGTTCCTTCAGAACTCATAGGTGACTACCATCTGCTCCTGGTGACTTACTACTGTTCAAATTATTAATTTTTTCCAAAACCTTCTCTATTTATACCTCAATGTGAGACAGTTCCTTAGATTTATCACCTAAAAATAATGGCACAGGTGCAGGAATCTCTTTCACATCGTCTGCAGTGAAGATTGACGCAGATAATTCATTTAGCTTCTCTGCTATGGCCTTGTCTTCCTTGAGTGCTCCTTTAGCACTCAAGTTGGGTTGTCCAGTGGCCCCACTGATTGTTTGACAGCCTGCCTGCTTTTGATGTACTGAAAAAAAAATTGTTGTTAGTTTTTGTCTTGTTGCTCTTCAAATTCTTGTTGTGGCCTACCTAATTATACTTTTACGGTTGACTTGCCAGAGTTTATGCTTCTGTTTTCCTCAGTGGGATTTGACTTCCAATTTATAAAGATGCCTTTTTGGCTCTAACCATCTCTTTTACTCTGTTTAGCCATAGTGGCATTTTCTTGTTGTTGGTCATTACTGTTTGTGTTTTTTTTTTTTAATTTGGAATATACATTTAGTTTGAGCCTCTATTATGATGTTTTGCTGCTTGCAGGCATTTCATTTCACTCTTGTGACTGTTCCTTTTAATTTCTGTTTAACTACCTTCCTCATTTTTGTGTCATTCCCACCACAGTAGCATTTAAAAAGGGGTTTCTTTGGTATTTTCCTCTCTACAAGGATATTAAATTTAATTACATTATGGTTGCTATCACTTAGTGGTTCAGCTATATTCACCTCTTCGTCCAGATCCTGTGTGCCACTTAGGACTAAATCAAGAATTGCCTCTGCCCTTGTGGGTTCCAGGACTAGCTGCTCCAAGAAGCAGTCATTATTCGTGTCCAGAAATTTTATCTCTGCATCCCATTCTGAGGTGACATGTACCCAGTCAGTATATGGGGGGGGAGGGGGTAGTTGAAATCCCCCATTATTATTGGGTTTTCTCTTTTTTGTAGCCTTTCTATCTTTCTGAGCATTTCACTGTCACAATTGCCATCCTGGTCATGTGGTTGGTAGTCTATTCCTACTGCTACACTCATTATTCAAGCATGGAATTTCTATCCATAGAGATTCTATGATACAGTTTGAGTCATTTAAGATTTTTACTATATTTGACTCTATACTTACTTTCATATATAGTGCCACTCCCCCACCAGTATGATCTACTCTGTCATTCCTATAAATTTTGCACCCTGGTATTACCATGGCCTATTGATTATCATTGTTCTAACAAGTTTCTATGGTGCCTATTATATCAGTATCCTCATTTAATACCAGACACTCAAGTTCACGCATCATAGTATTTAGCCTTCTAGCATTTGAATACAACCACTTACTAAATGTGTCAATATTTAGTTGTATGCCTTCATGTGATGTAATTGAATGGGACTCCTTTTCATTTGACTGTTTCTCCTTAGTTTCTACCTGTACTTTGTCAACTTCTATCCTCTTCTGTTTGCTAGGATCTAGAGAAACCCCTTTATTAAATCCTCCCCAAAGGATGTCTCTGTTCAAACCATGTGCTACTCCATACCTGTCAGCTTTCCCGTATCCTTTACTTTAAAAACTCCTCTATGACCTTTTCAATTCCATATTCCAGTATTACACTTCTCAGTTGCTTATGTGGTTTCCTGGTAAGTAAATATTTTACACAAATGGTTGAAAAAGTTAAATACATTAAGAACTTTATACTCTTTTTGCTCTTTAAATGTGTACGTTTTTGCTTATGTACTTCAACAGTGTTATCTTTCATACTTTTGAAATATGAACCCTTTCTAAAGGCTATATTTGCTGAATTTACAGTCTTCTATCAGCTATCCCAATCCGGATCCACTGGAAACTCAAACTGGAGTGCTTGACTTCTATGGACAGAGATCATGGCGTCAGGGAATACTAAGTAAATACATTTTCTGTTTTTAATTCCTACAGAGGTCAGGCAAAGGGATTGAGGTCCTGATCCTGTAATTAGCTCTGGATTGGCAGACTCTCTGCACCTGTGTACAGTCAACTGATTTCAGTGAGACTGAGTAGTGCAGTGATCTGCCCTGCAGAACCAATTACAGGACGAGGTCCTTCATTTGTCCTTTTAACTTGGCAGTGTAAATCTGAAGTGTAATTCAGAAAGGTGTACATCTAGAATCTTATTTCTGTAAGTTTTCTCCTTTGTAGATGACTATATACCTTGTACCTAACTAGAGAGGTGTTTAAACTAGTTACTGGTGTAATACAAAATAAATAGTACACAAAATAGTGATACCAGTTTTACATTTTATTCCTCTGGGTTGTGATTATGCATATGTGTTGATGGTTTTTTGTTTTGTTAATATTGTCTTTTCTAAAACTGTGGCAAGTATGATGGGCCTAGCTAGAAGTGAGAGTGTGAAGTCCCCATAATGTCCCCAAAAATTCTCTTGGACTAAAAGTAAGAATCAAGAAGAAGTTAGACAAGAGAGTAAGAACCAAAAACTGGGGGCAGAGAGAGAGACACAAGAAAGACAGAGGGGCCACAGTATCATAGAGGCCTTAATATAAATGAGAATCAGGCTTGCAAACTCATCCCATTGTAAATAGTACCTGACTGTGGCAGACAAGAACTGTCAGCAACACCTTTTGAGTTATCAAAATAGATTTAGAGGGAAAAGCTGAATCACTAGATATGAAGTTGGAAAGGCTATATGTTCTATTTTCACCAGCAGCTGCGCATTGAGTTTATGCACTTTGCCTTTGAAATGCTCATACTGTCGAATCCAACGTTTTTCTCTCATTGATCACCTGGATGCACCTTTAGGCATAGCAACTTTTGATGTCCTTAAAACGTTCTCCTTCTGGTGTTACCAGTCATGATACAGTGGTGCCATTTTGAGAATATAATTGGTTGGTTAACTGTGTGTGTGATTTAAAACGTTGAGTCTTGAATCAAAATTATAAATATCAGTGGAGTTTAAAAGTGAATAAAACTTTGTTTCCTACTAAGGGTTCTGTCTTCCTGCAACAATTGACAGTCTTATAAATGCATTTTAAAAAAAACGGAGCAGCATTCCTTTAAGAGTTGATGTTGCCAACTATTGGTAGAGAAACACAACTGTGAAGTCATTACTTAGAAGCTAGCAAATAGTTTGTCTCATACTAAACTCTTACAAATATATTCTATTCTATCCAATGATCTGGGCATCTTTGAAAACTCTGTTTTAAAAACATCTAAGTTCCCTTTTAAATTATTAATAATGTGCTGGTTTGAAAGAATGTTTGTTCCAAAATTATCTTTATAGAACAGAGAATACAGCAGAGTTCTCCAAACTTAAACATTCTTTCTCCTAAGAGATGACAATGTGAAGAATCTAAATATGCCTGAGTTTGAACTTGCTTTACGTACACTTATCTTGTTGTTGTGAAAAAACAGTAATTCCCTTTGGGACTGGACAAAATTCCAATTCAATGGACTTTTCATTATCATTTGCAGGCTTTGATCTTTCTGATCCAGAAAAAGAAAAGGTGGGAATTCTAGCCCTGCAACTAAAAGAGAAAATTGTTCCTCACTCTGTAAGTTTATCTTAGAAATTTCTATATTTTTCTAACACTATTTTGAAGTATAAATATTGCTATATCACTACTGCTAATTTATCTGTTAGGAGCTAATAATCACTTTGCTGAGTAATGCTGTAGCACAGTTCAAGAAATACAAATGTCCAAGGATGAAGAGTCACTTAAGTAAGTATCAATTACCTAACAAATCTTTTTGAAAATCTTTGCAACAATATTTTAAGTATTGGATTGTAGACATATGACTTTGTTCTTTTCAGTGGTTCAGATGGGTGAAGAATATTATTATGCTAAAGATTACACCAAAGCTCTGAAGTAAGTATTATTTGAATGATTCCTTAGTGCATTATTTTTCTCATCTGGAACATAGATCTTATCAATTGTGAGATGGTTTGGAAATTAATTTCAGACTTCTGTTACCTTGATGTGAGTGAATTTGAGATTGCTGATTCCCGCTTACTGACCCACTGCATGGTCCACTTCAGAAGTTACAAAGAAAGAGAGAAAGAGAGAGAATCTCAGCCAATCGTCCACAAGTAAACAATTACCCAGTGGGACAACTAAGAGACACCTACAAATTGGAATATACTGTCTGATAGTTGCACAGAGAATTTAATTACTTGTACTCCTCTCAGATGTTTAGCATTCAAGACATAAGAAAAATATAGTTTAAATCTAAAGCTTAAAAGAAAATTTCAGAATGTTTTGTCTATACTTACTTAAATAATTAGGGAAGGTAGTTATTTCTATTTAATAGGGCTGTCAAGCTATTAAAAAAATTAATCGTGATTAATCACCCTATTTAAACAATAATAGAATTCTATTTTATTTAAATATTTTTGGATGTTTTCTATATTTTTCAAATTGATTTCAGTTACAACACAGAATAAAAAGTGTGCAGTGCTCACTTTATATTTTTTATTACAAATATTTGCACTGTAAAAAAACAAAATAAACAGTATTCTTCAATTCACTTAATACAAGTATTTGTAGTGCAATCTCTTTATCAACTTACAAATGTAGAATTATGTACAAAAAAAACTACATTCAAAAATAAAATAATCTAAAACTTTAGAGTCCACTCAGTCCTATTTCAGCCAATCGCTCAGACAAACAAACTAGTTAGATTACTATTTGCAGGAGATAATGCTGCCCTCTTTTTGTTTACAATGTCACCTGAAAGTGAGAACAGGTGTTCGCATGGCACTGTTGTAGCCGGCCTCGCAAGATATTTAAGGGCCGGATGCGCTAAAGATTCATATGTCCCTTCATGCTACAACCACCATTCCAGAGGACATACATCCATGCTGATGGCAGGTTCTGCTTGATAACGATCTAAAGCAGAGCCGACCGATGCATGATCATTTTCATCATCTGAGTCAAATCCCACCAGCAGAAGGTTGGTTTTCTTTTTTGGTGGTTTGGGTTCCATAGTTTCTGCGTCAGTGTTGCCCTTTTAAGGCTTCTGAAAGTATGCTCCGCACCTCGTCCTTCTCAGAATTTGGAAGGCACTTCAGATTCTTAAATCTCGGGTCGAGTGCTGTATTTATCCTTAGAAATCTCACACTGGTACTTTCTGTACATTTTATCAGATCTGCTGTGAAAGCATTCTTAAAAAGAACATGTGCTGGGTCATCATCCGAGACTCCTATAACATGAAAGTGCACTTGAAAGTGCTATGTGAAAACCATGTTCTTACTTTCAGGTGACGTTGTAAATAAGAAGCAGGCAGCAGTATCTCCCGTAAATGTAAACAAACTTGTTTGGCTTAGCGATAGGCTGAACAAGAAGTAGGACTGAGTGGATTTGTAGGCTCTAAAGTTTTACATTGTTTTGTTTTTTTTGAGTGCAGTTATGCAAGTTACACTTTCACAATAAAAGAAAAGGAGTACTTGTGGCACGTTAGAGACTAACTAATTTATTTGAGCATGAGCTTTCGTGAGCTACAGATGAAGTGAGCTGTAGCTCACGAAAGCTCATGCTCAAATAAATTGGTTAGTCTCTAAGGTGCCACAAGTACTCCTTTTCTTTTTGCGAATACAGACTAACACGGCTGTTACTCTGAAACCTTTCACGATAAAGAGATTGCACTACAGACCTTGTATGAGGTGAATTGAAAAATACTGTTTCTTATGTTTTACAGTGCAAATATTTGTAAAAAAATAATATAAAGTGAGTACTGTACACTTTGTATTCTGTATTGCAATAGAAATCAATATATTTGAAAATGTAGAAAAACATCCAAAATATTTAATACATTTCAATTGGTATTCTGTTGTTTAACAGTGCGATTAATTCGCGATTAATTTTTTTGAGTTAATCATGTGAGTTAACTGCGATTTAATCGACAGCCCTACTATTTAATATTAAAAGGTAAAAAATGCTGTTTTTTATGTATTAAAAATAACAAACCCTGTTAAGGCAAAGTTTAAGGTTACGCAGGTAACCATTTAAAATCCAGGAAAAACGAAAGCTGTTGGAAGTTTAGGAGTTCCAGGTGTGCTAAAGTTAAATATATAACTTTAATCTTGCGTGAAATCAGTGTTGTGCATTCAGCTTCTTAATTTTGTGTTTCTAAGTGGGAGGGGTTAATGCTTGTGCTACTTAACGTTAAGTATTTTAATACTCCCAGTTAAAGTTGTCAATACAACAGAATGTGATCTTTCAAGGGAGTATGGGTTGGGTAGGAGTGAGCTTGTCCTGTCTTTACTGCTGCTGCTTGGCTGGAAACAATTTTCTGGAAGATCTTGTCTACACAAGAAAGTTTTTACAAGTCATACTGATGTAATTAATTTCTTTCCAGCTGTTGTTTTTAATTCTGTACTTAATGTTAAGGGAGGCAATTTGAGAACTTTTACTGTTGATTTGGTTTCCTTCCTGATAACTGAGATTGGAGAATCTCTTGTTCAAAGTGTTTTGTTCATTTTAGCAAGACGTACATATTTCTCTATTGATTTATGTTTGTGCAGTAAGTGCCAATTAAAAAACCGAAACAATGTTACCTGCAAGTATTACATTTACCATAACGTTTACTATTTTGTGTCTATGCAAAGGTAAATTCAGTGAAATAAACATCCTTTTTTTAAAATGGTGCTCGCTGTCCAATGGATATGTTGCATCTATTTTATAGAAGGTTCTTGATCAGCTATAATAAAAAGAAAGGGGGGGGGGAATAAAGCTTTGTCTGAGTCTCTCTATTGGTAAATCTGTAATTGATTACGCTTTTTGGGGGGAGTTTCAGGCGGGAGGGGAAGATAGGTTTGAGTTGGCTTCAGTATTCTTCACAATATAAGAGGATATCAAGTACATAACCCATAATTTTACTGAATTGTACACTTGTCCCACTTTTTTCCTCTTCCAGGCTGTTGGATTACGTCATGTGTGAATACCGTAGTGAAGGATGGTGGACTCTCCTTACTTCCATATTGACCACAGCTCTCAAATGTTCTTACCTTATGGCACAATTAAAAGATTACATTACTTATTCTCTAGAGCTGTTGGGTAGAGGTATCCTTTAAAGAAATGTATCTCATGCCTACTAGTTATTATAGTATTTGAGTCTTCAACCTTGTCACAAATCATTGTGCCAGTCATATACCTTACATTAGGTCAAATGCATGCCAGTGTAAGGGGTGCAATTCCATCGACTTTGGAGTTGAAACATCTTATGCCAGAGCTGAATTTGGTTCCTTATCTCTAACATAGAAACTTGCACATCTTGCTCTTCAGTTTAATGCGCTGTAAAGTTTGGGAGTGACTGGGGGTTGGAGAAGATGTAATGCATATAACATTTTTAAGATGAGGCCAAAAACTCCATAACTAAAATAGTGTATAGAATACAATATCCGATGTTAAACAGTTGGAAAAAAACGTAGTAAAACATAACCATAGAGAGAGGCTTATTCTCTTTGTGATAGCCTAGCTAAGATCACTTACCTGGCTTACTCTGACCGCACAAAAACAAGACAACACAACCTCTTCCAGAAGGGGTAAGTGAGAACTTTAATATTTAAATAAAGAGTATCCATAACAAAGTATATAAATGTCACTTTTTAACTCCTAGCCAACTACTACATGGTGGCTACACTGGAATAATCCGAACTCTGTTGTGTAGTTTTAGTCTCTTGGATCATTTTTGTTTTTGTTTTGTCTCCAGTTTTTCTGCTTCATATTAACTTGATCTCATTAACTGTTCCCTATCTTTTTCTCTACTTCAAGGGACAATGTCCTTCTGCTGTCAATACACTTGTTTTCTATCTCTTTCAGCTGCCATTTTCAGTCTTATCAGAGCCTGTTGCTTCCACTACTCCAAACCATTCTGTTTGTACTTATAAGCAGAAACTACATGAAACCATTGGCAATGCTTGGAGAACAAATTGCTCCCTTCATAGAATATTACGTTATTCTCTTTGGAATTTTTCCTTCTTGTAAGCTCTAAAATACTTCACGTAGCCAGAATTTGGAGACCATTTATTTTGTCACAATTGAGTGTCTTCCTATTGGCTGAGGTGAGAATAAGAGTGAAGAGTTAAAATGGATAGAAAGTATTAAGTAATGGAATTTGTATTTGGAAATACCAAAGTTCTCATGGAAAGTGTTGCATGAAAGTTGTAGATTTCTGAAGATTAATGCTTTAGGTGTCTTAGTTCAGGGACTAACTTTCTTTTAATAGAAAAAGAAAGATTGGGATTCTACTGGTTTTGTAGTTTAGTTTGCTTTCCTTAATTTTGTTCATTAGCATCCACTTTAAAAGAGGACCAGAAGTCTCGGATAGAAAAGAACCTGATTAAAGTTCTTATGGTAAGCAAGTAGAATTTAGCTTGCTTGAAATGTGCTCAAAAGATTTTTCATTATCTGATTAATTTTATAATCTTTTGTCTGGGTATAGAATGAGAGCCCAGATCCTGAACCTGATTGTGATGCTTCTGCTGTGAAAACGTCACAGAAGCTGTGGACTGACCGCGTTTCCCTAGCAGGCAGCAATATTTTTACAATAGAAGTTCAAGATTTTGTACCATTTGGTAAGTAACAAAGCTTCTAAAACATGGTTATGTCCCAATAAATTATACTTTGGTGTTGTAAATTGCACTCATTTGCTGTAGACACCACTGAGGAGGAATAAATATGCAAAACATGTTCTAACTGCCAGCATTTAGAGCTTGTGGCAACAAATCCATTGATTCTTTATCTACATCACTGGGGTGGGAGGATGGTGAGAAAATCCAAATTATATTTTTTCCCTTTCTCCTTCTCCCAGATGTGATGTGGATAAATGTAATTGGGACAAAAACAGTTTGGGAGCCCTGTCTGAGGAAGAATCCTCTGAGCTGCAACTGGCCCATTGAAGGCCTAACAAACAGTGGAAGAGAGAGAGTTCTGCTGAGAGGGGATGCTGTACCTCTGAAACAGAACTCCCCAGGGACAGGAACAAGGATATGTACTAGCTCAAACCCCACAAATACAGGGGAATGTGCAGGAGGCATTAGCAGCTGCATAATTGCAGTGAAAGTGTGCTGTGTTCTGCTGAACTTCTGTCCCCTTGTCTCACAAAGCCCTGTGTAGGTCCCCAGTATTACGTAGCTTCATGTAGGAGGGCAGTATTTTAACCTTGGTATATTTATGAATAGATGGGACTAAAAGATTGTTCTGTGTAGATGTGTCATGTACAGGGTGTACCCAGGAAGTAGGAGTTTATGGTGGAGTTCAGTTTTCCAGCTTCACAGTCTTATCAACTTAACAAATATCTTTTTGTTTTAAATTCTAGTGCAATGCAAAGCAAAGTTTCTTGCTCCAAGTTTTCATGTTGATGTTCCTGTTGAGTTCGATATTTACTTGAAAGCTGATTGTCCTCATCCAATCAGGTTTTCTAAACTATGTGTCGGCTTCAATAACCAGGTAACTATGTTTCATATGTGGTGATCATCTGTTAGGGGAAAGTTAATGTCTCGTAATGAGTCTTAGTATAACCTTGCAGCTTCATTATACTTTTTCCAGTTTACTGAAAAAGGACCACTTTTACCTTTTATTTTTCTGTTAAAGTGTCCTCTTCTCTGTCACTCTTCTACTGAGGACTGTACTGATTTAATAAAAACATCCGTGATTTAGTAGAGACGACAATACATCTTTTTCTCTCCTTGGTACTTGTAAAACAACACTTTTGAAATTAAACACATTTAAAATCGTCTAGAATTACAAATAAGACTTTCTCTATGTTACATTAACTAGGAGAATTGCACTTTAATTACTGCAAAGTAAAATTATGCACTACTATTGAGACTACTTGTTAGAGGAAATTTTTTATCCTAAATAAACTTTTATCTATCAGTTGCCTAAATGCATTAGGTTTATGACACTAGTATGACAAGCAGAGAGCTCTAACAGGATTTCAACTTTAGTCCACAAAAAGAAAAGGAGGACTTGTGGCACCTTAGAGACTAACCAATTTATTTGAGCATAAGCTTTCGTGATCTACAGCTCACTTCATCGGATGCATTCCTTCATGAAGTTTGATAGATTTCCACTCCGTATGGCTAAATTCAGTGCCTTGCATAATGACAGGTTTCAGAGTAGCAGCCGTGTTAGTCTGTATCCGCAAAAAGAAAAGGTGTACTTATGGCACCTTAGAGACTATCACATTTAGTTACAGCTCATTTCATCGGATGCTTATGCTGAAATAAATTTTTTTAGTCTCTAAGGTGCCACAAGTACTCCTTTCTTTTTGCGGATACAGACTAACACAGCTGCTACTCTGAAACTTTAGTCCAGTAACACAGATTGTCAACATTTATTATATAGATAACTTAATTTTTCTCACTTGCTATAGGAATACAATCAGTACTGTGTAGTAGAAGAAGCATATCAGAAAAGTGATATTCTGGAATATTCATCCCAGGGACCGGTGTGCCTAGTCCCTGGTAAAACAAGAAAATTCACTTTCAGATTTGTTGCAAAAAGTGAAGATGTGGGAAAGAAGATTGAGGTTAGTTATCTAGAGTCACAGGTTTGGCTCTTAAAGCTCAAAATTGCACGGGTGACTGCAATTCTTTACCAGTCGTAATGTCACAGTATTGTGTATATTTAAATGTAACTTGTTTTGTAAATAGCATTACAAGGTTGAGAGTAAGATTGCATTGCTTGCTTTTGGTATTTAACAATTGAAGTATTTTTTTATAAAACTGTTTCTACAAAGCAAATCACAAAAACTTAGATTTCTTGGCACCCACTTCAAAAAACTGATTAGATAGAGACAGGAGGGAGTGAAAAATGCCAAGAGCTTCATACTGAAGGAGAGTGTGTGTGCGTACAGAAATATATATCTGCACATATGCATCCCCATACTGCCACAGTTGCTTAGGTGAAACTGCCTGGACTGCAGAGCCAGTATGTTGAGATTTTAATCTCCTGTGCTGCAAGCAGTTTTAGGGATATGGTGTGTGTGTGCACTTGCGTGCGTGTGTTCTGCAAAATGACTGGAGGATGGTGGGGGGAAAAAACTTTATCTGAATAAACATGTTTCAGATCACCTCTGTGGATTTAATCCTGGGCACCGATACTGGCAGATGTGTGATTCTGAATTGGCGTGGAGGAGGAGGAGATGCTGCTTCATCTCAAGAAGCATTGCAGGCAGCTCGCTCCTTCAAACGGCAACCTAAACTTCCAGATAATGAGGTTCACTGGGACAGCCTGACTATTCAGGCAAACACTATGTAAGTAATAGTTTAAAATGCATAATGGTGCATATCAAAAATATTTCCCATATGTACTGGATCTTTGTAAAATAAATAAAAACTAAAATGTAAATTTTTGAACAAAAATAAGTAGCTCTTAAGGATTTATTTTCTGACATACCTACTGCCCGCCCCCCAGTCAGCAATCTTCATTGTTGTTATTTATTTTATTTTTAAAGAACAGAGCTAGAGCTTACAAAAGAGGTTGATCTCAGTATCTCATTTGTCATGGCCCAAAGATAGACCAAACAGGCTTTAGTACCCTTCTATTCATCCTGTCCCATTTTTTTTCCAGGTAAAACAAACGAGTTATTTACAGCCGTATATAAATACACAAAGAGTCCTGAAAATGCTATACAAGGATATAATTTTTAGTTTATTTACTAACTTTAATACTAACTGGACATTTTCGGAAGAATTAAATTTTCACTTTCACAACATTTGCTGTTTAATGTGGGATTCTGCATCTCTGGTTACACAAATGTGAGCTCCCAACTCTTAGTGGGTCCCCAGTCATTTTTAATAGGATCTGTGCCAGGGTTCTGTGCCACTGATTTTCAGGCATTTCAGATATCCTGTTTCACTAGTCTACCTTCTCTGGAGTTCTCACTTGAGCAACAGGCAACTTTAACCCTAATTAAAATGGACTAAAAATTGAGCCATCCAAGAAATGTGGAGTAACTAACCTTTTCTATTTTTTTCTTTTTTTTCTTTGATTAAAGGATCATTTCTAGAGTGCCAAATATTTCTGTTCAACTCCAGCATGAACCTCCTGCCCTGACTAATGAAATGTATTGTTTGATAGTGACAGTCCAGTCACATGAGAAGACAGTTGCCAAAGATGTGAAGCTCACAGCAGGTTTAAAACCAGGTATTTATTTCTGTCATGGTAGCATCTTAAGGGTCTTATTGTCCTAGTTATTGTACAAAGAGTTAACACAGAGCTACAGAGAGCACACAATCTAAATCTAGGATTTACACAAATCATAATAGGTCAGTTAACAGCTAAATAGGATGGGGGTTAAGAGGTGGACAGGACTATAGTGGATGTGTATGAAGAAATATGCAGTAACAAAGGTCTCATTTGCAGGTGGTTGCCAGCTTAACCAATATTAGACAGTAATGTTTTGTAGGCTTCAACAAAAAAGTCCAGGTTTTAAGGAGGGATTTAAAAGAATTTTCTAGTGATCTAACAATACTGTCAAGTTACTTTTGACAACAAACAGATTGTAGATTTTTCCAGCTGAGCTGCAGCAAGTTCTAATGACAGAATTACATTTAAATCTAATGTATTTTTCTGCTGGACAACATGGGACCAATCTTGTCCCATTTGAAATTATGGGAGCAGGATTGTGGCCGCAGGATTGTGGCTGGTGTTCCTCATGGGGTAACAGTTATATTCCAGGTAGCTTCACATAGTTACACGCTGTTAGTTTGGATTTTGAATTCTTGATGTTATACCTATTGATGACAGTAGTGGTTGAGAAATACACTTTGCTTTGTACGGATAACTGCTAAAATGCATTTGCCTATATATTTTAATACAAGCTCATGCAGAGTCTAATCCAAAGACCATAGAAGTGCGAGCCTTCCCACTGATCAGCTTCACTGTGGTTTTTCGATCAGATTCATAATGGGGTGTCTGACAACATATCAGTGTTCCACCCCCTCCGCACTCGAGTGTCAAAATTTGAGACACAAAGTCATTATGGGTTTGCTGATTACTTAAAAAGAACTATCAAAATTTAATACTTCTGTTATAGGAAAGACTGTTTTCCATGTGACAAGGCATCCATGATATGTGACAGGATGTGACTTCTAAGATTTTTTCATAAGTCTTTGTAAACCCAGTCAACCCATAACTGAACAAAATTCCCACGCATTTTTTACAAATTTGGTCTTACATATGTTCACTGTTTTAAAATATGGAAGACTTGTTCTTTTAAAATTATTGTATTGCAAAATAAAGGATATCTTGTTCGTAATTTGACCCCGATGACTATGAATTGTACATTTCCCACCAACCCTGTTTACCCACTGGCATAGGTTGCTGAAAGGCCATCAGTCTGTGTACTACAAAAAAAAAAAATTTCTTCTGTGATGCATTCATGTTGTAGTTTTGTCTCTGGTTGTTGCTCATTTGGTTGAGATATGTCTGGTAGCAGTGGTGATTGTTTTCTTTGATGCATACTTTAATATTCATAAATAGTGCCTGTTTGCCACAGTGATAAACAACATATAAATTAACAGAATAACTTTGTGGGTATAAAAACAGAATGTTTGTATCCTAGGGCAAGATGCCAATCTGACTCAGAAAACTCATGTGACCCTTAATGGAACAGAAATCTGTGATGATTCTTATCCTGCATTGCTTCCTGATATCCCTGTAGGAGATTTACAGCCAGGAGAAAAGGTGAATCTAATTGCTACCCCCACTCCAATTAAGAAAATGTTTAATAGCTAACTGAAAATGAGCATTAGCTAGTAAGAAGACTTTTTCATACAGATGTCAGAAGGACCAGAATTTTTAGTTTCAGATGTGATGATGCCTAGTATCTGGGCTTCTATCTAATGCAGCAGTCGTTTTATTCAAGGGATGAGCCTTTGACTTCCTCCTTACATTTTAGTTCTATGGGCTAGTTCAATGGAGTGGGTTTGAGGGTGAACAGATCAGCCTCATTGGATTATATTAATTAGATCTCAACTGTGAATCCTTTAACACAAACTTAATTTTGACAGACAGAAATTTTTTTTATTAATGTTATCTCAGCTGCGTATTTAAGTACCTGAGCATGCTGAAGAGTCTCACAGAATTGTTAAGGTTGTTGGCAGACAGTGGACATTAGAGGGATTTCATATTGTAATATAAAGCTAAAGAGAAGGAACAGGATAAAGGAAATGTTCAATTTTCATTCTGCACTTTGAAAGAGGAGAATGAATTCAGGATGCGCTAGTTCTTCTGGTTTTGGGTGGACTTTGATTGCAAATATAGAGTCACTCTATCTTCTGTAAATGCACACTGCAAGCGCTGTAGACTGTACTGATAATTTGTTAGGAGCCTGAGTGCTAAATCTCATAAGGATGCAGAGTTGAGTGACACGTACTGATTTTTTGGTGGTAGTAGGAAGAGAGAAGGATTGGGCTCATGAAACGGAGAGCAGCTGATGTCTGCTACTGAGAGTAATTGTCTTCCTACATCTTCTCCACACAGCAATACATTAAAACTCATGTGGTTTGAACTAGGGCTGTCAAGCGATTAAAAAAATTAATTGCGATTAATCGCACTGTTAAACAATAATAGAATACCATTTATTTAAGTATTTTTGGATGTTTTCTACATTTTCAAATATATTGATTTCAATTACACTACAGAATACAAAGTGTACAGTGCTCACTTTTTATTTATTTTTGATTGCAAGTATTTGCACTTTAAAAAGAAAAAAGAAATTGTATTTTTCAATTCACCTAATACAAGTACTGTAGTGCAGTCTCTTTATCATGAAAGTTGAACTTACAAATGTAGAATTATGGGCAAAAAACCAACTGCATTCAGAAATAAAACAATGTAAAATTTTAAGCCTGCAAGTCCACTCAGTCCTACTTTTTGTTCATCCAATCGCTCAGACAAACAAGTTTGTTTACATTTGCAGGAGATAAGGCTGCCCACTTCTTGTTTACTGTGTCATCTGAAAGTGAGAACAGGCATTCTCTTGGCACTGTTGTAGCCGGCGTTGCAACATATTTACGTGCCCGATGCGCTAAAGATTCATATGTCCCTTCATGCTTCACCACCATTTCAGGGGACATGCTTCCATACTGATGACGGATTCTGCTCGATAACAATCCGAAGTAGTGCGGACCGATGCATGTTCATTTTCATCATCTGCCACCAGCAGAAGGTTGATTTTCTTTTTTGGTGGTTCGGGTTCTGTAGTTTCTGCATTGGAGTGTTGCTCTTTTAAGACTTCTTAAAGCATGCTCCACACCTCATCCCTCTCAGATTTTGGAAGGCACTTCAGATTCTTAAACCTTGGGTCGAGTGCTGTGGCAATTTTTAGAAATCTTACATTGGTACCTTCTTTGTGTTTTGTCAAATCTGCAGTGAAAATGTTTTTAAAACGAACATGTGCTGGGTCATCAGCTGAGACTGCTAGAACATAAAATATATGGCAGAATGCGAGTAAAACAGAGCAGGGGACATACAATTCTCCCTGGAGGAGAATTATTTTTTTAACAAGTGTTATCAGCATGGAAGCATGTCCTCTGGAATGGTGGCCAAAGCATGAAGAAGCATATGAATGTTTAGCATATCTGACACGTAAATTCCTTGCAATGCCGCTACAAAAGTGCCATACAAATGCCTGTTCTTACTTTCTGGTGACATTGTAAATAAGAAGAGGGAAGCATTATTTCCATGTAAACAAACTTTTTTGTCTTAGCGACTGGCTGAACAAGAAGTAGGACTGAATGAACTTTGCTTTGTTTTTGAGGGCAATTATGTAACCAGAAAAAACACTACATTTGTAAGTTGCACTTTCAGGACAAAGAGGTTGCACTACAGTACTTGTATGAGGTGAATTGAAAAATACTATTTCTTTTATCATTTTTACAGTGCAAATATTTGTAATCAAAAATAATGTATGCTTTGATTTCAATTATAACACAGAATATAGTATATATGAAAATGTAGAAAAACATCCCAAATATTTAATAAATTTCAATTGGTATTCTATTGCTTAAGAGTAAGATTAAAACTGCGATTAGTAACAATTCACTTTTTTTAATGGCGATTAATTTTTTTGTTAATCGCGTGAGTTATCTGTGATTAATCGACAGCCCTAGTTTGAACTAATAGCTAGTAAATCATAGGCTTGTTATGGCAAATGATGCTTAGTAATGGCTCCAGCCTACTACTGTAAATAGCAGGAGAACATGAGTAGTGGAATGGCCAGAGCAGTGCTACTCTTGTATTGGTGTCGCACTTTATGCTGCCAGTAGCCAGTGCTGAAGACAAGCAATTGTTGTCCATTGTGGTTCCCCTAGTCTGTGTTAGCTGAGGTACGCGAAATGAATGAAAGGGCAGCTCTGGACCTGCTGGTTGCATTTTGAGTACTATTTAACTAATTTCATCTTTATATTTCACAGCTGGAAAAAGCAGTATACATTCGTTGTGGAACAGTTGGTACCAGGATGTTTCTGGTCTATGTTTCCTATTTAATCAGTGCTACAGTTGAGGAAAAAGAGATAATCTGCAAGTGCCACAGGGTATGATCTATTGAGTTCAGCACTTTGGAATGACTCTTCATTTCATGTTAGTTAATATATGAAATGATTAAGGGATTCAGATTACTTGTGTGTGATTTTAAGAGCAAGCCTAATTTCAATGGTACCCTTTGTAGAATAGTACTAAATGGATTAATTTAGATAATGTTGCCAAACATATTTAAAATGTATTCACTTTCATACTCCTAAAATGTACATCATATCCAACATAAGGTGGAAATGCAGCACACAGGGCTGTCATATGAGATTGTGTAAAAGAGAAACCCATAATTTAGCTTCTGCCCTAGGAGAAATGCTTAGCCCAGGGGTGATATGGTTGCTTTCTGAGTAAAGAGAAGGATACACCATGTTGCCTTGACAGATAATTCCCAATACAAAGCCAGGAGTCTACGTGGGCCATCTTGCGGAAATGTTGCTTTTTTGACATTGAAAGAGGAAAGGCTTAAGGGGCAGGATTGGAGGGATAAAGAAGAATAAATGGACACAAGAAGCAATATTTTTGAGGTGATCCAACTTCTGGCAAGTGTAGAGGAATATAAAATCATGTGTTATTCCTTAAACTTAATGTTGTACCAGCAGAGTTGTATATCTGGAATAGCACCAGTACATGGAACTATCACTGAACCTTAGAGGGACACTGTCGAACTGAAATTTTTTTTAATCCAGGGAAAAGCGAAAAGTAGCTTCTTATTCCATAGTCACCTGCCAATTTGTTTTCAAATACAGTTTTTCCTACTTCTGAAAAGTTTTTTTTCCTCCCATGTTGATGTCTTAAGTACTCAGAGTAAAACTGTACAAATAAAATAAATTAGTTTCTCTCATCTCTTAGATGTTCCTTGTAACAGATTGCCATAATTACTGTGGGAGAGGGAGGAATGTTTGGACCAAAGTGCGGTGTTTTGCTTTTGTTTAAGTTGACAGTGACCCTTAGTGTTTAAATTTATTGTAGGGAATTTTATTGAGAATAGGTATGGTATCAACATTTTATTTTACACTTTATTTAATTCCGTTTCAAACATGACCTATTTAATGAATTAATAATCAGCATAATTTTTTCTTATAACTGTATAGCTTATAAGGGAATAAAATGCCCAGGCATTGAATGAGCATCTTCACAAGTATATCCAAGAAAGGAAAAGCATTGACTTCTGCAGTCCCCAATAGCCATAGTTGCTTTGTCTGCCCATCGTTTAGGGGAGAGGCAAAGCAGATGTCCTGGAGAGGGCTGGGGCAGGTGGTGATGAATGCAGTTCCCTGTAATAACTTCTTACCTGTAATCTGATGTCAATATCTAGATTTGAAATTTAATACAATCTTTTCCCCCTCCATGCAGG
The DNA here is from genome assembly GCF_965140295.1 of Lepidochelys olivacea. Classification (NCBI taxonomy): domain Eukaryota; kingdom Metazoa; phylum Chordata; order Testudines; family Cheloniidae; genus Lepidochelys; species Lepidochelys olivacea. The sequence continues at coordinate 86,139,994 of NC_140414.1, forward strand.
ATGAAACTGTAACTATAGAAACTGTATTTCCCTTTGATGTTGCTGTTAAATTTGTTTCTTCAAAGGTATGTGTTTAGAAAATTGATCGACGTATCTTAGAATCATAATCTGAGTAAACCAAATTTGACCACTAAAATAGTGACACATTCTTTCTCTTCTCTTGGTAGTTTGAACATTTAGACAGAGTCTTTGCAGACATACCCTTTTTACTGATGACAGACATTCTGAGTGCTTCACCTTGGGCTCTCACTATTATAAATAGCCAGCTACAACTTTCGGCTTCCATGGTACCAGTAGACCAACTGGAATCTTTTGTGGAGAATGGTGAGAATTTAGATTATTCTTTCTTCTTAAATAAGATTTTTTTGAGAAGGATGGAGTGGGAATTGGGAAGAAATACATTTTAATACCTTATTGACAACCGGTTTCCCCAGCTCCCCTCACAGCCCACTTGGCTGGCTGCTGGAGAGCAGTGGCTTCCATGGTTCACAGCTCAGCCAGGACTCCCTGTCTGGCTCCCAAGGTAATTAAGGAAGCTACCTTCCCTGGAAGCCTAGCAGCCCTGGCTCCTGTGGCTTTTTATTTTATTTTTAAATTATATACTTTTAAGTAGCTGCTGTTTTTTAGTACCCTGAATGCATGTCTTACTTTGAACAAGAAAATACAATAAGCGCTCTAAATAGCAGCAGTTAATAATTTTAAAAATAAAACTGAACTAATTTAAAAAAGAAAACAGTTTAAAAATAAGATAAAATATGAAAAAGCCCTTTTTAAAATTTTGGTTAGAAACTTCCAAAACAAACCAGTTTGTGTCCCGTCCCACCCCGCCTCCCCTCAAAAAAAACAAAAAACAATTTACCTTCTGCAGCAAATGTCAAAATTTCTACTTTAGGTTCTGAAACCGAACAAAAACATTTCAAATTTTTTGCATTTACAGCAGAAAGGGATTCCTGAGTCTTAATCAGCTGTACTGTGCAGTTTACTCTTTTGAATGTGACTTTGAGATTCTGTATGCTCTGTGTAGATATTAGAGATTCCATGGTTCGGTTCAGAAGGTTCTCTATCATCCATCAAATCATCATATTTCTGTGGCCCTGTCACAGAGCAGGGCTTCTCCCCAGCTTCCAAGCACATACTGCCCAGTCTCCTTTTAAGAAGGTTTCTTTTTTTAAAACAAACAAAAGAGTCTTTTAACTCACTCCTTTGCCTCGGACTTCAGCGTCACTCATGCCAGAGACCTCTGGTGCTCTTGGCAGCTTCTCAATCTTAGGCCATGTCCATACTTCAAACTTACATTGACACAAGTTATGTCGGCATAAAGCTGCTGCAGTTAGTGCGTTGCTTGTGTGTATGTATGGTTGGCTCATTGTGTCAGCGGTGTGTGTACTCACCAGGTGTTCTTGTATTAATGCACAGTGTAGTGCATCATGGATAGGTATCCCAGTATACAACCTGCGACCATCTAGCATATGGTCTTTGGGAAGTATTCTCAATGCATGGTGGGGCTGAAAGGAGTTGCACTGGGGTGACTGGGAGCGTGAGGTCAAATTTCCAGTTTGATATTGTATCTATCCCCCTAACGTCATCTGTATCCCATAATTTTCATGCCTTTTTTCAAAATCCCACAAATCCGTGGGGCCCTCCTCGCTCTCTATCTCCAACAGAAGCATGGAGCTTGCACAGCTCTGCACTATTGTCCTGAGCATTGAAACACAGGGCATGTGATCCTGCAGTATTTTCAGAGCTGCAAGAAGAACTGAATAAGTGGGGAACATAATAATTTCTTGTAGGACAGATTGCTGTAGGACATAGCAAGAACCAACTCAAGGTTGTTGGTGGCATTCACAGAGAAGCTGCGGATGATGAAACGCCACTTCTGGGCCTCGGAAACCAGCACTGACTAGTGGGATTGTGTTGTCATTCAGGCTTGGGATGACTGCAGAACTTGGCTGCAGAACTTTTCAGATGCACAAGGCAACATTCCTGGATCTGTGGGCTGAGCTTGCCCCAGCTCTCCAGTGCAGGGACCGAAAATAAGAGCTGTGCTGACAGTGGATAAGCGAGTGGTGATTGCAGTGTGGAAACTTGAAACACCAGATTGATTCCAAACTGACCACTAACAGTCTGGAGTTGGGAAATCCACCGTGGGAGCCACTGTCATGCAAGTGTGCAGGGCCAGTAATTGCCTCCTGCTGCACAGGACTGTGATTCTCAGCAATGTAAAGGACATAGTGGAGAGATTTGCAGCAGTGGGGTTCACGAACTACGGTGGAGCAATAGATGGCATTCGTATCCCTATTTTGGCACAAAATTACCTTGCAAAAGAGTACATCAATATAAAGGGATACTTTTCTATGGTTATGCAAGCATTGGTGGATCACCAGGGACGCTTGACCAGTGTCCGTGTGGGCTGGCCAGGGAAGGTGCATAAGGCTTACATCTTTAAGAACACAGGACTGTTCAGAAAGCTGCAAGGAGGAACTGTTTCTCAACTGGCCAATTACTGTTGGGAATGTTGAAATGCCAGGATGACTATTGGCATTTCAACATTCCCAACAGTAATCTGCAGTCTACCTGTTGCTTGCCGGGCTTATAAAGCCATACACCAGCCACCTTGACAGCACCAAGGGAACAGTTCAGCTACCAGCTCAGCAGGTGCAGTATGACTGCTGAATGTTGGTTTGGTCGATTGACGGGATGCTGGCATTCTTTATGCACAAGATTGGACTTCAGTGAGAAAAATATCCCAATGGTAATAGCTGCCTGCTCTGTCCTGCATAATATTTGTGAAGCCAAGGGGGAAACCTTTCCACTGGGTTGGAGGCCTCTGAGATTCTTGGGCAGTAGAGTTCACAATGGCAACGAAACAGTCAGTCTGGGGCATGGTGGGAAAGCTGCTGGAGGACTGTTAGGGTCGACATAGGTACAGGAACTCCTCCGCTTAATGTTGTAGTTTGTTTTGCTTAAAATCACATTTTTCAGGATCAATGTTAAGCAAATCCAATTTCCCCATAAGAATTAATGTAAATGGGCGGGGTTAGGTTCCAGGGAAATTTTTTTCACCAGACAAAAAACTATAATATATATTTTCTCTCTTAAGTTTTAAACAATTTAATACTGTACACAGCAACAATGATTGTGAAGCTTGGTTGAGTTGGTGGAGTCAGAAGGTGGAAGAGGGTGGGATATTTCCCAGGGAACGCCTTACTGCTAAATGATGAACTAGCACTTGGCTGAGCCGTCCAGGGTTAACACGTTGTTAATGTAGCCTCACACTCTACAAGGCAGCGCGAATGGAGGGAGGGGAGACAGCATGGCAGATGGAGACACACCCTGTGTGTGTGTGTGTGTGCGTGTGTGTGCATGTGTGAGAGAGAGAGCAAGAGATGCGCATTGCTCCTTTAAGTACGCCGACACTACACTCTAAGTACATTGCCTTTAAAAAGATCAGGAAGTTGAAATAGCAGCTGCGGCCAGCTCTCTCCGCCCTGAGCCCTCTTGTGTGTCTCCTGCTTCTATATGGCGAAGGGGTAAGCGGGGGGGCAGGAGCAGGAGGGAGGGGGACACCCTGACATTAGTCCCCCACTTCCCCAGCACAGCAAGCAGGAGGTTCACGGGAGCAACTCCAAGGCAGAGGGCAGGAGCACCACATGGCAGTGGGGGGAGGGACAGCTGAACTTCTGGAAGTTGGTAGCCTGCTGGACAGCTGCTGCACAGGGAACTTAGGGGAGCGGGGAACTGATAACAGGACTGCTGGTCCACCCTGGTTCCAAGCCCCCACCAGCTAGCTGCAACGGGCTGCTCTTCCTGCAAGCCGTGGACAAAGCAGGTGGCTGCCAAACAACGTTATAAGGGAGCATTGCACAACTTTAAACGAGCATGTTCCCTGATTGATCAGCAACAAAACAACGTTAACCAGGACGACTTTAAGTGAGGAGTTACTGTACTGCAGTGTCTGTGTGCCGTGTTGACCTCTGTATATTAAACTTGGCACAATGCTGCTCGGGGAAGTGGTGTTACTATGTCAGCATAAGAGGCCACTTACGTCAGTGGGAGACCCATTTAAGTGTAGACACATGCACAAGGCACCTTGCCTCACCCTAACTTTGTAGCGTAGACCAGGCTTTAGTTAGCTCTGCTCCCTTTCTGGAGCTTCCCAGAGCAACTGGCCTCTTGCACCAGGGACCCACCACCGGAGTTACCTCCACTCCACTGTGGCTTCCCTTCTCCAGGCACAACCTGTCTTGGTCACTCTTCCTCCCCATCTCATTTCCTGCCTTTATAGGTCCAGGTGTAGCCCAGCCTCTTTTAATTGGCTGGATTGGGCTCACTTGCTCTACATGGGCACTGGGCCTAGCTCTACTCACAGGGACCACATACCATGTTGCAGGCCCCAATTCTGTGCTGTCTGAGCACCTTATTATCTCTAATGTTTTCATGTACAGTTTGTGAATTAGTTGGGGGTCCCTCAGATTGTATATATGCAATATATACAACACCTTTATTCCTAAAATTTATATATAAAATCTGTATGTATTACTAATTTTAGTTTTTCAGATCTGGATGGTTTCTGTGCTAATTTTCAGTGTCTTTTACTTTAAAATTAAACAGAATATTGCTGATAGTTGTTTTGCAGACAGGCGAGAGTGCTAGTGAATGCTTTTGCCTTCGGTGTCCACCAGTTACTAATGGTCAAAGTGGAGTGGCTACCGGACGTTATGTAATCTCCTGGAAAAGGTAGGGATTCCTTGTCTGGTTATTTTTAAAGCAGTTCATGACTTTTCGTAGGGTGGGAGTGGTAGGGAGGATATATTTTGCTTTTTCTTCTTCCCTTACTGATCCTCACAGTGGCATCATCTTGGGTGAAAGCGGTAAGAGCCATTTTTAAAAATGCGTACTAGTGAAATTGCATCTAAATGGTGATATTTAAATTTGTATTAAGTTTTCAATTGTATGAAACTAGTTCTTCAGTTTTCTAAAGCCAATGAGTACTTCACATGTGGGGAGGGGAGGAAGAAAGACAAGTTAAAGAACACTTCAGCTGTATAAAAAGTAGTTTTAAATGGTCAAACGGAAAAAATAAATGACCCTAATTTTTCCCACCTCAGTCAATATGTGGGTTTGTTTTTAGAGCAGATATTGTAAGGTACATCTGTCTTTAGATTTTAACATCTTTTTACAAGATTATTGTAATAAAAACATTCAGCTAACACTTTTCACCTTTTTGAACTGTTGGGATTGCTGTAACTATTGCTTGTTTGCTGCTTGATCCCAGTATTCTGTTGGCTTAGTGACTTAATGTCAAGAATATAAGTGGAGTCTACATGTGTTGTTTTCTTTGATAGGAGTTCAGCTGTGGAAAGTGTACCTGTGGTTTGTACTGTGATCACTCTACCACATGTGATTGTAGAGAGCATCCCACTCCATGTTAATGCAGGTAATATTAACACATGCATGAAATATTTAACCCTGGGCTGCATGCATGGAGTGTTCACTCAAGGCTGTGAAACCTCATAAGTACGTCTCAGAGCAGAATTTGGTACATAGGCACACGTTTGTCCTTCATTGCCACAGACTTGGGATGACCATATTTCTCCTGTAAGATCAGGGCTGGAAGGGAAAGCCCTGCCCATGCAGTACCTGCCCTTTCTCTAGTTATTCTAATCCATACTTGTACTCCTTCTTCGCCCCCTCAATTAGTGCAAATTAGTGATATTGTGATGCATAGAACTAGTCTTGTGACAGGTTTCAGAGTAACAGCCGTGTTAGTCTGTATTCGCAAAAAGAAAAGGAGTACTTGTGGCACCTTAGAGACTAACCAATTTATTAGAGCATAAGCTTTCGTGAGCTACAGCTCACTTCATCAGATGCATATCGTGGAAACTGCAGCAGACTTTATATATACACAGAGAATATGAACCAATACCTCCTCCCACCCCACTGTCCTGCTGGTAATAGCTTATCTAAAGTGATCATCAGGTGGGCCATTTCCAGCCCACCTGATGATCACTTTAGATAAGCTATTACCAGCAGGACAGTGGGGTGGGAGGAGGTATTGGTTCATATTCTCTGTGTATATATAAAGTCTGCTGCAGTTTCCACGATATGCATCTGATGAAGTGAGCTGTAGCTCACGAAAGCTTATGCTCTAATAAATTGGTTAGTCTCTAAGGTGCCACAAGTACTCCTTTTAGTCTTGTAACAGTAATTTCTGATATCTTTCATTGCTTTCTAATGTTAGAGCTGATTCTGTTGTATTTGAAAACTTATAAAATTTTTAATGATTTGTTCCTGAAACATTTGATCAGATGTACTATAGATAATAGCCACTTTTTGCAGACCTTTCTACTTTTATTGAGTCAGATTTGGTTTTTGTATGTGAAACCAAGACGTTTATTTACATATCAGATTATGTAACCTTTATATTCATTCCCTTTGTCTCCAAAGATCTGCCATCATTTGGTCGAGTCAGAGAATCCTTGCCTGTCAGATATCACTTGCAAAACAAGACCAGTTTAGTCCAGGATGTGGAAATATCAGTGGAGCCAAGCGATGCCTTCATGTTTTCAGGTCTTAAACAGGTACAAATTGTCCTCTTTGTCACTACTGCATGATGATACTTTTCACACCACTGTTAACCTATTCTAATAGATTTCAACATACTCTTTAGATTAGTGATTTTCAACCTTTTTTTCATTTGTGAACCCCTAAAAAAAATTTCTAATGGAAGTGTGTATCCCTCTGGAAATCTTAGACATAGTCTTTGGACCCCAAGTTTTGGAAACCACTCTTCTATGGTAACAACAACCTTTTGCAGACCCTTTAGATATAGTCTGCAGAGCTCCCACAGTCTGCCAACCACAGGTTGAAAACCACTGCTTTAGATTATATAAATTGTATTTAAAAATTAAATGTTTTTAATGCAACTTTACTGTAAAACCGGAAAATAAATATTAAAAACAAATTAATTGTAACTGTATTCAGAACAAATCTGTCTCCCAGCTCTGTTAAATTTCTGTCTACCAAAACAAGGCTTGTGAAATTTACATCAAGTGACTTAGAAAGAAACACAGTACACTATGTAACAAATATGGGCAACCCTAAGTGAATGGTAGACTTTCAACTGTTACCTGTTGATAGCCTATTAGCTTACTATCAACTCTGCTATAGATCAAATTGCCCTAGAGTTATTTAGTAAATACTCATCCTTAAGACCTGGTGAACTGAAGAATGAGCAATACATCTGGAGGAACATGCACGTCCAAAGCTTTTTTTTAATCTTAGGAGGACTGAAAATAAGTCATCTTAGGAGTGTCTAGTTATGCCTTTCTGGATAGGTTAAGAACATTCATATTGATCATATGATACAGTGTGTGCAGTTGGGTAGAAAAGAAAGTTGTTGTAATATTTTGAATAATGTGTTTTTTAGTCAAACCGATTAAAGTGAATATTTGAAAGAATTATTTTTAACTTTGGAGTGTGCAAATGTTTAATATATGTAAACAGTTTTCTTTCCTGGAATTATTTATGATTTTAGATACGATTGCGAATCCTTCCTGGCACACAGCAGGAAATGTTATATAACTTCTACCCTCTCATGGCTGGATATCAGCAGTTACCATCTCTTAATATCTTGCTGCGGATCCCAAACTTCACTAATCAGTTGCTCAGACGATTCATACCAACGCACATTTTTGTAAAGGTACGGTTCTAATGGAGGCTTTTGGCTCCTTTATAATGAATGAATTCTTTCAGAACTTACTTGGGATTTATTTTGCGTTTGAGAACTGCAACCCCAGCTCTACGCTTAGCCGATTAACTGAATGGACAGTTAACTAGAGAGCAGGCTTGTCTTGCTTTAAGATGCACAGACACAATGCTGTGTGTACATGGAGACCGTGGACTTCCCTGGAGCTGTGTGTGGGTGCAGCAATCTGCTCAGGCACGACACAGTGCTGGACTGGGCTCTATATGAGCAACAGGCACTTTGCTCTTAAAACCATCCAGAATTACTGTTATCTTCCTGGTCACAGGATGTTATCCATTTCGCAGAACATTTGGATAATATCTTGTGACTAGAAGGATAATAGTCATGCAATTAAAATTCTGTCTGCATTTGAGTATTGGTGGAGCTGCATTTGGTTAGAATATTTCCAAGTTTTCATTTATTATCTGCCACCCATCTTATATTTATATTACTCAAGTGAGAATTGATTGCAAAGAGTGAAGTGTGGGTGTTCATCATGTGATGGGTTTTAGGGTTTTGTGGGGTTCCAGAATATTTCTGAACCTAATTTACTATTAGAGATAGAAGATCTAAGCGCACATGAAATTTATGGTGATAGATTTTTTCTACAATGTTGCAGCTACTCAGATATTATGAATACCTTGGGATGAAACGCAATTTTCAATCATATCATGCCAAACGGGTTTTATGCAATCTTTCTGGCCCTTTCCCACTTATTTTAAAACTTTTTACCCAAAACAATGCTAGCTAGCTAGCCTTGTGTCTTTCCTTTACAGGATCTTGTGTTAACCTTTCCTATTGGAGCATAAGCAGGGGGTGAGAGGCCTGAAGTGTTCCTTTGTGTCTTTGAGAAAGGCTTGTTCGAACATCTATAATCCTCTCTCTGTTCCCTGAAAACAGGCTTTGCATTCCTCCAATTTTACTGCAGCTAAGAGGACTGGGTGGAATTTATTATTTATACACACTGTCAGTCAATGTGTCTCCTAGATCAGTCATCAAGACTTGCTGTTAGGTCAACACAAAGGTCTGCTCCCTCCAGGGAAAGGAGTTCTGAGCATTTACAAGAGAACCTCCCTAGGTTTTTAATTCCTTTCTTCTCTTCTTCTGGGTCATCCGAATCCCAACGTTCTTGTGTGCTCCTGTGCACAGCTATGCTTTTCCTCTTAAAATACTCCTTTTCACCAGGGACCCTGCTTCAAACTTATCCTAGAACCTTCTGGGGCTGTTCCTGTTTCATGCATGTATTTACCATCAGCATCATTATCAACATAACTTTTGTATTGCAGCAGTATCCAGAGAGTCCAGTCAGGGTCAGGCCCTATGCTAGGTGCTATAAGACATATATAAAGATACAGAGTACTAGTGGCACCTTAGAGACTAACCAATTTATTTGAGCATAAGCTTTCGTGAGCTACAGCTCACTTCATCGGATGCCCTGAAAAGCTTATAGAGGCAGCTGGGAGAGTTAGAAGACTTGAATGTAGATAACATCACAATATTTTTTGCTGCCATTAGAAATACTTCGAAGTTAAGAAAGATACAGCACTGATTATACATTGTAGCATCCTGTTCATTTATGATGATGTTGCTAGATGAATTTCATAACCATATATAATCTTTATACTGACTCTTCTTTTTCTTTAAAGCCACAAGGTCGCCAAGCTGATGATACTTCTATCGCAGCTGCATAACTGCAAACATGGACTTATGCACTAGAAGGAAATGGGATGTTGCACAGAATGTATAAAATTTTGCTCTTTGAACCATAGCTTTGATCAAACTTTACAAATTAAACTTTTATTTTTAAATTACAATTATGACCGCTATTAGCAGAACTAATGTTTAAACACTTAGTTTTTCATAAAATTTCACTAATGAATAAATATATGGAATAAGTTGGTGCTCTGTTTAACGTGAACATTCTTTCTCTTGAAGTTAATTTCATGAATGTTAAATGCTTTTAAGTAGTAATATTATATGGAATGTCTTGAGAATGAAAATGAAGAAAACCAAGTTCACTTGCCCAAAAAAGAGAAGTGCCACTTTCTTCTTTAATGATGGCTTGAGGTGCAATGTCTGTGCTTTTTGTTATCAGGATTTACAGCATTGAAAGTCATCGTATCTGATAAACTTATTTTTTTGCCATTTATATTCAGAGGCTAGAACAGTGTGCAGCAGCCTGGACTCTCAGATCTATAAATGACTTACTACTACAGATGGAACTGTTGGCATTGAGTGGCTTCCTAATGCTCAAGCAGAGTCATTAATTTAAAAGGCTCTCTTTTTACCAGGAGAACTGTACTTCAAAATGTTTCACTCAGCAGTGACTAGTCAGTAAAATATGGAGTCTTTGTGAGCAGCTTCATTAAGTACAGTTGTACTATCCAACATTAACTTGAAATGGTTTGAATTGTTAAAAATGCATTGCTTCCAGGTTAAAGAAACGTTTTGACAGTATTCTGCTGTGTCAGTTTAGAGGTACATCCTTGTGTAGCTTCACAAGCTGGTATTTAAAATATTCACAGTAAATCATGTAAATAAAAATTATGTTGTGAAATCTTCCATTGTTTAACTTTCTAAATAGTTAAATTAAAGAAGTGAATTTTGATCTCCTGGAAATTATCGTATTTATTGTCCAAGTGAAGTTATATTAAACGACTTATTGTAACTGAATATTTGTGAAACTGAGCTGAATGTGTTCATTTCCCAGTTATATTGATTTGTATGTAATGGATAACTGTCTAGTGTGGTCCAGTGGCTTAGTGGATAAGATTCTGGACTTGATTTTCTTTTATGTCTGCCTTCAGTATCCTTTAGGACAGAGATTCCCAAACTTTTCTTATTGCATACCTCCTTCCAGATCTACCAGCTGCCCACATATCCCTATCCTTTTCATCACTGATATTGTGTGTTCTTCTTAACACTACCTGTCTTTAGCCATCTGTCCATATTTCACCGTTATGTACAGATATAGTTATTGTGTGACCTATACAACCGAAAAAAAACCACCCCCTAAAAGAGTTCTGAGTTCGATTAGGCTTGACTGTTGCTGAGCAACTGAACCCGCACTGTACAATGATTGGAGGTGAGGGCTCTGTACGTCAGTGCTCTGTTTCAGTGTTCTCCTTGCTATGTCTTGAAGTAAATTAACTACCATATTTTAGATAACGAGTTCCCACACAGTGGTAAAGCTCATCTGAGTAGACTATTATGAAAATGCGATACAGAAAGTAATGCATAAATAAAAGCCACCGTTACACAATTTCTCCTGTGTACCACCCTTCCCCCCCAAGATGTCTCGTGTACCCCCAGGGGTATGAGTAGCACAGTTTGGGAACCCCTGCTTTTGGGGACCAACCCTTAACATTCAGACACAAACTATAGTGAAGCCAGTAAAAGTTTTTGCTTGTAAGAACTTCAGGGTCAAGCCCTAGATGGCTGATTTTTAGAATGGCAGTAGGAGATTGAAGGCAGTTGTATACCATCCACTTCTCAGAGCTGAATATAGCATTTCTGTGGTGTACATATGAGGCTGGAGGGAGGTTGTTGGTTATTGGCATGAAGGAGAAGAGGGCTGCAAATCCTATTGGTCTTTTTCACTCTTCTCTCCCTGATGCTTTCAGTTGCGTTTTATCCTGTAGTCAAATAAAGAGTTAAAATGCATTTTCAGGTGGCTGGTGTCCAGCATTTGCGTCCAGAAGTGCACCTTTCAACCCTTTTTTTTTTTTTTTTTTAAATAGAAGTGAAACATATTTTGCCCTCTTGGATTGTCCTTGGTTTCCAACAAAATTTTTTGTTCAAACTGCTGTTCAGGCTGAAAGAAACTTCGCTGAGGCTTCTATGCTATGCTACCTTTTCTGAAAGTGTTTAGACAGCTATAGAATAGAGAACTGAGATACCTTTCTTATGTAACATTCTAATAGTAAATTATGATGACACCCTATATCCTTTCGAAAGGGTACAGGGTATGTGCATGGGTATTTAAACACCTTCTCTCAATTCCAACAACTTGAAATATGTCTAGGAACAGTGCAGATTACCATCTCTTATAAAATCAAATAAATTAGGCAAAATTATAGGAAGGGTATATTGAAGATCAGAAGTTAAATTTATAATTAACATTATATAGTTAACAGTAATAAACTAACCAGAAATGTGAACTTGTAATATACACTGTGTAGGAAAAGCTACCCAAGGATTGTATTTCCCTACCCATTGTTCATATTTTTCTCTTTTTTCCCTTCCCCCTTTTTCCTCTTCCCCTTCTTCCCCTCCCGCTCCAAAGTTATCACTTTGGTTTGTTTGATTCTACTCAGACTAAACACCGCAGAGCAAGGATCTTGTTTTATTTGCCCGTATGGCACTAGGCATGCCTGTTGTGCTACAAAAATAAGAGCATTACCCATATTAAACCCCATATTGTTTGTTTGCCCAGTTTACCAAAATCAGCTTTTATGATTTCTTCTGGAATGAGGCCTCAAACTTTAGACTCACCTGAATATATTTTTTAAATTGGAACCTGCTATAAGTTGCATGTAACAAAGGGAAATAAGCTACTTTTTAAAAGGCACTTTTATCAATGTAACTTTCCACATGCAGTCGTAAGCATAACATTGTGTACGTTTGCACAAGGTCTAGTTTGGCTACGTGTTAAAACTCCTTTATGCAGATCAAAGTTGATACCCATTTAGGAGATGAATTACATGTTTTAGTGGTTGTTACGGCTTTCAAGAGGAGTTGCTTCCCAGTCACTTAGCTGTCCTTGCTTTGTCACAAGATGATATTGCATTGGCCAAAAGAGGTGGATTCAGGTAGAGCAGGAACGGTAGAGTGGATTCCAGGTAGAGCAGGAGCTAAAGGCCAGAAACTGAAAGCTCAGGTCTGTTGGTCAATTTTTACTTTTTTCTTTCCCCCACCCCCTTTTTCTTTTTCTTCGGGGGGGGGGGGGGAATTAGTGCCCTGAATGAATCAGCGTTTTTTAACAGCCTTCCATTCTGAAATTAAACATGGCAACTATATGCTCTTAAATGGGTTTTAAAAGTTATTGCTCATTCATGCTTTATAGCCTAACCAAACGTTGCATAAAATTTGCAGAAATGTGCTTTACAGCCCTACTGTACAGAAAGTGCAGGATGCTTGCCGTATCTAACCTTAATAACCCACTTAGTAAAGAACACTTAAAGTGGTAATTGCATATGCTCATTTTGTTTTGGTACGATATTATATTCTGAAATGCCATTTAATGACTCAAGATCTTACAACATACTGTCTGCTCTGTTTCAGGTGTTTCTTTTTTTTTAATAAAAGTGAATTAACTATTCTTCCCTGGAATGAATGAAAATGCTATGTATGCAAATGTCTTTCCCTCAAATAAATCAATGAAAATCTCTTGTAAAGTTGATTTATTGAACCCTAGTATATTATGCTACAAAAGAAAGACTCTGATTTCAAATATGTTACTAATGTAAGTCAGGAAAAACCTATGCACATTTGCAGACTGTGGGCCTAAGTTTCTAAGAGCAAAATGGGTAAAGGCATGTATTTTAATACAATTTTTGACCTACCTCTGTCTTTATAACAAGACTGTATAATTTATCTTCATTATCCATATCAGCCACAAAAACCTGCTTTGAACTCTGCATTTTTGGTACCTGATTCAATAACATCTGGTTCAGAGGATCCATTGAACCAAGTCAACAGAATGTTGCCTTTTTAAAAAAACAAACAAAAAGTCTCCCACTGTTAAAGCTGACACAATGTTAAACATGAAAGTCATGAGGACAGGATCACGGTTACTTACCTTAATGTATTATCTTGATGGTGGAATTCGACTTGGGAAGTTTTTTTAGTTCAAATGTTTATTGCACAGGAGCTAAAGGAATGCTGATAAGAATGATTGATTGAATTCAGTGAATGAGTTTTTTAGGTAGTAAGAAAGGAATTGTATTTGTTATATTCCAGATACGCAGGTTCCACAGAAAGTCATGCTTTAATTTCAGTTGACACACTTTTTTTTTCATTACATAATGGCCAGATTCTCAGTGGGAGTCAGATATAATTCTAGTTTTCAGAGTAGCAGCCGTGTTAGTCTGTATCCGTAAAAAGAAAAGGAGTACTTGTGGCACCTTAGAGACTAATAAATTTATTAGAGCATAAGCTTTCGTGAACTACAGCTCACTTCATCAGATGCATACAGTGGAAAATATAGTGAGGAGTTTTTATATACATAGAGAACACCAAACAATGGGTGTTACCATACAGACTGTAACAAGAGTGATCAGGAAAGGTGAGCTATTACCAGCAGGAGAGCGGGGGGGGGAGGAGGAACCTTCTGTAGTGATGATCAAGGTGGGCCATTTCCAGCACTTTACAAGAACAGTAGGAGGGGAAATAAACAAGGGGAAATCGTTTTACTTTGTGTAATGACCCATCCACTCCCAGTCTTTATTCAAGCCTAAGTTAATTGTATCCAGTTTGCAAATTAATTCCAATTCAGCAGTCTCTCGTTGGAGTCTGTTTTTGAAGTTTTTTTGTTGAAAAATTGCCACTTTTAGGTCTGTAAGCGAGTGACCAAAGAGATTTGAAGTGTTCTCCGACTGGTTTTTGAATGTTGTAATTCTTGATGTCTGATTTGTGTCCATTTATTCTTTTACGTAGAGATTGTCCAGTTTGGCCAATGTACATGGCAGAGGGGCATTGCTGGCACATGATGGCATATGTCACATTAGTAGATGTGCAGGGGAAAGAGCCCCTAATGGTGTGGCTGATGTGATTAGGCCCTATGATGATGTCCCCTGAATAGATATGTGGACACAGTTGGCAATGGACTTTGTTGCAAGAATAGGTTCCTGGGTAAGTGTTTTTGTTGTGTGGTGTGTGGTTGCTGGTGAGTATTTGCTTCAGGTTGGGGGCTGACTGTAACCAAGGACTGGCCTATCTCCCAAGATCTGTGAGAGTGATGGGTCATCCTTCAGGATAGGTTGTAGATCCTTGATGATGTGTTGGGGGCTGAAGGTGATGGCTAGTGGCGTTCTATTATTTTCTTTGTTGCGCCTGTCCTGTAGTAGGTAACTTCTGAGTACTCTTCTGGCTCTGTCAATCTGTTTCTTCACTTCAGCAGGTGGGTATTGTAGTTGTAAGAATTCTAGGATCTATTAGCAGGAATGTTGCAAGCAAGATACAAGAAGTAATTCTTCCACTCTACTCTGTGCTGATTAGGCCTCAACTAGAGTATTGTGTCCAGTTCTGGGCTCCACATTTCAGGATAAATGTGGACAACTTGGAGCAACAAAAATGATGAAAGGTCTAGAAAACATGACCTGTGAGGGAAGATTGAAAAAATTGGGTTTGTTTAGCCCAGAGAAGAGAAGACTGAGAGGGGACATAAGTTTTTTTTCAAGTACATAACAGGTTGTTACAAGGAGGAGGGAGCAAAATTGTTCTCTTTGATCTCTGGAGATAGGACAAGAACCTATGGGCTTAAATGCAGCAAGGGTGGTTTAGGTTGGACATTAGGAAAAACTTCTGTGACGTTCTATACTTTGAGGGAGCATCCTGGAAACCCCATATTTCTCATTTTTATACAATTGTGATCTTACCTTACAAGGCATGCTTTATGTGTATCGCAGAAAGGTTATGATCTGCTGAAAGTCATTTCTCTATCAATATATGTATATCATTTAATGTATAAGAAGTTATCAGAATTGAGTTGTATGCTGTAAGTTGGGGAATCGGCCAGATGATATTTCCCCAGAAGCAACAGCAAGGAAAGTAATCAACACCCAAACAGGGTGTCAAACAACCCATTAACAACCATTGTCAAGCAAGGGAGCTACAATGCAATGACTCACCTACATGAGGCCAGATCAGGGGAATTGCTCGACCTTGCCAGGAGACTCGGCAATGCCCAACCAGACACGCTTGGACTTGTGTTTTCCAAGCACATGGACTGAGGGTATAAAACCAAACACAGGGGGCCCATGCTTGGCCTTTCTCCTTCACCCACCTACACTGAAACCAACAAGGACACTCTGAAGACTCCAACTGAGGGGACTGGCCCCAATTTCAAGGGTGAAATCTGTGTACTATGAACTGCAATATCCAATGGGGCGAGAAAAACTGCTTAGTCTAGTTGTTGCCCAATCTAATAGGGTTGAGAGTCTAGACTGCGTGCTTACATTTTATTTCTTTTGGTAACCACTCTGACTTTTTGCATAACACTTATAGTCACTTAATCTATCTTTTGTAGTCAATAAATTTGTGTTACTGTTTATCCTTACCAATGAGTTTGTATGAAGTGTGTGGCAAATCTGCTTAGGTTTTGCAAATGCTGGTGTATATCCACTTTCCATTGATGAAGTGGTGAACCAATTAATAAATCAGCATTGCTCACCTTGAGCAGTGCAAGATAGTATATTCTTGAGATGCAAGGCTGGAAGCTGGAGGGATTGGGCTGGTGCCTTTCCCTGTGCGTTTCAAAAGTGCCTCTAGAAGCATTCATGCAATATAGCTGGGTGTGGGGCTCCACATGCCATTTTGCTGTGTGATAACAGCACCTGGAAGGGTTTGCTGCTGGTCTCTAGCAAGGCATTGTGAGAGACAGCCCAGGCTGGAGAGAGTTCAGTCCCAGGCTCCACCCTTGGGAATCCATCACAACTTCCTAACTGTGAGGGTGGTAAAGCACTGAAAAACTGCCTGGGGAGGTTGTGGAATCTCCACCATTGGAGACATTTAAGAGCAGATTAGGCAAACACCTGTCAGGGATGATCTCGATAATACTTTGTCCTGCCTTGAGTGCAGGGGACTGGATCAGAAGACCTCTCGAGGTCCCTTCCAGTTCTAGGATTTTCTTGTGGTGTATAGTCAATGTATCTGGTTCTATCCTACCTGCACCTGACCCTGGCAACATAAAAAAACATGCTGGCAATTGGCAGCAGTAGAAAAAGTAGTGGCAGAAGCTCCTCATGTTCTGGCAATCACTAATCCATTGAAGCCCTATGAGGCTACTCACATGCTTAGGTGGATTCAGACTGGAAGCTTGGAAGGATTAGATTTTTATCAGTGAATATCCATTTCACTGTACTCACACACACCAACCAAAAATATTTCCATCAATCAAAATTTCATTTAAGCAAAGTAAGAAAATGCTGCTTGAGAACTTAAGAGTTAGATTTACGGATACTTAATTTATATATTTTGACATATGTTGACAGTTGATATTTTAACAGTTATAGAGCTTTAGATTTTTGAATCTCAGTATCTACTGCCATTAAATAATTATCTGACCTCCCCACCATAATTCCCTGCAACTTAAAATTTAAATAGATAAAAATTGATTTTAAACAATTCCCAGTTTGAGAAACACTGTTCTAGTATACTTTAGAGTGAAGTGGGAGGCATTTAGTTTGTTTTTCATCTTGGGACTTGTTTCCTTCTTTCTATCTTCTAAGGGTATCTGAGGCAATAACCATTCTGGCTCTGGGTTCTCTTCACAGATCCCAAATTTTAAATTTAAAAAAAATAATTTTATCCAGAGATCTTGTTCTGAATACATCTTTATATCTCACCAACTCAGATAGTGCCAGTCCTAACACTTTACTTGCAAAGTCTGCATAACCATCTATGCCTCATGTTTTTAAACTTTAAAAATAAATAGTGAGTAAAATGTAGTGCTCGTGAAAGTGAGGGAATAACAGTGTAGTGTAGATAGGATCTGTGCAAGCTTTCTCAGACAGAACCACCAACAATTACCAGTCTAGTCCTACAAAATCCCTACTGTTTCAACTGGCTTCTCTTGAGCCCGTTAAATATATAAATATCTCAATGATGTGTTAAGATAGGAGGTGATCCTGAGGTGAATGATGCAAGCTGGTGCGTATATTGTTCCCTTAGGGACAGCAGACCTGGTATTTCTGTGAGTTTTTAGTGGTGAAGGGGCTGGACACTACAGGGGGAGTGTTTCAAAGAGTCTTGGGGACTGGGGTTGACCTATTCATCTGTGAGGCAAGGTAAAGGCTGCCATACCCCAGAAGAGAGTGCTTGAGTGACTAACAGGCTGGTGGTGTCAGGGAGCTGACTCTCCATTAAGCACAAGCAAGTCTCCCTCACTCTGGAGGCAGGAGGGTAGTAGGGTACAAACAGTCCTAGGTATCCAGAGAACCATCTCAGTGATATCTGATGTTCAAGTAAGACAGGGCCATTGTAGAGAAGCTAATTGGTCTTCTCTACAGAGAATGTGAGGGAGATACCAATACCCAAGCCATTCTTTTTAGGTGACAAAGGTTAATAATTAAATCAGTGTTTTAATTAGGGCTGTCAAGTGATCTAAAAAAATTAGCACAATTAATCACGCTTTTAAACAACTATAGAATACCATTTATTTAAATATTTGGGGATGTGTTCTATATTTTCAAATATATTGATTTCAATTACAACACAGAATACAAAGTGTACAGTGCTCGCTATATTTTTTATTACGAATATTTGCACTGTAAAAAACAAAAGAAATAGTATTTTTCAATTCACCTAATACAAATACTGTAGTGCAATTTCTTTATCATGAAAGCTGAACTTACAAATGCAGAATTGTGTACCAAAAAACCTGCATTCAAAAACAAAACAATGTAAAACTTTAGTGCCTACAAGTCCACTCAGTCCTACTTCTTGTTCAGCCAATTGCTCAGACAAACAAGTTTGCTTACATTTGCAGAAGATAATGCTGCCTGCTTCTTGTTTACAATGTCACCTGAAAGTGAGAACAGGCATTTTCATGACACTATTGTAGCCGGCGTTGCAAGATATTTACATGCCAGATGCGCTAAAGACTCCATATATCCCTTGATGCTTGAACCACCATTCCAAAGGACATGCATCCATGCTGATGACAGGTTTTGCTCGATATCGATCCAAAGCAGTGTGTACCGACACATGTTCATTTTCATCATCTGAGTCAGATACCACCAGCAGAAGGTTGTGTTTTTGTTTGGTTTTTTTGGTGGTTCGTGTTCTGTAGTTTCCACATCAGTGTTGCTCTTTTAAGATTTCTGAAAGCATGTTCCACACCTCATCCCTGTCAGATTTTGGAAGGCACTTCAGATTCTTAAATCTTGTGTCGAGCGCTGTAGCTGTCTTTAGAAATTTCACATTGGTATTTTCTTTGCATGTTGTCAGATTTGCAGTGAAAGTGTTCTTAAAATGAACAGCATGTGCTGAGTCATCATCCGAGACTGCTATAACATGAAATATATGGCAAAATGTGAGTAAAACAGAACAGGAGATATACAATTCTCCCCCAAGGAGTTCAGTCTCAAATTTAATTAATGCATTATATTTTTTAACAAGTGTCATCAGCATGGAAGCACGTCCTCTGGAATAATGGCCAAAGCATGAAGATGCATATGAATCTTTAGCGCATCTGGCACAAATATCTTGTGCCGCCAGGTACAACAGTGCCATGCGAACACACTTACTTTCAGGTGACATTGTAATTAAGAAGTGGGCAGCATTATCTCCCATAAATATAAACAAACATGATTGGCTGAACAAGAAGTAGGACTGAGTGGACTTGTAAGCTCTAAAGTTTTACGTTGTTCTGTTTTGGAGTGCAGTTTTGTAACAAAAAAACAACATATGTAAGTTGCACTTTCATGATAAAGAGATTGCACTTACTTGTATGAGGTGAATTGAAAAATACTATTTCTTTTGTTTATTTGTGCAAATATCTTGTTTATTTGTAATCAAAAATAGTATAAAGTGAGCACTGTACATTTTGTATTCTGTGTTATAATTAAAATCGATATATTTGAAAATGTAGAAAAACATCCACAATTTAATAAATTTCAATTGTTATTGTTTAACAGTGCAATTAATTGTGATTAATTTTTTTTGAGTTAATTGCGTGAGCTAACTGCGATGAATCGACAGTCCTAGTTTTAATACTATGTGCTGCAAAGAGCCACAGGGGAGACATTAAAGAGCCACTTGTGGCTTTCAAGCCTCAATCTGAGTAAAAAAAAATTAGGAAATTTAGCATGTGAACTAAATGAGACTGTGCCCAGGCCAGTAATTTGATAAACTACTAGGCATTTGCTCACTGCCATAACAACTACTGTACAATAGTTTTCTAGCTATAGGGTTATGCCAGGATTTCATCAAGGGCTGAAAGGTGAAATGCTAGGCCCAGGCCTGCAGCTCTCTTACTCGTGTGAGGTGTCCCATTGAAGTCAGTAGACTGCCAAGGGGATTATTTCTGTGTGGGCTGCAAAATGAAGACTCTAACCAATCAGATGGGATTCTTGAAGGGCATTTTACAGCTCAGTTTCACAATCATTGACATCTCATTTTACATCCATTTGTTTTATCTCCTAAAACAGCTTTTGTTAAACTGTCCATTCCAGTCAAACTTGGCTAGTTGCTTCTGCCATTTAAACCAGTATTCCAGACAAATTAATTAGTGTCTTGTTTTTCTGTTCAATTCCATGATCCTTCTCCAAGGAATGATTCTTTAGGAAATACTATTTTATAATGCAGGGTCATGGTTGGGTAAGAAATATTAACTACACCAGTTATAAAGCTCTATGCTTGGTAATTGTTGTTTGAGCCCAGTTATGACAGCAAGAAAGTCTAGGGCTTTAAAAGAGGTGAAAAGTTCCTGTGATAAAGAAATAGAACTGATTTATGCCAAATAGGCATATTTTCATGGGAATTATGTGAGGAAATTGTTGTGCTCTGTGATAAGGATATCAGAGGATCTTGGTCTTAAATCTGAGTAATTTATAGAGTAGCTTTGAACTGGAGATCAGATAAAATAGTCATACCTCTTTTCATCTGGAGGAAAGAATTTGATTACTGTAAAGCAAAAACAGAATATTCTTTGATACTTGATAAAGAACTAAATCTGTTGAAAGATTAAATTACCTCTGTAGGAAACCGGAAGACTATGTTTCATTATGATGAAACTATGCCAAAATGGAATAAACTATGCCAAAGCAAATAACCCTTAAAGGAATAAACTGAGAAATGCTACATTCTGTTACAATAATTTGCCTTGTTACAGAACTAGTCCTGTAAAGATTTTTATTCGCCAGATCTTATTCAACAAATTGGTTACACTTTTTGTTTTAGATGAATAAATGTTTATATGTATAAGTAGCACAATGTCTCTATTAGGACACTCGAGTCAAAATGTTATTCTTCTTTAGCTTAGGTATACAACTGAGTGCACGTAAGAGATAAATGCTAGAAGACCAACCATGAAAAACATTTGGAAAATACCCCAGTCAATAATATTAATGGTCTTCATGTAAAAGCAGGGCATGTATTTAATGTTATCATTTCTTTGTGATGTATATACTATATTCATGTGATCCTATAGATTTGTCATGGTGACCAATAGGAAACACTGGAAGCATGTTTGAGAGGTTGTACTAAACATACAGTGTTTCAAGAAGATACATAAACTGCTTTGAGCAAGGGCTCATCCTCTAGGGAAATACCACCAAAGGATGACTGTCCTCATTACCCCTCAAGCAGTAAGCTCTCTGAAGGGGAAACTCTGTAAAGCACTATCTTCGTTATGGCATTTGACACATCATTAATAGCAACGACTTCCCATATCTGAAATTTGTAAAACAACAATATGTTAATGTTTGTTCAAAGAACAAAAGCTGAACTTTCTGGTGTAGCACAGTGTTTGGTCTATGGCTAATCTTTAGAGAAGCTACAAACCTTAGACCTTAGTCCATCCCGTGCTTTGCTGCACATTGGGCTACCCACATTTGCCATCCTTGCCTGTCAACTGCTCTTCTCTCCAAATCTTCCCATTTCATGTTGAGGTGCTTGATGTCGTTCAGAACTGTTCGTTTCCATGTTATTCGCATCTTCCTCTTTCTTTTTGCGTTTTCTGGCTTCCATTCAAGGGTGGTATTTGGTAAGTGTTCTTTTTCCATTCAAAGTGCATGACCCAGCCACTGATGTCTTCTTTTGTTGATTATTTGTGAGAGGGTGCCTTGTCTAGTTATTTTTCTGACTTCTTCATTCATCTTCCTATCTTTATATGTTATTCCCAATATTCTTCTCAGACATTTGTGATGAAATGCATCCAGCTTTTGCATATCTTTCTTAGTAAGTTGCCATGTCTCACTGCTATATGTTGTGATGGAGAAAACAATTGCTTTGTACATGTTCAGTTTTGTCTTGAGAGAGATGTTTTTGAGTTGCCAGATGTTTTTGAGTCTTCCAAAAGCAACATTTGCCTTCCTGATTCTTCTTTAAGTGCAATGATAATTAAATCTGGGAAAACATAGATCTGGCAGAGCTGGTTTGCAGAGATTTTAATTTTCGATACTCCATTTTCATTTTAATGTCAAAGTGCTAAAGACAGTTCTCTGTCAAATGTAGACGCCTGACCTTCTTGTCATGATGACAAGAAAGTTATCATTGGGTGTGTCCATACCTGCCAGGGAATATTAGGTGGAGAATAGGCTTGTCAGTCTCCAGGTTTCATAAACACTTCTTAAATGGGCTGTCACCACATAGTGTGGAATTGTCTGTATTATCTCAGCTGATTCAATATTGGGAGTGATGACAACCAGGGTCATCAGCATAACTATATAATCCTGGCAAGCTGAGGCAAAGGAAGAAGATAAGAAAGAAGCAGGATCACTGGTGAAGATAACCAAGATGGAGCTCAGTTACTGCTAAAAAAGAAGCCAGCTAAATAATGTGTGGATCCTTGCAATGAGTCCCACATCATATTCAGTCTTTAAAAGTAGCCTTTTAAATAAAGTGAATTAAATCCTTTGCTGCCATTCATGAGAACCATTCATGCCATCTAATTATAGCCTCACTCCATAAAATAAAAGTGTAATTAAATCTAAAATGATTAATATTATAAATCCTAGTGCAGCAAGACAGTGTAGAGAAGACAAGGGACCCGATTCTCATTTACACTAAGCTCCCTTTATTGGCTCTGGCAGTACAAAAAGGGTATTAAAGTGGGACTAAATTATATGTATACCCATTTTAACACCCTTCTATACTACCACAATGGTGCAAAGGGAACTTGTAAAGAAGAATCAGACACCCCCCCCTTTTTTTTTTTTTACACTTGATGCTTTGTTTTGAGTGACCAGATAACATAGGAGTGTGAAAATTAAAGAATTTCTGGCAAACAAGGTAATCCTAATGTTAGTGAATACTTGGAAGTCACCCAACATGTAAAAAAACAATACTGGAATAACTTCAATCAACATTGCTTTGTGAAGCCAGCAAATTATTTCTGAAATTGAGCAAATGAGTATTCACTTAGATATTCCAGCGTCAATCACCATTTTAAAAGTGTGACAATGGGAGATGGGTAGTATCATGTTGCAACCAGTATTGGGATTTTTTAAAAACAGTGTAATTATCTTTTAAGGGATTTTCAACATCTGGCTCTCTCGTAGGTATTTCTAAGGCACGTATTACCTTGGTTTCTCGACAGAAAGTGAGATCTTTGACACTTTTAGGGTCTGATCTTCCAAGTGTCAGTACCGCCTGGGAGATGGTGAGCACCCTCAACTCCAACTGAGTCCTGTTTAGCCTCAGCTGGTGTGGAGAAGACTTAGCAGGTCCCCCTGCCCGCCTTCCTCAGGAAGCTGTTGGTCCATATGTGCATCTTCCTTTGGAAACTGGGCCTTCAGGTTCCAAAGGCAGATGCATATACAATAGCTAGAGTGCAGTGAATTATCCACAGCAAACAATTTAAGTCCTCAGGATAGAAGATGAGTGGGCCTTAAGTGGTGGATAGGCCTAGTGCTGGCCTGCTGCACAAGGGTGCATTTCACCCTCATTGAATTTAGCCCCCATCCTGTCTGTACTTTACTGACAAACATGCTTAGAAACTCATAAATATGTTGTTCAAATGAATGGCAAATGCAAACATACTCTAACCTATGGCAGGTTTCAGAGTAACAGCCGTGTTAGTCTGTATTTGCAAAAAGAAAAGGAGTACTTGTGGCACCTTAAAAACTAACCCATTTATTTGAGCACAAGCTTTCATGAGCTACAGCTCACTTCATCGGATGCATACTGTGGAAAGTATAGAAGATCTTTCTATACACACAAAGCACGAAAAAATGGGTGTTTACCACTACAAAAGGTTTTCTCTCCCCCCACCCCACTCTCCTGCTGGTAATAGTGGTGGCGGAGGTTGGGGGGGAGAAAACCTGGATTTGTGCTGGAAATGGCCCACCTTGATTATCATACACATTGTAAGGAGAGTGGTCACTTTAGATAAGCTATTACCAGCAGGAGAGTGGGGTGGGGGGAGAGAAAACCTTTTGTAGTGGTAAACACCCATTTTTTTCATGCTTTGTGTGTATAAAAAGATCTTCTATACTTTCCACAGTATGCATCCGATGAAGTGAGCTGTAGCTCATGAA
Organism: Lepidochelys olivacea; assembly: GCF_965140295.1. Lineage (NCBI taxonomy): Eukaryota > Metazoa > Chordata > Testudines > Cheloniidae > Lepidochelys > Lepidochelys olivacea. The sequence goes on from NC_140414.1 coordinate 86,164,162, forward strand.
AGCTTGTGCTCAAATAAATTGGTTAGTCTCTAAGGTGCCACAAGTACTCCTTTTCTTTATACGCTAACCTATGGATTTCTTGCAAAATATACTCTGTTGCTGCTACAGTCATAGAGATTAAGGCCAGAAGAAGCCAGTAGAGCATCTACTGTGACCTCCTATATATCACAGGCTACAAACACCACCCAGCATCCGTGCACTAAACCCACTTCTGAGTATTTGCTATTCATGAAAAATCAGCTAAGTCACATGGTATTTTTTTTTACATCCTGTGATTGGATGATGCCCAATTGCACAAGTAACTTGCAAAACAGCTGCACAAATACTTGTGTGACACATTCATTTACTGCGAACATTCTTGCAAACAAACGGGCTCATGTAAATGTTAGTGGAAAGGGAGTGGAGTAGGTCACAAATACCACAGCAGTGAATTTATGGTTTTGAGTCAAACAAACAGGTACTTTTGCAGCATTTGTCCAGCTCTGCACAAAGTCATTGTAGCTCTTGGTTAACCTTTTCGGAGAAGCACCATAGCTTTTCTTAGTTGTGCAGTGCTCCTGCACTCATGAATTAACAGCATTGTTTTCAAATATAGAGCCGATCTCTGCTGAAGCTACTACATCATTCTGTAAAAGGTGGATGTCCGTTCTTGAATCCTTCTGCAGTTACTTTGCAGGAATATGTTCTTAAGTCCAAGGCAGTGCAATGGCAGCCACTGCTTGGATCCTTCAGCTGAAAGATAGAATTGCTGCTCAGGTACAGCTCTGCCCTTTCTTCCATGTCTTCCCTTATGTATGGAACATCCTCCCTGAACTAATCTGTAAGGCCATGACCCTCTCCTCCTTCAAATCCCTCCTCAAGACTCATTTCTACTTTGATGTCTACAAGAAATTCCCAACAATTATTGGTTAGATTTAGCGCTAGTGGGGGAAATTGATAGTTGTGCTTGATTTCTTAAATTGTGAACTGGTTGGGCCTGGGACTCTCTTATATTTAGAAAGCACTTACCACATTGTAGGCCTGATTCATCACTATGTTGTTCCCAGTTTACACTGGCGTAACTCCATTGCTGGCCATTCTGTGTACCACTAATATTAGTATTTATGGTTTGGAATATGGCAGCGCGTGAGGTACTGCTGTAATCCAGATCATAAATAATCATGTGAATGGGCAGCAGTGGGAAAGTGAATCTAAAGAAGATACTTGGATTTTACTGTGATTTAATTTTCCTGGTTGGGGCAATGAGTTGACGATAATGCTACCATTGCACACAGCATTTATTTTCAGGACTTCCCCTTCAAAGCCCTAGCAGAGACAGAATGTCTCTGCAGTTCAGTAGGAGGCAGAGCCCCTCGGCTGTGGTGCAGCAGCTGCTGCAATGGTTGAGGTGGGGCAGCAGACGGAAAGAGAATCTAAAGGAAAAGAAAAAAAAATCCAGCTTAAATGACAAAGTTCCTGAAAGAACCTCTGATCTCACCTACGTGTACTTCTGAGTCTTCAGCTCAACCATGTGAGTGCCCTCAGGTATAGGGCACATGCCCTTGCTTGGCTGAGCCGATAGATGAGAGAAGCCCACATGCTAATGCCTCTGGCCCACAAGCCACAAAAGGAAATAAGGAGATAAAGAAGAGAAGATTTTATTGCTCTTTCTTTGCTTGTGATCGTAAAAATTAATGGCCAGAATACCCCCATTTCGTTTACAATGTCTTGTCATTGCTAGTGGTGCTTTCATAAAAAATACAGTTGATTTCGGCACATGATCAGCACATGATCTGCTTCAAGGTGTGTTCAAAGGCTCTTGCAAGCGAATTGTAACAAGCACATACTTTAGGCGAATTGGTGTGTCACTTACATAATTCAGTATGTTTATTTTAAAATAATACAGTACTCAAGTATAGAGTCCTTTTTAATGGAATAGAGCTGCATAGTTTAAAACAAAATCCTATCTATGGCTACATCTACACTTGGAACTGGGGCCATGGAGATCTGGGCAGGTTTGTACTCAGGACAGCTACCCGGTGATGCCACTGCCTGTGTTACCATGTCTACACTACTATTTTTGGTGCACTAGCTCAATGAGAGCTAGCACAAGTATGTCTGCTTGAGCTGGGAATCACACCCCAGCTCCAGGTGTAGACATAGCCTATGTGAAAGGAATTGCTGGTCTCAGCCCAGTTCCTAGCGGACAGTTCAAAAACAACCATTACACTAGGCACACAGTGGCATGCTAGTTGGCATCTTTAGAAGATAGGACATGGTTTGAATGGACATGGACATTTTTTTGTCCTCACAAATTATTTCTATGGTGGAAAGATAGGGAAATTCTAAACCATCTTTTTTGCTGACTCTAAACAGTCAGTAACTACCCAGCCAGTGAATCCATTTGTAGCCTCAGCTGTTTGCATTATAATTTAAAAATATTATGCTCAGTTTACATCACCCTACAGCTTCAAGACCTTTTCATGTCTCTACCCTTTCTTCCATGTCCTTCTTGGAATTTCATACGTAAATAAAGGGCCCTCCAAGTCAGGGATGTGAGTGCCATTGATTTATGTGTGTAAATGCAGGCACCCAAGTTTGAATATAATGGTCTCACGTCTCATATACCTGTTCAGCGAACAGAAAACATCACTCTCCAGGACTGTCAGTAACGGATAACTCTGATGTTCGAGACAACACGCCCTCGCCCAATGAAACAGGTTCTTATGGCCAATCTTGCACGTGGGCTGTTGCTGAGTTTATTGTGGATGTCACATTTCCTTAGTCAGTGGTGTACCAGTTTCCAACTAATTCTAAAGTGCCTCAGGCATTAAGACAGCTGTATGACTCCAAACTCCAAGCCATCTAAACAGAATTAATCTCATTGCAAAAACTCAGTATTGTGGTGCCAATGTTTTGTCTCCAAAGGAACACAGGCACACCCACTGTAACAAGTAACCTCCCTCCTCTTTGGTGTGTCCTGCTTTATTCCTTGCCGCCAGGATTCTTCCTGATGCCAGGAAGTATGAGTCAGGTGAAAGTGCAGAGTCAGCTATTCCCTGTGCTTGGGCTCTTTATTACTTTGTTATTTAATTTGGAACCACTTCATTGCTTCTTACTCAGGGAAAACTCCCACTGATTTAATTGGGGGCTGTACCTGAGTTAAGAGTTCTGATCAGGTCTCTTTGAAGAAGCCCAGGCAGGTACTGGTTCTGTGGATGAAGGGAAAGAAGTGGATGTGTTGTTCCTTGACTTTAGCAAAGCTTTTGACATTGTCTCCCACAGTATTCTTGCCAGCAAGTTAAAGAAGTATGGGCTGGATGAATGGACTGTAAGGTGGATAGAAGGCTGGCTAGATTGTTGGGCTGAAAGGGTAGTGATCAATGGCTCCATGTCTAGTTGGCAGCGGCATCAAGTGGAGTGCCCCAAGGGTCGGTCCTGGGGCCGGTTTTGTTCAATATCTTCATCAATGATCTGGAGGATGGTGTGGATTGCACCCTCAGCAAGTTTGCAGATGACACTAAACTGGGAGGAGAGATAGATACGCTGGAGGGTAGGGATAGGATACAGAGGGACCTAGATAAATTGGAGGACTGGGCCGAAAGAAATCTGATGAGGTTCAACAAGGACAAATGCAGAGTCCTGCACTTAGGACGGAAGAATCCCATGCACCGCTACAGACTAGGGACCAAATGGCTCAGCAGCAGTTCTGCAGAAAAGGACCTGGGGTTACAGTGGACGAGAAGCTAGATATGAGTCAACAGTGTGCCCTTGTTGCCAAGAACGCCAATGGCATTTTGCACTGTATAAGTAGGGGCATTGCTAGCAGATCAAGGGACGTGGTCGTTCCCCTCTATTCGACATTGGGTGGGGCCACATCTGGAGTACTGTGTCCAGTTTGGGGCCCCACACTTCAAGAAGGATGTGGAAAAATTGGAAAGAGTCCAGCGGAGGGCAACAGAAATGATTAGGGGGCTGGAACACATGACTTATGAGGAGAGGCTGAGGGAACTGGGGATGTTTAGTCTACGGAAGAGAAGAATGAGGGGGGATTTGATAGCTGCTTTCAACTACCTGAAAGGGGGTTCCAAAGAGGATGGCTCTAGACTGTTCTCCGTGGTAGCAGATGACAGGACAAGGAGTAATGGTCTCAAGTTGCAGTGAGGGAGATTTAGGCTGGATATTAGGAAAAACTTTCACAAGGAGGGTGGTGAAACACTGGAATGCGTTACCTAGGGAGGTGGTGGAAGCTCCTTCCTTAGAAGTTTTTAAGGTCAGGCTTGACAAAGCCCTGGCTGGGATGATTTAATTGGGGATCGGTCCTGCTTTGAGCAGGGGGTTGGACTAGATGACCTCCCGAGGTCCCCTCCAACCCGGATATTCTATGAGTCTAGGACTGAATCCAGCAATACCTGACTCCTAATATAATCTACTGGTTGTCAAATGGCAAACATGTCCCCAAAACAAAGGGAGGAAAGAAAACTAGCTGCATCTGAAGAACTGTTTTATGCATTTGGTAAATGTTGATGTATCCTTTAAACCAATGCTCTGTTTGCACTATATGCAAAAAAGAGAAAAGCCAAACTATGGAAACATGCAGTGACATCTAGCCATGCAACCCACTACAAATCTGAGAAATGGATTTAGAGAATAGGCACTGGAATTTCTCCTTCCTGACCTTAGTCCTCTTAGATAAAGAGTATATGGGTCTGTTTCTGTTGGTCATTTACACTATTTTTACATCAATGGAACTCCATGGACTTTGGTGATGTTGTTTCTGATTTATACCATTGTAAGTGAGAAGAGAACCACATCTTAAGTGTTTACACACATTCTACACAGAAATTCAGCACCCAAATAGAAGCCTCCAAGAGTGAGGCAATGCACAGCAACTAATTGGCTGTATACTACATAATATGGATCTACTTCTTATAGCATGTTCATGCCAGTGCTGCCACTTGATGTTTCCAACATTAAATTTGTATGTCTGTGCATTAAAATGTTCTCACTGGATGTGAAAGGCCCCTGCCCAGGCCAGAAGTCTGCCCCTGCCCGTTGAGATCAAATGAAGAAGACAATGGGTTAGATTCTCTGTCATCTCTCCTGAGAAATGCAGCTTAGAAGGCATCACCCCTGAGTTAGAGGTGCGGGGAAGGGTAGTCTTACACAATCTTTGCACCACTTGGATTTTGGTCAGCTGTCGGGGCTGGAATGGCCTCCATCATAAATTAGAGCAGTCCCAGTGGAACCTCTAACTGATGGCAGCCTTGTGTCAGCTGCTTATGTGCTACCATACAGCTCAGAATCTCTGTAGCACTGAGTGCTACCAGTATGCCCCTCCTGGACCTTCTCTCAACATGTCCACTGCATTGGGGTCTGCAAGGTAAGATACAGCATAAATCCATTTACAGTGACCCTACAGTATTCCTGCATCAGGGGAATTCTGTCCCAGCCTGTAATGGACCCCTATATGTCGTTGGGGTGTTGGACGGGAAAACTTTGCCCAATATTTATTTTTATTTCTTCTATTAAATTGAAATGAGAATGATTTGCCAAGGGTATCTGTCTAAGGGTGGTGGGACCTGATTAAGGTCCCAAAGTTCTCCAAGCTTCAGCAATTCTGGTTGTTGTTGTTGTATTGGCTGCTGGGTTTAACTCTGAAATGGCTGTTTGAGTAGCACAAATTACGGAGAACCCTCAGCTATACACTTCTGTGATGGGGTGTTCACCTCACACCAGCAAGGAAGGGGTTAAAAGCAGCCTCCAGAGGCTGTGCAGGGGGAGCCAATCAGAGAGAGGCTACACAGAGCAGCCAATCAGGACCTGGTGGGTTCACATAAAAGGAGCTGTAGGGCCAGAGCCATTCAGTTAGGGCAGGGAGCCCCAGGAGTGTGCATTGTGTTCCTAGTGGGCTGTAGGAAGGGTAGCACTTTGGACAGAGCAGTTTCTGGAGGGCTGAGTCGCAAAGAGAATACTGCAGTTTTGGACTGAGGCTGGTCTGTAGATGGAAACAGTGATGGGAGAGGCATCACCTGGAGAGGGTGCGCTGATGGATGGAGCTAATCCCTATGACAGAGAGCAGGAGGCACTGCTGTGGTGAGTGAACCCCATCAGAATGTCTCCTGTTCAAAGCTGTCTCTCAACTGAAACTGGATTAATGTTGAAAATAGCTAGAAAAAGATGTCTCCAGAATCCTTCTCTTGACCAGTTCCATCTCTGGCTACCTTATCGCTGTCACTGCCCTCAGAAACCCAGAGACTCCATTTAACTCTATAAAACCAGCTACCTGCTAGACAAGAGGAAGCCAAACTCCTTTGTTGATTGGTACACAAGTGTAATGGTAACCCTGTCTGGATGGGGGACTCTGGCTTTGTTTCTGCTTGCATACAACTGTTTTAAGTTTTTTAAAAAATCTTCTAAGAAATAGACTTTTAAAAAGCTTCAGGAATAAACTCTTAAGTTACTTATTGACTGGCTTTTTTGGTTGCTAATGCAGCTGACCTGCCTCACCATGTACAAATATACTTGAATATTTGCCCAATAAAGGATGCATGTGTTTTTTAAAAAAAAATTCTCTTCAGTCCTTATTTGCCATCATGAGGCAGTGCTTGATTTTAGTGGGATAATCCATTCCAGCCAGTCCATTAAAAGGAAAAATACATTTATATCACAGAATTAAAGCCCAGGAAAAAAAGCCCACTGGATCATCTAGTCTGACCTCCTGGATATCAGAGCCCAGCAACACCACCCAGTACTTGCACACTTAACCCAACAATAAAAATGAGACCAAAGTATTACAGCCCACAGGAGACTAGACTATTGTGTGCAACAGTGAAAGATGGGAGGAACCAAGGTACACCAGTGCCCAGAGCCCATGCAGTTGGCAGGAGTTGATTAAATGAGATAACCCTGGCAAGTGACTGCACTCCATGCTGCAGAGGAAGGCAAAAACCTACAAGGTAACTACCAAATCTGGCCTGTTGGAAAATTCCTTCCTGACACCATATATGGTGATCAGTTAGACCCTGAATATATGAGCAAGAACCAGCCAGCCATGCATCTCAGTGAGAGGATGCTCAGTGTGACCTCAGAGCCCTGTCCCGTGTCCCATCTGGGCATCTCTGAAGCTTCAGAATAAGGAGACCAGTCCCCTACCTCCTCCCTCCCCTGCAGGTGGCTGGCTGAAACCCTGAAGCATGAGCTTTTAAGAACATAAAATATAAACTGGAAGTGAACCCCAGGGCTGCTGAATCCTGCCCCTTACCATCACAAGCAACCCCATCAGATGAATTCACTCTTAAAACTAATTAAGTTGTTTGTCCCCAGACAGACCTGACACACCTAAGCTCTGGATCAAACAGGAACAGCATATGAATAAAGCTCTATTGGGTTTGTTTGGGTTTCTGCTCTGAGCTACAAGAAATAAATACAATATGCTGCAGGCTCATTTCAAAGAGACGTGTCTAAATCTTGAGCGGTTTCACCCCAGTAGCAAGGAAAACCTTCACTCCTCCTAAATACTTCAGAGATATTTAGAAATTTCACTTAAATTTCTACAGATCTTGTGCATTTGATAGCAGTCCACTGAAGTGAGTTAAATGGTGAAGGTGAGGAAAGGAGATACTGTTTTTACTAGCAGAAGAGAACAATAAAGTGAAAATAAAACAAAATGAGCAAGGGAGGGGGGAATCAATCCGTGATAAGAGGAGGAAAAAAAGAAGGGACCAAATGATAAACAATGTATTTAATTTAAAATTCCAAGGTCCTGATCAAAAGTTCTTGAAGTCAACTGGAATTTTTCAAGTGACTTTAATATGCTCTGAATCAGGACCAAAGAGTCTAATTCAATTCACAGTGAGGTAAATGTGAGTCTTTGAGATGACTTTAATGTGAATTGGATCTGATCCTGAAAGGATGATATACTTCAACCCATGCCAGAGTTACTACACTCAACCAGATTATCCCTTTACACCAATTACAAACAATTATCTTTTCATTTGCCTTGTTACATTTTTCTCTTACGTATGTGTATAAATGCATTAAACCAGTTTAAACAGGTCTTAGTAATCATCAGTACCTATCATATCTTTTCTATCCCATTAGTGAGCAATAAACAGATACAGAGGGGACTGTAAATACAGAAAGTGGGGTTTGTTTTTTTTTCAAATATGTTGTATGGATAAAAAACAAGGTCTGATTGTGCAAAGTATCTAACTTTTGTGTCACCATTCTGAATACTATTTATTACCATAAACATAGTACTCATCGTGCTGTACAACACGGAATAACAGGTGTTTGTGACAGGTTGCCCCTTTAAGATGCCACCTGATATACGGGGATACTGCTGAGCCTGCCTGTTCTGCCAGCCTGGGCTTCCTTTTACCCTGTCTTGCTGAGCCAGGTTCTTAAGTCTCCTCTAGCACACACAGAGGCAGGGCCACACCCAGCTGCACAAAGACACAGATATTGAGATCAGCTCTGGGAAGACTCAGCTTAAGGGACTTGCCCCAGCACTCAGGTGCCCACCTGCCTGGGAGTGCAGACCCAAAGGCATATTGTTTTGCACTGTATAGAAAAATCTGCACAGTGCAAACTCATAAAATTTCGCCCTCTTCCTCAATGTGAAGAGAGAGATGCACGACTTCTTACTCTCCCCCCTGTTAGAAATTACATAAACTGGGTTTAATAGAAAACAAAAAAATTGTATTAACTATAAAAGGCAGATTTTAAGTGGGTTAAAAAGATAGCAAACAGAACAAAGCAGATTACTAAGCAAATAAAACAAAACATGCAAACTAAGCTTGATTCACTAAAGAAACAGGTTACAAAATGTAATATCTCACCCTAAATACTGAATTAGGCAGGATGCAGAGTTTACGTAGCTCAGAGTTCCAGTTATTTCTTCTTACAGACTGGACCCTTGTCTCAGTCTTGACTCACCCCTGCCTTTCCCTTCAGGTGAGTTCCTTTGTCCCTTCAGGTTCTTTCAGCAGTCCTTTTCTTGGGTAGGCAATGAAGGAGTGTCCTGTTTGCCTTCCTCCCCACTCTTAAATAAGATTTACATAAGGTGGGAATCTTTTGTTTCCCAAACTTGACCCCGCCCCCTCCTTTTAGTGGAAAGTTACAAGAAGTCCAAGATAATGTTTAGTATCAGGTGACAAGACCACCTGATCTAGCAGTGTCACAGTTCCCTCTCAGGATGCCTCCCAGGAAGTAGACAAATTAGTATCTTCACAGTCTTGTTGTTTCTTCCTAATGGCCCAGCAAATCTGATGGCCTGTTGTCTGGTGGGTGTCTTCCAAATATACACCCAGTTGTAATTGTTACATAGTCCATATTCTTAACTTTAGATACAGAAATGATACATGCATACAAATTGGATAATCACATTCAGTAAATCATAACCTTTTCAATGATATTTCATATGACCCATCTTGCATAAAACATATCTCAGTTATGTCATATCCATATCATAAGCATATTTTCATAAAGAATATGGAGTGTAACATCCCAGTGTTATTGCCTGCTGTGACAGGTCTGGCAATTTTCTGCAATATCAGTGGGAAATCTTACTGTATTAAATTTGTATCATTGTGGTCCAGGGACTGTTTGTAATTTCACAGGGAGGGTGACCACAGCTAATTGAGAAAAGTGAGTGGTGATAAAAGCCAACTTCCTCAGGTTGTAACACCTCCAGAGAAGTGCCACCACCTGGAGGGACTTGCATAAACTAGTTCAGATTGGATTCTCCAGAGACCAATTGACAATAGTCTGAGTTTAAACTGATTCAGGGCTGCCTTTTTGATCTAGCAAATGAACAGGACCTTCTGTTCAAGCAGGACACCAACCCTTCCTGAGAAGAGTTAGAAGGACAGTAAGCTTTCATGGGATAACAGGAAAGGGCCTCTCGTGGATTAGTAACTGGTTAAAAGATAGGAAACAAAGGTTAGGAATAAATGGTCAGTTTTCAGAATGGAGAGAGGTAAATAGAGGTATCCCCCAGCATTCTGTACTGGGATCAGTACTGTTAAACATATTCATAAATGATCTGGAAGAAGGGGTAAACAGTGAGGTGGCAAAATTTGCAGATGATACAAAACTACTCAAGATAGTTCAGTCCAAAGCAGACAGCAAACTGTTACAAAGGGATCTCACAAAACTGGGTGACAGGGCAACAAAATGGCAGATGAAATTCAATGTTGATTAATGCACATTGGAAAACATAATCCCAACTATACATATAAAATGATGGGGTGTAAATTAGCTGTTACCACTCAAGAAAGACCTTGGAGTCATTGTGGATGTTTCTCTGAAAACATTCACCCAATGTGCAGCAGCAGTCAAAGCTAACAAAATGTTGGGAATCATTAGAAAAGAGAGACAAGACAGAAAATATTATATTGCCTCTATATAAATCCATGGTAGGCCCACACCTTGAATGCTGCATGCAGATTTGGTTGCCCCATCTCAAAAAAGATGTACTGGAATTGGAAAAAGTTAAATGATTAGGGGTATGGAACAGCTTCCATATGAGGAAAGATTAATAAGACTGGGACTTTTCAGCTTGGAAAAGAGATGACTAAGTGACTATATGTCAGAGGTATAAAATCATGACTGGTGTGGAGAAAGTAAATGAGGTAGTGTTATTTACTCCTTATAAAACAAGAACTAGAGGTCCCCAAATGAAATTAATAGGCAACAGGTTTAAAACAAACAAAAGGAAGTATTTCTTCACACACTGCACAGTCAACCTGTGGATCTCTTTGCCAGAGGATGTTGTGAATACCAAGACTATAAGCGGGTTCAAAAAAGATCTAGATAAGTTCATGGAGGATAGGTCCCTCAATGGTTATTAGCAAGGATGGGCAGGAATGCAAAACCATGCTTTGAAGGGTCCCTAGCCTCTGTTTGCCAGAAGCTCAGAATGGGTGACAAGGGATAGATCACTTGATAATAGCTCCAGTGTCCCCCCCCCCCACCCACACACTTCATTCCCCTGTTCTCCAAAAGGCTATGGGCTGCTGGGGTAGGGGCCATCCATTTGTTGCACCCAAGGATAACCTGAGTGCCATGGGAGCAGAGATGTGAATCTTGGGTGGGCTGGTAAATTGATACCTGGCCCCCACCTTGTATTATGTTAGTTGCTCTCTCAGACATCAACACTGGGGCCACAATGGGGGCAAGATGTAGGATAAAAATTTCAAAAGCACCTAACTGACCTAGGAGTTAAAGTGCTGTTTTCAAAAGTGAGTTAGGCACTTTGGAGACTATTTGTCTCATTGAAAGTCAATAGGATTTAAGCTCCTAAGGCCCAGAACCTCAAAGGTATTTTCACAAAGGCTACTAAGTCACTTTGCACATTTGAAAATTTTGCTTGCAGTCTTATTAGGTGAACAAGGGAAGTGGGTGACTTTTAAGGAGCTATCTAGCGCATCTGCCTAGCAGCATATGCAGGGATAGATCTGGGTCCTTCCGTTTATGTAAGCATATTGATGGTCTCTTCTGTTGCCTATCCCCCCTGAAATAGTTTGGCACCCCTGAGGGAGCCCCTTCAACTTGGAAACACTGATATCAGATAAAATATTAAGCCATTGGGAAAGAGCTACTGCAAATAGAAAAGAAGTTTGCACTTTAATTGATGGAAATTAAATAGATGACAACAAATTCTTATGGAGCCATCTCCAAAACCCATGGACACAAATTAATTCAGGATTCAGAAGACATGATAGCTGGACAGGCTTCAACCCAGTTCATACTAATGTAGTTTAAATACACTTGGCCAGTGTAGACCTGATATAACTATTTGAAAAAGGATGCTTACAATTAATTTTAGACGCATTAGGATGAATTTGGTGGGCCTTGGATTTGGGCACAACCTTCTCCCTCTTTCATCTGGGAAGGTGACAATATGCTGTTACAGATCTGAAGAGCGATAGGAAACTAATGTTTTCATAATTCTTTTTTTAAATGGAATTTTTTTAACAAAACAAACTTCCCCTTGTAGCGTTTTCAACTACAGTGTTAGGGTAATGAAGAACTTGTAGGAAAGATGGCTTTGTGATAAAAGCTCTCAATTAGAAGGCCTGGTCTACGCTCAAAAATTAAATCCACCTAGCTACATCACTCAGGGCTGTGAAAAACTTCATGCACTGAGCGCCACAGCTAGGTTGACCAAACCCCTGGTGTAGAGGTGGCTCTGTCAATAGAAGAATTTTTCCACCAACCAACACTACCACCTCTCGGAGAGGTGGATGAACTACATTGACAAGAAACCCTTTTCTGTCACTGTAGCAAATGTCTACACTATGACACTACAGTGGCACAGCTGCAGTGCCATACCTATGCCACTGCAGACATACCCAAAGTTAGGAAATTTGAGCTCTCCAATGGGCAACCTGTGGCAAGTCAGTTAGGGCCTGATCTTCAGAGGTGCTGTGCATTGAATTTAGTAGGGATTGAGGGTGCTGAGCACTCTGAATATCAGGCCTTTAATTTTTCTGTGCCTCAGTTTCTCCATCTTTGAAAAGGGGAATACAACACTTGTGAGGATGGTGAGGATTGATTCATTAATGTTTGTAAAGTGATTTGAGATCCCCAAATGGAAGGTGATAGAGAAATGCGAAATATAATAGTGCATGAGAACCTAAGTGAAACTAACTCATTGGGTTTTTATTGTCCAAGCTGAAAGAAATGCAAAAGTACAAAAATAGAATAAATGGTAAAAAGTCAATGAGAGTTTTATGCAAACTTTTTGGACCAGGAGCAATGTCTTTCACCTGTCCATAAAGTGCCATGGGGTTGCGGCTGGCTGGGTATGAAAACAAACACAAGTTTTTCCTTTGTAATAATCTGAGGTGCCACTTCCAAGGGAGGTAAGGCAGGGGTGGGCAAACTTTTTGGCCCAAGGACCATATCTGGGTATGGAAATTGTTTGGCTGGCCATTAATGCTCATGAAATTGGTGCGGGAGGGGGTGAGGCCAGAAATGAGGTTCCCAGCTAATGGGAGCTGCGGGGGCGGCGCGGGCAGTGTGCGGAGCTCCCTGGCTGCCCCGAAGTGTAGGAGCCAGAGAGGGACATGCCGCTGCTTCCGGGAGTCGCGTGGAGTGGGGCAAGCCGGGGACCCTGCTCCCCGGCGGGAGCTCAAGGGCGGGATGTGCGCCCCTCCCCCCAAGTTTGCCCACCCCTGAGGTAAGGAGTTTAGTTTTTAACACCGCCTTTGTAGCTTTGGGAACACTTGTACAGCTTGTCATACCAAGAAAGAGAGAGCAGAGTTTCATGGGCCCTTGGGCACAGGAGGAGAAGCAGAGCTAAGGGGAGGGAGGAGGAGCAGAGATCAGGAACAGAGACGCCCAGGGAGGCAGGCTCTGGTGGCTGCACTTTTATCCCTCCTCCCTTAGCAAACCTCAGGGCAGCCCTGCCCAAGCGGTCGCCGTTTAGTTCAGGCACGATCCCCCGCCCCTTGGTGTCTCCTCCTAGGGAGGGTTAATTTCCCCGGGTTAGCTCCAGCCGCTTTGCAGCTCCTCCCCCAGCCGGGACCCCGCTACCTGCCCCTCACCGGGATACCGGAGCAGGGAGCTCGGCGCCCCGAGATGCCCTGTCTGGAGACAGGGTAGAGCATGCCCCGAGCCGGGAGAGGAGCCGGGAACAGGAGGTAACGTGCGTCTGCAGAGCTCCGCAGCCCAACCCGCCCCCCGGGAGCTGGCTGGCTGCAGAGCACGAGGCTAGGTGGGGAGGGGGCGGCAGGTTGTGCAGGAGGAGCCGGCGCCCAGCACCGCTTTGCACCTCCCGGGGCGGCAGGCGGGCTGGGCGCACGCGTGCAGCTGGGGGGGAACAGGAGGCAGCCTAGGCCTGTGCTGGGGAGAGGGGCAGCCCGCCCGGTGGGTGTGCGTGTGGGGGGAAGCTGCGCCCAGCTCCGCCCTGCCTTGATGGGGGCTCGGGGGTGTCTCTTTCGTGCAGAGGCTGCGGCGCCCCGTAGCCGCCGCAGCGATGCCTCGGAAGGCGGAGAAGTTTCTGCAGATCGCCCCGCACTCCCTGGCCATCGTCCTGAGCCCTGGGGCCGCGCTGGAGGCGGAGGAGGGGCGGCAGGACGGAGAGCGGCCGCCGCCGCCGCCGCCGGGCGAGGAGCCGCCCCAGCTCGGGCGCCACCGCATCGGCTACGAGATCTTCGCGGACTTCAAGCAGGAGAACATGCAGCACTTCTGGAACCCGCGCGTGACGGCGGCCGTGGCCGAGACCTTCTTCCTGGGCTGGCTGGACGAGCAGGTGCTGCTGATCCAGGGCAAGGAGGAGCACCTGGAGGTGCTGCGGGAGGGCTGGACGCGCCGCTCCCTCAAGCCGCCCGCCGGCTTCCGCATCAAGTGCCTGGGTAAGTGCTGCGGGGCTCGCCGGCGTCGGGGCAGCCCCCTAACCGGCCCCCCACCCGCGCTCGGGGCAGGTGCCTGGTGCCTTGGCTCCCGCTTGCCAGACTCTGCAAGCTCCCCTCTCCATACGCTCGGGGCACTAAAATAGCCGAGTCTCCAAGCAGGCACCACTGGTGTTTTGAACACGGCGTCGTCAAGCCCTACACGGAGCAGGTCTGCATGACGTGGTTCTTGAAAAGCTGGCAGTCTTTGGTGGCTCTTTCTTTCCTCCAGGTACACTCGTTGTTTCTCCTGCCAGTGACGCTCACTACGAGTAGCAAGGGTAGGAAATTCTGGGTCAACAATCCCAGTGTAGATAAGGCCAAAATTTGTGTGTGGGAAATGTGAGACTCAGTACGTGCGAGGAAAGGCAGCTGGAATGGGGCTGATCCTGAATTGTGAGTGAGGTTGATATTAAGCTAGCCCACGGTTCTCTTTGTTGTTGACCCGTTCTTTTTCTACTTAGTTTCCCCTCAAGTTTATACATTTTTCAACTGTGTTTTTAATAACTATGCAAATCAGTTATATTCCCTTGTTTTAATCAGCAGTTCATGATCTTTATTTTAGCACTTGGGGTCAAAAGTTCAAGTAGTACACAAGTTCCTTGATATAATTTAGCCTCAGCCGCCCCTCTCAACATCATTGTTCTCTTATCTCCATCCAGGTTCAATGAAGGATTCCCTGTGCTAGGCTCTTCTGATATAATGGATAAACTTTAATGCTTTTGCCATTCCTTAAATTGGACAAATCTCTGTACAATGCCAAACCTGTCCTGAGCAATGATAAATAGATTGTAAAATTTGCAGTACCCGACTGAATTTATCTTGCATGCTGAGATCTATTTCAAGGTATTGCCTTTCTACCAGATAAGTGCATCAGTACAAAGTCACACTAGTGAACAACTTAAAATTTCTGTGCCTATTCTTTATTCAGTGGTGCTGTGCACCGAAAAAGACAATTTTTATACTTTTGCTTTCAACATATATATCCAGCAATATTTACTATGAACAAAAACATTGTGGTTAAGTGCCAGATTTGTGTTTGATTTGGATTTTAGTAAGTTTGAGTTTGGTAAGCAGTAGAAACTATGGACATTTCATTGTGATATTCTATTTTATCTATATAATCTCAGTACTTGTTAAATTTTTAAAGGACTAACTATTTGGAAACCGTGTGTTCAGTAGTCTGTTCAAATTCTCGAAACATTTGCCTCTACAGAAAAATAAACAAACATGTAAGCTGTGCAATTCTGGACTTACGAATGATTTTTTAAAAAAATTGTTACTTTATAAAGATGCATACCACTTATTTTAAATAATTTGCATTCAAAAGTAGGCCAGACGGGCTACTAGTTAATCCAGTAACTGTAGTAGGATCACATTTCTTGAATATCTTTCTCTTTAGAGAGTGAAATTAAAACTGTAAATTAGACATATTTTAAAAAATGCCTATTGCTATTTGAAACATCAGTTACACTTAGTCTGATTCTGTTTTTTCCACTCATCCTTCCGATTCACTTATATCACGGATAGTCAATAGATAAACCACAGGCCAAATCTGGACTGCCAGATGCTTTTGAATGGAACCTGAAATCATTTTTATTTTCTCTGGAGTTTGGACCTTGACTATATTTTGACCAAGAAATTTGGACCTTGACACAAAATAATTGACTTCCAGGCTCTGACTTATATTGTAGCTTCACAACAAAAAGATGAACATGTTGATGGGGAACTTCTGAAAACTGACAAATTTCCAGATGCTCCTATAAAACATTTTTAAATGTGAGTAATGGCACTTGAATTAAGGTTTGACCTTTAACTAACCTGTTAGAGTAGTAGTCAGTTTATAAAACTATGGAATATTTCTGTTGTTCAATTATCTGTAGCGCAAAAAAAACACCCCAACACATTGTAATTTGGGTGTTCTGGGTGGCTTGAGTTTGTATGTGCCACGATAAGCATTTTTATGGTAAAGAAACAAAGGATTGGACTAGGAGTGAATTTCTTTTGCAATTCAATAAATGGCCTTTGAAACTATAATTGATGTGTATCATATTTTGATGAGTGAAGTTCTAAATAATGGTGCCTTTCCCCAAGAGAGAGATACGTATTCATGCAGTATTTCTGCCTGTAGTCTAGGAATTAGTGTATCCTTCTGAGTTTAAAAAGAGAGCATTTTGTTTTCAGTATTTGTTCTAGCTTGCTAAAGTACAAGGAGTTAAGCTGTAGCTCTCCACTGTGTGTTGGGGCAGTGAAGGACGACTCAGGATCTGAAATTCTGATGGGTAACTACCACCTAGGGTAATTTACAAACTGTAGCTCTCACAATTTCACTTACAAAGGGAAGACCTAGTTTCAGGGTTCTATTTACAGGTGCAAATGTTATGACTTTCCATGTTAATATGGTTGACTGTGAAACAAACTACTTTTTCTTTATCAATTCTTTACCTCTTGTACTTTATATAAATGGTCTCCCCAAACAGCTTACCGGGTTATGAGGATGCTCTCAGGTTAAAAATTGTGTATCTTTTTAAATAAGACATTTCCTTTCTGGCGCGAATTGCTTGAGTAAAGTTACTAGGGGGAACAAAGTTTAAATGTCTTATTTTTTGTTGCTTAAAATCTCAACCTCAATTCTGATTTAATATAATGTTTTGGTATTTAATGTGTCTTGTCCCCAGCCCCCCTTTTTTAGAGTGTATAATTGATGTGTAATAATTGTGTATTATTTTGTATTACTGTAACACTCAGTAGCCCTAGTCATAGACTTGGACCCCTTTGTGCTAGTCACTCTACAACAGAGAATGAAAGATGGGTCCTGTCCCAAAGAGCCTACAATCTCAGGGTATGTCTACACTATGAAATTAGGTCAATTTTATAGAAGTCGATTTTATATAGTCGATTGCGTATGTCCACACAAAGCGCATTAAGTCGGCGGAGTGCGTCCTCCTACCGAGGCTAGCATCGATTTACAGAGCGGTGCATTGTGGGTAGCTATCCCACAGTTCATGCAATCTCCGCTGCCCATTGGAATTCTGGGTTAAACTCCCAGTGCGGGTGGTTTTGGGTACATGTCGTCAGGCCCCCCTCCTTCCCCACATCCCTCCCTCCGTGAAAGCAATGGCAGACAATTGTTTTGCACCTTTTTTCCTGGGTTACCCATGCAGACGCCATACCACGGCAAGCATGGAGCCAGCTCAGCTCACCATCACCGTACATCTCCTGGCACTGCTGGCAGATGGGGTACTGCATTGCTACACAGCAGCAGCTCCTTGCCTTCGTGGCAGATGGTGCAGTAGGACTGATAGCTGTCGTACGTCTCCTGGATGCTCCTGGCAGACCTCGGTGAGGTCGATCGGGGCGCCTGGACAGACATGGCTATTCTCCTCCTCTTAGAGCATCAAATGGGAGCCAGAGACTCCAGGTCATTCTCTTCTTTAAGTTTCGTCTCATGGAGATTCAGTCCTGTCTGGAATATCATGTCAGCTGGAGGCTTCTGCCTCAGGCTGCTCTCCCAGCCGGCAGCACCGCACGGTCGCACCTACCCCAGCCTACCCCTTGCTCCCATGGCTTATGAAGCCTGGACAGTAGTAAGGAGCAGTTCATCTATAGTCTGAGCAAGTGCAGAATGGTGGTAGAATGTGCCGTTGGACGTTTAAAAGCTCACTGGCACTGTTTGCTGACTAGGTTAGGCCTCCGCGCAACCAACATTCCCGTTGTTATTGCTGCTTGCTGTGTGCTCCATAATATCTGTGAGAGTAAGGGGGAGATGTTTATGGCGGGGTGGGAGGTTGAGGCAAATTGCCTGGCGTCTGATTTTGAGCAGCCAGACACCAGGGAGATTAGAAGAGCACAGCAAGGTGCACTGCACATCAGAGAAGTTTTGAAAACCAGTTTCATGACTGGTCAGGCTTCGGTGTGACAGATGTGTGTGTTTCTCCTTGATGCAAACCCACCCTCTTCCTTGATTTTAGTTCCCTGTAAGCCACCCACCCTCCCCCCTTCGAAATAAAGTAACTATTGTTTTGAAACCATGCATTCTTTCTTTATTAATTTAAAATAAAAAAAAGAGAGAGAACGGACAAGGTAGCCTGGGTGTGGTGGGGGAGGAGGGAAGGACAAGGTCATTTGCTTTATTGTAGCCACACTGAGAATCAAACTGTTTGAATGACAGCCTTCTGTTGCTTGGGCCATCCTCTGGAGTGGAGTGGCTGGGTGCCCGGAGCCTGCCCCTCCAAGTTCTTGGGCGTCTGGGTGAGAAGGCTATGGAACATGGGGAGGAGAGTAGGCGGTTATACAGTGGATGCAGCAGGGGTCTGTGCTCTTGTTGGCTTTCCTGCCGTTCCAGCAGACTCTTCATCATGTCCGTTTGCTCCCCCATTAGCCTCAGCATCGCGTCCTGCCTCAGCTCTTCGTGCTCACTTAATGCTTTCCTGGACTCTGCCACTGAACGCCTCCATGCGTTCAGCTGTGCCCTATCAGTGTGGGAGGACTGCATGAGCTCAGAAAACATGTCATCGCGAGTGCGGGTTTTCTTTTTTTTTTTTTTGGCCTTCTAATCTGCAATAACCTCAGGGATGGAGATGATGGGGGAGCGTAGATTCTATGCTCTACGATTCTGGGAGGACTGCATGGTCGCCTGTGCTGCTGAGTTTGCCACGCTGACCAAACAGGAAATGAAATTCAAAAGTTCCCAGGGCTTTTCCTGTGTACCTGGCTAGTGCATTGGAGTTCAAAGCGCTGTCCAGAGCGGTCACAATGGAGCACTCTGGGATAGCTCCTGGAGGCTAATACCATCGATTTGCGTCCGCACTAACCCAAATTCGACCCAGCAAGGTCGATTTTTAGTGCTATGCCCCTCATTGGGGAGGAGTACAGAAGTCGATTTTAAGAGCCCTTTAGGTCAATGGAACGGGGTTGGCTGTGTGGATGCAGTCATTTTTAAATCGACCTAACGCGGCTAAATTCGACCTAACCCCGTAGTGTAGACCAGGCCTAGGTATAAGACTAGAGGGAACAGATTAATTTGGTCAGATGGGGAGGAATACTGGTAAGGAAACAATACTGGTCACATGATAGGCAGTTGTCTCAGTGCACCAACTAGCTGTTCGTTGTCAAGCTTTTTGTAGGCATCATCGCGCAGGAGGGTGTGTTAGTTTTGCAGATTTTATGGGGTGCTCCTCCCAATCATGAAGGACAGCATGGGAGATAGCATGAAGTTGCTTGTTTGAAAACTTAACAAGTGGGCAGTGGAGGCTGGCATCATGGACTGATTGTAGGCAACTGTTGACAACTCAGTAGCAAATGAGAGATGATAGGCAAGATGGGGTTTGACTGTGAAGGGCCTTTAAAGTGAAGACAAACGTCTTATATTTGGTGTGATAGAGAAGAGGGAGCCATTAGAGGTATGAATGAGAGAGGTGACATAGTCAAAGCAATGGGCTAGGAAATGATCTTGGCAGCAGCATTCTGAGTGGATATGAGTAGGGCAAGACTGCATTTGTTAAGGCCTGAAAATTCACTGATCAAGATGAGAGCCTGGATGAGAATTTTAGCTGTGGGGATAGATAGGAAAGGTAATCTCTTAAAGATGTTATGCAAGCAGCATTGGTCAAGATACAGCCGTAGCCTGGAAGGGAGGACCTAGAAGGACTAAACCCATGGCAAGCCTTATATCTTAAGTCATTTGACAGGCCTTTTTCTCCATATTTGGCAGAAATTCCCTCTGACCCAAGCCAACAAAGGGTATGTCTACCCAATAGCTGGGAGGGCGCTTAACAGCGTGGGTACATACCTGTGAGTTCTGCTCAAGCTAGCACTGGGAAATAGTACCCCAGTGGGACTGTCCTTAGGTGGCTAGCCTGAGTTGCTTCCTGTGCCATTGCAGCCATGCTGCTATTTTTAGGTGCTAGTTTGGGCAGAGCTAGCATGTCTGTCCACCCATGCTGGGAAGCCTCCTCCCAGCTGCTGTTTAGACATAACCAATAGGGATGTGAGGGGTAGTATAGGAAGTCCTCTCTTGCTGGTGGAAATGGAGCCCTCCTTCACCCTCTTCAAAGGGGGGTAGGGGAGAAGGGAAATGATGGGTGGGGAATTGGGACAAGAGTTGCCCTAAATGCCAGTAGCCGGCAAATGGGTGTGTATATGAAATCTCCCACCCCCAACTCAAAATGGCTGTTTTTAATTTAAAAATAAAATGGGCCTGAAACCTGTTCCTTGTCTTCACCCACCCTTTGGAGTTGTCTGCTGGGGTTAGACCAGCTGCTAAGGTAGTTTTGTGGTTCCAGTAGGGTCAGAGAAGTGGGGTACTTTGGTGGGAGGTTTGGGCAGATCAAGTCTAGGGATTAATGGGGCTTGTGTAGGGGAGGGGTAATGGTGGCAGCTTCTGTTTTATTTTGGGGCGACTGTGGAACTTCAGCTTCTATAGCACCAAGGGGTGTTGGATGGTGTCCTATGACTCTAACATTACTAATCTGGTGCTATGGTTACATAGGATGAGAAATGGAATGTAAACGGGTAATTGTATCCTTCCCATAATATGGAGTTATAACTCTAGTTCAAAAGTTTAATAAGTAGCCTTGCTGAAGTGTAAATAACATTCATTTTGTGGTTTTAGCTGATGTTCTTTTGCATTTACAAAATACCAGAACCTAGAGTTTGCATATGATTTAAGCCCCCTCCCTCCGACAGAACATAACTCTTCATTTGATATAAACTATGAAGCTACAATTGGAATGTATGAGAGTGCCTGTATATAAAATATATCTTTAGTTGCAGTTAATAAGATGGAAAAGACTAAACTGCCACCAAGTGCACGTGTGTGCCAATTTCAGACCATTTGTACATAGCCACACTTGCATGTACTGAAATGCAGGTAGAAGTTTGAGAGCAAAGACGTTATACTGCTAAAGAAGAAGCAAATCAACTGGACTAGTTCTGGGGCATGATCATCTTTTAAATGTGTAATTGCATTTTCAGCATAATTAGGTGCCTAAAGTGTGAATGATTGCAATTTATTTAAAAGAACTCTGATGCGTTGTTCTCCCTTTCTACAAGTCAAAGTGCTGAGGGGTAGATTTGAAACTGAAAATATTTAATTTTTTGTATGTGTGTATTTTTACATACTCTAAAACAATGACAGAATAAGCATAACCAATCATAGGTGTCAGAGTAGCAGCCGTGTTCGTCTGTATCCTCAAAAAGAAAAGGAGGACTTGTGGTACCTTAGACGCGAACACATTTATTAGAGCATGAGCTTTCGTGAGCTACAGCTCACTTCATCGGATGAGAGCTGTATTTTATAATTTTAAAATTTATTTTATCATATAGTCTATAATTGGTGAGTGGATATTTGGGAGCTGAATGGAAAACTCTAGCTAGAACTTCAGTGGCTTTTGGGTCTGATGCTGGAGCTATTTTATTATTTTGGAAGTGATGATTGTACAGAGACCAAAGAACAGTAGGCTGCTCAGCTACTGGTGTGGCTACGACAATGCAGTAATAGCATTGAACACTGTTGCTGTGGTTGACCTTGGTGCTGTCAGTTACTTCTGTCTCTGCCATGGCAGGATAGCCATGTAATCCTGTGAAACACAGTGGATTCAATTCCTGCTAATGGTCGTGGTATTTTTTTACTTATTTTTGCTTGTCTGGACACCTTGAGGAGGAGGAGGATTATAAGTTTTTGCCCTGCACCAAGATTGGTGTGCATGTGTGAGAGAGGGCTGGGGGCGGGGAAGTTTTGGAGGTATATGCTTTCTGTCCTGGAACAATCAGTGTCTCCCTGTTCCCTCCTTCATTTCCTCCACTGCCATGTGCAGGAGGTGTCTCCTTTCTTTCTCCTCTAAGCTCACGTGAATGGCCTGCACAGGTGTGTGTGAGGCTGGAGAGGTCCAGACAGGTCATCCGTCTTCCCTTCTCTTGTATAATGTAAGTGCTAACATTGCGGAGTGATTATAGATGCACCCTCGTTTTTAGGGTTTAGGTGAAGTTGCTTAGATCTGTGGTGGTGGTCTGAGGTCCAGGACTGGATTGTGGAATAAGATATTGGGGGTGAGATTGGAGACAGTGGTTCATCAAACTGTTGTTTGGACATTAAACCACAATTTAAGGACTTCAATAGCTCAGACATAGGTTAGGGGTTTGTTAAAGGAGTGGGTGGGTGAGATTCTGTGGCCTGCATTGTGCAGGAGATCGGACTACTAGACGATCATAATGGTCCCTTCTGACCTTAAAGTCTATGATCATATGAAAAGGGAGTGAGAAACTTCAGTTGTGTGTGAGAAATTAACAGAAATTGCACAGAACAAGAGGAGATATCTGCATAATGTCCAAATAATTCCTTTAACTCACCCAGATTTAAAAACAAGTAGTTTTCACGTATTTCTGAGAACACAGTTTCCAGTTCAAGAGCTGGGGGTGACAGTGATACTGTCAGTGCTGTGCTGGTACATGTGAACCAGAAAGTAAATGGGTTTAAGGTACATGTGAGATTGTAATGTCCAAGTATTCTAGTCTGTGCAGTAATGTAGGCTCTTGCCCTATTCTAGTGTAGTACAAATAGGGTGACAATATACTTAATACTGTACTTGCAATGTTGTGTCTCTTAGGAGTGTTCAGTGCTTCTGTTGTAGCTTTCATATACTAACTGGTTGTATTGTAACAGCTTGTAATGCTTCCATTTTGAAGCTGATATTCAGGAGTTAGGAAATTATAGGGTGAGTCTAAATTTCTGCCTTGGATGGAGAGAGAGCTTTGGAAAACATTTGAAGACTTGGAGCAAGCTGAGCCTGGCATACTAAGGGTACTGATGGGGAAAATGGTTACCTTATGTGAACTAATAGCTGCCAGGCATGGAATTAATCGTGTGTGGTTGTAAGCTTTCTGATGGTAAGCTTTCTTGTAACTTTGCAATGTTCTGTAACTTTACGTCTTTAATGAGCGTTATACAATTAATGATAGAAAAACACTCCCTATTTGACACCCTTTCCTTTGCCTCCACTATTTAATCTTTGTCATCCTTAACGGTGACCTCTCCTCCTTTTGTGTCCCCTGTGCCAACACAAATCAGCCTGTTGCTACCTCACCAATGCGGTTTGTGGGTGTTTCCACGTCAGCAGACATCTTTTCATGTCTTCATCTCCTCTTGCGTTGCCCATTTGTAACTTCCTCCTTTATTGCTCATGCTTGATCTTTGGGTCCTAGATGTTCGACATGTTTGAAAGGCTTTCATACATTTTATGGAAAGGCCACGCCTTTTTATAAGCACTATATTAACAGTGGGTTAAAAAGACGTTACCAACCTTTACACTCACTCTTTTGGTCCTTCCCAAAAGTAGTCTCCCTACTTAAAAGCTGATATTTGAAACTGAATTTTCAAGAATGGCTGTGCAATAATTAAACTAAATAGCACCAGTTAGCACAGTCGGCTCTGTGGAGCATTGTCCATTGTTTGTATGCTACCATGCATAACAATGGAGAGGTTATTACAGCTTTTTGAGTTGAAGCTAAGTGCTTCCATTCTCTGCTTTCCTCCTTCCCAACGAAAAATTAACACCCCACTAATTTAGCTTTAGAAATTCTTTCACAGTGATTTTCTAGTCATTAGTGGTTGACTGTAGGATGTGTAGGCTACTGGACATTAAATGTTATTGATTTATAGCCAGTCATAAAACATGTATTTTTCTTTTTCTTAATTATCTCCTTTAAACCGTGAAAACTTCTTTTCAGTGCGGGTGTGTTGGGTTTCATAGTAATAAAACCTCTGAGGAGGTGGTTACCACACACTCCTATGCACCTTTTGTATGCCTCATGTTGGTATTGCTATGGGAACTAAGGAGACTTTGGCAATATTTCCCCCCCTCCCCCTGAGCTGAGTAGTGATTTCCATGAAGCATTTATTAAGATAGGGTGAACTCAAGTTGCAGTGGGGGAGGTTTAGATTGGATATTAGGAAAAACTTTTTCACTAAGAGGGTGGTGAAACACTGGAATGCGTTACCTAGGGAGGTGGTAGAATCTCCTTCCTTAGAGGTTTTTAAGGTCAGGCTTGACAAAGGCCTGGCTGGGATGATTTAACTGGGAATTGGTCCTGCTTTGAGCAGGGGGTTGGACTAGATGACCTTCTGGGGTCCCTTCCAACCCTGATATTCTATGATTCTATGAACTTTTAAACTGACAGTATGATGGAGATGCTTACGAGTTTGTGGGAAGTAAGATTCTCCTCACTCAGGCAGTACTTCTACTAAGAAGTGCAGGATCATGTATTTAATATATCTTGTAGTTTCTGAGACTGGGGGAGGAAGAAAGATTCCTAGGTAAGAGTGGGGGAGGGAGATTGATAGACATTTGCCATGTATTGCTTGTCAGAAATAGTTTCATAAGCTAATATTTTGATCACCTGGCAGCGGAATCCTCTTTGAGCTGAGTAACACAAATTGGGTTTGTG
The DNA here is from genome assembly GCF_965140295.1 of Lepidochelys olivacea. Taxonomy (NCBI): domain Eukaryota; kingdom Metazoa; phylum Chordata; order Testudines; family Cheloniidae; genus Lepidochelys; species Lepidochelys olivacea. Next base: position 86,188,986 of record NC_140414.1, read on the forward strand.
CATTTTCCTTACATTAAGCAACTGTATACGGTGTGTTTAGTTAAAAATAGTTTTCAGTACTTCACTGGGAAGATAAAAAATACATCATTTTTCTTCTCTCACTCAAAGCACCTCCTGATCCAGAAGCAAAGCCAAATACACTGGTGCATTGTATTCGTTGTGCAACATGAATAAAGGATTTATAAGGTTAATGGGCAGCTAGCACTGTATCTCTCTCTCTCTCTCTCTCTCTCTCTCTCTAAGGGATTCTTATATGACCATTGTGGAAGGGTATGTGTGTGTCTCCTGTGATCGCTGCTCTTTTCTGGATGCCTACCAGCTCCTGACACTTCCTGTTGACATAAGAGGTCAAAAGAACTGGGGGGACGAAGATGGGGATGGGACCTGTGGTCTTTTCTGTGTATCTGTGCACACAGTAGATGGGCACTTTTGGAGTGAGGGAAGTACTAAGAACTCTAACTCATTGTTACTTCAAAATAATTAACATATAAATTAACTCTTGTTCTCTTGGGGTATGTCTACACTACGGAATAAGGTCGAATTTATAGAAGTCGGTTTTTTAGAAATCAGTTTTATATATTCGAGTGTGTGTCCCCTCACAGAAAATGCTCTAAGTGCATTAAGTGCATTAACTCGGCAGAGTGCTTCCACAGAGGCTAGAGTCGACTTCCGGAGTGTTGCACTGTGGGTAGCTATCCCACAGTTCCCGCAGTCTCCGCTGCCCATTGGAATTCTTGGTTGAGATCCCAATGCCTGATGGGGCTAAAACATTGTCGCGGGTGGTTCTGGGTACATATCGTCAGGCCCCCTTTCCCTCCCTCCCTCCGTGAAAGCAAGGGCAGACAATCATTTCACGCCTTTTTTCCTAAGTTACCTGTGCAGTCGGCATACCACGGCAAGCATGGAGCCCGCTCAGGTAACTGTCACCCTATGCCTCCTGGGTGCTGGCAGACGCGGTACTGCATTGCTACACAGTAGCAGCAACCCATTGCCTTCTGGCAGCAGACGGTGCAATATGATTGGTAGCCGTCATCGTCATGTCTGAGGTGTTCCTGGCCACGTCGGCCAGGAGCGCCTGGGCAGACATGGGCACAGGGACTAAATTTGGAGTGACTTGACCAGGTCATTCTCTTTAGTCCTGCAGTCAGTCCGATTGAACCGTCTTATGGTGAGCAGGCAGGCGATACGGATTGCTAGCAGTCGTACTGTACCATCTTCTGCCGAGCAGCCATGAGATGTGGATGGCATGCAGTCCTTCTGCACGGTCTGCTGCCAGCCAAAGATGAAAAAGATAGATGGAGTGGATCAAAACAAGAAATAGACCAGATTTGTTTTGTACTCATTTGCCTCCTCCCCCGTCTAGGGGACTCATTCCTCTAGGTCACACTGCAGTCACTCACAGAGAAGGTGCAGCGAGGTAAATCTAGCCATGAATCAATAAGAGGCCAGGCTAACCTCCTTGTTCCAATAAGAACAATAACTTAGGTGCACCATTTCTTATTGGAACCCTCCGTGAAGTCCTGCCTGAAATACTCCTTGATGTAAAGCCACCCCCTTTGTTGATTTTTAGCTCCCTGAAGCCAACCCTGTAAGCCGTGTCATCAGTCGCCCCTCCCTCCGTCAGAGCAACGGCAGACAGTCGTTCCGCGCCTTTTTTCTGTGCGGACGCCATACCATGGCAAGCATGGAGGCTGCTCAGCTCACTTTGGCAATTAGGAGCACATTAAACACCGCACGCATTATCCAGCAATATATGCAGCACCAGAACCTGGCAAAGTGATACCGGGCGAGGAGGCGACGTCAGCGCGGTCACATGAGTGATCAGGACATGGACACAGATTTCTCTGAAAGCGTGGGCCCTGCCAATGCATGCATCATTGTGCTAATGGGGCAGGTTCATGCTGTGGAACGCCGATTCTGGGCTCGGGAAACAAGCACAGACTGGTGGGACCGCATAGTGTTGCAGGTCTGGGACGATTCCCAGTGGCTGCGAAACGGCACTTTCATGGAACTTTGTGACTTGCTGTCCCCTGCCCTGAGGCGCATGAATACCAAGATGAGAGCAGCCCTCACAGTTGAGAAGCGAGTGGTGATAGCCCTGTGGAAGCTTGCAACGCCAGACAGCTACCGGTCAGTTGGGAATCAATTTGGAGTGGGCAAATCTACTGTTGGGGCTGCTGTGATGCAAGTAGCCCACGCAATCAAAGATCTGCTGATATCAATGGTAGTGACCCTGGGAAATGTGCAGGTCATAGTGGATGGCTTTGCTGCAATGGGATTCCCTAACTGTGGTGGGGCCATAGACGGAACCCATATCCCTATCTTGGCACCGGAGCACCAAGCCGCCGAGTACATAAACCGCAAGGGGTACTTTTCGATAGTGCTGCAAGCTCTGGTGGATCACAAGGGACGTTTCACCAACATCAACGTGGGATGGCCGGGAAAGGTACATGACGCTCGCATCTTCAGGAACTCTGGTCTGTTTCAAAAGCTGCAGGAAGGGACTTTATTCCCAGACCAGAAAATAACCGTTGGGGATATTGAAATGCCTATATGTATCCTTGGGGACCCAGCCTACCCCTTAATGCCATGGCTCATGAAGCCGTACACAGGCAGTCTGGACAGTAGTCAGGAGCTGTTCAACTACAGGCTGAGCAAGTGCAGAATGGTGGTAGAATGTGCATTTGGACGTTTAAAGGTGCGCTGGCGCAGTTTACTGACTCGCTTAGACCTCAGCGAAACCAATATTCCCACTGTTATTACTGCTTGCTGTGTGCTCCACAATATCTGTGAGAGTAAGGGGGAGACGTTTATGGCGGTGTGAGAGGTTGAGGTAAATCGCCTGGCTGCTGGTTATGTGCAGCCAGACACCAGGGCAGTTAGAAGAGCACAGGAGGGCGCGGTGTGCATCAGAGAATCTTTGAAAACCAGTTTCATGACTGGCCAGGCTACGGTGTGAAAGTTCTGTTTGTTTCTCCTTGATGAAACCCCCCGCCCCTTGGTTCACTCTACTTCCCTGTAAGCTAACGACCCTCCCCTCCGATCACCGCTTGCAGAGGCAATAAAGTCATTGTTGCTTCACATTCATGCATTCTTTATTCATTCATCACACAAATAGGGGGATGACTACCAAGGTAGCCCAGGAGGGGTGGTGGAGGAGGGAAGGAAAATGCCACACAGCACTTTAAAAGTTTACAACTTTAAAATTTATTGAATGCCAGCCTTCTTTTTTCTGGGCAATCCTCTGTGGCGGAGTGGCTGGTTGGCCGGTGGCCCCCCACTACGTTCTTGGGCATCTGGGTGTGGAGGCTATAGAACTTGGGGAGGAGGGCGGTTGGTTACACAGGGGCTGTAGTGGCAGTCTGTGCTCCAGCTGCCTTTGCTGCAGCTCAGCCATACACTGGAGCATACTGGTTTGGTCCTCCAGCAGCCTCAGCATTGAATCCTGCCTCCTCTCATCACGCTGCCGCCACATTTGAGCTTCAGCCCTGTCTTCAGCCCACCACTTACTCTCTTTAGCCCGCCACCTCTCCTCCCGGTCATGTTGTGCGTTCCTGCACTCTGACATTATTTGCCTCCACGCATTCGTCTGTGCTCTGTCAGTGCGGGAGGACAGCATGAGCTCGGAGAACATTTCATCTCGAGTGCATTTTTTTTTCTTTCTAAGCTTCACTAGCCTCTGGGAAGGAGAAGATCCTGTGATCATTGAAACACATGCAGCTGGTGGAGAAAAAAAAGGGACAGCGGTATTTAAAAAGACACATTTTATAAAACAGTGGCTACGCTCTTTAAGGGTAAACCTTGCTGTTAACATTACATACAAAGCACATGTGCTTTCATTACAAGGTTGCATTTTGCCTCCCCCCACCGCATGGCTACCCCCTCCCCCCTCCCTGTGGCTAACAGCGGGGAACATTTCTGTTTAGCCACAGGCAAACAGCCCAGCAGGAATGGGCTCCTCTGAGTGTCCCCTGAAGAAAAGCACTCTATTTCAACCAGGTGACCATGAATTATATCTCTCTCTCCTGAGGATAACACAGAGAGATAAAGAACGGATGTTGTTTGAACGCCAGCAAACATACACTGCAATGCTTTGTCGTACAATGATTCCCGAATACGTGTTATTGGCCTGGAGTGGTAAAGTGTCCTACCATGAAGGACGCAATAAGGCTGCCCTCCCCAGAAACCTTTTGCAAAGGCTTTGGGAGTACATCCAGGAGAGCCGCGAATGCCAGGGCAAAGTAATCCTTTCACATGCTTGCTTTTAAACCATGTATAGTATTTTAAAAGGTACACTCACCGGAGGTCCCTTCTCCGCTTGCTAGGTCCAGGAGGCAGCCTTGGGTGGGTTCGGTGGGTACTGGCTCCAGGTCCAGGGTGAGAAACAGTTCTTGGCTGTCGGGAAAACCGGTTTCTCCACTTGCTTGCTGTGAGCTATCTACAACCTCCTCCTCATCTTCTTCGTTCCCAAAACCTGCTTCCATATTGCCTCCATCTCCATTGAAGGAGTCAAACAACACGGCTGGGGTAGTGGTGGCTGAACCCCCTAAAATGGCATGCAGCTCATCATAGAAGCGGCATGTTTGGGGCTTTGACCCGGAGCGGCCGTTCGCCTCTCTGGTTTTCTGGTAGGCTTGCCTCAGCTCCTTCAGGTTCACGCGGCACTGCTTCGGGTCCCTGTTATGGCCTCTGTCCTTCATACCCTGGGAGATTTTGACAAAGGTTTTGGCATTTTGAAAACTGGAACGGAGTTCTGATAGCACGGATTCCTCTCCCCATACAGCGATCAGATCCCGTACCTCCCGTTTGGTCCATGCTGGAGCTCTTTTGCGATTCTGGGACTCCATCATGGTCACCTCTGCTGATGAGCTCTACATGGTCACCTGCAGCTTGCCACGCTGGCCAAACAGGAAATGAGATTCAAAAGTTCGCGGTTCTTTTCCTGTCTACCTGGCCAGTGCATCTGAGTTGAGAGTGCTGTCCAGAGCGGTCACAATGGAGCACTCTGGGATAGCTTCCCGGAGGCCAATACCGTTGAACTGTGTCCACAGTACCCCAAATTCGAGCCGGCAAGGCCGATTTAAGCGCTAATCCTCTTGTCAGGGGTGGAGTAAAGAAATCGATTTTAAGAGCCCTTTAAGTCGAAATAAAGGGCTTCATCGTGTGGATGGGTGCAGGTTTACATTGATTTAATGCTGCTAAATTTGACCTAAAGTCCTAGTGTAGACCAGGGCTTGGACTACTGTAGGCATTGCAGAGTGATTGCACTGAACAGTTTGGTTTTCTTAAAACTTGTTTTCAAGATAGTACTTCCCCCTATAATTAAGTATGTTGCTTTTATGAAACTACAGTTGTTTATGTTCTATGCAGAGTTACAAACAGGCTTGGGAGGGTTGTTTAACTTGAGAGATGTGTAAATGTTGACTTCAACTGACATACTGAAATTGATGGGGAAAAATAGATCAGTAACAGTCAGCGGGAGAGAAGCCCTCTGCAGCCCTGTTGTCATAGACCTGCTCCCCCACTCCTGTGAATGCAGGGCTGCGGAGGGCTCACTGGGGGGAGGGATAGCTCAGTGGTTTGAGCATTGGCCTGCTAAACCCAGGGTTGTGAGTTCAATCCTTGAGGGGGCCATTTAGGGATCTGGGGCAAAAATTGTGGCTTGGTCCTGCTTCATGCAGGAGGTTGGACTAGATGACCTCCTGAGGTCCCTTCCATCCCTGATATTCTATGATTCTATGGGCTGCTGCAGGGCTGGTGGCGCCCAATCCCTGCACAAGGTGTGAGGAGAGGCTGTGGTCCTCGTGGGACAGAGCATAGAACTCCAGCCAGGAATGTGAGGAGAATGATGAGCCATTGGCTGTGGGGGAAGGAGCCATTCAGCAGTGGGATGGCTTCCCCCTGCAGTTGTCTTCATGGCTTTGGCCAGGGATCTCTGATCTGTCCCACCAGGACCACAACCTTCCCCATGCTTTGGGCCTGGAGCGAGTGTCACTGGCTGCAGGACCTTGCAGGGAGCCCCAAGCAGCTCCTCTGTCACAGTCCTGCTCGCTCACTCACCAGTCGGGAGCATGGGAACCGTCGCAGGGCAGGAGCTGTTCAGCAGCACCCTGTGGCTGGGGGCTCATCCTCCTCCTTGCAGTACTGGCTGGGAATCTCTGGTTCCCCAGGCCAGGACTGCAGCCTCCCCTGAACCTTGCCCCTCGTGACTCAGATCTCTTGGCCATGCTAGGAGCACCACACAGCCCTGCAGTCAGTCCTAGGAGCCCCTGTAGCCCTACTGTCAGCTACCCTAACTATAACCCCACTCCCCCCCCCACACTTTAATTTCCAGCAACTGTAAAACTAAAAAATAGTTAAAAAATGAAGACAATTATTAAAAATAAAAAATTGATATTGTTGAAATTAAAAATAAAAATCAAATTCTGCCAAGCCTAAACATAAACATATTTCTAGGCAGCAGAGTGAGTTTTCACTCAGTGTAATCATATGTAAGTATGGTATCTCTCTGTGCAGAACAGAAATACTGGGGTGTTTATTATCTTGTGTGTGTGTATATATATTCTTCTAAGGTATGCTATATTTCCTGCTTTTGGTCTATAGCTAAAGCTTGTAATTATTTACTGTCAGTACTCAATCCATTCAACGCAATTAAGTTATGGAAAGAAGAAAAGCTTATACTGTTTCTTTATAGATCTATTGAACTTCCATTCATTTTCTTTTGTTGATTTGTATTCTACTAGAGGGGCTCTCTGTAGGAACAGGAGTTCATGAAAGCACTGTTCCACTAGGAATTGCGCTGGGGGCTCTTGAGTAAGTCTTTTTCTTGGTAACGCAAATCATATAGAAGAAGTATAAGCACCTTTGTTTATTTTAATAGTGATCCTTTCCGAGGAGCTACAATGTTATCATCTCAAGTTATTCACACAGACTATAAACCTCTCCTATCTTTTATACTGGCCAGAAGAATTAGTCTGCTTTAGATGAAGGGAACTCCGAAGCTTTAACCGCATTCTTTTGTGCACTGAAGATAGCAATTTAGAAACAGAAACACAGAAGATGCAACTCAGAAATTGCAGCTTTCTTCCCAGTGAAGACACTTTGAGCTCAGCCCTGAATTCCTTACACACCCACATTTTCCACTGACCTCAATTAGAGCTTTGAGTGATGAAGGATGGGGCTCTTATTTGGAGTCAGCTAAAAACCACTGCTTACTGAAAGGAAAATGCTAGCAATAGGTGGTGGTGAATGTATGGGGAACTATGGCTCTAAACACATGTGGACTGAGTGACAACTTAAACAACAATTATGCCTAAATGCTGCTTTGCAAGTAGTAAGATAAAATAAAATGCAAAGCTCTATCTAATCTTTATTTATTTTTTTAAAACCATTTCCCCTTTTCCCCAGCATGGATATTGGTTGCTACAGTATTGCCACATTATCCAGTTTCCATGTGGAACCTGCTCCCTGGATGGGCCAGTTTTATGTTTTTTCCTACCCCCCCCCCCCCAGATGTTCTGGTTTAACTTGGATTTAAACTTGGAGAGTGGTCAGTTTGGATGAGCTATTACCAGCAGGAGAGTGAGTTTGTGTGTGTATGGGGGTGGGGGGGATGTGAGAGAACCTGGATTTGTGCTGGAAATGGCCCACCTTAATTATGCACATTGTAGGGAGAATGGTCACTTTGGATGAGCTATTACCAGCAGGATAGTGAGTCTGTGTGTGTGGTTTTTGGGAGGGGGGTGAGGGGGTGAGAGAACCTGGATTTGTGCAGGAAATGGCCCAACTTTATTATCATGCACGTTGTGTAAAGAGTTGTCACTTTGGATGGGCTATCACCAGCAGGAGAGTGAATTTGTGTGGGGGGGTGGAGGGTGAGAAAACCTGGATTTGTGCTGGAAATGGCCCACCTGATGATCACTTTAGATAAGCTATTACCAGCAGGACAGTGGGGTGGGAGGAGGTATTTTTTCATATTCTCTGTGTATAAATAAAGTCTGCTGCAGTTTCCACGGCATGCATCCGATGAAGTGAGCTGTAGCTCACGAAAGCTCATGCTCAAATAAATTGGTTAGTCTCTAAGGTGCCACAAGTACTCCTTTTCTTTTTGCGAATACAGACTAACACGGCTGTTACTCTGAAACCTATTTGAATATGTTACACTTTTTTTTCTTCACCCCTTATGTAAGCACATTGTCCTCTACGCGGTGCACTCTATCCATTAGCCTATGACATGGAGTTTAATGTGAGATCTAGGCTGGTGGCATATATATTTGTTTTGTTAATGCACCTGCAAGTGGTTGGTTGGCACATCTTATACATATAGAAAGGAAAAGAAAATAAATAATGTCCTGATGATGCTTGGCCAGATCGTTCATTATATTTATGTGTACTACAACAATAAATGATTCTGACCCAAATGCTGCATTCTTAAAAGGATAAAAAAAATGGAAAGATTCTGGACAATCTGCCTCTCTCCTTCTCCCCCTTTTTTAAGAATCAGGATTCTAGTTCTGCCTCCAGGCTTCTCATGAGCCCATGTATGAATTTGGATTATGAACATACTATGCACGAGTGTACACAGTACACTAAATCTTTGTTAATTGAACTTTAGAGTTGTCTTTGGATGTATTTCAAGAAGGATAAGTGGTATGTCAAGGTTTTAGTATAAAAGCTGTTACAAAGATACTGTACCCCCTTTAAGCAGTACAATGCAATTATTTGTTACCAAAGCACAACCTACAGAGAAATTACTTTCATTTGCTTCTTATCACAAAACACAGCAGAATTCCAAACACACAAGTCAAACACTGTATCTTTTTAGCTTAACCTTGTGTTCTGCTAGCAACTGATTAACAAAGAGAACGCTTACTGTATCCAAATCACTTCTGCTTTTCCTTAAAAAGTTTATATAATTGAGATATACTTCAAGACACTGAAATATTCATACTTTATTCTTATTTCTGTATATAACCTTAGTTTCTGTGATTTCATTAATGCAGACTTTTTAAATGCATTTCTTACAGCACTTAACACCGTGGGGCTCAATCACGAACTGGCCTATGCACTTGTTCAGGGGAGTAAGGACCCTATGCAGGCTACCATATCATTGTCGCAACAAAAGAGAGGAGAGCAGGTAGCCAGAAGATTTTAGCTCAACTCCTTGCCATTCCCTTTCCTTTTCCACCCCCTCACCCCCCAATTGTGCATGCCAGCCCAACTAGGCTGGTGAAGAGCAGGGAATAAACTGCTCCAAGATAAGTGCTGGTGCAGATTACTTCTCCTTCCTGGAGCAAGAGGGAACCAGGGAGCAAATTGTGGCTGAGTAACAATTTGGTCCCTATTCTGCTTCTGGGGCAGTGCAACTGTGCAGTATCCCTTCACTTAGGGTAGATTGCAAGGTGCGAGTGTAGTATACTGTTTACTTAAAGTTTTATATGTACTGTAATGTTAAACCAAACAATATAATAAAACATAAATTAGGGAATGAAATGAGTAAGCAATAAGATTCTTATGACTGTGATTTAACACTATTGCAAACTTTAAATATGTAGTGAAGCATTAGATGCTTAGTGCTTCCAATACATTCAAGGTGTGTGTTTAAACAGCACAGTTTGAAGTACCTTATTGGGACTATAAAATGGGCATTTCATCTTTAAAAGAGTGTTTTCTGAATTCCTATTCAAAGTACAACTCCTTGGAACACTTTCAATATGAAAAATTTATTTTGGCTCTTATTGTCTGCCTTCCTGTCCACTCTTTAACGTCTACAGTTAGAATGATACATTTTTTTTATACTCATTTTATCCTAATATACACAAAATTTCCATATAAATAGTCTTCAAAATCTGTGTTTCCTTTAAAAAGACCAGTTTGTGTTTGGTCACCCTTTTATGATATTGCCTGTTAGGTTTTTACAATGCTTGGAAGACATTAAGCCAAAATGAAAAGCAGAAAGATGGTATAGGAGGGAAGGCATGTCCTTACTATAAAATGGCCTATTTGTGACTCCTCGTTTGTTTGGCACATTGATCTTATGGCTGTGTTAAGATTGTGATTAGGTGTCCTACTTGTCTGAACTCTGTGGCAATGCATAATTAGCTACATGGTTACAAGGCTGAGTTAGCCAGCTGCAGATGAGAATTTTAAGGTCTATATTAAATAAAGGTAGCAAATGGAAGGCAGCGTCCAAAATATATTGAGTATCACTGACACTTTAGTTGTTAATTGCTTTTTTAAGGCTGCTAGTATGCTGATAAAATCTCAGAAAAGAGTCTTAAATGATTTAGTTTCCAAAATTGAGTTTAAAATTAGCTTCACTGCTCCTGAGCACCCTGCCAACTTCATGGTTTGACAAATTTCCTTTTTATTATATAATCTTCCCAGTGTCCATGTGAAAAGACTCTCACAAATGGCAAGGGAAACTGACTCTCTACTGCAGGAGACACAGTGGAAATGACCCGGCAAAAAGTGCTGTAAAAAAAACAAAGTAAACAAATTGGAAAAAATAGGGAAAAAAATATTTCAGTTCTTGTAACAATATTGGGCAAAACACTTTCAGACAGAAATTACTTTTAAAAAGTGACAGTGACAATTTTAAAATCATGGAATCTCATCTTTAATGTCTAAAATTTCTTCACTATGAGTTTGAATATTTTGAGGAGAATGTTGGGGCGGGAGAAAGAATAGGAGACTGGCCAGGTTAGTTGTGAGGTGAACAAGTGCTTTGCATGTGTTTTGATGTAATGCAGCAGCAAGTCTGAAAGCTGCCAAACCTATTTAAAACACAAAATTGCCCATCTTGTTTCTGGTTGATTACAGTATTGATGGTAGTTGTGTTGCTACATTTGCATTCATCTTTCTGAGAATTCCTCAGAATGTCACTGGGAAGCTGGGACATCAATTTTCCTCTTTCAGTCAACCAGGTATGTGGTCGAAGGTGGTTAGAAAGAAAGAAAACATGGTGTAGGACTATGGGGTGTTAGTTTTCTTGATGGAGTTTAGTGTGCTAAATATCTGTAAGTCAGAAGATTAAGGTGACTTGCAATTGGAGTTCTTGTCTCTTTCACTTAATTTTCATTATTTGAGCAAATCGTGGAGACCTCCTAATGCATTCCCTGAACTTGGGTGGCATTTTCAGCATCTTGGGCACAACATCCCTGAATCATCACATAGTTTTAAGCCCATGCATAACTTCAACGTGCCTTGACTGTGGGAGTATTCCCCTGCTTAAATTTATGAATACCATATGTTCTGTTTGTCTGTTTACTGTATGAAAGGAGGGGATTAATTCAAGAAGAGGATGCCTGCACTTAGACAGGAAAGGGTACAATGGCTTCATATAGCCATCCACCTGCCAACACTTAAGAGACAATGCAGGAGCCATTCACTTGATGTCTTACCTCCATCCCCCCACCAAACTCATTGGACATGCTTTTCAAGTGGTATTGGTGTCCTGGTTTGTAAACACAGAAGAACCAAACGAGCCTGGGAAGCTGA